>NC_044555.1:31612308-33036079 GCF_007565055.1 Rhinopithecus roxellana | reverse complement strand
TGTCGCTCACAGAGCGACTTCTCTGTCTTTTGACTGGTGTGCTTAGAAATACCAAAGAAAATATTTAGGGAAATGTATTCCTTTATAAATCTTCCATTTTAATTTTTTATCTTCTTAAATCTATAAGAATTAATTTAAACACAGGAATTGATCTTTCAAGTCTCAAGTCAATCTTGCTAATTTTTTCCTTGAATTGTTTGGGAAACTTAGTGTTGGTTGCGTACAAGTGGTAGTGTGGCAATAATAGTAGTGAAACTGCCTTTGCAAAAATTATAACTGAGACAGTGAAAGAGATCTGACCTAACTGGCTCCATCTTGGTTCTAACCTCCGAGCTGTACTTGTTCATTCCTGGGTGTAGGCGGAACTTTGGGGGGAACTTAGTTTATGGTTTAGCTTTGAAAAAGGAAGATAGCCGGGCGCGGTGGCTCAAGCCTGTAATCCCAGCACTTTGGGAGGCCGAGACGGGCGGATCACAAGGTCAAGAGATCGAGGACCATCCTGGCTGATACGGTTGAAACCCCGTCTCTACTAAAAAAATAAAAAAAATAGCCAGGAGACGAGGCGGGCGCCTGTAGTCCCAGTACTTGGGAGGCTGAGGCAGGAGAATGGCGTAAACCGGGGGAGGCGGAGCTTGCAGTGAGCTGAGATCCGGCCACTGCACTCCAGCCTGGGTGACAGAGCCAGACTCCGTCTCAAAAAAAAAAAAAAAAAAAAAGAAAAAGAAAAAGGAAGATAACAGCCCTTCCCCAAACAAACCCCCTTCCTGCCTGGGGATAGTCTGACTTTGTAGGACTAACAAATTTGCTACAAGATTAGAAATTAGTTTAGGGGCCATGTAGCCTCTGGCTGTGTCTCTGAACCTCCCCAAATTGTTCCTGGGGATAACATCATTTTGTAAAAATTAAGATCGGTGCTTCAGATATTTTGCAGACTCTGCACTCGATGGATCAGCTGACGCCACCTGGACCTTTTATCTGGCTCAATGAGTTCTGCCATTCCACCCTGGAACAAAAAAACTCAAGAAAAACAGCAAGACAAACTCACTTTGACTCCCCTATGATTCCACCTCCAACCCGACCAATCAGCACTTCCAACTTCTTGAGCCCCTACCCACCAAATTATCCTTAAAAACTCTGATCCCGGAGTGCTCAGGAAGACTGATTTGAGTAATAAGAAAACTCCAGTTTCCCGCACAGCTGGCTCTGCGTGAATTACTCTTTCTTCATTGCAATTCTCCTGTCTTGATAAATCAGCTCTGCTTAGGCAACTGGCAAGGTGAACCCATCGGGCAGTTACAGTAGTAGTAGTAATAGTAGTAGCAGTAGTAACAAAACCCAGTATGTGAAAATGTGAATTGATAATCCTGGGCTAATAGTTTCCTTCTATAAAGGCTGCTGATTTTTTTTTCTTGGTGGGTTTTTCTTTTTTGAGCCTGTGAATTTTGATTCCAGTTTTATATTTAGCTTTTTAAAAAACTGAGGTAAAATACATATACACAGTGATAAAATTTGTGACTGTAGCCATTTTAAAGTTTACAATTCAGAAAATGGAAACCCCACATTCATATCCCTGTTTCTGCCTACCCCCAGCTCCTGGCAACCACAAATACGCTTTCTGTCTCCATGTATTTGCCTATTTTAGGCATTTCATATAGATAGAATTGAACAATACGTGACCCTTTATGTCTGACTTATTTCACTTAGCATAATGTTTTCAAGGTTAACCCATGTTGTAGCATATATCAGTGCTTCGTTACATTTTATTTTATTTTATTTTATTTATTTATTTTTAGTTTATTTTTATTATACTTTAAGTTCTAGGGTACATGTGCATAATGTGCAGGTTTGTTACATATGTATACTTGTGCCATGTTGGTGTGCTGCACCCATCAACTCGTCAGCACCCATCAATTCATCATTTATATCACGTATAACTCCCAAATGCAATCCCTCCCCCCTCCCCCCTCCCCATGATAGGACCCAGTGTGTGATGTTCCCCTTCCCGAGTCCAAGTGATCTCATTGTTCAGTTCCCACCTATGAGTGAGAACATGCGGTGTTTGGTTTTCTGTTCTTGTGATAGTTTGCTAAGAATGATGGTTTCCAGCTGCATCCCTGTCCCTACAAAGGATGCAAACTCATCCTTTTTTATGGCTGCATAATATTCCATGGTGTATATGTGCCACATTTTCTTAATCCTGTCTGTCACAGATGGACATTTGGGTTGATTCCAAGTCTTTGCTATTGTGAATAGTGCCGCAATAAACATACGTGTGCATGTGTCTCTGTAGTAGAATAATTTATAATCCTTTGGGTGTATACCCAGTAGTGGGATGGCTGGGTCATATGGTACATCTAGTTCTAGATCCTTGAGGAATCGCCATACTGTTTTCCATAATGGTTGAACTAGTTTACAATCCCACCAACAGTGTAAAAGTGTTCCTATTTCTCCACATCCTCTCCAGCACCTGTTGTTTCCTGACATTTTGATGATTGTCATTCTAACTGGTGTGAGATGGTATCTCATTGTGGTTTTGATTTGCATCTCTCTGATGGCCAGTGATGATGAGCATTTTTTCATGTGTCTATTGGCTGTATGAATGTCTTCTTTTGAGAAATGTCTGTTCATATCCTTTGCCCACTTTTTGATGGGGTTGTTTGTTTTTTTCTTGTAAATTTGTTTGGGTTCTTTGTAGATTCTGGATATTAGCCCTTTGTCAGATGAGTAGATTGCAAAAATTTTCTCCCATTCTGTAGGTTGCCTGTTCACTCTGATGGTAGTTTCTTTTGCTGTGCAGAAGCTCTTTAGTTTAATTAGATCCCATTTGTCAATTTTGGCTTTTGCTGCCGTTGCTTTAGGTGTTTTAGACATAAAGTCCTTGCCCATGCCTATGTCTTGAATGGTACTACCTAGATTTTCTTCTAGGGTTTTTATGGTACTAGGTCTAACATTTAAGTCTCTGATCCATCTTGAATTAATCTTCATCTAAGGAGTAAGGAAAGGATCCAGTTTCAGCTTTCTACTTATGGCTAGCCAATTTTCCCAGCACTATTTATTAAATAGGGAATCCTTTCCCCATTTCTTGTTTCTCTCAGGTTTGTCAAAGATCAGATGGCTGTAGATGTGTGGTATTATTTCTGAGGACTCTGTTCTGTTCCATTGGTCTATATCTCTGTTTTGGTACCAGTACCATGCTGTTTTGGTTACTGTAGCCTTGTAGTACAGTTTGAAGTCAGGTAGCGTGACGCCTCCAGCTTTGTCCTTTTGACTTAGGATTGTCTTGGCAATGCGGGCTCTTTTTTGGTTCCATATGAACTTTAAAGCAGTTTTTTCCAATTCTGTGAAGAAAGTCATTGGTAGCTTGATGGGGATGGCATTGAATCTATAAATAAACTTGGGCAGTATGGCCATTTTCACGATATTGATTCTTCCTATCCATGAGCATGGTATGTTCTTCCATTTGTTTGTGTCCCCTTTGATTTCACTGAGCAGTGGTTTGTAGTTCTCCTTGAAGAGGTCCTTGACATCCCTTGTAAGTTGGATTCCTAGGTATTTTATTCTCTTTGAAGCAATTGTGAATGGAAGTTCATTCCTGATTTGGCTCTCTGTTTGTCTGTTACTGGTGTATAAGAATGCTTGTGATTTTTGCACATTAATTTTGTATCCTGAGACTTTGCTGAAGTTGCTTATCAGCTTAAGGAGATTCTGGGCTGAGACGATGGGGTTTTCTAAATATACAATCATGTCATCTGCAAACAGGGACAATTTAACTTCTTCATTTCCTAACTGTATACCCTTGATTTCTTTCTCTTGCCTGATTGCCCTAGCCAGAACTTCCAACACTATGTTGAATAGGAGTGGTGAGAGAGGGCATCCCTGTCTTGTGCCAGTTTTCAAAGGGAATTTTTCCAGTTTCTGCCCATTCAGTATGATATTAGCTGTGGGTTTGTCATAAATAGCTCTTATTATGTTGAGGTACGTTCCATCAATACCGAATTTATTGAGTGTTTTTAGCATGAAGGGCTGTTGAATTTTGTCAAAAGCCTTTTCTGCATCTATTGAGATAATCATGTGGTTTTTGTCTTTGGTTCTGTTTATATGCTGGATTACGTTTATTGATTTGCGAATGTTGAACCAGCCTTGCATCCCAGGGATGAAGCCCACTTGATCATGGTGGATAAGCTTTTGGATGTGCTGCTGAATCCGGTTTGCCAGTATTTTATTGAGGATTTTTGCAGCGATGTTCATCAGGGATATTGGTCTAAAATTCTCTTTTTTTGTTGTGTCTCTGCCAGGCTTTGGTATCAGGATGATGTTGGCCTCATAAAATGAGTTAGGGAGGAGTCCCTCTTTTTCTATTGATTGGAATAGTTTCAGAAGGAATGGTACCAGCTCCTCCTTGTACCTCTGGTAGAATTCGGCTGTGAATCCATCTGGTCCTGGACTTTTTTTTGGTGGGCAGGCTATTGATTGTTGCCTCAATTTCAGAGCCTGCTATTGGTCTATTCAGGGATTCAACTTCTTCCTGGTTTAGTCTTGGGAGAGTGTAAGTGTCCAGGAAATTATCCATTTCTTCTAGATTTTCTAGTTGATTTGCGTAGAGGTGTTTATAGTATTCTCTGATGGTAGTTTGTATTTCTGTGGGGTCGATGGTGATATCCCCTTTATCATTTTTTATTGCGTCTATTTGATTCCTCTCTCTTTTCTTCTTTATTAGTCTTGCTAGCAGTCTGTCAATTTTGTTGATCTTTTCAAAAAACCAACTCCTGGATTAATTGATTTTTTGGAGGGTTTTTTGTGTCTCTATCTTCTTCAGTTCTGCTCTGATCTTAGTTATTTCTTGCCTTCTGCTAGCTTTTGAATGTGTTTGCTCTTGCCTCTCTAGTTCTTTTAATTGTGATGTTAGGGTGTCAATTTTAGATCTTTCCAGCTTTCTCTTGTGGGCATTTAGTGCTATAAATTTCCCTCTACACACTGCTTTAAATGTGTCCCAGAGATTCTGGTATGTTGTATCTTTGTTCTCATTGGTTGCAAAGAACATCTTTATTTCTGCCTTCATTTTGTTATGTAGCCAGTAGTCATTCAGGAGCAGGTTGTTCAGTTTCCATGTAGTTGAGCGGTTTTGATTGAGTTTCTTAGTCCTGAGTTCTAGTTTGATTGCACTGTGGTCTGAGAGACAGTTTGTTATAATTTCTGTTCTTTTACATTTGCTGAGGAGTGCTTTACTTCCAATTATGTGGTCAATTTTGGAATAAGTGCGATGTGGTGCTGAGAAGAATGTATATTCTGTTGATTTGGGGTGGAGAGTTCTATAGATGTCTATTAGGTCCGCTTGGTGCAGAGATGAGTTCAATTCCTGGATATCCTTGTTAACTTTCTGTCTCGTTGATCTGTCTAATGTTGACAGTGGAGTGTTGAAGTCTCCCATTATTATTGTATGGGAGTCTAAGTCTCTTTGTAAGTCTCTAAGGACTTGCTTTATGAATCTGGGTGCTCCTGTATTGGGTGCATATATATTTAGGATAGTTAGCTCTTCCTGTTGAAGTGATCCCTTTACCATTATGTAATGGCCTTCTTTGTCTCTTTTGATCTTTGATGGTTTAAAGTCTGTTTTATCAGAGACTAGGATTGCAACCCCTGGTTTTTTTTGTTCTCCGTTTGCTTGGTAGATCTTCCTCCATCCCTTTATTTTGAGCCTATGTATGTCTCTGCATGTGAGATGGGTCTCCTGAATACAGCAGACTGATGGGTCTTGACTCTTTATCCAGTTTGCCAGTCTGTGTCTTTTAATTGGAGCATTTAGTCCATTTACATTTAAGGTTAATATTGTTATGTGTGAACTTGATCCTGCCATTATGATATCAACTGGTTATTTTGCTCGTTAGTTGATGCAGTTTCTTCCTAGCCTCGATGGTCTTTACATTTTGGCATGTTTTTGCAATGGCTGGTACCGGTTGTTCCTTTCCATGTTTAGGGCTTCCTTCAGGGTCTCTTGTAAGGCAGGCCTGGTGGTGACAAAATCTCTAAGCATTTGCTTATCTGTAAAGGATTTTATTTCTCCTTCACTTATGAAACTTAGTTTGGCTGGATATGAAATTCTGGGTTGAAAATTCTTTTCTTTAAGAACGTTGAATATTGGCCCCCACTCTCTTCTGGCTTGTAGACTTTCTGCCGAGAGATCTGCTGTTAGTCTGATGGGTTTCCCTTTGTGGGTAACCCAACCTTTCTCTCTGGCTGCCCTTAAGATTTTTTCCTTCATTTCAACTTTGGTGAATCTGGCAATTATGTGTCTTGGAGTTGCTCTTCTGGAGGAGTATCTTTGTGGCATTCTCTGTATTTCCTGAATTTGAATGTTGGCCTGCCCTCCTAGGTTGGGGAAGTTCTCCTGGATGATATCCTGAAGAGTGTTTTCCAACTTGGTTCCATTTTCCCCCTCACTTTCAGGCACCCCAATCAGACGTAGATTTGGTCTTTTTACATAATCCCATACTTCTTGCAGGCTTTGTTCATTTCTTTTTCTTCTTTTTTCTTTTGGTTTCTCTTCTCACTTCATTTCATTCATTTGATCCTCAATCGCTGATACTCTTTCTTCCAGTTTATCGAGTCGGTTACTGAAGCTTGTGCATTTGTCACGTATTTCTCGTGTCGTGGTTTTCATCTCTGTCATTTCGTTTATGATCTTCTCTGCATTAATTATTCTAGCTGTCAATTCTTCCACTCTTTTTTCAACATTTTTAGTTTCTTTGTGCTGGGTACGTAATTCCTCCTTTAGCTCTGAGAAGTTTGATGGACTGAAGCCTTCTTCTCTCATCTCGTCAAAGTCATTCTCTGACCAGCTTCGATCCGTTGCTGGCGATGGGCTGCGCTCCTTTGCAGGGGGAGATGCGCTCTTATTCTTTGAATTTCCAGCTTTTCTGCCCTGCTTTTTCCCCATCTTTGTGGTTTTATCTGTCTCTGGTCTTTGATGATGGTGACGTACTGATGGGGTTTTGGTATAGGTGTCCTTCCTGTTTGATAGTTCCTTCTGACAGTCAGGATCCTCAGCTATAGGTCTGTTGGAGATTGCTTGAGGTCCACTCCAGACCCTGTTTGCCTGGGTATCAGCAGCAGAGGTTGCAGAAGATAGAATATTGCTGAACAGCGAGTGTACCTGTCTGATTCTTCCTTTGGAAGCTTCCTCTCAGGGGTGTACTCCACCCTGTGAGGTGTGGGGTGTCAGACTGCCCCTAGTGGGGGATGTCTCCCAGTTAGGCTACTCAGGGGTCAGGGACCCACTTGAGCAGGCAGTCTGTCCGTTCTCAGATCTCAACCTCCATGTTGGGAGATCCACTGCTCTCTTCAAAGCTGTCAGACAGAGTTGTTTGTGTCTGCACAGGCCTCTGCTGCTTCCCCTGTTGTTTTTTAGCTGTGCCCTGTCCCCAGAGGTGGAGTCTACAGAGACAGGCAGGTTTCCTTGAGCTGCTGTGATCTCCACCCAGTTCGAGCTTCCCAGCGGCTTTGTTTACCTACTTAAGCCTCAGCAATGGCGGGCGCCCCTCCCCCAGCATCGCTGCTGCCTTGCGGTTAGATCGCTGCAGACTGCTGTGTTAGCAATGAGGGAGGCTCCGTGGGCGTGGGTCCCTCCCGGCCAGGTGTGGGATATATTCTCCTGGTGTGCCCGTTTGCTTGAAGCGCAGTATTGGGGTGGGAGTTACCCGATTTTCCAGGTGTTGTGTGTCTCAGTTCCCCTGGCTAGGAAAAGGGATTCCCTTCCCCCTTGCACTTCCCAGGTGAGGCGATGCCTCGCCCTGCTTCAGCTCTCGCTGGTCAGGCTGCAGCAGCTGACCAGCACCGATTGTCCGGCACTCCCTAGTGAGATGACCCCAGTACCTCAGTTGAAAATGCAGAAATCACCGGTCTTCTGTGTCGCTCGTGCTGGGAGTTGGAGAGTGGAGCTCTTCCTATTCGGCCATCTTTGCTTCATTACATTTTATAAGTGAATAATATTCTACTGTATGGATAAGCTACATTTTGTTTATCCATTCATCCACTGATGGACATTTAGGTTGTTTCCCCCTTTTTGCTATTGTAAATAAAGTTGCTATGAACACTCATGTACAAGTTTGTTTTATTTAATTCTAATTTATGAAGTTTGTATTTCAGGAACTCATCTATCATTTCTGAAATACTGAAATACTGCTTGTCTACTGTGAATAAAAGCAAAAAAAGGAGTCGGCAGGTCAACCAGGTGTCAATTTCTATTGATTTCTCTTCTGTATCTCTGCATCTGGCTTAAAATTGCAGACATTTACAGGCAAGAAATAGCAGTTCATTTTCAGTAGGCATCTATCTGGAAAGCACAAGGTACTTTAAACAAATTACAAAGAAGAAATCAAACTAACCAAGTGATGTGGCCATGATAAGCTATCAAATCTTATAGGGGAAAGTATGGATCTTATTCAGGAAGGTATCGACCAAAGAGGAGCTTAGCTCTGAGTCAAGGTACATCTGTTGAGCTTTTCACTTTCATTCAACAAACATGTATTGAGTGCCCACAAGGCTGATTTTATGCACAAAGGGAGATTAGAGTCTAGTGAGGAAATGTAGATATTAAGTAAATACACATGTATAATTACAAATAGTCCTTGAAGAAAGTGTGTAAGGCGTATGACAGTACATAATAGGGCTACCTGCTGTCTTCTGAGGCCTATGACAAAGCCTTGCTGAGAAAGTGACTTTTGAGCTATGTGAGAGTTAACAAGGTGGGCAAACAAGTTTTGAGGACCTAATGTGTGCTAGTTACTGCCATAAATGTTTTGACTTCAAGGATGAATAAGAAGTGGCCTCTGCTCAGAGGAAATTTGGTTTTCTAGAGAATGGTTAGGAAACCCCCTCCTGAATCATTTATTATCAACCTCTTCATCTTAATGAATGACAAAGAAAGGGCTCCTGAAACCCATTCATTTTCCTGGGAGTTTCCAGGGGAGCTCTCTCAGAGAAAGGCTCAGTATAGGCAGAGTAATTTTGATAGGAATGTCTTCAAATTATTCAATTTTAATTCAGATCTAAAGTGTGATAGCCTCATTGACAAGCAAAGGATCTAAGTCGAAGTAGTGAAATCAACTTCCTTCAGGAAGTAAATATTTGATTAGTTGATTTCAGCACATTTTCTTGGACAATTGTCAGTCTGGTACTTTTCACAGTGAAGTGCATACCCTTATTCAGCAACATGCTCCTCAAAATCAAGCCAAGAATGATTATTCAAGCTTCAGGATACTGTGCCATATGTATAATGCACCAGTAAGCTTTGGGCTGGACCTGCAAAAAAGTTCTGACGAATAAAGACACTTGCCTTTGTAAAGAAGCCTTATGCTTCCTAGTGTCACAGTTCTGATGAGCAGGATAATGAGAAATGATGATAACAATGAGAAACAACAGGTTGTTTGGTCAACAATGGGATGGTGTCAATTGGAATGTCAGATAATGCCAATCTGCATTGTTTAAAATAGATCTGGGTGGAAATATACCATTCTCATGGAATGATGCCCTTCTTTGCAGATCAATTTCTAAATAATTTTTACGTTTGTCAATGCCTGCTTTGAATTCCAAATCTTGCCCCTGCTACTTAAGTGTTAGGACCTCCTTTCATAGGAGTGTTGTTTTATGGCACAGAGTATTGCTGTCTTGGGGCCAAATATTGTACTATTTTGGATATAGGGATGCATTTTAAATTTTAGAAGGGTATCTTCTGTAATGGTCACTCAAATACAGTGCCGAGATCACTTGATATGGGAAAAATATCTTCTAGATGAAGAAGTTTAAGTGATTAGTTGATTTATAAAAGTTTTCACAGTGAGATTCCTCTAACTGACAAGTCTTCAAATACATTTTAAATATCGTGAACCCTGGATATATGAGAGAGATTTCAGTTAATTTAGAAAGTTTATTTTGTCAAGGTTGAGGACATGCACCCATGACACAGCCTCAGGAGGTCCTGATGACATGTACCAAAGGTGGTCAGAGCACAGTTTGGTTTTGTACATTTTAGGAAAATATGAGACATCAATCAACTTCATATGTTGATTGATATCTTTCATATAGATGAACATTGGTTGGGTCTGGAAAGGCAAAGGTGGGATGACTCGAAGCAAGTAGGTGGCTTCCAGGTCATAGGTAGATAAGAGAGAAATGGTTGCATTCTTTTGAGTTTCTGATTAGCCTCTCCAAAGGAGGCAATCAGATATGCATTTATCTCAGTGAGCAGAGGGGTGACTTTGAATAGAATGGAAGGCAGATTGGCCCTAAGCAGTTCCCAGCTTGACTTTTCCCTTTAGATTTGAGGCCCCAATATTTATATTCCTTTCACATTTCCCCCCTTTTCTTATTTTTTTCTTTTTTTAAATTATACTTTAAGTTCTAGGGTACATGTGCACAATGTGCAGGTTTGTTACATATGTATACACGTGCCACGTTGGTGTGCTGCATCCATTAACTCGTCATTTACATTAGGTATATCTCCTAATGTTATCCCTCCCCCCTCCCCCCACTCCACGACAGGCCCCGGTGTCTGATGTTCCCCTTCCTGTGTCCAAGTGTTCTCATTGTTCAGTTCCCACCTATGATTGAGAACATGCGGTGTTTGGTTTTTTGTCCTTGCGGTGTTTGGTTTTTTGTCCTTGTGATAGTTTGCTGAGAATGATGGTTTCCAGCTTCATCCATGTCCCTACAAAGGACAGGAATTCCAGCTTCAGTTGGCAGGGCTTTATGAAAGCACAGCTTAGTTTTCAGTGACTCCAAATTAAGAAAAATGGGAAAAAAAGAAGGAAAAAAATGGAAAACATTATTTTGAAGACTTGTAGTCAAGAAAAATTAGAATTTGGTCCAAACTATTGAAAATAATAAAAATAAAAAAACATTACCAAGACTACAGTCTAACAACAGGTGCACTATACTTTTTGAAACATAATTTTTCTCTCTCCAGTTTCCCATTTTCTTTTTGACGCCTACTGTTCTAGATTTAAAAATAAATTTTTCCATAGGTTATTGGGGTTCAGGTGGTGTTTGGTTACATGAGTAAGTTCTTTAGTGGTGACTTGTGAGATTTTGGTGCAACCATCATCATAATAGTATACACTGCACCCTATTTGTAGTCTTTTAACCCTCACTCCCTTCCCACCCTTCCCCTAAAGTCCCCAAAGTCCATTGTATCATTCTTATGGCTTTGCGTTCTCATAGCTTAGCTCCCACATATCAGTGAGAACATACGATGTTTGGTTTTCCATTCCTGAGTTACTTCACTTGGAATAATAGTCTCCAATCTCATTCAGGTTGCTGCGAATGCTGTTAATTCATTTCCATTTATGGCTGTGTAGTATTCCATTGTGTATGTGTGTGTGTATATATATATATCACAGTTTCTGTATCCACTCGTTGATTGATGGGCATTTGGGTTGGTTCCGTGATTTTTCAATTGTGAATTCAAGTATATTTATCATATAAATGACTTCTTCTCTTCTGGGTAGATACCCAGTAGTGGGACTGTTGGATCAAATGGTAGTTCCACTTTTAGTTCTTTAAGGAATTGCCACAGTTTTTCATAGTGGCTGTACTGGTTTACATTCCCACCAGCAGTGTAGAAGTGCTCCCTGATCACTGCATCCATGCCAACATCTACTGTTTTTTTATTTTTTTATTATGGCCACTCTTGCAGGAGTAAGGTTATTGCATTGTGGTTTTGAGTTGCATTTCCCTGATCATTAGTGATGTTGAGAATTTTTTCATGTTTGTTGGCCATTTGTGTATCTTCTTTTGAGAATTATCTATTCATGTCCTTATCCCACTTTTTGATGGGATTGTTTGTTTTTTTCTTGCTGATTTGCTTGAGTTCGTTGTAGATCCTGGATATTAGTCCTTTGTCAGATATATTGATTGTGAAGATTTTTCTCCCACTCTGTGTGTTGTCTGTTTACTCTGGCTCTTTGGTCATGCAAAAGCTCTTTAGTTTAATTAAGTCCCAACTATTTATCTTTGTTTTTATTGCTTTTGCTTTTGGGTTCTTGGTAGTGAAATCTTTGCCTAAGCCAATGTCTAGAAGGGAATTTCCAATGTTATCTTCTAGAATTCTTATAGTTTCAGGTCTTAGATTTAAGTCTTTAATCCATCTTGAGTTGATTTTTGCATAAGGTGAGGGATTAGAGTCCAGTTACATTCTCCTACAGGTGACTAGCCAATTACCCCAGCACCATTTGTTGAATAGGGTGTCCTTTTCCCACTTTATGTTTTTGTTTACCTTGTCGAAGACCAGTTGGCTGTAAGTATTTGGGTTTATTTCTGGGTTCTCTATTCTGCTTCATTGGTCTATTTACCTATTTTTTATACCAGTATCATGCTGTTTTGGTGACTATGGCCATATAGTATAGTATGAAATCAGGTAGTGATGCCTCCAGATTTGTTCTTTTTGCTTAGTCTTGCTTTGGCTATGCAGACTCTTTTTTGGTTCCACATGAATTTTAGAATTGTTTTTTTCTAATTCTGTGAAGAATGATGGTAGTATTTTGATGGGGATTGCACTGAATTTGTAGATTGCTTTTGGCAGTATGGTCATTTTCCCAATATTGATTCTACCCATTCATGAGCATGGGATGTGTTTCCATTTGTTTGTGTCATCTATGATTTCTTTTAGCAGTGTTTTGTAGTTTTCCTTGTAGAGGTCTTTTGCCTCCTTGGTTAGATATATTCCTAAGTATTTTATTATTATTATTATTTTTTTTCCAGCTATTGTAAAAAGGATTGAGTTCTTGATTTGATTCTCCACTTGGTCACTGTTGGTGTATAGAAGAGCTACTGACTTGTGTACATTAATCTTGTATCTGGAAACTTTGCTGAATTCTTTCATCAGTTCTAGGAGCTTTCTGGAGGAATCTTTAGGGTTTTCAAGGTAAACGATTATGTTGTCAGTGAACAGTGACAGTTTGACTTCCTCTTTTTACCAATTTGGATGCTCTTGATTTCCTTCTCTTGTCTGATTGCTCTGGCTAGGATTTCCAGTACTATGTTGAAGAGGAGTGGTAAGAGTGAGCATCCTTGTTTTGTTCCAGTTCTCAGAGGGAGTGTTTTCAACTTTTCCCACTCAGTATTATGTTGGCCGTGGGTTTGTCATATATGGTTTTTGTTACATTGAAGTATGTCTCTTATATTCTGATTTTGCTGAGAGTTTTAATCATAAAGCGATGCTTGATCTTGTCAAATGCCTTTTCTGCATCTACTGAGATGATCATGTGATTTTTGTTTTTAATTCTGTTTATGGGGTGTATCACATTTATTGACTTGCATATGTTAAAGCATCACTGCATCCCTGGTATGAAATGCACTTGATCATGGTGGATTATCTGTTTGATATGTTGTTGGATTCTGTTAGCTAGTATTTTATTAAGGATTTTAGCATCTATGTTCATCAGGGATATCAATCTGTAGTTTTCTTTTTTGGTTATGTCCTTTCCTGGTTTTGGTATTAGGGTGATGCTGGCTTCATAGAATGAATCAGGGAGGGTATTGTGTTTCTCTATCTTGGGGAATAGTGTCAAAAGGATTGGTGGCAATTATTCTTTGAATATCTGGTAGAATTCTGCTGTGAATCTGTCTGGCTCTGCACTTTTTTTGTTGGTAATTTTAAAATTACCATTTCAGCCTCGCTGCTTATTATTGGTCTGTTCAGTGTATATAATACTTCCTGATTTAAGCTAGGAGGGTTGTATTTTTCCAGGAATTAATGCATCTCTTCTAGGTTTTCTAGTTTATGTGCATAAAGGTGTTCATAGCTGCCTTGAATATCTTTTGTATTTCTGTGGTGTCAGTTGTAATATCTTTTGTTTTGTTTCTTATTGAGGTTATCTGGATTTTCTCTCCTCTTTTCTTGGTTAATCCTGCTAATGGTCTATCAATTTATTTATCTTTACAGAGAACCAGCTTTTTGTTTCATTTATTTTTTTGTGTTTTTTGTTGTTTCAATTCCATTTGTTTCTGCTCTGATCTTGGTTATTTCCTTTCTTCTGCTGGGTTTGGGTTTGGTTTGTTCTTGTTTCTCTAATTCCTTGAGGTGTAACGTTATAATGTCAGTTTGTGCTTTTTCAGTCTTTTTGATGTAGGCATTTAGGGCTATGAACTTTCCTCTTAACACCACCTTTGCTGTATCCTAGAGGTTTTGATAAATTGTGTCATTATTGTCATTCAGTTCTAAGAAGTTTCAAATTTCCATCTTCATTTTGTTTTTGACCCAATGCTCATTCAGGAGCAGGTTATTTAATTTCCATGTATTTGCGTGGTTTTGAAGGTTCCTTTTGGAGTTGATTTCCAGTTTTATTCCACTGTGGTCTGAGAGAGTGCTTGATATAATTTCAATTTTCTTAACTTTATTGAGGTTCATTTTATGGCCTATCATATGGCCTGTCTTGGAGAAAGCTTCATGCACTGTTGAATAGAATGTGTATTCTGCAGTTGTTGGATGAAATGTTCTGTATGTATCTGTTAAGTCCATTAGTTCCAAAGTGTAGTTTAAATCCATTGTTTCTTTGTTGACTTTCTGTCTTGATGACATGTCTAGTGCTGTCAGTGGAGTACTGAAGTCTCACACTATTATTGTGTTGCTGTCTATCTCATTTCTTAGGTCTATTAGTAATTGTTTTATAAATTTGGGAGCTCCAGTGTTAGATGCATATATGTTTAGGGTTGTGATATTTTCCTGTTGGACAAGGCCTTTTACCATTATATAATGTTCCTCTTTGTCTCTTTAACTGCTGTTGCTTTAAAGTTTGTTTTGTCTGATATAAGAATAGCTACCCTTACTCGCTTTTGGTGTCCATTTGCATGAAATGTCTTTTTCTACCTCTTTATTTTAAGTTTATATGAATCCTTAAGTGTTAGGTGAGTCTCCTGAAGGCAGCAGATAGTTGGTTGGTGAGTTCTTATCCATTCTGAGGTTCTGTATCTTTTAAGTGGAGCATTTAGACCATTTACATTCAATGTTAGTATTGAAATGCGAGGTACTGTGACATTCATCATGCTCTTTGTTGCCTGTGTACTTGGGTTTTTTGTTATTTGTTTTGGTTTTTAACTTGTATTTTTATTTTATAGGTCCTGTGTGATTTATGCTTTAAAGAGGTTCTATTTTGATGTGTTTCCAGAATTTGTTTCAAGATTTAGAGTTCCTTTTAGCAGTTCTTGTAGTGGTGGCTTGGTAATGGAGAATTCTCTCAGCATTTGTTTGTCTGAAAACAACTGTATGTGTCCTTCATGTATGATGCTTAGTTTCACTGGGTACAAAATTCTTGGCTGATAATTGTTTTGCTTGGGGAGGCTGAAGATAGGGCCCCAATTCCTTCTAGCTTGTAGGGTTTCTGCTGAGAAATCTGTAGCTAATCTGATAGGTTTTCCTTTATTGGTTACCTGGTGCTTTTGTCTCACAGCTTTTAAGATTCTTTCCTTCATCTTAACTTTAGATGATCTCATGATGATGTGCCTAGGTGATCATCTTTTTGTAATGAATTTTCCAGGTGTTCTTTGTGTTTCTTGTATTTGGATGTCTAGGTCTCTAGTAAGGCTGGGAAGTTTTCCTCAATTATTCCCCCAAATATGTTTTCTAAAATTTTAGGTTTCTCTTCTTCCTCAGGAACACTGATTATTCTTAGGTTTGGTCATCTGACATAATCCCAGACTTCTTGGAGGCTTTGCTCATATTTTCTTATTCTTTTTCTTTTGTCTTTGTTTGATTGGGTTAATTTGAAGACCTTGTCTTCGAGCGCTGAATTTCTTTCTTCTACTTGATCAATTCTATTGCTGAGACTTTCCAGAGCATTTTGCATTTCTATAAGTATGTTCAATGTTTCCTAAAGTTTTGATTGATTTTACTTTATGCTATCTATTTCTTTGAGTATTTCTCCCTTTGCTTCTTGTATCATTTTTTTGATTTCCTTGCATTGGGCTTGGCCTTTCTCTGGTGCCTCCCATATTAGTTTAATAACTATCCTCCTGAATTCTTTTTCAGGTACATCAGGAATTTCTTCTTGGTTTGGATCAATTGCTGGTGAGCTAGTGTAATTTTTGGGTGGTGTTAAAGAGCCTTGTTTTGTCATATTACCAGAGTTGGTTTTCTGGTTCCTTCTCATTTGGGTAGGCTCTGTTAGAGGGAAGGTATAGGACTGAAGGCTGTTGTTCAAATTCTTTTGTCCCATGGGGTGTTCTCTTGATGTAGTATTCTTCCCCTTTTCCTATGGATGGGGCCTCCTGAGAACCTAGCTGTAGTGATTGTTATTTCTTTTGAGTCTAGCCACCCAACAAGTCTATCAGGCTCCAGGCTGGTACTGGGGATTGTCTGCACAGAGTCTGGTGATGTGAATTGTCTATGGGTCTCTTAGCCATGGATACCAGCATCTGTTCCGGTGGAGGTAGCAGGGGGGTAAAATGGACTTTGTAAGTATTTTTAGTTTTGGTGGTTTAATGCTCTATTTTTGTGCTGGTTGGCCTTCTGCCAGAAGGTGGCACTTTCCAGAGGGCATCAACTGTGGTAGTATAGAGAGGAACTTGTGCTAGGTGGGGCCCTAGAACTCCCAAGAGTATATGCCCTTTGTCTTCAGCTCCTGGGGTGGGTAGGGAAGGACCATCAGGTGGGGGTAGGGCTAGGTGTGTCTGAGCTCAGACTCTCCTTGGGGGGGTCTTGCTGCAGCTGCTGTTGGGGATGGGGGTGAGGTTCCCAGGTCAATGGAGTTGTGAACCTAGGAGGATTATGGCTGCCTCTATTGAGTCATGGCAGGTTGTCAGGGAAGTGGGGGAAAGCCTGTAGTCACAGGCCTCACCCAGCTCCCACACAATCTGAAGGGCCAGTCTCACTCCCACTGTGCCCCTGCTAACAGCAGCAAGTCTGTTTCTAGGCAGTGGGTAAGCAGGGCTGAGAACTTGCCCCAGGCTATCTGCCTCCCAGCTGTGAAAGAAAAGGGTTTTAGATCTTCCCACACCTGTGGAGTCTGCATGCCGGACTTAAGCCTTCCTCCAAGTTCTGGCCAGGAGGCTTCATGAGCAGTTCAAATTGTTACAAAGTTCAGCTGTAGACTTCCTTCTCCCTGTGGCATTTTCCCCATGCCTCTGGCCATCCTCCCAAAGGATCCCTGTGACGCCAGGCAGGAATGGCCTGCTTGGGGACCCAGCGAGCTCCAAGGGCCTTTCCCGCTGCTTTATCTACCCCTGTATTTCGCTCGGCTCTCTAAATTGACTCAGGTCCAGGTAAGGTCAGAAACTTCTCTCACAAACTAGACCTTCAGTTTCCCCAGTCGGAGTGTGTGTGTAGGGGTGGAGGATCTCCCTTTCTGACTTCCACAGTTTGGGCACTCACAGTATTTGGGCTGTCTCCCTGGTCCTGCAGGAGCAATCTGCTTCCTTCAGAGGCTCTGTGGGTCCTCTCGGGATTCCTGATTTATTTCTGTAGTTGTTCTGGTTCTAAAATTCATGATGCGAACCTTCACAAGCTGCTCTGTCCATCTGAGTTGGAGCTACACTCTAGTCCTGCCTCCCATCCACCATAATGATCCCAGTTTCCCATTTTTACTAAAGACAAATCATGGTAGGACTGATTTGCTTTATTATACTTGGCCTGATTATTTGTATACAGTGTAGGAAGAATAATTATTTTTTACATAGACTTTTAAGTTGGCTTCGATGGAACTTTATTCCACAGAAGGAATCTCAGATAAGACATTTTTAAAGCTGAGTCTGGCCATGGATTTGTACCATGAAATACCTATGAGTTGGGAGATCCTCTCCTCTTAAGGTACCAAGATAAACTTTGGGCTCCTGGGCCTTTCATTAAGTAACATTCTTTACTTACCACAGGTCAGGAATCCTGTACAGGGGTTGTGTAGACAAGGTATGAAGCAAATTTACTCAAGGGACTTTCATTGGCTCCATAAGTCAAGTTTAATTCCTTAAAGGAAAGCACACCATTCCAGTCAAAGCCTTGGTAAAATAACCAGTTTCTCCAATTGTGTCCTGTTACAAATGAGAACAGATTCTTACACACTTATGCAAATAACTGTATTGCTATAAGTTAAGAATACTCACAAATAGTTTCAAAATTCTGGAGAAATCAGGTAGAGAGAAATATATATGCTCCAAATTTTGTTCATAGGAGTATACTAAATTATTAAAAGCTGTCAATAGCTCAAAAGAAAAGTTTCCTTGACTCTGAAAAATACAAAACAAAAGATCAGAAATGTTTTAAGCAAAAAGTCAAAAAGATTACTGCAGTCTTCTAGTAGTTAAGTCCACTTAGTTAATTCCTGTTCTGCTTGATATTCATTAACATTTCAGTTGTCCATGAATCCTGAAGGTTTTCCCTCTATTCTGATGTCACAATCTCCAAAGTTATCAGAAACATGCATTCAAGAGCACCTGTTAGAGTTTTATAGCTGATTATAAAGCTACCTTCTAAAGAGGACCGAAACAACACAACAATTGTTTATGGATGACAAAAAGTCTTAGGGTAGCCATAGTCAAAGACACATTTGACAAGGAAATTTGTTACCTCTGTGGCACACAGTAATTTAACATAACAATTATAATTATTACTGATAATGTACATTAAGTCATATCAGAATTATAGGAGTTTCCCATGATTTTGGAACATATACCAATAACAGATTTTTACAAATACAGCCCCCCAAAAACCAAATGCCATTTTACATTTGACTATGCTTCCTGTATAACTTTTATACCAAATAAGCCAAATTATGTCATTTTGGACTTTAAGCAATGTAATACCTTAAAAAGTTAATTAGCTCAGAAAAAGACATAATTCATCATTTGATTTTGGAATAATACCAAATATCAAAGGTTTAAAACACTTGATATCACAGGTCATTGTAAAATAGTCATTCATTTGACCAAAGTGATAATTGAAAGATTTCAAGAAAAGGAGAGAACTTTCATTCTTTGAGAGGAGACTTAATTTTCCAAACAATAAGCCCTAGTAAAAACAGCGTGAAGCCAGTTAAATTTGTTTTTCAACATTTTATAAACAATCTATAAAATTTCCATCTTGGCCAGGCATGGTGGTTCGTGCCTGTAATCCAGCACTTTGGGAGGCTGAGGCGGGTGGATCGTGAGGTCAGGCATTCAAGATCAGCCTGGCCAACATAGTGAAACCCCGTCTCCACTAAAAATATAAAAATTAGCCGGGCATGGTGGTGCACACCTGTAGTCCCAGCTACTTGGGAGGCTGAGGCAGGAGAATTGTTTGAACCTGGGAGGTGGAGGTTGTGGTGAGCCGACATCACACCACTGCACTCCAGCCTGGGCAACAGAGTGAAACTCCATCTTGAAAAAAAATTTCATCTTGACCATAAGATACAACTTCCATAAGCCTTTCATAAACTTTATAAGCTTTATTAAGGAGTTGGTTAATCCTTCAAGAAAATCTTGTTGATCTGACACAGAGGCCCATTTGCTGGTCTTGCATCAGTGTGCTTTTGACATTAATGATTAATTTATACAGAAACGAACTTATTTTATGTCTCAAAATCAGCCCTTACAATCTCACACCCACCTCTTCTGCATTAGTCCCTGGGTCTTGAGGAGTTGAATAGCTTTAATTTCTGGCCCTGTGTCTCAGGAATGCAGTTTATTTTTATTGGTATCTTCTGCCGGGCCTGAAGATGAGGCTTTAATTGCTATCGGTGTTTAAGATTTAGCAGGACTTGGTGTCCTTTTTAGACCCAGGAATCAAAACCTTGTAACTCAATGTCACAAGTACCTTAAAAGCACATACAGAAAGGTACATTGATGTAATAACCTTAATAGCAAACCAAAACTTAATAATGACAGCATAGGAATTGTTTCAATAAACTGTAAAATCTGTTAGGCCAGTTACCAAAAGGCAAAAGAAAAGACCTTCTGTACTGCACAGAATATTATGTTGGTAGAAAACATTTTCTTTACACCTTTAATAAAACTTCTTTAGCATCAGGCCACAAAAACAGAACTTGAGGAAAAAACTTATATGAGTTGAAAATGAGTTGAAGGAGAGAATTGCTATTTCATGCCCTTTAAAAGGGGAGAAAAAATTGAAAATGGTGAGAGGCAATAACAGTTGAACTTCGGGTTAAAAAAAATTAAAATCTCTTGTAATTTATTAAGAGTAAATCAATCCCTTATGAAAATTTCATTGTTCTAACCAATTATTTAGTGTATTAGCATTTTTTAAATCAAGCCCAATTTCTAGAAACACTCTTATAATTTCCCTTTAATTACAGACAAGTTGATCATATAAAAGTTTTTTTTAAATAAATCCTCCTGTTGTGATTTAAACAGACTATTCATGACATGCTTTAACTTTCTGGTTTGTCCTGAACATCCCTCTTTCTTAAACAATCAGTGATTTTATTCTAGAACTAAATTTACCATACAAGATTCTTTCTCATATAAAATTTCTCTTTAAGCTTTCTTACCAAAAAACCTCTTTATTTTTATAATTTTCTTTACATCTTTCTTATTTCCTCATTCCCTTTACCTTGTTTTATACATAACCTTTAAATAAGCTTTGAATTAGACAAAAATTGCTCACCTTTTTAAAAAACATTGTTTTTGAAAGAGTGTTTTCCTACAATAGATTTTTACTGGAAAATACCCAAATAATGAAATATCTATTATTTAATTTAATATAACTTTAGATTGTAAATTATGATGAATTTGTCTACCAGTACTTATTCTGCTGCATTTACCTATTTTATTTTAATTGTTTACCTAGATTATGAAAACTGCGATAGTCATTATTTAAAGCTATAGAACCACTGTTGCAAAATTATAACTGAGACAGTGAAAAAGCTCTGATCTAACTCACTCCATCTCGCTTCTAACTTCCAAGCTGTCCTTGTTCATTCCTGGGCATAGGCCGAGCTAACTTTGGGAGGAACTCAGTTTATAGTTTAGCTTTGAAACAAAGACAACAATAGTCCTTTGCCAAAACAAACCTTACTGCCTGTGGACTAGACCACTTAAAGCCACAAGATTAGAAGTTATGGTAATCTTACTAAATTCAAGATATAGCTATTTTCATTAAACCTATATTAATGTCTTATTTATTAAAAATTACATAAGCAAAGATCATTCTGTCTTGGTTGGGTTTATAGTTTTATAACCCCATGCCAAATTTTGACACCTTATAGTATTTGTCAGAAATGACATGCGTGTCCGTGTGAAGAGACCACCAAACAGGCTTTGTGTGAGCAATGAAGCTTTTTAATCACCTGGGTGCGGGCGGGCTGAGTCTGAAAAGAGAGTCAGCGAAGGGAGATAAGGGTGGGGACGTTTTATAGGATTTGGGTAGGTAAAGGAAAATTACAGTCAAAGGGGGATTGTTCTCTGGCAGGCAGGAGTGGGGGTCACAAGGTGCACAGTGGGGGAGCTTTTTGAGTCAGGATGAGCCAGGAAAAGGACTTTCACAAGGTAATGTCATCACTTAAGGCAAGGACCGGCCATTTTCACTTCTTCTGTGGTGGAATGTCATCGGTTAAGGCGGGGCGGGGCATTTGCACTTTTTTTGTGATTCTTCAGTTACTTCAGGCCATCTGGGCGTATACGTGCAAGTCACAGGGGATGCGATGGCTTGGCTTGGGCTCAGAGGCCTGACAAGGAATAAGTGTGAAATTGTTTGATTAATAAATGCAAACAAAAATGTATACTGGCAATTCTTAAGACATTTCTAATATTACTTTACCAATAATTTTAAAGCTAGCTTATTAAAGATTTTGCTTGTTATATAAACATGAAAAAGCATTTGATTAGTCTTTTCTTTTTTTCCCGATAAAGTATTTGATTCAAGCACTTTTATTTTCTTAAGCCAATTAATTAGAGCTCTTTTATATATTTTCAGTCGTGAAACACTGTGTATACAACACATAAATACATAGATGTATTAGGCATGTCAATAGAAGTACATCTTATAGATTCATAAAGACCCTTTCTCCCCTATCTTAGACTTTCCAATTGTTGATAACCTGTTTCACAAGCCTAGGCAGTTGTCAGCTAAATAGCCTTAAATTTGCATATTAAAGGAAACAACTCAGGTGAAAATCAAACAGCAAAATTTACATCATAAGGTATGGAGAGAAAAAGTATGATGTGCTAGAGGGAAATTAAAACTGATTTAATTGCCAACTAAAATTATACAAATTATAGAAATTATAAAGGCTTTTAAAATATATGTATACACATATACACAACATACAAAGATCCTATAGCTTTTACTTCAGAACTTTAGCCATGAGATAAATAAAAATTCACCACTTTGCAAAAAAAACCTGTTGGATCCAAACAGTGGTTTTTATCTTAATAGAAAAATAACAGCACATTTAAAGCATGCAGAAAAGAAAATAGAAAGAAAGAGAACTTGGGAAAGCTAAAGTTTTAAGGTCAACCTTAGGGCTCTTTTTCCTTAATGTAAACGTGTGCACAGACCATATCATTTCCATTTTACATCTATAAAACCTATGGAATTCTCAAAAAGGGGGGTCATTCTCCTTGTTTTCTCCTCATTTTTAGATTATTTGTTTTCTACTTTGTCTTGAAAGGAGAAACTGAGATATGGCCTAGGGTTTTTGTGTGGTGGATCTGCGTCTGTTGCTTGTGGGCAGGACGACACAGTGTATCGCCACTGAGTCGTTTCCACCCTTTTACCTGTCTCAGTTTCTGTCTCCAGGGGTCTATGACCTCTGAGAGGGTTCAGAGTGCCAGGTGATTAGCCCTTATATGCGTTTCCTGGATGAGCTATTTTTTTAAAAAGTAATTTTTGTTGGGAATTTCCCTGTAGGGCTGCTGCATGTCACAGGCGGGTCAGACCCCCAGACACTCCCATGAGGCCCCTGGTCACCCAGGGGTGCCTTTTGGCTGGGAGGAGCAAAATGCCCTTTGTCTTCGGAGCTGAGAAAACTCAGTCTCTCATTTACCTATGAAAACAACAGTTCAGTTCCTCATGCAGATGCACACAGACAAGCCAAATTGAGATGAATTTGGGGAGAAAAAGCAATAGGGAAGACCCCTTAGAAGGTATCTCCGAACTAGAATTAAGATCCTTAAACAACTTCCCAGGAGAAAAGAAAAAAACAACAGCCAAGACCACTTCCTGTAAACTGTGCTCAGCCACCCCTAGGTTTGTAGCTCTCATCTGCCATTACACACACCAAACTCAAATCCTCTCACAGTACAAGGTAATCTCTGATATCCCTAAAGAGGTCAAGTTATGCAATACAGGAAAACAGAGCTTTAGACCTAAGAAGAATCTGCCCATGACTCTTGAAACTCCAAAGAAAACAGAACTCCCCAAAAGGGGTGAGTGGCACCTTTGTTCTGATTTATTTAAAGGGGTTCAACTCATTAGAAGCCTTCTCTAGATTTTTTGGTACTGAGGATGGCAAAGGCGGAAGGCGGTATAGGGTGGAAGAAAAGTAAACGAAAGAACATTTGTTGGTTTTTAAGACAGGAAGCAAATACAGAAACTAAGTGCATTTTTTCCCCCTCTTTTGCAGCTGCAAGGAGTTTTAGCCAAATTAGAGAGGATTTGTTACTCATAATTTGGAATTCTCACTCGGATTTGACCAAGTCAGGTAGAGTTAGTCAAATTTGATGGAAGAAAGACCGGAACAAACAACAAAAAAACCCCCAACAGTATGATCACTGAGCGCTCTAATGGTAAGGGGAAATTAAGACCAGCTGGTTGTTAAACTTTAGCCAAGACAAAACCCCAATTCTGCTACTTACCTAGGGATGGGTCTCAGTCTAAAGGCTGCTTTCTACCATCCTAGAAGCAGGAAAAAAAACCTCAAACTCGTCCTTCCTGCTAGGAGCAAGCTCAAACTCCATAAAGGAGTTACCTGCCTGCCATCATTATGGAAGTTGAAAAACTTGCCTTTCTTGTTGGAAGCAAGTAAAAGTCCAAAAAAAAGGGAGTTGTACAGCAAAATAAAATTTTGATTTCAACCAAATTTTGGGAGATCAGGGATTTTCTGGAGTAAGTGCTCCCAGACTTCAGCAAATTGTCCTATTGGTTTGAGCCATAAAGTTAGCTCATGCTGGTACTCAGCACTGATAGCAGATTTGTCAAAGGTCAGGGGCACCTCCACTCAGAATCCCCCCATGGTTACCCAAATGTGAAACCCGAATATCTGAGACAGGTCTCAGTTAATTTAGAAAGTGTATTTTGTCAAGGTTGAGGACATGCTCCTGTGACACAGCCGCAGAAGGTCCTGACGACATGTCCAAGGTGGTCAGAGCACAGTTTTGTTTCATACATTTTAGGGAGACATGAGACATCAGTCAACATATGTAAGATGAACATCAGTTCGGTCTGGAAGGGCGGGACAATTCTAAGCAAACGGGGGAACAACTCAAAGTGGGGAGGGAGCTTCCTGGCCATAGGTAGACAAGAGACAAATGGTTGCATTCTTTTGAGCTTCTGATTAGCCTCTTCAAAGGAGGCAATTAGATATGCATTTATAATAAAATGGGAGACAGGTTTTTCCCAGGTCCCAGCTTAACTTTTTCCTTTAGCATAGTGATTTTGGGGCCCCAAGATTTATTTTCCTTTCGCAATATGATTAGGTTAATAGTGATTTGTCTTATAACCTTTCAGGAACTCCTTTACTGAAAATGAGGATATTGTGAATAAATTATCATTTACATACCCCCATTGTGGAATGTGATCATAATTTTAGCAAAAGGCTTGCTGATTACTGGACTGAGAATCACCAAAGAAGTGAGATAGCATATGTGGAAGGGTTTG
This sequence comes from Rhinopithecus roxellana, assembly GCF_007565055.1. Classification (NCBI taxonomy): domain Eukaryota; kingdom Metazoa; phylum Chordata; class Mammalia; order Primates; family Cercopithecidae; genus Rhinopithecus; species Rhinopithecus roxellana. The sequence goes on along the minus strand of NC_044555.1, from coordinate 33,011,283 downwards.
GAAGGCCTCTGCAAAGAGCAGGGAGAAGGGAGTGGGGAAAGATAAGGCAAAAGCACACAGAAATGAAAAAGATTATACAGTAGGTCCTCTGTACCTGAAGGTTCCATGTCAGCAGATTCAACCCACTGCAGATCAAAAGTATTTGAAAAAAATAATGAGAAATAAAAATAAAATCCTAAGACCCCCAACTGACTGAACAGACCTCCTCTTGGCTAAGGGGAACCCCAGAGAAACCTGAAAAGTGGAGTTCCTGGCCATGAAAGGATAAGAAGTAAGACATGCCTCAATAGGCCTTTTTCTTATTAATTTTTAACCCGAATTCTTTCCTAAGAAGTAAGCAGAAATCAGTAGTGGAAAATCAGAAATGGACGACTCATTCCTTTATCATCCTTAGCCAAGTATCTGGGGCGGTGACCAAATTCTCCTTCCCATTTGTGGTTTCAACACAGCAACTGACCAGCATTCCTTCCTGATAAGAGGCCACTAGTCATGGAGTGGTTCTGGCCGGTCTACATAGGATGTACAGTAAGGGTTTTCACGTCCTCTGCTTCACCTTTTGACATCAGAAGGCTAAGAACTCCACCCTCTGATCATGCTAACACACCATTTTTTGTACATGTGACCCATGAAGAGGCATGAAACTCAACTGGATATATGCATGCTTCTTTCATAAATATTCGTAAATCCTCCTATAGCTTATTAAATGTGTATACTTACACAACCCATCCAGCACAAATTCCTGTCTTATCCTTCCCTCCCTCAAAGTGCTTGCTCTCAGCTTTCACTGGAAGCTATGCATCCCAGCCTGTGGGAGGCCAGCCAGTAGGCTGCAACCCTTTATGAGAAATACAGTTCTCCTTTCCAAATTTATAAACCTTGTGCTTCTTCAGTTGACAATAACAATACAACAATAAAAAATAATCCAAATAAAAATATAGTATAACAATTATTTACATAGCATTTATATTGTATTAAGTGTTATAAGTAATCTAGAGATAATTCAAACTATATGGGAGGATGTGTGTAAGTTATATGTAAATATTGCACCATTTTATATAGAAGACTTGAGCATCCACAGATTTTGGTATTCTCTTGGAGTGCTGGAACCAATCCCCTGTGGAAATGGAGGGATGGGCAACTATATTATGAAGTGTGGGTATGACTGAGAACCAAATGACATTGCCTTAGTATCACTGGTCAGTTGCCTGAAGAGTTTTGGGCCCCTCAAGCTGAGCCAGTGGGAAGACCCATTTTCTGGGGCCTATGCCTGTTAAAACTGCTCTTTCCGACTAGATGGTTCTAGCAGAATCTTAGAGGCCCCAGCCTGTTTGGAAATGCCTGGAACTTTTTCAACAAAAGCAGAGACTCTTCCTTGATGGTAGAGAAGCACAAAGGGGAACCAGGAAAAAGCACACATCTTGCTCAAGAAGACTTTAGAGAAACAAAAACTGTAGAGAGAAAGTAAATGAACACTATAGAATCAAAACAAAAACAAAATCACTATTTATGAAGAAAAATTGGAAGGAAATAACAGTTAATACGGTGATGGGATTTGAGCTATCCTTTCTTTATTCCAAATTTTCTGTGATGTGATTATATTGTAAGTTTTTCATTCTAAGAGAAAGTAACTCCGGCAGTTAGCTGTGTGTGTGTGTGTGTGTGTGTGTGTGTGTGTGTGTGTGTGTGTAATGGGGTAGGGAGTGGTGACTACAAGTCCTGGACTTGTAGTCAGGGGCTATAGGTTAAACTTTAGCTCTGTTACCAGCTGCTCATTTCTGAGCTAGTTATTTAACCCCTCTCTGCCTTGGTTTCCTTATGTTGAAAGCTGAAATAACATAAATTCCTGTTCCTGTGTTTAACAATACTGAGACCAGGCATATGTTCCTGTTCTCATGTTAAAAAATACTGAGAGCAAACAAAAATAACTTAAGCTACTTGCTCTAGGAAATAATAGTTCCTAGAAGATAAGACTGTTAACTAACTAGAATAACTCACCTACGAAGACTAACAGCTTACTCATAAAGACTCGTTCAAGTCTTTTGCTGTGCCCACTGATCCAAAGCTAGTATGTCATAAACTCGGCCCAATCCTAGTTTTGCACCTTGTAAAACCCACCTTAAAATCACCCAGCTCAGGTCCTAAAACTGTATAAAGATACTTCCAACTTACCCCTTCTGAGACACTACTAAGACTGTCAAGATGGTGTTCTTCCTTACCGCAGTGAGTCTGATCAGGACACCCCTCAACTGCTTTGCATGGTACTGTAACAGGTTCTCCTGGCAGGTTTTTTGAGGACTTGACAATATGTAAAAGAGGATGGTTGGACTCTACACTCTCAGAAGTCCCTTGTGTTTCTCACTTTCTCAGATTCATGTTGGTGACATTTTCTTCTTCTTGGCTGTCTTTCTGACATGCATTCAGTCACTTTTACAAACTTTTTTTTCAGGCTTTATTGTTTTTCTTTTTCCTTCCTTAATTTGAAAGTGCAATCTAAGCTGGGCATTCCAGAGGAACAGCCACTGGTAGGTTCTAGCTGCAATTAAGAAGCTGAAAGATGGATAGTGGTGATGGTTGTGCAACAATGTGAATGTATTTAATGCTACAGAACTGTACAATTAAAATGGCAAAAATGAAAATTTTTATGGTATGTATATTTTACCATAATTTTTTTCTTGTTAACATAGTACTTATTTGTCTTTTCTCTCTCAATCTGTGGATGCTCAAGTCAAACCCTGAGCCAACCATGTTCCCCAGGCTGCCTGAGGAGGTTTAGGAAAAGGAACACACAGGGCCGACCAGACATGGGAGAAAGAACTATGGGAGGTGGAGATGGCTCCTTCACATGGCAAAGAGGATGAGAAAGGTTACCATCAAGCAAAAGCGCTCCATGGCCTCCCAGAGGGCAAAGCCCAGAATGGCGTAGGAGAAGAGCTGTTGCTTCAGAGAAGGGTTCCTGGCATAACCAATGATGAGGCTCCCAAATACAGTCCCAATCTCAGCCCCAGAGCCAGGCACCCCAACTGTGCCAGCCCTAGCTCCAATGAACTTGGCTGTTGTGTTGATGTCCCTTGAAATGGTGCTGGTTTGGAAGCTGTGGCTAGAGACAAGTGGGGTAAGGGGACGTGAGACTGCCAAGCTGCTGAGGCTCTCATCTGTCAGCATCTCTGGTTGTTACTGCAGCTAGAGGACGGCTCAGCAGCTGTGAGGTGCTCTTGACCAGCGAGGGAGAGGAGATGAACTTGGAGCAGGCGAACATTTTCAGGGGATGAGGGGCTGTGGCAGGAGAGCTGCTCCCACTGCGGAGGAGACAGTGCCAGAATTTTTTTTAAAAGAAGAAGCTAAAGGTAATTTCCTCTTTCCAATATTTATACTGGCACCATAGGATGCCAGCAAAGGGCTGCTGGAAACTGTTCCTCTTCTAGGTTAAAAGACATATACATGAAATGTACAGGTCTAGAGCTTGTTAGAGTAAGGAGGTGCTCAGTGTCCAGCCTTCTCCTCTTCCTCCTCCTTCTCCTCCTCTTCCTTTCTCCTTCTTCTTCTCCAGGGAAGAGTAGAAGAGGCAACACTTTCCTTCTTATTCCTATTTAGCTGGATTTCAAACCTAACAGTATAAAGACAGAGTAGGTAAATACCCGGAACCTGGTTCAGGAACATCTTGTTCAGTATACCCTTCTATTCTGACCCAATTTTTGCACTGGTGGATTGGGGTACAATGACAGGAAGGGTAACGTTATAGTTAGACCAATGTTAAGTTTAGGGAGAAGGTGGATGTAACTTGAGGAGAGGCAAATGTGGTCAGAAATGGCAGACACAAGCAGTATATTTGAGTATCAATTTTTCTTTGGCAGTGAAAGCATAAGGAATACACAGGTTATTTTATATACATATAAGCTCGATAAATCTGGCATTTCTAGCTCTCACCAAAAGGTCCATCCAGTGTCAGCTATATAATTTGTGGGGCCCAGTGCAAAATGAAAATGCAAGGTCCTTTGTTCAAAAAGCAGTGAAAAAAAATGCTGTTAAAGATACTTAAAATATAAAACTTTTCCCTTTCGTCCATGGTCTCGCCCTTTGGACTTCCATGGTGTTTTCTATCTGCTATTTAATGTAGTTCCAAGTGAAGAAAAATTAAACATTTAAATTACTAGCATGCATTTTACCATTCATTTTTGTGTGCAATGACAGTTTTAAATGCAAATATAAGAGTACTTAAGTCATACGTGGAATAATCAAATACGCGATTTGTCTTCTGTAGTTTGTACGTGTGTATGTGTTTCATTCTTATCAGAACAGTGGGAATGCTGCAGAAAAGGAACCATTTTTATTCTACTTCTTGATGCACACACATTCTACCAACACTCTCTACCTTCAGCTTACTGATGAATAAGGAAGAGTTGAAAGGAAAGGAAAAGGTTTGCAAAGATAGGGCAACCCTTTTCCTTTCCTTCTATGTTATCATTTTCTGTGGAAGTGGTTGGTTAACATGGAGAAGTAATATGAGTAAGAAAGTATATGATAGAGTTCCTTGGTCATTCGTGTTTCTGAGGATGTCCCTGCTTTCTTTCTGCGTTCAGAGCAAATTCTAGTTTGTATGGAAAACATGATCTCTCAGGACTGTCAGCAATCACACTTATTTACTCATGGATGTAACACACTTACCTTGTACTTGCTGTGGGTCTCAGTGAACTCTCATGCATTGCAGGCCCATTGGAATTCTGTGCTTATGGAGCATGACAAAAGCTATATCTGAATGGGGTGGCAAGAAATGGTGGACGCACATACAGTGTGTATTTCCTCTGCTCATGCTCCATTGAAATCCCATTGGACATCTACAAAACATAACCTCAAAGATAAAACGATTAAGAATTTCAAGATGGTGATAGCTGAGTATTAAACCAAACCTGTGGTCTTTCTGACTGTGGGGCTTGGTGGGACTGCACAGGTTTTGTGTTCACGAAGTGGGCCCTGGACCCATCAGAGTATATTACATCTGAAAAAAATACTAATCTGACTCCAAAAATATCCGTGAAAATCAACCTTGTTTTTACTGAAATTTTCTTGAGATTACTGAGGAGAGGGTGTCAAAGTACACCACCAGGTAAAATTTCCCACAAATCCTTTTAAGTTTCTCTCTCACCAAAGAGAGCTCTTTGAGGCAGCTGTTATGTTGGCAGTCTCTGGCCCCTGGAGTTCCAGGCATTGGGATGAATGTGGGGGAAGATGGCCTGGATTGGTTTATAGCTGGCCCCCCTTATTGACCATAAGCACTTGCTTCCCTAAAGAAGCCAGCTGTCTAAGGAGAACCAGTTGGGATGGATTGAAGGATTTATTTCTCTTTACTTTATCAGAATGGCTAGTCCATGGACATATAAGGCAACTGAATTAATTTTTGTAAGTTTTGAGATAAAAGGGTGGGGTGAGAAGGAAAACAAATTAATAATTCTTTAGTGCATGATGGACATGGCAGTTCATTAGTGGCTCAAAGTAAGTGCCTCCACTGGGATTTGAAACCGGCTCTCTCTGCCTCTAAAGCTGGGCTCTTTCCACTTGATTGTGCTGGGTCCCACAAAAGGGAAGGCAACTCTTGAGCACCCACTGTATGCCAGCCATGTGGAAGATGTTTTATGTGACAACTATGTGATGGAGGTATTGTGAGTTCCCATTTTCCTGATGAGGAGACTGAGGCTTGGTGAGACTAAGCACCTTGTCCAAGGTCACAGAGCAAGTAAGCGACAATGCCAACACCCTTGTCATTTCTGAGCCCAAAACTCAGGTTTCCTCAGTTTGCACGAGGCTAGGGAAGAACCTAGCTCTCCTAGCATCCCCTTCATTAGTCTGTTCAGAATATCAGGCTGCTTCCATCATTAAATCATTTTTGTGATTGATTGATAGACTCTAAAGGGCTGTACTTTGTCCAGGGGTATAGGACTTGATGTGGAGAAAGGAAGAGGGATTCCACCAATCACCTCTTTGATTTGATTTTTCAATGGTCAAGCCCCTTCTCCAGGGCCTGTTAATTTTCTCCACTTTGGTCCTTCCCAGAACAGTTTCTAGGTTAGTGGGGCATGGGGGAGGGGTGGGGTAAGGGTGGTCAGGAATGAAGAAAGCAGAGGACCATATTTATTCCTTTCCTTTTTGTCCTGCCCCAAGCCCTGTTGGGATATTTCTTCAAACATGTTCAGTGACCCACCACAGGGATTTGTTGAGTTAGTTCAGTGGAAAGAGTTTGAACTTACATGAGATTTTAATTTTGGCTTCTGACACTTTAACCCAGGCAGGTTAGAATTGCAGTGCTTGTAGCCAAAGGCTATCAAAAAACTTCTGGAACAAAAATCAGTTACTTTTTTTCAGAATACATTGTGAGATAAAAACAATGTACCACTTCTGGTTTTCAAATATAATTTGTAGCTAATGTTCAATGATCTGTAAATGATTTGTGGGACGTCTACCTTTCTTTCTTCATGTCTGGAGGAATGAATGAAGTGAGGGTGAGGAGATCTGTGAGGTGGCAGCATTCCTGGACCTCAGCCTCTGAGATTTGTCTGAGCATTTTGTGTTTTGTATTGATGGGTGACTCTCAACTGACTAGATTGGGAAGTTTCTCCCAAATAACATCCCACTGAAAGAAAAGGTAGTCATGGTGGTAGGGGCAATGGAGAGAGGGAAAATCAACCCTGAATGTTCTCTTCTAGACTCTTGGGCCTCTGAGGCATAAGGGCAGGAAAGAGCTTCTGTGCAATGTAAGAAAGCTTGGTCTCTCAGGTTCTTTGGGTTTATGGATCCCCAGTGACCATTCTGTGCTGTCTGAATTCCTGGGCATAGCCAGTGGCCTGCTGACTTTTAAATATGAGCACCTGTGAAATCTGCCTACAGGCTTTCTCTGGCTGCTGGTGCAAGCCAAAAATGCCAGAGAGTTAATTCCCCATGCTCTCCTTTTCCTCGGTAGCCCTCCACAATGACTGAAGTGAGTTGGTGGAGAAATTCCCCAGCTTCCTAGTCCCTTGGCAGGAGAAACTTCAAGATGTGTCCTGTCCAGTCTCATGGAGTTCTCTAACAGGATTGGGCTCCATTTATTGGCTGCCTTTCCTTCCCTGACTCATCCCCCCCTCCTTTACTGGTGTTTTCTGGGATCACCTCCCAAATAAACTTGAAGTCTTGTCCTGTTTCTGTGGGAGCCTAGCATAAAACAGACCCTGTGTAGCCAAAATGGCTTTCCTCTAAAGTGACAAGAAAGCTGCAGACACTACCCCATCTGCTGGGGTCAGTATGGGAATGCTTCTTTTTTGTTGAGCAGCTTAGAAAAAGCCAGTTGAATGGTATTGCCTACGTTTTCTTCTAGGGTTTTTATAGTTTTGGGTTCTACATTTAAGTATTTAGTCCATCTTGAGTTAATTTTTGTATAAGGTGTGAGGAAGGGGTCCAGTTTCAATTTTCTGCCTATGGATAGTCATTTCTGCACATGAATAGCCCAAAAGCAATTGCAACAAAATCAAAAATTGACAAATGGGATCTAATTAAACTAAACAGCTCTGCACAGCAAAAGCAACTATCATCAGAATGAATAAGCAACCTATGAAGTGGAAGAAAATTTTTGTAACCTGTCCATCTAACAAAGGTCTAATATCCAGAATCTACAAGGAACTCAGACAAATTTACAAGAAAGAAACCAAACAACCCCATTAAAAAGTGGGCAAAGGACATGAACAGACACTTCTCAAAAGAAAACATTCATGTAGCCAACAAACATATGAAAATAAGCTCAACATCACTGATCACTAGAGAAATGCAAATCAAAACCACAATGAGATACCATCTCATGCCAGTCAGATGGTGATTATTAAAAAGTCAAGAAACAGCAGATGCTGGCCAGGTTGTGGAGAAATAAGAATGCTTTTACACTGTTTGTGGGAATGTAAATTACTTCAACTATTGTGGAAGACAGTGTGGCAATTCCTCAAATACATAGAACCAGAAATACCATTTGACCCAGCAATCCCATCACTGGGTATATACCCAAAGGAATATAAATCATTCTATTATAAAGATACATGCACATGTATGTTCACAGAAGCACTCTTCACAATAGCAAAGACATGGAATCAACCCAAATGCCCATTAGTAATAGACTGGATAAAGAGAATGTGGTAAATGTACATCATGGAATACTATGCAGCCATAAAAAGGAACAGTATCATGTCCTTTGCAGGGACATGGATAGAGCTGGAAGTCGTTATCCTCAGCAAACTAATACAGGAACAGAAAATCAAACACTGCATGTTCTCACGTATAACTGGGAGCTGAACAATGAGAACACAGGGACACAGGGAGGGGAACAACACACTCCACCTGTCGGGGGGTGAGGTGAGGGGAGGGAGAGCATTAGGAAAAATAGCTAATGCATGCTGGGCTTAATACCTAGGTGATGGGTTGAAAGGCACAGCAAACCACCATGGCACACGTTTACCCTATCTAACAAACCTGCACATCCTGCACATGTACCCCAGAACTGAAAATTAAAATTAAAATAAAAAAAAAAAGAAAAAGCCAGTTGAATGAATGACTCACAGTTGGAGGGTATCTTGGTGTTCCAGGTGTGATGGAGCACTTGGGGTCTCAGCGCAGCCACAAGGAAATCAGCTCTCCTCAGCAGGGAGCTCTGGCAGGGCTATTTTCTGTCTGGGTTGGCCAAGTAAAAGGCAGAGCTGTTTGGAGTCTAGGGGAGTCCCCGGGTGCCTGAAGTTCTGTAAGCTTTCAGTGGTGCTTTCAATTTTAGCCCGAGGTCTTATGAGAGATACAAAGACAGCAGGTCTCAGCTATACCTTCTAGTAGTTTATAATCCCAAGGGGTAGGATGAGGCAGGTGTTCAAACACTTCCTATCCACGGTGGAAGGGAACAGGAGAAACAAGACTTTTCTGTAATGAATGTTGACAATCATGGATTTCGTCATGCATCTGAGCTGTTAACTTGAGGCAACTGGAAATAAACAGGGACACAAATTGCTTTCACTATATGGCACTGTTATAGGAAAAGCAACTTATCAATCATAGAAAATAATGAAGCCACAAAGGTTCATATCTAGAAGACCCACATAAAATTGCTGATAATGACTGAGTGGCAGAAAATGTAGATTGAGAAATACATCTTTTAATATAATATTCAAAAGGAGCTAATTTATTTTAGATGAGTAGGTCAAAGAAAGCTGTATTATTTTTAATTATTATATTATTCATAGCAATATTTTGAATTTGTCTAGCACCTTTCTTTTGAGGAGCTTGAGGCATTTCACATATATTATCTCATTTATCTTTTATAACATCCCAGTGGAAATATGTATTATTAACTCTCTATTGCCATTGGACTACATTTTTGCAAATTCTCTTTCCTGGGAATGAATGAAGCTGCATCATTACAGAAGCAGATGCTGGCTGGAAGTCACCTACAACTTGCTACTGAATGCAAGTTAATTATAATAGCTAAATATTCTGATTTTTCTTTGGGAAGCCATTTTGCCTCTCTCCACCTCAGTTTATAGGAAAACGAAGGAGCCTAGTTAATGAGAATAGTTATGAAATCAGCCCATAACCTTTGAAAAGAAAAAACCCTCATGCATAGTAGAAAAACGTCATGCAGAGTTAATTATTACATATGTAATTTGCTAGTTACAGCTAAATATTGATATAACATTTCAATAGAAAAAAGGTTATATAATGAACTTTTTCTGCCACCCACTTTTAAGTGGGGAAAACTCTACTTAACAGAAAGTGCCTGGTTTTGGTCCTAACTGAAAGGTAAATTTCTTTGTCAAGTTAGGGAACACTCTGTCCAATCATTACTGAATAACAGTGTTTAAATCCCACTTCTGCTATGCCCAAGAGGAAAATTTAGATACGGTTTTTCTCATTAACTTGAAGCACTACAAAGTTCATCCATGACTTCCTCTCTATAAATTACTCTCTAGTAAGGTTTGCCAGAAAAATTTTAAAAAAAATTATTTTTCCAAGTCATAACTAAGGAGTAGCGGGAGGTCTGTGAGCTGCTTTGTAGAACTCTGGGAGTCATTGTCATATCTGGGCTTGAGGATATGGATGCTAAAAATGGGCCACCTATGTTGTCTGGGGAGGAGGATTGCCCCTTCCTTTCCCCATGGTCTGCATGGCTTTCTGGCTTCAATCTGTGTTGAGGCCTTCAAGATATGGGTAAACACCTCATTAAACATACAAAAAAGAGGCTCTCATTCAAACGTTGTCAAAAATCTGGGTCAAGAGAAGTCTTTTAACCCTGAAATATTGTCAAGTTTTACAGTCTGAATTTAGGGTAATCCTTTTAAGAATTTAATTTTTGTATTTCTACTCTGCAGAAAGTTCCATAGGATTTACAAATCCCCCTTCTGTTGGAAAGGCATGCCAAGAGAACAGAAATGGTCACCCTGTGACACACAGCAGAGGAAGCTCTGCTCCCCCAGGGAAGCTCACAATTGCTCCATAGCCTGTTTGAACTGAATGAGGTCCTTTTGCTGATTTCAGCTCAGTTTCTTCCATGTCTGATTAATAGAGGTGCCCCACTTCCAATCTCCTGCCAGGGTTCATCCTACACGTGGTTAGAAAATTCTCCAGTGGTCATACTAGACCTCTTGGTAGGCTTTAAATAGATAACTTGATAAGCTTTTTATATTTTCTTTTCAGTAACCTCATAGTCATCTATAAGAACGATTACGCAAATCTGGCTTCTTTTAGTTCTTTTGATTCAACAGAGCTGTCTCCTGTTTATAAATCCCTTTCTGTAATCAAATCCTTCTGGCCATTCCTTGTAGTCTCTAGACTCCAAACAGCTACCAAAACTGTAAATAAAGGGCCGCTGGATACTTAAACAATCCCTTTCTGCTGTCAAGAAACATGTGCTTTATACAAACCATGAAAATGGAGAGTAAGAAGTAGGTGAAGTAGAAAGTAAGAGGGATTGATATGTCAGTGCTTGGAACATAGTAGGAATGCTCCAAATATGTAGTGATTGCAACCAAAATTAAAAATAGAGTCTTCCACATTGGTCAGGCGTTTTTTTAGTCCCCTGCTGTCAGAAGTAGAGGTTATAATATACTCAGGATGGTGGCAAATGGATCAGAAGTTCTAGTGACAATTTGTCGGCTGGTATGTTTTGGCAGCTTAAGTTTTCACGTGTGGTAAGAATTTTATTTATTTATTTATTATTTATTTAGTTTTATTTCTTCAGTTTTCACAACATCCCTGACAGCCCCAAGAGCTGCTTGGGTGCACATTGTGTACAGTGTGTGGCACACATTGCAGTGGGATCATGGGCAAGATATAGGACACAGGTATTATCCACCTGAAAGAGACACAGTATCATTTAATGGGATGGATTCACATTGTGAATCCTCATACCATTTCATTAGTATAATTATTTTTGAATAATGGGAAAAAGTAGGGGAGGCAGCAAGTCATTTGGAAATTATAAGCATTATCACTTGTTTACAGGTCTAAGAATTGTGACAGAAGTAAGCACACAGTGCTATGCAAACACAGAAAAGGGGAACTTGGTCCAGCCTAAAGATTTAGAGAAGGCTTCCTGGAGGATAAGATAGTCTAAGCTAGGTCTTGAAGGATGCACTGGAGTTAGCCACGCTCAGAAAGAGGGTGAGAGCAATATGGACAGGAAATTGAACATGAATAAACACACAAAGGTCTTCGCACGAGGAAATCTTGGTCTTTCAGTTTTACTAAAGAGTGGGAGGTGAGGTTGGAGAGCAGTCATAGAAGGCCTTAATTTATTCATTTACTTACTCATTCATTATTCAACAAATATTTGCTGAGTTTCTGCAAGGTGGCAGGCAGTGTTCTAGGAATTTTGGCTACAGAAATGAACAAGATAGACAAGGCCTGGTTCACAAGGAACTTACATTCTGGTGTCGGGAGGGGCTTGTAGGTTTCATGAAGTAACTAGGTCTTTATGCAACAGAATAGGCATCAGAGAACCACTGAAGAGTTTTAAGCAGCGAAATGACATGGTCAGATCTGTGTTTTAGACAGATTGCTTTAGTCTAGATAGATATAAGTGTGACTCTAGTACTTGGTGACTGTAATCGGAGTAGTTAAACCAATGCTGCCAGGAAAATTTTTGATGATTTGCCTATTTCAGAACAAAGGACATTTGGGTTTACATAAGAAAGAATTTATTGATGCTAAAACATTGAAATATGGAAGGGCTTATCATTCAAACTCAAGAATTATTCACGAAGAGAATGTCTGTACTTTATGAAGAAACAATGAACAAAATGTCTTGAATGGGTCAATTGTTCTCTTAAGTTAAGCAAGAAGGTTGAAAGGTTTAACAGATGCCCTTTTGGAGTTTCTTACGGCTTTATTACTTTGTGATTTATGAAGTGAAAATAACTACAGTATAAACTGTGTACTTAAAACTGGGAGTAAGGATGTGATCAAAGTTCTGGGGGCCTGGTCAGGGTAGGAGGTTTAATTTTTTTTCCCCCAATTTTACAGAGAAGTCATTTATAGAGAACTTCTCACAGAGTAGCTGGAACATGGAAGCCCTTGATATATTATATGATTTTTAGTTATCTCCTCTTCCTCACTATCCTTTTCCTCCTTCTTCAATCCCACTGTTTTCATTTGTCCTAGAGAGTTGAGATTCCTTTTACCATATTATTGTGTATGTTTTAGTTGAGTGAGTTTATTAGAAATGCCTGCTAAATGGACTTCATTTTTATTTACTGTGGATGACTGTAACATTGTTCCCAATAACGCAAGCTTGCCTTCCCTATAAGAAAATTATGTATCCTCACCTGTTTCCATGTAAACTTGCCATGGCTCCTTGAGGAGGACTGTATTTCCCTATCCTATTGTCAGTCTTGACTGTGTGATTTGCTTTGGCTAATGAAATATGAGCATAAGCTTTATGTGCATTTGCCGACTCTTATTCATTGTAAGGTCCCAGATAGGACCCAGGATAAAGGAGCAGACCCTAAAATGAAAACAGAGAGCTGGTGTCAACCCACAGCAGACAAAAATTTCTAAGTAAGAAATACCCTTTGTTGTTGTAAGCTACTAAGATTTTGAGATTATTTCGTACTGCAACACAATGTGGCAAAAACTGCCTGATACATATAATCAACAGATGTTAAATTCTATTACAGTGAAAGATAGTGGCATTGAAAGTACCTTTACTTTTAGATTTCCAAAGCTTGCACTAAACAATGTTTATGCAATGAAAGTTCAGTTTCTTACAACGTCAAAATTAGACCATTCCTTAGTATTCACTTGTTGAACCTTAAACTACGGTCCTTATTGGCATAACAAAGCCTGTCCTACTAAAGGATTTGAGGTTGTTAACTGGTACTGTGTTTTAATAAAAAAATGAACACTGAATTCTGTTGGAATGTGAGCTAGTGGTCCATAGTACTAATCTGAATTTCCTGTCACGTTTAGAAATGAAGTAGGAGTTGCAAAATGTTGTTTCAGCTCCTTATGTAACCCAAGACCAAGACATTCACTTGATTTAATAGTCTTCTGGCTTCTAAATTTTTTGACTTGTGAATGTGTCTATTTGTTGAAGCTGAAGATGTTTGACTAAGTTTTATTTTGTTTCTTTGTTTTAGCTAACTGAACTCCCTACTTTCATAGTGTGGCACTATTAGGACACTCTGGTGGGACTTTCTGTCTGCTTCTTCCTGTGCTGGCTTTCTGAAAGGGCCACTTTTTCACTTTGATCAGCTTCTCCTCCTGTTTTCTCTTCTACCTGATGGTACTTTAAACCCACTTGGTTTCTTTTTATTATCTTATGAGCTATCTATGCTGAACAAGCATTAGAGATTCTTTGATGAGAGCAAATATATACAAAGGTAAAACCTTCTCTTTTTATCCTATTAAAAATTGTGAATGAATATTGAACTGTCTCAATGAATGAGTGATATGATTGTCCTCAGGGATTTGAGTGGTGTAATAGAATTGGCTGCCAGAATAAAGAATACATTTGTGAGGAGGAACCCTATCCTTACCTTCATCCTAATTCAGTGTATCCAAGCGGACCCTATCATAGGCCACAAACCTTGCAGTCTACTCACTACTATTAGTTATAAGAGACAGAAGTTGACTTCAAGCTATACATATATATGTGTGCGTGTATATGTATATATGTTTATATGTACACATACACACATACATATCACATATATATGTACACATACATTATATAATATATAAAATGACTGCTTGCTATCTATATATTGTGGGAGAAAAACTTTTCCTTTACCAACTTATGTTCAAGTGGTGGGGGCCTGTGAATTATTTGACAACAAATACAATATGAGAAAAGTTTATTCCACATGCATGTGGGGACACTCAATAAAAGTTGGCATGCTGAACAGCCAGTGCTAAGGATTCATATACCGGCTTAACAAAAAAGGGGTTGTAGGGCTTCAATGGGAAGTTATGGAAGGTTCTATTGGGCTTATTCATCCCAAAGCTAACTGACAGTCTCCTTCCAGGTGGAACGCCCATCCCCTATCCCCCTGGGACAGGGGAAAGGAATTTGTGGCAGCTGAATTCATACCTCCTGGTGCTAAGGGTAAGTAATCTCCAGAACAGGAAACTCCCTTAGGGTTAATGGCAGCTGTATTTTCAGGAAGCTCTGCCTAAATTTAGATAAGGCTTCCTTCTGTGGCTGCTGTTTGTTCAGAGGTTTTCAGTTTAAAGTAATCTTCATGCCACTCTGTTGATCCCTTCTCTCTCTCTCTCTCTATCACACACACACACACACACACACACACACACACACCCCTATTTAAAATCTATTTAAAACATCTCTTTAAAATCAGAGGTAGAATAACCTGAGGGCACAGGGACTGAAAAGAGGTCATCAGGGTTTACCCTATCTTCCTTTCCGTCTTTCTGTCAGGCTCCCTTCATGTGGGAGGTTTAGTGGCTGACCACGACCAGCCCCAAGCTCATATCCTACCAGCTAGGCAGCTCCAGCAAAGAGAGCACCTTCCCATCATTGCTCTGGCAGCAAAGCTCCAGAGAGGATGCCACTTTACCTGATTGATTTCATGTGACCATTTTTGACTCAACTGTGGTCAAATGGAAGGGGTCCTCTGGGGTGCATGCTGTCTTATAGGCATGAGACCACATGGAATGGGTATTCCACAGAGTTCTGTTTCGAGAAGAGAGGAGACTCCAGGCAGGAAAAAACACACGTTCTCCCTCTACTATTCTGCCTGTCTCCTTTGCCCTTGAATCTCTACCTCTATTTTAAAGAACTCTAGTAAAATAACTAAATGTTTCTAAGGGAAATGGCATAAAATCAGTGAGATGGAATAACATCTGAAATCATGTTTAATGATTTGTTTTCCCCAAACCTAGTGATTCTTGTGTAAGTCTAAATCTTCTCTCTTGAGTTTTGTGCTGAGCTTTTGATTTTGATTTGATGCGGAGACATACGATAAGCCACTTCACCTTTCTACCTGCTAATTACACACCCTTAAATTAAGACAGTGATAACTTCACAGTGGTGTATGAGGTCTAATTAACGAAGGCCTGTAAAGTTCTTAAAGATCCTTGAATCGAAAGCACTTTACGAAAATACAAAATGGTAATATTATGGGTGAAGCTCATGACAATAAGCTTCAGAGTTTTTGGTTGTATTGAAATAGGTATCAAGTATCATTTGAAATATACAAGCTGGAACTAGGAAACCCATTTAGTATACAGAGAATATGTTGTATCATGATATATGAGTCTGTTCTCACACTGCTATAAAGAATACCACCTGAGACTGGGTAATTTATGAAGAAAAGAGGTTTAATTGACTCACAGTTCTGCATGGTGGGGAGGCCTCAGGAAACTTACATTCATGGTAGAAGGTAAAGAGGAGGCAAGGCACGTCTTTTTTTTTTTTTTTTTTTTTTAACTGAGAAAAATCATGGTTTAACTAAAGCACTGAAAAAAGCCCATAGGAGACTCAACAAATTGCTGTTGGTTAGTGTGACTAAATTCGTAGATAGAAAAATTCTATAGGCACAGTGTGTTTGGATTTTAGCAAGTCACCAGTCAAAGCATGTGAGAAAGAATGAAGGATAACAATGAAACAGTAGTAGAGAATGGATGGGTTCAAAAGTGGTAGGTGGACCATATCCATACCGTTGACTAGTGGGTTGACACAAATCCGAACCACTAACATTGCTTTGTGGTCACATCCCATACATACTTCTGCATTGTTCCAATTAGCAGAGTACTAATCTTAGATGTATAAGTTGGATTTGCATTATGAATCTTATAAGATTACAAGATTCATAATGCATCCATAAGATTACAAGATTAATAATGCAAATCCAACTTATAGGTAGAGATTATTCTGTTCTTTTTTTTTTTTAAATACTTTAAGTTTTGGGATACATGTGCAGAACGTGCAGGTTTGTTACATAGGTATACATGTGCCATAGTGGTTTGCTGCACCCATCAACTTATTATCTACATTAGGTATTTGTCCTAATGCTATCCCTCCACTAGCCCCCCCACCCTCCGACAGGCCCCAGTGTGTGATGCTCCCCTCCCTGTGTCCATGTGTTCTCATTGTTCAACTCCCACTTATGAGTGAGAATATGCGGTGTTTAGTTTTCTGTTCCTACGTTAGTTTGCGGAGTATGATGGTTTCCAGCTTCATCTATGTCCCTGCAAAGGACATGAACTCATTGGCAAGGCATGTCTTACATGGTGACAGCAGTGAGAGAGCAAGAGAGCATGAGGAAGTACCACACTTTTAAACCATCAAGATCTCGTGAGAACTACCTCACTATCACAAGAACAGCACAGGGAAAACCGCCTCCATGATCCAATCACCTCCCACCAGTTCTCTCCCTTGACATGTGGGGATTACAGTTCAAGATGAGATTTGGGTGGGGACACAGCCAAACCATATCATTCCGGCCCCAGCCCCTCCCAAATCTCATGTCCTCACATTTCAAAACACAATCATGCCTTCCTAACAGTCCCCCAAAATCTTAACTAATTCCAGCATTCACCCAAAAGTCCAAGTCTAAAGTCTCAGCTGAGACAATGCAAGTCCCTCCACCTGTGAACCTGTAAAATAAAAAATAATTTAGTTACTTTCAAGACATAATGAGGGTACAGGCATTGGGTAGATGTTCCCATTTCAAATGGGAGAAATTGGCCAAAACAAAGGGTTTACACCGTCCCATGCAAGTCCAAAACCCAGCAGGGCAGCCATTAAATCTTAAAACTCCAAAATGATCTCCTTTGACTCCATGTCTCACATCCAGGGCATGCTGATGCAAGGGGTGGGCTCCCGTGGTTTGGCAGCTCCAGCCCTGTGCCTTTGTGGGTACGCTCCCGCAGCTGCTTTCACAGGCTGGTGTTGAGTGCCTGTGGCTTTTCCAGGTGCTCGATGCAAGCTGTCAGTGGATCTACAGTTCTGGGGTCTGGAGGACAGTGGCCCTCTCTCAGAACTCCACTAGGCAGTACCCCAGTGGGGACTCTGTGTGGGGGCTCCAACCCCACATTTACCCTCTGCATTGCCATAGTAGAGGTTTTCCATGTGGGTTGTGCCCCTGCAGCAGACTTTTGCCTGAACATCCAGATGTTTCCATATATCCTCTGAAATCTAGGCAGAAGTTACTAAAGCTCAACTCTTGTCTTCTGTGCACCTGAAGACTCAACACCACATGGAAGCTGCCAAGGCTTAGAGATTGCACCCTCTGAAGCAACAGCCCAAGCTGTCTGTACCTTGGCGCCTTTTAGCCAAGGCTGGAGCTGGAGTGTCTGGGACACAGGACACCAAGTCCTGAGGTTGCACAGAGCATCAGCGCCCTGGACCTGGCCCATGAAACCATTTTTCCTTCCTGGGGCCTCTGGGACTTGTGATGGGAGGGGCTGCCTTGAAGATCTCTGACATGCCCCTGGAGACATTTTCCCCGTTGTCTTGGCTATTAACATTTGGCTCCTCATTAGTTATGAAAATTTCTGCAGCCAGCTTGTATTTCTCCCCAGAAAATATGTTTTTCTTTTATACCTCATGGTCAGGCTGCAAATTTTCCAAACTTTTATGCTCTACTTCCCTTTAAAATATAAGTTCCAATTTCCAATCATCTGTCAATGCATGTAACTGTACACTTTCAGGAAAAGCCAGATCACCTCTTGAATGCTTTGCTGCTTAGAAATTTCTTCTGCCAGATTCCCTAAATCATCTCTCCCAAGTTCAAAGTTCCACACATCTCTAGGGCAGTGGCAAAAGGCTGCCAGTCTCTTTGCTAAAGCATGAATAGCATGAATGACCTTTGCTCCAGTTCCCAATAAGTTCCTTATCTTCATCTGAGAACACCTCAGCCTGGACTTCATTGTCCATATTACTATCAGCATTTTGGTCAAAAACCATTCAACAAGTCTCTAGGGAGTTCCAAAACTTCCCACATCTTCTTGTCTTCTTTTGAGTCCTCCATGCTCTTCCAACCTCTGTCTGTTACCCAGTTCCAAAGTCACTTTCACATTTTTGGGTTATCTTTATAGCAGTGACCCAAACTCCCGGTACCAATTCTCTATATTAGTCCATTTTCACACTGCTATAAAGATACTACCTGAGACTGGGTAGTTTTTAAACAAAAGACGTTTAATTGACTCACAGTTCTGGCTGTCTTGGGAAGCCTCAGGAAACTTACAATTATAGTGGAAGTCAAAGGGGAAGCAGGCACCTTCTTCACAAGGTGGCAGGAGAGAGAGAAGAGAGATCAGATGAGGAAGTGCCACACTTTAAAACCACCAGCTGTTGTGAGAACTCACTCACTATCACGAGAACAGCATGGGGGAACCACTCCCCATGATCCAATCACCTCCCACCAGGTCCCTCCCTGGACACCTGGGGATTATAATTCAAAATAAGATTTAGGTGGGGATACAGAGCAAAACCACATCATATGGTTTGATTTGTATCAGTCTCCAAATAGTCGTGAAGTTCTCTTTGACAGGTGAACAACTGAGGTGGGCTACCTAATTTAACTGAAAATTAACATTGGCAGCTGTTCCTGCTAAAAAGATAATCTGTCTTTCAAATTGAGTAGAGCAGTGCTGACCCCTTTCCAGCTTCTTTCCCGTAATTGTGGACAAATGACAGTTTCCCTCCTGCAAACTCTAAACTCAGAGACATGCCGGGCCCTTTGTTCTAGGTCATGTCAAATGGGATCCATAGCTGCCCTCTATAGTAACAGCCACTGATAGCAGTCCTTGCCTCTGTTTAACGCTGTTTTCACCGTGGTACTCACTGAATGAGATAGATCAACACTGGCCTCTTATTTAGTCTTAATACCATCGAAAATCCTTCTGAAAATCTTTACTCCCAATGTAAAAAATTCTATTCACTCATGTTTGGAGTGCATGAATTCAGTTATATTTTTGGATTTTGGGAATTTTGGAAAATACCTTGGATAGTTTCCCTGAAAGCAGACACTGAGATGGAGACTTGCATGCAGGAGGTTTATTGAGTGGGGTGAGTGATGAGGGAATCAGCATTAGATAGAGGGAGATGCTGGGCTACAATGTAGTTGTAACAGCGGCCTCAGTGATGCCATTGGGAGCTCTGGAGTTAGGCTGGCCCCTCAGAGATGTCTCACATTAAGGAAAATGGGACAAACTAAAGGAAGTTGGATCCCTATATTGACTAGTGATTGCTTGAGGGTTGTCCCCAGGGAAGGGGAGTAACTTTGGATGGGACTGTTCTTTTCAGCAGAGAGCAAGACCTAAAGAGGCACTCAGCTGTGAGCCATCAGCAGCCAATACTCTCAGCAGTTAGGATAACATGTGCCTTGTCCTATAGAGAGATACAGGTGGTGCACTGAAGGTCATTACAATCCCAGAAAATACAGTGATGCCAAGAACTATTTCCCCTACACCGTTTTACCCAGAATAACCTCTGGTGACATTTTGACACATTTGAGTCCTGTCTTTCATCTATGTATATATTTAAAGATTACTCGAGTAGTATATGAGTGTAATCTCCTAAGAATTAGAATATTACAAATAAAGTTCCTTGGACTACCTCCTCTATCCTTGTTCCATCCCTGTAGCTCTGGTAGAACCAAAACTAGCATAAGGCAAGTGAAGCACTCGTCTCAGGTGCAAAATTTAAGAAAGCACCAAAACATTCAAGAATCAAGATACATGGTATCTGGGGAGATCATTATGTTAGTTGAGATAAGCCAGACACAGAAAGACAAATATCGCATGCTCTCACTCATATGTGGGAACTAAAAAATGTGGATCTCATGCAGATAGAGAGTAGATTGGTGGTTACCAGAGGCAGGGGTTGGGGGATGAAAAGAAATTGATTAATGAGTACAAATATACAGTTTTACAGAAGGAGTAAGACCTAGTGTTCAAAAGATCAGTAGGGTGTCTATAGTTTACAATAATTTATTGTTCATCTCAAAATGGCTAGAAGAGAATGATTTGAATGTTTCTAGCATCAGCAAAGGATGAATTTTTAAGGTGATGAATATCCCAAGTACACTGATTTAATCTTTACAATTTATATGAATGTATTCAGTTATCGCATGTACCCTGAAGGTAGGTACATCTACTATGCATCAATAAAAAATAAAAAAAGTTACATAGTATTTAATATAATATTTTAAAAAATCAAAATTGGTACAAAAATTCCTCAATGAACAAAATATCAAAACGTTAAATACAGGGTCAGCAACTGTGAGCCTGAGGCAAAATGAAAAATCAGCCATAGTGATATTGTCTTTATTTAACGTTTTGATATTTTGTCATACACTTTTTCATTAATTTTGATTTTAGAAATAATAATGCATTAACATATTATCTGTCTTGATAACTGAATATTTTGGCACCCTGTTAACTTCTGTGCCTGAGTTGAGTGCCTCACTTGCCTCACTCTGGCCCCAACCCAGAGATGTCGCTGCTCAGGGCATATACTTCTGACCATTCCATGCTTCTTTGCATAGATGTACACATAGTCATCAGAATCCTGTTGACTTTATTTCTAAGACAGATTTCCCGGTCCTTCTACATCTCTGCATCCCACCACTACCATCTCAGACCAAGTCACAATATTCTCTCACTGGAGATAATTGCATTAGCCTCCTAACATTTAAATTTTAATGAAATTCAAATTAATGAGTTTCTGTTATCTAAGTCATTGCAATACCCACACACCCAACATCGTCTAGAACTTCCCCTGTTATCTTCTAATAGTTTTATAGTTTTGCATTTGGTATCTAGGTCTATGGTCTATTTTCAGTTAACTTTTGTGAATCTTTTTAAAAAGCACTGTTCTCCTAACTTTTTTACTCAACCATGAATTTTTGAGATCTCACTCTCTCCCCTGACCCCCTGTGGATATATATATATATAGTTTCACATATGTCACCACTCTATTGTTTTCTATCACATGTATATGTCACTTTCTACTGACATGGTATATTAAGTGATAGGCATTTGGAGATTTTGCTTTTTTTTTTTTGAGACAGAGTCTCGCTCTGTCATCCAGGCTGGAGTGCAGTGGTGCAATCTCGGCTCACTGCAAGCTCCGCTTCCTGGGTTCACGCCATTCTCCTGCCTCAGCCTCCCGAGTAGCTGGGATTACAGGTGACTGCCACCACGCCCGGCTAATTTTTTGTATTTTTTTTAGTAGAGACGGGATTTCACCGTGTTGGCCAGGATGGTCTCGATCTCCTGACCTCGTGATCTGCCCGCCTTGGCCTCCCAAAGTGCTGGGATTACAGGCGTGAGCCACTGCGCCCAGCCAATTTTTTCCTTTTTCTGACAGTACAAGCAATGCTGCATCCTTGTCTACATCTTCTTGTGCATGCGTACAGGTGTTTCTCTAAGAGAGATGCGTGGAAGTGAAACTGCTGCTTCAGAGTGGATGCGCATTTTCAGTTTCAATAGATCCTGGCAGAGTACGGTCCAAAATGACTGAGCCAACTTGCTACCACAAGCAGAGGATAGAGTATGTATCTGTTTCCCCACAACCCAGTCAACATTTGATGTTATCTAACTTTGCCAATCTTAAGGTTGAAAAAAATGGTATCTCATAAAAATTATTTTCCCCTAATTATCAGTGAGAATGAACATATTTTTACATGTGTGTTGATTTTTTAAATATTTTATCTCCTGTTAAATAATCATTTCCTATTTTTTGGCCATTTTTTTCTATTGGGATGTTTTTCTTCTGGTGAATTTGAAGGAGTTCTTTACACTGCATATCAATATTTGACTGTAACATTTATTGCAAATACTTTCCCCCAGTCTCTTGTTGTATTTTAAAGTTGTTTATGGTATGTTTTGCCATACTCAAGTTTCCAATTCACCTGTAGGCAAATATGTTGATTTTATTCCCCTTATTGTTTTTTTTTTTTTTTTTTTTTTGAGACAAAGTCTCGCTCTTGTCCCCCAGGCTGGAGTGCAGTGCAGTGGCATGGTCTCGGCTCACTTGGCTCACTGCAACCTCCGCCTTCTGGGTTCAAGCGATTCTCCTGCCTCAGCCCCCCGAGTAGCTGGGATTACAGGTGCCTGCTGCCCGGCTAGTTTTGGTATTTTTAGTAGAGATGGGGGTTTCACCATGTTGGCCAGGCTGGTCTCAAACTCCTGATCTCAGGTGATCCACCCGCCTCGGCCTCCCAAAATGCTGGGATTACAGGCGCGAGCCACTGTGCCTTGCCTGTTTCCGTTTTTTAGGTCTTGCTTAAGATAACTTTTCTTACCTCTAGATTACAAAGTTATCACACTACATTTCCTAATAATAATTTTAAATATATATTTGCTTGTTGATTGATTTGTAGGTCTTTTGTTGACTTGGAATCTGTACTTCTGTATGATGTGAAGAATATAATTTTATTTTTTAAAATAATGAATTTCTAATTATTTGCTTATACTTCACACATCAACTTGTTTCTGTATGGAGTTTATCTTTGTGGGCTGTATCTTGGTGGGTATGAGGAGACAAGCATGGTATCTACAGAGTCTGATCTATTCCTTTCTGCAAACTATAAATACTTAGATTCTTAGTAGTCATTGGCTAATGAAAAGGATTCTACATCACTAAATGGTCAGGATGGGACCATCCACCATATCAGTGCAGGCTACCCAATGCCAGACAAATGTCCCTAGATCTAGATTGGAGAAAATATTCCTCAAAGTTCCTTAAGGGAGACAATGTAGTATATTGTTTTTGCAATCACCCAGAGCTGGGTTTGAATCTCAACTCTGCCATTTCCATCTGTGTGGCCCAGGGCAAGTTTGCTCATCTCTAAGACTCAGTTTCCTTATCCCTAAAAAGGAAATAATAATTCTTGTTTTGTGGGTTCATTGTGAAGATCTGAGACAATACAAAGTACTTGGCACAAGTTTAGTGTTCAGTCATGTTAACCATTGTTACTTCTGCTTATGATAATGACTTCTGCAAAGATGTGACTATTGGGGGCATGGGGTGCACAGAGGAGGAGTAAAAATTGAGAAATCACCACTGTTCTTGAAGAGCTGAGTGGGGAGATGTGTGAGGTTGTTGGTATCCCCAGAAAAGCCCAGGAGAGACATTGGAGCCAGCACCAAAACTGTCTAGTACTTGTGCTAGGCCAGCAGAAAAGCCCCCAGGGATCTAGACTCTCGCCTTGTTAAACAAAACCATGAGTCATGACCTCGGGAAAGAGTGTGGAAACCCAGAGAAACAATGTTTGAACAGATGGTCTATTGTTTGAGAGCAAATAAACTAGGGATATCTTCAGACAGGGGTAGAACAAGTTATCACGTGGCAATGACTTAATAGGTTCCAATAGAAAGCTGGCTAGGGCCAAAGCCAGAGTAACAAAGAGGAACTCAAAGGGATGCCGAAGCAGAGCATACCTGGAGAATCATTGAATTATATTATAATATATTATAATATAATTCAAAGATTATAACTATTATAACTATGTAATAGTTACAATGTTATTGCTATATAGTTATAATATTATAAGCCTCATTGGTTGGCACTGGGAAGCCCTGCACCATTCTCAAGGTAGGGCACAGTGGTTCTCATCTTGCTGGGGAGCTTGGGCTAAAGCAGTTCAGATGTGGTAGATGAAGACAAAGAGAAAGGAATGGGTTATGAAGAACGTGGTCATAGAGCAAGCCTTGGTTACCTGTTGGGAGCAGAGCTGTATAGACCCTTTGTACTCAAGGCAGAGTCCATAAACCAGTAGCATAGGCCTCATCTGGAAACTTATTAGAAATACAGACCCTTGGGTTCCACCCCAGACCCACTGAATTAGAATCTGTGTTTTATCAAATCCCCAGGTGATTTGAATACATTCTAAAGTTTGGAGAAGTGCACATCTAGGCCTGGGATAAAATAGGTTCAAGTGGAAGGAGGATTTCCTGGAAGATTTGTTTATTCACTTCTCAAAGTCAAAATGTTCAGCATAAAACATTTTTTAACCCAAGGATTTCAAATAATTCTATTCCAAATGTGTTGCATCTACTACTTGGGTCAGGTAAAAAATACTTTATTTTGGCATAATTATTAATACTCAAATAATAAAACCATTTTCTTACTTTAGATAAGATAGAAATACTACTTCAATTTTTCCACAGGGCAAAAGGCTTATCAGTATTAACAAGTACTATACTATCTTTAATTCTGTTCTTTGTCTCCAATGAGAATCATGCTTAATTATTGAACTGCTGAGTAAGAAAAAACAATGCCTATTAGATATTAACCGAGATAATTAAATCTACTCAATTGAAGAATTTTGCTCAACTGGGATCACCTCAAACATTAAACAGCCTTTGGAGTTTTATCTTCATCTTGGTGATTCCAGGGGAAGGTGCGTGGGTAAAAATTCATTTTGTTCCACTTGTCACACTTTTGAGTAAAATCAAAACATTACTTAGCTCATTACCTTCTAAGAAAGCATTTCCAAAGTGTAGTCCCTGGACCAGCATTATCAGTATCACCTGGGAACTTGTCAGAGATGCACATTCTCTGGCGCCACCCACGACATACTGAACCAGGGTCTCTGGGGGTGAGGCTCAGCAATCTATATTTTTAACAAACCTTCCAGGTGATTCTCATTCATGCTAATGTTTGAGAATACGTGTTCTAAGTCATGTGGTCCAGGAGACAAAAAGTCAAGTGCATAAACAATGGAAAGAATGTGGAAGTTGATCCAGAAGCTGTGGATTCCAGTCCCATCTGTGAAACTTTGTTGTGTGACCTTGGATAAAGCATCACGCTACTCTGGGCTTCAATTTCCTCATTTTTAAAATGGAAGAGTTGGAATCGATGATACTCAAGGTTCCTTAAGTTTCTAAGAGATTAGATGTGGCTACTGGAACAGAGTGAGTTTTCACTCAGGCACTTTCTCCTGGAATTACCAAAATAAAACGAAAAATCTAGGAAGATCTTTAATGTTAAGTAAAATGTAGATTTTGAGGTGACCCCAATTGAGAAAATTTCTTTTGAGTAAATTTAATAATTTCCCATTCATGTATCCAATGTCTGTTAGTGATAGATCATATTGCTAGTTATCTATCATATGGATATGTTTTGCTACAAGTTAAGCATGATACCTGATTCCTTGTATGGTAAACACTTATAAATTCTAACTTAAGAGAACTTATTTTCCTTCTGGAAATATTTCAGCTTTCACTTTGGAATTATACTAAATATATCCCCATGGGTATATAGTAGTCAGTGTAGTCAAGCCTATTTAATTTTTTTAGCACTTGATTATGTGGTTTTCTTGCACTTGAGTGATTAGAAGTACCTAACTCTATGGTGATACTGTCAACAAGAAGGGACTGCATTCTGGTATCAGAAAAAAGAGTGATGTCCTGCTGCACTGGCTTCCTTGCTGTCCCTTGAGTTCCTTCCCTAAGCAGACTTCCATCTTAGAACCTGTGCATTTGCTGTCCCATCTGCCTGGGAAACAGGTCGACACAGGTGTCATTGTGCCTAATTAAAATTGGCATTTGAAGATTGCTCACTGGAAGAGTTTTATTTACATGTATGCTCTGATTATCTTGAAGTCACAAGCAAAGCCATAAAGTTATTATTTGTGCACAACCTTCTTATGTAAACAGACATTCTCTGTATGGAAGTCAAAATACAGAAATAGATGAAATATAGAATTAAAGTGAAGGCCACATCTTTCTACTATTAAATTCGATAATGGTGATTTAGTTTTAGCAAAGCAACATAATCCATCATATTAAATTATGATGGATTAATGCTGATCATCTGAATTTATTGGCTCTGTAATTTTGTTTGCATTTAATTTATTAATTAGTTGTATAGTTGCATAAAGAGTGATAAGCATGAGGAGCTTATTTTTAGTGTGTGACTATTTAAGTAATATTATGATAGAAATAATGAGACAACACTGGAGTCTGCAAGCATAAGTCAAATTGGAAAAATACATTTTAGGTGATTACGTGATGATTGTCACAATAAAATTCTTCATAAGAGAGAAAACAAGGGGGAACGTGTGATAGGCTTAAGTATTTCAGACCAAAGTTAAAAAACAAGAAAAGCCTTGGCAGTACATTTAGCCAGTAATAAAGAGAACTACAGAAAAAAAAAAAAAAAAAAAAAACTGGTGAAACTGAAAAAAAAAATTATACTTCTTGGCTAAGGAATTATTAAACATTTAGAGCCAGGAAAGAAGTTTATATTAATTTTCCAGACACTTTCTACTTTCCATTCCTCCATTCCATTAGACACGCCCCAAAGAGAAAAAAAACAGAGACCTGAAGATGAAATTAAATAGCACAGAAAATATTGAGAGACTTTTTTCCCTAAAATAAAGCTAGATGTATTTGTGCCTTTTTGGCGTTGCAGGAAGCGGCTTTCATAAAGGGACATTTGAAAAGTTGGTGCCATTGTATCTGGTGTCTGTGAGACAAAACAAAAACACAAACACAAAGCACCTCTAAACTTAGTCTTCATTTAAAAAGGGAGATTTGGAAGGAATTTTGAAAATTTCCAGAGTTTCCTCATGATTTCACTCCCCTCAAATCTCTGACAGAATGAACAAGCTTTCTAAAACACAGTTAAAAATCATTGAACAGTTAGTTAAATTAGCTGTTTGGCATTATGGAGAAAGAAATCGCAGTAGGTAGGATTCTAAGATTCCCGCCCTACCTGGTATACCTGTACTTTCTCCCAGTTATTCCTCAAACACTAACCTAGGTGACACTGTGAAGGGATTTCGCAGATGCCATTAAAGTCCCAAATCATCTGACTTTAGGATTATCTGGATAGGCTTTGCCTAATCATGTGAACCCTTTAGAAGCAGAGAGTTTTCTTCCACTGATCACAGAAAAGAATCTTAGAGAGACACTTTGGCTAGCCCGGAAGAAAGCAAACACCCTAGTGAATTGCCTTTGGGCAGCTTCTGGAAGCTGAGAGTAGTCCCCAGTTAACAACAGGACAATGGGGACCTCAGTCTGACAATTACAAGGAACTGAATTCTGCCAAATACCCGTGAACCTGGAAGAGGACTCCAATCCTGAGAAAAGAACCACAGCCCTGGCTGACCTTTTGATGCCAGCCCAGTGAGAATGCTGAGCAGAGAATCCAGGCACTCTGTGCCCAGACTAACACCTACAGAACTGTGACATAATAAACATGTGTTGTTTTAAGTCAGTAAGTTTGTGGTAATTTATATAGCAATAGAAAACAAATACAGAAATACAGAAATTTCTCTTTTCAACCAATTGTAATCATATAGAAACTGTCAATGTTGCCTGTTGGAGCAAGGAAGGGTAGAATTAAAAATAGCTATTTATATTTACTCCATTGCCTTAAATGTAATTAAGTTAGGACTATGTCCTAAAAGTCTTCAGAATGTCAAAGAATAAAGAATAAATAATCAAAACCCAACAACAACAAGGGAAACGCAGGGTATAACATGGGGTGTTGAGTTCTTTCCACTACAGCCATGGACAACCAGCTGTGAGTCTTGACTTAGTCTTGAGGAACCTGTGATATGATGTATAGAATTACAGGTATATGCTCATTTCACAACGCCCCCAGGGATAAAGCTCATTACATAAAAGGAAGTCAGTTTTCAATGACAAAAACTGTGATAAATCAACACTATAAACTCTGCATACGAGGCAGACACTGGGCACCATGAAGGCAAAATTGTTGGCATATTCTCCTTGGTGGCAAAAAATACCTCTGAGCAATTAAATGTCTAAGGGTGTCTCTTCTCTTGCAGATTTATTCAGGCTGTCTACACCAGGAGCTGGCAAAGTTTTTCTGGAAAGGAGCAGATTTGAGGCTTTGCAGGCTGTTACAGTCTCTGTTGCAACCACTCAACTCTGCTGCTATGGTGTGAAATCAGCCATAGACAATATGCAAATTAATGAGCACAGCTTATTCCATAAAACTTTACTTACAAACATAGGTGGAGGGCTGAATTTGGTTCAAGGGCTGTGGTTTGCTAACCCTGATCCAGACAGATGAGGAGGGCCTGAATTGGTGGTGGCACCTGGGGGAATAGAAAGGAGAGTACAAATCTGAGAGGCATTGTGGAAACTGAGATCACAGGACCTGACAACTAATGGGCTTTGAGGGGAAAGAGAAGATTGAGAAGATGACTTCTTGACTTCAGACTTTCTAGTCTTGGAGGACATAGCACCATTATCTGAGTTGGGAACAAAGGTGGAAGAGACGGGGTGTGTGTGTGTGTGTGTGTGTGTGTGTGTGTGCACATGCGTTGGGAGGGTTCTGGGGAAAATGAATTGAGTGTTGAAGTAATGAATTTGAGATGTCTTAAGAATATTTATGTGGAAAGGTTTAGGAGGCAGTTAGAAGTCGAGAGAGAGAGAGAGGGAGAGAGAGATTTGTTGGGCAACTTGGGAGTTATCTCCATGCAGGTCATATGTCTTGAAGTCATGGATGTAGGTGAACTCATACATAGAAGGCTTGTAGAATGTGAGCTAATATATAGAAAAGTGCTCTTTAAACTGTGAGGCATTATACAAATGTAAAATATTCCTATTATTAAATGTGACAAACAGAAACATAAAAGGCAGTAACAACCGTTTTATGTCTCAGAATCCCTACTAGCTCCCAATTATTGTGTTTTCATCTTGTGACGGCCTTTGAACAACTCTTTTCTTTCCTCCCTCTGCGTACATCCTGACATTATAATGCATTAAACATTATTCATGTGACGGCATAATGCCTTTTTTCTTCCCCAAACACATACTCTCAAACCTCTTTTGGTAGACACAAATTTCTAAGAAGGCTGAGACAAAGACAGAGATGCCACTTTGATATTAGGGTCCAATGCTTGGAGTTTTATTTACATGAGGAATGAGGCAGCAGGTGTAGGGGTATCAATGTTTAATCGCTTAGATAGGACAAGAGAAACAGAATATAGGGGTGGAGTAGACCTAAGAGAAATTATCAACTT
This sequence comes from Rhinopithecus roxellana, assembly GCF_007565055.1. Lineage (NCBI taxonomy): Eukaryota > Metazoa > Chordata > Mammalia > Primates > Cercopithecidae > Rhinopithecus > Rhinopithecus roxellana. The sequence continues at coordinate 32,981,818 of NC_044555.1, read as the reverse complement.
AGAATTGAGGTGACCTGAACCTTTGAAAAGTCTTTTCCATGGAGAATTGCTCTTTTTCCTAATTCAAGGAGAGCAGTGCTATCTCTTAAGTAGGCTTGACCTGAATTTCCAGGTGTTTTAGTTATCTATTTCTGCTGAACAGAAGATTCCCAAACATAGTAGCTTAAAACAACAACCATGTTGTTATATTTCATGATTTTGTGAATATGAAATTTGGATACAGTTTGGCTACATGATTCTTCTGTTCCTTTCAGTGTCAACGGAGGTCACTTGCTAGTATTTATCTGGTGGACGAACAGGTCTGACAGGTCTGAGATGGCTTCATTCACATGTTGTCCTAGTCTGTTCAGGCTACTATAACAAAATACCATTAACTGGATGCCTTAGAAACTACAGAAATGTATTGCTCTTGGTTCTTGAGCCTGGGAAGTCCAAGATCAAGGTGCTGGCAGATTTGGTGTCTGGTGAGGGCTAACTCTATTGTTTACTGATGGCACCTTCTCTCTATGTCCTCACATGGTAGAAGGGGCTATTTTTCTGGGGTCTCCTTTATAACAGCACCAATCCCATTCATGAGGGCAGAGCTTTCATGGCCTAATAACCTCCCAGAGGCCCTACTTTCTAATACTATCACATTGGGTATTAAGTTTCCATGTATCAATTTTGGGGAGGACACAAACATTCAGATTGTAACACATGTCCAGCACCTTGATCAAATGGCTGGAAGACTGGGCTCACCTGAGACTGGAGAACAGAGTACCTATACGTGGCCTCCCCAACATGGTGGCCTCAAGATAGTCAGATTTGGTGTGTAGTAGCTCAAGGTCTAGGAGCGAGTGATCCAGAAAACAAAGTACATGTTGCAAGCCTTTGTATGACCCAACCTTGAAGCCGCATTGTGTTACTTTTGCTATATTCTATTGGTCGAAGTGGTCATGAATCTGCCTAGACTCAAGGGGAATGAGTGGTCATAAACCATACCTATTTATGGGAGGAGTGTCAAATAATTTGTGGTTATGTTTTAAGACCACCACAGAAGCCGTCTGGCAGAAGGACATGCCTCCTTGGTGATAGCTCAGATGATACGAATGCTAGGAAGCCCTGTCCTCCCCAGACCTAGCATTTCTTGGAGTGATGGAGACTGTGACATTCCACGTGGGTTATAAATTGATGGGATGCGTTCTCTTACTCATAAAGAGCAGCTCCTGAGGACAGAACTTGGAGGCAGGTAGTTTCTTTAGGGAAGTGATCCCAGGGAAAAGAAACGGAGAACTGGAAAGAGTGAATCAGGGAAGGAAGGAAGGAGAGCCACTCCAAGGATGCATTGTTGAATTGGTCACTGCTGTGGGCTACTGGGGCTTAGACCAGTTGAGAGCATCTGAGGAGCTGTGTGGTTGTACCTCTGAATTGTCTTTCTGGGGAACAAAAGATAAACTCACCAATTCTTCTCCCCCATTGGTCAGGGGCTTCTCCATGGGAGGTCGGCTTCCTCTTACTTCCAGCTCTACTATGCATGAGTCATTTTATATTTTATTTTATTTTTGATTTAGGGGATATGTGTGCAGGTTTGTTACATGGGTATATTGTGTGATGCTGAGGGCTTCTAATGATGCCATTGCCCAAGTAGTGAAGGTAGTGCCCAATAAGTGGTTTTTCAACCATTGTGCTTTTCTCTTTCCTCCCTTTTGAATCTTCAGTGTTTATTTTTCTCATCTTTGTGTCCACGTGTACCCAATGTTTAGCTTCCACTTATAAGTGAGAGCAGCCATGCATAAGTCTTGAGGATAGCCCATACTGTAGCATCAGAAGGATCCTGGGTCAGAGAGCCAGACACACAGTGAGCTAAACTGAAGTGCTGTCAAGTTACATGTGCATAAAGCGGGTAGCCATGGCAATGGATAAGGTAAAATGTGGGCTGGGAGTATGTGAGATGGTCACAGAGGTATCTGATATGCATGCACATACATTTGAACTTCCCAACTAAGTCGAGGATACAGGCTTTGAAGCAAGGAGGTTATGCAACATTAACAGATGCAGTCTAGCTTGTCTCGGTTTTTTCCCTTCTCCAGGATTTTCTGCTGGGCTTGTGGCTACCAGAGATACTCTCCTCATGTGGGTCCTACCTGAGTTGGGAAAATAGCCAAATTCTTGATATAAAACTCTCCTTTTCTCCTCAAGATTCAAGTGAGCATTCTGGAAGTACTTACATTAATAATCACTGTACTTCTAATTAGGAAAAGCTTTGCAAAGATCAGACTTTCTTGGTTTGTGAGGAGGATAAGTCATAATCAATGACCAGTCCAGGTGTCCCCAAACCATGTCCTGCCCCCAGCTCTCTAGTGAACAGGAAAACCCATTCTTCACAGTGCAGATTAGTAACCATTTTCCACTCTTTAGTCTCTAAAGGGGAGTTGACACTGAGTGGCTGGTGATGTTTATCATTTTATCCGCTTGCTGGTATCAGAGGACATACCAGTGGTTGGAAACGAAAGGAGTGAGGAGATCAGTGTAGTCCCAGAGGCCAATTTCAAGGCTCCTGGTGAGGGAGACGATAAGCTCACCCCATTCTAAGTGAACCTACGTGTGAAATCCATATTTTTATATAATAGAAGGATGGTTCATCTCTTTACAAAAGGCATCTGCAGGGGACTAATCTGCCTATTGAGCTCTCCTGGGCCTTTTATTTGTGGTTTCATTTCTTGAAAGCAAAGGCCTGCCTGGCATGCTGTAACGGTTCTCAAAATGATTCTAGAGTGTGGATATGTTGTTTCAATGAAAGCGTTTATGAAAGTTCAATATGAGACTCAGAGGGAAAAGGGCTGCTCAGTTTCACTTTGGGGTTAGGGGCCTGTAATTGTAGATTCTTCTCTCTCTCTTCATCCCTCACCTTTCTTGACCCTTAAGGGACAGCAACATATTTTGTACAGCTCCTAAAATCACAGTTTGGTGGTCTCTGGTGGGACGCAGTACAAGTTAGCAACAGGTCCTGCTGCAAGTGAGAAAAATCTGACAACAGTGGCTTAAAGAAGCAGGAAGTTATTTTTCTTTGCTTATCAAGAAATCTGGAAGTGGGCGACTGCTTTTGTTTCAGCAACTTAGGCCTTTTCTCTATTTCTGCTATACTTAGTCTATTGACTTGTTGTCTTACGGTTGCAAAATAACTGCAGCATCCCTAGGGGTGACACCTGAGTTCAAGGCAAAAAGAAAGTTGAAAGGGATTTTTTTTTTTCTCTTCTGAGGTTCTGTATTTTTCTTGGGAAGGAGGGGAAATTACACATTACCAGAAGACTGTCCTTTAGATCTCATTGGACAGAAATAAGTCACAGGCCCATGGCAGACCAATACAGGCCAAAGGATATGAGAAGACCACTTAGTCCAATAATGATTTATTCTCTGGGGCTGGCAGAGGGCCTCTTCTTTTTTGAAATCACAGATTTTCCACCCGTGGTTTTCTTTTTTTAAAAAAAACAAATCAGGATTTTGTGAGCAGGGAAGTAGGAGATGGGGAAGGATAGAGGGATGGGCAATTGGATAGGCAACAAACTGTGTATGGCAGAACCAATGAGCCAAAAAACCTGATTATGAATTCTAACTTGGCCACTTAACTTATTGTGAAACACTGGACAAGCCACTTGACATGGCCTGGCTGCAGTGACTTTATGTATAAATTGAGAAAAGCAGAGGACAACCTGCGTGCCAAGTTTCCTTCTCGTGCCAACGTTCAGTGATTCTGTGCAATTCTAATAACTTCCTGAATGTTCGTGGCTAAACCAAAACTGGTTTGTAATTGGAACAGATGCCCTAATGGTGCTGTTCTGTTTCCAAGAACTGGCTGCTTGCACTTTCATGCAGTAAATTATGTGCTGCAGATTTCAAAGAAATTCTACCTCCCCACTGTTTTTTTTATCCTTTAAAGAAAAAATCAGCTCTTCATTTCCTCCTCTTCCCACATAGTAAAATTCTGTATTTGAATAGTACAGCTTTCTTCCATCTAATTCTTATTTAGTTTTTCTTAATAAAACAAGACAGAACAACCCTGCTGTTTGGCATAAAGCTCCTTCTAAATAACAGGAAATTATTATTAGCCCTCTGATCGATTGTCCGATATTAAATGAAAGTAGTTGTCTTTTAAAATATACAATTGCAATTAGTGTTTGGCTGTATGGTGTATACAGTCTTCACCAATTGCTAACAAAGGTAAAAAGTGAAGGTTCCAATCAGGTGAGGTACCTGTGGTTAGCACATTGCCTGGCTTTTGCTAATTACTCAGTAAATGTTTTTTGAATCAGTGAATTATAAGACGTAAATGAGCCAGAGTAGACTAGGGCAGAATTAATTCCTCAGAGTTAGATTTTCATAGTTTTAATATCCCTGATGTCATTAAGGAGGGCATGGGAAAAGACCTTACTTAAGATATTTGATTGATAGCTTATATTATTTGTACATTAGTGGATGTACAAAAGGATGTCAGAAACAGTGCGGCATGCCAGTTCATTCATTGACTATTAATTGAGTGCCCTCTTGGTGCCAAGTACTCTTCTAGGTAGTGCCATACTCCAGTGAACAAGAGAGACAATTGTTCCTGTTTCCCTGGAGCTCGCGCTGCAATGGAGGACACGGACAATAAACAAGTATGCAAAAAATATTTCAAATAAGTTCTACGAAGAAAATTAAATGGGGTAATGTGATAGTGAGTGGGTGGACAGAGAGCATTAGCTAAGGGCAGTCATAGAAGGCTTCTCTGAGGCTACTTTTATGACACTTGAGCTGAGACCAGAAGGGAGCTAGTCATGTGACAATCTGGTAGAACAGTGTTCTAGACAGCTAGAACAGTAAGTACAAATGCCCTTAAGTGGAAATAAGCATGGTGCATTTGAAGACAAATAAGAAAGCCAGTGTGGTGCAAGTTCAATAAACAAGTAGGGGGCAGTAGAAGGAGATTAGGTGGGAGAGGTGACCTGTGTAGAACCTTATAGAACAAGGGCATCATTATTCTAACTGCAATGGAAATGTATTTCAGATTTTAAGCTGAGGGAGGACATGATCTGCTTTAAATTTTTATAAGATCTTCCATTTGCTGGGTGGAGAATGGATTGGAAGCAGTAAAAGCAGAAACAAGGATATCAGTTTGAGGATCACTGCAGTAGTTCCAGTGCAAGAAGAAGAGGCCTTCTGAGCAGAGAGATGGGGAAAAGTGGTTGAATTTCATACCTATTTTGAAAGCAGGGGGATAGGACTTGCTAATGAATCATGTATGGGGGCTAAGGAGGGAGGGAAATCCAGAGGGAGGGCCTCTGGATTTTAGGCCAAAGCGACTGGGAGGAGGGAGATGACTGTTTTCTGATAATGGGAAGGTGGGGGTGGGCGATGGGGAGAAGCAGTTGGGGTGGAAATGGTGGCCAGAGTCAGAAGTTCTGATTTGGGAATATTAAATCTGAGCTACTTTGCAGACATCTGCAACTCAAAGGTCTTTGAAGCAGAGGTTTCATAAAGGAGTCTTCTTAGGATTGCAGTGGTTAAAGACAGAGGAAAAAGGAGTAATCCTTTCCAATGCCTCCATAACAGAATCTCAACAATGCTGTACCTCTTGCAACCTCTCTTCTTAAGGAGACAGAGATAACTCTTCCAATGTAATCTCCCAGATCAAGAAAAGAATTGAGAACACACATGCTTAAAACCTTTAATATGGACCTCCCTAATCCCCTCTTCACCTTTTTGATCAGCCCAAGCAGTTACATCAGCAGAAAATCTAAGCGAACAGAGGTAACGCTGTAGAGAAATGAATTGTGGGGAAGTCTGCTAGGATTACCAAGATGAATGCAAAAGAACACAACAGTCCTCAAATAAGCAGAAGATAAAATGCCAGAATAATGCAAGGGAAAATAATCATCCGGGGTTATGCTTTCATTTTAATAAAGTGGAAATATGTAGGCAGAAAATCATTTAAAAGTTTTTCACTTGGTGAAGCTGTTCAAATAGAAGCTGTACCCTTTTAATTATAAATTGAACAGAAAGGATTTCTAGTGTCTCTGAATTTGGGATCTGAGTTATGCTGTTGATGTGGTAGGAGATGTGAGTGGCAGAGTGGACCAGGTTTGAGCTCCTACAGGCCCCTATAAGTTGTCTTAAGGTGGTATTAAGCACGGTGAATTTGAGAATAAAGTGTACCTATGATATTCTGGTCATAGGAAAACAGGAGGTTTTCCCAGAATCTCTTAGTCTTTTGGTGCGTTGCTAGGAATTCTGTTACTGTACACTTTGTTTAAGGCAAATAGATTGCTTCTCTCTTTTCTTGCCCTCCTCATGGCTAGATTCTCTCTTAGTGCACCCTTGAGTAGGGGCTATCCACTGGGTTACTTGCTCAGGTTTTAGCTCTCTCTTCCTCCTTCCTCTGGCAGGTGAAGGGTTGCAGTGTATGTAGGCAGATATTCAGACTGGCAGTTGCTTGACTTTGATGGACATACCTAGAAGGGTCTTGAAAATTTTTGCAAAGTCTCACCTTAATGTGACTATATAGGTTTTTCTGTGTAGTAGTGTTTTTAAAACTATGTTGGTGGTACTGACCAAGATATTTGACCATTGCTTTTAAGGGCAAAAATGCAATAACTTTGCACCAACCTAATATTAAAAAGAAAAATAAGACAAATAGAATAAAAATATTTTGCATAGTAGACGTTAAGTATTATTTTGTGAAACTCCATTTACAGATATACTTGTATATCCTGGGTCATGATGTATTAAAGAAAATAAGCTTGAGGAACACAGCTGTAGAGAGTAGGGGCTGAGAATTCAGTCTCGGCAGGTAGGAGGCTCAGAGGGAAGAATCTCAGCTCCAGTAATTACCAGCCACATGATTGTGGGTGAGTTTCATAACCTCTTCAGTTCTCAGATCCTCATCTGTAGAGTGAGGATAAGGATGAATCCTGTGTCATAGGGTTATGTTTGTTGAGAGGGTTGGAGCCTTGACTACAATGCCGGATGCACAATGTGTCCAGTAAATGGCAACTATTGTAATTATTTGTGAAAATTGTTTTTTCATCTGTTGTGGGTATGTGGGGCAGGAGAGTTGTGATTAAAATGAGTCATATGGGCCTGTTTCCAGTGTGGAACATGGGTGTGGTCTCACTGAGTCCTCCTTAAACTCTAATATTTACTACTGGTCTTATGCCTGGAAGGACATCTGATACTTTATTTCAAAACACTTGTTTGAAAACCAAGACTCCCTCAATAGGCACGCAATTCTTAGGATTTTCAGAATAGTGTAAATTGTAATTTGCTCTCCCCTCTCCTTTTGGAAAAGTATAAGATTGGGAGTAGTGGATGCAGCAATGGGATATGGTTGCACCCTCCTCAAAGCCTCCTGGGATGGGAAGCACAAGACTGTGCTCCTCTTGTTCTCTGTGGGGTCTCTTCATTTGTTGGAGTGAAGCTTCTGTCTCTAGGAATTAATTCCTTTCCTTTAGGCTCTGCTTTTGGTAAATTCATCCACAGTGCTGTTCTGGTGACTTAATATGATTAATAGTAATTTCTTTAGGGGTAGCCTTTTTATTATCATAGTTTCATTTAATTTTTTAAACAGCTTTATTAAGGCATAATTTATATGCCATAAGTTCCCCCATTTTAAATGTACAATTCAATGATTCTTAGTGAGTTTATGAAGTTGAGCAGCTATCACCACAATCCAGTTTTAAAACACTTCTATCACCTCAAAAGAGAAATCCCTCATGCTTATTTGCAACTCTTTCTTTTACCCCCAGCCTCAGGCAATGACTAATCTACTATCTATTTTTGCAGATTTACCTTTTCTAGACATTTCATACAAATGGGATCATACAATATGTAGTCTTTTGGGTCTGGCTCCTTTCACTCAGCATAATGTTTTTGAAGTTCATCCATATTCTAGCATATATTAGTACTTAATTCTTTTTGATTGCCTGACAATATGCTACTGTATGGATTTACATTTGTTTCTTATTTCTCAGTTGATAGATATTTGATTGTTTCTACTTTTTGACTTTTATGAATAATGATGCTATGAACACCCACATACAAGTCTTCATGTGGACATAAGGTTTTATTTCTCTTGGGTAGATATCTAGGAGTGGAGTTGATGGATCGTCTGGTAAAATTATGTTCAAATTTTGAGGAAATCACCAAATTGTCTTCCGAAGTGGTTGGACCACTTTACATTCTCACCATCAAAGTATCTGGGTTTTAGTTTCTGTATATCCTTGCCAATGCTTATTGGTTTCTGTCTTTTTGATGATAGCAATTCTAGTGGGAGTGAAGTGGCAGTTCATTGTGGTTATGATTTGAATTTCACTAATAAACAATGAGATTGAGCATCTTTTCATGTATTTATTATCCATTTAGGTATTTTCTTTGGTGAAGCATCTATTCAAATCTTTAGCCAAAATTTTGACAGGGTTGTTTGTCTTCTTACTGTTGAATTGGAAGAGTTTTTTATATATTTATCAGATATATGATTTGTAAATATTTGTTTTCCTTATTTGGCTCATTTTTAAATTTTTGTAAAGGTGCTTTTGGAAGAGCAAAGTTTTAAAATTTTGGTAAAGTTCAATTTATTAAGTATTTTTAAATGGATTTTGCTTTTGACATGGTATCTAAAAACTCTGTCTGACTCAAGGTCGCAAAGGTTTTCTTAGGAAAGTTTTATACTTTTAGCTTTTAAATTTAGATTTACAATGCGCTGAGTTATTCTCTTTTTGTGAATAGTGTGAAGAAAGTGTTTAAATTTTTTTGCATGTGTCGTTTGTTAAAAATTGTCTCTGTTGTTCGTTGAAGAAGATTGTTGTTTCTGTATCATATTGCACTGACACCTTTGTAAACAATCAATTAACCATAAATGTAGCGGTTTATTTCTAGAATCTCAATTCTGTTCCATTGATCTATATGTCTATCCTTATGCTAGTACTGCATTGTCTTCATTACTATAGCTTTATAGTAAGTTTTGAAGTCAGGAAGTACAAGTCCTCTGACTTTGTTCTTGTTTTTCAAGATTATTTTGACTATTCTGGGGCCTTTGCATTTCCATATAAATTTTAGGATAGTCCCTCAGTTTCTGTAAAAATGACAGCTAGGGCTTTGATAGGAACTGCACTGAATTTATACACCAATTTTGGGAAAATCGCCATCTTAATAATATTGAATCTCCCAATCTGTGAAAATAAAATCTCTTACCATTTATTCATATTTTCTTTAATTTCTTGACACAGTGTTTTATAGTTTTTAGTGTAAAGCAATAGACTTCTTTCATTGCACTCATTTCTGAGTATTTTATTCTTTTAGGTGCTGTTATGAATAGAACTGTTTCTTAATTTCATTTTCCAATAATTTATAATAAGCACCTAGAAATACAATGGATTTTTTGTCTATTGCTCTTATATCATACAATTTTGTTGATCTTGTTTATTAGTGCTAATAGGTTTTCAGTGGATATTTTGGGACTTTCCATATACAAGATCATGTCATCTGTGAATAGAAAATGAAATCGCTGAAAATGGACTAGGAAACTCTAGAAGTCTGCCTCTTCATAAAAGCAGTGAAAAAAGTGGCAAAAACTGTCAGAATCAACTTTTTTAGAAGTTTGAAAATTAACCAAAAGCTTGCAGCAACTCAGAGAGTGCTTATTCAAGAAAAATGGCTGATTATCGGCAAGAACAGAGCATTGTAGCATTTTAACTCACCGTGGTTTTATCTACCACTCCCCAGCTTAGTTATAGTCTTGGAAATAATATCCTGCATTCCAATAGCTGTACTAGATGGGGCAGAAGGACCTCATTTGCAAGGAATTGCCTTTAGTTGATCTGTCTGGCGGCCCTCTGGAATAGCTGGTCAAATAGTATGTCTTTATCTTGCCTAGCTCCAAACTCACCCAGTCCTAAGGTCACTACCTGGGGGCATATTTGTTGAAATATTTACAGGCAAATATTTTATTTATTACTGCCTAAGGCAATGGATAATGGTTGAGACAAACAATAGACTAACCAAAAAGCTTGGGAAGAAAGTCTAAGATGTGTAGGGGAATAAGGGCTTTGAACATTTCCAACGTGTTTCTGGGAATGTAGAAGGCTGCATGCAAGTCCAAGGCTGTGTGCATGCTCAGAAAAGACCTGAGAAGGCCTTAAGCTCACCTCTCTGGTCAACCTTGAGGCCCTGCACAAACTAGAAGTAAAGACCAAGGTAGTATTGTAGACTGCCTGTCTGATTGTTGAAGATATGTATCAGCATGCACAGAGAACCCCTCTGCAAACAGTGGGAGAATTTTTGGTTCCAGGCTTGAAGGAAATCTCTGTTCAATTGTTGGCTAATCACCAGGCTGACCAGAGTCCTCAGTGACCAAACATAAGAAAGAGAATAGACTTTACAGAACTATATCAGTAAATTATATCAGTAAAGTTGTTAGAGAAACAACAACAAGCAGTAACATCGACAAGCTCTGGGGATGAGGGAATATCTGATTTCCAGAGTTGCCATATTATGATATTCAAAATATCCAGCTTTCAACAAAAATTTATGAGGCAAGCAAAGAAACAAGAAAATATGGCCCATACAGAGCAGAAAAAAATGACAATCAACAGAAACTGTCCCTGAGGAATCCCAGATGTTGGACTTTGTAGATTAAAACTTTAAAATACGTATTTGAACATTTTAAATATGTTCAAAGAGCTAATGAAAACCATGTCTAAAAAGTGAAAGTAGGAAAACAACGTATGACCATATAAAGAATAAGAATATAAAGATAGAAATTACAGGCACACCTCATTTGACAGCACTTCACTTTATTGTGCTTTGCAGATACTGCATTTTTTACAAATGGAAGGTTTTTGGCAAACCTGCATTGAGTACGTCTATCAGCACCATTTTTCCAACAGCATGTGCTCACTTTGTGTCTCTCTGCCAATATTTTTAAAGCAATAAAGTATTTTTAAATTAAGTTATGTGCATTTTTTAGACATAATGCTATTGCACACAATAAACTACAGTTAGTGTAAACATAACTTTTATATGCACCAGGAAACCAAAAATTAATATGACTTGCTTTATCATGATATTTGCTTTATTATCATGATCTAGAACTAAACCTGCAATATCTCTGAGGTATGCATTTATAAAAAAGAACCAAACAAAAATTCTGGAGTTGAAAAGTAAAATAACTGAAGTGAAAAATTCACGAATGGGGCTTAACAGCGGATTTGAGCTGGCAGAAGAAAAAATGAGAAAACTTGAAGATAGGTCAGTTGTGATTATTCAGTCTGAGGAACAGAAAGAAAAAAGAATGAATAAGAATGAACAGACTCTCAGCAACCTGTGTACTAACATACACATAATGGGAGTCCAAAAGGAGAGGAGAGAAAGAAAGGGGAAGAAAGAATATTTGAAGAAATAATGAAAAATATAAATCTACACATCCAAGAAGCTCCATGAACTCCTAGTAGGATAAACTCAGTAAACTTGAAATAGAAATAGTTTTACTTCTTTCTTTCAAACCTGGATGCCTCTTTTTGTTTGTTTCTTGCCTGATTGCACTAGCTAGGACTTCCATTACAATGTTAGATGGAACTGATGAGAGTGAACATCCTTGCCTTATTCCTAGTCTTAGAAAGAAAACATTCAGTCTTTCACCATTAAGTATGATTTTATCTATAGATCTTTCATAGATGATAGGCTGTTGAGAGTTTTTATGATGAATGGATATTAGATATTGTCAAACACTTTTTCTGAATTTGTTGAGATGATCATGTGGTTTTTGTCCTTCATCTTATTAATATATTACATTAATTTTCAGATGTTAAATTAACCTTGCATTCCCGGGATTAAAAGAATCTCTTGGTATGATGTTTAATATTTTTCACATATTTCTGGTATTTTAGCTTACTTAAATTTTATTAACATTTTCGCATCTATATTCAAGAAGTATATTTATCTGTAGTGTTCCTTTCATGTCATGTTTTTATCTGGCATTGGCATCAGGGTAATATTGGTCTCAGAAAATTAATTGGGAAGAGTTTCCTCCTCCCCTATTTTCTGGAAGAATTTATGAAAGATTGATTTAAGTTCTCTAAATGTTTGATTGAATTCCTCCGTAAAGCCATCTTAGCCTAGACTTTTCTTTGTGGGAAGATTTAAAATTACTAATTCAATTTCTTGTTATAGGTCTAGTCATATTTTTTATTTCTTCTTGCGTTAGTTCAGGTGATTTGTATCTTTCTAAGAATACGTCCATTTCATTTAAATTGTTGAATTTTCTGGTATACAGTTGTTCATAGTATTCCCATTTAATCCTTCTAATTTCTATAAGGTCAATAGTGATGTCTCCTCTTTCATGTTTGAATTTGGTGGTTTATATCTTCTCCTTTTTTCTTGATCAGTTTATCTAAATTTTTGTCAATTTTGTTGATTGTTGCAAAGAACCAATTTTTGGTATCATTGACTCTGTCTATTGTTTTTCTGTTTTCTACTTCATTGATTTTCACTGTGATCTTTATTATTTCCTCTTTTTGCTTGCTTTGGGTTTAGGTTTCTCTTCTTTTTTTACTTATTAAGGTAAAAGGTTAGGCAATTCATTGGAGATCTTTCTTTTTTTAAATATAGGCATTTGAAGATATAAAAGTCTTTCTAAACATTGTTTTGTCTCTCTGTCATAAAGTTTGATATATTGTGATTCTGTTTTCCTTCTGTTCCTTTCTAATTTCCCTTGCAATTTTTTCTATCACCCATTGGTTATTTAGAAGTGTGTTGTTTAATTTCCAAGTATTTATTGACTTCACAAATTTCCTTTTATTGATTTATAATTTGATTCCAATGTGGTTGGAGGACATATTTTGTATTGTTTTAATCCTTTTATGCTTATTAAGTGTTTTGTGACCAAGTGTCTTAATCCATTCTCTGCTGTGACAACAGAATACCTGAGACTCGATAATTTATAAAGAAATGAGGTTTATTTGACTCATAGTTCTGGAGGCTGGGAAGTTCAAGATTGGGTGGCTGCATCTGGTTGGCTTCCAGTGAGGACCATGTGTTGCATCATAACATGGTGGAGAAGCAGAAGGGGAAGCAGCATGTGCAAAGAAATCAAACACGAGAGGCAGCCTTACTTTATAATAACCTTCTCTCATGGTAACTAATACAGTCCCATGAGAGTGAGAACTCACTCCCATGAGAAAGGCATTAACCCCTCTTAGTGACCCACTCATTTCTTAAAGGTGCCAGCTCCCAGCATCACCACACTGAGGACCAAGCCTCAACATGAGTTTTGGTGGGGACACACAATATTCAAGCCATGGCACCTGGCATATGGTCTATCCTCAAGAATATTCCTTGTGCACTTCAAAAGAATATATATTTTGCTATTGTTGGATGGGGTGTACTATAGATATCAGTTAGGCCCAGTTGGTTGATAATGTTGCTCAATTCTTCTATGTCTCTGCTGATTTTATGTCTAGTTGTTTTATCCATTCTATAGAGTGGACTATAGAAGTCTTCAACTATTACTGTGGAATTTTTTATTTCTTCAATTCTGTAAGTTTCTGCCTCATGTATTCTGGAACTCTGTTGTCAGGTATGTGTATACTTTGTAATTGTTATATCTTCCTGATTAACTAGTGCTTTATAATTATAAAATGTTCTTCTTTGTCTGTAGTAATATTTTTTATCTTAATTTTGTCTGTTACTAGTACAGAGACTTTATCTCTCTTATGGTTGCTATTTGCATAATATAATTTTTGTACATTTACTTTCGACTTTTACTATTTGTGTCTTTGAATCTATGTGTGTCTCTTGTAGATAGCATATAGCTGGGTCTTGTTTTCTATCCAGTATAACTGTGTCTGCCTTTTAATTTGGATGTCTAATCCTTTTACATTTTTAATTAAAATTTTTATTGAGATAAGCGTATATTCATGTATAGTACTAAGAAATAACCCAGAACAGTCCCTGGTACATTTTCCCTAGTTTTCTCCAACAACAGTAACATTTTGCAAAACTATAGTATAATATTACAATTTGGATATTGTCAGTGGTATAATCTGTAGCTCTTATTTCTATTTCCCCAGCTTCATTTGTAATCGTTTGTGTGTGTGTGTGTGTGTGTGTGTGTGTCTGTGGGTGAGGGGGTTTATTAAGTTCTATGTAATGTTATCACCTGTGTAGGATAGTGTATCCACCACCACAGTCAAGGTACTGAACAGTTCCAACAACACAAGTATCACTCATGTTTCCCTTTCACAACTATATCCATATCCCTGCCACCCCCACTGCTGCCGCATCCCTAATCTGTGGAAACCACTAATCTGACCTCTACTTTTAAAATTTTGTCATTTCAAAAATTTTATATAAAAAGGACTATGCATTATGTAACCCTTTGGGATTAGCCTTTTTTTTAAAACTCAGAAGTATGTGGAACACTTCATGAATTTACATGTCATTCTTGCACAGAAGTCATGCTAATCTTCTTTGCATCATTGATATTTTAGTGTATGTGCTGCTGAAGTGAGCACAATCATTTGATTTGTAATGTGGTGATTGATATATTTGTATTTAATCTCATATTTTCAATTTGTTTTCTATTTGTCTCATGCCCTTTTGCTCCTCTATGCCTTCTTTACTGCTGTTTTTGTCCTAAATACTTTTTTGTGTGTGTTATTTAAATTCCTTTGTAAATAATTTTTAATTATATTTTTGGGAATACTTTTTTTAGTTGTTCTTCTGGAGGAAGTACAGTATGTTTCTAAACTAAAAACGATGTATTTCAGGTAATACTAACTTAATTCCAGTGAAATACAGAAATTTTGCTTCAGTATAGTTCTATTCTATCCCTCCTCCTATGTGATATTATTATTTATAAATATTACTTCTCTGTATGACATATTTCCAACAGGAAAATTTTTATAATTATTCTTTTGTACAATTGTCTTCTAAATAAATTAAGAGAAGAGAGAAACTACCTTTCTAAAGTTTCTTATATTTAAATACATAGTTACTTTTACTCGTGCTCTGTAATTTTTGTGTGAATTTGAATTACTGTCTAGTGTTATTTTCTTTCATCCTGAGGAATTTCATTTAGTATTCTTTGTAAGAGAGATCATGTTTATCTGGAAATGTCTTTGTTTTGCCTTCAGTTTTGAAATATAGTTTTGCTAGATATGGGATTCTTGGTTGACAGTTTTTTTTCTTTCAACACTTTGAATATGTCATTCCACTGCATTCTGAGCCTCCATTATTTCTGAAGAGAAATCAGTTGCTAATCAATCAAGCTCTCCTTTCCACTTGTCTGTGATGAATTGCTTTTCTCTTTCTACTTTCAAGATTTTCTCTGTCTTTGCCTTTCAACATCTTGGCTATGATGTGTCTCTGTAAATGTCTTCTAGTTCATCTTACTCGGAATTAATTATGCTTCTTGGGTGTGTGGATTAATGTTTTTAATCCATTTGAGGAAGTTTGGGTCATTATGTCTTCATTTTTTTGCCTCTTTCTCTTTTCTTCTTTTTGAACTCCCAGTACACATATGTTGGAATACTTAATTGTATCTCACAGGTCTCTCAGGCTCTGCTAATATTTCTTCATTAGTTTTTCTTTCCATTCTTCAGGTGAGACAATTTCTCGTGATTTACCTTCAAATTTGCTGATTCCTTCTTTTGCCACTCAAATCTCTTGTTGAGCCCCTTTGTGTATGTTTTATTTCTGTTATCATTCTTCTTAACTCTAGATTTTTAAGAATGGTCATTTAAAAATAATTTCTCTTTGATATTCTGTATTTGATGAGTCATTGTTATATTTTCTTTTTTGTCTTTTACATTTCTATTGTTATATAATAATTGTACATATTTATGGGGTACCTGTGATATTTTGATACAAGCATACAATGTGTAATGGTCAAATCAGTGTAACTGGGATATCTCTCACTTCAAACATTTTTATTTTTTCTTAGGAACCATATTTTCTTTTGATTCTTTAAAGGGGGTTTCCTTTGTATTTTTGGGACATGTTAATAACACCTACTTTGAAGTCTTCGTCTGGTAAGTCCATCACCTGGGGTCTTTCAGAGAGTTTCTATTGCCTGCTCTTTTTTGTTCTTGTGTATGAGTCACATTGTCCTGTTTTTGTTTTTATTTTTTGCATGCCTCATAACTTTTTATTGAAAGCTGGACAGTTTTGATAATATATTGTAGCAACTCTGGACTCTGATTCCTCTCTCCCCGGGTTTTGTTGTTGCTATTTTTGTTATTTATTTGTTATTTGCTATTATTGTTATTTATTTACTGAAATAACTATATACTGCCTGTCTCTCCGGCAGTGTGCAGCCACTGATGTCTCCACTCAATTAAACAAAATCTTGATCTTATTTTTAAGCCTGTGTTTTTTGGAGTCATGTCTGGGTCAGTATAGCACAGAGGTCAGCCAAAGATTTAAACTCCTTGAGCCAATAAGGCTTTTACTGTATGCTGATGGATCTGTGTATGGTTTGGAAAATGGCATTCAAAGTTTAGGCAGTTTGCAAGTCTGTCAGTCTTTACTTTCTGTGCTTTTAGAGTCTCACATTCATTCAGCGACAAGTAGCTCACTAAGACCCTCTTCAGTCTTTCCTGAGCATAAGCACAGCCATGGTATACATGCAGACTTCCAGATACCTAGGGTTATGTGGGAGGTTACCGAGGCCCACTCTGGCTGTCTTGATCTCTGGATCTTGCTGATAAATTTCTTGCTCTTCTGCTGATATGATTGCCTACTGGCCCAGTCAGTAGGGCAATTCCAGGCTAGTTATGATTTTGTTTTTTTCTGATTGTTTATCCCCAAGATTGCTATTGTTTTCAACCATGGGTTTTTCCATCCTCCATTCCATATCACATTAGCCCTTCCAGCCATGGAGCTGCTGGTTCTCAAGGCCTGCCCTGCCCTGGTAGAACCACAGTGGCATGAAGCTGGGTGGAACAGCATGAAACAGTCTTGGACAAAAATAACAATCCCTCTCTATTCTTACCAAGATTCAATCATTTTTCATGAATAAATGCTTCTCATTTTTTTGTTTTGTTTTTGGTCAATTTCCGGATTCCTGAAATGGTTATTTTTGACAATTTTATCCAGTTTTATTTTTGCTTTTTGGGATGAGGATTTGGTGAACTTCTTGCTCAGCTATTCTGGAAGTCCTGCCCTAGTAATGGCCGTCTGAGGCTGTGTTTGCCATACACAACACCCAAATGGAATGCTTCTTAGAACATAGTTGTTCATATCCAGAGTAGTGTCTGCACATTGTGGGCAGGGCAAGGGTGGAACAAGTTCCAGTGATATGCCTCCATAATATCTCATCAGCTTTCAAAAGGAGACTTACAAAGAGATTGAGCATCCTGTATTCAGAGAGAAGATAAGCAATCAATGCCCAAGAAATTTGCCATTCCATGTGGCAGTAAATGTGAAGGCTGGTGTGTATGGAAGCTCCACACATCCAATTGAGGAATGGTCTTTAGGATGGGAAATAGAGAAGAAGGGGGGAACATTTTCCTTCCTAAAACATTAACTGTGGGAAATGAGAGGATGGAAAACCACCTGCGAGGGACATTTCCAGTTTAAAACAATTACTAAGGAATATGTTTCTCATCCTCTTTATATGCTTGTATATCTAAAAATACTTCTGTGTCTCTTTGTCCATTGTTCAACTCAGTGGTCTCTCTGGGTCAGGCTGTAAATATATCAATGAAGCTGGACATCCTTCATAGTTGGAAGGAATGATGGCTCTTGTAGCATCGTGAGAGGTCTCTATGTATCTGTGTGTGTTCAATAGGAAACCCCTTCCCACACAAAGCTTCTCAGAGTACTAGAGCTGCTATATGCAAATGAAGCTCTTTGATGTGTATTTTCAATTAATCACTGACTCTTGCACAGGATAAATGAAGTTTTTTTTTCCCCGTTACCAGCTTTAATTCATAGGTTATAATGCTAATGAAGGTTGGCTTATTTTTTTGATGTTGCTTCTATTTTTCTCATTGTCTTTTCCTTATTTTACTAATTACCTGTGCAATGACATGGTATCTAAATTGATCTAAAGGCATCATTCTAAATTTTAAAAACCAACATTAAAAAAAAAGTAATCCCCACAAGTGTCTTATGAATGAGGGTGAGCATTTAATTAATTACCATGCAGAAACCACATGTCAATTGCCGAACAATTGCCTGAAGGGAGCAGCAACTCACATAACCCCATTTTGGAAAAGTAGATCTGTTTTTATTTTATCTTTCTCAGTTTTAGCTGGTGTTTTAAAGAGATGTGATTTTGCAGCTTTGGGGATCACTCGTCTATTTCAGGAAATTGTCAGAACCAAGAACTGGAGGAATTCAGGAAGAGGGCTCTAGAGCTCTGTTCTAAAAAATATTGTAGAAGCAGAGTCTTTGGTTTTTAATGGTCAAGCTCTGTCCATTTTGTGAGCAAATGTCACAGTAAAAGACAGAAATACAGCTCAGAGAATAGCTTCAGAAGACAAATGGCGGGGGAGGTCCAGGTAGCTATAACTTAGTGCTTTAGTCATCTTTAATGGAAATGGAGCCTCTAGCCAAGCCTAATATATAATGTATCATAAAACATATGTCTGTCAGTCTCCCAGGTACAATAAATAGGGAAAACACAGACCTCAAAGGGAGGCTATGGCATGCCTTGCAGAGGGGCTCAAATTACTTGGCTTGTTGTTGGGGGTTGAGTCTGTGGGGGACGAATGATGTAATGTATATTTTTAGTGTTTCTAAGAAATGACTGTCTCCAGCCCTGTTCCGGTGGGCTGTGGGAGAGGGAATGGAAAGGGAGGGGCTGGGTTTATAGACCTGCATGGGAAAATTGAGTTGAATGCCCGTTTTACAGGTGATTAATCTCTTTCTTTTTTCTTTGGAGTGTAGTATAGCAAAGAAGAGATGGGACACATTCAACTTATGGCATTTTCCAGAATGCCCACCAACTTCTTTTCATTTCACTGTTGCTTTTTCCCTGGTGAAACAGCAGCCCAAAGCACCCTAGTAAGGACCAGCTGTCTGATCCTGTGCTGAAGAGCTCTGGTTACTCTCCCTCAGCAGGGGCTCAGCCACTGTCTGAATTTCCTGTGGTCCCAGTATGTTCTGCCTCTGAGATGGACAATCCTTCTGGGTAGATTCTTATCTTTTTCCACTACTGAGCCTACTTCTTTGAGTACCAGTTCTTCATATGAGCTGCAAAATCTTGGGTGTAACCTCTATGACTCTCAGTTTTCTAATTTGTGTAATGGGAAGAATAAGCTATCTCTCTGGGACTCAAATACAGGTCTGCTTATTTCAACTCTAAAGCATGTTCTACGGCTTGCCATAGCTCCCCATGCTCAAAATGTCATCTCTGCTGTGTTTTTCTAGATTATGTCCTGCCTTTCCTTAGAAAAGCCTGCTGAAGTCCTCTCAAAATGAATTAAACCAGCTCCATTCATTCTGTTTATGCCAGGAATTCTCAATACTTCTTGATCTTTCTATTGTCCTACCTCTCCTGTGTCTCAGCACACAGGTAAGTATGTGCTTAAGCATAAGCATGTGCACACACACGTGCACATACACACTCATGCTCATACACAGCCCTACACAGTGTCAAGAGAGTGGCTCTTTGTGTGATGTGATTGGAAGTTATATTGAGATCAGATCTGATTTTTTGCCCTAAAATGTGAGGAAACCAGCCCTTTATTCAAATTTGAAAGCCTCATTCTTTTGATTCATGATGGTTTTTCCATGCAAGTTCTGCTAGAAATGACTAAATTATCCCCTCATACTTTGCATGCATGGGCATAGGTGAGATCCTTGGAGAATAGGGGTGGGTTGCTGTCAGAGGAGTGGGTGGGTACCTAAGTCCAACCTGACTCACTTGTCAATGCCAGTGTTTCTCAGGATCAGCCCAGTCTACACAGCTGCGTCTGGTTTGTTGATGTTATTGTCACTTATGAGCATTTAAGCATGTTCACACTTGCGCAGTTTCTCAGTGATTTTAAAGCTCTCTTCAGAGCTTGAGCCCTCATTTTTTCCTTTGGCTATCTCTTCTAATACTGTTTATATGGAAATTTATTTGGTAGATTGACTTTAACTTTTTGACTGTGACCCAGTGTAAGAAATACATTTTACACACAAGCATGCATACAAATATATCGATGACTGAAACAAGGCTTTTCCAAAACTATACTAACCTTTCCTATATTCCAGGTCAAATGAATCTTGGCTTATTCTATTCTATTCCATTTAAAAATGATGTCCTTGACTACTGTGGCAAAATTATTTACCAAACTGATTTCTTCATCTGTGTATACAGCTAGACTACAATTTCTAGCATCCCTCGTGGTTTGATGTGGTTAAGGCACTGAGTTCTCACTAATAAAACGTGATCAGGAATGACCTGTGCATCTTTCAGGTTTGACTCATAATTCCATGTGGAATCCACCAAGCCTTTTTCCAATTCACTGGCTTGATACAGACAAACATGGTGGATATAGGCAGAACATTTGTGTCCTCCCAATTAATATGTTGAAATACTAACCCACTATGTAATGGTATTAAGAGGTGGGGGCTTTTGGGAAGTGGTTAGGTCACAAGAGTGGAGCGCTTTTAAATGGGATTAGTGCACTTACAAAAGAGACCCCAGAGAAGTCTCTTCCCTCTTTTAGCCATGTGAGGATGCAATGAGAAGTTGGCCATCTGCAACCTAGAAGAGGGCCCTCCCCAGAACCTGAGCATGCTGACACCCTGATGTCTGACTTCCAGTCTCCAGAACTGTGAGAAATAAATGTATAATTTTATAAGCCACCTAGTCTATGGTAATTTGTTATAGTGGCCCAAATTAAGACATGTGGAACTCTTGGAAGCTACTTGTTAAAGATGGCGGTGCCTCAAGATGAAGGGAGCCTTAACCTCAGCCTGTGAATATCTGCCTAGAATACACATTTTATTGTTTTGTATCACTATTCATTTGGTTCTTTATTATACCAGCTAACATTATCCTAACGAATTTACTGTCAATAGATTCATCAATTGACTCTGTTTTTACAACTACACATATCATCTTGGCTATTTTTTGAGAGATAAAAGTTTACATTTATTTACTGATATTTGTAGAAATTGTGTAAGTATACAAGAGTAATGATTATAATCACATATGAAGGTAGGGTGACCACATAATTTGTTATTCAAGTGCAACCATTTCTAGAGTGAAAGGGATTATTAATCATGGCTCTAGGACAATAGATGGAAAATGACATTGTCCTCAACAAACTGGAACATATGATCAACCATTATAAAGGGTACAGAGTGGGAGGAAGAATGGGGACTTTTTAAATTATATTTTTAAAAGTATTGGTCTATGGTGAATTGGAAACAAAAACAGTTACTTCTTTACCACAGGTAGTTTAAAAGCTGCCTTAAAGACTGAAGAATGGCAAACCACAGATGTGAGACACAGAACTTGGCGAAAATGCTTTCAGGGATGCTCAAGAGACTCACTCCCTTGGAGCTGTTGGCCAATCCAAAGTCCAGGCATGGGAGCCAGAGCCTGTAAGAGAGGTCTGGACGGACCTCAGATATGAGCAGTGGAGCTCCATGTCACTCAATCCTGAGGACAGAGCTGGCTCCTCCGTCTTTTTTAGTTTAAAGTTTTCCAAATAGTGACTTTCCTTAGCACCTGCCACCACTCTTTGATCCCTCTGAATCCACCAGACCCACAAGCAGCACTTTGCTATTGAAGAAACCAAAGCACTGTACTAAACAGATTGTTGGAGTACAGTTGTCAGAATATGTCTATGTCAAGTATTTGGGCCTACATCTGCAGGCCACTGATACTTCACCTAATCATCTTGTGCTCACAGCCCAGCATTTCTAAAAATAGCAACTGTGGGTTGTGATAGTGAGAGGTTAAACTTGATTAGTGTGGAGACTTCTTATTATAGAACTTTGAATGAAGCAAAATTCCCTGCCTGGGATTTAGAACAAGTAAAGGGACTTCCTTAAGAATGGTCAAAGTATACTCCGCCCTTCCCATTACTGATGCTTTCAGGGATTTTTAGAGTTTTGAGGTCCCTGATTATTGTTCTTAAACTCTGGATAAACTCACAGTGTAGAATTAGCCTGAACAGGAGACAGGCTTCCTGGCAAGTTACGAATACCTTCATCCCTGGGGGGAAAATCAATAGAAGAATCCATGGGATTGCCATTCTTCTATTTCGTCCCTGTAGCCCTTCAGTCTTCCTCTCCCAAAGGCCTGGCATTGCTAAAGTTCCTTTGCTGGACTTCTTACACAGTGCTGACTTGAGATGAGTGACTTATGTTTTTCATCTGTCACCTTCTTTCCCATCCTGCTAGGGGGGATACTAATAACACCTTTACTCTGTAAGCCCTAAAACTCCCCAGGCTGTTCCAGTGTGCAGCCAGGGCTGAGAACCACCTTTGGACCCTGCAGGCAGATCAGTGCTTCTCAAGCTCTCTGTCCATATCAATCACCGGGAGATCTTGTTAAAATACAGATTCTGTCTCACTAGATCTGGGATGGTCCCAAGATTCAGCACTTCTAACATGCTACCAGGTGATGTCTTTTGCCGCTGGTCCTCAGACCACATGTTGAGTAGCAAGGAGGCAGGTGATCTGGTGAGACTGCTATTCATTATCAGATGCTGCAGGCTCTCTTCTGGTAGAATTAGAGTCAGGCATCATTTTTCATGCCTCTTATATTTATTGGGTTATGTAGCTCTATTCCACAAGATAGGCCCCATGAGGATTAGCATCCATCTCCAGACAAGGTGGGATACTTTTACCAGACTCTGATAGTCTGGGAACCTTGATGTTTGGATAATCAGGTTACTTGCGGTCTTATTGCATTTGCGCTACTGTAAAAAAATATCACAGACTGGGTAATTTAGAAACAATAGAAATGTATTTCTCACAGTTTTAGAGACTGGGAAGTCCAAGATCAAGGCACTAGCAGGATTGGTGTCTGGTGAGGGCTGCTTTCTGCTTTCAAGATAGTGCCTTCTTTCTGCATCCTCTGGAGGAGATGAATGCTGTGTTCTCACATGGCAGAAGGGACAGAAGTGCAAGAGAGGGCTCTCTTCAACCTCAATCCCTTTTATAAAGGTGCTAATCCCATTTGTGAGGGCTCTGCCCTCATGACCTAATCATCTCCCAAAGGCCACATCTATACCTCTTAATATTGTTGCATTGGGGATTAAGTTTCAAAACATAAGGAGGGGACATCATCACTCAAACTACAGAACCTAGTGATAATTTTTAGATTCTTTGCTCAGGTAGAATTCACTGTTAATGTAGCCATCCTTAAACCTTTCCGAAGTTTTTAGTTTGAAAATTTCTCTAACAAATAACCTACCCTACTAAATACTTTACACCATACATTCACAGAAGGAATCATACTATATTGGCACCCAAAGAGTCTTGGAACCCAGCTCACCCACCACTCTGCATTTGTGGAGACTGGAGAAACTGCAGACTCATCCTTAGTATTGAAATATAATTTTCAAAATGTTAAGAACAGGACTTTTACACAAATATGGAATGAATGCTGTCAAAGATTTTATCCATCTCATTAATTAATGAGAGAGTCAACAAGATAGTAAGGTTGTCTCAAAGGACAGATATTTATGTATAGTCAGTCAAAGGAATGATGAAATAAATTTGCCACTAGATACAAAACTGGCAAATGTCTTATGGGACCATAAAACTGTAGCTAGTGGGGTCGTCTTCTCTACTGGACAAAAATATACAAATTCACAACTAAATTCAGTGTCTGGGCTCCAATTAGATAGAAATAGCAAAACCAAACATAAGTGCATTCTCCTGTGCAATCAAATAATTCTTGGGTGAGCCTGCTTAAAATGGCATTGAAGGGACATGCAGTCATTTTCTTGCATTAGTTCCCAGTTTGGGATATATATATATATATATATTTAACACTGGGCAGAACTTGAACCAGCATCAGGATCCCGGTGCACTTTTAAACTTCCCTGCTCTTGTGTATCAGTAATAACATCATGTTTGGCAGCTGTTTTGAAGCATTTCCCCACCAAAACAATGATATCAGTTGACAGTAACATGTGTGATACACTCCCCTGGGCTTGCCTGTGGTTATATGGGATCTCTAACCCAACCCTTTTTTCTCCTACTAGAGAAAGCATATGTAAATGTGTGACCTTGTTATTACTATAATATATATATGTATATCACTATTACTACTTATATGATATATATATTATATATATTTGCTTTTTACTTAAGAAACTATTCTTAAACTTTGCTACTTAAACTATTATTTTAAAAAAGGCTTTCTTCACAGCTTACACCATAGCTGACCTCAACATATTAGCGTGACATGACATGGCTTTAGGAAAGATAAAGTATGAGATGCAAAGCTCCCATGTTTTACAAAATCCCATTCTGCCTTACTTCAATTTGTTTCTGTTTCTTTGTGACTGGCCTTGCCTTGTGCTGTGGAATCTCAAATTCCATGCACTTGGCCTGACAGCAAGAAGTGCTGGTACATATGTTGTTTGAGACATATTGAGTAATCCTTAACCATTTACTCCCCACCCAACAATGATGGCCTTGTGGTCACAGGGGACATTTGGCAAGCTTCGCTAATGCCTGATGAACTCTAGTTCATCACATAGCATCTGCCAAGCCTAAATTTCAACTATTCAACAGTGATGAGGATGCATTTTAAAAATCATCTGGGTCACATGTCTCAGTGGTTTTCCTCTGCTGAGATGATGTTCAGGCTCGTGGTGGCTTCAGGATTATTGTAAGCACCCTTTGTCTGGACATGTCCTGAAACTCGGCAGAGGCCTTCTCTGAACATGTCCTGTACCCTGTGACCTTGTCCCTCTGTCTATGACTGATTGATGAGTGAAAGAGAGTAGAAACCCAACTCCATTGAGATTGGTGAGGCTCTCTCTCTTGAAAATTTGGACCTTGGAACAGAGAGAGACAGCACTTGGAGAGGTGTTGGCACTGAGTCCTTGCTGAACATAGCTTTTTGCTAATTTGTTTTTAGTTTTCATGCTGTAGTTAAGTACAAAGACCTTTCCAACACGTCATCTAAAGATCATTTCACCCACTGCTGGGTTTGGCCAGCATTCTCTTGTCTTTCTCTTCAGCAATGGTGAAGTGGATACCTTTTCACTGAGGAAGACAAATCTGTGGTTTGTTGCCTTTGCTAATAACAAAAATGTTGGAAAGCCAGGTGGCAAAGCTGTTGCCATTGGCATGTTTCACCTGAACCACATTAAAACAACCAGAATGTCTTTCTCTCTAAGTCACACCATTTCTTCCCAGGCTAGTACCTACATGATCAGAAGCGCTTGAGTAAATATACTATAGAAATGATCCCTGAAAGTACAGTAGTTCCCTTTATCTGTGGTTTCCCTTTCTGGGGGTCTTGAACATATCCCTGTGGATAAGGGAGAGACTAGTGTATAGTCTTCAGTCACAGCTCTTTAGAAATTCAGTGAATGCCACCTAAGGGCCCTGGAACTGCCTGAGGCTCACCTCATCTGGTAAGCTAACAATTCCTTTGACTCTGAGATATGTTGAGGGTTTTTCTACTAAATTTCCCTCCATCTTTTGTTGTTGTTGTTGTTATTAATTTTGTAAAAGTTGGTTTCAGTTGTTTAAAAGTGAGAACACATTAACAGAGACCGCTACAAAGTAATAGAGTAGATGGAGGCTGGACTGACTTGAGTTAAGGAAACTTTGGTTCTAGCCCTAACTGTGTCACTCATGTGGTGTGACTGTGAATAAGCCATGTGCATTCTCCAAACCTTTATTTCCTCTACCATAATAAAAGGGGGTAAACCAGAAGAGCTTTAAGTTGATGCCGTTTTTTCAAGTGACTCCAAAACTGTTTGACATCCTTCCATTGAGACATGGGGCTATGTTTCCTCTTTTTGAATCTAGGTGGGCTTGTGACTGTTTCAACCAATAGAGAGTGGCAGAAGTGATACTGTGTGACTTCTGAGCCTGGGTCCTATAAGGCAATGCAGCTTCTGCCTTGTTTGCTGAGACCCTTGTGCTGCAGCCCTAAGCCACCATGTAAGAAGTTTGGCTACACTATGGTAGCCTCACCGTGATGAAGCCCAAGCCACATCCAGGGACCACATGTTGGTGTTATAGTTGAGTCTCAGCTAAGTTCTTTGCCAACAGCCATTATCAACTGTTAACTATGTGAATGGCCATCTTGGATGTCCAGTCCAAGCTAGCCTTCAGATGACATCTGCCTACAATCACACGACAGATCCCATCGTGAGAACAGTCCAGACAAACCTTTCCAAAATTCTTGGCCCAAATTCTCCTTATAGCTCCATCTGACTCTAATAAAATGGTTGTTTTATAGCAATAAATTTGGAGGTTGTTTATTACACAGCCAGAATCATGGAAACTGTTACTCTCTGGCCTTGTTACTCTTGTTACTACTTTACACTCTTCCTCCCTTCTTCTCTCTGTCCATCCAGCCAGCACTTTTAAAGGTATGACTGTACATGGCACTGGGACCTCAAAGATGAATCAACAACTGTTCATGGCTTTGCAGAGCTTCCAGAGTACATGGGAAGGAGAGGACCAGCATGAATTAAACCAGCTCAAACCACAGGATGTATTACAAAAGAGTAGCATGACAGCATGGGGAGCAAGCACTGGAAACTTTGTATTTGGAATGGTTAAATCTGACTGGTAAGCAAGATTCCTAAGGTCTTGGATCTCATGAGGGGCTATTGTAATAGAAGAGACAATCAATAAATTACTAAACAAGGGAATACATTAGCAATGGGGAGGATGGAGTGAGGTGAGTGAGGCTGAAGCATGGGAAGTCAATTATGAGGCTGAGGTAAAGTGCAGGTGAGCAAGGAACAGAAGGGAACAGGGTGAGTGAAATGGAAGAAGGCTGGCAGGAAAGCCAATCAGCAAGGGGCACTAGACTGGGCTTGGCAATTGATTGAAGTGTCTAGTCTGGGTTGGCTGCCTCACATCATTTCTAGGCTCATCCACCCTCTTGGTTGGAGGGTGCATTGCCCTTCCAAGGGGCTGTCCTTGGACTCTACTGAAAACCTCCATCTCAAATCCTGCCTTTGTGAAAGACTGTGAAAACGTCATTCACATGAAGGTGTTAGTGACCAATAGTAAGATTTAATGTGTTATATTTTCCTAGGACATCAGTAGTCTAACATGTTAAACTAAAGGAATGAAACCCTAAGAATCAGAATGTCTGTAATTGACAAGAGGGGACTGTATATTACTCAAGTCAGCCTGAGTCAAAAGGGGGTAAATGCAGCAGGGCTGTATGAGGGACCATTCAATCCCTTTCTCTTTATCCCCTAGCTTTCTATGTATCTTCTCTTTCATTCTCTCTGTGGCTCTGCATCATTCTCTCTTTCAGGTTGAATGGCTTTTTTTTCCTGCTTCTCTGAACACGTGGGCCAAACACGGGAGCCCCAAATGGTGCCCTTGGCCCTGAAGTTTGCATTGTCTTACAAGTCCATCACCTGTAGTTAACTACTGACCCAGTTCAGTCCCGCTTCCAAAGAGGGACTGAGCAAGAGACCATAGCCCAGCTTGGATCCAAGTCTTCCCCATTACACTGAGCTGTGAGCAGGCTTGTGGGGCTCCATGGCAAGTCAGGAGCAGGTTGTGTGGCAGAAGGTTGCCTGAGCAGAGCCCTGCATGAGGAGGAGACAGTGGTCACCTCTGTTGCACTAGAGGGAGCTTTTGGTGAAGGGCACCCCAAGATGCATATTCCATCTGATGTATGATTACTCATAAGGCATAATTTGTCCTCAGTATTTATTCTGGAGACTATTGGCAGCTATTGCTAGAAACATTCTTCCCCTAGCTACACTGTTCCAAAAGGAGATGGAAAAGATCAGTGACAGCTGGTGGCTTGTTTCAATTCTTTTAAGTTTTAGATGACTGTAGTTTTCTGTTAATTAGCCTCCAGGAAAGCCCTCCTTTACTTTGTTTCCTGTGATGGAGCAATGGGCATTTCATTCTAGACATGGTGGCACTTTCTCTGCAATTTTGCTTGCCTTGTTTTCCCAGAAATTAAGGTGGATGCATTCCCTGTTGACCCAGTTGCTACAATAAAGAAGAGAGTCTAGTGCTTCTGAGAAAATCCTGCCCACTCAAACCTCAGGGGGCAGGGAGCAAGGCACTAGCCATCATTGAGTTCCTATAGTGTGCCAGGCACTGTGCCAGGAACAGTCCCACCAACGTCCTCCACTGATCTTACAGCAACGATGTGATGCTCAGCAAGGAGAACTCCCATGTGGTGGATGGGTTTGTAACCACAACCACACGGTTTCTTATTTAGATTTTTTTTTTCTATACATGGCATCATAATGGTTGTTTTTTGGAACATGGAGTTATAGGGTTATTAGATACCTTGTTTGAAGTAACGCAGCATAACTGTATTAGGAAATAACCTTCCCCTTGAATCTTCTGATACTTCTAAGTGGGGATGGTATGTGTCTATGGAGGATTTGCTAGGAAGGGAGGATCTTCATTTTTGGAGGATGAAGGAACCACAAGAAGTGGAACCTCAAATGGAAGGTCTAAATTTCCTTTGTTTGAACTTAGATTTTCTTCTAAGAGAGCTTTAACATTTGAAAATCTTGCTTCTTGGAATGGAATAACTCCTTTAATAGGCTTCAAACAGAAAATTGCACAGTAGTGTGCACCTTCTTGGGTTGACTAATCATTGTTTAATGGCTATAATGGAATTGCTGGCCACTTTTGAACCTTCTAGCATTAATCGCCGGTTTCCTACACTGGAGAACTTCTCAGGAGGAAGGTAAGCAGGAAATACTAATGTTGGTATTTAACTCAAAAGCTGTAAATAGCTGGAAATTCTGTAGCCATAAAAGATTGCTGAAATCTATTGAATACATCAATCACACAATATACTTTATTTATTTTTCACAATTATCTTAACTGTAAGCAGTGTTATTCCAGTTTAGAAAGGAGGGAATTTTAGGTTCAGAAGCTAAGTAACTTTCTCTGGAGAAGCATAAGAGGGTAGAGCTTAATAAAAATAGATTCAAATGCTGACTTATTGCTTGTTAGATAAAGGATCTTTGCCTCAGTTTTCTCATCTATAAAATGGTGATCAGAGTCTCATCTGTAAAATCATGATCAGAGTCATCTATTTCACAAGGTTTGAGTGAAGATGAAATAAGTTTCTATATGCTTGGCTCCCGCTCTGACTACTCCGCAAGGCCACACAGTTCATAAGGGGCAAAACTTAGACTTGAACCCAGGGCCACTGGATTCACATTGCCTTCCTTGGTGAGATTTTGATTTTAAAATGAGGATAGACTGGTCAAGGAAAAGGTCTGTGGCTCAGAGTCGGCCCCCACATTTAACTGATGGGTGACAACCATCCCTCTTCCCCATACCTACATACACACATGCATAATTCTTTAAGAACATGCGGCTGGGCGCGGTGTCTTACGCCTGTAATTCCAGCACTTTGGGAGGCCGAGGCGGGTGGATCACGAGGTCAGGAGATCGAGGCCATCCTGTCTAACACGGTGAAACACCGTCTCTACTAAAAATACAAAAAAAAAATTAGCCGGGCGTGGTGGCGAGCGCCTGTAATCCCAGCCACTGGGAGGCTGAGGCAGGAGAATGGCGTGAACCCAAGAGGCGGAGCTTGCAATGAGCCCAGATCGCACCACTGGACTCCTGCCTGGGCAACAGGGTGAGACTCCGTCTCAAAAAAAAAAAAAAAAAAAAAAAAAAAAAAAAAAAAAAAAAAAGAACATGCGTGTATGGATTTAAGGAGAGTTATATTAGGGTAGAGCAAGACAAATCATGCAATGATGTGCAATGTATACTTATTGACAGATGTTAGTTCTGCTAGGCAATCCTTTTGTTGTTACTTGTTTTTATTCATAAATCAACTTCATTGAAGTATAATTTATATACAATAAAATGAACCTATTTTTTTGATAAGTTTTGACAAATGTATACATCTGTGAAACCACCATGACAATCAACTGATGAAGCAATCTCATTGTACCAGGAAGTTCTCTCATGCCCTTTGTAGTAAATTCCCCCACCCTTGGCCGTAGGTAATCACAAATCTGTTATCCCGATAGTTTCTATCTCTCTGAATTTCATCAAAAGGAAGTCACATATTTGTACTTTTTTTCTGCTTTCTTTTACTCAACGTAGTGTCTGAACTTCATCCATCTTGTTTTGTTGATGAGTAGTTTATTCCTTTTTATTGCTGTATAGTATTTCATTGTGTTTATATGCACATGTGTTTCTCCATTCATCCTGGCCAGCAATTATTCAGCAAGGGTTAGAGCCAGATAGTACCACCTTAGACCTGGGCAACTGGAACCCATCTCTGGGCCCTGTGCTTCAGATGACTTCACTCTGGCCCTCTTGCAAACACGTTCTTCCCCATGAGTTAGAATGATTGTCAGGCCAAGGGGATGTGACCACCTGGAACCCTTGCCTGGTTACACAGAACCAGAGAATCCCCTGCTTAAATGGCCATGAGTCTGCTTCCAGGGCCTGCATAGGCCATTCCCCTGGATTAGTCCTCCCGAGGGTAGACAGTGATATACCCCCAAGCCTGAAGCAGGGTGGTCAGCAGTGGAAAAGGGGACTGTAAGGGGTTGAGGGAATAGAGAGAGTACACAGATCTTGGATATGCAGGTTGAGCTGCTCATGTTTATGCATGCAAGTTTTCTCATGGGAAGAGAAGACAGAGTCTGCTGTATGCTGGGGGCCCTTATTTCTATTAATTCCCCAGCCCACAAGTGATAGAGGCAGGCATGTAGCCATAGGAGTAGGAGCAGAAGGAAGGAAGAAACTCCAAGGCAGAGATAAAACTATAAAAAGACAGAAAAGCAATTTTAGAGGTCACAGAACAGAGGGTTTTAGAATTAGAAATGATTTTAGATTCCATGTTCTCTCATTCTTTAATTGCACAGATGAGAAAGCTGAAGCCCAGAGAGGTTAAGTAATTTCTATAAGGTCACACAGCTAGTTAGTGACAGAGCTAAGATAAGAAGTGAGATTTTCTAATCTTAGGCCAGAGTTCTTTCAATACACACAAGAGCAGTGGTCATCAAACTCTTTTGTTTGCATATCCCCTAAAATATTTTTGTTAAACCATGAATCCTTTCCATGTATTTTGAGGTTAACTTCTACAATATTTTTAATTAGAAAAGTTAAACGGTTGCAAAGGATATAATTTCTAGCATATGGAAAAGATTGTCATTTTAAAATAAAACTGTCTTGTCACTCTTGGAAGCAAAATCTAAATGCCATAGTCATCTGCTATCCATCAACATTCTTTTTTTAAACTTTTAAGTTCAGGGGTAAATGTGCAGGTTTGTTACATAGGTAAACTTGTCTCATAGGGGTTTGCTGGACAGAGTATTTAATAACCCAGGTATTAAGCCTAGTACCCATTAGTTATTTTTCCTAATCCTCTCCCTTCTTCCACCCTCTATCCCCAGGTAGGCCCCAGTGTGTGTGGTTCCTCTCTGTGTGTCCATGTGTTTTCATCACTGAGCTGCCACTTGAAAGTGAGAACATGCAGTATTTGCTTTTCTATTCCTGCATTAGTTTGCTGAGGAGAAAGACCTCCAGCTCCATCCATGTCCCTGCAAAGGACATGATCCCATTCTTTTTTATGGCTGCATAGTATTCCATGGTGTATATGTACCACATTTTCTTTATCCAGTCTACCGTTGAAGGGCATTTAGGTTGATTCCATGTCTTTGCTATTGTGAATAGTGCTGCGGTGAACATACACATGCGTATGTCTTTATGTTAGAATGATTTATATTCCTTTGGGTATATACCCAGTTGTGGGATTGCTGGATTGAATGGTATTTCTGTTTTTAGTTTTATAAGGAATCACCATACTGCTTTCCACAATTGTGGAACTAATTTACACTCCCACCAACAGTGTATAAGCATTCCTTTTTTCTCCGAAATCTCGCCAGCATCTGTTATTTTTTGACTTTTTAATAATAGTCATTCTGACTGGTGTGAGATGGTATCTCACGATTTTTATTTGCATTTCTCTGGTGATCAGTGATGTTGAGTTTTCTTACATGTGCATATAGGTCGGATGTATGTTTTCTTTTGAAAAGTGTCTGTTCATGTCCTTTGCCCACATGTTAATGGAGTGTTTTTTTCTTTTGCTTGTACATTTGTTTAACTTCCTTATAGATGCTGGGTATTAGACCTTCGTCAGATACATAGTTTGTAAATAAATTCTCCCACTCTGTAGGTTGTCTGTTTACTCTATTGATAGTTTCTTTTGCTGTGTGGAAGCTGTTTAGTTTAATTAAATCCCTTTTGTCAAATTATACTCTTCTTGTAATTGCTTTTGGCATCTTCATCATGAAATTTTTGCCCGTTCCTATGTCCAGAGTGGTATTGCCTAGGTTGTCTTCCTGGGTGTTCATAGTTTGGGGTTTTACACTTAAGTCTTTAATCCATCTTGAGTTGATTTTTGTATATGGTATAAGGAAGGGGTCCAGTTTCAATTTCTGCTTGTGGCTGGCCAGTTATCCCAGCACCATTTATTGAATAGAGAGTCCTTTCACCATTGCTTATTTTTGTCTGGTTTATTGAAGGTCACATGGTTACAGGTGTGCAGCTTTATTTCTGAGCTTCGTATTCTTTTCCATTGGTCTATGTGTCTGTTTTTGTACCAGTGCCATGCTGTTGTCGTTACTTAAACCTGTGGTATAGTTTGAAGTCAGCTAGTGTGATGCCTCCAGTTTTGTTCTTTTTGCTTAGAATTATCTTGGCTATTCAGGCTTTCTTTTTTTTTTTATTCTATACGAATTTTAAAAGTTTTTTCTAGTTCTGTGATGAATGTCATTGGTAGTTTGATAGGAATAGCATTGAATCTATAAATTGCTTCGGGCGGTATGGCCATTTTACCAATATTGATTCTTCCTATCCATGAGCATGGAATGTTTTTCCATTTGTTTGTGTCATTTCTGGTTTCTTTCAGCAGTGTTTTGTAATTCTCATTGTAGTGATCTTTCACCTCCCTGGTTAGCTGTATTCCTAAGTATTTCATTCTTTTTGTGGTAATTGTGAATGGTATTGCATTACTAATTTGGCTATTGTATTGGCTGTTGGTGGTGTATAAAATGCTAGTGATTTCTGTACATTGCTTTTGTGTCCTGAAATTTTGCTAAAGTTGTTTATCAGTTCAAGGAACTTTGGGGCCAGGACTATGGGGTTTTCTAGATACAGAATCATGTCATTTGCAAACAGAATTAGTTTGACTTCTTCTCTTTCTATTTAGATGTGCTTTATTTCTTTCTTTTGCCTGATTGCTCTGGCCAGGACTTCCAATATTATGTTGAATAGGAATGGTGAGAGACGGCATTCTTGTTTTGTGCCAGTTTTCAAGGAGAACGTTTCCAGCTTTTGCCCATTCAGTATGATGTTGGTTGTGGGTTTGTCATAGATGGCTCTTACCATTTTGATGTATGTTCCTTCAATACCCAGTTTATGAGAGTTCTTAACAAGAAACAGTGTTAAATTTTATTGAAACCTTTTCTGGATCTCTTGAGATAATTATGTGAGTTTTTTCTTTAGTTCTGTTTATGTGATGAATTATATTTATTGATTTGCATGTGTTGAATGAAATGTGCATCCCAGGGATAAAGCCTGCTTGATTGTGGTGGATAAGCTTTTTGATGTGCTGCTGGATTTGGTTTGCCAGTATTTTCTTGAGGATTTTTGCACTGATGTTCATCAAGGATGTTCGCCTGAAGTTTTCTCTCTTTTTTTGTTGTGTCTCTGCCAGGTTTTGGTACCAGGATGATGCTGGCATCATAGAATGAGTTAGGGAGGAGTCCCTCCTCCTCATTTTTGGGGGAATAATTCCAGTAGAAATAGTAGTACCAGCTATTCTTTGTACATCTGGTAGAATTTGGCTGTGAATCTGTCTGATCCTGGTTTTTTTTGTTTCTTTGTTTGTTTGTTTGTTTTTGTTGGTAGGCTATTTATTACTGATTCAATTTTGGAGCTCATTATTAATCTGTTCAGAGATTCAATTTCTTCCCAGTTCAGTGTTGGGATGGTGTATCTGTCTAGGAATTTATCAATTCCTTCTAGATTTTCTAGTTTGTGTGCATAGAGGTGTTCATAATATTCTCTGATGGTTATTTGTATGTCTGTGGGGTCAGTGGTAATACCCCCTTTGTCATTTATAATGGTGTTCATTTGCATCTTCATTCTTTTCTTCTTTATTAGTCTAGCTAGCAATCTATCCGTTTTCTCTCTCTCTCTCTCTTTTTTTTTTCTAAAAACCAAATCCTGGGTTTTTTGATCTTTTGAATTTTTTTTGTGTGTGTCTCAATATCTTTCAGTTCAACTCTGATTTTGATTATTCGTCTTCTGCTAGCTTTGGGGTTGGTTTGCTCTTGGTTCTGCAGTTTTTTTTTTTTTTTTTTTTTTTTTGAGACGGAGTCTCCCTCTGCCGCCCAGGCTGGAGTGCGGTGGCGGGATCTCAGCTCACTGCAAGCTCCGCCTCCTGGGTTTATGCCATTCTCCTGCCTCAGCCTCCCGAGTAGCTGGGACTACAGGCACCTGCCACGTCGCCCGGCTAGTTTTTTGTATTTTTTAGTAGAGACGGGGCTTCACCGTGTTAGCCAGGATGGTCTCGATCTCCTGACCTCGTGATCCGCCCGTCTCGGCCTCCCAAAGTGCTGGGATTACAGGCTTGAGCCACCGCGCCCAGCCGGTTCTGCAGTTTTTTTAATTGTGATGTTAGGTTGTTAACTTGAAATCTTTCTAACGTTTTGATGTGGGCATTTAGTGCTATAAATTTCCCTCTTAACACTGCCTTAGCTGTGTCCCAGAGTTTCTGGTATGTTGTATCTTGGTTCTCATTAGTTTCAAAGAACTTCTTGATTTCTTCTTTGATTTAATTATTTACCCTAAAGTCATTCAGAAGCAGGTTATTCAATTTCCATGTAATTGTATGGTTTTGTGCAATTTTCTTAGACTTGATTTCTAATTTTATTGAGCTGTGATCTGAGAGAGTGGTTGGTATGATTTTAGTTCTTTTGCATTTATGAGGATTGTTTTACATCCCATTGTATGGTTGGTTTTAAAGTATGTGCCATGTGGTGATGAGAAGAATGTATACTCTGTTGTTTTTGGGTGGAGAGTTCTGTAGATGTCTAGCAGATCCATTTGATCCAGTGCTGAGTTCAGGTCCTGAATATCTTTGCTAATTTTCTGCTTCAGTGATCTCTCTGTAAGTGGGGTGTTGAAGACTCTCGCTATTATTGTGTGGGAGTCTAAGTCTCTTTGAAAGCCTCTACAAACTTGCTTTTTGAATCTTGGTGCTCCTGTGTTGGGTGCATATACATTTATGATAATTAGATCTCCATGTTGAACTGAACCCTGTACCATTATGTAATGTCCTTCTTTGTCTTTTTTAAATCTTTGTTGGTTTAAAGTCTGTTTTGTCTGAAATTAGGATTGCAACCCCTGCTTTTTTCTGTTTTGATTTGCTTGGTAGATTTGTCTCCATCCCTTTATATTGAACCTATGGGTGTCCTTGCATGTGAGATGGGTCTCTTGAAGACAGCACACCATTGGGTTGTTTTGCTTCTTTATCCAGCTTGCCACTTTGTTCTTTTTAATTGGGGCATTTAGCCTGTTTACATTCAAGGTTAGTATTGCTATGTGTGCATTTGATCCTGTCATCATGATGTTTGCTGGTTATTATGCAGACTTGCTTGTGTGGTTGCTTTATAGTGTCACTGGTCTGTGTACTTAAATGTATTTTTGTAGTGGCTGACAATGGTCTTTCCTTTCTGTATTTAGTGCTTCTTTCAAGAGCTCTTGTGAAGCAGGTCTGGTGGTAATGAATTGCTTCAGCATTTGCTTGTCTGGAAAGGACCTTATTTTTGCTTTGCTTATGAAGCTTAGTTTGGCTGGATATAAAATTCTTGGTTGGGATTCTTTTCTTTAAGAATCTTCTTAAAGATTCTTCTACTAGCTTTGAATATAGGCCCCCAATTTCTTCTGGCTTGGTACGGTTTCTGCTGAGAGGTCTGCTGTTGGTGTGATGGGCTTCCCTTTGTAGGTGATCTGCCCTTTCTCTCTAGCTATCTTTAACATTTTTGTTTTTCATTTCAACCTTGGAGAATCTGAAGATTATGTGTGTTGGGGATGATCTTCCTATGAAGTATCTTTCTGGGGGTTCTCTGCATTTCCTTAATTTGATTGTTGGCCTCTCTAGCTAAGTTGTGGAAGTCTCACAAATGATAGTCTGAAATATGTTTTCAAGTTGTTTCCATTTTTCCCATCTCTTTCAGGGACACCAAAGAGTCGTAGGTTTGTCCTCTTTACATAATCCTATATTTCTTGGAGGTTATGTTCATTCCTTTTTATTCTTTTTTCCCTATTTTTGTATGACTGTCTTATTTCAGAAAGCCAGTCTTCAAGCTCTGAGATCCTTTCCCTCACTTGGTCTATTCTGCTATTAATACTTGTGATTGTAATTATGCAATTCTTACAATATGTTTTTCAGCTCTATCAGGTTAGTTACATTATTTTCTCTACTGACTCTTTTATTCTGTCAGCTCCTATATCATTTTATTGTGATTCATAGCTTTTTTGGATTGGGTTTCAACATACTCCTGCATCTTGATGATATTTGTTCCTATCCATATTCTGAATTCTATTCCTGTCATTTTAGCCATCTCAGCCCTGTTAAGAACCATTGCTGGAGAAGTAGTGCAGTTTTTTGGAGGAAGGAAGGCACTCTGGCTTTTTGAGTTGTCAGAGTTCTTGTGCTGATTCTTTCTCATTTTTGTGTGTTTATGTTCCTTCAATCTTTGAGGTTGCTGCCCTTCAGATGGTTTTTTTTTTCCCCCTTTAATCCTGTCTGATAACCTTAAGGATTTTGTTGTGGTATAAGATGGATTCAGTCAACTGGCTTCATTTCTGGAAGATTTTAGGGGGCCAAGGCTCAGATCAGGACTCCTTGACTGCATGCTCTAACTCTGGGGTACTGGTATTGGGCCCCAGCTTCATTCTCTGGCTCCTCAAGGTTAGGAACCTAATAAGCTGGAGGGGCCCAGGTGCTTCTGGACCATTGGTCACAACACTCCAATGGGTTGTGTCAGCCAAAATGTTTTATAGGGCAGTGGGATCTATCCTCATTTGCATGTGTCAGCTGCAGTGGCAGCAGCAGCAGCACGGTGGGGTGCATGCTTATCAGCTGTAGCAGGGTGCTAGTGGGTGCTAGGGTGCCAGCCTCTGGGCAGGTGTTCACAGCAGCAGCAGTGACAGCACCACTTAGAGTTGGGGACAAAGGGGGCCCCTGCTGGTGACTGTGTATGTGGTCATGGTGGTGGTGGTGTTAGTGTGGGGGCAGGGCACTGGTGGGCACAGGACTGTGTATGCCCTCTGTGCACTTTCATGCAGGTGGAAGTGGTGCTCAGGGACTGGCAGGTCTGCTGTTCTCCATGCCTATCTTCATTCAGCGGCAGTGTTGGTGCAGGAATAATGTGCTGGTAGGGGCGGAGCTGGCAGGCCCTGTGCCTGCCAAGGCCCCAACTGCAATGGCAGTATGGCCAGGGCATGAGGTGGAGTGCACTCGTGCTAGCAGCAGTGGCAGGGCAGGGTGCATGTGCATATGTGTGATGGCTGGGAAAGAAAGGCAAGATCCCTCCATGCCCAGACATGCAGGCAAAGCAATGTGGGGGATGACTGTGGGCATGGGGGAAACTGCTGTGGTGGGAGGGAGCAGGCACACTGGTGCATGTCTGCAGGGGCTGTTGTGTTGGAGCTCTCTGCTGGCCAGGCACAGTCCTCCAGCACAGGAGGTATAATACAGGCCCCCAGGGTGCCCAAGGCTGTATTGCAAGCAGGTGTGGCCAGGTTGGGGCCCCGGGAGAGGCCAACAGACCAAGGGGTGCTCAGGTTGTTGGACTGATCCCATCTGATGGGAAAGAGCACCCTGCAGGCTTCAGGTTCAAAAGTTCTGCTAGGGCTGAAGTCTTCTATAGGAGCAAGTCCTACCTAGGGAGTTGGGCATCACTGGCTATGCTGGACTACAGACACTCCCACACCAAACCCTCTGGGCTCTGCACAGGCTGGAGTACTTCTCCTAACACTTCTCTAGGCAGCTCTCCCTGCCAGCTCCAGTGTCTGTGGTGGTCAAGGGGTGTCCTTCTGCTGGGATTCCAGAGGCCTGTGGCAAGAGCAGGTTGCTCATTGCCAGTTCAACTCACCCTTTTCCCTGGAGTCATTGGGGGACAGGAATGAGACCTGGTGCACAATACCCCCATGCAGTCTTCCCAGCTTCCTCCAACTTCAACCCAGCTTCTGTGTCTTCCCTGCATCCACATTCAGTGTTTTTCCTCTGAAGATCTGTTAGGAGTGTGCCAGTGGTCCCAGTTCCTCAGTGGCAGCTGTTCCACCTGGCTGCATCTAGTTAGCCATCTTGCCACCAACCTCCAACATTCATTTAAAAGAACACATGAACAAGCTCATCCTTAATAGATACAAATTTTGTATCATTCCTTTTTTTCTCTGAAGTTGAATGTTCTTTCTATTCTCCCCAAGAAATTGTCTTGACATACTTTATGTTTGAAACATTTTTATTCATCTTATTATAATTTTCTACATACATCTATGTCTATCTACCCCCTCCACACACCTACACATGCATATACATATATGCATATTTATACACTGAAATTAAATATTGCCGTTTTCTGTGGTCTTTCGTTTATTAAACAAATATTTGTTGAATGCTTATTATGTGCCAGACATCGTCCTAATAAATGAAACAGACAAAATTCCCCGCCCTCATTGAACTTACTTTATATTGTGAAAGATAGTCAATAATATATAAGATAAATAAGCAAAATATATATAGTTTTAGATATTAAAAAGTTCTGATAAGAGAGACAAAGCAGAAAAAGTAGACATATAATGTCAGGTATCAGGCGGTGTTGACATTTCAGATGAGGTGGCCTCTCTGAAAAGGTGACTTTTATATACAGATATGAAAGAATTAGAGGACCTAGTTATGTGTACATGAGGGAAGAGCATATCAGATAAAGGGAAAAGCCAGTGCAAACACCTCAAGGCTAGAGCATGCCTGTCATGTTTGAAGAAGGGCAATAAGGCCGATGTGGCTGGAGTCAGAAGGAAGATGGGAGCTCTGGAGATGAGCTCAGAGGTTAAGGGAATCTAGATTATGTAGGGCCTTGGAAGATATTTTAAGGATTTTTGGCTTCTACTCAGAGTGATTATGGAGGATTTTCAGCAAAAAAATAAAAAAATAAAAAAAATTATGTCATCTGACTTGAGCTTTAACAAAGGATTTTTGGATGCTGTGTTGAAAATTGACTGTGACAGGGTGTGAACCAAGACAGGGAGAGCTGTTAGTCAGTGTAATGATTTATTTTATGTGTCAACTTGACTGGGCTAACGGATGCCCAGATAGCTGGTAATACATTATCTCTGGGTGTGTACATGAGAGTGTTTCTCGGAGAGATTAACATGTGAGTTAGTAGACTGAGTGAAAAAGATCTACACCCAGAAATGTGGGTGGGCATCATCCAGTCCATTGAGGGCCTAGATGGAACAGAGAAAAGATTAATTCATTCTCTCTGTTTGAGCTGGGACATTCATCTTCTCCTGCCCTTGGACGTTGGCATTCCTGGTTCTTAGGCCTTT
This sequence comes from Rhinopithecus roxellana, assembly GCF_007565055.1. Classification (NCBI taxonomy): domain Eukaryota; kingdom Metazoa; phylum Chordata; class Mammalia; order Primates; family Cercopithecidae; genus Rhinopithecus; species Rhinopithecus roxellana. The sequence continues at coordinate 32,942,062 of NC_044555.1, read as the reverse complement.
GGACTCAGACTGAATTACACCACTGGCTTTCCTGGGTCTCCAGCTTTCAGACAACAGATTGTGGGACTTCTCAGCCTCCATAATTGTGTGGGCCAATTTGTGTATGCGTATGTGTATGTGTGTGTGTGTGTGTGTGTGTGTGTGTGTGTGTTTCCTATTGGTTCTGTTTCTTTGGAGAACCCTGACTAATATGCGAGCTGCTAAACATCTTTTCTGATCTACTTTCCACCCTTTCCCACCCTACTCTGTATCATGGGAGGCTGACCTACATGGACTACATCAGTGGGCAGCATGGCCTCCGGCTTCCAGTGGGTTCAACCAATGGGGACCAGTAGAAGATGAGAGGTAGAGAGAAGAATGAGCAGACATTTATTCCATTTATTCCTCTGACTTCCTCTCTAGCAAGAGTCACTGCAGGTTGGCTGTGTCCCTCTACCTAAGGCCATAACCCCTTTCAGGTAGTCCTACCCCTATAACTACCCTTTCAGGATTCTAGTAACTGTTGTCTTCTATTTCTCCTTTAGGCCTAGAGGTAGACATGGCAGCCCCCTGATGTGAGTCCCTGGTGCTTCACGATTCCTTGTTAGTTTCCATAATCCTGGCCGTACTTTTGTAAACTAGTCCCTTAATTAGACTCTCTTCACTTACCTCTTCAGTATGCCATCTGTTTTCTGTTGGGACCTTGACTCTTGATTATTTATTGTTATACAAAAGAAATACCCCAAAACTGAATGGCTTAAAACAACCACAATCATTTATTTATTCATGATTTTGCAATTTAGGCAAGGCTTGGCGGGGATAGTTCATCTTTGTCTTATGTAGTATCAGCTAGGGTAGCTGGGACTGGAGGGTCCATTTCCAAGATGGCTCACTCACATGACTGATAAGTTGGCTGTCATCTGGGAGCTCAGCTGGGGCTGTTGGCCAGAGGCTTTGATTCTCCTCCAAGTGGGCTGTTAGTACTTACAGTATAAAGGCTGGCTTCCAAGAGGCAGGAAGCAGAAGCTGCTAGTCTTCTTAAAGCCTAGGTCTCGAGCTGGCACAGTATCACTTCTACATGCAATTGGCGAAAGCAATGAGAGGGCAAGCCCAGACACAAGGGAGTAGAGAGGAGCACAATGAATTTATGGCCTTTTTTAATGTACCACACTGACTGATACAGAAGGCTGTTGCCATAATTCCGGTGAGAAATGATGATGGCTTGAACCAGATTGATGATAGTGAGAAGTGGTTGGATCCTGGTTAAACAGTTGACCCTTGAACAATGTGGAAGTTAGGGGCACTGAGCCCCCAACACAGTCAAAAATCCTTGTGCAACTTTAACTCCCCCTAAATTTAACTAATAATAGCCTACTGTTGAGCAGAAACCTTACAGATAATATAGTCAATTAACACATAGTTTGTATGTTATATATAATACACTGTATTCTTATAATAAAGTAAGCTAGAGAAAAGAAAATGTTATTAAGAAAATCATAAGAAAGAGAAAATGTATTTACTATTTATTAAGTGTAAGTGGATTATCTTAGAGGTCTTCATCCTTATTGTCTTAATGTTGAGTAGGTTGAGGAGCAGGAGGAAGAGGAGGGGTTCACCTTGCTGTTTCAAGGGGTGGCAGAAGCAGAAGAAAATCTGTGTCTAAGTGGACCCATGCAGTTCAAACCCAGGCTGTTCAAGGATCAACTGTATTTTCGAGACAGATGATGGGGTTTGCTGGTTGGATATGAGGTATGAGAGAGAAAGAGAAGAGTTGTGTTAATCTGTGTCTTCTGAGAAGCAGACGTCCAGATGCAGTTAAGCATGTAAGCATTTTATTATTATTATTTCCTGTGTGAAAAGGAAACAGGAAAGGAACCAGGGAAATCTGGGAGAGTCATCAGACCATGATGGAAGTCTTACCCTTGATGAGGGAGAGAGGAAGAAAAGGTTGGGTGGAAGAGTCCAAAACCATCATGCAGTCTAAGGAAGATTTTGCAAAGCCTTTGGAGAATTCTTGAGTCACACAGTTGGCCAACAAAGAAGTCCTGTGTCTTCCAGGAATAGGTCTTAGCATCCCTGCCACAATCAACTGTTGGTAGGGAGCAGCCCCTGGAAGAGGTCACCACAGTGTGAATGCCGTGATGGATTGCAAGCACAGCATCTGGGGCTTTTTGTCAATTACATTTCCTGTGTAGGAAGCCTGTGAGACACATTCTCATGGCAGCCTCTGGAGTCAAGGACAACGCTAAGGTTTTCAATCTGAGCAGCTAGAAGGAGGAGAATGCCTTCAGTGAACTGGGGAAGCGAGTAGGAAGAGCTAGTTTGAGGAGGCGTATCAGAAGTATGATTCTGGACATGTCAAGTTTGAGATATCTATTAGACATCCCGGTAGAAGTATCGCATAAGCAACTGGATAAACATGCCTAGATTTCAGGGGAGATTTTCATGTCACAGAAAATAAATTAGGGACAATAAGACTGTAAGTGTTAAGAAAAATTTCTTCTTGATGAAGTTACCAGTACTATATTTATAGCACCCAACTGAGTTATCTTTACTGTGTTATTGTTCATCATTATTATATATCAAACAACACAAATATATATATGCAATTTTGATCAATGAAATAATTATTAAATATAAAAGTAAAATTTTGTTGGAAATGCATCTGTTTATAAGCTGTATCTGTGGATGAATGTCATTTATTGATAGAAAGAGTTCAGCATCACACTATATTCCCATTTTTCATACTTACAGGTTTAAGTGCTTGTTCACATAAATATGCATATTGGAGTAGAAAGAATTTTATTATGGTAACATCATTTTGGTTTTTAAACTCCTTCTGCATCTTATGTCAAATATGCTATAGTAAACTATTACAAATTTTTTTGGAGGCAGGGTCTTGCTCTGTCACCCAGGCTAGAGAGAAGTGGTACAATCTTGGCTCACTGCAGCCTTGACTTCCCAGGCTCAAGCAATTCTCCTACCTCAGCCTCCCAAGTAGCTGAGACTATAGGCATGCACCACCATGCCTGGTTAACCTTTTTTTAAATTTTTTTTATAGAGACAGGGTCTCACTATTTTGCCTAGGCTGGCCTCAAATTCCTAGGCTCAAGCGATCCTCCTGCTTTGGCCTCTCAGTGTGCCGGGATTACAGGTGTGAGCCACCATGCCCAGTTCAAAAATTAATTTTAATGATCAGCTGATGGCACTCATAGGTCTCGCAGCAGTTTTGGTGAAAATAAAGAATTGGGCACAGTGGTTAGAGTTATTTGCATTATCAGTGCTAGCCCAAATGTGAAATTATCCCTCTGTTTGATACCTAAAACATTTTTAGTGCCCAGGGCAGTGCACCAGTGGCAGATTCTGGAAGGGTGAGAGGTGGGCCTTTTATTCAGTAGAGTTGGGGAGGGACATTGTGAAAAGGGAAGTAGGAAAGGTGGGTCTGCCTGTCCATCACAAGTGTGTCCTCAGGCAGATTTCAGGAGAGAAATTCTGAAAATTGAATCCCTTGAAATCCTTTTGCATACAGGATGAAAAGTCTTCTCATATATCTGAGTGATTGGAAAGGTTCTCAGACAATGTGCTGGGTTTTTTTAGAGGGCAATTGGAGTAGTCTTCCAAGGCATATAGGCGTAGGAGCACTTTGAGGACCTGATCTGAGAGGCCATGAGTTGGTGTAGGGCAGGGTCTGTCTTAGCCTGGAGGAAAGTTGTTTTGCTTTGCTGGTGTCTCAGGCCACGCTGAGGAGTAAAGTCCAGGTTTAGGCTTGGGCCAAAGTTAGGTGAGGATATTGGAGAAAGCAAACTTATATAGGTGCTAAGGGGGTTGCCTGATGGACATGGAAGATGGGGGCTTCTAAGAACCCTAGCAATGAGTTAGGCCACTCTGAACCAGTTCAAAAATCGAGGCTGGGTGTATGGACTGGGGATGAACTTAGGTTCTGAACCAACCTTGAAGTGTTGTGTAAGGAGCAATGATAGGATGGGAGGTGGATAAATTGCTTCATCTCAAGAGGTCTGACTCCTTAGAAGATCTCTTCCTACTTCCTTGGACATCATAAGGTCTCCTCACACTGAAGGTGGCTGGGAAGCTGCTGTAAGGTGCCCCAGGGCCCATTCCCTGCATAGTGTCATGGAAAGATCACTGCATTCAAGTCAGAAGGCCAAAGTTACACTTGCATCTATCCCCACTGTCTGTGTGGCCTTTGGAAAACTCCATTATGAGCCCCAGTTTTCTTGCCTCTAAAATGGGAGCAAAATACTTACTTTTGCTGCTTTTTAATGTGGTAAAAATCAAAGGTTAATATCTGAATGTGCTTTCTAAATTGTGATGCACTTTATAAGTAAAGGCATAAACAATTCAATTCGGTGTCAGTGAGTACCCGCTATGTTTCAGGCAGCATGGGGCAGGGAGTGGGGGGTTACACATAGAGGGCTATATGAGGACAGAGACTGCCTAGGGTGAAAGCCAGATACTGATAAAACTCAAAACAAAGGAAAATGAAAGAGATATACTTGGTGTGTTGGTAAAGCAATCTGGAGCCACAAGAGGGAGGGGTAATCAATTTCAACTCAGGGGATCCAGGAAGGTGTACATGGAGGTGGAGGGATTTGCCTTGGGCCATGAAGGCTGAGTGGGAATTTGCTGAATAGAGAAGTGGGACAAGGGCATTGCAGGCTGAACATCAGCAAGGTGGTAATATGAAGGTGTGGAAATGCCTGGAATGTACAGATGACTATGGACATATAGATTAGATCCTCTTTTTTTCTTTCTAAAAAAATTTTTATTATACTTTAAGTTCTGCGATATATGTGCAGAACGTGCAGGTTTTTTACATGGGTATATATGTGCCATGGTGATTTGCTGCACCCATCAACCCGTCATCTACATTAGGTATTTCTCCTAATGCTATCCCTCCCCTAGCCTCCCACCTGCTGACAGGCCCCAGTGTGTGATGTTCTCCTCTCTGTGTCCGTGTGTTCTCACTGTTCAACTCCCCCTCATGAGTGAGAACATGCAGTGCTTGGTTTTCTGTTCCTGTGTTAGTTGAGAATGTTGGTTTCCTGCTTCATCCATGTTCTTGCAAAGGACATGAACTCATCCTTTTTTATGGCTGCATAGTATTCCATGATGTATATGTGCCACATTTTCTTTATCCAGTCTATCATTGATGGGCATTTGAGTTGGTTCCAAGTCTTTGCTATTGTGAATAGTGCTGCAATAAACATATGTGTGCATGTGTCTTTATAGTAGAATGATTTATAATCCTTTGGGTATATACCCAGTAATGGGATTGCTGAGTCAAATGGTAATTCTGGTTCCAGATCCTTGAAGAATTGCCACACTGTCTTCCACAATGGTTGAACTAGTTTACCCTCCCAGCAACAGTGTAAAAGCATTCCTATTTCTCTACATCCTCTCCAGCATCTGTTGTTTCCTGCCTTTTTAATGATAACCATTCTAACTGGTGTGAAATGGTATCTCATTGTGGTTTTGATTTGCATTTCTCTAATGACCAGTGATGGTGAACTTTTTTCATATGTTTGTTGGCTGCATAAATGTCTTCTTCTGAGAAGTGTCTGTTCATATCCTTCACCCACTTTTTGATGGGGTTGTTTGATTTTTTCTTGCAAATTTGTTTGAGTTCCTTGTAGATTCTGGATATTAGCCCTTTGTTAGATGGATAGATTGCAAACATTGTCTCCCATTCTGTATCATCTCCTGTTCACTCTGATGATAGTTTCTTTTGCTGTGCAGAAGCTCTTTAGTTTAATTAGATCCCATTTGTCAATTTTGACTTTTGTTGCCGTTGTTTTTGGTGTTTTAGTCATGAAGTGTTTGCCCATGCCTATGTCCTGAATGGTATTACCTAGGTTTTCTTCTGGGGTTTTTATGGTTTTAAGTCTTACATTTAAGTCTTTAATCCATCTTGAGTTAATTTTTATATCAAGTGTAAGGAAGGTGTCCAGTTTCAGTTTTCTGCCTATGGCTAGCCAGTTTTCCCAACACTATTTATTAAATAGTGAATCCTTTCCCTATTGCTTATTTTTGTCAGGTTTATAAAAATATGGAACACTTCATGAATTTGTGTGTCGTCCTTGTGCAGGGGCCATACTAATCTTCTCTGTATCTTTCCAATTCTAGTATATGTGCTGCTGAAGCAAGCACAGATCCTCTTTTTTTCTTGCTATTTGAAATATTATTGCCGTTCATACCCATACAAATATTCTTATACATTTCTCCAATTATTTTCTGCATATAAATGTTTAAAACTGAGATTAATACATCAAAAAGCTCCTTGTAGGCCTTTGCTTTCATACCACTTACCATATTGCCCTCCAGAAAGGTGGTGCCCCCGTCTCCTGTAAGACAGTTCTGGCTTTACCACACTCTTCCCCTGAGCCTGCAATGACTTTTTATGCCAATAGAACAAGATAACAATTTCTGAGGATGGCGTTTGATCCATGATCTACAACGTGACCCCAAACCTTCTTTTCAATTTTGTTTTTATCTCAGAGGCAGTATACACAGTGGTTAGGAACACATCTTTGGAAGAGGCTGCTTGGCATTGAATCCTGAATTTACTGCTTTTTAGATGAGTATTCCTACAAAAGTGACTGAGTCTCTCCCTGCCTTGATTTCCTTATCTCTGGGGGATGTGGTTCCATTAAAATTTGCGAGGGAGCTCATTTTTAGTTGTCAAATTTTCTTATGATTAAACATTATGAATATTATTTTTAAAATCTTATAAATGTGAGTGGTTTGCCATCATCAGATGCCATGAGGACAAGGAATCTGAGAGGCACGGAGGAGGCTGGCAGAGCAGCTTGGACAGAGGTTGGATTGGGGAGGAGAGATGGCGAGGGCTGATATGGTGGTGGTGAAAATGACAAGGGAAAAGGAACCATGTGTAAGGATAAGCAGAGAAGGCTAGCAGAGGAAGGGCTTGGCTGCATGTGAATGTCCTGAGGGCTTTGAGGCTCCCTTTCCAGTGTGCCTGCTGCTGCCCTCTGCCCACTATCCTTCCAAAGTCTGGAGAATGCTGCAGTTTACTTTCACTCTGCCTGTGGGGAAAATTTGGAGTTGTATTCAGCATGCTAGGGAAGGGAGAGCTGAATTTTATTGCTAGCTCACTGCACCACTGGTTTTATCCCAGCTTCAAAAGTGTTCTTGAACAGCAAATGCCATTTGGATGAGACTGTCTTTCTCATCCTCCACCTTTGCTCTCCCTTTGCTCGTCTTTACTCTTTCATTACTGTATCTCCGGGTGTGTACCACAGGTAAGCACCATGGCACATGCTGTGGGGTACATATATAGGAGACAACATGAACCTTATTCTGCAAGGGACATAGAAGGGCATCTCCAATCAATCCCTCATGTCTTCTTTCCCCAGAAGACTTCAGAAATCACAGCTTTGACAAGGGAAAGAGGAAAGGAGACCGCTGGTTGTCGAATCCCTACTGCTACGTGCCAGGTAGCATGCTAGACACTCATATTGTGGCGTGTCCCCCACCAGGTTACTTAAGGGTACATGCCAGCTGCTTAAACTGTAAAGGCTAGGCTGGGAGCCAAGGCCATGTTACTCAGCTGAGGGACAGGTGTTCCCAAGAACCCAGACATCCCAGAGGGTATCTGAGAACCTACCAAGAAAAACAGTCCCATCACACACACACACACAATAGGCAAAGAGCCAGAAAATCGGTTTAAAGGACCTTAGAGACAGAAAGTGATATGGAGCTCTACAGCTGTCCTGCTGCCACCCAGGAGTGTCCCATATCTAGTCTTAATAAAGTCATCTACTCGCCAAGCTGGACTTGTCCGAGTTATTCTTTGGTCTCTTAGCACCTTCCCAGTTTGGGAGGCAGGAGCAGGTGTTACAGTCCCGTCTTTCTCATGACAACACTATATATAAAATGTTCTTGTTTAATCCTCTCAGTGACTATAGTGGCTTTATTATCTCATTTTATAGTTGAACAAATTGTGGCTCAGAGAGTTTCAGTAACTTGTGCAAGGCTATACAACTAGAGATTGCAAGACAGGTCTGTGTGGCTGACATTTGACCCCACTCTGGCCTTCATTATCTTTACATTTCTTGGCCAAGGGACTATGGAAACCCACATTCATCCTTCTGTTGTTCAGAGGACCTCACTTATACTTATTCTCGGAGGGAGGTGAGGTTCTGGAAGTGAAGTCATGAGCAGAGTTTTCCCACAGGTTCCGCTAAACTGTTGCTTCTGAAAGAGGCATACATGTTGGCTAGTGCTATGGAGGGTGTCAATGTCCTTGGACTGGCAGAAGTTCTGGAGAGTGGTGAACTTTCTCAGTTAACCTCCTCTCTTAGGCTCCTTAGGTCCACACTGATAATCTGGCTGGGTTACCTATGGCATGAGGAAAGCCATACCCAGTTCAGCAAGAAACCTAGTATCCTAGTTTTCTGCAGAAAACCCTGGAAGTCACGTTGCTGCTGCAGCTGAGTCTTCTGACTCTGGATTTTGGTGATTGATGATGAGAAATGGGATGACTGCAGGGCGTCCTACAGAAGGGAAGTTAGCAAGCAGCCAGGTTTTGGGTTGGCTCGGTTTTATCCATGGTGTGGCTTCTTTCAGGTTTACGTTGATCAGCCCTCTTGAGAACAGTGGCAGCTTGGTTACTCAGTGGCAGCCTGGGGTGTCTCCCAGGACAGGCTGGTTGCTAGGCATCCTGAGGTAGTGGCTGCCATGAGAACTGCAGGCAGCCTGAGCTCCGCTGTGCTCAGCACTCTGGGGCTTCTGAGAGCCCTGATCTGATCATCTGATATACCAGGAAGGTGTGTTTCTTGTTGAAGGAGAGGAGGACATTCCCCAGAGGCTGAGAGATTTTTAAGGCTGCACATCTCTTGTGTTCCTCCCTGTGGGGAGCTCCAGGAAGCTCTTCTGGCAGGCTGGGTAGGAGGCTTCCCTGTGGGGGTTCATAACATCACATCTACACTTTTATTCCTGCGTTTATCTTGGTAAGTTGAAATGATCTACCTATGAAGTTAAGGACAGATCACTAGAGGAGGATGGGGAGTCAGTGTCCCCAGCACCTAGAATAGTGCCTGGAACACGAGAGATCCACAATCAATGGGGACTTGTTTGTGAAGCTGAGAGGGCTGCTCTCAGAGACTCAGGTTCCTTCCGTCTTCCTGATCTGCTTCTGTCCTCACAAGCAGTCTCAAGATGGCTGATCTGTTTTTATACCTTGCGTCCACATTACAGACAGTAAGAAGGAAAAATTGAGACAGAAAAAAAGATGGCCTTTCATTGTATAAGCAACGCTTTTCCAGAAATCCCTGGCAGGTTAGTGTCACATGGCTGTCTCTAAGCAGCAAGGGAGTTTGGGAAAATACATGTTTTCACTTAGGCTTGTTGCCCTCTTAAAGTCAGGATTCCTTTAGCCAGGATGAGAATGTATTAGTTTTCCAGGGCTTCCATAACAAAGTACCCCAAACTTAAATGGCAGAAATGCATTGTCTCACAATTCTGGAGGCTAAAAGTCTGAAATCAAGGTATTAGCAGGGTTGGTTCCTTCGAAGGCTGTGTGGAGAACTTGTTCCATGCCTCTCTCCTAGCTCCTGGTAGTTTCGTGGCAATCTTTGGTATCCCTTGGTTTGTAGATGCATCACCTGATCACCACCTTCACCTTCACACGATGTTCTCCCTCAGGACATGTCTGTCTCTGTGTCCAAATTTCTCCTTTTTATAAAGATGTAATCACATTGGATTAGGGCTCCTCCCGATGACCTCATTTTAACTTGATCATCTGCAAAGACTTTATTTCCAACAAGGTACACTCACAGACACTGCAGGTTAGGATTTCAACATCTTTTGGGAGAACACAATTCTACATATCATAGGAAGTTTTAAAACATAGCCTTCAAAATCTTTGACACTCCTGTTATCAGGAGGTGATGTCTATGCCCCTTGCCTTGAATCTGATTGCTTATGATTGTGTCGACTAATAGTGTATGGTGGAAGAGACTTCCAAAATTAGGACATAGAAGGCCTTGCAGCTCCTGCTTGACTTTCCTGAGACACTCTGGAAGAAGCCAGTTGCCGTATTAGAAGTCTGAACATCTCGAGACTGCCATCCTGGAGAGGCCACATGTAGGTGCTCTAGCCAACATCCCCAGCTGAGCTCCTGGCCAGTAGCAGTGTCAATGCCAGCCTATGTGTGTGCCATCTTGGATGTCCAGTCCAGTTGAGCCATCAGAGGACTACAGCTCCAGCTGGCATGTGACTGCAACCCCAAGCAAGGACTACTTATATAAGCCCTTCTCAAATTCCTGAACCACAAAGTTAGGAACAAAAGCAAATGGTTGTTTTTAAGTCACTTGTTTGATAAGTTGTTGTACAGTAATAGAAAGCTAGAATAATCAGCAAGAAGGAGAAAATGAATTTTGATCAGCCAAGAGAAGACAATTCAAGGAGAATTGTCATCAGGAAGATGGCCCCCATCAACCCGTTTGTCAGAGGTTTTGTATTTTTGGGTTTCCACTGGTGTTGGGACTCCCTTCTTCATGCTGAGATACTTGGTTGAGTGTTGATAATGGTAATGTCATCTGATTGTTGAAATAATTATCTTCAAGGGAGAAATTACATCAGAGCTTATCACTGTTAACTGGTGTAATGAAGGTGGTGGTCCCTGGCTTGCCCTATCAGTAGGCTGCTTTGCCTGAACTGAGAGAGAATTGTCCTTGGAAAACACAATTCTAGCTTGTGAAACTTGTTTCACCAAGGAACAGGTACCTTCCCCTCCCCCATTTTACAGGCAAAGGCACTAGGAGAGGGTCTTCTGCAAGACCCTGAATTCTACAGCATAGTTCTCAGTTTCCCAGTTTATTCTGGGGGCCCCAGAGCCAGACTGTGCCTCTCAAATGATTAGTGAAATAGAGGCTTGTCTTATGATAGAATTTTGTGAATGTGCTTATGGTCATTCTGTGCTGAATAGCTCACCTGTGGGTGGCTGTTCTGCCTCTGGTGTCCAAATCCCACTGCGTTTCTGTCCTCTGTATGCTTTGCCAGATCTCAAGACTTGTCATTTCTCTTTTAGACCTCCTTCATACCATGCCTAAGCTAAATCCTTGCTTGGGGTTGACTTTTATTGCATTTCTCTTGGCTTCTTCAAATTCACCTTTAAGCTTTGAGCAATCTCCCCAACAGCAGTTGCCAAGCAACTTCTTTTCCTTTCTATAGATTCCTCCTAAAATTCCATCTGTTTCATCAAGCCCTTTGCTCAGCCATGCTGCTGCTTTCTACTTTGCACTGTATTGAAACTATAGATTAAAAACCAAAGTTACGCTATGTGGAGCAGGGTTTAGGGTACTTAGGGCACGGGCTTTGGAGTCAGAGAGGTCTAGGTTCAAATTCTGACTCCGCTACATGTTAGCTGTGTGACATTAAGTAAGTTATTTAACTTTCCAAACCTCAGTTACCTTGTCTGTAAAATGGGTGTAGCAAATTATATTTTCCAATGATGACCACAACGATTTCTCCCATTTCACATACTCTTCTAGAACCTTCTTACTCAAGAGATGGGCTCTATGTCCCTTTCTTTTGAATCTGGACAAGTTCATGACTTGCTTGTAACCAGTTGAATGCAGTGGAAATAATGCTGCATGACTTTAGAAGTCAGATCAGGAAAGGTGATACAGCTTCTGCCTTCCTGGATAGAACACTCACACTGGAGCCCTGAGCATCCATTTAAGTTGCCTGGCTGCCCAGAGCCCACTAGACTGCAAGGAAGCCCACTTGAGCTCACGTGAGAAACCATATGGAGAAGCTCTGAAAATATACTTGATTCTTATTATTCACAGCTTCTGTATTTGCAAATCTGCCTAGTCACTAAAATTTATTTGTAACCCGAAATCAATACATGCGGCACTTTCAAGGTTATTTGTAGACACGTGTAGAGTGGTGAATGATTTGAGTCACCTGATGTGCACATTTCTGAGCTGAGATCAAAGAATGTGATACTCTGGCTTCTTATATCAACTCTCATACTATAAACAGGTGACATTTTCAAAGTCTATTTAGTGGTAGTTTTTGCATTTTGTACTTTTAGTTGGTGATTTTGCTGTTGAAAATGGCCCCCAAGCATAATGCAGAGGTACTGTCCAGTGTTTCTAAGCTCAAGAAGAGTGTGCTGTGCTTTACGGAGAAAATACATATGTTCAATAAACTTTGCTCTGCATTGAGTTATAGTTCTGTTGACTGTGAATCCAATGTTAATGAAACAACCATATATATTTTGTGTATTATCTATCTATCTATCTATCTATCTATCTATCTATCTATCTATCATCTATAAAATAAGGTGTCTTTAACAGAAACATACACTAAACAAGGTTATGTACTGATCACTGGATGAAAACATTGTGACCAGGGACTCACAGGAACCTAATCCTGTGTTTCCCCTAGGAACGATGGTTCAGTATTTGCTCATTTAGTGTTCAAGGTGACTTTATAGAACATAACTACCACAAATAATGAGAATAGACTATACATGAACAGAGAGAGATGCTCAGTCAGCCCCTGGCTTTGGAGTTTAGAAGAGCCGAAATAGACTCCTGCAGTTCCAGCTCAGTCACTGTCTGACTGTGACTGCTTGAAAGACCCTGAGCTAGACAGCCCAGGAGAGCCACTTAAATTATTGACCATCAGAAACTGTACATTATAATAATTTTATCTTTAAACAGCAATACTTTTAATATTTTGTTATTTTCATTTATATAGCTATACTGTTCATACTTTTTGTTACTATTAAAAATGTTTTAAGCTGCAATAGTAACCAGAATAATGGAATTAACAATATATCCCTCACAGGGTAGGTGGGAGGATTACATGAGACATCATTAGATCATGTTGAAAGGGCTAAACGTTGCTAAGTTCCAAGTACTTCACTGCCATTAATATTATGAGTCTTCTGTATTGGCCTTTATTTTATAGAAACACGATTATTACAGTTGGAAAGAGGCTTTAAAGATCACCCAGGCTAATCTCTGTATTTTTTGAGCAAGAGAACAGAGGTGCAGAGAGGGGAAATTGTCTGCACACAGAAAGTTGATGCCAGAATATGAATTAGAAACAAGGCTCTTCCTCTGTGCTGAATAGAAAACCCTTTTAACTGCTTTTTTTTTTTTTTTTTTTTTTATGTTTCAATTGTAGATGTGCCTTAGTTATTGACAAAGCCAAGTAGAATCTTAATTCAAATACACAGTAAACTTGAAGGATAATTCATCCTTTTGGTCCTAGAATCACAGGCGAGATGATCTTTTATTATCTGTCTGCACAAAAGAGGGTTGCTGTGGGGGATGGAAATTGTGCCCTGGAATATACCTTAGTAGATACCAGTGTTACTGGTTTTAGATTAAAACTTGAATAAGGGCTTGGTCCCTGCATGGCAACTTCCAGCACACAGTGACAGGCGAGGCATTGACTGCTGGAAAAGCAAGCAGATTTTGAAAGGGCTTGGGGTGAGGGAGGTGGTGATGTCTGTAACCATGGTCTTAAAAACACTTGATTTCAGATCCTGTTGACAGTAGCTGGTATTTGACCCTAGTTTCTATTATATACTAGAAACGAGGTGTTTCTGGAGTGATTCTGAGAGTCACTTTTTGCCCTGTATTTTCTGGGTAATGACGTGTCATCTCTGATGGCACAAAATAACACCAATAAAAGCTTCCAAATACTTGTGCCTATGGTCTCTAGGCCAGGCTGGTGAGTAGTGACAGGGAGATATGCATGGGGCCCCAGTCTAGAGTTAAGGATTTCTCACCATCACGAAGGAAATGAAGGGCTCAGGGTCAGTGTGAGGAGGAGGGCTTTCATTCACCCTTGCCCATTCTTTACTAAACATCTGTCCCTTTAAAGGTACTTAGGCCTATAAATGTATACCTCACCCACTGCATTTACTAACGAATCATCTCTCTTTGCATAATTGGTGTAATCTATCATTTTGAGAATAAAATTGAAAGATTATAATTTTGATGTAACAAAATGTCATTTTGTACAAACTTGAAAGGTACCAAGGCCAAATGCAAAGTCAAAGCAGTAACTTGGCCATATACTTTGTCTATCTCTGATTACTCATGAGGCCCTCTGAAGAACTTTAGGAATGTCCTTCTGGTTCCCTTTATTTGCCTCTGGCCACACAGCCGCAGGGACCTACCTATAGAAAGTGGTTGCTTTCACCCTACTTCTTCACCCACAGCCAGAAATGTTCTTATTCTTTCTGTGTCCTGGGGGCCGGAACTTCAAAACTGTTGTAAGCCAGAACTTAAATTTGCTTCCAAGAATGAATGAAAGACAGATTACATCTCTTTCCTTTGATCTTTTACATGTTATAGTTGAAGTCTTAGAGAGAAAATTTCCCTTAAAGAGACAAGATGACTTCTAGTCTATAAACCATCACATAATGTATATAGATTGAAGGGATTACATTATTATGAGTTAATTAATAGTTCAACAGATATTTATTTTATGACTCTAAAGAGGGTGTGTACCCACCAGAAGATAAGTTGGTTCCTTTATGGGCACATAGACAAGGGCATGTCATTGAGACTAACAGCAGTTCTTCTCCAAGTGTTGTCCAGGGTAGAGGCTGCCCTATCCCATTGGGTCCTAGAGGGAAGTAGATCTCAATTGTGTGGACAGAGACCCTTGACACTCTTAACCTCATGGTGCCCACTAGTGATTTCTTTCCCCAAAGCCCTTGCCCAATTCCACATCAAGTAAGCAAACTGTTGATTATAATCTGCTTCCCATGCAGATTTCTTCCAGGGAAATGTTTTAGTCCATTTGTATTGCTATAAAGAAATACATGAGGCTGAGTAAGGAAGAGAAGTTTATTTGATTCACAGTTCTGCAGGCTTTACAAGAAGCATAGCCCTAGCATTTGCATCTGGTGAGGGCCTCAGGCTACTTGCACTCATGGCAGAAGATGAAGGGGAGCTGGCGTGTGCACAGATCACATAGCAAGACAGGAAGCAAGAGAGAGAGTGGGGAGGTGCCAGGCTCTTTTTAACAACCAGTTCTTGTGGGAACTAATTGAGTAAGAACTCCTTCCCCACTCCCTCGAGGCAGGGCATTAATCTATTCATAAGGGATCTGCCCCTATGCCCTAAACACCTCCCATTAGGCCCCACCTCCAATGTTATGGATCAAATTTCAACATGACATTTGGTGAGGACAAACAAGCCATATCCAAACTACAGCAGGAAAGAATGCAGTGAAGGCAAGAGTCCAGCCCCAGCTGAGGACAGATTTTCTTTTTAAAATAAGTCAGTAGTCTGGCATTCCAGTTTTACATATCAAATTCACTGAAGGATTTGGTTAATGAGAGTCTATCGTGGAGAGACAAATCCACAAACCCTTCCTGGACGTGCCACTGGGTAGCATTGGGTAGGACAAATGGAGGTGAAGTAAGAAAACTTGTCAGGACCCAAACTTTTGGGAGTATTCATATACACTGAAAAAGGACCCAAAGATGTTATGTAGGAAGTTCAACAAGATGACCGATTAATGTGTGTGTGAGTGTGTGTGTGTGTGTGTGTGTGTGTAAGTGCAGAGAAGATGGCACTGGGCAGAAATAGGGGCCCACTTATGTAGGCTCTAGCTCAGCATTTTTCACAGTATAGTCCCAATCTACTGAAACAGAATTTTTCGGTTTGGGGCCTGGGAATTTGTGTTTTCAACAAGCTTCCATGTGATTCTGATGCCCATTCAAGTTTGAGAACTACTACTCTGATCCATGTTATCATTGTTCAATTCTCTTTTCCTCCATGTTGGTGTGAGAAATAATGAGTAAAAAGATAACACATGTGTCTAAATAGAATTCCTCTTATTTCTGTAGTTAAGATAAGCAGAGGTCCCCCAAGAAATGAATTTTCCATGAACTCACATCCCAGTGCCAAATAAACTAGCTTTCTAAAATTTTTAGCACTTGGTTCAAATATCCATGAGATAATGAAATAATTTGGGGGAACAAGTGTTGGAATGAAGAGAGACAACCATAGATGTAAGGTTTAAAGTGATGTTCAAACATTGTATTCTAAAAAAATGAGACTTTATGGCCTTAAACAACTGTTTATTAAATAAGCATTTACTTAGAACATATGGTATTCTTTGCATCAAAGTCTACTTAGAAAAGTGTGACTGGGGGATCCTTATCTTTCTTTATACCTTTTCAGCATCTTTCTTTGCCTTCCCGATTTTGGCTCCAGCGTTCTCATGCTGGTCCCTGATGACTCAGTCTGTCTTGACACCTCAAATTGCCTTTGGTACAGACTTAGCTTTCTCTCATCAAAACTTACCTGTTGCTATGAGCTGTATGTTTCTGTCACCTCAAAATTTCAGTGTTGAAATCCTAACCTTCAATGTGATGGTATTAAGAGGGGAGGCCTTTGGGAGGTGATTAGGTGATGAGGGTGGAGCCCTCATGAATGAGCTATGTGCCCTTATAAAGAAGCCCGAAGGAGCCTGTTCATCCCTTCCACCATCTGAGGACACAGGGAGAAGATAGCCATCTATAAACCAGGAATCAGGCCCTCAGAAGACACAGAACCTGATCATGCAGGCACCCTGATCTCCGACTTCAGCCTCCAGACTGTGAGCAATAACTTTCTGTTGTCTATAAGCTACCCAGTCTCTGATTTGTTCTTATAGTGAGCTGACCAAGACACCTATGTTGAATTTCATGCTCGCTACTCAACCAGTTGTCTCTCTAGAAAGCAATCTGACTAATTTATCCATGCCAAAGTGTTGATACAGGATAATAGCTTAGAATGCATTCCTAAGGACTCTTTTGGGTCCAATCTGTCAAATCAGGTGAAATGTGTTTCTAATGGAGGAGTCTAAGGCATCATAGAAGGAAAGAAGGGGAAACTATTTGGGCAGGTAGACGTTCTTAGGATTCCTAAAATAATACCATGGAGCAGACTAATCTGATTAATTTTAAGGACAGTCTTCCCTAATTCTGAGGTTAGGAAGGGATAGTATAAGGATTCTGAATACACCTGGAGACTCAAAGCCAAGTAAAATAGGTGATTAAACCCCCTCCAAAGAACGTATGTAGAATTCATTACAATTTAACGAAAACCATCCAGTGACTATCACCCCCAGCAGCATATTTAAGATGAGGCTAGAAATTCTAGAAGGGGATTTAAGGAAACACTAAGTGCTTGGCTTTTCTCTGGCCATTCCAGTGTCTTCTTGGGCTGGAACAAAAGCACTGTCATGCTGCTCTTGGGAGAGATGTATATGCCTCCCTTGGAATTTAGAAGTACTGGGGATCAAAGAGACTGACTGATGCCTGCTTCTCACCTGGGGAAGTCTAAAAGGAAAGATTTGCACAAGAGCAGTGCAAAGGTAGGGGGCCCAGACGGGTGAGTACTCTTGCCACTTAGTGGGCAGGATGCAGCACCTGGGGGCCAAGAGGACTGTGGGTAAGGTAGCTGGAGTCATCTTTCAGGGACCCTATCCAAGAGGGTGGCCTGCTGGGGCAAGGGGATCCTGGAAATAAGAGGCTTCAGGTTTCCTTTTGGGTACAAAAGCTGAGGAGGTCAGAACTGATCAGTTAGAGTGTGTTATCAGAGTCAGGAAACTGCCACCCAGAGGTCCATGCAGATTATTCAAAGAGCACATTCCCCTTGCTTCTGCATCCCTTGGAAAAGCCAATACTTGAATGGTTGCTATGACAGAGGCATGTTACAATCGCATCATTGAAATGAGATATTGCCTCATCCCATAATTTTTCTCTCTATTTCAGAGAAGCAAGCATAATATGGAAGAAGGGGTAGTATATCAACATGGGTCCCATGAGAAGAGCAGAATTACTATGAGTGATAAAGAATGAGTGATCTGTTATAGGAATTAGACCTTACACATTGTGGGAACTGATAGAGAAATCTGTGTGCAACTGTTGCTCTGTATCTGCTGTTGGGGCCGATGTCTTTATAGGTCAGCCAGGCCAGATGGTCAGGAAAGGCAACTGGAAATGAAATGAAAGTGAGAGTCAGCAAGGACAAATTGGAACGTATGAGGTCAAATTGGAACTTTCAACTCCCTCAACTCTGATGAAAAGGGTGACCTGTGGGAGAAGCTGGCACTGTCTGCTACAGAGCAGCACACATGCCTGGCCCAGGACTTAGAGAAGCTAAAGGAGAGGAACTCATTGGAGTTGGAGAAACTGCAGGCCTGGGTGCTGCCCACACCAACAAGGGGAATAAGCAGATCAGTAGCAATGTCTACGAGCTGGCTGCAGTGCCTGGCACTCTACTTCCACCTTCAGAGCACAAAATGGTGGTTCCTTCACTTTTGTCTGGTGCAAATTTCTCTTGTAAATTTCTCCACCCTAACTCGTGGGAAATGTAGTTTCAGTTTAGCTAAGTGGCTGAACCATGCAAAAAAGTGTAGAAGGAACTGTTATGGTTTCTGATCCCTAAAATAAGTTCTCTGAGCCAGGGGTTGGGCCCGAGCCAGGGAAAGGGGAGAAGCTTTGAATTGGATATGAAATTATTGACTTAGATTAGAGTTTTGAATACCAAAATGGGGTTTCTTAAATTGGCCTAAAAGTCACAAGCTTTGTTTAAGATGTTTCCAGGAGGCAGGGAGACTTGTTTGACGTAACAAGGTTAAAAGGAGTGATGGAAAATACAGTCACTTCCTATTTATACCCAGTCAAGTTCAGCCTTTTAAATAAACCAGTTTCACAGACATTTAACTTGTGCAAATTTCACTGTATACATTGCTACATTCTTCCATCTCAATCTTTCTATCTGTCTCACATAATTTAAAATGCTTGAAATTATATTTTGCATCTACCCTTTATTAAATATTCTACATCACTGGGTACTTTAAATGTACATATAGAAATACATATTACTATGCAGGGTTGCACTGTATATACAAAACTACCTATATTGTTTATTGTCCACAATGTAAAGTGCTTTTCAAGGGTTATTTTCACAGTGTGGAATTTTTACTTTGTGTTCTTATTGTAGAAATTAATACTCTGCATAAAATGAAGATGTGGCTCTTCTATTCCCCAAACTTCAGGGACAAAAGAGGATAAGATGAAGAGATCACATGGCTTTAAAATGTATTGATGATTTTAGCACATCCAGTTCATCCAGTCCCTTCTGGATCATCCAGTCCCTTCTAGGACATCCAGTCCATTCAGTCCTTTCTGAATGTGTTCACATTTTCACTTTATGAAATTATAACATGTTAAAGATGAAAGAGACCTTAAAAGTCACATTAGGCAACCCTCATTCTAGGAGAAGGAATCCAGTCATTAGAGGGGTGATGTGTCCAGGATCACATAATAACTGGGTGGCAGGTCCAGAACTAGAACCCAGTGTTCTCATAATAAAATTGACTTTGCCTTCCATATTGCATGCTGCCGTCCATCTCATGAGTCCCTTTAGCAGGCACTGTGAGCCTGACATCGTTTCAAGCCATCTAGGGACAGAGGGTCCCCACAGCTTGGGCCAAGCCATTGTCTTTTGTACATTCTGGGACAGACAGGGATACAGGACTCATCTCAGAAATGACAAGGGCTCTCCTGTTTTAGATCTGGTTTTGCCTTTACTGCAGGATTCCCAAGGTGGATCAAATCTCTTGTTCTTCCCGTGTGCCCCCTTGTATGCAGCCTGGGCCTCTCCCTTGGGCACGCACACTGCTCACTGCCCTGCTATGGTCCAGGCCCTGGGGCTGAGGCTCATTTGATGACCACAGCCAAGGCTGTGGCAGTCAATCATATCAGTAGATTGACTGCAAGGGTGTAGTCCCGGCCATGCACGGTCTCTTTTAAACACTGTTAGACAAGAACTCTGATCCCAGTGGTTTGAACTCACTCTGGAAATCAGCTTTCCCCAAGCCTCCTCAGGCCTCCCTTGGGATTCTGTTCTCAGAGCTCACCTCTGTAAAGGGTTATAGTCCCATAAGTGTTCTTTGTGAATAAGAATGATTATGTTCGTCTACCTCCTCCATGGCCCATCTGATTCCAGATGAGATAGCACTTATAATCTTTGGGCACTTATGATCGTCAGTCTCTTTGGGATGTCAGATACTGAATGCCGTTCTTCCTCCATCAGAGGATTGTCTTGATTTGGTTGCTTTTCCTTCTAGAGTTTCAAAGCAGGTAAAATGAAGCCTTCCTGTGACATTTGGCAACACCACAGCTCAGGTCTTTTTCTGTACCTCAATTGGGAGAGAAAAGCAAGTGAGATCTCTTGATAGCACCAAATTTCTAAGCATTTTGGTTTTACACAACCACATAAAATCTGAGCTTCTATTTTGTTTGTTTACACCCGCTGCTCACTGCTACTCCCCTGACCACAGTGAGTGCTGCTGCTGCATTTCCCAGCCTGAAAGAATTCATTTGCATCCTCTACTTTCCATTAAGACAACATGAAAACATAACAATGCCCCTACAAAGAGCAGCGATGCCTGTGAGTAGGGGGATTTTTCGACTTCAAATCGGTATTGCATTTTTCCTGTTCAGTTGTTTTTGGCAGCTGACCACAATGAGACATCCCAAATAATGCATTAATTGTAGTGAGCTGAAGGTCTCTCTCATGGAACACATATCTGATTCAGGGCTTCTGCTCTTTCTTGCAGCTCTGACACTGTGATGATGACGCGATTGGCATGTAAATCTTCTCTTTCACACTGGAACAGGAAATAAAAGCAGAGCATGCGCCAGGCCCTCAGGTATTGTGGGATAAGAGGAGGCAGCTACAGAGCTGGAATGGAGTGGATCCTTGTGTCCCACTAGGGTATTTCCAAGGGTGTTTTCCCAGTGTGGGGTGGGGGGAAAAACTCCAGAGAAGCCACGGTTGTCAAGTTGCCCTTTTTGTGTGTTCTGAAGTGTCCTTGAGGATTTGAGAGGAGGCCAGGGATGATGGCAAATCTGGTTCAACAGATACATGTTGTTATGAGAGCTTATTAGGGGAATTCAGAAGATGGGGGCTCAGTCCTTGATCACAACATCGTATCAACAAGTGCTCAGACATCAATTTAATAAAAGGTTGAAAACAAAGACCTTTTCCTGAATCCAGCTGGGAAAGTCCTAACAAAATGTTGATCAGGAAATATCAGTCTTCAAAGGGCTTTGCCTTCTTTTCTTCTGGGCCTAGACCACTCAGGCCAAAAGTACTCGCCATATGCCAAACCCTTGTGTAAAGGCCTGGGTGATGAGGATACAGTATGGAGCAAGACACGCATGTTAAGGAGATCTGAAGACATAAAAGAGATTAAAGAAGAAAGATATGGCAATTCCTGGCTCGTTTGGAATGGATCCTTCTGCATACATATTAAAATTTACACATATGTATTAGGCCTTATATATGTTCTCATCCAACAAGCATCCATGTTCAAACAGCTGAGTATTTTAAACTGCAACTAGATGTTTCAGATTTTCTGTCTTTAGGCCAGGGGTTCTTATAGTGTGGTCCCCGAACTAGCAGCATCGGCATGACCGGGAACTTGTTAGAAGTGCAGACTCTCTGGCCCTAGTCCCAGACCTGCTGAGCCGGAAACTCTGAGGTGAGGCTCAGGACTCTGTGTTTTCACAAGCCTTCCAGGAGATCCTGATGCATGTTCGAGTTTGAGAACCACTGCTTTGGTAGAATCTGTGCTCACTGCTTTACGTATCAATGTCCTTCACTTGCTTCCAAATAGCAATTAAGATAGTCAAATAAAAATCAAGTGGAACACTCCATCTGGAAAAAATGGTACAATTTTTGCATATGCTCACTTGCTAATATCGCCCTGGTCTCTTCTAGTACCTGAATGGGAAAGTAGGTGGTGTAGGAAAAAAAAAAAAAAAAAAAAAGGGATCTGTGGGCATGATGACCCCAGAGATTTTGAATAACTCTAATGATGGTGAGACTTTGTTCCACAAACGACTTACATGTTCTTTGACGCTGGGAAATCTCTTTCTTAAAAAAATAAGTTGAGTTGCAAGGAAGCTTCATATTAGATTTCCAGTACAGATAAAAGGGACATAGAGAATGGATTGTCTTATAAGATGTAATGCTGTATTGAGTTGAATGCCAAGTTAATGATCTATTTTCTTTGAAGTTAAGGTTATGGAAGATCTTGAATCAAAACAATTCAGTGAGGCAGCAAGGCAGCAAGTTCCTTTTAGCGATTTACTTGGTAAATTTGAGTAATTCCCCTGCCGTCTGCCTCATCTACTTGCCCTACTTCCTTTAATGACAGAAGTGTATAGATTGTGTTTGGTATTGACGGTGGTTGGCAGATCTAACATCTCATAAGCATGCCATTTTTGGTGTGAAGAATTACTGTGTATATAGGGCAGACAAGAACTTTAGTACTATGAAACGGGGGTCTTGGGTGATGTTCTGCCCAAGGAGAGATAATTTCCCATTGTGCCAATAAGTGAACACTGGAGCTATGTCATCTCCCTGCCTAATTGGACCCATTAATCTCTGCTGATAAGAGTTAGCTAATGTACAATTGGGGGCAGGTAACTACAGTGAGTGAATCAATAAACGTCTGTCAAAGACCAACTGGGTATGGAAGACACTGAGTTTAGAGTTCAGGGAAAAGAGAGGTATGTTGGATACCTTTTGTTGTTGTTGTCATTGTTACTATTTTTTTTTGTTGTTTTGTTTTGTTTTGTTTTTAGACAGAGTTTCGCTCTTGTTGCCCAGGCTGGAGTGCAGTGGCACAATCTCGGCTCACTGCAACCTCCACCTCCCAGGTTCAAGCAATTATTCTGTCTCAGCCTCCCGAGTAGCTAGGATTACAGGCACATGCCACCACGCCCGGCTAATTTTTGTAGTTTTAGTAGAGATGGAGTTTCATCATATTGGTCAGGCTGGTCTCGAACTCCTGACCTCAGGTGATCCATCCGCCTCAGCCTCCCGAATGCTGGGATTACAGGCATGAGCCACCGTGCTCGGCCTGTTGGATATGTTACTTGCTTTCGAGGAACTTAAACTCTGCACAAATATGCCGCTTTAAGAAAGCCCTAGAGGGTGACCAAATGTGGGCATTGTGGACATTATTAAAATGTAAGTCAGAACATGTCACTCTTCTGTGCAAAACTCTTCTAGACTTCCTATGTCGCACAGAGTGAATGCCTGCAACCCTACTGGACCCTCCATGTCCCAGTTCCCTGTGACCCTTCTGACCACATCCTCCTCCTACTTGCCCTTCATTCACTTGCTGGTTGGGGGACCATGCCAGGCACATTCCTGACTCTCTGCTTTTGGACTTCCTGTTGCCTTAGCCTGAATTTTTTCCCATTTATGCTTGCTTTCCCTACCTTTCTTTAAAAGAAATCCTTAGCATTGCACACCATTTAACATACTCTGTATATTTTAGATCTTATTTATTATTTGTGTCTCCCAGTAGAATGCGAAAGTCTATGACTTCAGGGTTCCTTGTTTGTTTAATTCGGATAATGAAAGAATGAGTGAATGCACTTGGGTGGGCCAACAGAGGACAATTTTCAACACCCCTCCTATCACCTACTTCTTTACTGGACAAAAAGAGCCTAGCAGAGAAATTGGGACCAATATTTAAAACTATTCCCTGTCAGCATGACATTGGCTAAAACCATTATATTTTTCTTCTTAAAAACTTATGATTAAAGTTCTTAGGCAAGTAAATAAATTAGCCTCCAATTATGATTCAGTTTACATGTGATGCTTTAATTTGGATTTTAAGATCAAGTAAATTCTGATATGCCACCTAGCTCTAAAACAAACACCTTTCTTTTCACTTTATTGAATATCATTATCCCAGAACAGTCCCTATTCATTCTGTTAATTCACTGAAGCTGTTATTTATTGAGTACCTGCTATGTACTAGATACTTCTCTAGGTGCAGTGGATACAGAAATGAACAGACAAGGCTAAAACCCCTGCCTTCATGGAGCTTACATTCAAGTGGGAGAGGTAGATGATTTTCAAGAGAAATATGTGTTATGTTAGGAGGTGATGAGCATTATGGAAAAGAAGAAAATTGGTACAGGGCAGGGGGAGGGGCTGCTATTTTCAACAGAGTAATTAGGGAAGGCCTCAATGACTAGGTGATTTTGGACAGAGCCCTGGAATAGTTGAGTCAGTGAGCCACATGGTGATCAGGAGAAGACCTTTCTCTGTAGGAGGAAGAGCATTTGCAGAGGCTTTAAGGTGGGACAATGTCTGGAATGTTTGAAGAACAGCAAGGAGGCCAGTGTGGTTAAGGCAGAGTAAGCAGGAAAAAGAGTGGTACAAGATGACATTGGGAGGGTGGGACATGTAGGATCTCAAAAGCTATCATGAAGACTCTGGCTTTTACTCTGAGTGAGGTGAGAAGCCACTGGAGGACTTTTTTTTTTTTTTTTTTTTTTTTTTTTTGGAGACAGAGTATCACTCTTATTGCCCAGCCTAGGGTGCAATGGCGCAATCTCGGCTCACTGCAACCTCTGCCTCCTGGGTTCAAGCGATTCTCCTGCCTCAGCCTCCTGAGTAGCTGGGATTACAGGCATGTGCCACCACGCCCAGGTAATTTTGTATTTTTAGTAGAGACGGGGTTTCTCCATGTTGGTCAGGCTGGTCTGAAACTCCCAACTTCAAGTGATCCGCCCACCTTGGCCTACCAAAGTGCTGGGATTACAGGCATGAGCCACCGCCACTGGAGAACTTTGAAGAGAGACTGCAGGAACTAACTTGTGCTTTTGAAATGTACTGCTTACTTGGAGAACATACTAGGTTGGGGCGTGGGGAGATGAGACATAGGGAGACGATGTGGCAGACCATTTCCATATGCCAGGCAGAGATGATGGTGGCTTGGACCAGGGTGGTAGCAGCGGAGATGCGGACAAGTAGCCAAATCCTCATATATTTTTAAGGTAGAGCCAGCAGAATTTGCTGACTGATTAAACGTGGGATGTGAGACAATGAGATGTCACCAAAGTGTTGGCCTCAATCTCTGAAAGTACAGAATCACTATTTACTGGAAAGGAGAAGACTGGGGAGGAGTTAGTTTGGAGTGAGGGTTGGAATTAAGAATTCAGTTTGGGCCGTGGTGAGTTTGAGATGCCCATGTGACATTTAAGTGGAGTTGTGCAGTAGGCAGGTGGATGCAAATCATTGATGTAACCAAAGAAGCTGGTGCATTTTACAGTAACATCATCTGATTTAAGAGGGAAACTGGACCGTAACTCATCTTTTAGGCTGACTTTCTTGAACATATTTCTCCTGTAGTGCTGTAAGGGCCTTGGTGATGTCTGTAATCCTGTGATGCTTTACTTTGTTAAAATTCCACATCCCCATCAGCATAAATTCAGGGGAGCAGATGCCACTGACACTACATGAAATTTCTCATTAGGGTAACAGACCCATGTGAAATTTAAATTTCCTTTTTTTTATATACTCAAAGACAATAGCTCCCCAGCTTCTGACTTTTTCTTCTCTACCAACTGGTCATGCATGTTTTTACTTCTATATTATCAGGGAGGTTAATGGGATGATCATCACAGTCCAAAAGAGTTTCAAGCACTTCTTGATGTGTGGTGCTAGGCCTGGAGGTGTGGAGGGCCTTCTGACTCCTTGCAGATGAGTTATGCATTGAAGTGAGAAGTGCCGAGAACTCAAGCTGACCACTGGATGTCATGCCAAAGTTGGCAGCAGGTGGGTGAGTGGGAGTGGAGCAGCCATCAATGATTGGCACGCCATTTTTGCCATACTTGCCATAGGTTGTTAACCTGCATGTTAGAAGACATACGAAGCAGTTAGCAGGCTTCTAGGCTTCTAGGGATAAAGACTACAAAATACACACACACACACACACACACACACACACACACACACACACACACACACATATATATATAAATGAGCACTATAGTAGGCTACATAATGACCCAAAGACCTGTGAATATGTTACCTTACAAGGCAAAAGGGGCTTTGCAGATGTGATTGAGCTAAGAACCTTATGAGAGGGAGATTATTCTGGATTCTCTGGGTGGACCCAATGTAACAACAAGGGACCATACAAGAGAGAGGGAGGAGGGTCGGAGTCAAAGAAGGAGATGGGATGATGGAATCAGAGGTTGGAGTGATGAGGCCACAAGTCAAAGAATGTAGGCAGCCTCTGGAAACTGGAAGCTGGAAAGTGGATTCTCCCTTAGAGCCTCTAGAAGGAACACAGACCTTTGGCAAACCTTGATGTTAGCTCTGTAAAAACCCATTTTGGGCTTCTGATCTCCAGAACCATAAGGCAATAAATGTGTTGTTTTAAGCCACTAAGTTCATGGTAATTTGTTGTAGCAGCAATGGGAAGTTAATAAAAGCATTTTCAGTGTACAAGGCACTGTATTAAGCCCTTACATTTATTATCTTATGTAAACTTACAAACAATACTGAGTAGTAGGTCCTATGACTACTGTCCATTTTGGAGATGGTAAAACTAAAGCTCTGAGTAATTCTGGCTACTGAACTCACCTGTGGTCACATAGTAAGTAAGTGGCAAAGCCAGGTTTTGAACCAAGATGTTTTCAACTCCTAAGTTGGAATTCCTAAATAACACGTTATACTTCCTTTCCATATTTTTTGGTAGGAAAATTGACTTCGAAAGCATAAGCCAAAAAAGTAGCATGGAGTTTTTGTTTTTGTTTTTGTTTTTTTTAAGGAATGAAGGGCAAAATTTACTAAGCCAGAGTCTTGAGGTTCCATGCTGGGTACCTGATAGACCTTAAGAAGTATTTGTTGAATGGTCAAATCATCAGGCCAGGCATGCTGGTGGGATTACAAAGAATATATGCTATTCTTTTATGTATGCTGTAAATTTATCCAGCTGCATATTTGCAGCCAGGCTCGGGTGGGAAGCCTCGGCAAGGTGACCAATCCCTCCCCCTGGTGTATGTCTCTTGGCAGAGTTGTTTGCGCAGTTACTTCCTGAATTACCATGCAAATGGAGGGAAGCTGTGAGCCCAAATAATTAAAACAACTCAGAATAATCAGAAATCATTTCTCCTGGGCTTTTGCATGCGCATGAATATCTTTATCTCCTCATCAAATTTATCTTAAAATGGCTTTGCATTTCTTGAATATATATCAGCCCATGTTCAGGGAAGTCACCAGGTACAGTGTGGATGTGAGAGGGAAGCCAGGCTAGAGTGTACATTTTGCTATTCATTGTCTGCCGGCTAGGTAATCCACCTGAGGTGGAAGAATTATGGAGAGATGCTTTCAAGTTTTCCTTTCTGGTGTTTATTTGTGCAGATATTTTGTTGATCTGTCCTCTCTGGAGGCTGGGTGTCTTGATAAACAAGACCGTTTTGCACCTCTTGCACTCACCCTCTGTCCCTTTCTGGGCTTTGCTTGACATTTCCCAACACCTCTGCTCATTCTTGCCTATGGTCACTAGTTTCTCTGCTACTAAGGTCAGCTTCTCTGTTCCAGTATTCCCAGTAGCTTCTCTCATGGTCACTATTGGCTGTTCTGTGAAGAGTTCTCCGACCTTCAGTAAACCTTCAGCAAACCTTCAGCAGCAGCGCCTGAAGCGGGGTGGGAGTCACCAGAGCTGGGATCCTACCCAGTGTCCTTCTCCCTGTCCTCTCACATTCCCTCTTCCTACCTCTCAGGGTCACTGTATTAGTCCATTTTCACACCGCTGATAAAGACATACCTGAGACTGGGCAATTTATAAAGAAAAAGAGGTTTCATGGACTTGCAGTTCCATTTGTCTGGGGAGGTCTCACAATCATGGCAGAAGGTGAAAGGCACGTCTTAAATGGTGGCAGACAAGAGAGAATGAGAACCACGTGAAAGGGGAAACCCCTTATAAAACCATCATATCTCGTGAGACTAGAAAGTAGCTTATTTGAGAGGTAGAGATCCTAGGAAGCACAGGATGTGGGTGGATGATGAGACAGCAGACAATAAAGAGTATGTACTCCTGAGCCAGTTACCATGGCAGGTGACTGGAACTCAGAGAGACAGCGGGGAGGAGACAGGTCTCCAACTCATTCCACTTGAGGTGTGAGGAAGCTAGAGTATTTGTCCCCAGTTCCAGTCTGCAACTGGTTGAGAGCTGCCTCTGGGGACACTAACTGCTTTCCACTTCCAGTTTGCCTGTGTTCCAGGGAAGCATTTGCTGAGTCCGAAAAAGGCCCCAGGCAGATGTTGCAGGTGTTTGCAGTAGGAAACTCTTGGCATGCAAGGGAATCTGAGATGTGGGGTGTGAGCTGAGGAGGTTGGGTGGGACTAACAGCAGCTGATGTAGCATCAGAGTCCCCAAGGCAGATTCAGCTGCAAATTCTCCTACTTCACAAAGTTTTTTAAGCTTGGGCCTGAAGCTTCTCAAACTACCTGGCTCCTAACAAAGGGCTTTGCAGGCAGTAAGCACACAATGCATACCAGGCAATGGATCAAATGAGTGCCCCGTGGCAGAGGTTGGACCCTCATCCCAGGCATTACTAAGAACTATTTCTTGTGTGCCAGGTGTGTGCATTCTCCAAATGCATTTTATGCTTGTTGTAGAACCTAGGCTTTCTGGGAACAGGGATTTTTCCTGTTGCTGCCTCAGCTTAGCCTATAGTTTGCAGGTAATATATTTCAGTAACATTTAGAAAAATTTACCACACAGCTTGTTCTACACACAAAAGCTAAATGTTAACGCAGTGTTTTACTAACTGTGCTAAAATCAGCTAGCCAGCTGGTGAATTACCCAGAGGCCCTTTACTGTTGAGACTCACATGGGGTTTTGTAGCCAGCCTGAATGTCATTTATGTAAAATCGCAGTGGTGATGTCAGGCGGGTGCTCTTCAGCTTTATGGTCGGACTGGGCAGATTAGGTATTTGTACAGGGTTTGTTCTTATCCTCTGGCAGGCTCCTCTTCAGTAATCCTGCCAGGTGGATGTGCTCATCACGTGGAGGGCCCAGGGCATGGCAGAGCCACACTGGGGTTCCAGCTGGGAAGCCTTCCTGCTCAGGGGGTTCATCATTAGCAGAAGGAATCACAGATGTAGAGTGAAAGTGAGAAGTCCAGCTTTACCGCTCAATCTGGCTCCTGGTTAGAAAGCAGAATAGTGCCAGGGTAGACACCGGTGTAGTCGTCAGCACAAGGGAATCAGACTCAGTCTGGTGGACTGAAACACGGAACTGGGTCTCTAAGTTCGGGATTTAGCCTCAAGGTTTTTGCCTGTCATTGTTTTCTCTGTGGTTATTTTCAGTGAGCCATTTTATATCCTCAGAGCTCTGGCTTGCTTATTGGTAGAACATGCAGTGAGTTTAGTTTACTTCTTTAGTATACATTGGAACTGGTACTGGGGTGAATGTTCATTGATGCATTCATTCATTCACTCAATACCTTGAGTGCTCACTCTGTAGATGCTGAGAATGTAGCTTGCAACTGAAAGAGTCCTGGCTAATTCTCTCAATAGTACTCTGACCCAGATTGGAGGAATTAGGAAGCTGTGCTTCTAAGTGATTTCATTAGTAGTGGCTGAATCGGGGGCTAACAGTTTGGTTATTGACAGGTGGTAGTCGTTTTAAAGAATGCAATGTTGCTACTGCTTCCTTGAGGAATTGGGAATCCTTATCTCTGGAAAGGTAAAATCTTGTTGATAGCCAGGTGGTTTTTGTTTCTTTTTGTTCTTTATCACGCATTCCTATCCAGGGTTTGATTTGCTAGTTAAAACATTATTCTTACCATGACAAATCTTGCTTGTAATCTCAAATTATTCTATCTAACACGCTCGCTGACCTGGTTTGAGAAATTTGCACCTTCTGGCTCACGTTCTGTCCTGGTTTCTGGAGCTCTCTACCAATGGGAGTGGGCTCAAGTGCATTTTCAGCAGGAAGGACATATAAATGTGCATCCTGAGAGGCTGGGTGGGTATAAGCTTAATGTAGTGCAAAAGAAGACACACTATATGGAACACACTTTTCTGCATTTGAAAGGTACCTTAATTTCACACTTGCTGCTCTTTTTTTCTTTTTCTTTTTTAAATGTATTGCCTAAGGACACAAAGATAGACGGGATTCAAAACTAACTGCTTCACTCCAAATTCCACACTCTTAACCACTCACCTATAATGCCCCACTTCTCATCCATGGAATTACCACATCACAGTAACTTTTTGCATTAAAAAAAATTGGACTTCAATGTGGTCTAAGTCTCTTAAACCAAAGTTGTTCTTTGTGTGTACTAATTCTAGGTCCTAGAGGTATCTGGCTGCTAAGCAACCCCGTTTCAAGGGAGGAAGTTGGGAAAGAGGAGCATCAATTATAACCAAGGCCTATATTCATGTAAGTTTATCTTTTTATTATGATTACATATTAAATATTATTCTTAATTGGCAAATAATAATTGTATATATTTAAGGGATTCAGTGTGATGTTTTGATACATGTATACATTCTGGAATGATCAGATAAAGCTAATTAACATATCCCTTGCTTCACCTACTTCTTTTTTGTTGGTGAGAACATTTAAACTCTACTTTTTTAGCAATTTTGAAATATACATTAACTGTATCACCATGCTGTACAATCTATCACTAAAACTTATTTCTCGTAACTGAAATTTTGTACCCTGTGACTCACTTCTTCTCTTTACTCACCCCTCTTACCTCAGCCTCTGGAAACCACCATTCTACTCTTTACTTTTGTGAGACTGACTTTTGTAGATTCCACATATAAGTGAGATCATGCAGTATTTGTCTTTCTGTGTCTGGTTTATTTCACTTATCATGTCTTCCAATTCCATCCATGTTGTTGAATATGGCAGGATTTCTTTTTTCTTAAAGCTGGAAAATATTCCATTGTGTATACATACGAAATTTTCTTTATCCATTCACTTCTTGATGGACATTTAGGTTCTTTCCAAATCTTAGCTATTGTGAATAATACTGTAATGAAGATAGGAGTGCAGAGATCTCTTTGACGTACTTTCTTCATTTCCTTTGGATATATATCTGGAAGCAGGATTGCTAGATCATGTGGTAATTCTATTTTTAGTTATTGAGGGACCTCTGTACTATTCTCCAAAAGGACTGTACTAATTTACATGCCCACCCCACCAACAGTGTGCCAGGGTCCCCCTTTCTCTGCATCCTTACCAACACTTGTTGTCTTTTGTCTTTTTTTTTGAGATGGAATTTCACTTTTTCACCCAGGCTGGAGTGCAGTGGCACCATCTCGGCTCACTGCAACCTCTGCCTTCCAGTTTCAAGTGATTCTCCTGTCTCAAGTAGCTGGGATTACAGGTGCCCACCATCATGCCCAGCTAATTTTTGTAGTTTTAGTAGAGACGGGGTTTCACCATGTTGGCCAGGCTGGTCTCGAACTCCTGACCTCATGATCTGCTTGCCTCAGCCTCCCAAAGTGTTGGGATTACAGGCGTGAGCCACCGCGCCTGGCCTCTTTTGTCTTTTTTATTTTAGCCATTCTAACAGGTGTGAGGTGCTATCTCATTGTAGTTTTCATTTGTATTTCCCTGATAATTAGTGATGAGCATTCTTTCATATATCTGTTGGCCATTCACTTGTCATAATAGTGGAATGTTTGGTGATTTCATTCTGCCTCTACTGGCCCAGAGGGGAACAAATTAAACCATGCATTTCTTTCTGAAACTCACTTCATGATAATGAAAATCTTAACACACCATTTCAAGCACTGGGAAACTGCTAAGTTTGCCCATTATTTGTTCTCCTCCTGTTTCTCTAAATCGCCTTTCTCCATTTTGACTTGGAAAGTTGGGCTTATTCAATAAATAAAACTGGAAGTAAGTGCAGCCCTGATGGGTGGTGCATTTACTTCTACCCATGGGTGGTGGTTAGGGAACGAGGCAGAAAGAAATATTTCAGGTAAAAGTGGAAGTGCCTACTCTTTCTGGGTGAGGGAGCCAGTCAGACTGTACTGTGAAGATGAGTTATATCTGAATTTATGTCATTGGAGTATGAGGACATCTCATCACAGAATTTAATGATAATAATAATTATTATGTTTGCAATTCAGGGAGCTATCAGGAGAGGTCAACAGGCTTATATAACAACCCATGCCTGAGGAAGAGCTGAGGGAAGCTGCTATAGTACCTGTCAGACAACTCTTTTTTTTTTTTTTCTATTTCTCTCTGTGTGTTAGGGGTGGTGGAGAGAACTTTTATTCTAACCTTGGTAAAGTGGTTACATAATCTAAGATGGGCAACTATAATGCAGGAATGTAGCTGAAAATAACAGCAAATGAAATAAAATACCTCTGCACACATTGAATACATTTTTTGAATACTGAAATTCTATCTATTACTGCCAGTTTAACTAAGTCTTCCTTTGTCATATTAACCAGCCAGCCTTCCAGCATTGGTCAGGTGAGTAACTAGCCACCTTTAAATAAATTCATTAATCCCTGCTGCAACTCATCACGGGGCATCTTCTTAGAGCTCTTAAGTGAAAAACATCCCCACCACAATTCAATGCTTGCAGACCACAGAATCCAATTAAAGACTCAAAGTTGAAGTCTGTCTTTTTCAGGTGTTTCTCTTCTCATCAGGAGGCTCATAGGTATCTATCTGGTTGTACCTCAGTTTTGCCTGTCTTAAAGATTGACTACTTCTCCTATGAGGAAAGGCATCTAATGGGCAACTCAATATGTATTTTCCATACACTACTCAGCATATATTTTATCAGGTAATTCAAAACATACGGTCAAAATCTGATAAAATTCCATTCAGTGATTTCCACATGATGTGGCAGCAGACAGAAACTTGATTTCATTTATTTAGAAGAGAAACTTTTGATTTTTGCCCTATGCTTTTTGTGTTCAGAGCTTTCTGATAGCTGTTTACAACGGAAAGAAATAATGAGGAGTGCCTTTGAACATCAGCATTTTTCAGCATTCAGAGCAATGCTAAGATCTTTTCAATACAGCCCTAACAACCAATTGACAGAATATTTCCAGAGCTCAAGAGCGGCTCAGTAATTGTTTCTCTGCATTCTTGGCCATGAAAATTTGTGGCATCTTCAATTTATGTGTCCTGCGTCCAAGAACCCATTCTTTGTGTCCTGACTGTGGGATTCAGAAGTGAGGAGAGTTATATGTTACTTCATTCCTGAACATTTTTGAGCAAAAAACAAAAATATAGTTATGGTATATGGGCAACTAGATTTCAGATATGGGTTGTGGTGAGAAATGGGAGTAGACAATCATACCTGGTTCTCATTTATTTAGAAAGTGTGGTAGGAAAATTCATTCAAGTATTAAATCGTGCTTTTATTCTCACTATAATTTTGCCTCTTGGGTTCCAAGAATGTTTGCTAGCCAGATCATTCCCCTGTTTTGGGGGAGATTTATGCCACAGGACTAAGTACTCCATTGTGCTCCACTTCTCTTTCTCTGGCTGGCTTTTTTTTTTTTTTTTTTTTGGAGAGAGAGTCTTCCTCTCTTGGCAATCTTGGTTCACTGCAACCTCAGTCTCCTGGGCTGGAGCAATTCTGCCTCAGCTTCCTGAGTAGCTGGGATTACAGGTGTGTGCCACCATGCCCAGCTGATTTTTGTATTTTTGGTAGAGACGGGGTTTCACCATGTTGGCCAGGCTGGTCTGGAACTCCTGGCCTCAGGTGATCTGCCCACCTCAGCCTCCCAAAGTGCTGGGATTACATGCATGAGTCACTGCATCCAGGCTGGCTTTTGTTTTTAAAAGCCACAGCATAGAATGTTAAGGTTGGAGAGAGAGTTGTATTTTCTTCCACAATTTATTTGAAAAATCTCAAGTATACTGCAGAAGTGAAAGAATTTTGCATTGAATTCTCATTACCCATCATCTAGATTTTGCCATTAACCTTCTACTATACTCGCTTTATCACATTCACTCATCTTTCTATCCACTCAGAGAACTACATATTTTGGAAGCAGATGTTACACCAGCAGAAAGAAAAGAGGGAAACTCTCCAAGACTGGAAAGGGGATGGTGCTTTGGGGCTTTATGGATGGCTCATAGTCCTGGCTTTCACAGTGCCTGAGAGGAGGAAAAACCTGCGAGTGGCGTGGCTAGGAGGTGTGCAAGGGTAGTAAGTCCCCAGGCACTGGGGTTTTCAAGTGGGGCACAGACATGGCAGAACTGCATTCCAGGGACCATGGTGGCTCCAATACTAACGGTGATGAATGTGGATTGAAGACCAGAGGGACTTTCCTGACCTTGGAGTGCTGCACCAAATTCCTGAGGGTGTTTGAGCAACTTTCCAGGAGTCGGGGAGATAGAAATCTCTAACGACTGATAGAGTTTTTCTTCAGCCCGGTGCAGTTCATGTCGAATGCAGTTCGGTGTTAAATGCTACTTTATTTTTGAAAAATAATGTACTTTCATTTGCCCACCTGGGTTTTTGGAGTGCAATTCACCTGTTATAAATCGACTTGTATATGGAAACTTCATCTAGTGCTGTTTTTCAACAATTGGAGGCGGAGGGGGAGTGTGGAAGGGATGAGAAATTACTTAATAGGTACAATGTACATTATTTGGGTGATGGTTACACTAAAAGCCCAAACTTCACCACTATACAGTATATCTGTACAACAAAATTGCACTTATATCCTTTAAATAAAAAATAGATGCTATAGGAAAAAAATTCATAAAGTTGTTTTCTCCACTTTTCTGGTAAGCAGTGGTTCAAATGTCTTAATAATTGACGGAAGTGTCTTTGAGGATATTGCCTGCTTCTGCTTGCTTAATTGAGAGTTACAGTCACTTAAATTCAGTCTCTACTTTAATGTTACCTTTGTAACCAGGGCAATTAGTTTTTTCATTATCTACCTGCAACCTTCTGCTTCAGGGAGATGAGGAGGTATAATTCAAAGTGTAGCTGTGGGAGGGGTACATCAAAGCAAAAACCAGTAATGAGCATTGATTAGTTTCCTGATTTCCACTGGATAAATGATGTCAAATGTTTCTTCACAAAGAATAGAAAATTATATCAATTTTCACGCTTTTGTCCCAATTTCCTGTTTATGAAGAAACTCTATTCAAATAAACCGTCCCTTTAGAATAAGCCATTTGTAGGCTCTGTTTTGTCCTCACCCCCAAATACATGTTTGACTGTAAGATGTGATATGGAGGCTGTATGGATTCATGGATCTTTTCACATCCAGGGATGCTATTTGAATCGTACTGTTACAAAGTCAGAGGAGATAAAGTCTTTGGTGGGCTCAACTAAGCACCTCTGCTCTGTGTTCTATAATAAATCACACATTGGGGGGCCTGATGCTTTAGCTCGAGGTCCTAGATTTTGATCTGTGCTTGCTTCCTGTTTCCTTTCCCAGCCTTTGTTTTTCCATAAAGCGATGGTGTCAGCTTAAGAAGCAGCTCCACCATTGGCTTATGTGGGGCTGCTCTGTCATGTGTGGGCAGATTTTTGAGCTGTATTTTAGAAGGGTTGGGCAAGGAGCTGCAGAGACCTTGAGATTAAACTCAACCCCACCAGTCACGGTGACAGGAGCAGTGAGGCTGGAGCAAGTTGACTACTACTTTAGATGTTATCCTGTAGCCTGTACAGGGGTGAGCCTTCCAGCCATGAAGTATTCCCTGCTCTCTGGACTTTGGGTTTTAGAATATAGCCATATGCAAGAACTGTATACTGCCAGACACATACAGAAGCAGGTTAAATTAAAGGGAGATGAGCAAGACTGGGGTATTATAAAATAGAGAGGATTGGCAGAGAACTTCATCTAGAAAGTGCCCTCTCCTCTTTAAGTTGCCCTCTGGTCTGGTCCATGCCTTTGTGTGCCTGATGAGTTGGCAAAGGGCCCAGCATAGTGCCTGGCACATCACAAACCCTCAATAAATGTTTGAATGAAGACCCAACACCCAAACCAAGACAAGACACCCAAGACCTGTCTCTAGTTGGAGACCTCATATTTTTATTCCTTTTTTGTTTGACTGGGCTTCTTAAAAATGTCTAGAGAATGATGCTTTTTTCAACCATTTTTCTTTGAGCATGTTAGGCAAAAGTCAGTTAGGCTAACCTATCACATATGTGCTAGTTTCTGCTTGGTGAGTCAACTGAAATGTGTAAGGAGCTTCTTACAATGCTTCAGACGCAGGAAATGTTACTGATTGCTCCGGAACCCTGAGTAGCAGGCAGAATGAGTTTAAGCAGTCAGAGACCCCTGTCATGTGAGTGGTTGATTTAATGCTACCAGAATGGTCAAGATGTAGTATGGCTAATTTTTTGAGGCTCAGCATAGGAAATGGTAGACAGGTAGAGGTGGAGGGTTGGAGAAGAATGGAATAGAGGACTATGGCATCTTAAAATATTTGTGATTGACATAAATGATTACTGGTTAAAAATATAAATGTGTTAGCTGTGTTGAATATAGATTCCTATGGCTGTGTTGAATATAGATTCCTAGAGGGGGCCAAGAAAGGGTCTGTTTCATTGGTCACATGATCCACCATGATTGTTGAGCAGCTACCATGCTAGATACTCACCACTGTGTAATGTTCTTCCACATATAGAGAAGAGTATGAGGTGTTGCCTTCAAGGAGACAAAAGTGTGTTTTTTCTTACCAACCAGAATTGCAAAGTGTCATTTCATTGTCGGCAGTAGAGGAAGATAATATGGAGGTATACTATGGCAAATGCCTTGGCACTTATCAGTTCTGTACATGTTCTTCCGACTTCCGGCTGCCACCAAATATGACTCAGTTTGTGGGTGTTCTCCAACCATGGAGCATGTTAGTGCCAAGAACTTAACATGGTTCAAGAGCAGCCTTCAACCAATAACTGGCGAGCTTTGGCACGTAATACGCCAGCTTCTTTACGTCTAATTTGGGATAACTCTACAGTGTGTTCAGTAGTGTCCCCAGAGTGATTCAGCTGCAGTTGCTCAAGGTGGTAACCTCTTTGAAAACACATTTTTTTTTTTTTTTTTTTTTTTTTTTTTTTTAGATTTACTTCCTACCCTTCCCTGTCTCATGTGTTTATTTCCCTGTTGGTGTTTCCTGGGATCACCTCCCAAATAAACTATTTGCACTTTAGCCCTTGTCTCAGGGTTTGCACACTAAGATGTGTGTGTGTATACACGCATACATAACTTTATACACACACACTAATACACACACACACATACACACACACATAGAGTCACGTACCACATAGTATTGTTTTGGACAACAATGAACTACGTGTGTAATAGTGGTTCCATAAGATATAAAGAAGATGAAAAGTTAGTATTGCTTAATGACATCTTGATGATCCTGACCCTGTATAGGGCTAGCCTAATGTGTGTGTTTTTGTCTTAGTTTTTAATACAAATGTTTCAAAAGATTTATTTAAAATACACAAGAAACCTTATAGAATAAAGCTATAAAGAAGATACTTTTGTAGAGCTGTACAATGTGTTTTAAGTGAAGTATTATTACAAGAGTCGAAAAGTTAAAAAAGTTTATAAAGTAAAAAATTATAGTAAACTAAGGTTAACTTATTATTGAAAAAAGAAAAATATGTTTTATAAATTTAGTGTAGCCTAAGCATATAGTATCTATAAAGTCTATAGTAGTGGACAGTAATGTCCTAGGCCTTAACACTGACTCATGAGTCTGACTCCCCCAGAGTAACTTCCAGTCCTGCAAGCTCCATTCATGGTGAGTGCCCTATACAGGTGTGCCATTTTTTATCTTCAATGTCGTATTTTTACTGTACTTTTTTCATGTTTAGATATGTTCAGATACATAAATGCTTACCATTGTGTCACAATTGCCTACTGTATTTAGTACAGTAACATGCTGTACAGGTTTGTAGCCTGGAAGCCATAGGCCATACCATATAGCCTAAGTGTATAGTAGGCTCCTTTACCATCTGGAACCTACTACACACCTAGGTTACACTCTGTGATACTTGCATAACAACAAAATCACCTAACAATGCATTCCTCAGAATGTATCCCTGTCATTAAATGATGTATGACTCTATTTGTGTATATATGTATGTATATATGTAAATATGGTTAAGTAAATGTGTTTTTGCCACTTATTTAAAAAATAAAAATAGGTGTTGACGATCTCATGCCAGCACATATAGATTTATCTTATTATTTTTAGTAATTCACAGTATGGCTACATCCTGTGTAGCCATAGCATTTCACAGTATGGATGCATCCTATTTTATTAACCATTTCTCGATTGAAGAAAATTTAGTTTTATTTTTCTAGATTATTTTCCCCTTCTCATTAACGATGAAGCACCAAACTCCTGTTAAGACTCAGTTTGCCTTGTGTCTATTATGATGCTGGTACAAAAACAAAACTAAACAAAACCACCCCAAACTGAAGAAATCCTTCTGGAAGTATATACCAATAAATTTTAGCACATGTGCTTGAGGATAGGAATGGTTATGGGGACAGGAGAATCATTTGTTAGGGATGACAGCGGTATCTGAATAACTTATTCCGCTGGGTCCCAAGGGAAGGCTCCTTTGTTCACTGGGTACCTGTGAGTTCCAAATTCAAGTTCTGAAGGGAAGGGAAAGGTCGACTATAATCACTTTGGGGATCTAGTAAAGCCAAAAGGCATGGGGTAGGGATTAGGAAACCTGTAACCAGGGTGGCCACTTCATGTTTTGGCAGAGCCAGTGCAGATGAGGTTATGAGGACTTCTCTGTCCTATCTTTGAAATTCTCTATCTTTGAAAATCTTTGAATTTGAGAGCACCAGATTTGTTTTTTGCCCTTGCTTAACTAGCTCATTGGAAGGGCCCTTAAAGTGATCACGTGGAGCTACCTTCCCATTTAACGTAAGTGGAAACTGAGGCCCAAAGCGATTATGTGATGCCCAAGGTCACATGGTGAGACGATATGTTATATTTAGTTGGGAACATTTATAATCAGGAATGTTCTTAGACTGTATTGAATTGAAGTCATCTTGGCCATCTATGAGAAGATGATTCCAGATGTAAGCGCTGATAAACATTGAAATGGAGTCATCTTCCCTGGAGATTTAAAAAGGAAGAAGATACCACAGTGAAATGTTCTATGTGTTTTAGATGCTCTTCCTAGAAACAGGAGGTCAGACTAGATCAATTAATAGATGTTTCTCCTGCTACACCTGCTACAGGCGGAGGAGGCAGAGGAGGTCATACATGGTCTTTGCCCTCCCAAAGCTTATAGTCTACTTGGTAGCACAAAGTGTAGTCACCAAATGACTGCTCAGAAGGCTGCAAGCAGAGCCAAATTGTTCATTAGGCAAAACAGACACAGCAACTGGGGGCTCATTATACTTTCAGGAGTCCATGAAAATGGTTTAATTACTTCTAAAATCAGAAACAAAGTGAACTTTTAAGTCAAGGAATAAGTTTAAATAAGTACTATTCCAATATTTATCTTTATAATGATGGAATAATACGTAAAATATAGTTTTAAATATTTTTTGTATAGAGAAAGGGGCCCAAGAAGGCAAGTGTCTAGAGCCACAGATGTCAAAATGTGGCCCTGGCCCCAAGTGGTAAATCCCAAGTGAGGATTAGTTTATTAATTTGCTGTGGCTGCCATAACAAAGTACCACAAACTGGGTGCCTTAAGCAACAGAAATGCATTGTCTCACAGTTCTGGGGACTGGAAGTCTAGGATCAAGAAGTCAGCATGATTGATTGCTCTTAAAGGCTGTGAGGGAAAGATCTGTTGCAGGCCTCTCTCCTTGGCTTATAGATGGCTATCTTCTTCCTGTCTCTTCATACAGTCTTTCCTCTATGCATGTCTCTTTTTTCTTTCACATGGCATTCTCTTTAAGGACATCAGTCATATTAGATTGAGGCCCACCCTAATGACCTCATCTTAACTAATTACATCTGTAACTACCCTGTTTCCAAATGAAGTCACATTCTGAGGTACTGAGGTTTTAAGATTTCAACATATGAATCTGGGGGAGGAGAATACAAGTCAACCCATAACAGGCAGTGATAGTAATTGCCCAAGAGGGTCAGAACAGGAGGGAAGTGGAGGGCCTGGAAGCTGGAGAACAGAAGAGGGGGACTTGGGTCACTCTCAAAGGATGATATGGGGAGAGGAGGAGAGAAAAGATATCAAGGGTGCAGAAAGATGTGAGGGAAACTGCATAGGCGAAGTGTCATAGGTGGAAATGCAGAGCACGAGCTTGGGGGACACTGAGGAGGCCAATTTGTCAGGAACCAGGGAAATAGCGAAGTAAATGTTGGAAAGGGAGCTGTGGTTTTCGTCCTGCAAAATCTTAAACACAGCATAACTGGGAACGCTGGAAGATGCTATGATTTCTGACAGTCTATTCCAGGTTTATTATTGTTTCCTTTTCCTCTTTCGTCTACCCAAACTAACTAGCTCCAGGAGATTTAAGAACCCAAAGGCTCATTTTTATTTCAAAAGCTATTGCTTTGTCATACAAATTTCTCATTTGTTTCTCTTCATTTTTGGGCAACACCTTAGCAAGACATCTTTATTCTGTATTTCCATCTACTCATTGATTTTTTTTTTTCTGGGAATACATGAACTTATTAAAAACAACTGAGGCCCCAAAGTCCTGAAAAACAGAGTTGGGTTGTTACAGATAATCTTAAAATAGTAATCAGTCCATGTGTGTTATTGCTTAACTGGCACACAGTTCCTATATTAAGGGCATGGTTAAAAGGAATAGAAACCTTAGTCTGTCTCGGCTTTTCTATAAAACTTAGTCCCTTTGAAAAAACATCTGGGACTAATGTGGATGCTAAAACTGTTAGCTCACACACACCAGAGTTTCATTTACTCTTTCATGATAAAATTTTCCCCTTATAGTTGCCCAGATCCACACGTATATTATTTAGGATCTGATATAGCATGGTCACCATTTGTGGCCACATCCTCTGAAAACCACTTCAATTGGGTTTCCAGAACCTTTAAAAATAGACTGGGTTCTGGCAAAGCTTATAAGCATAGGAGGGAAAAAGCAACAACCTTAGCCTTTTGAAAATAGTTTTAATTTTAGCCATATCTTCCTGCTGTTGCTCCCTTATGGATCTTCTCAGAATATTAGTAGGGCTAATATTCCAAATTTCCTAGTTGTTGTTGTTGTTTTTTAAAATAGATTCAGATTGATCATCTAATATAAATTCCTCAACTACAAAAATCCTGTTTATGTATTGTTCTGATTTCCTAAAAGCACTTAGTTCTGTGTTTTCTCTACTCAGCAAACCAGAGTGTTTTGACCCTCTGTATATGGTGACTGGACCACTTCTTAGCCACCATTAAGCAGTGGTGTGCATCCCTTTCAATGGTGACATTAGAATAAGTTGCTTCTAACTGGCTGTAAAGCATGTTGCCATAGCAATGGAGCTTTCCTGGTCAGCTGGAAAGAAAGTTCTTCAGTTCTGCCAGTACTCGGTGTGCCACAGGAAGAATTATCCAGATGCTTGTTAGAAATGCTCACTCCCAGACCCCACCCGTAAGCATTGTGCTTCAGGAAATTTTGGAGGTGAACCTGCATTTATAGCCATCTTTCCAAGTAATGACCATGCTGGTGGCTCACAACCTCATCATCAGACTGTGTATAGTACCAAGATATGGCCAAAGTTATGCCCCTTAGAGAATGCTGATATTCATCCCCATAGGGTCGTGTTTTGGACTGTCCCCTCCTCCAAGTTGCTGAAGAATCTGTATTCTGCCTTTTTCAGGATCTTTATATGGGAGCATCTGCCATACATATGCTTTGTATTTACTCTCCAGTCTTTCAGGGTAAGATTCCCTAGCTTCAAAAATAAGGTCATCTGTTAGTAATTCTCTGCTCCAGTTGGCAAATGACCTACCTTCCAAGGACATGCAGTTGAAATGAGCATGTGCCTCCTGAGAGGGTTAAAATTTCCTTCTGCCTGTGACCTTTGGAGATAGCTCATCATAGTGTGTCCATTTACCTCATCGATGTAAATGGAGTCCCTGGGAAACCGTTTTGAAAAGATGAGCACGTCATCTACGTGAGAAAGCAATTTCTGGGGTTTAGACTAATAGGATGTTTGTGAACTTGAGAGTTCTCTTGACCCATTGGGAATCTTAGGTTTTTTTAAGGAATAAGGATCAAGCATGTTGGTTTATGAGAACGAAAATAATGAATTCTTTGTTGAAAACAGTGATTGGTATCCTTGTAGTGTGTACCATTCACCCTTAGGACTGGAGGATTTTATCTTTATCGATTACTTAGTAGAGTTCCAGAGAGAATGGTGAAACAGGTTTTTTTTTTGAGACAGGGTCTTACTGTGTCACCCAGGCTGGAGTGTAGTGGCATGGTTGGTGATTAGCTAACTCTGAAGGGGATGAAGTGGACGGGTGGATAGTTGTAGTGTCAGCAATGACTTAGAGGAGCAGGGAAGACTTCTCAGCCCCTATTATTATAGAAAACCTATTTCAGCCACCTCAGATGGAGGAATACCTATTTATTTGTTTTTTAATTTGTCAACTTCTCAGCTTCTCAAAGGATATCGTAGGTGACCCATTTTCTGTTTAAAAATTGCTCACAAATTCAACTGCATTTATTAAGTATTATGCATGTATTAAAAGCACCAACCATGTCTCAGGCATTGTGCTAGGTGCTATCTGAA
The DNA here is from genome assembly GCF_007565055.1 of Rhinopithecus roxellana. Taxonomy (NCBI): domain Eukaryota; kingdom Metazoa; phylum Chordata; class Mammalia; order Primates; family Cercopithecidae; genus Rhinopithecus; species Rhinopithecus roxellana. Next base: position 32,899,516 of record NC_044555.1, on the reverse strand, counting down.
ACAGAGATAAAAATAATCCTTTCTGAAAAATGTTTCAGCTTCATGTTTTCCCCAAATGAGGTGGCTCAAGCAGGACCTCACAGGGCATGTAGCACGTATGCCTATTTGGAACCAAAGACCCACACAGAACAGGGCTGGGTGAGTACTTCTTTTGCAGTTCCCAGTGAGGACAGAGAATAACTGACTCTATTTTCCATTTTATAAAGGAGAGTAATCCTTCAGAGCTCCAAAAACTCTTGGTAAAATGGTCTCAATCTCAAATCTCTTTTCCAGGCTGAATAAGTTCAGACACCTGTGATCTTTCTCTTTTGGTCTGAGTTTTTAACTTTGCGAATCTTTATCATCTTGAAACAAGTAAATGTTGCTGTAAACTGGAAACGAAGGCAGATTTTTTGCATGGAAAATGTATTGCTACCTGGAAATGATTTCAATGGCCACAAAATGCAAGTGGATTGCAGTGTGGTGAAGAAATGGTGCCAGTGTGGGCTTTGCAGTCAGACGGATTTAGGTTCAAATCTCATCTTGGCCAATTAGTAGTTATTGCAAGTTGGGTATGTTTCTTAATATCTGAGCCTCAGTTTCTTCTGTGTGAGGGCATAATAATAGCTCCTTGAGGGTGTTGTTGTGATGATTAAATCAGACGCTCAGTATAAAGCACCTGGCATATAAATGTCAGTTTCCTTTCTCAGCTTTTCTGCTACCCAAAATAAGAACATTTAAAGATGGAAATGCATTAAGCAAAGGCTGTACATCAAGAAGAGGAGAGAGTTTTGAGCTTAAATGACCTTGATCTTTAGTTAATGTATGAAGTTATCTCTTGGTTCTGAGCAGATTTCAAATTAGGCTTCTAAGATGTATTGGCTATTACCAGTTTAGCAAAGCCAAATTCTTGGATATTTGCTTTATCTTTCTGCCCACCGTGCACCCCTCCACAAACCCTTTCTTTGGAATGAATATTGTGAAAATAAGATAATTGGTCAAATGCATTCTTTAAAGCTATAATGGATGACTACGTAGTAATTCTTATTTAGAACTGTGTCTATGAATCACCTGGGAGCTTTTTAAAGCTATACATTCTGGCCCCACCTCAGACCTAGTGAATCCCATACCCTGGGCATGGGGAGCTGGCGTTAGAATGCTGCCCTGGTAACCTCAATAATAACTGTAACTTTAGGGCAATGTTTAAAAACTTGAGCATGCATCAGAATCACCTGGAGGGCTTGGCACCACTCCCCTTCATCTGCCCAAACCCTGATACTATATGTCAGGGATGGCGTCCAAAAATGATATTTCCAACAACGTAATGCTTATGGCAAATGTCTGGGCATCACCCTTTGAAGACAACTGATTTAAGGCTTCCTATTATATTAGTAGAGTCTCAATTCGAACTTCAGCAACCTTAAACCATTTACTGTATTTCTGAGCCAAAAGGATAAAGTCTAGGGAAAGCCTAGAAACTGAGTTCAGCAACCCTAAACCATTTATTGTACTTATGAGTCAAAAGGATAAAGTCTAGGGAAAAAGATTCCAGTACATTAAGAAATAAGCTTTAACAGCAGAGTGAAAGAAAACAATTGGTAGGTTTAAGCCCATAGATGGTAAGGTTAAGTGGTAAAAATTACTGTCTTCAATAATGTGAGTATTTTTGTTTATATAATAAGACTGACTCCAGTGATTTGCAGAGAAGCTAGATAGACTTCACACCTTACTAGTGAAGGGTGGCTATTCACAACATAGGTTAGAAACCTCTAGAAAGGGGGGCAGACTCTTGGGGCCACATTCTCTGATCTCCTGACCAGTTGTGGAGATATTAGGCCCGTAGTCTGAGATAAAATCATAGGCCCAAGTGCCCTCTTATGGTGGTGGTGTGGGATCAGGTGCCCCTCTGACTTGTGCATTTTTTAATAGACTTTATTTTTTTAAAGCAGTTTCAGTTATAGAGCAAAATTTAGGGGAGGCTATAGAGATTTCACATATATTCCCTACTCCAAAACACATGCATAGCCTCCTCCACTATTAACATTCTCCACCAGAGTGGTACAGTGTTATTATTACAATCAGTGAACCTACATTGACACATCATTATCACCCAGCGTGCATATAGTCTACATAAGGTTTCTCTCTTGGTGTTGTATACTCTATGGGTCTGAACAAATGAATAATGACATGTTTCCATCATTATAGTATCATAGAGTTGTGTCACTGCCCTAAAAATCCTCTGTGTTCTGCCTATTCATCCCTCAATGGAGTTTTTAAGAGTAAAAATGAGTCTCAGCACAGCAAACAAAAACAACAGATTTTCTGTTCTGCTTCCAGAAAAAGCAGAAAAGAGTATATAGGAAGCAATATTTTGAATTATGAGAAGAGTAAAACACTGTATAGTTTTATGTTTTGATATTTTAATCATATGTTTGGAAGTCCACAACCTGAGCCTTCCAGCATCAGTCAAATAGAAATGTGACTTCCAGGGTTGCAGCATCTGCAGGAGTATTAGGCTTCTTTGTGTAAAATATCATCTTACCATTTGGGAAAGATCCTTAAACAATTCCTCAAAATATGGATTTTTAATGGAGCTTGAAAGATAAAGTTATGATTTTCACATTGATGAAAAGTAAGAGGATGAAGTTTTCAGAACACATTTAAGGAAATGGATGAAATTGTGAGTGCTGTTAAGAAAACATAAAAATAATCAAAGAATCTTGAGGCTGGTATTCTACTATCTCACAGGAAATGAATCTATGAATATATGAAGGGCTAGCAGAGTCTGAAAATTATATAGTTTGGTCAATTTGATTATCAGTGGGTGGATTATTCAGCTTGTTGATTATCTGCAACGAAATTTTAATCCCAGTATGGCTTCTTCAGCTTGCTTTGCCTGTATTTAGTTAGCATGTGCTTGGGGAATGCCAACCAACTCTAATATTAGCTCCAGGAAAACATAATCACCAAGGTAAATCTGCAGCTGCTGCAAGAATCAATGTGTCCCAAACTGGATGCCACTGGGTTTTATATTGGATGTGGTTTTGGATTATTCAGGTTATAAAAATGCAGATAATCATGAAAGGTGTGAAATTTTTCTCTTTCAGCGTGTGGGACTTCCTTTTGGTCATCTTCCTATAGTCCTGCTTTCTAGTGAGCTACCTTCCTGCTCAGCACCCACCCAGACTTCCTGAGCTCAGAGATAGAGAGCTTGGATTCATGTTGCAAGTACATTCCTATGGCTCATGCCTGTGATGGGACAACCGTGAACCACATTGGGCTTCCCCTACCACAGTTATTGCTAGTTGCTACTGTCAGTTTCAGGTGAGGTCTCTGAATGCCCCTTATGGGTCACAGGCAAAGACGACTCTGTCCCCAGGAAAGTATATACATGTGAGTGAGCAGAAGGCAGTAATGGAGGGTGATAATGAGTTGAAGTTTAGCTATGAATAGAAATGTATTTTTCAGAACAACAACTATACATTGAAATTCCTCAGGAAACAAACAACGCAAACTTTCCTAAGGGCTCCTTTTGCCATCAGTTAGGATTAGGTTCAGCTGCATATGACAAAGCACCCAAAATAACAAAGCCTAAAAGAATCCGAGTAAAAAGAAGTGTAAGCTCCACTCTTTCTTCTGTAGAGGCAGTTTTACAATGTTATCATAGTCACAGGCTTCTGCCATCGTGGTGCTCAGCCGCGCTCAGCGGGTGGTTTTCATCAAGATGGTTGCTCAGGCTCTGCTCACTGTTTCCACCTTTTAGCTGGCAGAAAAATGGAAGGGTCAAAGAAGGACATGTCCATTCCCTATAAGGACCCTTCCTGGAAGTGGCCCAGGCCTCTCTTCAGCTTCCATCGTATTGGCCTGAAGACTTAGTCACGTGATTGCATCTAGCTACAAGTGAGGCTGAGAAGACTTTATTCTGGGTGGCCCTGTGTAGTTAAGTATGACAGAAAATGGAGGATTCAGTTACTAAGAAGAGGAGAATGGATTTCAAGAGATAATTAACTGTCTTTGTCACAGACTGCTTACCTTTTATTAAGGGCAATGCAAACAGACCTCCGGCAGGGATGGTATTAGATTATATTACAGGTTGTCCTTATGTTTCAGAGGAAGGAAAATCCTGTTCTCTTTCCTTGTCTCTTTCTATGTCCCTTCACTTCTTCTGTCCCCTTTTCCCAGTGCCCTTACCTCAAGGGCCAATTATAGTCTCAGACAACTTTGTAGGACTTATCAGGAAAAACTGTGAGTCTTCAAAATAGAAAAAAAACTGAGTGTCCTGTCTAGTATACCTTTCATGGTTGTCTCCACCATTCACTGTCTTTGAGGTTTTTTACAACCCCGTGGGTTGTAGAAAACTCATAGTAATGCAAATTATTTTTGCCCATAGAAATGCAAATTAGTTGTGTCTGGTGGAATGCAATTGATTTTTGACTCATTTTGCATCTATTTTGCAATTTTATTTCAGCATTCTTTCTTTGCCTATGTATGTGTGGTGCTTTGAATTCTGCTTTGGACAAGTTGCAACATCTTACTGGTTCCCTCATTAATTAGCAAGTTAAATAAAATATTTGACGTGTGTTCATTCTATAAAAGAGTTATGTTTATATCTTCTTTAAAAAATTGTCCTTTATCAGAATCGTGAGTCTCATTCTGTGCCTGGTGTCTTGGTGTACTCTGATATTTTTGATCCTCTTCACTCCATCAAATCTATCATCTCAGTGTCTTTCATGTACTCTGGCATACTTTTAGAAAACAACTTAAAACATAACATCAGTAATAATGGTAATGACAGTATCATTTACTTGGTGCTAATTAGTCAGACCCCATACATACCCAACCCATTTAACTTTTCTCAGTCCACCCTGCTGAGATGAGTACTATTATAATAACCACTTTATAGGTATGAAACTGAGCTTGGAAGTAGTTTGATATCTTTCCCAAACTCACACAGCTGGAAGGTGGCAGAGACTGGATCTGCGCTCAGGTCAAACTCCAAACCAGTATCCATTTCCCAATTTCCTGAGCTTGAGAGTTAATGGCCTGAAGTGGTCACTGTTGCTACCTCTTTCAAAGATACTTTGCACATTAACAGAGAATACTCAAAGAAATGAATTCCTGATAGTGGGATTTCAGACTTTTTTAGTGTGTTGGTGCTGAGATGCTTCCTCAGGTGGCGATTTCAATCTTCAGATGGATTGTTCTCTGCATATTCAACTTATTAAAAGAACTCACTTTACTCAGGGAGCAATGACTACTGGGGATGGCAGAAAGAGCCCTGGGGGCTGGAGACCTGACTTCTAGTCCCAACTTTGCTACTGACTAGCTACAGGACATACCCTAATAGGACCATGAAAGTCTTCATTACTCATTTCACAGATGAAAAAACTGAGGGCTAAAGGAGAATTTCTGACTTGCAGAGACTGTTCACTAAAACAGCACATGGCGTGGTAAGGATTTAGATGGCAGTGATGAGAATGCAAGGGGAGACAGCCAGGAAAGTTGAAAATGTCTGATTTTGACTTGAAAGACTTGAGTTTGAGGCTGACTCTACTGTGTGATGTTGGATCAGTTACTTTGGCTTTTTTCACCCAGCAGATCTCATCTTTAAAGTCAGGGATATATGGTTTCTAGGATCTTTCTAGTACTAAATGTCTTTTTTAAAAATGTACAAATTTATGATGTACATGTGAAATTTTGTTACGTATATATAATGTGTAGTGATCAAGTCAGGGTATTTAGAGTGTCTACCACTTGAGTATAATACATTTTTGTTAAGTATAGTCACCCTATTCTGCTATCAAACATTGGATTTATTCCTTCTATCTTACTCTATGTTTATACCCTTTAACTTACTTCTCTTCTTCCTGTCCCCTTCCCCCCACTCACCCTTTCTGGTCTCTGTTATCTCTCTTTATACTCTCCACCTCCATGTGATTAAATTTATTAGTACCCACATATATGTGAGAACATGTGATGTTTGTCTTTTTATGCTTGGCTTATTTAACGTAGTGATCTTCAGTTCCATCCATGTTGCTGCAAATGATGATTTTATTATTCTTTATGGCCAAATAGTATTCCATTGTGTGTGTGTGTGTGTGTGTGTGTGTGTGTGTGTGTGTGTGTGTATTTCAGTTAATTGACATTTAGATCGATTTCATGTGTTTGCTATTGTGAAGAGTGCTGCAATAAACATGTGGGTGCAGGTATACCTTTGATATATTGATTTCTTTTCTATCAAGTGGAGTAGATATCCAGTAGTGGGATTGCTAGATAGGATGGTAATTCTATTTGTAATTGTATGAGAAATCTCCATACTGTTTTCCATAATTGCTGTACTAGTTTACATTTCCACCAACAGTGTGTAGGAGTTCCCTTTTCTCTGCATCTGTTATTTTTAATAATAGCCATTCAATAATAGCCATTCTGACTAGGGTAAGATAATATCTCATTGTGGTGTTGGTTTGCATTTCAAATGATGTTTAGAATTTTTTCATATACCTGTTGGTCATTTGTATGTTTCCTTTTGAGAAATGCCTATTCATGTTATTTGCCTACTTTTTAATGGGATTACTTGCTTTTTTCCTGTTGAGTTGCTGGAGTTCCTTGTATATTCTGAATATTAGTCCCCTGTTAGGTGATTAGTTTGCAAATATTTTCTCCCGTTTAAGAGGTTGTGTCTTCATACTGTTGATTATATATTTTGCTGTGCAGAAGCTTTTTAGTTTAAATAAGTCCCATTTGTCTATTTTTGTTTTCGTTGCCTGTGCTTTTGAGATCTTAATCATAAATTCTTTGCCTAGACCAATATCCAAGAGAGTTTTCCCTAGATTTTCTTCTAGTACTTTTACGGTTTCAGGTCTTACATTTAAGTGTTACATCCATTTTGAGTTAATTTTTGTGTGTGGTGAGAGATAGGAGTCCAGTTTCATTCTTCTGCATATGACTTTCCAATATTCTCAGTACCATTTATTGAAGAGGGTGACCTTTCCCCAATCTAAGTTCTTGTTGACTTTGTCAAAGATCAGTTGGCTCTAAATATGTGGCATTATTTCTGGGTTCTCTATTGTGATTAATTAATCTTTGTGTGTATTTTCTTTTTTTTTTTTTTCTTAAGGATTTTATCATTTATTCTGTGTTGTTGTTAAGGCCAAACTATGAGAATACATGTGACAGCATTTTAAAGGGCACTGTTTATGTGAGGTATTATATTTAATACAATTATTCATCCATTAATTAGTGATTATATTTAAACATTCACTGTTAACATAAAATAATCTGATTACTTCAACAATATTTCTCCAATATACTTGTCATTATAATCTGCCTGGCATAAATTGCAAAGATAACCCTAGTGAAGTCATTTCCTAGTGGGTCCCCAGTTTTGGTTATTAGTCCAATTTCAGTCATTGCCCATAACATAGCAATTCAATGTTATTATGTTTCTTTTTCATTTTCTAGTATGTTTCTACAACAGGTAGTCCAAATTTTGACCTTGAGTCCCTAGTCACCTTCCTTTATTTTTTATTTATTTTTATTTTTTATTATACTTTAAGTTCTAGGGTACATGTGCATAAAGTGCAGGTTTGTTACATATGTATACTTGTGCCATGTTGGTGTGCTGCACCCATCAACTTGTCAGCACCCATCAATTCGTCATTTATATCAGGTATAACTCCCAATGCAATCCCTCCCCCCTCCCCCCTCCCCATGATAGGCCCCGATGTGTGATGTTCCCCTTCCCGAGTCCAAGTGATGTCATTGTTCAGTTCCCACCTATGAATGAAAACATGCGGTGTTTGGTTTTTCTCTTCTTGTGATAGTTTGCTAAGAATGATGGTTTCCAGCTGCATCCATGTCCCTACAAAGGACGCAAACTCATCCTTTTTTATGGCTGCATAATATTCCATGGTGTATATGTGCCACATTTTCTTAATCCAGTCTGTCACAGATGGACATTTGGGTTGATTCCAAGTCTTTGCTATTGTGAATAGTGCCGCAATAAACATACATGTGCATGTGTCTTTATAGCAGCATGATTTATAATCCGTTGGGTATATACCCAGTAGTGGGATGGCTGGGTCATATGGTACATCTAGTTCTAGATCCTTGAGGAATCGCCATACTGTTTTCCATAATGGTTGAACTAGTTTACAATCCCACCAACAGTGTAAAAGTGTTCCTATTTCTCCACATCCTCTCCAGCACCTGTTGTTTCCTGACTTTTTAATGATTGTCATTCTAACTGGTGTGAGATGGTATCTCATTGTGGTTTTGATTTGAATCTCTCTGATGGCCAGTGATGATGAGCATTTTTTCATGTGTCTGTTGGCTGTATGAATGTCTTCTTTTGAGAAATGTCTGTTCATATCCTTTGCCCACCTTTTGATGGGGTTGTTTGTTTTTTTCTTGTATATTTGTTTGAGTTCTTTGTAGATTCTGGATATTAGCCCTTTGTCAGATGAGTAGATTGCAAAAATTTTCTCCCATTCTGTAGGTTGCCTGTTCACTCTGATGGTAGTTTCTTTCGCTGTGCAGAAGCTCTTTAGTTTAATTAGATCCCATTTGTCAATTTTGGCTTTTGCTGCCCTTGCTTTAGGTGTTTTAGACACGAAGTCCTTGCCCATGCCTATGTCTTGAATGGTACTACCTAGGTTTTCTTCTAGGGTTTCTATGGTATTAGGTCTAACATTTAAGTCTCTAATCCATCTTGAATTAATTTTCATATAAGGAGTAAGGAAAGGATCCAGTTTCAGCTTTCTACTTACGGCTAGCCAATTTTCCCAGCACCATTTATTAAATAGGGAATCCTTTCCCCATTTCTTGTTTCTCTCAGGTTTGTCAAAGAGCATATGGCTGTAGATGTGTGGTATTATTTCTGAGGACTCTGTTCTGTTCCATTGGTCTATATCTCTGTTTTGGTACCAGTACCATGCTGTTTTGGTTACTGTAGCCTTGTAGTGTAGTTTGAAGTCAGGTAGCGTGATGCCTCCAGCTTTGTTCTTATGACTTAGGATTGTCTTGGCAATGTGGGCTCTTTTTTGGTTCCATATGAACTTTAAAGCAGTTTTTTCCAATTCTGTGAAGAAACTCATTGGTAGCTTGATGGGGATGGCATTGAATCTATAAATAACCTTGGGCAGTATGGCCATTTTCACGATATTGATTCTTCCTATCCATGAGCATGGTATGTTCTTCCATTTGTTAGTGTCCTCTTTTATTTCACTGAGCAGTGGTTTGTAGTTCTCCTTGAAGAGGTCCTTGACATCCCTTGTAAGTTGGATTCCTAGGTATTTTATTCTCTTTGAAGCAATTGTGAATGGAAGTTCTTTCCTGATTTGGATCTCTGCTTGTCTGTTACTGGTGTATAAGAATGCTTGTGATTTTTGCACATTAATTTTGTATCCTGAGACTTTGCTGAAGTTGCTTATCAGCTTAAGGAGATTTTGGGCTGAGACAATGGGGTTTTCTAAATATACAATCATGTCATCTGCAAACAGGGACAATTTGACTTCTTCTTTTCCTAACTGGATACCCTTGATATCTTTCTCTTGCCTGATTGCCCTAGTCAGAACTTCCAAGACTATGTTGAATAGGAGTGGTGAGAGAGGGCATCACTGTCTTGTGCCAGGTTTCAAAGGGAATTTTTCCAGTTTTTGCCCATTCAGTATGATATTGGCTGTGGGTTTGTCATAAATAGCTCTTACTATTTTGAGGTACGTTCCATCAATACTGAATTTATTGAGCGTTTTTAGCATGAAGGGCTGTTGAATTTTGTCAAAAGCCTTTTCTGCATCTATTGAGATAATCATGTGGTTCTTGTCTTTGGTTCTGTTTATATGCTGGATTACGTTTATTGATTTGCAAATGTTGAACCAGCCTTGCATCCCAGGGATGAAGCCCACTTGATCATGGTGGATAAGCTTTTGGATGTGCTGCTGAATCCGGTTTGCTAGTATTTTATTGAGGATTTTTGCATCGATGTTCGTCAGGGATATTGGTCTAAAATTTTCTTTTTTTGTTGTGTCTCTGCCAGGCTTTGGTATCAGGATGATGTTGGCCTCATAAAATGAGTTAGGGAGGATTCCCTCTTTTTCAATTGATTGGAATAGTTTCAGAAGGAATGGTACCAGCTCCTCCTTGTACCTCTGGTAGAATTCAGCTGTGAATCCATCTGGTCCTGGACTCTTTTTGGTTGGTAGGCTCTTAATTATTGCCTCAATTTCAGAGCCTGCTATTGGTCTATTCAGGGATTCAACTTCTTCCTGGTTTAGTCTTGGAAGAGTGTAAGTGTCCAGGAAATTATCCATTTCTTCTAGATTTTCTAGTTGATTTGCGTAGAGGTGTTTATGGTATTCTCTGATGGTAGTTTGTATTTCTGTGGGGTCCGTGGTGATATCCCCTTTATCATTTTTTATTGCGTCTATTTGATTCTTCTCTCTTTTCTTCTTTATTAGTCTTGCTAGCCGTCTGTCAATTTTGTTGATTTTTTCAAAAAACCAACTCCTGGATTCATTGATTTTTTGGAGGGTTTTTTGTGTCTCTATCTCCTTCAGTTCTGCTCTGATCTTAGTTATTTCTTGCCTTCTGCTAGCTTTTGAATGTGTTTGCTCTTGCTTCTCCAGTTCTTTTAATTGTGATGTTAGAGTGTCAATTTTAGATCTTTCCTGCTTTCTCTTGTGGGCATTTAGTGCTATAAATTTCCCTCTACACTGCTTTAAATGTGTCCCAGAGATTCTGGTATGTTGTATCTTTGTTCTCATTGGTTTCAAAGAACATCTTTATTTCTGCCTTCATTTCGTTATGTACCCAGTAGTCATTCAGGAGCAGGCTGTTCAGTTTCCATGTAGTTGAGTGGTTTTGATTGAGTTTCTTAGTCCTGAGTTCTAGTTTGATTGCACTGTGGTCTGAGAGACAGTTTGTTATAATTTCTGTTCTTTTACATTTGCTAAGGAGTGCTTTACTTCCAATTATGTGGTCAATGTTGGAATAAGTGCGATGTGGTGCTGAGAAGAATGTATATTCTGTTGATTTGGGGTGGAGAGTTCTATAGATGTCTATTAGGTCAGCTTGGTGCAGAGATGAGTTCAATTCCTGGATATCCTTGTTAACTTTCTGTCTCGTTGATCTGTCTAATGTTGACAGTGGAGTGTTGAAGTCTCCCATTAATATTGTATGGGAGTCTAAGTCTCTTTGTAAGTCTCTAAGGACTTGCTTTATGAATCTGGGTGCTCCTGTATTGGGTGCATATATATTTAGGATAGTTAGCTCTTCCTGTTGAATTGATCCCTTTACCATTATGTAATGGCCTTCTTTGTCTCTTTTGATCTTTGATGGTTTAAAGTCTGTTTTATCAGAGACTAGGATTGCAACCCCTGCTTTTTTTTTGTTCTTCATTTGCTTGGTAGATCTTCCTCCATCCCTTTATTTTGAGCCTATGTATGTCTCTGCATGTGAGATGGGTCTCCTGAATACAGCAGACTGATGGGTCTTGACTCTTTATCCAGTTTGCCAGTCTGTGTCTTTTAATTGGAGCATTTAGTCCATTAACATTTAAGGTTAATATGGTTATGTGTGAACTTGATCCTGCCATTATGATATTAACTGGTTATTTTGCTCATTAGTTGATGCAATTTCTTCCTAGCCTCGATGATCTTTACATTTTGGCATGTTTTTGCAATGGCTGGTACCGGTTGTTCCTTTCCATGTTTAGTGCTTCCTTCAGGGTCTCTTGTAAGGCAGGCCTGGTGGTGACAAAATCTCTCAGCATTTGCTTATCTGTAAAGGATATTATTTCTCCTTCACTGATGAAGCTTAGTTTGGCTGGATATGAAATTCTGGGTTTAAAATTCTTTTCTTTAAGAACGTTGAATATTGGCCCCCACTCTCTTCTGGCTTGTAGAGTCTCTGCCGAGAGGTCTGCTGTTAGTCTGATGGGCTTCCCTTTGTGGGTAACCCGACCTTTCTCTCTGGCTGCCCTTAAGATTTTTTCCTTCATTTCAACTTTGGTGAATCTGGCAATTATGTGTCTTGGAGTTGCTCTTCTCGAGGAGTATCTTTGTGGTGTTCTCTGTATTTCCTGAATTTGAATGTTGGCCTGGCCTACTAGGTTGGGGAAGTTCTCCTGGATGATATCCTGAAGAGTGTTTTCTAACTTGGTTCCATTTTTCCCCCTCACTTTCAGGCACCCCAATCAGACGTAGATTTGGTCTTTTTACATAATCCCATACTTCTTGCAGGCTTTGTTCATTTCTTTTTCTTCTTTTTTCTTTTGGTTTCTCTTCTCGCTTCATTTCATTCATTTGATCCTCAATCGCTGATACTCTTTCTTCCAGTTGATCGAGTTGGTTACTGAAGCTTGTGGATTTGTCACGTATTTCTTGTGTCACGGTTTTCATCTCTGTCATTTCATTTATGACCTTCTCTGCATTAATTATTCTAGCTATCAATTCTTCCACTCTTTTTTCAAGATTTTTAGTTTCTTTGAGCTGGGTACGTAATTCCTCCTTTAGCTCTGAGAAGTTTGATGGACTGAAGGCTTCTTCTCTTATCTCGTCAAAGTCATTCTCTGACCAGCTTTGATCCGTTGCTGGCGATGAGCTGCGCTCCTTTGCAGGGGGAGATGCGCTCTTATTCTTTGAATTTCCAGCTTTTCTGCCCTGCTTCTTCCCCATCTTTGTGGTTTTATCTGCCTCTGGTCTTTGATGATGGTGACGTACTGATGGGGTTTAGGTATAGGTGTCCTTCCTGTTTGATAGTTTTCCTTCTAATAGTCAGGACCCTCAGCTGTAAGTCTGTTGGAGATTGCTTGAGGTCCACTCCAGACCCTGTTTGCCTGGGTATCAGCAGCAGAGGTTGCAGAAGATAGAATATTGCTGAACAGCGAGTGTACCTGTCTGATTCTTCCGTTGGAAGCTTCCTCTCAGGGGTGTACTCCACCCTGTGAGGTGTGGGGTGTCAGACTGCCCCTAGTGGGGGATGTCTCCCAGTTAGGCTACTCAGGGTTCAGGGACCCACTTGAGCAGGCAGTCTGTCCGTTCTCAGATCTCGACCTCCGTGTTGGGAGATCCACTGCTCTCTTCAAAGCTGTCAGACAGAGTCGTTCGCGTCTACACAGGCCTCTGCTGCTTCCCCTTTTGTTGTTTAGCTGTGCCCTGTCCCCAGAGGTGGAGTCTACAGAGACAGGCAGGTTTCCTTGAGCTTCTGTGAGCTCCACCCAGTTCGAGTTTCCCAGCGGCTTTGTTTACCTACTTAAGCCTCAGCAATGGCGGGCGCCCCTCCCCCAGCCTCGCTGCTGCCATTTCGGTTAGATCGCAGACTGCTGTGCTAGCAATGAGGGAGGCTCTGTGGCCGTGGGACCCTCCCAGCCAGGTGTGGGTATAATCTCCTGGTGTGCCCGTTTGCTTAAAGCGCAGTATTGGGGTGGGAATTACCCGATTTTCCAGGTGTTGTGTGTCTCAGTTTGCCTGGCTAGGAAAAGGGATTCCCTTCCCCCTTGCGCTTCCCAGGTGAGGCGATGCCTCGCCCTGCTTCAGCTCTCGCTGGTCAGGCTGCAGCAGCTGACCAGCACCGATTATCCGGCACTCCCCAGTGAGATGACCCCAGTACCTTAGTTGAAAATGCAGAAATCATCGGTCTTCTGTGTCTCTCGCGCTGGGAGTTGGAGACTGGAGCTGTTCCTATTCGGCCATCTTGCTCCACCCTGTGTGTATTTTCATAACAGCATCATGCTATATAGGCTACTATCATCCTGTAAGATATTTTGAAGTCAGGTAATGTGATGCCCTAGCTTTGTTCTGTTTTGCTCAGGATTGCTTTGGTTATTTGGGCTCTTTGTGGTTGCATATGAATTTTAGGATTTTTTTTTTTTCTAATTCCTTCTATGAAGAATCACATTAGCATTTTGATAGGGATTGCACTGAATATGTAGATTGCTTTGGCAATATGGTCCTTTTAATGATATTAATTTTTTATATCCAAGAGCATGAGATGTTTTTCTATCTCTTTGTGTCATCTTCAATTTCTTTCATCAGTGTTTTGTAGTTTTCCTTGTAGACATCTTTAATCTCCTTGGTTAAGTATATTCCTAGGTATTTTTCTGTAGCTATTATAAATGGGCTTGCCTTCTTGATTTCTCTCTCAAGATAGATCATTTTTAGTGTACAGAAACACTATTGATGTTTGTATGTTGATTTTTTTGTATCCTTCAAATTTACTGAATTCATTTATCACATCTAAGAGTCTTTTGGTGGAGTGTTTGGGTTTTCCTAGATATAAGATTATGTCATCTGCAAAAAGGTACAATTTGTCTTTCTCTTTTCCAATTTGGATGGTTTTTATTACTTTCTCTTCCCTGATTGCTCTAGTTAGGACTAGAGTACTACATTGAATAGGAATGGTGAAAATGGGCATCCTTGTCTTGTTCCAGTTATTAGATGAAAGGCTTTCAGCTTTTCCCCATTCAGTATGACATTAGCTGTGGTTTTGTTGTATGTGGACTTTATTATTTTGAGATACGTTCCTTCTATGCCTAGTTTGTTGAGAGTTTTTTAAATCATAAAACGATGTTGAATTTTATCAAATGCTTTTTCTCTATCTATTGAGATATCATGTGATTTTTGTCCTTCATTTTGTTGATGTGATGTATCACATTTGTTGATTTGCGTATGTTGAACCATCCTTGCTTCCCTGGGATAAATCTCAGTTGATCATGGTGTATTACCTTTTTGATGTGCTGTTGAATTCAGTTTGCTAGTATTCTGTTGAGGATTTTTGTGTCTACATTCATCAGGAATATTGGTCTATAGTTGTGCGTGTTTTTTTTTTTTTCCACATCCTTGCCTGGTTTTGGTATCAGGGTAATGCTGGCCTCATAGAATTAGTAAGAGAGATTTCCCTCCTTTTCAATGTTTTGGAATTATTTAAGAAGAATTGGTATTAGTTCTTTTTTGTATGCTTGGTAGAATTCAGTAGTAGAAGTTGGTAGAAGCCATATGATCCTAAACTTTTCTTTGTTGGGAGACTTTTTATTACTGATTCAATCTCATTACTCATTATTGGTCTGTTTAGGTTTTCTATTTATTCCTCATTCGATCTTGGTAGGTTGTATGTGTCGGGGAATTTATCCATTCTTTCTAGGTATTTCAATTTGTTAGTATACAGTTGTTGGTAATTGTCTCTGATGATATTTTATATTTCTGTGGTATCCATTGTAATGTCTTCTTTCATTTCTGATTTTACTTATTTGCACCTTCTCTCCTTTTTCTCTTGTTTTTGTCTGACTCGTGTTTTATCAATTTTGTTTATCTTTTCAAAGAACAAACTTTTCATTTCTTTGACCCCTTTGTGTTTTTTTAGTCTCTAGTCCATTGAGTTCTGCTTTGATCTTTATTATTTCTTTTCTTCTGCTAATGTGGGATTTGGTTTATTCTTGCTTTTCTAGTTCCTTGAGGTACATTGTTAGATTATTAATTTGTAATCTTCTTTTCTGATGTAGATGTTTCATACTATAAACGTCCTTTTCAGCACTGCTTTTGCTATATCCTGGAGACTTTGATATGTTATGTTCCTATTTTCATTTGTTTCAAGAAATATTTTGATTTTTGTCTTAAGTGCTTTCATAATCTAATGGTCATTCAGAAGCATGTTGTTAATTTCCATGTTTTTGTATAGTTTCTAAAGTTCTTCTTGATATGACTTCTAGTTTTATTCCATTGTGGTCTCAGAATATACTTGATATGATTTCAAGTTTTAAAAATTTGTTGAGACTTGTTTTGTCATGTAACATATGGTCTATCCTGGAAAATGTTTCATGTGCTGATGAAAATAATATATATTCTGTAGTTGTTGGATAGAATGTTCTGTAAATGTCTGTCAGGCCTATTTCATCTAAACTCCATTTTAAATGCAATGTTTCTTTGTTGGTTTTCTGTCTAGATCTTTCTAATGCTAACAGTGAGGTGTGAAAGTTCCCCACTATCATTGTGTTGCTGTGTGCATTTCTCTATCTCTTAAGAACTAGTAATATTTGCTTTATGAATCTGGGTGCTCCTGTGTTGGGTACATATACATTTAGAATTGTTATATCCTCTTCCTGGATTTATCCCTTTATCATGACCTTTTTTGTCTTTTTTGTTTTTTTTTAACTGTTCTTGACTTAAAGTCTGTTTTATCTGATGTAACTACTCCTGCTTCATTTTGGTTTCCGTTTTCATGGGACATCTTTTATTTCCATCCCTTTACTTTCAGTCTATATGTGTCTTTTCTGGTATGGTGAGTTTCTTGTAAACAGCATATAGATGGATTATGCTTTTTAAAAAGTCCATTCAGCCATTCTATATCTCTTAAGTGGAGAATGTAATATGTTTACATTCAGGGCTATTATTGATATGTGAGGTTTTGTTCTTGTCATATTATTGATTGTTTTCTGGTTGTTTCACATGTTCTTTGTTTATTTCTTTTTCTTTTATCATTTGTTGTGGTCTGGTGGATTTCTATAGTGGTACTATTTGAGTTCATTCTCTTCCTCCTTTGTGTGATTGTTTTGTCAGTGAGTTTTATACTTTGTGTGTTTCATGATGGTAAATGTCATCATTGTGCTTGCAAGTTTAGGACTTTCTTGAGGATTTCTTGTAGGGTCAGTCTAGTGGTAATGGGTTCCCTCAGCATTTGCTTGTCTGGAAAATACTTTATTTCTCCTTCATTTATGAAGGATTGTTTTTTTGGGTATAGTATTCTTGCCCAACAATTTACTTCTTTCAGCACTTTGAATGTATGTATCATCCTATTCTCTTTTCTCCTGTAAGGTTTCTGCTGAGAAATCTGCTGTTTGTCTGATGGGGTTTCCATTATAAGTAACTAGACATTCATCTCTTGCCATTTTTTTGATTCCCTCTTTATGTTTCATTTTAGACAATCTGATTATAATATGCCATGGGGAAGAGCTTTCTGCATTATTTCTGCCTGGGAATCATTGAGCCTCCTATATTTGAATGTCTAAATCTTTTGCTAGACCTAGGAAGTTTTTATCTTTGACTTCATTAAGTAGATTTTCTAATGCTTTCATTCCCTCTTTGCCCTCAGGGATACAGAATTCCTATATTTAGTTGCTTTATGTTGTCCTAAATGCTATGAAGCCTTTTCTCATTTTTAAAAATTATTTTTTAAAAAAGAATTTGTCTGACTGTGTTATTTCAAAAGATCTGTCTTCAAGTTCTGAGATTATATATATATTTTTTTCCTGATCTAGACTTTTGCTAAGGCTTTCAAATGTATTTTGTATTTTCTTCAATGAATTCTTTAGTTGGGAGGCTGAGGCTGGCAGATCACCTGAGGTCGGGAGCTTGAGACCAGCCTCACCATCATGGAGAAACCCTGTCTCTACTAAAAATACAAAACTAGCTGGGTGTGGTGGCATGTGCCTGTAATCCCAGCTGCTCAGGAGGCTGAGGCAGGAGAATCACTTGAACCCAGGAGGCGGAGATTGTGGTGAGCCAAGATTGCGCCATTGTACTCCAGCCTGGGCAACAAGAGCGAAATTCCATCTAAAAAAAATATATATATTTGGTTCCTTTTAAAAAAATCTATCTCTTTGGTAAATTTCTCATTCATATCTTGAA
The DNA here is from genome assembly GCF_007565055.1 of Rhinopithecus roxellana. Lineage (NCBI taxonomy): Eukaryota > Metazoa > Chordata > Mammalia > Primates > Cercopithecidae > Rhinopithecus > Rhinopithecus roxellana. The sequence continues at coordinate 32,881,919 of NC_044555.1, read as the reverse complement.
TTGTGTTTTTCTGATTTCTTTGCATTGTTTTTCAGAATTCTGTGTTATCTCACTGAGATTCTTTAAAATCAGTATTTTAAATTCTTCATTTGTAATTTGGAATATTTCTGCTTGATTAACGTATTGCTGAAGAATTATTGTGTTTCCTTGGAGATGTCATATTTCCTTGCTTTTCATGCTTCTTGTGTCCTTACACTGATATCTGTGCATGTAGCGTAACAGTCACTTCTTCCTATTTTTGAATTTACTTTCATAGGGGAGGATTTTTTTCTGAAGATGTACCTGTGGTGTTGGTTTGGTTGGATCCTTTGGCTTTGATTCTGGGTGTATGCAGTAGCGTAGTCTCCATATGGTTTCTTTGGTTGTAACAAGTGTTAGTGCTTTCTGTGATTTACTTGGAGGGTTAGGGTGAAGTTATTACTGGAGGTTGTGGTGAAGTCATATTGGATATTGGGAAGTCAGGTAGGCCAATCTTCAGGCTCTGGTGGTGGCAGTCATGGGCTGATCATGCATGTCTTTGTGCACCAGGGTGCTGTAGACTGGCACTAGTATTGGTGGTTACTGGTGGGTCAATTATTGGGCCTTGAGGTGGCTTGCTCATATGCCACTAGTGGCAGTAATGGGCTGGGTGGGTGAGTGGGTTCTTGGGTCCCTGGGCAGTTGGTGTGCTGTGGGTGATGGTAGTAAAGGCCCCCACAAATAAATTTTTAAAGGGAGGAGCTCCTGAACATGTTGGTATGTCATAGAGCTTGGGGTCTTAGGGAAGTGTCAAGTCCTCAAAACTATGGTGATAATTAAGCATAACTTCTAAATGTGGTTTTAGCCATAGCAAATTAAAACATTTGAAAAGTTATTTGATGGGATTCATTAGCTAGGAAGGTAATAGTTGGCTTCATCTCTAAAATGAAATTAATAATACCTGCCTTGCAAAGGTGTTGAAAGGATTAAATGAGATAATGCATGCAAGACATTTAGAACTCTACTGGGTACACATTGGGCAGGCAAAACATCTAGAATCTTGCTGGGCACACACTGGGCACATGCAAAGATTATCTGATGTTACTATTAATACTGTTGTTGTCAGTACTACTATTCAGACATCTTGAAAGAAATTTGCTCATGGTACCTATCAATGAGACTGCCTTTGCCAATAGGCATTCAATTTCAGCACTTTGTATCAATACAATAGCCCCATGACTATAGCTCACTTATCTCTAATTTAAAATCAAATAAAATTCCTCTGGAGGAAAACAACCACCTAATAGCATAGAGAATACAAACACAATCATCGACTTGGGCAAGAAGTGCATCTGTCTCTTTAATTTAAGCTGTTGGATTTGATGGAGTGTTTTCAGCCTGCAGGACTTCACAAGATCATAGGGATTTTTAAAAACTACTTTATTTTTTAGCATAAAACTAATACATTTGCACAATAAATATTTCAAGCAGAATAAGACTTTATAAAATGAAAACTGCTTTGTAAACTATTTTTTCGTTAACTCCCATCACATCACTCAAATAACCCTGTTAGCTATTTTCAGAATACTTCTACAAATTTTTGATGCATGTATAGGTATGTTTATCTCATCTTTTTTGAAAAAACATAAATAGGATCACATTGTTTTGTACCTTGCTTTTCATCTCTTAATAATGTATCTTGGAGATTATTCTAGATTGGCATATCTTTACCCTTTTTTTTTGTAGTAATGACATGACACTCCAGGTATGGATATATGATTATTTACCAAATCTGTCTCTTTCAGATGGTTACTTGGGTTATTTTCCCTTTTTCCTCTATTACAATCCACAGTAAAGAGCCCTATAATGTATTTGAATAGTTGTGGGAATATCACTAGGGTTGTGCATAGACACATGATTGGGCTGCCCATTATTATGGGATGAATTGGGGACTTAGAGTGACTGTTACTCTTTCCTACAATGTTTATGCCCTGATTGAAAGCAGTGACTAATGGAGGGACTCTTAGAGATCACTTCAGCCCTCTTATTCGTATGTAAATATTTATCAGGCTCTTCCCAGAACAGGTTATCTTGTTAAGCTAGTATGGGTCACGATGTTATAGTAAAACAAATCAAGAGATGTGAATAGACTCTTGGAAACTCAAAAGTGTTATACAGGTGACCAATCCTCTTCTGACTAGCATTATGGTATCGGTTACTAGGATGTGTCACTGAGATGGGGCTCACCAAAGCCCAAAACTGAGTCCTCTTTTCTTTATTCCTCTCCTTCAACCTTCTCATCGATCATTTATCAAATTATTAAATATGTTTGATTTGTCTTTCATAGTTGGTCCAGCTCCATCTCTTCTCTTTCCCACTACCTTCTTTCAATATGCCATCACATCTGCCATTTGTGCTAGGCACTGTGTTAGGAGGCTTATGTACATTTTCTCAGGTAATCCTCTCAATAGCTCCATGAGTTGGGGACCGCTGTCCCTCTTTTACAAGATGATGAGGACGAAACTGGGGTTCAGGGAGGTTAAGTGATGTGTCCAAGATCACACTGCTTGTATTTGGTGACCTGGGATTGAAACCTAGATCTAATCGACCCCAAAGTCTTTGTCCTTCCTGCTATATCAGCTGCCTGCTAATTGGTCTCTGTTCAGACCTATTTTTCCTCTCTAGTTCATTCTGCAGGCCACTGCTAGATTAGGCTGAATAAAACAGCACTTAAACACAATACTTTTCTACTCAAAGGCCTACAAAGACCTACTTCCCAAAGACCTGTTAATTTTATCAGTGAAATGGACATGTTAACCTGGAATTTAAAGCAGTATGAACTAGGGACCCTACTTAAATTCCCAGGAAAGTTGTCTCCATATCTTTGCCTCTCTGTAGTTACAGGGGAAACAGTTTATGTGAGAGAGTCAGAAGGAAATCTTTGGAGTCAGCCAGACCTGGGTTCCTTCCCACTCTACCACTTAATAGCATGTGTGACATTCAGTCAGTGAGGTAACCTTTCTAAGCCTCCATTTCCTCATCTATAAAATGGGGATAACATACTCACATCATCTTAAATCCTTACACCACACTTACTATATAAAGGGCCAGGGAGCTATTGTTGTTACATATATTCTGTTTCTAGCCCATTTCTTGGCAGCTATTTGAATGAATGAAAGATTTGATAGGTGGAATAAACTGGGCCAGGCAGACTTCGGCAAGGGACCAGTTTGAAAACCTTGAGATAATGTGTGTTATGTGCATGGGTAACTGTGATGAGGAGAAAGATGTGAAAAAGAAGGGAGTCCCTGAGAGAACACATTTTTGAACAGAAAATCTGTAAAGTAAATGACTGCGCTTGATTGATCCCCAGTGGAGAGTCAGGAAAGTCTAAGAAAAAGGCATTTGGCCGGGCGCGGTGGCTCAAGCCTGTAATCCCAGCACTTTGGGAGGCCGAGACGGGCGGATCACAAGGTCAGGAGATCGAGACCATCCTGGCGAACACAGTGAAACCCCGTCTCTACTAAAAATACAAAAAATTAGCCGGGCGAGGTGGCGGGCGCCTGTAGTCCCAGCTACTTGGGAGGCTGAGGCAGGAGAATGGCGTGAACCCAGGAGGCGGAGCTTGCAGTGAGCGGAGATCGCGCCACTGCACTCCAGCCTGGGCGACAGAGCAAGACTCCGCCTCAAAAAAAAAAAAAAAAAAAAAAAAAAAAAAAAGGCATTTATGTACTTGGCTCCTCCTTTCCATCAGACTGTACTTGGGATAATTTTTTTTTCTTTTTTCTTTTTTTCTCTTCAGCTGAGTAAAGTGAGGCACAACTTACATTCTACAATTCCCACAACACAGAACATGCATGGCTAAATTCTTAACATTACAGGGTGTTAGAGTTTGATATTCTCAAGAGGAAAAGTATATTAAAGGCATGCTACCATTTAGAGAATTTTGATTGACGTTCTCTGTAGTTCCTTTGCATTCTCTGAAGGCCTTTATTTGCTCACTCCATAAAGGTAGGGTCCACTAACATTAAACATAAACATGTTTGCAGTAGGTTTAGATTGACCATTTAAAAGCCACCTGACTTGGGATTTGATGCTTGGCAAGAGTGGGGAAGAAAAGAAAAATGAAAACAAAAACAAAACCAAGCAAAGACCTTAGGGAAATACACTTCGAGTAATGTGAAATTGTAAATTGTTCTTTGTGTTATTATTTCACAGCTGGATCAGTTCTTGTTTGCAAAAATTGAAGTTACTCTACGTCACTTTTTAAGATTTCTGACTGTGGGATTCACAGGTGAAAATGCAGTGAAACGTGATGTGACTGTGGGAAACAAAGTTAAGGTATAAAGCAATAAAAAGATAAGAGTGATCATCCAATATATAAGCATGTTCAAATTCAAATGGTATTTCAGAAATAAGTAGACTTAAAAATATGAGGAATAAAACAGGTCTGTGCAGAAAAGTAAAAGAAAAGTACAAAGACAGTGATAAAATAGATCTGTTCATTTAACATCTACTTGTATAAATGTTTGCTTCTCTGCATAGTTTAGATACAAAAGCATAATATATTTTGTTCAATCTTGGAAGAAAACCAAATGACAATAGGGTTCTACCTAAGGAAGAACTGCAAGGGTATCAGAGGAGTTGGCCTGGGACTCACCCCCACATGGTAACACATGCAGGTGGATGCTGACCTAGGCAGAGACGTGTGTGTATATAGGAGGGGAAGGACATGAGAGGAGTTTAGACCACCCCAGGGAAAGTGCTGGTGGGAACCCAGAAGGGGAGCGTGTCAAGGGAGGGAAGAAAAGAAGGAGTTTTGGTTTGGATTTTATATATATATATATATATACATGCTTGGGGTTTTGAGAGCATCTGGGAAGTTCTGCAGATGTAGTGTTTTTCTCATTTATAAATAATTGAAGGTTGGAAGTTTTGCATTTCCTCTGCTTCACTGTTTATATGCAGTGGTTCTCAACTTTAACTGTACATTGCAATCACTTGAGAAGCTTTTAGAAAATAGGTTGCCTAGGTGTTAATACAGACCATTTAAATCAGAATTTCTGGGGAATAGAATCTGGGCCTATCTGTGTGTGTGTGTGTGTGTGTGTGTGTGTGTGTGTGTGTGTGTGTGCGTGTGTGTGTTTCAAGCTTCTCAGGTGACGCTGATGTACAGTGAGGATTAATTACTGGCACAGGAGTATTGCTTTAAGTGGAGTGCTTGCGACTGCAATTGAGATCCAAGCCAGCAACCCGCTTTTGGTACTTCAGGGTTTCTGGTGGCCATACAGATGAGATGGTCTGTAGGTCACAGCTGTATGTGGATTTTGGTGACCCAAGTAGGAATCCTGGTACCACCACTTGCTACATGTGAGGCCTTAAGCAAATTGCTTACTTATCTGAGCCTCAGTTTTTGTACCTGTAAGTTGGAGATAACATTAATTTAACAGGATGATTGAAAGGATTAAGTGATAGAATGTATGTATTAATAAATTATCTGGTACAAGCCACCATTTATTCAGCACCATCCACATGTTCACTGGGCTCTGCCTCACAAGGAACCAGTGAAGATGTTTCAGACACTCGTCAAATCTGCAGATACAAAACTGGGAGATAGAGCTGACATAAGAGATATTAGAATCAAGATTCAAAAAAGATTTTGATCAGCTGGAAGGATGGTCAACCCTTGCAAAATAAGTATAGGGATTTGAACTTAAAATTTAATAAAAATAAGTATAGAGCCATGATTTATGCCAGGACAGGATATGAGAGTAGTTCCTGTGCAAAAGGAGTGTGAGTTTTACAAACAGGTTTAATAAGAAGTAGCTATGTAGTGTTATTGTTCGGAAAGCTGAAGTGATTGGAGGTTGAATGAAGAGAAATGTGGGATGCAGGTCTCATGTAGCCACAGACTCTATGGGCCCTGCTCTGGATTGACTCTCATTTTCTTAAGGGTCATTTATTCATATAACAAACATTAAAGACCTACTACGAGCAGAGCCCTGTTCTAGGCTCTGGGGATATAGCATTCTTATCCCCGTGGAGCTTAAATTCTATGGGGGTGGGGTGGGGAGACAATACACAAATATATAAGTTATATGAGCAATTAGAGATAAGAGCTATGGAAAAAAATAAACAGAGAAGAGGGGAAGACAGTGCCACAAGTAGATGGGGCTATTTGCAGTTTTAGATAGGCCAGCCAGAGAGGGCTTCACCGAGAAGATAACATTTGGGCAAAACTTGAGAACAGTAAAAAAGATAAGTGGATATTTGAGGGGGAAGAGCACTCCGGGTAGAGGGAACTGCAAGTACAAAGATCTTGATGTAGGATGTGCTTATCTTATTAAAGAAAAACGAAAGAAGCCCTAATTGGAATACTGTATTCAATCCTGGGCCTCATCCTTACTGTTTTTAGCTGAGTATAAAAGGAAACTATTTGGAAAGAAAGCATTTGAAAAATATAAAAAATTTAAAGACAGTATAAATCATCTACTATTCAAGTATTCTTGGTATTTTGGCATACATTCTTCCAGCTTGTGAGTAGACTGATATGCAGAAGTAGCAGAAAATAGCATAGGTGAATTGAGATTTAGTTTTTAGGAGCTCTCCAGGGCTCTATTTCTAGTTCTGGTGACTTCATTCTGCATTCCTATCATGTGGTATCCAAATGTGAACCTCAACATACTTTCAAATTACTACAGATCAGATCTAGCCTTTGAGTTGTTTTCAAATAGTTGAAATCCTTTACATTCAAGGATTTACAGTTTTTAAACTCTTTGCTACTTTGGCAGGTGAAAAATGCCCTTTACTTTCGGGTTTCATTACCATTGGCATGGAGCATTTTTTTCTATGTTTATTGACCATTTGCAATTCTTCTTCTGTGGTGTTCCTGCTTACCAATAACCCTTTACACAATGTGGTGCCTAAACTAGAGTATTTCTAGAGGATGCTGAGCAGAATGGCAGAGACCCTATCATTTTATTCAAGGTTATAACATTGAATGGTAGGTAGTTATCAAAAATGGCTGCAACCATTCCTCCTATCCCACATGCTCTTTTGCAATGTGACATTGCCTATCCTCCGACCAAAAGGTAGACTCCATTTTCCCTCCCTTGAATTTTGGCTGGCCTTGTGATTTACTTTGACCAATAGAATGTGGCAGAAGTGATACTGTGACCTCAAGAACTTACAAGGTTAAATTAATTGCACAGTTTTGTTTCCTTAGATTAGACATTCCAATTTTTGAATTGCGACTTTGGGGATGCAAAGTAAGGATAGGATTATTTTACCTCAGAGTAAGCAGAAAATTCAGGGGCCTGCAGACACTTTCATTCAGAGGCAGAGGGTAACCCCCACCTAATTAACACTAAAGGGACAGTAAGATCATAGTAGAGATGAACTTTCATTATTTTCATTAACTGATCACTCCTCACTTGGCTGGAAGTCCAACAGCCCCCTTCTGGGGGAGAAGCTTATATTTTCCTGAGTCCGAGGTACTGCCCCAGTTTCTTGGAAGCCCCAGGCTCTTGACTTCTTGACTATCGTTCTGTGCTCTGTGATTGTTGCCCTTTCTATCATTCCAACTTTGAACCCCCAAAGCAAAAGGTCTTCCTTTTTTTGATTTCCCCAAAGCATCGCCCACCCAAGGTAGTTGTGTAGCAGCTTTTTGAGGTCTCAACCACCACAGCAAACAGCATTAAACGGACTATTATGAATTCATATTCTTACAAGTCTTTCAGCTATTGAGAAACTCTCAGTGGTAGGAATGGCTGCTTTTTACCTTGTATGTTCTCCCGTCTTTCCTATCTGGTATCGAGCCTCTGAACACCCACATTTCTATTATTTTCTAAAGCAGAAGAATTCAGCGCCTACCTCAAATTACCTTCAAGCCTACCTTTACAGGTCCTCAAACCCATCAAGTCACTCTACTACACGTGTAACCATACACGCCACCTTAGGTTGATGATAATGGCCAACTAACATTTATTGTTGTTCCCTAGTGGCCAGGCTCGCCTGCCAAGTCATTTAATATTTACATGGTAGATATTACAACAACCCCTTAGTCTCCTTTTATATTTAAAGAAACTGGGGAACAGAGAGGTTAAGTCAAGTGTTCAGGTCACACAGTTAGGTAACTGAGCCAGGACTCAAGTCCAGGGAACAGAAGCCACCAACTTAACACCGGTACTGCCTTTAAAATTATAACTCTCTTTAAATGATGACATCCTTAGATAAGGCCTCACTTCCCACTGAGCATTGTTGAGAAGCTGTATATACATTTATTCATCCCCTGTTTAGAACCAGTACCACAAAGGGCATGTATTTTTTTCCCTTTCTTCATGTTTATGTTTACTATAAAAAACATTCAAAGAAAACTGATAGAAATTGTAGTGATAGGGGATGTTATGAGGTGACATTGGGAATTGTTGTCTTAATCCTACCTCCATCTCTTACTCCTACTCATGAGATGCTTAGAGAAATTACATGCATGAGAAAAAGGCTGGCAAATACTGGCAAAACAGTAGTTTTGGGTGAACTGTGGCTTTATCTCCAAACACCAATACAGAACCCTAGCGAAACACTGGACTTCAGCATCCTGGCTACAGACCTAATGGGTCTCCTTCCGAATCAGAATCTTACCTCTCAAAGAGCAGAGGGTATTCTAATTCCTACCTTGTATTCCAGAGGAAAGATGGAAACTTCACTTTCCCTTGTGTTCCTTAAGGTAGCTGAGTGCTACCTTACCTGTCAGGCAATGGGGAAAGACTTGAGGACGTGCTAGATGCGATGCCTTCTGTTATGGAGCTTATAGCTTGGTAGGGAGACAGACATTAAACAGAGCAGCACATAATGCTAATGATAATTGGAATATATATTCTGCAAAACAAGTGCAGAATCTTATGTAGATTGGAGATGGAGATGGGGGCGGCTGTTCATGAGAGGGTCTTAGAGGCGAGCAGGAGGCAGCCAGGTGAAGACTGGGATAAAGTGTGTCACATGTAGAGGGAATAGTAAGTGGAAGGCTTGGAGTCAATGATAGATTTGGTGAATTGCAGGCCCTGGAACCTGGTAGGGAGAATGAAGCAAATGGTACCTCCCCGATGGTTGGGTGATGGGGCAGGGCCTTTGAGACTATGAGAAATATGAGAGTTGAGCCCTTTTCTGATAAGCAGACCCACCCTCTTCCCACACTTGATATGGTCCCGGTGGCCAAAGGGGTTATCACACAAGCTAGGCTAATCAGACTGTGTGTCTTGAGGATCTGAATCTCAAGCAGAGTGACCTAAGGACAAAAAACCATTAGCACCGAACTGTTCTGATGTCTTCAGTATTCTATAGGTTTCTGACTGAGCTTCTGAGAGTCACTGGATCTCCTGCTCTTCCCAAGGACTAGTTATTGAGATTTTCCTTCAATACTGAAAAGTTAGCCAGGGTTGATTTCTGCAGCTTGTGACTAGAAAAAAAAAAAAAAAAAAAAAGTGGGGATGGAGGTGGTGCTGGACAGGATCCCACATCAGTAATAACAAAAGTAGATTAAAAAGCCAGCAATGTTGACCTTTAAAGGCTAGCATAGGATAGACATGATCCAATGCATTTTAAAAATCACTCTGCTCTCCCTGTTTCCTCTTTTATTCTTTCTCCTTTTAATAACCCATCAGCGATGTATTCTGTAGTTCAGATGAGAGGTGATATGCTTGGCCTAGAGATAACAGGGCAGTTGCAGAAAATGAGACAGGGAAAAGCCTGCTTATCCCTAATGCCCTGTAGTAGGCAGGTGATAGAATTTGGTGGCTTGCTTGCACTCCCCTGCCATCCTTCCAGCAGAGTTGGTCTTAATCTGCCCTATCCTCTGAGTGGGGTAAGACATAGGAGACCTTTTTATACAGTGACTCTGCCACCTCGAAATTATGATCCATTTAGAGTCTTGCGATTTGATCAAGCAGAGTGAATGAAATGCCTTGAGATTTTGACCCGTCTTTGCAAGAGGAATGAAAGAATGGAAATTAGGACTTGCTTATCTTTTAAAGCAAGTGGAGAGCTGTATCAATTTGTCAGCCCTCAGTTTATACTTTCACTCTTCTATTTTTCTGTGCCTGCTAGAAGACATATTTTTCCTATGATTCTAGGCTGCTCTAGGCCAGCTGATCAAATTTCTGAGGCTCCCAGGGAATGGATAGAATAAACACCCATCACCAAAAGTAATCTGTGGCTGAGAGTGCACATAATTTGTGGTGGAAGAAAAATTTGCCCCTTCAGCAACATAATCCTGTGAGGACTGAGTTTTCTTGGCTGAAGTAGGAGCTGTGGGCCTTCATTGGTAACCTGCAGAATAGTCCTAAATGGCTCGGGGTCATAGCCATGAGCAGAAGAACCTGCCTCATTCTTATTGAAATTCCAGAACAGAAATTGGGTAGACAGAGAATTTGAGTGGGTTGTTTGCCCAGAAGGGTCCCCCTAGTTGAATTCCTTGCTTAGCCCACATATGGTTGTCTTCAGCTCACATCTGGGCCCTGATCTAATCCCCTGTAGACAGAGCAGGGACATAGAGCACCCTACCCTGATATGGTAAGTAGACAAGGGAAGTTATAGTTGGGGCTGCTTTTCTCCTTAGGTGTCTAAAGAACCCATGAGTTCTCAAAGCCTCCCTTCCCACTACCTTACCCAGTTTATCTTCGTGTTTTTCAGCTGGGCACCAGTGTCTCCAGTCCTATCCTCAGATTATATTTTCTGGTCATTTAGTGACTTTAACAGTCCCTTCTCATTTATTATAATCTCATAGTTTTAATGTAGTTTTAGAGCCATAGAGGTCATCTATATCAGCTGTTCCATTTTACAGACATGAAAATTAGATATAGTAGAGCTCAGGATTGCGCAGCATGAGTTGGGATCCTGAGGTCACATTATATGTCAGTAAAATAATTCTGTAAACCAACATTTTAGGAAGGAAGTGTTATGGTGAAGTTTCAAAGAGGAAAAATGTAATTATCAAGGTCAGTTTAAGATCTTTATATACATGGAATCATATAATATGAATTGGTTTTGTGTCTGGCTTCTTTTGTTCTGTTTTGTTTTTGAGACGGTATCTCACTATGTTGCCCAAGCTGGTCTTGAAGTCCTGGGCTCAAGCAGTCCTCCTGCCTCAGCCTACCAATTAGCTGGGACTACAGACATGCACCACCATGCCCAGCTCATGTCTGCTTCTTTAGCTCCAAATAATAGTCTTGAGATTCATCCACGTTGTAGTATGCATCAATAATGCATTCCTTGTTATTGCTGAGTAGTAGTCCACTTCATGAATGTACCACACTTTATTCGATCATTTACCTGCTGATGTTGCCTCCAGCTTTCATTTTGAATAAAGCTACTATGAACATTCACGTACAAGTCTTTGGGAGGACATATATTTTTACTTTGGGGTGTAAATGTCTAGGATTAGTGTTGCTGGCTCAGGAGACTTAGATTTTATTATTAGCTCTGAACTAATGTGTTGTTACTTTAAGCAAATTACATCCCCTCTCTGGGCTCCAGAGTCCTCATTTGTAAAAGGAATGGATTGGACTAGATGAGTCTTTTTGAAACTGTGCTCCTTACATCCTCTCAATTCTGAATTGGCTGGTGGCGGGAGAGGGAAGGTGAACAGCCAAGGGCTGAGTCCCCACTCCTACCTCACCTAGACAGCTTGACTAATATCCAAATGTTGTCTTTCTCCATTGGAGTTCATTTGAACAAAGTGTTCCATGACTAGGAATGTTAAACTCTTGGTCTAGATAGTCTCTAAGATTCCTTTGACTCTCTAAAATATTTGGAGTGTACCAGAGTTTTTGCCTGCTTTCAGGCTTCCATGAGTAATGTTCTGGGAACAACATCTAAGGTCACAGAAGAGCAAGCCTGAGTGAAAATCACCTCTCTTTTCTCTTTATATATGACAGCAGGTGAAACTAAGCTGTAACTGAACTGAAATATATATGCAAGAGGGCATATCAGACTTCTGTGCCAGACAAGATGGTATAGACACATTTTCCCCAGCTCTTCCTAGTTAAGTACTATTGTAAATCCAGGAAATAATGCAAAAAGCAACCAAAGGAGAAGTCAGAATGAAAGGTGGTAACAGGAAGGTGAACTGGTTTGGGACTCCAGAATTGAAAGAACAACACAGATGTAGAGCATTCATGTCCCCTCATCCAACAGAAAAAGGTTACCAGGCCCGGTGTTTCTATAACCCTAACTTGGCAACAGAAGGCAGCCAAGGTAAGCTTGTTCTACCCCTGGATCAAATGGAAGGCCCTCTGACAATGAAGGCAAGCCCAGCATCACCAGTAAGAAGGATTGATAAGGAGTGCTGTAAACAATAATTAGTCAAGGGAGGTGTTCTCTTTCCCTGCCCAGCCTGAGACTCCCCTCCCCTCCTGAGAGATACCTAGGCACCAGCACAAGTATCCCAGCCTGCCAGGAAGCCTTTTTGTCCCTGTGGACCTAAGACTCGCTTCTCCCACTGAGATATACTTGGCTGCCTGACCTGAGGAAATCTCCTCTGCTGTCTCAGGCAACATACAAATGAAAAACTAGAAAATCTCAGCAAAGAAGTAGAGCAGACATTTTATGGAAGAGGATACACAGATGGTGAATAAGCATATGAAAAGATGTTCCTATCATTAGCCATCAGGGAAGTACCAATTAAAACCACAATGAGATATCACCAAGTATCTATCAGAATGGCTAAAATAAAAAATAGTGACAACATCAAATGCTGGTGAAGATGCAGAGAAATCGGATCACTCATACATTGCTGGTGGGAATGGAAAATCATACAGCTTCTCTGGAGAGCAGTTTGGCAGTTTCTTAAAAAACTAAATATGCAACCACCATATGACCCAGCAATTGCACTCTTGGTCATTTATCCCAGAGAAATAAAAACGTACATTTACACAAAAACTTCTGCATGAATATTTATAGCAGCTTTATTTGTAATAGCCCCAAACTGAAAATAACCCAGATGTCCTTTGACTGGTGAATGGTTAAACAAACTATGGTACATCCATACCATGGAATACTACTCAGCAGTAAAAGTGAATGAACTCTTGATATATGCAACAACTTGGATGAATCTCTGGAGAATTATGTTGAGTGAAAAAGGCAATCCCCAAAGGTTACAGGCTGTGTGATTCCATGCATATAATAATTTTGAAATGACACATTTTTAGAAATGGAGAATAGACGAGTGGTTTACAGAGGTTAGGAACTGGGGTGGGTGGAGAGAATGGGTGGAGGAGGGGCTAGAAGAAGGTAGCTGTGGTTATAAAAGGGCAACAGGATGCATTCTGTCGTGATGAAAGTATTCTGTACATTGATTGTGGTGTGGGATACATGAAACTACACATGGCATAGAATTGTACTAAAACTGAACACCCCCTCCAACACACAAAAACGAGTACAAGTAAAATAGAGGAAATCTGAATACATTGGGTGGGTTGTTACAGTCTTGCGAGCTGTTACTACTGGGGGAAACTGGCTAAAGGGTACACAGGATCTCTGTATTATTTCTTAAAACTGCATGTGAATCTACAATCATCTAAAGAAAAAGTTCAATGAAAAAGGAGGCCATTTCAAAAAGAAGGAAGTAGATGGTATACACAGATCACCATCCTAGGAAGGACAGGCATTGGAGGAGTTTGGGCAGCTCTTGGCTCCTAGAGAGAGCAGTGACTGTGGACAGAATGTGAGATTCAGGTGGCCACGCTTTCCTGCTCCTAAAGAGAGTGCCTAAGTACTGAATGCTCTTTATTTAAATTTGAAAAATGAGGTAGCCTGCTTTTCTTTGGGCCTGCCACTAAATAAGACTGTAATTAGTGAAGTATTTTCAGGAGTACTAAGGCTCTTACCCGCTGGATCTAGGATGTTTTAATTGCTCTTTTATAACAAGTGCCTTGACAGACACTTCTGCCTTCAGTCTACATGTGGAAAGAAAAAAATATCCACAACCCCAAACACCACAGCTTAGAAGTAAAACCCTTCTGAGAAAACATGTTTTGAATATAACTTCACATCATTGATGGAATTTAATTATATATGAGCACTTAAGTTTAGCACCTTGTAGCCAATTTTTACACTTGGGATTTTAGGTTTCTTTAATATATTTACTCAGGATGCCAAATGTAACTTATTTTTTTCCTAAACGTTGAGTCTATAGGGAAGTTTCCTCTCCAAGTGAAGGCTGGCTGCCCGAGACGGAGAGATGATTGAATTTGCAGGGCTGTCAAAAGTTGCCAAGAAGGAGGGATGAGGCAATGATGCAAGAGCTCTCTAGTGGACACTGTACTGCTCGGCCTAGATACCTCTTCAGAGCCAACACACTCATAACCAAGCTGCTGTGGATATTGATTGCAGATGGCCAATGATTGGCTGAGCCCCCTGCTTCAATTTAGGACAACTCTTAGGAGCCGTGCCAGCTCTACAGAGTCCCCTGTTAGGATTGGCTGAGGTCTCAGTTGCAGTCTCAGCTGGGGTCTCACCTTGCGGGTCAGTTTCACCTTCCTCACCCAGTTACAAATGTATCTCTTGAGGTTTCTCCCTAATAAGTCCTTTGTACAAAACTCTCTATCTCAGAGTTGGCTTCCAGGGAACCCAATCAAAGATAATACATTTAATTGGTTTCCCTGAAAGCAGAGCCTACAAGGAGAACTTTGGTGCAGGAGGTTTATCTCCCAAGAGATAATTCTAGGTATTGGGAGTGAAGGAGCAGGAGGAATGAAACAGAAAAGGAAAATAGCCAATATGAAGTGCGTAATCAAGCTGGTTGTTGCTGTGGGCAACCGGGGATCAATTCCTCTGGAGATGTTGGAGGAATCTGAGTGTGGCTCAGATATGTCTCAACAAAGAATGAGATGCTGGGACATTTATCCACATACTATTGCCCCCACTTATTTAAGGGTTATCTCTAGAGACACTAATGCCCCCAGGCTTCTGCTTGTTCTGTGCACAAATGGGACAATTTCTCAGCATTTCTGAGCATACCCTAAGGCAGAAAATAAGAGAGGCCCAGTAGGTATTGAGGTGGGATAGTTCCCAAATCAGAGGTGGCTGAGGGTCTGTGATGTGGAGCACCAAAAATGTCTGCTACTTAGGAGAAGGAATACCAGCCTTTTTATTTGACAGGAGTCAGAGGAGCTCATATAATTCAGGTGAAATTTCCAGGGTAAACTAGATATTTTTCACACCAAGCCTCTGTGTGTGGCACTGAACTGGCAGTGGAAAGGAAGGATATAGGAAAGTCGAAAGGAGACGAATTACAAGGTCTTTCACTTACTTACCTACTGAGCTGGCTGAGCAGTCCTTTTACTGGACCCTCTTCTCTCTGTGTAAAGCTAGACATATAAAAATTAGGTTCTGAGATGGAATCCAACAATATCTCAATTGTGTTAAGATGTGTTTATCTCCAGGGGTGGAAAGAAGGCAAAATAATATTGGTTCTGCCAGAAAAATACAAAGGAAAGAATTGATGAGAAAACACCAATGGCCGATCTATGTTCACTCTGAAATGTTTAGGCTGGCAAGTCTCAGAGCATGGGCTTGAGATCAGCAGTATCAGTACTATCTGGGAACCTGTTAGAAATGCAAATTTTCAGACACTTCCCCAGACCTGTAGAATCAGAGACTCTGGAGGATGGACCCAGCACTCTGTGCTTTAACCAAGCTTCCAGGGATTCTTGATGAGAGCTAAAGTCTAAGAATTTTAATGATCTAATTCTGGAGCATTCACTTATACCTGAGATTTTAGCAATGAAACCATAAATCTAATTCACAAATTTTGCTCCAGTTAGGCCTGGTTTCAAAACAATGTGGCATACACAGTGAAAATTATTCAGCAAGTATTCCCTTGATTAGTCTCTGTGTTGAGTAGGTGTCACATGAAGAGAAATTTTACAGATTTGAAAAACATCTAGAAGATAGCTTTTATTGTTTTATATCTCTGTAGTCGGCCATTGCCTATTTCTCTCCTCCTTGCCCAACAAATGCTGACGTATCATCTGTCATGTGCTAAACACTCGTGTAGATGCTAGAAATATAGCAATGAATGAAAGAGATGGAAATTCTTGTCCTCATGGAGCTTGGTGTGTGTGAGAGAGAGAGAGAGGGGGAGAGAGAGAGAGAGAGATGGAGGTGGGAGGGATGACAAAATGGTCATTAAACATAAAGAAATTACATAGCATATTAGAGAGTTCTTAGTGCTCTGGAGAAAAGTAAGGCAGGAGAGGAGAATAGGGAATTTTAAATAGGGTGGTCAGGGGAGGCTTCACCAAGGAGACGTGGAAAACCAGTTTTGAAGGATATGAGGGAGAGAACAGTGAAGAGAATTTGAAGAATGAATGTTCCAGGTGGAGGAATGGCAAGATCAAACAGATACCTCGAAGTGGGAGTGTGCTTCTAGCATTCAACATTAGTTCTGAACCTAGGTATGGAGAAAACGCTGCGTGACCGCAGAGCTTCATTGCTAACTATTGACAGCTGAGCAGCGAACCCCTGGCTAATTTGAAAGGAGAAGCATTGGAATCTGTGTTGAAATCCACTTTACATATAATACGTGTTTAGATGGCTCTTGTTATCCCTTTAAACACAGATGCAAATGCCTATGTGTGTAAATAAACTGGTGTACATTTTATTTATAATATGTACTTAACAGTTTATCTAGGCTTGTATCTATACCTATTTGTGCAGATTTTTTATATTTGTCAAACTGATTTATAATACATAAATGTAAATCAAACTGAGCTGCAGTTTTAAGGAGACAAGGAACCCTGAGTGGAGGATGGGACTTATTTTTTCCGCTAACAAACAAAACATTTAGAAATTGTCGTGGAGCCCTCTGAAGTCATGTTCAATGATACAAGCACAAGCTCTGAGCCCAACAGGAGTAAACGCACATGGTGGGTGAGGCTGGCCTGCCCGCTTTGCCTCAACATTTCCTTCCATTTTTGGCTTTGTGTGGCACTTCAACTCACTTTCGCTTCTCTTCAGGTTCAAACAATTTCATAACACAAATAAATAACCTTTTGGAAAAATTGTAATGTGGAGTCTTAATGGCAACCTGTTTCTTCTGGTTGTGTAAGAAAATTGGTAAGGATCTCAGAGGGTGGATAATTTCACCCTGGCTAGTAAATCAGGCAGTTCCTTACATCAAGGCAAATGGCGGTTGGTGCTGGAGAGCCGTCTTGTAATATCTACAGGAGAGTTTCCAGTGATTATGAGAGAAGCCCGCTGATGTGCAGCTTTGGACTTTTTCGTGTCAGCACTGAATGTTTTGATTCAGGTTAAACACAAACCACCTCTGCTTGGAAGAAGCAGTCCTCAGCACAATCTTTCCTAATCAGTTTGCCAGAGATAATGATTTATTCAGTGTATGAAGCATAGGGGTGACTTTTCCAGTCAGCACTGGGAAATATCTGGAAGGCAGTCTCGAGTCTCCATAGTGAATAGGGTTATTTTTCCCATATGTTTCCAGGCACCCCCTCAGTCTATGGTGGTCCATGTGAACACGTTTGCAGGAAACCTGTGAAGCTGAATTACTGTGGTGTCTACAACCGCTGAATTCTGAGTGTTAGTTCAATGCAATAAATGATGAACAATTCAATGCTGAATGACGTGTCCTACCGTTGGCCACAGAGAATTTTCCTTCTGAGGAATATTTAAGAAAACATGTATGTGGGGAGGTTTCAGAGCAGATTTGTCAGAAAATGATGGGAAGATTACACCAGCAATTCTTAGTCTTTTCAGGTATGAATATTTTTAAAATCCAAATATTTCGGGAAGCTGCTGCTGCTATTTCAGTATTCATTATATAATAGATATGATCATTTAAAAACATTACTTAGTTTACTAAGTTAGGCTTAAAGGGTTTATTCCTTAACACAGCTTCTACAAATTATTAGAAAAAAATTAACAGTCCATATATGTGTGAGGTATATTAGTTTATTTAACTGGCCCACAGAGGACTGCATAGATTTCCCTCCCCCAATTCCCTCCAAATGAAGCTCACAGCCCAGAGACTGGGAATTTAGGATGAAGTGCCTTTTCAGAATGAACTCGTGTAGCTCCAGGGTGCAATTAGTTGGCGCATGGTACTTATAAGGCAAGATAAATGCTTTTGTACCTACTAGCCTTCCACCTCCACCCTCAACAACATACACTTTGTTAAATGCACTGGCATTCAGGGGTGGGGGGGATAAGGTAGGACTAATGGACCTGCTCATTTGTGGCAAAGGGCAACAAGCAGTACCCAGCAGGTGTCATTGTGCAAGGTTTTAAGTCTAGTGTCACCATATTATGTCCGCAGTGCCAGAGGGCCACCAGACTTTGCTTAGAATGACTTCCTGCTGTTTTCTCTTCCCTGAAGGGATTTCTTTAAGTCTTAAGGTCATTGTGTTCCAGTGTCATCATTTATAATCTCTCTTGTAAGGATCTTCTCTTCCCCATGTCGCTCATCCACGGAGGGTGCCTCCTTTTCAGAACAAAAGGCTCAGTGTGGATTTTATTCTGAAAGAACAACCTAATTGTAATAAAGGCCCCACTGACCCTGTAGCTTATGTTGGTAAAGCTTCATTTTATTTCATTTTAAAAAATCTAATCCTTTATGAACTCGAATTTCAAAACAAGAAATTCACTCTTCCCAAAATGATAGTCAGATGGCTTTGGAAGGGCTGCAGTTCCTTCCCTGACTCCTGCGATGAGGGGTGTGTGTTTTATATATCCTATCATGCGCGGGACTCACACAGACCTTTTAAAGTTAATTAAAAAGTCTTCTATAGGCTGCCAGATCTGGGCAGGAGCATTCCTCGTAACCTTTTGTACCAGATTAAAAACCTCTGACAATCAGCGATGTTGCCAAATTTCAAATGAAGTGTTCAGAGTAAATTCAATAAGCTGTACAATTCAGTCAGCTTTAGAGTGACTCACGCTTCTGGTTCAGCAAGAACTGGAGGATTGATGGGGACTGAATTCCTTCCTTTGAAGATTTCTTTACCATCCTACTCTTTTCAATAGCATCCCCCCACCCCCATTGAGCACCCATAATGTTTCTAACCATAGGAGAGTGTTGCTCAAAGTCTCGTGGGCATGCCTTTGACACACATGTTCCTTATTATGTGCAGGTTGGGAAACCCTGCATACCGTTTTCCCTGCTTGGAGAGGCACAGTGCACAGGAGCATATCCAACTCGAGCTTTTCTGCAGAAAACGGTTTCGTTTTGCTTAACACAGTGTTTCCTAGATATATTTGACCATGCTACCTATTTTCCCCCAATAATCTTTAATAGCTTCCCAAGGAGCTTGCAATATCCCACAAAGGACTAGGTTGAAGGTTCTGTGAAAATGAACTCTATGATGTATAAATCTTGTACAAGTCATGGTTTCCTGTGATAAGCACAAAGAATACATTCCCAGTAGAGCATACCAGGAGACAGTGGACTGAGAGGGATGTTTGGTAAGCAGACTTCCAAGTTGCCCCAGTTCCTTTCAGGAGACCTGCTTCATTGGTGATGATGTAAGAGTTGGTTGCTTCTGAGAGAGATTCTGCCAGTTCACAAGATCAAGTGAACCTCGTGCTCCCAAATATATTGTTCTAAAATACAACCTTATATGTGTGGTTGCAGACACTGTCTTTAGCAAACCATGTCACTATGATCTGTCATCTGGCTATAATTTCTTTCTACCCTACTAGCTCATCTTGCTCTTCTGCCCACCGTGTATATAATAATGAACAGGCATCACCCCTGTGCAGTGGCCTTGCAACTACATAAGAAAGATCAGTTTGTGGGCACACATGCTTAGTTCCTTATGAAGTTTAAGTGGACCTTAGCACAGCAGGGATGGTCAGGGTGTACCCCAGAACATGTGTTCTGAGGAGAACATTTTGACCTGTCATTACCAGCTCTTTAACAGTCTGGGTCAGTAGAGTTTGGAGAATGCTGGACATTTTGAGTTTTTTTAGCAAGGGCAGAGCCAGGGTCCTGGCAGAAAAACAAATGACACGCTCAGAGAATTTTAACAGACAGCTTACAGAGGTAAGGGTGAGGTTAAGGGAACGGTAAGGGATAAGAAAGCACCCAGAGAATAGCAACAGCAGGAAGCTGTTACCACCCTAGGACTTCTCATTTTAAGCCCAATTTATCCAATTTATCCCTATTTGTGAAAATAAAATTAAATGACAGTGTTTCAAATGACACATTTGAAAGCCATACCGAAGTCAGATACAATTCTGAGTTTCTTAAAAAGAATCATTCCAGGACAGATTTTGAAGTCAAACCTCTGTCTTGCTATAGATCAAGGAAATAATACTTACAAACTATTAACTGTAGGCCTGCATAGGCTAGCTCTGGACAGCAATGAAAACATTGTGGAAACTTGTGTGACACCTTTTACGCTTCCCCAGCTCCATTTTCATATTGGGCAATAGGAACAACAAAAGCAAATTTGAAGAGGAAAAGGAGTTTCACAAGAAGTGCCTGAGGGATCTAGCTAAGACATGGGATCTTTACACACTGGAACCCTATATTTTGTTGTAAGGTTAGAAGAAAGTAATGGTTACTAACACTTAAAAGTATGGAAGTTTTGTAAATTATTTACTTATAAACATAAAAAAGATCAAAGGTATTCCTCGTATTCTAATACCTTTCTTTAGTGGGAAAGAGAGTAAGAACAGCTATCTCAGGCAAGGAATGCTGTGACCATGTGATCAGAATTCCACATGGGTACAGCTGCACACATTTTTAAAATTTAGTAACAACAGTGAAGCATAGATTATTAGTTTCATACAAACATAGTTTTTGATATAAATATGAAAGCAGTCCAAAAGTAGTTTAATCAACTTTATTCATACAAATTTGTAAATTTCTAGGTCAAGTGCTGGCCATTAATCAATTTTTGAGAAAGTTGATGTGAATCTCGACATTTTACAGATCGAATGGGATCTATGCTTCTCCAGAAGAGCTTAATTCAAGTACTTTTAGATTCATTTGTCACCTCTAGACTGCTGCTCCCTCCTCATCTCTTTTGAGAGTATACCGTCCTTTCCTTTTTCCCTATGAATCATTTGTTAACTTCCCACATACTCTCCTCCTCATGTATTAAAGATTTGGCTCCTATGTCAATGTTTTCACAGTTCTTTCCTCATTATTCTGGGAGTAAATTAAATGTCCCCATGGGGGAACCACCCAACAGTGTGTTTGCTGTTTTTTAACCCTTTCATCTTCAATGGCTTTCTTATTCACTCTTTCCTCACCCACTCAATCCCACAGTCAAACACTGGATATCATCACCATTGAAAACCACACCATCTCCACATTACTCTTTGAACATTTCACTCTATTCACAACTTCCTACCTTTCCAGTTTGTCGCTGAGTTGCATTCTCTGTAACAGTTCTTTAATTTCAGCAAGTTCCTCAATCCATTGACCTTTCCACTTTTTCCCTGTGCACCATGCTCCTCCTGATCCCTCTCCCCTCTTTATCCAGTCTAGATTAGATAGTTCTTATCAATACAACCATTCCCTTGTAAATATTTTTAACCACCTTCTCCTTTTCCTTCAGTCACTATCACTTGGGTGAACTCAATCATTTGTCATCTTCATATGGGTCAGTTGCGTAACTCACTATTTCTGGAGGAACTTCCACAACAGAATAGATTATCCTGCTAAATTGATGATTATTAGGCCCAAGCAGGCCTTCAAAACTGCCCAGCAGGCCTACTTGCTCATTCTCTACTTTGTGGAGTCACTATCTCACACATCTTTTATCTTAGTCAAACTTCTGATTATCTACTCTACCATCACTCTGTTCTCATTCTTAGTGGATGACTTTACTTCACACTTCATATGGAAATTGAACACTGTTACTTTATTTAGTTTTGGAGACAGGGTTTTACTTTGTCACCCAGGCTAGAGTGCAGCCTTGAGCTCCTGGGCTCAAGCAATCCTCCCACCTCAGCCTCCCAAGTGGCTGGGAGTACAGGTGTGTATTACTACACCTGAATAATTTTTTAAAAAATGTTTTTGTAGAGACAGGATCTCACTATATTGCCAAGGCTGAACTTGAACTCTTGGCCTCAAGCAATCCTCCTGCCTCAGCCTCCCAAAGTGCTGGGATTATAGGCAGGAGCCACTGTGTCTGGCCTGAACACTATTGAAAGGAACTCCCTCAACCTCTGGTCATTGATTTTCAAAATCTACTTGCCTCTTAATTCATTGCTCATTTCTTTCTTTCTTTTACAATGGACAAAATGTTCCTTTTTATATCCAAGGTCAAATCCTCCACTCTCCTCTAGATTCCATCATTCCTGCTTTTTTTGTGGAACCTCATTTTATTATTATTATTATTATTATTATTATTACTATTATTTGTCTCTTTTATGTCTTTAGCCTGTTACTTTCTTTCCTGGATTTTTCCTAAACATTAAGGTTGATTTAAGCACTGCTATCAAAGCACACAAAGACACATAAAGACACAGACACACACACCACTTCTCCCAGGCATTATATCCCTGTCTAGCTCCTATCCTATATCTTCATTTATTTTTTTTTTTAACTAAGCTTCCTAAAATGGTGCCTTATACTCACTATCTCTGTTTCCTTATCTCCTATTTATTTTGTAGATGTTACTAGAAGTCACAAATGTCTGGTTCTCCTTTTCATCAGCAGATGAAAATCTTCACTTTCTGCCTCCTTTGCAGTAGGGCACCATGTGGGTAGTCTGGCCAAGAATGAGTTCATGGGTCTCTATGCTTTCTTTCCCTGCCACAGCAACTGAGGCAGATGATAATATAGATGGTCCAACTTTAATGCTTTCTTTCCCTGCCACAGCAACTGAAGTAGATGATAATGTAGATGGTCCAACTTTAAGATGATAGAATGTCTGTTGCTCTAGGCAATCCAGCGATTTTGGCAGAAAACCACTGCTGATGTGCATTGTACATGTTACAATAGCAAGACATAAGGTTTTGTGTGTTAAACCACTGAAATTTTGCAGCTCATTTTTACAATAATACCTACCTTATAGTGACTAATTCACTCTTTAATTTACTCTGCTTTGGCATTTTTTTCTGACTACCATCAACCAAAATTGCTTTTGATAAGGTCACCAATGTCCTCTATATTGCTAAGCACAATAAAGATTTTCAATCCTATCTCTGTTGACCTCTTAGCAGTATTCAATACAGCCTTTCCTTCATCCTTCTTAAAATGTTCTACTCGCTTGGTTTCTAGGACACCAGATTCTCCTTGGCCACTCCTTCTTGGTTATTTTCATGGCTCCTCATTTTCTTTCTTATCTTTGCATGCTAGTTCCTCAAAACCCAACCTGAAAAGCTTCAGCCATATTGACCTTCTCTCAACTCCTTGAAAGAACCATACTCCTGTCTCATGACCTTCACACTTACATATTTCTTAACCAAGAACAAAGAGGACGATGGAAGAATGAAGGCAGACAAATGAAAAAGGAAGATTATTGCTGATATATTCCTGCTTGTATTTTAGATTTTAACCTGGCTGCCTGTTCTTCAGGGAATATGTGAATAACCTCTCCAGACTAGGTTGGATCCCCCCAACTATTCTCTCTTATAGTTCTCTGTACATTTCCTTTACAGCATTTATCATATATGAATATAATTATTTGTGTAATTATTAAGTATCCCTCTCCCTCATTAGTATGTAAACTGCTTAAAACAAAGATTCTTTCTATTTTGCCTAACATTGTATCTTCAGTGCCCATCACAGAACTTGGTGTGTAGTAGGTGACCAATATGTACCTGTTGAATAAATGCGTGATTGGTAATTTTCATCTTTGCTATTGTATTTTTATAAGATACGTATTTTTAAAGTCATATGGAGATAAACATTGCCAGACTATGGCCATACGGTCAGTAGTTTCCGTTTAATCCTAGAAATTATATACATCTTCAGATTCCAGGGACAGTATGTCTTAGAGAAGCATATTTCATGTTCACCCTAAATGGTTGCTCCTGAAACTGAGTCACACATTTAGAACAGATGCTTAATACAGATACATTGTGAGGCCTGCCTTTCAAAGAAAGCTTCAGAAGTTTGAAGTATGATTTGATGCATAAAAGTATATGACTCTCTTCCGATATTGTCATTTTATTTCTATCTAATAGGTCTGTAATTTTTAAAGTCTCATATATTACATTGAACTCAGTGGAATCTGTGCAGAATAAGTGCAGTCTTAAGGTTAATTTGTTCAATCAGTTTGAATGTGAAAACATGTACTTTTTGGCTAAAAAACCAAATTAGCCAACACCAAACCCTGCAGATTTTTTTTAACAACAACAACAACAACAAAAATCTAAGGAATTAATTGGTATCTGTCAAAAGTCTTCTCAGGAGGGACCCTAGAATGAATAAATTAACAATTTTTGATAAGTTCCTCCATCTCTTATGCAACGAACCTTATTGCAAAAGTTAGTAGCATAAATTCTCCTTACAAATGTTACAGTGGAAGTGGTACATAACTACCTTCTATTTTCACTCAAAAAGAAAAAGAGAGAAATTTCTAACCACATGATCACTGTTATAGATGCAGAAAAAACATTTGACAAAATTCCACACCCATTGATGATAAAGAACTCTGACCAAACTGGAAATAGAAGGAAACTTCTTCAGCCAAATAAAGGTGATGTATGAACACCCTACAGCTAACATCATAGTTAGTGGTGTAAAACTAAAGCTTTCCCCTGAAGATTGGAAACAAGACAAGTATGTCTTCTCTCACCACTCCCATCCAACGTCATACTTGAAGTCTTAGCACAATTAGGCAAGAAAAACAAATAAAAAGCATTCAGGTTGGAAAGGCAGAAGTAGAACTGTATTTTCAGACAGCACGATCCAGGATGTAGAAAATTCTGAGACAGTCACAAAAACTACCACTAGAACTAACAACTTCAGCAAGGTCATAGGATACAAGATCAATATACAAAGATTAATTGTGTTTTTATTTACTAGTAATGAACGATCCAAAAACTGAAATTAAGGAAAAATACCATTCACAATAGCAGCAAAAATAAGAAAATGTTTAGAAACAAACTTAACAAAAGACCAAGGCTTCTGCACTGAAAACTATAAAACAATGCTGACAGAAATTTAAGAAGATTTGAATAAATGGAGATACACTGCATATTGATGGATTGGGAGACTCAATGTTATTAAGATGGCATTTCTTCTGAAACTGATCTATAAATTCAATGCAATCCCCATCAAGAGTCCATCTTGCTATTTTTTTTTTTTTTTTGGAAATTGACAAGCTGAAATTTATGTAGAAATGCAAGAAAATGCATGGGACCCAGGATAGCCAAAGTAACCTTGAAAAAGAAGAACAAGTTTGGAGCATTTAAACTTTGTGATTTCAAAACTTACTACAAAGCTAGAGTAATTAGGAAAGTGTGGTACTGGCATAAGAAGAGATATATAAATCAAAGGAATGGTGCTGGGACAACCGGATATCCACATGCAAAAGAATGAATTTAGACCTCTCCTTCATACCACACATAAAAATCACAGATATAAATGTAAGAGCTAAAACTATAAAGCTCTTAGAAACAAAACATATAAGTAAATTTTTGTGACCTGAGGTTAGACAAATGATTTTTGGATTGACACCAAAATTACAAGCAATAGAAGAAAAAAATGATAATTTGGACTTCTTAAAAATTAAACCTTTGTGCTTCAAACAACATCATTAGGAAAATGAAAAGACAAGCATTTCAAATTGTAATGTAATAAAGGACTTTTATCTGGAATATGGAAAGTACTTTTGCAGCTAAATAATAATAATAAAAAACAATTAAAAATGAGCAACCTACCTGAATAAACATTTCTTCAAAGAACTTATACAAATGGTCAATAAGCACACGAAAAACTGCTCAACATATAAGCCTTTAGGGCAATGCACATCAAAACCACAACGAGATATTACTTCACACCCACCAGGGTAGATGTAACCAATAAAAACAGACAATATGAAGTTTTGGCAAGGATGTGGAGAAGTTAGAGCCTTGAACCATTGGTTGTGGCAAGGCAAAATAGTGTAGCCACTTTGGAATGTGGTTTGGCAGTTCCATAAAAGTTAAATACGAACTTACCATACAACACAGCAATTTCACTCCTGTCTGTGTGTGGAAGAGAATGAAAACATGTTTACACAAAGTCTTGCATGTCAGTATTCATGGCAGCTTTATTCATGATAGTCAAAAAGTAGAAACAATCCAAATGTCTGTCAATGGGTAAATGGATAAACAACATGTGGTCTAGCCATACAATAGAATACTATTGGGCAATGAAAAGGAATGAGATACCAGTACTGTTCCACCATGGCTGGACTTCAAAAATATTATGCTAAGTGAAGGAACTTGGATATAAAAGACCACATATTGTATGATTCCATTGATATGAAATGTCCAGAACAGGCAAATTCATAGAGATAGAAAGTAGATTAGTGGTTGCCAGGGGCTGGGAGTAGAGTGAGGTGGAGTGGGGAATGACGAGTGACTACTGATTGGTAAGGTGTTTCTTTCTGGGGTGATAAAAATGTTCTGGAATTAGATAGAGGTGATGGAGGCAGAACTCTAAGTTTACCAAAAACCATTCAATTGCACACTGAAATAAGTAAATTTTATATTATTGAAATTATATCTCAGTAAAGCTGTAAAAAAGAAATTTCTAGGAAGGGATTAAGATGACGGATAGGAGGCAGGACCAGCCTGCAGCCCCACTTGGACAGATAGATCAGCGTGTGGAGACTCTCACTGTGAACTTTTGTTCCAAGAACTACCACAGGAACATACAAGGAAAGCTGAGAAAATCCACAGACCCTTTGAAGGAACTGGATCACCACTGCAGGCTCCCTGAGATGCTGAAAAACTGTGAGTCTGCTTGCTTTCTCAATGGAGAGGCTCATGGTCTGGGGCAAGTTCTCAGCCCTGGTCACCAGCTGCCTGGAAATAGACTTGGTGCTGTTGGGGGAGCACAGTGGGAGTAAGACTGGTCTTTAGGAATGCTGACTGCATGGGAGAAGGTTGAGGCTGGTGACTGTCAGCTTTTTCTTACTTCTCTGGCGACCTGTATAACTCAGCAGAGGCAGCTATAATCCCCCTGGGAATATAACTCCATAGGACTGGGAACCACACCCCCATCCCCCACAGCAGCCGCAGCAAGCCCTGCTCAAGGAGAAGATGGGCTCAGACACACCTATCTTTGCCCCCACCTGGTAGTCTTTCTCTACTCGCCCTGGTAGCCAAAGACAAAGGTCATAATGTCTTGGGAGGTCTGTGGCCCTGCCTATCACCTGAGAATTCTAAATACTTAACCAGGTGTCCCTAGGGCAAGCTTGCATCCTCCCTATAGGACCACAGCTGATGTGCTCTTGAAAGTGCCACCTCCTGGCTGGAAGCCAACCAACACAAAACCAACGCACTAAATAAAAACACAACCAAGGACCTTCACACAGTCCACTTCACTCGCCTGCTACCTCCACTGGAGCAGGTGCTGGTATCCCTGGCTACAAGACCTGAAGATGGATCACATCACAGGATTCTTTGCAGACACCCTCCAGTACCAGCCCAGAGTCTGGTAGCTCCGCTGGGTGGCTAGACCCAGAAGAGCAAAAATAATTACTACAGTTCAGCTCTTAGGAAGCCCCATTTCTACGGGAAGGGGGTGAACACCACATCAAGGGAGCACCCTGTGGGACAAAAGAATCTGAAAAGCAGTGCTTGAATCCCAGATCTTCCCTCTGACATAGTCTACCCAAATGAGAAGGAACCAGAAAAACAATTCTGGTAATATGACAAACATGGTTCTTTAACACCTCCAAAAGATCATCCCAGCCCAACAGCAATGGATCCAAACCAAGATGCAAATTCTGAATTGCCAGAAAAAGAATTCAGAAGGTTGAGCATTAAGCTAATCCAGGGGGCACCAGAGAAAGGTGAAGTCCAACTTGAAAAAATGAAAAACATGATACAGGATATGAAAGGAAAGTTCTTCAGTGAAATAGCATGAATAAAAATAATCACAACTTCTGGAAATCAAGGACATACTTACAGAAATACAAAATGCACAGGAAAGTATCATTTACACAATTGAACAAACAGAAGAAAGAACTTCAGAGCTTAAGACAAGGCTTTTGAATTAACCCAATCCATCAAAAATGAAGAAAAAAAATTAAGAAATGAACAAAGCCTCCAAGAAGTTTGGGACTATGTTAAGCATCTGAACCTAAGAATAATTAGTGTTCCTGAGGAAGAAGAGAAATCTAAAAGTGTGGAAAATGTATTTGAAGGAATAATCGAAGAAAACCTTCCTGGCCTTGCTAGAGATCTAGACATCCCAATACAGGAAGCTCAAAGAATACCTGAGAAATTCATTGCAAAAAGGTCATTGTCCATGGACATAGTCATCAGATCATCTAAAGTCAAGACAAAGGAAAGAATCTTAAGAGCTGTGAGGCAAAAGCATCAGGTAGCTGAAAAAGGAAAACCTATCAGATTAACAGCAGATTTCTCAGCAGAAACCCTACAAGCTAGAAGGGATTGGGGTCCTATTTTTAGCCTTCTTAAACAAAGCAATTATCAGCCAAGAATTTCATATCCAGTGAAACTAAGCTTCATAAATGAAGAACAAATACAGTCTCTTCCAGACAAATGCTGAGAGAATTCACCACTACCAAGCCAGCACTACTAGAACTGCTAAAAGGAACTCTGAATCTTGAAACAAATCCTCAGAATACACCAAAATAAAATCTCCGTAATGCATAAATCTCACAGGACCATATAACAATAACACAATGAAAAAGAAAAGGTATTCAGACAACAAAGAGCATAATGAATAGAATAGTACCTCACATCTCAATACTGTTAGGTTGGTGTGAAAGTAATTGCAGTTTTTGCCAAAATGGCAGAAACTGCAATTGCTTTTGAAGCAACCTAATACACTGTAAATGGCCCAAATGCTCCATTTAAAAGATACAGAATAGCAGAATGGATGAGAATTCACTAACCAACTTTCTGCTGTCTTCAGGAGACTCACCTAACACATAAGGACTCCTATAAACTTAAGGTAAAATAATGGAAAAATATATTTCATGCAAATGGACACCAAAAGCAAGCAGGATTAGCTGCTCTTATATCAGACAAAACAAACTTCAAAGCTACAGCAGTTAAAAATGACAAAAAGGGACATTATATAATGATAAAAGGACTAGTACAAGAGGAAAATATCACAATTCTAAACATATATGCATCTAACACTGGAGCTCCTAAACCTATAAAACAGTTACTACTAGACCTAAGAAATGAGATAGACAGCAACACAATAATAGTGGGGGACTTTAATTCTCCACTGATGGCACTAAACAGCTCATCAAAACAAAGTCAACCAAAACACAATGAACTTAAACCATACCATACAACAAATGGACTTAACAGATATTTACAGAACATTTCACCCAACAACTGCAGAATATACATCCATTCATTGACACATGGAATATTCTCCAAGATAGACCATGTTATAGGCCACAAAACAAGTCTCAGTAAATTTAGGAAACTCGAAATTATATCAAGTACTCACTCAGACCACAGTGGAATAAAATTGGAAATCAACTCCAAAAAGAACTCTCCAAACCATGCAAATATGTGGAAATCAACATGCTCCTGAATGATCATTGGGTCAACAATGAAATCAAGATAGAAATTAAACATTCTTTGAACTGAATGATGATAGTGACACAACCTACCAAAGCCTCTGGGATACAGCAAAAGCGGTGCTAAGAGGAAAGTTTATAGTATTAAATGCCTACATCAAAAAGTCTGAAACAGCACAAATAGACAATCTAAGGTCACACCTCATGGAACTGGAGAAACAAGAACAAGCCAAACCCAAACCCAGCCGAAGAAAAGAAATAGCAAAGACCGAGCTGAGAATCAAATCAAGAAATCAACTCCTTTCACAATAGCTGCCAAAAAAAAAAAAAAAAAAAAAAATTTAGGAAGATACCTAACCAAGGATGTAGGTGAAATACCTCTACAAAGAAAACTACAAAACACTGCTGGAAGAAATCATACATGACACAAACAAATGGAAACACAACCCATGCTCATGGATGGGCAGAATCAATATTGTGAAAATGATCATACTGCTGAAGGCAATCTAAAATTTCAATGCAATTCCCATCAAAATACTACCATCATTCTACACAGAACTAGAATAAACAATCCTAAAATTCATACAGAATCAAAAAAGAGCCTGCATAGCCAAAGCAAGACTAAGCAAAAAGAACAAATCTGGAGGCACCACATTACCTGACTTCAAACTATACCATAAGGCCATGGTCACCAAAACAGCATGGTACTGGCATAAAAATAGGCACATAGACCAATGGAACCAAATAGAGAACCCAGAAATAAAGCCAAATACTTGTAGCCAACTGATCTTTGACAATACAAACAAAAACATAAAGTGAGGAAAGGACACTCTATTCAACAAATGATGCTGGGGTAATTGGGAAGTCACATGTAGAAAAATGAAACTGGATTCTCATTTCTCACCTTACACAAGAATTAACTCAAGAGGAATCAAATACTTAAATCTGAGACCTGAAACCATAAACATTTAGAAGATAACATCAGAAAAACCCTTCTAGACATTGGCTTAGGCAAAGACTTCATGACCAAGAACCCAAAAGCAAATGCAACAAAAATAAAGATAAATAGATGGGACTTAATTAAACTAAAAAGCTTCTGCACAGCAAAAGAAATAATCAGCAGGGTTAACAGACAACCCACAGTGTGGGAGAAAATCTTCACAATCTATACATCTGACAAAGGACTAATTTCCAGAATCTACAAAGACCTCAAACAAATCAGCAAGAAAAAAAAAAAGAGCAATCACATCAAAAATAGGCTAAGGACATGAATAGACAATTCTCAACAGAAGATATACACATGTCCAACAAGCATACTGATATGGTTTGGCTGTGTCCCCACCCAAACCTCATCTTGAATTGGAGCTCCCATACTCCCATAATCCCCATGTGTTGTGGGAGGGACCTGATGGGAGGTAATTGAATCATGGGAGCAGGTTTTTCTCATGATAGTAAATAAGTCTCATGAGATCTGATGGATTTATAAAGGGGAGTTCCCCTGCACATGCTCTCTGCCTGCCACCATGTAAGATGTGCCTTTGCTCTTCCTTTGCCTTCCATCATGATTGGAGGCCTGCCCAGCCATGTGGAACTGTGAGTCCATTAAACCTCTTTTTCTTTATGAATTACCCAGTCTCAGGTATTTCTTCATAGCAGTATGAAAATGGATCAATATACATATGGAAAAATGTTCAGTAGCACCAATTATCGGGGAAATGCAAGTCAAAGCCACAATGAAATACCACTTTACTCCTGCAAGAATGGCCATAATAAAAAAATCAAAAATAATAGATGTTGGGTGAAAAGGGAATACTTTTACACTGTGGGTGGGAATGTAAACTAGTACAACCACTATGGAAAACAGTGTGGAGATTTCTTAAAGAGCTAAAAATAGATCTACCATTTGATCCAGCAATCCCACTACTAGGTATCTACCCAGAGGAAAAGAAGTCATTATATGAAAAAGATACTTACACACACTTGTTTATAGCAGCACAATTCGCAATTGCAAAAATATGGAACCAGTCCAAATGCCCATCAATCAACCAGTGGGTAAAGAAAATGTGGTGTATATATACCATGGAATATTACTGAGCCATAAAAAGGAATGAAATAATGGCATTTGAAGCAACCTGGATGGAATTGGAGATGATTATTCTAAGTGAAGTAACTCAAAAATGGAAAACCAAATATCGTATGTTGTGACCAATATGTGGTAGCTAAGCTATGAGGATGCAAAGGCATAAGAATAATACATTGGACTTTGAGGACTCAGGGGAAGGGGAAGGAGATGGTGAGAGATAAAAGAATACACGTTGGGTACAGGGTACACTGCTTGGGTGATGGGTGCACCAAAATCTCAGAAATCACCACTAAATAACTTATTTATGTAATCAAACACCACCTATTCCCTAAAAGCCTATTTAAATAAAAAATTAATTTCTAACAATGTTTTCATTACCAATGTCATTTCTGTGGCAAGTGAACTCAGTTTCTCCACAGTAGATCAAACTTTAAAAATTCTTTACTTGTGGGACGTTAGTCCTTCGATGTTTATGTGAGCAAACTAATTAGGCAATGGATTTTTCATTCTTTCTTTGTTGGTTATTTTTTATCCATTAATATCTCAGGAGGAATCTTGCCCAGGGTCAGCTGAATTACATTTGCTGTGTGGTGGTTAAACCCTCAGACTGTGGGATCTGAGGATCCTGCCTCCATCACTTAGCTGTGTTAAATTTGGGGCATGATTACTTAGACTTTCTAATTCTTCCTCTTCTTTACAGAGGAGGTAAAAATAGAAATGACTTCACGTTTATTGTGAGGAATTAAAATGAACTTTTTACAGCACCTGACACATAGTAAATGCTCAATCGAAATAAATGCAATCTACTCTGGGCTGAATGCTAGACACCCTGGTATAAAGGAATAAATCATTTATTAATTACAAGATTTGCCTCAAGCTTGTCTAAGGCCGAACTGGAACTAACATCTTCTGGATGGTTTTCTGTTTTATTTCAGATTTCAGCATGTAGAGTGGCTGCCCTATCTGTTCCTCCTTCCCAGTCTCTACCTGGTCTTGATTTTGAATTTCTTCAACTGCTTGTATGCGTAAAAGTCTCAGGATCAGCTGTTACAGTCTAAGTGCACCCCTGAGTCACTGTCCTCCAGGTGGGAAAAGTTCCAAACCCTCAGAGCCCCTGGGTAAAGCTGCAGTCGCTTTGAGGATGATCTTAGACCTATAGTGTATATGCAACAGGAAGAGATTTTGCTTTCCATTGGTGGTATCCATCAAATTTTACTTTTTGGCCAGACATGATGGGATTTTTCACAGCTTCAAAATCAGACAGAAACTGTGCCTAAGATGGAATTTATAGCCTGGATATAAATTGAAATGGATATCAAAGGGGGGCAAGTGCCCCTTAAAATAAAACCAGAGAATAGGGAGCAATGGTCTTAGAAGTGATGCCTCTGAGAGGGATTCGTAATAGAATCTAACTCAGAGTTAAATGAGCAGTTTGTACAGTAAAATATCGTGTTCTGGCTACATGGATGATCATGTTAATTTATAAATTAAAAACAAGACTCCATGTTGAAGGCACACACTGACATGTTGAAGGAGAATTTCTACCACTTTGGAAAAGAGTTTTTTTTTTTTTTTTTTTTTTTTTTTTTTTTTTTTTTTTTTTTTTAAAGCCCTCCATAAAAATTTTCACTTGTCTGCATTCTTGCTATGTCTTCATTCTCTTTTCTGCACTTCTCCTCACCTCTCCACCTTCCTTTGCTTTGGCGATTTCTACCTGACTCCACTGTGCAACAAGGTGAAGAATGAGGGGAGATGTGAGTGAATGTGGTGTAGCCTACACACTGATTTATCTCTGTCCAAATCTTCCCTTGTTCACTTTAAGACACAAAACCAAACATTTCCTTCCCCTGTCTCCCAAGGATTGGGTGGACCTGATCTAATAAAGGTCATTAGAAGCAGAGAACCTTTCCCAGCTGTAGTTAGTAAGAGATGTGACAATAGAGCAGGGTGAGAGAGAGAGAGAAAGCAGATGTTGCTGGCTTTGGAGGTGGACAAAGAGGCTGTGAGCCAGGGCATGTAAATAGCCTCTAGAAACTGGAAAAGGCAAGGCAACACATTCTCCCGTGATGACACAAGAAGGAAGGCAGCCCTTCCAACACCTTGATTTTAGCCCAGTGAGATCCATGTCAGACTTTTGACCTACTATATTAGGGTTCTCCAAAGAAACAGAACCAATAGGATATATAGAGAGAGATATATAAGAGGAGATTTATTATGGGAATTGGCTCATGTGATTATGGAGGCTGAGGAGTCCCGCAACCTGCCATCTGCAAGCTGGAGACCCAGGAAAGCCAGTGGTGTAATTCAGTCTGAGGCAGAAAGCCTGAGAATTTGAGGGAAGGCTGGAATAAACCCCAGAGTCTGAAGACCTGAGACCCAGGAGCTCCAATGTCCAAGGGCAGGAGAAGATTGATGTCTCAGCTCAAAGGCAGAGTGAGAGAATTCACCTTTCTGCCTTTTTTGTTTTATGTGAGCTCTCAGTGAACTGGCTGATGTCCACCACGTGGGTGAGTGTGAATCTTCGTTACCCAGTCTACTGATTCCAATGCTAATCTCTTCCAGAAACACCCTCACAGACACTCTCAGAAATCATGTCTTACTAACTACCTGGGGATCCCTTAGCTCAGTCAGGCTGACACATAAAATTAACCATCACCCTTACAGAAATGTAAGATAATACATTTATGTTGTTTTAAGCCACTGAATTTTTGGTAATTTGTTACAGCAGCAATAGAAAGCCAATATACCTTCCCATTCTTTTCCTTTCGCCTTCATTCTCCCCACACCATTGTAAGAAGATACTTCATTAACAGCCCTTCGTTGAAATCATTTAAAGTGAAACCTGTTCTCTGTCCTTATAAATGTGTAGTCTCATTTTATTCTTCCTTCCTTCTGCCATTTATTCTCTATGCCCATATTCATTCTTCTTTTTCAGTTAGGCACCCTTTCAAATGTTTAATACATGTCCTTGTATATGTAACCCACCCAAAAGATACATGTGAATGTGCACCTTTTAAACTTAAATAAACTATCTTCTATAATAAGTCTAATTTTTCCATAGGTTTTAGTTTTTATTCAATGCTACATCTTTAAGAATGATCAGTATGGCTGTATACGAGCTGGTTCCTTGCATCCGATTGCTGTATCCTTGAGTCCTGAGATCTAGGCATGAAAGGATCCAAGTGAACCAAGGCCCTGAAGGATCCTGAGAAGAGAGCAAAGTTCCCATCTCAGAAGACGGGGTGAAGGCAGACAGCAGGGAAGTTGGGAGTGGAATGAGATAGAAGGTGAAGAGATGTGACTGGAGAGATGCCCTTAGGAACCAAAAATTTATGAAATGAGTGTGAAAAAGTGAGTTCATTCGTAACAAGTAGCTTACAAGCATTTTCATTTGATCCAGCCTCCCTAAATTTCTCTGCTTTTCCTTGGCTTACCTTGGACATTTATCTCTGACCCTAGAAAGCAAAGCAAAACAAAGCAAAGCCCAGTCTGTCTCAGCCTAGTCTTAAATCTTGCTGCTAATCAAGACCTTATTTACTATTCTGACACCTAAATATTTATCTCCTTTGTGTGAACTTACAGTCTCCTGAATTTGGAGCTATATGTAGATTTAACTCATGCAAATGACTTCTTGTGTGACCCATGAGAGTATTTCTTTCCAGATAAATATATATGTATTTTTTCTTAGTGAAAATAGTTTTTTCTTGCTTTTATTCCAGATTACAAAAGGAATTCATGCTTATTATACAAAATCATTATTATAATACAGAAAAGTAATATCATACAGGAAAGAATGAAGATATAAATATTACTTATTCCATCATCTGATTTTAACATTTTTCATGTATATTATTTCAGCCTTTATTAATAATATTAAACCAATACATATTTATTATGCAATTTAATGGGCTAAGTGCTGGAATATAATAAAAGGTGAAAATGGGCACAGTTTCTGCCCTTTGGACCTTGTAATTTAGTGAGGGAAAATTACATTTAATTATATGATTATTTAATGTCTGCAATAGTTGCAATGCTTTTGCTGGTATATCAGCCAGCTATTGACACAGCAATGCTCCATAGTAAATTACCCCAACACCCAGTGGCATGTAACAATAAACACTTTTTCCCATGCTCACAGGTCTGCAGGTCAGTTTGGGAAACTCTGCTTTAGGTTGTAGGTCTG
The DNA here is from genome assembly GCF_007565055.1 of Rhinopithecus roxellana. Taxonomy (NCBI): domain Eukaryota; kingdom Metazoa; phylum Chordata; class Mammalia; order Primates; family Cercopithecidae; genus Rhinopithecus; species Rhinopithecus roxellana. The sequence goes on along the minus strand of NC_044555.1, from coordinate 32,845,999 downwards.
TGAATTGGCAGAGGTGGCTCTGTTTTAGGGTGTGAGTTAAATTTAGGTCCTCTTTATTCTGTTACCCAGACTGGTGGGAAAACAGCTACCTAGAGGATGATCTTCTCATTTAGAGAGAACAAGTAAAGCAAACGAAATCATGCAAGTACATGTTGAGCTTTTTCTCTCATTATGTTTGCTAACATACCATTGGCCACAACAAGACACATTACCAAGCCAAAAGCCAAGCGACAGAGAAGAACTCTTGCCACCATGAGGATGTGGCAAGGGTACGTATGGCTATCTATTACAGAGGCGTGAAGAATTGGAATAAGGAATTCAACTAATCATAGTATGTACAACCAGAAGTGTTATTTATCAACTGTTTTCTCCTCATGTTCATAAAATGTCTGAAACATTATTAGGTGTCATATCATCTCACAATATTATCTAAAAGGGAAGAGATGTGTCCTATCTTATTCCTTTCTAGAAGGCCCACTCCCCATCTCCTTGTTATTTCACTTCTCATTAGCAAGGGTTGCTTCACATGCCCATTCCTAATCCAATCACTGGTAAGAGAATGAAACTGATGTGATTGGCCTACACTAGAAAACATTCATTCCCTGGGGCTGGAGAATGACTCCTGACACAAGACTGTAGAAGGTCCAGAGCATACCTTTCAGGGCCTTGCAGATCAAGTTAAAGATTTTATTCTTCATCCTGAGAGCAATGGAAAACCACTAAAGAGTTTTAAGAAAGAAAGTGATGTAATCAGAATTGAGTTTAAAGGAAGGGTCACACTATCTACAGTGTGGAGACAAATTGAGGAGTTGCAAGAATGGATAGAGAGGGATGAGATGGGCATTTATTGTGTAGTTCAGTTGAGAGAAGATGATAGTTTAGCTGGAATGGTAGTGGTAGATATGAAACAGATGTGATTAAATTTGAGAAATATTTAGGAGGTAAGGTTGGTAGTATTTAGTGATGAATTAGGTTTGGGGATGGTGATGAACGAAGGTATCAAGGGCTTTTTTTAGGTTTTAGGACTACATAGCTGAACCAATGTTGGTACTATTCATTGTGATAGGGAATAGAGGAAGAGGTTCAGATATGAGCAGGAGGACCTCAAATACAAATGTTGAGCTTGGTATGCCTCTGAAATGTTTACAAAGAGATATTGGATTTATGTGTCTGAGATAGTATGTATGCATCTGCACAAAAATGGAAATTGATGCCAAATATGTTAATAAGGGAGAATATAAAATGGAAAGAGTGAATGGTCTAGGAGTAAGCTATGAGGAATACCAGCATTTAGTGGGTTAATAGGAGAGGACGAGCCTATGATATGGTGAAGGCAGCTGAGAAAGACCGATCATTGAGGTAAAAGAAAAACTCAAATGTAGAAAGAAGACCAGAAGCCAAGAGAACAGAGTGTTTAATTAAAAAGAGAGTGAAGTGAACTGAAGTTAGATTGGTTAGTAACATTGAGATCATAGCTCATAAGTAAATCAGCGAGTACTGTTTTGGTAAACTAATGGGTGCAGAAGATGAGAAAATGGAGGTGTTGGGTAGAGGAAATTTTTTAAGAGCTTGGCTTTGAAGGGGACAGAATATGAAGTGGGAAGTGTAACTAAGGGGGCATTGGGAGATAACTGAATGGGCTTGATGTTGATGAGACGTATTCAGGTGAGAAGAAGCTTTATGTACAAAAGAGAGATGGTATAAGAAAGACTAAGACTCCTGAGAAAACAGAGGGTAACAGAATCTATACATGTATCTTTATGTATTTATGTAGTTAAATATCTCATCCTTATACAACAGCATCCCAAAGAGAAAAGCAAGTGGACAGGTGTGAGTGACTAAAATGCCTTCTATATCCACAGCTCTCTTTTTATTTGGGTGAAATCTTTTTTTTTTTTTTGAGACAGGGTCTTATTCTGTTGCTCAGACTGGAGTGAAGTGGTGTGATCACGGCTCACTGCAGTCTCAACCTCCCAGGCTAGGGTGATCCTCCCACCTCAGCCTCCTGAGTAGCTGGGACTACAGGCATGCACCACCATGTCTGGCTAATTTTAAAATTTTTGTAGATATGGGGTTTTGCCATGTTGCCCAGGCTGGTCTCCAACTCATGGACTCAAGTGATCCTCCTGCCTTGGCCTCCCAAAATCCTGGGGCTATGGATGTGAGCCACCACACCCGGCCAGTGTGAAATTTTGACCTGAGGCCACCAACAAACTTCTATATCTCATTAGCCAGAACTGGGTCACATGCTTACCCCTGGGTTAATTACTAGCAATGGGAAATGAAATGTCCATGATTGACTTACAGTCACCCCTCATTTTTCATGCTTGGGCCTGGATACATTGCCAACAAAAAACATCGAGGCAAGGAAGACTGTGAAATAAGTTTTGGACTGGTGGCTCCAAGACTGTCTACCACCAAGAATGTTTGTCTCAGTAGCTATTTTGATTGACTCTTGTATGTTTGTGTAATTACAAAATTAGTTGATAATATAAAAAATTCACATAATGTTGAAAGACATAATAAAAAGTGAAAATAAAATAATGCATAATTCCACTAACCCCAAAATAAGCAATTGTGATTAACATTTCGGTATAGAGCCTTTCAGAACTTTCATATGCTTCAAAATGATTTTTCTTTTCTTTTTCAAAATTGGGAGCATACTGTGTGTGTGTGTGTGTGTGTGTGTGTGAGTGACATATTCTCCTTTTTTCACATGAAACGTATTTTTTGAAATGAAACACTAAAATATAAACTAGATCCTGGTAAATTGTGTGTTTCCATTATGTTTATGGTTGTTCCATACACAGTTCTAGGGGTATATGAGCATGCATGCCTGTTTCTTTATTCCCTGAACAATGTTAGGTATATCAGTTTTAAAAATCTTTGATAATCTTATAAAATAAAAGTGATAAATCAATCTAATTAACTTTTTTGTTTAGGTTTAAAAAGCTTTCCATGGATACATTTGCCATTTTAACTTTTTATTCTTTCATTTTCCTTATATTTCTTATTGATTTGTGAGAATCTCTTTATGTATTAAGGACATGAATTCCTTAACATATGTTTCAGATGTTTTAATTTTTTTTTAGTTCATGTTTTCTCTTTTAACCTTGTTAATAATCTTTGGGGTTTGTGCAATTTTAAAATTTCTAGATGAATTCATCAAAGCTTTTTCTTATGGTTTCTAGACAGTACAATGTAGTATTTAGCATCCAGGTTTTCAGAGTCAGAAAGAATAGGGCTTGAATCCTGGCTCTTTCCATGATTCTATTGTAATGATCTTTGAGAAAATGACTCAACTTTTCAGGCACTTTGTTTCGCTATCTATAAAACGGAGACAAAAATGCCTCCTTCAAAAGACTGTTATGCAAATTATATACAAATCATGAATGAAAAGAGTTCAAAGGCTGGTGCATTAATGCCCAATAATTTTAGATATTGTTATAAGAATAAATATAACATGATTATAAAAGATCTTTGTATTAAAATTTTATAAAATGTGCATATATTTCTTGTCTTTAAATGTAAATATGAAAATATAAATCTTAATTTTAAACAGAACGATAATACCAAAACAGTTTCACATGGATTAAAATTTGAATTTGAGTAATGTAAATTCAAAGACTTTATTATTGGAGATTTTGAAGTCTTAAACAAATATAGTCCACTTTTTTTTTTAAATGTATGGTCTGTGTGTAAAGGTTAAAAGTTATTTTATGAAGTTATTTATCCTTTATTCAACCATTATAGCTTTATAAATTTTCAGTGAATCAAATGAATTATCAACTATGGAAGAAACTAATTAGATATTTTTCATATTCATGCTTGGTTTGTAAGTATTATTTGAAAGTCAGAGAATTTTAAATATTTCATGAAACCATTAGGTAAAGAAACCATAGCTCCCTTTTCAGCTTTTTTTCCCCCTATTTTAGTTAATATCCAGAAGGGATGGCCATATCTGGGTAGATGAACACAAACAGATTACTTATGTAGTCTTGGATTTTCTCTACATTTCATGGGTGATGAAGAGTTCACTATACACATATGTGTGTGTGTATATATATATGTCTCTTTCTCTCTCTCTCTCTCTCTCTCTCTCTATATATATATATATATATGAAGTGCTGACTTGTGAAAACAACAAGAATTATTGCTTTGAGAATACTGAATGTGTAATGATTCCTTCCACTAGAAGAAGCTGTGCTTCATAAGAACCCAGACAGGATGGGAGGGTTCCAGAATACCGAGCTCCTCTTCTTAGACAGGCAGTGTGGTGTAGAGCTTAGAACAGGACTTTGCAGCCTTGCTGCCTGGATTTGAATTCTACTTGTGTTGCTTAGTAGCTCTGAGGCCATAGGCAAATTATCTAACTTCTCTGTACCTCAATTTCTTTGTACAGTGGGGATGAGAGTAGTGCCTACCTTGAAGGGGTATTGTGACAGTTCAGTGACTTAATGGCTTTAAAGCACTTAGAACAGTATCTGATATAATTAACAGTCAATAAATATGATGTGATGATCTTGTACTCCTCTATCCAACTTCTATCATAGCACTGTGACATTTAAACTATAGTGTTCAGTACAGTTATAGAAATATCTTAAATTTGTTGGTTTTCCTTATGGAGAGGAAACCCCTGGATCTCTTGAGGTTTCATGCTCCAATCTGAGTAGAAAAGCCAGGACAGACATAGAAGGTAAGGAAAGTGAAAAGCATTTGACAATGCATCAAGAAACCAATAATAGCACCTCTCCTTTTAGTGATGAAAGGCAATTTTTATATACTATACTAAATAAAATGTATTGCAAGTATTCATAAGATAGCATCAAAATCCATTCATTATGTCCACTAGCTATTGTGTTATTCAGGTATCTGTTGGCATATTGCTTGGTATAACTGAATAATGAAGCTTTCATTCAATTTGCAGATCTGCAGTACAGTGTATTTAGGAATTAGCTCAATGTTTCATCTGTATCTGTTATGAAAAGGACAGATAATAGAAAGATTGCCATGCTGTCTGGTAGCAAAACCATCTCATGGGATTGCTAAATGAGGTGCAAGCTCATCTGGAAATCCAAGCAATCTTCCTTTCCTTTCTTACCTTTTCCCCTTTACATGAGAATTTCTTCCATTTCATTTGTGCCAGCTTTGACAGAGAGGTGTAGGAAATTATGATGAAATGTGGAATTTTTGCCCAGAATTTTGGTTGTTCAGAATTAAACAGCAGCCCTTTAGGCCGAGAAGTATCTGCAGAGTCAGCCCTGACATCAAGCACTGACATTGTTTCTGTATTGAAGATGCTGTCTTTGTAACACAGTGTGGTTGAGATCTAAAAGATAAAACAGAATGCTTTCTAATAACCTCAATACTGAAGTAAGAGAGAAAAATTCAACAGTGCAGTCTTCCTTTCTTAAGGAGGCTGCCAATTTCTTGGTGACTTGAAAAATATTCCTTGGATTTAATAAAGTTCAGTGTCTTTAGTTCAACTCATTATGCCTCAGGTAGCATTCCATTTTTAAGACTCTAGTTACACAGTGCACTTATAACCAGATTTAAAATAATAACATCTTAGATTCATACAGGTCAACCCAGTGTCCATTAGTATATACCATTTGAGGGAATGTAGCCTTATTGGCAAAGTCAACATCAAATGCCTTATACATGTAATTATCGGCTGAGTGGCACCAAAGTACACTTTAATTCAAAGTCTTTGCAATCTCTGACTTTATTTTTACTCAAATGCGAAAGGAAAGATGTGGGCTTCTTTCTGTTTCGGCGACTCCTTCAAGCAACTCCTTCAGCATCTGGCCTTTTCCTGAATAGAGAATGAATCCTGTCCCAAGATGGTTTTGAAGATAAAATTGACCAGTCTATGTGTGAATCCATAGTTTTCTGCCACATATATATTACCTCCTCTTATATTCCTCTTTGTTGTGATTAAAATACACATTTATTCAATGTGTATTTCAATGTGTATAACTCAGTGGCTTAAGTACATTCACATTGTTGTGCAACCATCACTGCCATTCATGTCCAGAATATTTTCTTCTTCCCAAAAAGAGACTTTGTACTAATTAAATAATAATTCCTCATTTTCCCCTCCCTTAGCCCCCAGTAACCTCTAACCTACCTTCTATCTCTTTGAATCTGCCTGTTCTAGGTACCTCATATAAGTAGAATCATGTAATATTTGTCCTTTGGTGTTTGTGTTTTCTAGTTGCATTGGCATGTAATATACTTTTCCAGAAACACTGGCCACTGGAGACTTGACCTGTGATTGATTTGAGTAATTGACAGTATAGTATTGAAACACTTAGTCATATATGTTGATAAAAATAGGTACTATCTGTAACTAGAGTATAGAGGTAGAGTTAGAGTTTTTCATGAATAAATTTTCCTTTGGATCTTTAGTTGGAAATTTTGATTAGTTCCCTTTCACTAAAGTACAAAGCTATACTTTAGTTCTAATGTTAAAAATAATCACCACATCATTTTGTAAAAGAGAGTTGAAAAGAAGCATAATTTCCCATGGGAGCTAGAGAGCCTATCCCTGAAAGTTTTGCTTTATCCAGAGTTCCACTGAAAACGTCAGGTTGTCTGATACTGTGTCTATAGAGATTACTTGTCTGTGTGTTAAGGGATGAAGTAAATCCAACATTAGTATCCAGTTTTCTTAAGACAAGGAAGAGAAAAGAAAGTGACATCACCTTTTGGTGACATCATGCAAAAGTCAATCTTCATTTTGAATTAGTTCTTGAAAAAGCTTGCCTTAGGTTAAAAGCCTTAGGAAAAACTATGAGTAACACTATAAAAAGAGGATTGAGAAATTCAGGACCAGAATATGATCTTGCTCAATGTGCAAATATAGTTTGTTTAGAGGAAGCTTTTAGGAAGTGTATACATGCCTGTGTGTACACACACACACACATGCACACTCACACGTTGCACTGAACTGCGATATTGCAGCTTCTGACATTTGATGTCTCAGTTTTGCTGGAATTTCCAAGGGCATAGTTTGGAGTAAATAATAATCATTTACTGCATTAATCTTGCATTCTCACAAAATGCCATTCTGTTTCCTCAGGACAAGAGTGTCAACTTAAATTTACTCATGGACCAATTTCTCTTCATGAAAATCCTGGTGGGCTGAACTGATATTTCATTAAAAAATATGCCAACTAAAATAAACCTGTTTTCACTGAGGGTGTTATCATTGAATGATGACCTTTTGCAGACTGGAGCTGGCCTTCAGGCTCAGTGTTTGGCATTCATACTCTAGTATATTTCTAATAATCAAGGTAACATTGGTTTATGGGCTCTTAGGCATGGAAGGGATTTTGAGAACCCATTTGTTGATCTAGAAATGAATCCTTTTCTCTTCAGTTGGAATTTTTTTACATATGTGAGACAGATGACAATATGTATCCTATTTGACAATGCTTTTGGAAAAATAGCAAGAGGAAATAAGTTTTAAGTGAAGGAATTTAAGTTGGATACAAAGAAGTAGTTGCTGAAAGAACAAACAAAACAGAAATAGCTATCAGTGTTGGCTTGTTAAATCTCTCTTTCCCTCTCTCATTTTGTGGGTGTATATTTATGGATGCAATTTGTTAATGCATACACACAATCATAATTTTTTCTTTTTCTTTTTCTTCTTATTTCAACTAGCTCAGTTCTTGCTGTTATAGACTAAAAAGTACTCACCATGGTGAGTAGTGGCCTAACCTGAGTGATTATAACTTGGTCCAAGGATTGGGATTGGCCTTCAGCCTTGTTAGACATGGTTCTAAAGCAAGGTTGTTTATTCAAGGTAGGCAGACCACGAGATACAGATTTACAAATGAAATGCAGGTGTGTTATGTTCCAGGGGGAAATATTCCTCCCTGGTGAGCAGAATGATCCTATCCTCCACTCAAGGTACCTACATCCTGGAATCAAAACCAAATGCAATAGGAAATGTTGGTTGTCATCCTGGCATCCATTCCCTCTTTTCCATTCCTAGCTAAATTGTGATTTTGTGTAGGTGTCATCTACTCCCACACATAACCCACATGCCTCAGGGGAAGCTGGTCGACCCCAGACCTTGAAGCCCCGATTAGTCTAATCTAGTCATGTAAGCCGGTCTGTTAAGTAGATAGTCTGGCCCAAATCAACTTGGTCTAATGAAAAACAAAAATAACTTCTCTGAGAGTTTTTGGAAATACAGCTTTCTTGTTGATAAGCACAGCTACAGGAAGTCAGTTTCTCACTGGTTATGAATGAGTAACCATTAGCACTAGTTACTATAAGGGAGTATTCTATAGCCATGAGGGGCATTAGCTTCAGGATGAAGCTGATGGTGTTGGTGTTAGAATGAAGAAATGGAAGTAACCTGTGTCCTTGATGATTTTCTTGCTCAACTAACCCTGAAGTCTATCCTATAATAGGATGAAGCACTATGAGGAGATATAGCAGGCAAGCAGAGGTCTGAGATCAGTTGACTTTAGTTTTGGCCAACAATGCATTTTATTATTATTGAAGAGAGGTTGAGACCGGTTTTCAATTTTATACAGCTCAAAGAACTGAGTTTTTTGAGAACTCAGCTCAAAGCTTGAGTTTTCTATCATTGTCATTGCCAGAGTGAAACATTTGTCATTCTCTAATTAAATAATGTACCTGCCACAACTGGAACATTAAAGGATTTGGTAGAAAAATTTCAGGCTATTGACTACTTCTTACATATTCCAGTAAAGTCTTAACAAAAATGAGATAAGCTTCAATGTTCATCTCAGAGGTTGCCATTGGAAGACAATGGAGTTCTTTCAGAGAGAACGGTGGGATGCCAGATTGGTTGTCTCTCTTGAACTCCCTTTACTACTAGAATAGTAAACCTTGCTACCATGTCCAGGAAGAAATACATCATATATCCATAGACTAATGATCATTGGTGGTATTTTTGATTCTTTTTTCTGTTTTGTTTTTTGAAACAGAATCTCACTCTGTTGCCCGGGCTGGAGTGCAGTGGCACGATCTCTGCTCACTGCAACCTCCACCTCCAGGATTCAAGCTATTCTTGTGCCTCAGCCTCCCGAGTAGCCACGGCTATTTTTATTTATTTGTTTTTTTTTTTAAGTAGAGATGGGGTTTCACCATGTTGGCCAGGCTGGTCTTGAACTCCTGACCTCAAGTGATCCACCCACCTTGGCCTCCCAAAGTGCTGGGATTACAGGCATGAGCCACCATGCCTGGCCATTTTTTTAATTATTATTTTCTAAAAGGAAGGTTTTATTAGAGCTTCTGTGCTTTATCAGCCATTGTGTATTACATGTGCTCAAGATGTATTATTTAATACTTTGGCTATAAAGCCATCTATTGCTTGATCACCAGGAGCTATATCTTGACATGATAGAGAGGACTCAGTGTCAACCAGGGATGGGCTTGCAGCTAAGTATAGCAGCTGGGAAGACACTGGGTTGCTTCCTTTTGGGAGTGGCCAAAACAAGAAGAGGCTTTCTATGTTTTATGTTTCTATGAAGTTTTCAATAAACTTTTACCAATATACTCCTTTTATCTCCTTGGCCAAAATTTGGTCACAAGTCCATTCCTGGACCAATCATTGGCAAGGAAAATATGGGATTACCCTTAAACCAATCATTCTTGTCTAGAGTTGAAGCTAGCTCACCAACTTTCTCTAAATCTGCTCATTGGAAGAGAGATAGAATGGATGTTGGAGAGTCAACCACAGCATGTACTTCATGGATTTAGTAATCAGAGAGTTGTTTCATAAGCATAGAATGAGGTGGAGGGCTGAGACTCTGCATATGACAATAAGGAGAAATTGTACTTGTTTTCCAAGTTCTTAGGGACAGTCACACTTGCTACCATGTACTACCTTCCATGGGATGGTAGATCCTTAAGACCTAGAGGTTTAATGTTAACTTTCTCACACTTTTGTCTCTGATTAGGCCTCTCTAGCACATAACACAGTGAGACTATGATTATATGATATCAGAGATTTTTTTAAATTTATTTTATGTCTGGGATGATATAAAGTTTCTTTTGTTTTCATATTAATTTTATTATTACTATTAGTATTGTGGTACATGTGCACGGTGTACAGGCTTGTTACATACATATACGTGTGCCATGTTGGTGTGCTGCACCCATTAACTCGTCATTTACATTAGGTAGATCTCCTAATGGTATCCCTCCCCCCTCCCCCCTCCCCCCATCCCATGATAGGCCCCAGTGTGTGATGTTCCCCACCCTGCGTCCAACTGTTCATATTGTTCAATTCCCACCCATGAGTGAGAACATGTGGTGTTTGGTTCTCTGTTCCTGTGATAGTTTGCTCAGAATGATGGTCTCCAGCTTCATCCATGTCCCCACAAAGGACACGAACTCATCCTTTTTTATGGCTGCATAGTATTCCATGGTGTATATGTGCCACATTTTCTTAATCCAGTCTATTATTGATGGACATTTGGGTTGGTTCCAAGTCTTTGCTATTGTGAATAGTGCCACAATAAACATACATGTGCATGTGTCTTTATAGCAGTATAATTTCTAATCCTTTGGGTATATGCCCAGTAATGGGATAGCTGGGTCAAATGGTATTTCTATGTCTAGATCCTTGAGGAATTGCCACACTGTCTTCCACAATGGTTGAACTGATTTACAGTCCCACCAACAGTGTAAAAGTGTTCCTATTTCTCCACATCCTCTCCAGCACCTGTTGTTTCCTGACTTTTTAATGGTCGCCATTCTAACTGGTGTGAGATGGTATCTCATTGTGGTTTTGATTTGCATTTCTCGATATCAGAGATTCTTAAACTGGCTATGTTGAATAAAGGATTTTCAAGATATTGATGAGTCTTATGGGCAAAAGCATTGTATGTTTCTGATAATTTGTGAAATATGTGACTTACACCAAATATGACTCCCACTGATTTTTCCCCTCCCTCTATATGCAGGCTACTTTTCACATTAAGACTCTGTCCCTCCTTGCCCCTTGAGTCAAAGCCAGTCTTGTGACTTGGATCAATATAATGTGACAGAAGTGATGTTTTGGGATTTCCAAATGCAGGTCTTGAGAGAACTAGCAGCTTTGGCTTCTTTTGTCTGGAAGTCAGCTACCATATAAGAAGTATGACTGCTCTGAGATCACTGTATTTTGAGAAACTCAGCCTAGCCATTTGGCGAGGTCACATGGAGGAGCACTGAGATACCATTCATATGAGTGAAGCCATGTTGGGCTTTCCAGTCTAACCACTAGCTGAATGTGGATAAATGCAGCCTGAATTCCTGACCTGTAAAATCATGATAAAGAGTAGAGCATTGTCTTAAGCCACTAAGTTTTAGGGTAGTTTATTATACAGCAATAGATGACTGAAACAGTTAAACATATTTCTTTACTGCAGAACATTTTGAAGCTTTTAATATGCACATAATCTTTAAGCATATCCAAAGTGTGACAGGGTGATTGGCAACTGGGAACCCTCTTCTCTTGTTACAAATATAAGTGTATGTTCTGAAGGTCAGAATATGAGAAACTACTCCAGAGTGTACTAGATGGGGGCTTGATGCCCCATGGCCAGCAGAACTGCCAAGGAAGGAGTTCCTGGGTGCTAGGCATACCAATGGAGGTGACCAAAGTCTAGGTCATAGAAAGTGTTCTAGCCAGGCAGGTGAAGCAGAGTGTATAGAAAGATTGAAAGATTGGGGCAAGTGTTATAAAGGAGGAAGAGCAAGTAGTCAGCCTCAGGGAGGTCTAGCACAGTGTCATTGCTCATGAGCAGAGCATGTCCTCAGGGATAAGGCACCATGAGAAGACATAGCAGGCAATCAGAGGTCTGAGTTCAGAGATCTGGAAGCTTGCACACCCTAATCACTGAAATGGAGTTTAAGAACAAGATTCCAGCTTACAGGAATCCTGTTCAGAAAGGGGAGACATTGCTGAGAACGAGGCAAGATCCCAGACTTAGCAGCTTAGTGCACCAAGTAGGTTATAAAGGCAAGGTCTTACAGTGTTGCCCAGAGAGGGCTGAGAAACTTAGTCCCGTTGCTGCTGGAAGGCTTCAACTGTCAGCCCTTTTTGGGGATTGTCTCAGCCGAAGATAGCCACTTCCACTGAAGAGAGCCGCCTTGCCCAAAATAATATCTCCTACCCGAAGATGGTGTAATGCTGAAGTATAAATGTCTGACCCCTCACCCCAACTTGGGACAACTCTGAAGGCCTATCCCATCTCCAGATCTGGCTGTGGGGTTTGAATGAGGCCTTCATCAGGACTGTATGCTAGTCTCCTCAGGCTGCCGTAACAAAATACCACAGACTAGGTGGCTTAAACAACAGAAATGTATTTTCTTATAGTTTGAAGGTTAGAAGTCTAACATCGAGGTAATGGCGGGTTTGGTTTCTGGTGAGGCCTGCCTTCCTGGCTTGAGTAGCCACTTTCTCATTGTGTCCTTACATGGCCTCTCCTCTGTATTCTTGGGGAGAGGGGGAGAGTCTCTGGGGTCTCTTCCTCTCCTTATAAAGACACCAATCCTGTCAGATTAAGGTCCCACCCTCGTGACCTCATTTAACCTTAATTACTTCCTTACAGGTCCTATTTCCAAATACAACTTCAACAGACGAATTTTGGGGTAGACAATTCAGTCCACAGCACACTGGACTTCTAGCATTCCCACTTCTCTCTCTGCCCACTTCTGCTTCCTTGGCAGCTTTTCCACAGCTGTGGATCCTAAGAGCACTCCCTAATAAAATTCCTGCACACAAATCTGTGCTTCAGAGTCTCAGTCCCAGGGAATCCAACCTATGCTGGGTTTGAACTGTTCAAACCGAGGTACAGATTGAGGATTGGCTGTGGGAAGTACAAGCTTTTCTAGGAAAGAGATTCCAGGGTCACTGTCTCTTTTATATTTGTCTTTTTATGTTCTGTACCTGACTCAGGGATTGGCAAATGGGAGGTGTTTAATGGTTAGTTGAAAGAACTAATGGATGAATGAATAAACAGGAACAATGCCTGTTTCCTACACTTGGGATACAAGTCCAGAGCTAGCCTGGTTCCCTAGATCAGGCCAGATTACGTAACTTCTTGAATCAGGACTCCCTAAATACACTGTAAAGCTATAGGATCAGACCCAGAGCCTGGGCTGGGGCCGAGTCTGCAGATGGAGGTCAGCTAGATCCAGTTTTGAGGACTGTAGCTCTATGAAGACACAAGGGTCAGTAGGCCCCATAGAGTGCCTTGTAAGATTAACTTTCAATGTATTAGGATTTTAATATGGCCGTGTATTTAAATTAATGTCTTATAAAATGTCTGTCTTTGATACTATCCCACTTACACTAACATCTTAGGGTTCAAGGTGGCAGTTAGGCCCTAACACATTGTCAAGTATTTGTTTATTCTGTTGATCATTTAAAACAAATATTTATTGGGCATCTATAATACTCAGGTTCTATTCCAGGCATTGGTGATTCAAAATTAGTGTTCAATGAACTCCGTAAACTTTTTTATTCATCATGTTTTAAATCTTACTGGGAGTATAATGGAAGGAAGGCTCAAGGTCACAGCTGCATGGTTTAATACACAAGCTTTGGGGTTAGGATGAGTTTAAATCTTGGCTCAGCAATAAACCTGGGCAAACTGCCTAACTTTTGTGAGCCTCAATTTCCTCATCTGTAAAATGGAAATAGTAATACTAACATTTACCTCATGAGATTGTTGTAAGGATGATATGAGATAAGCTTAGAAAAGTGTCTGATTTATACTTTGTGTCCCACAGTAAATTCATAAAATAATGGTACCCTCTTTCCCAACAGATTACCACTTTCCTTATCCCACACAAATAATCCAGTTGTGAATGATAAAAGAAGCTATGGTTGTGTGAGATGTGTAAAGAAACAACATGTACTGATAACTCTGGTAGGTTACAGTATTGTTTCCAACTTTTTGTTCACCCTGTAATAGAATGATACGTTCACTGACTTTGCTCTATGACTTTGTGGTGTCCCCCATACAAAGAAGCAGAGTGTACTTCACCTCACTGCTTTTAGGACTTGGCCATGTGATTTGTTTCAGCCAATGGAACATTAGCATATACGGGCATTATAGTGGGTTGAATAATATCTCCCCCAAATTCATGTCTACTTGGAACCTGTGAATGTGACCTTATTTGGAAATAGGCTCTTTGCAGTTGTAGTTAAGATGAGGTCATACTAAATTAGGGTGGACCCTAAATCCAATGACTAGTGACTTACACACACACACACACACATACACGGTATAAGACCATGTGATGATGGAGGCAGAGATTGGAGTGATGCAGCTACCAGCCAGGGAATGCCAAGGGTTGCTGGGAGTCACCAGACAGTAGAAGAGGTAGGGAAAGATTATTTTCCTCAAGCCTTCAGAGGGAGCATGACCCTGCTGACACCTTAATTTTGGATTTCTAGCCTCCAAAACTGTGAGAGAATAAATTTCTGTTCTTTTAAGACACCTGGTTTGTGGTATCTTGTTATGGCAGCCATAGCAAACTAATACACACAAATACAGAGGATTTAAATGTGCTTGTGTGTTTGACTTTGTCTCTTGCATTTCTGGCATTTGCCACGAGAAGAACATGCTCTGGGTAGATGCTGGTCCCAGAATGAGGAGACTTGTGGAGTATATGTGATTCTAACCCACAGTTATGGGCAAAGTCCAGCAAATCTCAGATGATCTCAGCAGAACCGTAGTCAGCCTGTAGGCTGTGAACAAGAAATAAATGCATGTGGCTATATTGCATTTTGGGCTTGCTTGTTGCACAGGATTAGTGTAGCAATAGCTGAGTAATATAGTGATGGAATGGGAGTGAGAAACAAAGGAGAAGAAGCAGTTTCTTAGAACCTTAAAAAGTTCCAGATCACCTTATTCATTGTCTTCAGGAATAGATGCAGCCCAAATGTATGGGGGGGGGGGGGGGCAGTGGTGGGAGGGAGTAAGGTTTCATGCTAGAGACTATTTTTCTTTTTTTCATGGGAAGATGGGAAGAAAATGAAACCTACTTTGGAGTCACTTATCTATCCAGTTTTCTAGATAACCATTTGGATCAACAGGCAACAAAATGAAACACAGTGGAAGGAGAAGGGAAAACCAGGGAGGCCCCTAAGCTGTTTCTGTCTTTGCCAAAGAAGCCAACAACCCAAACAAGAAGAGGTTGTCTTTAGAAATGACATATGGTTAGGTAGGTTTTGAAAAATTAAAAATAGCAAAGAGTTTCTAGTGTTCCTAGCTTATTATGGGATAAAAATGAGAACCAATTTGCAAAGATGTGGGCAGTAGCAGAATGAATAGTGGAGGCTGATTAGGTACATTTGCCCAGGGCAACTCATTAAAAAGCACCCGAGTATAGTACTGAAACCCTTGTAATTTCCACTGCCTCCCACCATTACCACTTTATCAGCTTCAGAGAGAAAGTCAGTTTATTATCCAAAAAGCCCACTCCTGAATTGTGTTTGTTCCCAAAGCCCTTTTCTTTCTTGTAGAAACACACTGGAGTCATTTAATTGCTTTTGGATGGGGGTGAATGGCAATACCTCTCCTTAGCCTTAAGGCAGGAGGTTAAAGATTGACATTGTGCCTCTATTTCTGTTACTTTTTTTACCTTTGTCTTTCTGTTACTTTTTTTTACCTTTGTCTTCCTTCTAGTCAACAACATACCATTACAGATGAGGTAAGACACCATGTGCTCATTCTCCGTGTGCATTTAAAATGTGGATTCAGCAAGTTCATCTCTTGTCTTTGTTTTGTCAATGGGGAAGGGAAGGCTGCTTTGATCTTTGAAAATTATGGCTATAAATAATGGCTATTCAAATATTGGCTCAACAGTGATTGCTTTTGAATTGTTTTTAGAATCTTTCTAAAGCCCTCTTTTCTCCTTTGGATGTGTTAGATGCTAATCAAATTTGAATTCCCACATGGTATTTATGTGTCTCAAGTATATTTGACAAACAGATGCTGTCCTGTATCTCAGGTAAATATTTTATGTTTTGGTTTTTTCTCATCATAAAAGTAATGCATGCTTATCATAAAGTTGGACCGTATACCAAAAAAGTGTAAATAAGCAAAAAAATGTAAAAATCCATAAACTTACCACCCAGAAATACTGATAGAATCTGTATCTATATCTGTATATTTTTATAAATATGTGTATATGCAAATTTTATATATGTCCATGCAGTTTCTTTATACATTTGGTATCATACTGGTTATACCGTTTTGGAGTTCCTGTTTTTAACGTAAGGTATTATGCTAAGTACTAGATGGTACTCAATTTGGTGTGTCTGTTGTGTTTGTGGTAAGGCTTATTCTTTTTCCTATTGGCACTTTGCTTTGGGATATTTTGTAGCCCAGTTCTTTTACTGTGTCTTCATAGTGCATGGAAATGGAAATGTGCTCTCCCCTATGCATGAATGAGGATCTTTCATTTGCTACTCTTTCCGGAGAGAATGATAAATCCAGTTCTACAGTTTCAGATTTAACTCTAAGACTGATTTGTATGTGGCCATAAGTTTAAGTGCTAGGTAGTCAGGCTTCCAACATGTATTAATCCCATGCCATGCGCAGAACATGATGCTAAATGTTTTAGAGTTTCTTGTGGATGTAGAAATACATCACTCTTCAAGTGACCAGCAGTTCATGAAATAATTGGTGAGGGGAGAATGGGTTCCGATGGAGTCTGGCACTGACTGGTTCTTGGGGAAGTGAACAGAGTGGACTGGCTAAACTCTAGAGTTCATCCTTGGAACAAGAAATGCAATAATCACAGGCTCAGAGGCAGAGAAGTTCTTTGTAAGTGTAAAGAATGGCAAATAGCTTGGCTTGGCAACAGCAGAGGAGCCATGCAGGGGAGAACAGACTGGAGGCTGATTTTTTTGTAGGACCTGGACGCTAAGCAGACAAGCCTGAATTTGACAACACAGATGGGAAGGATCCCGAGTAGGTTTCTCAGCAGGGCAGTGATATAAAGATGAGGGCATTCAAAGTAGATGATTTTATTGCCTGTGTGGATCTGTAGCTCTCATTATCCAGTGTGATCATTCTAAGAGCGTGCCTGCTAGGCTTCTGCCCCGTCGGAGTCTGGCCATCTAAGTTGTGTGCAGCTTGTGCAGCTAGTATCACATCCTGTCCCACTGGGAAGGTCTGAGGTGGGCCAATTTCGGCCCCTCAAAATAATTAGTTCCCACTGCTCTCTGTGTACAGAACCGAAAGGAGCAATTATTGGCATTGTGGGTAATGCCCAGACACTGCCAACAGAAAGTATTAAGCTAACTCATTTGTAGAAGAGGACAAGGGGGATTATTTTTCAACCATAAATCCAACTTGAGAGGGAGTAGTTGTCTACTCTTTAAAATTAGCACTAAGTTTTACCTCACAAAATGCACACTCCTGCTCCCATACATTGCTGGCAGGGATGCAAAATGGTACTTGTGAAGGAGAATTTGGTAGTTTCTAACAAGATTGCATATGCAGTTACCCTTTGAATTATGAATGCCACTTCTAAGAATCAACTGTAAAGATATAATGGCAAAAAATATAG
The DNA here is from genome assembly GCF_007565055.1 of Rhinopithecus roxellana. Classification (NCBI taxonomy): domain Eukaryota; kingdom Metazoa; phylum Chordata; class Mammalia; order Primates; family Cercopithecidae; genus Rhinopithecus; species Rhinopithecus roxellana. The sequence continues at coordinate 32,828,437 of NC_044555.1, read as the reverse complement.
AACGACACATATGCAGGGTTATTCACTATAACACATTGTAGCAAAAAATTGGAAACTACTCAAATTTTATCAATGAGACTAAAAAAACGATCACACATCTACACAAAGGAATACTATGCAATTATAAAAAGGAATGAGGAATAGCACTATACATTGCTGAGAAGTGGTTTCCAGCATGTATTATGTGAAAAAGCAAGGTAGGAAAAGTATATATTATAAACTATCATTTATTCCAAGAAAGGGGGGGTATGAATGTATGTATTCATATGTGTCTATGAATATATATACCCATATGTGTATATGAATGTACATGCAATATAATATGTTTATTTGCTTATAGTAAAAAAGGAAGGACAAACTTGAAGCTAAAAATGAAAAGAGAAAAAAAGGTTACCAATAGGGAAGGGGAACAGGAAATAAGAAAACATGGTGAAGGGAAAGGAATAGAGTTGGGACTTCTCTGAATATACCTTGTTTGGTAGTTTTGAATTTGGAAACAAGCAATTATATTATATAATTATATTACAAAATTAAATTTTAAAAAGCAATCTCTAAAAGTAAAAAAGCAACGTAAAACAGATGAAACAACAAACTATGTAGTAAGTTTTTGGCTTTAACCACACAGAGAGGAACTGTTCCATATGATTTCAATTAAACACAGTAATTTGGCTTCACATTCCTACAGGGATTATGTGCTAAGGACAGAAAGAACTGTAAAAATATCTTGGTAATGTTAGTGTTATAATTCTGATGTTGTGTGTGTAGTGTAGGAAAAGGCAAATGGGTATGCTGGTGTTGTTGGGAATTGGGAGTTTTGGCGTGAATAACAGGCAATACAGATATAGTACAGACGAGATTAAGTAAAAATCTTATATTCCTGGATTTGAAATGAAAGTATCATTACAAACTCACATTATAGCTCATCTTTTGTAAAGTAGATTTTCTAGCTTTGAACACTGAAAAGACCTAAAAACAATGATCACCCCAGTAGCAATGCACATCCCTGGTGTCCAGGTTGTGGTCTTTAAGTACCATTTTCCATTAAAAGGAACCTTGGTTCCTTGGAAAATTAGCTGATATCAGAACTGGGGCAGAAAATGTATAAGATAAGCCTAGAATAATTTATGATACTAGGAGGCAAGGAAGCTTTCAAAGACTACTGTGGGTTTCTTAAAAGGACACAAGAGCCACTTGAAGGGGAATGATTTGATTATCAATAAGAATAACAATTGCAGTGGATTGAAGCATTTGTATATGTTTAATCCTTCCTTAGGCTTATTCTGATTAAAAAAATAAAGCTCACCGGTCACCTCGGATCTTCTTTGTATTAGAGAACCAATGGATATCCTGAAAACTGGAATATAAGTGGAAAAAAATCTAGCTTTTATCTTTGTTTCCTACATAAAAGTACATCATTATAATCAATTAATTGATGAGTGGAAGTTCCTTATTCTTCTTCTTTTACTTTTAGTTCAAAGTACTCATCATGGAAGTTCTCTCTTAAGCATATTAGCTGGTAAATGAAAGAATGATAGAATTACAACACTTCTATGTTGCAACCTCTAATAAAATATTGATCTGGACAATGATAGTGGGTGACTGCTAACATCACAAAAAGAGAGAAAACCAGTCTTTCTTGGCCTTTTAATGGATACTCACAGCACTACCTATTAAAGATTACTGCCAAAATAGTATAACCAAATATGATCAAGGCTTTAATTTTAGTAACCAATTTACAGGAAATACAGGGACAGAGGAACATGTTAAATAATATCATGAGATACGCTATGGTTTGAATGTTCCCTCCCAAACTCAGGACGTTTGAAATGTATTTGTCATTGTGATAGGATTAAGAGGTAGGACCTTTAAGAGGTGATCAGGTCATGAGGGCTCTGCTCTCATGAATAGATTAATGCCTGTATTGTAGGAGTGGGTTAGGTATTACGAGAGTAGACTCCTGATAATGGGTATGTACAGCTCCTATTTTCTCTCTGTCTTGTGTGCTTGCTTACCCTTCTGTCATGTTATGAAGTAGCAAGAAGGCCATCACCAGATGTGGCCCTTTGATCTTGGGCTTCCCAGATTCCAGAACCATGAGCTAAATACAGTTGTCCCTCAGTATCCATGGGGGATTGGTTCGAGGACCCCATACAGATACCAAAATCAGAGGATGCTCAAATTCCTGATATAGCATGGTATAGTATTTGCATATAACCTACACATATCCTCTCATATACTTTGAATCTCTAGTTTACTTGTAACACTTAAAACAATGTAAAGGTTATGTAAATAGTTATTATACTGTATTGTTTTTTTATCTGTATTTTTATTGTGGTATTGTTATTTTATTATTTTTTCCCAATATTTTTGGTCAGTGGTTTGGTTGAATGTACAGATGGAGAAACGGTGGATACAGAGGACCAGCTGTAAATCTCTTTTCTTTATAAACTATCTAGTTGGTCGTATTCTGTTATGGCAGCAGAAAACAGACTAAGACAAGATACAATTTGCAAAATCCAGACTGTACAAAACATTATGGGACCATCAACCTAGTTTATCCAACAAAATTTGCAAGAAAAAAAAAAAGACACGAGTGAACTAAGACTTAAAAAAAGGAAACCAATTGCTACGTACAGATCTTATTTGGATTCTGATCCAACACATCACAAAAATGCAGATATGAGACAGGGAAATTTGAATATTAACTAAATTTTAACAATACTCAAAAATTGTTAAGTTTTACATGTTATATTAGTATTATTATTTTGGGCAGTAAATACTGAGATATTTGCAGATTACATGTTAGGAAATTGTGGATTTGTTTCAAAATAAGAAAGTAGCATGGGCTGGGGAGGGTAGTAGGTGGGGAATGTGTGAGACAAGATTGGCCATGAGCTATTGGTTGAAACTAGGTGATGTGATGAGTACATGTATTACCACATCGTAATAATCAGGCTAATTCTCTCACACAGATGAAGAAGTAAATATGAGGAATAGAATACAGAGGAAAAAAGCAACATGTTTATTTCTTCAAAGTTTACTAATCTGCTTTAAAGTCTTGAGTAATCTTTAAGGATTCTAAACCTCTATTAGGATTTCAAAAATACAATTTATTTATTTATTTTTGACTCTTTTAAAATCATCATTTAGAAACAAGAACTTCCATAGCAAATTTGGATTTTAACTCAGTATTTAGTGATGAATTATACAAATTCTAAATATCTGGGCTTATTAGAAAAGATGACATTTTCAATTGTAATGTTTATATATGAGTTATCTCTTGTATGGGAGTCCACTGTTTATAGTAGCCTAGGCTTTTGATAAGTTATAGTTGCTGCAGGCTGTATGCTGCATTTCTTGGTAAGTCTTGGTGGGTGTTAGCACAAACACTGCTCATTTGTCATCTTTTACTAAGCTAAAACTTTTCTGTGCAGTTGGAACACAAGTCTTCTCTTTTATCCCTGACCTTCCTGGGACCTTTATCCCTATCAGCAATCCCTTCCTTGACTGCCTCACTGTCATCTCAAATGGAATCTACCAATATTGTATTCCTCTTATTTCTTCTGAAGTGGTTCTCTCTTGACATAGCCTAGCATCTGATAACCCTAGACTCAAGAAATACTCTTTGTGTTTGTCTTTCTTTGGCTATGACTGCAGGTCATCTGGGGAACTGTTTACAGTTTCAGATATTACTAGTCACTACTGAGAAGGAAGAAAAGTAAAACTATCTTTGAACTCTGTGGAGATAAAGATTTTCAAACTCTGAAAGACAGGAAGGGAGGGCCTTATTGAAACCTTTACCTTCATTGTCACAAGGGTCTCTACTCTTCTTATTTCAGGGTTGTTACTGAACTGTTTTCAATACAGTCCAATTCAGAGTGTGGATAGTAGATAGTAAGTAGATGGCTTCTTTTAATAATTGTATTAAATGGATGTACTCATCCAATTACCAATCTACTACTTGGGAGTTAGATAGATTTAAATTTAAGGTAATATTTTATGCAATTAATAAATCTGTGTCACCCTTTAAACAGAGATTAATTGAATTAATTTTGATAACATTATTCTTCATATTTCTCTTTGTATGTGCTAGCACACTAATAATAGATGTTAATAATGCCTTGTATTTGTAAAGAATCACTGTATTCACACCATTTACAGTGATGTTTTATCTAAAATTTCAAAATAATTATTTGAAAAATTAGAAAAATTTGATCCTATGAGGTCAGAAGACTTACCAAGTTAGTGATAGAACCCAGAAAGCCAAGGAATGCTCTTTCTACATCCCTTCTTCCCAAGTCACATCCCCAACCAGTGTATGGGCTTGATTTCCACTTCACTTTTCAGAGGACCAGCTTTTGGTTTCATTTTTCTTTTGGCTTGGAAAAGCACCCATTTATTATTTCCCTGGGCTATAGATTGAATGTTTGTATTCCCCCAAAATTCATGTGTTGAAATTCTAACCTCCAAGGTGATGGTAATAGAAAGTGGGGCACTTGGGAGTTGATTAGGTTATGAGGGCATAGCTCTCATGAATGGGACTAGTGCCCTTATAAAAGAGGCTCCGGAGAGATCCCTTGCTCCTTCTGCTATGTGAGGACACAGTGAGAAGACAACTGCCTTTGAACTGGGAACGAGTCCTCATTGGTCACAGAATCTGCAGTCACCTTGATCTTGGATATCTCAGCCTCTAGAACTGGGAGAAATAAATTTCTGTTTTTTGTGAGCCACCCAACCTATGGTATTTTGTCATAGCAGCCAGACTAAGACACACCATTTTTGGGGTTCAGGAGTCTGAGCATTGCGTAGCTGAATCCCCTACTTAGATCTCACAAAGATAACATCAAGGTGTCAGCCAGAGCTGTCGTCTCATCTGACGCTTAGGAACCTCTTAAAGCTCATTCAGCTTACAGACAATTCAGTTCCTTAAGGCTGTTGAACTCATGGAAGCTTTTATTTTCTTTGAAGCCAGCAGGAGACTGTCCCTCTACTACTTCATCCTCTTTTAAGAACTCCCCTAAGTAAGTTAGGCCCACCCAAAATATTTTCTTTTTCTATTAACTCAAAATCAACTGATTAGTAACCTAATGACAGGAGTGAAATCCCACACTCAGGGAGAGGAAATTATGCAGGGCATGTACACCAGGAGATGGAAATCTCAGCCAACTACAAACTGTATACCAAAACCTTTAAAACATCATTGTGAGAAATTATAAAAAGAACTAAGTAAATGGAGATATATAGGTTCATGAGTTGGAAGGCTCAATATTGGCAACGTATTCTTTTGAGATTGATTTGTATGTTTAATACAAATTAAAATCCCAGCAGGCTTTTTTTTTTTGTAGACATTGACAAGCTGATTCTAAAATCCATATGGAAATGTAAAGGACCTAGAACAGCAAAGACAATTTTGAGAAAGGATCAAAGTTAGAGGACTAATACCACTTAATTTCAAAACCTATAATGAGGCTACAATGATCAAGTCAATGTTGTATTGAAATAAAGATAGACAGATCAGTGAAGTAGAATAGAGATTAAAGAAATGGACCCACACATATATGAGCAACTGCTTTTTACCTTCATTTATTCCTTCTTTAATATTCCTTTATGTGGATCTGAGTTTCTAACTTATTTCATTTTCTTTCTTTCTGAGGCTTTTTAAAAAACATTTCTGGCAAGAGTCTCATTGATTTTTCTCTATTGCTTTTTCTCTATTGCTTTTCTGTTTTCAATTTCATTGATTTCTGCTCTTAAATTTGTTTCTTCATGTTTTGAATTTAATTATTTTATTTTCATGTTTTCTAAGGTTGAAACTTGGATCATTGATTTGAGACCTATCTTCTTTTCAAATATAAGCATGTAATGCTCTAAATTTCCCTTTAAACACTGCTTCAACTGCATGCCAAATATTTTTATATGTCATATTTTTGTTTCTTTCAGTTCAAAATGTTTTCCATCCATAGGTTATTTAGATGTGTGTGATTTATTGGGTTATTCATTTCTAGCTCAATTGCATTTTTGTTATATAACATAATGTGTCTGATTTCACTTGATTTTATTTTGTTAAGTTTTGTTTCCTGATTCAGGATATGGTCTATCTTGGTGGACATTCCACACATACTTTTAAAGAATATGTATTTTACTGTTGTTGGGTAAACAAATTAGGTTATGTTGAAAGACGGTGCCGTTCACGTCTATATCTGTATTAGTCAGCTCAGGCTGCCAGATCAAAATATCATAGACTGAGTGGCTTAAACAATAGAAATTTACATTTCACCATTTTGGAGGCTGGGAATCTAAGATCAAGGTGCCAGCTCATTCTGTTCTTGGTAAGGACACTCTTCCTGGCTTTTAGATGACCCCCTTCTTGCTATGTTTTTCACATGGCCTTTCCTTGATGTTAGGGCTTCAACATATGAATGGTGGGAGGGCATATTCTGTTTATAGCAAGGTCCTTGTTAATGTTCTAATTATTCTGTCTAATCATTGAGAGGAGAGTGTTACAGTCTCTGACTATAATTGTAGGTTTGTTTATTTCTCCTTTCTGACCTGTCAGTTATCGCTCCATGTATTCTGAAGCTGTGCTAGTAGTGCTTACATATTTAGGATTGTTATTTTTTTGTGAACTGGCTCTTTTGCCAATAGGTAATGTTTCTTTATATCATTGGTAATTTACTTGTTCTGAAGTTCTCTTTGTTCAACATTAATATAATCCCTTCAACTTTCTTTTGATTAAAATTTACATGATATATCTTTTCCTGTTGTTCTTTTTATATTTTTATGTAGACTCTTTCCATTTAATGTTAATTGTAGACAACCTCTTGTTAGGTGTTGTTTCTCATCCAATATGACAACATCTGCTTTATAATTGTGCTTTTAGACCATTTAATGTAATGTAATTATTGATATGTTTGGATTTAGGCATACTACTTTTTATTTGTTTTGTTTGTTCCCTTTGCTTTTTTTTTTTTCTTCTGTTTCTGTTTCTCTTGTCTCTCTCGCTCTTTCTTTTTCCTGACTAGTTTTGGGTTATTTGAATTTCCTTTATTTGAATTTTAACTTGTCTATTTTTGACTGTATCTCTTTGCATTAATTTTTGTGGTTGTTCTAGAGATTGTACTCTCTCTCTCTCTCTATATATATATATGTTTTAGAGCTAATAGTATTTCACCACTTCAAGTAAATATAAAAGCGTTATAATCATATACATCCCCTTTATGCTTCCCCCTTTATGTCATAGTTGTTATATGTGTTTTATCTACACACATTGTATTAGTCCATTTTCACACTGCTATAAAGAGTACTACCTGAGACTGGGTAATTTATAAAGGAAAGAGATTTAATTGACTCACAGTTTCACATGGCTGGGGAGGCCTCAAGAAACTTACAATCATGGCAGAAGGTGAAGGGGAAGCAAGAATCTTCTTCAAAAGGTGGCAGGAGAGAGAGAAGTGAAGCACAGGAAAAACTGCCACATTTAAAACCATCAGATCTCGTGAGAGTCACTATGATGAAAACAGCATGGGGGAACCACCCCCATAATACAGTCACCTCCCACGAGGTTCCTCCCTTGACACATGGGAATTACAATTCAAAGTGAGATTTGGGTGGGGATACAGAGCCAAACCATATGACACATTGAAATCCCCACCAGACAATGTTATAATTTTTGCCTTTAGTCATTCATACTTTGAATAACTTAAGAAAAATAGTATTAATATTATATAATGACCCTGATATTTATAATTTTTGTTGCTCTTTCTCATTTCTGATGTTCCAGATTTCCCTCATGTATCATTTCACTTTCTGTCTAAAAAATTTCCTTTAATTTATTTTGGAGCAGGTCCGCTGGTGAATAATTCTTTTAGTTTTCCTTCATCTGAACATGTTTTATTTTGCCATCATTTTGAAGAATACCTTTGTTTTATACAGAAGCATTGACATGCTTTTCTTTCAGCACTTAAAAATGTTCCATTGTCTTCTGGCTCCCTGGTTTCTGATGAGAAATTTGTTCTGATGGGAGCAATTCAAGTCATTGTCCTCCTATTATACAATGTATCACTTTCTTTTTGACTGCTGTCAAGATTTTTTTCCTTACTACTGGTTTTCAGAAGTTTGATCATGGTGTCTCCAGTATAGTTTGCTTTGGGCTGATGCTGTCTAAGGCTTACCGAATTTCTTGAATCTCTAAATGAATATATTCCACCTTTTTTCCCCCACATTTTTGTAATTGTTTTTCATTTTTTCCTGCATGAATATTTTTATTATCTTCTCCTGGGACTCGCTGACACAAATGTTAGATATTCTGATATTGTCCCGTGCCTGCATCTCTGTTCACTTTTGAAAATCTTTTTCTCTCTGTTATTCAGATAGATGATTTCTACTGACTCATCTTCAAGTTCACTGTTTCTTTCCTTTGTTATTTTTATTCTGTTGCTGATCTGAACCAGTGAATTTTAAAATTTAAGACATTGTATTTTTCGACTCTAAAGTTTCCTTTTAAAATAGTTTCCATATCTACTTTGTGAACTGTCTTTCTATTTATAACAAGTGTATTTACCTCATGGAGCATAGTTATAATAGCTCCTTCAAAGTCTTTGATAATTTCAGTATCTGCATCATCTTGGTGTTAGTACATGTTGATTATATTTTTCTGTGAAAATTGGTCATATTTTCTTAGCTCTTTGTATATGAAATCATTTTGGAAAATATTCTGGACATTTTGAATATCATACTGTGAAACTGAATCATTTTAAACTCATCTGAGAAATGTAGATCTCTCTCTCTCTCCCCACCCCCTTCTCTGTCTCCTCTGTGTGCGTGTGCGTGTGCGTGTGCGTGTATTTTAGACCACAAGCTCTGTCTCATCCTCTGTCAGCAGTAATTCCAATGTCTGTTCAGTTTTCAAAACCTTTGGTTTGTTTCTTTGGGTCTGTGCCATACATGTGCCACTTTGGGGTCAGTCTGTAAGTTGAGAAGTAGTATATGTTGTATTTTAGTTCTGAAAGCTTTTGCTATGCTGTTTTTGTTCTGCCCCATGCATAAATTACTCATGGATTATTCTAGGACTCAGGAGTGAGTTATCTCTTAGTTCAGTTCTCAAAGTCTTTGCTATGCTGACTTGGGTCTGTCCCAGGCATCTACAGCTCAGGTGTGAGTTCAGGTCTTATCTGAGATGATACACAATATTCAGAAATAATCTTCTCCCTTTTGTCTTGGATTCTTCAACCCTTCACCTACACCCCCCCACCACCCGTCCACACACAAAATACATACATCAGCTTGCAGAGACCTCTTTTCTTGGTCCAATGGCTAGAAAGATGGATATTTTATTGCCTGTGCAACTATTGCCACAGCTCCTAACTAGTGTCCATCTTTGGGCCATGAGATAAAAGAGAAAAAATATCTGAGACTCTTATTCTCCCATATGGGTCTCTTCTTCAAGATTTGATTCCTGTCCCCAGTCTGTCTACTTTTGTCTACTTTTGAGTATTCAGGTTGTTACTTTTTGTGTTTTGTCCAGAGTTTTTAGTTACAATCAATAGGCTCACTCCATCTGGGCCAGCACTGGAAGTCTCTCTTCACTTCACTTTTAAGAAGAGAACTTGGGCTTCATGTTTGCTCCACAGTCTCCTGTCAGATTCTGGGTAAAACATGACTTTTAAAGAAATCATAGACCTATGTCCTCTAGGAGGCAGCATAAGAAACCCAGCATTTCTCCAGGTCTCTGCAGCCTCAAGGACATGGATGAAATCTTGGCAGCTTGTGGCTTCAAATTCCCACAAAAAGAAACACTAGGACCCTAATCTCCCCTCTGCACTCTACCTCATTCCCCTTCTTTCCTTAAGGGTTGTAGGTATGTGGCCAGTGCTGCTGCCATGTCCATCTGCTTCTAGTGCTTGCTCAGTTAACTTGCCGTGGCTGCATGGATGGAAGAGGGCTTCTCCCTGGTAGTGTTTACAATTATTTCAATAGGCTCCCAAAGCTGACTCTTTCAATATCTTCAAAGCCTCCTCTCTGAGAAAAACTGGAATAAGTTAGGTTGAAAACTGAAGTCACTAGTTGCTGCTCATCACATACTTCTGGCTCTCTAACTTCTCAGCACTTAGTAGGGTCATCTTCTTGGCTCTTTTGTGGTTGGGTCAGGCCACATGATTAATTCTGGTCTATGAGTTGAGTTGGAAGTGACGAATATTACTTCCAGGCTGGAACGTTAAATTGTCAGTGGGAAACTTTCTAGAGTTCTCTTTCTCTTTGTCAGAATGACTGTAATGTTCCAGGTTGTAGCTCCTCTGTCAGGCAAGGTCTCAGAGTGAGGACCACGTAGTACATAAACCCCTGTCAACCTACAATGGCCATGTAGCATGAGTGAGAAATAACTTTTGTTGTTTTAAGCTTCTGAAGTTTTGGGGTTATTTGTTGGTGAAATATTATCTAACCTACCCTGACTGATACAGAAGCTATATGAAGAGTACTACCTAGCATTATAGTAAAAATTATTTCTCCTTACCGACTTCAAATAAGGGTCTCAGGGCATAGACAAGTTATCTTGAGGTGGTCCTAGCTAATTGTTAGTTTTCTGTCCATTCAAGCACTCCTCTTAGAACTTGAAGCTGTCTCTATCTTGCTCGAATTTGAGTCTTAGTTTCCAGGATCTGAGTATCATTTCTTAAATTTATACCCTACATTTATTCCTCAAGACCAGGTGATCTTCATACAAACAGAACAAATGGTAACCTGCCAACAAAACCCAGAATTCAAGAGGTGGGCTAGAGTTGAGACTCCTCTCTTTCTTCCATTCTAAAGTTGTTTATTTCTTTTTTCCTTCCTTTATTCCAGTATTTTCTGGCACTTTTACCTTTTAATATTTTTTCCTTTATTCCCCCTTTATAACATCCCACCCTGAAGACTTCTGGTTACTTACAGTTTTATATCCTTCTTTCTTTTAGTGGACTACCCTTTTCCTTACTCAGATTAAATTTGGTGTTCTCACTTCAAGGCCCTTCAACATTTTTATTAAAGTTGATTCTATCTGTGGCCCTTGTTTAATTCTTTCATCCCTGGCCTAAAGAAGTAATGTACTGAATCTCCTGGAATGAGAAAATACAGAGATAATGCTACATGGTAATAACAGCCCATATATAGCACTTGTTATGTACCAGGTACTTTTCTAACCTCATTAAGATCTATTAACTCATTTTCTGCTCACAAAACTCCTTACATACATAAGTATTATAATCTCTATTTTGCAGATGAGGTAACAGGCACAACGATTATTTGACTTGCTCAGGGTCACACAAGTTGTAAGTGGTAGAGAGAGAATTAGAAACCAGGTTGTTTGACACCAGAGTCCATGTTTTAGTCATTACATTCTATTGCTTCACTGTAATGCGGAAGGTTTTAAACCATGGGTTGATAAACTATGGTCCTCAGACCATATATGCCTTGGTATACATTTGTATAAATAAAGTTTTATTGGAACACAGCCACTTTGACTTGTTTAATATTGTCCATGGCTGCTTTCACGCTATAAGGGAAAGGGTGAGTAGTTGAGACAGAGACCATATAGCCCACAGAGCCTAAAATATTATTATCTGACCCATTTTAAAGGGTGAATAGGAGTATTTCAGACAAAATGTTTCTGATAAAGGGAATGGCATACAAAAAATTATGGGGCATACAACCTCAGAGTTTTTTTGCACCTGCACTATAAATGTTTCAAGAGAAGAGTCTCATCTCATCATGGTAAGAACACCATACATGCTCAATACACAGTTGTTGAAAGCATTTGTCTAGTTTATCCACAATGTTAAGCTACTCATAAATGTGTACTGCTGTACCTATTTTTTGTGTTTTCCGGCATTATTTTTCTTCTAATATTTAATTTTTTTAATTTTGGTGGGTGATATGGTTTGGATCTGTGTCCCCACCCAAATCTCATGTTGAATTGTAATCCCCAATGTTGGAGGTGGGGCCTGGTGGGAGGTGATTGGATCACGGGGGTGGTTTCTCATGAATGGTTTAACATTGTGCCCTCCTCTTTAGTGCTGTTCTCATAATAGAGATCTCACGAGACCTGATTGTTTAAAAGTGTGTAGCACCTTCCGCCTCATTCTCTCTTGCTCTTTCTCCAGACATATGAAATGCTGCTCCCCCTTTGCCTTTTGCTATGATTGTAAATTTCCTGAGGCCTCCCCAGAAGCCAAGCAGATGAGCCAATTAAACCTCTTTTATTTATAAATTGCACAGTCTCAGGTCTTTCTTTATAGCAGTGCAAGAACAAACTAATAAGGTGGGTATATAGTAGGTGTATATATTTATAGAGTACATGAGATGTTTTGATACAGCCATGCTTAGTGATATTGATTATGACCATATGAGTCAGGAACAAGGAAGGATAATGAGTAGCCCAGTGAACTGAGTATATTGTAAATTCACATTATTATGATTTTAGTTATATTACATTTGTTCATCTAAGTATTTGTTGATAGGTTGTATATTTTGTGTTCAAGTGTGTTTTATAATAGAAAACAATCCTAGTGAATCTGATGACATGTCGAAAAAATTTGTCCCTGAATTTGTGGTGGTGGTGGTAACGGGCTTAGAACACACATACATACACACACTCACTGTTACCAGATCTTGCCCCTTCCCAACAAACACACTCACAGACACATTTTAATAATTAATATTTTATTTAGGCCCATTTCAAAGATGAACATTACAATGACAATTATGCCACATTGCTTATTCAGTTTGCACAGTTGTTTATTGTTTGCAGCAGTAGAAAGGAATAGTTTTGTGTTGTAATAACTTCACAAGGCTTTGACATTTAGTAAAATGGGAAACTGTTGCCTGGGAGAGTTTTTTAATACAGAAGGAAATGATTGCATGTACTAAAAACTTTTGAAATTTAGTGTATGTGTTAGATTCAAGTTTATAGGCAGGAAAGTGTTTGATCTCTCTGACAGATCATGTTTTTTTTTTTTTTTTATCTGATGAATAAAATAGTGTTTTTGTTTATACCTGTTTTTACTGAATACCTAAGATAAATGATTCATTGTATAAAATCTCATTGTAATAAAAATTAAAATTTCCATATTATGATTCCATAGTTTTAAAATTATTATCTATTTAAAATACTCTTTTTAAAAAAACAAATCTTTATTTTAGGCTCAGGGGTACATGTGCATGTTTGTTATAGAGGCAAACTCATGTCATGGGGGTTCGTTGTGCAGATTATTTCATCACCCTGGTACTAAGCCTAGGACCCAATAGTTATTTTTTCTGATTCCTTCCCCTCCTCTCACCTTCCACCCTTAAGTAGACCCAGTGTCTGTTGTTCTCCCTTTCTGTCCATGCAGAACACTATTATTTACACGTTAGGATTTTTTTTGTTTTGTTTTACAATATGTTTTAGAAACTATCAAAGTGGCCTACTTGTTGAAAAAGTATTTTTTAATATTCTAAAGATCTGCTATGTTCTCTTTTCATGTTTCAGTACCATTGGACTGTTTATCTTAACAGTGTCATCTGGTAATCTGAGACTTCTTGAACAAACAACCTCATCTTTTTTAGAGAGCATTATACTTCAAACTATATTTTGCTTGACTGTATAGGGAATACTCAACAAGGGTTTCAGTGGGGGCATCTATAAGAAACTCTATGATCTTTCCCTCAGCAATTAAATTCTTGTTTACTAACTGTAGTTTAATTAATTGAATATGCTAAGTTTGTCTAATTTTTTAAACTTTTAAATTCAGGGATACATTTACAGGTTTGTTAAAACGGTAAACTTATGTCACACGGGGTTGTGATTCAGATTATTTTGTTACCCATGTATTAAGCCTAGTATGCATTCATTATTTTCCTGGGTCCTCTCTCTCCTTCCACCCTTCACCCTCAGGTAGGCCCCAGTGTCTGTTGTTCCCCTCAATATGTCTATGTGTTCTCATCATTTAGCTCCCACTTATAAGTGAGAACATGTGGTATTTGGTTTTCTGTTTCAGCGTTAGTTTGCTAAGGATAATGGCCTCCAGCTCCATTTGTGTTTCTGCAAAGGATATGATCTCATTCTTTTTTATGGCTGCTTAGTATTCCATGGTGTATACATACCATATTTTCTTTATTCAATTGACCATTAATGGGCATTTAGGTTGATTCCATGTCTTTGCTATCATAAATAGTGCTGTGGTGAATATACATGTGCATGTATATCATACATCTTTATGATAGAAAAATTTATATTCCTTTGGGTATATACAGCCAGTAATAAGATTGCTGGATTGAATGGTAATTCTGTTTTTAGCTATTTCAGGAATCACCACAGTGCTTTCCACAATGGTTGAACTAATTTACACTTGCCTCAACAGTGTATAAGTATTTGTTTTTCTCCTAAATCTTGCCAGCATTTGCTATTTTTTGACTTTTCAATAATAGCTATTCTGACTGGTGTGAGATGGTATCTTATTGTGGTTTTGATTTACATTTCTCTAATGATCATTGATATTGAGGTTTTTCATATGCTTGTTGGCTACATGTATGTCTTTTTTTGAAAAGTGTCTGTTCATGTCCTTTTCCCACTTTTTAATGGGGTTGCTTTTTTTTTCCTGTAAATTTGTTTAGCTTCCTTAAACATGCTGGATATTAGGCCTCTGTCAGATATATAGTTTGCAAAATTTTTCTCCCGTTCTATTTAGTCTGTTCAATCTGTTGATAGTTTCTTTTGCTGTACAGAAGCTGTTTAGTTTAATTAAATCCCGTTTGTCAATTTTTGCATTTGCTGCAATTGCTTTTGGTGTCTTTGTCATGAAGTCTTTGCCTCTTTCTCTATCCAGAATGGTATTGCCTGGGTTGTCTTCCAGGGTTTTTGTAGGTTTGGATTTTACATTTAAGTCTTTAATCCATCTTTAGTTTATTTTTGTACATGGTATAAGGAAAAGGAATGGGTCCAGTTTCAATTTTCTGCATATGCCTAGCAAGTTATCCCAGCACTATTTATTGAATAGGGAATCCTTTCCCATTGGTTGTTTTTGTCAGGTGTGTTGAAGATCGGATGGTTGTAGGTGTGCAGCTTTATTTCTGAGCTTTGTATTTTGTTCCATTGGTCTATGTGTCTGTTTTTGTACCAGTACCAAAGAGAAAGAGGAGTATACTTCATAACTTTTTTCTTTCTTTATTGATACATAATATTTGTACATATTTATGGAGTGCATGCGATAGTTTTTTTATATGCACAGAGTGTGTAATGATCAAGTCATGGCATTTGGGGATGTCCATCACCTTGAGTATTTATCATTTCTGTGTGTTGGGAACATTTCAAGTCCTCTTTTCTAGCTATTTTGAAAAATATAATACATTGTTGTTAAATATAGTCACCTTAATATATATGTATATTATATATATAATTAAGATAATATATATATTATATATATATAATTAAGATAACATGGTATTATCTTGGAAATAGGCAAATAGACCAATGAGACAATATTGAGGCTGGGTGCAGTGGCTCATGCCTGTAATTCCAACACTTTGGGAGGCTGGGGTGGGGAAATGGCTTGAGCTCAGGAGTTCAAGACCAGCCTTGGAAACATAGTAAGACCCAGTCTCTACAAACAAAACAAAACAAAACAAAACAAAACAAAACAAAAGCCAGGCATGGTAGTCCATGCCTGTTGTCCCACCTACTCAGGAGGCTGAGGTGAAGTATCACTTCAGCCCAGAAAGTTGAGGCTGCAATGAGCCATGATTGTGCCACTCTACTCTAGCTTGGGTGGCAGAGTGACACCCTGTAAGAAAAAAAAAAAAAAAAAAAAAAAAAAAAAAAAAAAAAAAAAAAAAAGAAGGAAAGAAGACAAACAAAAAACAAAACTGAAGGGGCAGAAATAACTCACATATATATGTTACTCAATACATGACAGAGGTACAGATAGGTCAGTGGGAGCATATTAGTTTTGTAGGAATCCCACAGAAAATTACCACAAACTTAGTGGCCTAAAACAGCAGAAATGTATCCCCTCACAATTCTGGAGACCAGAAGTCTGAAATCAAGCTGTTGGCAGTGCCATGTTTCCTGTGAGGACTCTAGAAAAGAATCCTTCCTTGCTTCTCCCAGTTTCTAGTGGCTCCTCATGTTCCTTGAGTTGTGGCAGCGAAATGATAATCTCTGCTTCCATCGTCACATGGCCTCTCCCCCTGTGTGTCTATATCTTCTCCTCATCTTATAAGAGCACTTGTCATTGAATTTAGGGCACACCTTGTTAATTTAGGATGATCTCATCTCCAGATCTTTCGCTTAATTGCATCTGTAAAAACCTTTTCTTCAGAATATGCTCACATTCATAGGTACTGGGTGTTAGAACTTGAATGCATCCTTTTAGGGGCCACAATTCAACCCACTACAGGGGCTAAAGAAGAGAGAGTTAATAACTGTTGCTGAGGCAATTGGTTATTCATGTAGGAAAAAATTGCATTCCTAAATCACCCCATATCAAAACCAGACTTCCATGTGGATAAAAATCCTTTTAAAAAGAGACCCTGAAAACACAGGCATAATGGAAAAAATTGATAAATTCAATTACATTGAAATTTAATACACCTATACACCAAAACTACTATAAATAATGAAAACACAAGTTATATTAGAAGAATATATTTGCAATGTATATGACTAATAATGAATATGTATAAATCAGTAAGAAATAGAAACAAAGCAAAGCAAAATAATATTTTTAAAAATGGGCAAATGTGTAAACAGGCAGTTCATAGAAGAGCAAATAAACCTATGAAAAGATACTTCAACTCCTTGCTAATATGGGAAATGTAATTTCAGTGAGGAATGAGATTCCTGTTTTGCAAACATCAAACGTGTAAAAAACTGAAAAACTATACATTAGTATAACGACTTTAGAGAGCAATTTGGCTTTGTCTAGTAAAGTTGAAACTCTATATACCTAGAACCTAGAAATTCTCCTGGAGACATGTGCGTTGCAGCTCTCAGTCATCAGTGAGAGAATGAATAATTTGTAATAAATTCATGGAATGTAATATTCTGTGACAGTTGAAATAAATGAACTAGCTCTGTCTGTGTCAACCTGAATAAATCCTTAAAATAATGTTAAGATAAAAAGCAAATTTCAGAAGAGTAGATGCAGTGTGAGAGTGTTAAACACCAAACTCTGGAGAATTACTCCTTTGGTGGAGGTGGTGCAGGGAAGAAAACTTAATGGAAAGAGATAAATATAGGACTTAAAATTTATTTGCTATGTTTTCATTAGGCTGGATTGTGAGTACATGAGTATTTATTATATGATTCTCTAGATTTTTGGTATTTCTTAAAACTTTGAAAATCTTTCATCATTTCAAAAGCAAAATGTAAGAGATGATTGATTGAGTTATTACAGGGAAGATATTGTTCTGATGATTTCAGTCCTCTCAAATTTAAAATAATATGAATTGTAGCTAAAATTACAGCAAGATGGAATTTAAATACAAGGAAGAATAAGTGAAGAAGGAACATGGGAAATCTGGAGACCTGGGACTCAATTTTGGTTCTGTCATCAACTAGTTCTAGGACCATGGACAAATCCCTTAACCTGTCCGAAACTTTGTAAAGTTGAATTGAAAACAGACCCTGATCTTGATTGTAGGTAAAATGTCTATGGTTTGTAAAATTTACAAAACACATGACCATGTGAACTGACAGATAGGAGGGCTGCTCCAGAGGAGGTAGACAAAAGCTAGACCTTTGTTGATTGAAGTTCCAGGATGCTGTGATTCTTTGATGTTAAGGCTATGGAGTGAGGAAGATTTGAAGTTGAATGAATTTGGGGCTATCTAGTATAATTGAAAGTGCACAACCCTACCCCAGAACCTAGTATTTCCTCTGGAGATGTGCAAAAATGTTCACGGCAGCTTCAGAAGATGAAGAAGAAGAAATAGGAATGTGGCAAAGAATACTCTTTAGTGCAGACGTGAGGATGATCAAAGACTCCAGTCTTCTCCCTAGATAAATTGGGAAATATTTTGTGTGTGGTGTTTCTCATCTTGACAATCATGTTACACATCAAATAATATTTTTACTGACACTTTGCAAACTGTATAAAACAACACAATGTTGCAGAACAAGCATTAACTGCAGATTCCTTTGAAGAGGAGGGCTGGCTGACTGGCTGACCCCTAAGGATCCTCAAAGGGCGACATTCATTATGATAGACCAGAGCCTGCCTCTCAGTTGGTGGAAAATTCTTCTAATCATCAAATGTGCAAAATTGAAGCCAAGGATTCAGATCTTATCTATGTCTAATCAAAAATGGAAGTTTTCTCCTTGAAAGAGATTTTCCCTAAATCTAACAGATAATCCTAAGAAACCCACACATGACATTATTAATAAGTTGTAAGTTAAAACTTTTCTAAACTATTAATAACAAAATTTTTTGAACAGCCATTTTAGGAAACTGAATTATCTTTCTATTCTCTCTGTTAAAATGATACTACAAAATCATTATCACATGTAAAGACAAAAGTGCATGCATCAAAAAATGTGAGAAAACTGTATTATAGAGGTGGGTCAAGCTTTCAATTAGTAAAAACATTATTTTAATTTTTGTGGATTTTGTTTTACTTACGGTATTTTCCAGATATTTAAAATGTGTATTTATTGTGATTTTTCTCATTCTAAATTAATATTTACTTTTATATGTAAATTTTACTCTTACTTTCATATTTTTTTTCTTTCCAGTTTTTATTTTAGGTTCAAAGGGTATCAGTGCAGGTTTGTTTCATGGGTAAGTTGCATGTTTTGGGGGTTTGGTGTACAGATTATTTTGTCACTCAGGTAATAAGCATAGTAACTAATAGGTAGTTTTTTGACCCTCACCCTCCTCCAACCCTCCACCCTCAAGTAGGCCTTGGTGTCCATTGTTCCTTTCTTTGTGTCCATGTGTACTTAATGTGTAGTTCCCACTTATAAGTGAGAACATGCATATTCTTTTCCCAAAAGGATGTGCCTCAGACTGAAAAAGACTCAGATACCACAGAACCTGTATTTTCCCTGAGCTTAAGAGATTGTAAATTCCAGATACCAATTTACCATGTACATTATGGATCCTAACGGTCAGGAATTGTGATACTTGAAATCCTTATGAACAACCTTTTCAAAGCCTGGTGTCAGACTTACTAAATTACAGGTACTAGTTAAAAATGGGCAAAAAAAAAAAAATGTGACAAGAATCCACATGACCTGGTTAAAAATCTATATTGATAGAGGTAAATAGAAATAATAATTATAAAAATGGTAATAATCATAGATACCCTTTGTTGAGCACCTACTATGTGCCAAGCTCAGTATTTTATGCCTTTTATATTAATTCTCAGTTAATCTTTGCACTAACTTTATTAAAGCAGTTTTTATGCAAATAAGGGCAAGTGCCCAGATAACACACATGTTAAGACCTGCTAGATCAGTGAGCATTTGGAAAATCTCGTGGAGATTTTAAGCAGTAGTAGGTGTAAAGTACCTCTCTTGCTCATTCATTCTAGGGTAGTGCATGGTGATCTAGCAGAGCCAGACATTCAATTCCAGGAGAGGTGCTCTTACTATTGGCTCTGGGGCTTTTAGGCTACATGATTAGTGTGAGAGCTTTGTAATGTGTCAACTTGGCTAGGCTAAACTACATTTCCCAGAATCCCTTTCTTGTATGTTTCTGGTTAAGAGGACCACAAAGAAGATTCTGAAGAGATTTGGAAAGCTATGGGGAGGCAGCTGCCATTTTATAGCATGCACAAATTGTTGCTGATGTGCTGACTTACCTCCCTGGCATGACACATCAGCTGGGTTAGGGGTATGTGTTTAGCTCTTTGATGAAGGATCCTGCTTCCTCCAAGGTATCCTGGTGTCACTGGCAACAAGAACAGATACTGATTTCAGTCACCCCTTGTGGGTTTCCAACTCGTGATCATGGAGTCCCAGGCTGCTTGTATTCTTCCTTTCCTGGCTGCTTTCCCTGTGAACTTCAAGTTCTAACATCAGGCATGAAGACAGCCTCACAGAGACTGCTTAACTAATCCCCACAATTGTATAAGCCAATTCTCTGTAATATCTATAGATACACATGTAGATGTAAATATATAGACATAGATATATATCTCCTACTGGTTCTGCTTCTCTGGCTGAATCCCGACTGATACAATTAGAGAAGCCTTGGCCCATCCCTTGGTATAATAAGGGCCCTGAAGTCCATCATTTGCAGTTCCAGTGATGACATGGTGAAGTACTGCTAAGATTCATCAATTCATTATTCATGGTTAGAGAAAAATTAGTTATCTTCCTGGCATAATCAAGGAGCTAGGTGCCAGGCCTTAAAATTGAATAGGGTTGATTATTCTTATTACTAGACCATAGCTGGTTTGCATGGAACTTTGCCAGAGGCTGTTTCCTGTACTGAGAGGGCAATTTGCAGGGATTCAGTCTTGGACAAGTAAGGCAGATGGTATTTTCTAACGATAGCTATACCAATATACAGTGCATCCCACATGCAATGTAATGTTGCCACTCCTCCTTTGAGAGATGGGGTTCTGTATTCCATTCCTTTGAACCTTGGAAAATCTTTGTAATTGCCTTAACTACCAGAATGCAGCAGAGGTGATACTATGTGACCTCCAAGGCTATATTATAAAAATTTATATGGTTTCCATCTCTCTCTCTTTCTCTCTTTGTTTTTCCCTCCCTCCCTCTTTCTCCCTCTCTCTTTTCCCCCATCCATGGCACACAGTCACCATTATAGAAGAAAGCCTAAACTAGCCCATGCAGGGAGACCACACAGACACACCCATCTGGAGAGGAGCAAAAGTCTCCAGTTGTTTCCCAGCCATCAACCACCAGACATGTGACTGAGTGAGGCTTTAGAAGTTTTGATCCCCTAGTTTTTTAGTCTTCCAGCAGAGGCCTCAGATACTATGGAGCAGAGTGGAACACAGATGAGCTGTCCCCAGAAAATCCTGCCCAAATTGTAGATTCGTGAAGAGAATAAAATTGGTTGTTTTTACCACTAAAGTTTGGAGTAACTTGTTTGGTATTAGTTACTGGAAAAGACAAGTTAACTGTGTGTAATAGTGATCTACTGCTGTGTAACAAATTATTTGAAAATTTAGTGACTTAAAAGTGTAAACATTTATTACCTCACAGTTTCTGAGAATCAGTAATTCAGGAATTGCTTAGCTTGGTAGCTCTGGCTCAGGATTTCCCATGAGGTGGTAGATGAGATGTTGGTCAGGGCTGTAGTCATTTGAAGGTTTGAGTGAGCAGGAGGATCACCTTCCAAGATGTCTCCCTCACATGGTTATTAGGAGGAAGCCTTAGTTCCTTGCTGGATGTTGGCAATAGGCCTCACTTTCTTGCCACACAGGCTTCTCACAGGGCTGTCTTAATGTCTTCATGATGTGACATTTGACTTCCCTTGGAGCAGATGAGAGAGAGAGAGAGAACAAGAAGGCAACAAAAAAAATTCTTCTCATGATCTAGCCTTGCAAAGTACCCACCATCATTTCCACCACATGCTGTTTGTTGGAATACAGCCCACACTCAATGTGAAGGCAATTATGTTCCACCTTTTGAAGTGGGGAATGTCAAAGAATTTGTTGGTATACTATAAAGCCACTACACCCTGACTTCAACTGTAGCTTCTATGCCTCCTTCCCCCATTCTGTGACCATTCCATCTTCTTTCAACAAAAGAGGGCTGTGAGGCTAATTACTGCCATCATTCTAGGAAACACTGGAGAACAGTTCAGAATGGCTGGGTGACTATCCAGGGGTGCAGGTCATGTTTACCTGAGGCAGTTGGGGGCATGTTTACCTGAGGCAGTTGGGGGAAGGCAGTTTGTAAGAAGGATCCAGAAGGCATGCATTGTGTGGTCTGCAAAGTGATAAGGCTGACACCTACTATTGCTGTGTGAAGACTGAGGGAATGTTAAACACAATTTGCAGAATTGATCTTGAGTTTCTTCCAATGGGAACCTGTGTCATTTGGAGGAAGAATGAGCTCTCCTGCCTTGTTGCTCAGTCCTGGATCCCAGGATCCATTGTTGATATTTTTATTGATGAGGATTAGTGTTTTAACTTAGTGGAATTTGCAAAAGACTGGGAGATGCCAGTAGCAAAGTGGTGATGTTAGGAGACACTGGAATGGCCTTGATTTACTTCAAAGAGTCATGAGGATGACAGTTTTCCTGGACTGCAGGGTGGTTGGTGATTACTGATCTCTACCCCCTTCCTCCTATAATTTTTGGTGATGTTTTACTACTAGTTGAGGTGCTTCTTCTTCTACTTCAGATGAAGTATTCATTTCATCTGGTTAATATCCAGGGTGATAATCTTGGTGGAAACCCAGACACTCAATTACTGCCACATTTAAATAGTTTGTTATTAGTAGTTATATCTTGCTTTTTAAAAATTGAGATAAAACTCACATAAAATAAACTGAACCATTTTAAAGTATACAATGAAGTGGCATTTGGTGCATTCAAAATGTTGTGCAACCACCTCTCTCAAGTTCCAAAACATTTTCATCACTTTAAAATAAAACTTGTATGCATTGAGCAGTCACTTTTCATTCCTCTCCTACTAGACCGTGACAACCACTATTCTGCTTTCTGTCTCTATGAATTTACCTATTCTGAATTTTCAACGGACTATTCTTCAGCCATAAAAATTGAAGTACTGATACGTACTACAATGTGGATGCACCTCAGAAACTTACTAAGTGAAAGAAGCCAGACACAAAATGTCTCATTACTGTATGATTCTATCTGTTTGAGTTTCCTTCTATTTCTAGTTTGTTTTTATCAAAAGAGAGTGCTGCATTTTGTCAAGTTCTTTTATTTTGTGTCATTTGAGATGATTGTGTGTGTGGATTTTTTCCGTCATTCAGTTAATGTGGTATATTACACTAATTGGTTTTCAATGTTGCACAATTCTTACTGTTCTGGGATAAATACCACTTGCTTTTGGTGTATAATTCTTTTAATATGCTGCTGGATTCAGTTTGCCGGAATTTTGTTGAGATATTGCATCTAAATTCATAAGGGATATTGATTTGTAGTTTTCTTGTGATGACTTTGTCTGGCTTTGGTATTAGAATAATTCTGGCATCACAGATTAGAGTACAAAGTATTCCCTCCTCTTCTATTATTTTTTGGTGGGCTTTGAGAAGAGTTGTTGAAAATTCTCTTTTAAATGAGTGGTAGAATTTACAGTTAAAGTCATCTGGTCTTGAGCTTTACTTTGTTGGGAGGATTTTGATTACTGATTTAATCACTAATTCTCTTATACTCCTTTTAAAAATTTCTATTGGTCAGTTGTAATGTCTCCATTTTTATTTCTGGTCTTAGTAATTTGAGTATTCTCTTTTTTCTTAGTCAATCTAACCAAAGATTTATAAATTTTGTTGATCTTTTTAACCGACCAACATTTGGTGTCATTGATTTTCTGTATTTTTAAAAAATTTTAGATCTCATTTAATTTCATCCTAATCTTCATTATTTCTTTCTTTCTGCTGGATTTGGGTTGGACTTTTCTCTTCTCTTTCTAGTTCCTTAAGGTGTAAAGTGAGTTTATTGATTTCTTCTTTTTAAATGTGCATAAGTTTTTACAGCTATAAATTTCCTTATAAGCACTTTTTCTATACCCCATGCATTTTAGAATGTTGTGCTTTCATTTTCATTTTTCTCAAAGAATGTATTTTCTAATTTCTCTTGTAATTTCTTCTTTGATCAATTGTGTGGCTTTTTTGTTTTTTGGTTTTTTTTTTTTTTTTTTTTTGAGATTGGGTCTCACTTTGTTGCTCAGGCTAGAGTGCAGTGGCACGACCTCAGCTCACTGCAACCTCCGCCTCCTGGGTTCAAGTGATTCTCCTGCCTCAACCTCCCGAGTAGCTGGGATTACAGGAGCTCGCCATCACGCCCAACTAACTTTTGTATTTTTAGTAGAGATAGGGTTTTGCCATGTTGGCCAGGCTGGTCTCAGACTCCTGACCTGAAGTGATCTGTCTGCCCTGGCCTCCCAAAGTGCTGGGATTACAAGCATTAGCCACTGTGCCTGGCCTTTGATCAACTGGGTTTTAAAGAATGTTGTTTAATTTCCAGATATTTGTGAATTTTCTAATTTTCCTTCTGTTATTGATTTCTAGTTTCATTTCATTGTAGTAGAAGAAAATACTTTGCATTATTTCAATCTTTTAAAATTCATTGAGATTGTTTTGGCCTAATGTATGGTCTTCCCTGGAGAATATTCCATGTATATTTAAGAAAAATGTATATTCTGCCATTCTTGAGTGGAGTGTTCTCCGTATGCCTCCTAGGTCTAGTTGGTTTCTAGTATTCTTTAAGTTCTCTATTTCCTTATTGATCTGCTGTTTTGTTGTTCAATGCATTATAGAAAGTAGGGTGCTAAAGTTCCCAACTACTATTGTAGAATTATTTTTGCTTCACATATTTTGGGTTTCTGTTGTTAAGCAATATATGTTTATTATTGTTGCATCTTCTTAGTGAGTTGACCCCTTTGTCAGTATATAATCCTTGTTTGACTTTTGTAACAGTTTTCTCATTTAAAGTCTATTTTGTTTGATATTAGTATAGCTACCTCATCTCACTTCTGGTTATAATATGCATGTAATATTTTTCCTATCCTTTCACTTTTAACTTTATGTTTTTGCACCTAAAATTAGTCTCTTGTAGATAACATATAGTTGAATCATATTTTCAATCTATTCTACTCATCTCTGCCTTTTACTTTTAAAATTTTTATTTATTGTTTTACTTTTGTGACTACATAGTAGATGTTTATATTTATGAGGCACAGGAGATGTTTTGATACAGGTATGCATTGTTAAATAATCACATCATGGAGAATGGGGTCCCTATCCCTTCAAGCATTTATCCTTTGTGCTGTTAAAAGAAAAACTTTGGCCAAACTAATTTAAAGGAGTTTAGGGACGGGGCCAAGATAGCCAACTAGAAATAGCACAATTCGGAGGCTCCCATAAAACAACAACAACAACAACATAATAAGCATGTGAATCTTTCACCAGCAACCAAGGTATCCAGGTTCTTTCATCAGAACTGACTAGGAGGCTGGCATGACCCATGGAGAGAAGGAAGAACAGTGTGGTGTGGTGGCCCACCTGAGAGCCACACAGGGTGGGGAAGCCCCCTCTCCCCAGTCAAGGGAGGCGGTGAGTGAGTGTGCTACCCAGCCAGGGAAACCATGCTTTTTCCACAGAACTGTGCAACCCACAAGGATTGGAAGATCCCACTCATGAACCCACACCACCAGGGCCTAGCATCCCAACCCTGGAATGCGCAGACATGCAGACTCTTAACAGTTTCTCAGCTGAAATCTGCTTAAGCCTTCTGAACTTCCTGGTGGAGAAGTGACCAGCACCATGGCTGTGGCTGCCTGCTGTCTAAGCCGTTTGAGCTCCTTGGGGGAGAGGCAGCAGCCAGCACTGGGACTCGAAACTGCCTAACACACTAAGCTCCCTGGATGGGGCAAGGGCAGCACCCATCTCCATAGCCCCAGAGTGTGCTTTTCCTCCACTGGGTCAGGGAGGCTGCATGACTTGATCCCAAGACTTGTTCCCTACAACCCAACACACTGGCTGTGGCAGTCTGCTTCCAGAGCACCTCTTCAGGCCTGACTCTGACCCATCCTTTCTCACTGGGTAGGGCTTCCCTGCAGGAAGTCCAATAACTCCAGCCAGTGGCTCAGGGGCAGAACCCAGGTCCCCCTGGGCCTGAGTCCCTAGGGGGTGGGGCGGCCACAGTCTCTGTGGACAAGCAGACTTAGCCTTTCCTCCCAGTAGTTCTGAGGAATCTGGGCAGCCCAGATGAGTGGGTTTCCCCCAAGCGAGGCACACCCCTCTGCCAAGGGGCAAAGTGCCTGGTTAAATGGGTCCTGTTCCCCATGCCACCCAACTGGGTGAGACCCTCCAACAGGGGTTATCAGACACCCTGTACAGGAGTGATCATACTGGCATCAAGTTGGTGCCCTTCAAGGTCAGAGGTCCCAGAAGAAGGAGGAGGCACCCATTTTTGCTGTTCTCCAGCCTCCTTGAGTGACATCTCCAGGCATGGGAGCAAATCAAATGAATAAGGCCTGAAGTGAACTCCCAGCAAACTGCAGCAACCCTACAGAAGAGGGACCTGACCGTTGAAAACCAAACCAACAAGCAGAAAGCATCATCATCATCAACAACAACAAAAACAAAGCCCCACAAAAACCCCATCCAAGGGTCAGTAGCCTCAAAGACTGAAACTAGACAAACTCTTGAATATGAGAAAGAATTAACAAAAAAATGCTGTAAACCCCAAAGGCCAGAGTGCCTCTTACTCTCCAACTGATCACAACATCTCTCCATCAAGGGCACAGAACTGGGCCAAAGATCAGATGGACGAATATACAGAAGTAGGCTTCAGAAGATGGGTAATAAAAAACTATGCTGAGCTAAAGGATCATGTTCTAACCCAATGCAAAGAAGTGAAGAACCTTGATAAAAGGTTAGAGGAATTGCTAACTAGAATAAACAGTTTAGAGAGGAACATAAATGACCTGTATGGATATTCAACGTTCTTAAAGAAAAAATGTTTCAACCCAGAGTTTCATATACAGCCAAACTAAGCTTCATAAGTTAAGAAGAAATAAAATCCTTTCCAGACAAGCAAATGCTAAGGTATTTTGTTACAACCAGGCTTGGCCTGCAAGAGCTCCTGGAAAAAGCACTAAACATGGAAAGGGAAAGCTGGTACCAGCCGCTGCAAAAACACACCAAGATATAAAGACCAATGACACTATGAAGAAACTTCATCAACTGGTGTGCAAAATAACCAAATAGCGGCATGATGGCAGGATCAATACATATAACAGTACAATTCACACATAACAGTACTAACCTTAAATGTAAATGGGCTAAATGTCCCAATTAAAAGACACAGGCTGGTAAATTGGATAAAGAGTCAAGACCCACCAGTGTGCTGTATTCAGGAGACCCATCTCACATGCAAAGACACACATAGGCTCAAAAATAAAGGAATGGAGGAATATTTACCGAGAAAAAAAAAAAAAAAAAAAAAAAGCAGGCGTTGCAATCCTAGTCTCTGACAAGACAGACTTTAAACCAACAAAGATAAAACAAAATTACAAAAAAAGGCGTTACATAATAGTAAAGGGAACAATTCAACAAGAAGTGGTAACTATTCTGAATATATATGTACCCAATACAGGAGCACCCAGATTCATAAAACAAGTTCTTGGAGACCTACAAAGAGACTTAGATTCCCACACAATAATAGTGGGAGACTTTAACAACACACTGTCAGTGTAAGATCAATGAGACAGGAAATTAACAAGGATATTCAGGATTTGAACTCAGCTCTGGGTCAAGTGGACCTAGTAGACATCTACAGAACTCTTCACCCCAAATCAACAGAATATGCATTCTTCTCAGTGTAACGTGGCACTTATTCTAAAATTGACCACATGATTAAAAGTAAAACACTCCTCAACAAATGCAAAATAAGTGAAATCATAAAATACAATCTCTCAGACCATGATGCAATCAAATTAGAGCTCAGGATTAAGAGACTCACTCAAAACCACACAATTACATGGAAATTGAACAACCTGTTCCTGAATGACTGCTGGGTAAATAATGAAATTAAGGCAGATATGAAGAAGTTCTTTGAAACCAATGAGAGCAAAGACAATGTACCAGAATCTCTGGGACACAGCTAAAGCAGTGTTAAGAGGGAAATTTATAGCACTGAATGCTCATATCAGAAAGCTTGAAAGATCTCAAATTGACACCCTAACATCACAATTAAAAAGGATAGAGAGCCAAGAATAAACTAATCCAAAATCTAGCAGAAGACAAGAAATAATTAAGATCAGAGCAGAATGGAAGGAGATAGACACACAAAAAACCCTCCAAAAATCAATGAACACAGGAGCTATTTTTTTGGTAAAAATTAGCAAAATAGACTGCTAGCTAGAGTAATAAAGAAGAAAAGAGAGAAAAATAAAATAGACACAATAAAAAATGATAAAAGAGATATCACCATTGACCCCAAAGAAATACAAACTACCATCAGAGAATACTATAGACACCTCTATGCAAATAAACTAGAAAATCTAGAAGAAATGGATAAATTCCTGGACATGTACACCCTCCCAAGACTAAACAAGGAAGAAACAGAATTCCTGAATAGACCAATAACAAGCTCTGAAATTGAGGCAGTAATTAATAGCCTAGCAACCAAAAACAAAGCCCAGCACTGGATGGATTCACAGCTGAATTCTACTGGAAAAACAAAGAAGAGCTGGTACCATTCGTTCTGAAACTATTTCAAACAATTGAAAAGGAGGGACTCCTCCCTAACTCATTTTACGAAGCCAGCATCATCCTGATACCAAAACCTGACAGAGACACAACAAAAAAGAAAATTTCAGGCCAATATCCCTGATGAGCATTGATGCAAAAAACCCCTAAATAAAATACTGGCAAATCGAATCCAGCAGCACATCAAAAAACTTATCCACCATGATCAAGATGGCTTCATCCCTGGGATGCAAGGCTGATTCAACATATGCAAATAAATAAACATAGCGTATCACATAAACAGAACAAATGAAAAAACCACATAATTATCACAATAGATGCAGAGGAAGCCTTTGATAAAATTCAACATTCCCTCATGTTAAAAACTCTCAATAAACTAGGTATTGATGGAACATATCTCAAAATAATAAGAGCTATTTATGACAAACCCATAGCCAATGTCATATTGAATGGACAAAAGCTGGAAGGACTCCCTTTGAAAACTGGTACAAGACAAGGATGCCCTCTTTCACCACCACTATGTTCTTCAACATAGTATTGGAAGTTCCGGCCACGGCAATCATGCAAGAGAAAGAAATAAAGGGTATTCAAATAGGAAGAGAGGAAGTCAAATTGTCTCTGCAGATGACATAATTATATATTTAGAAAACCCCATCATCTCAGCCCAAAAACTCCTGAAACTGATAAGCAAGTTCAGCAAATTTTCAGGATACAAAATCAATGTGCAAAAATCACAAGCATTCCTTTATATCAACAACAGACAAGCAGACAGCCAAATCATGAATGAACTCCCATTCACAATTGCTACAAAGAGAATAAAATACCTAGGAATATAGCCAACTGGGGATATGAAGGACGTCTTCAAGGAGAACTACAAACCACTGCTCAAGGAAATAAAAGAGAAGACAAACAAATGGAAAAACATTCTATGCTTATGGTAAGAAGAATCAATATCATGAAAATGGCCATATTGCCCAAAGTAATTTATAGATTAATGCTATTGCCATTAAACTACCATTGAAATTCTTCACAGAATTAGAAAAAAGTATTTTAAATTTCATGTGGAATCAATGAAGACCCCATATAGTGATGACAATCCTAAGCAAAACGAACAAAGCTGGAGGCATCACTCTACCTAACTTCAAACTATACTGCAAGGCTACAGTAACCAAAACAGCATGGTACTGGTACCAAAACAGACATACAGACCAATGGAGCAGAACAGAGACCTCAGAAATAACACAACACATCTACAACCATCTGATCTTCAACAAATTTGACAAAAACAAGCAATTGGGAAAGGATCTCCCAATCAGTAAATGTTGCTGGGAAAACTGGCTAGCCATAGGCAGAAAACTGAAACTGGACCCCTTCCTTACACCTTATGCAAAAATTAACTCAAGATGGATTAAAGACTTAAACATAAAACCCAAAACCATAAAAACCCTAGAAGAAAACCTAGGCAATACCATTTAGGACATAGGCATTGGCAAAGATTTTATGACAAAAACACCGAAAGCAATTGCAACAAAAGCCAAAATTGACAAATGGGATCTAATTAAACTAACGAGCTTCTGTACAATAAAAGAAACTATCATCAGAGTGAACAGGCAACCTACAGAATGGGAGAAAATCTTTGCAGTCTACCCATCTGACAAAGGTCTAATATCCTGAATTTATAAGGAACTTAAACAGATTTACAAGAAAAAAGCCACCCCATCAAAAAGTGGGCAAAGAACATGAACAGACACTTCTCAAAAGAAGACATTTATGTGGGCTGGGCATGGTGGCACATGCCTGCAA
The DNA here is from genome assembly GCF_007565055.1 of Rhinopithecus roxellana. Lineage (NCBI taxonomy): Eukaryota > Metazoa > Chordata > Mammalia > Primates > Cercopithecidae > Rhinopithecus > Rhinopithecus roxellana. Next base: position 32,798,241 of record NC_044555.1, on the reverse strand, counting down.
TCCCAGCACTTTGGGAGGCCAAGGCGGGTGGATCACAAGGTCAGGAGTTGGAGACCAGCCTGGACAATATGGTGAAACCCCGTCTCTACTAAAAATATAAAAATTAGTCAGATGTGGTGGCACATACCTGTAGTCCCAGCTACTTGGGAGACTGGGGCAGAAGAATCCCTTGAACCCAGAAGGTGGAGGTTGTAGTGAGCTGAGATTGCACCACTACACTCCAGCCTGGGTGACAGAGCAAGACTGCATCTCAAAAAAAAAAAAAAAAAAAAAAAAGACATTTATGTGGCCAATAAACATGAAAAAAAGCTCAACATCACTGATCATCAGAGAAATGCAAATCAAAACTGTCAGGCCTCTGAGCCCAAGCCAAGCCATCGCATCCCCTGTGACTTGCACATATTCGCCCAGATGGCCTGAAGTAACTGAAGAATCACAAAAGAAGTGCAAATGCCCTGCCTGGCCTTAACCGATGACATTCCACCACAAAAGAAATGAAAATGGCCGGTCCTTGCCTTAAGCGATGATATTATCTTGTGAAATTCCTTTTCCTGGCTCATCCTGGCTCAAAAAGCTCCCCCACTGAGCACCTTGTGACCCCCACTCCTGCCCGCCAGAGAACAACCCCCTTTTGACTGTAATTTTCCTTTACCTACCCAAATCCTATAAAACGACCCCACCCTTATCTCCCTTCACTGACTCTCTTTTCAGACTCAGCCTGCCTGCACCCAGGCAAAATAAACAGCTATGTTGTTCACACAAGGCCTGTTTGGTGGTCTCTTCACACGGACGCTCATGACAAAAACCACAATGAAATGCCATCTTAAGCCAGTCAGAATGGCGATTATTAAAAAGTCAGGAAACAATAGATGCTGGTGAGGCTATGGACAAATAGGAACACTTTTACACTGTTGGTGGGAATGTAAATTAGTTTGACCATTGTGGAAGACAGCATGGTGATTCTTCAAGGATCTAGAACCAGAAATACCATTTGACCCAGCAATCCCATTACTGAGTATGTACCCAAAGGAATATAAATCATTCTACTATAAAGACACATGCACCCATATGTTTATTGCAGCACTATTTACAACAGCAAAGACATGGAACCAACCCAAATGCCCATCATTGACAGACTGGATAAACGAAGTGTGGTACATATACATCATGGAATACTATGCAGCCATAAAAATGAATTAGATCATGTCCTTTGCAGTTGCAACCCATCATCCTCAGCAAACTAACACAGGAACAGAAAACCAAATACCGCATGTTCTCACTCATAAGTGGGAGTTGAACCATGAGAACACATAGACACAGAGAGGGAAACAACACACACCAGGGCCTGTTGTGGGGTGGGGGTGGGTGAGGGGAGGGAACTTAGAGGACGTGTCAATAGGTGCAGCTAACCACCATGGCACATGCGTACCTATGTAACAAACCTGCACATTCTGTGCATGCATTCCATTTTTTTGACGAAATAAAGAAAAACGAATAAATGTTCTCATCACACACACACACAAAATAAATTTAGAGGAGTTTAATTGAGCAATGAACAATTTGTGAATCAGGCAGCCCCCAGAATCATAGAAGATTCAGACAGACTCCAGGGATGACTTGTGGTCAGAACAAATTTATAGACAACAAAAGTAAAGTGATGGACAGAAATGGAAGTGAGGTACAGAAACAGCTGGATTGGTTACAGATTGGTGTTTGCCTTATTTGAACACAGTTTGAACACTCACCAGTGTATGAGTGGTTGAAGTAGGGCTGCTGGGATTGGCTGAGACTCAGCTATTGTTACAGGTGCATACTCCTAAGTTAGGTTTTCAATCTTGTGTACCTATTAAGTTACCTTGCAGTTCATCCACAAGGACTTGAATATGGAAGTACAGAGTCCTTCTCAGGCCATGTTTAGTTCTCCTTAATAGTGTTACAAACAATCCAATTATACTCTTTTAGTTATTTTTAAATGTACAATTAAGTTGTTATTGACTGGAATCACCCTGTGGTGCTATCAAATAATAGGTCTTATTCATTCTTTCTATTTTTTGTACCCGTTAACCATCACCATGTTCCCTTCCAGGCCCCATTAGCCTTCCCAGCCTCTGGTAACCATCCTTCTATTCTCTGTGTCCATGAGTTCAATTGTTTTGATTTTTAGATCCCACAAGTAAGTGAGAACTTATAATGTTTTTCTTTCTGTGCCTGGCTTATTTCACTTAACATAATGATCTCCAGTTCTATCCATGTTGTTGCAAATGACAGGATGTCATTCTTTTTATGGCTGAATAGTACTCGATTGTGTATATGTACCACATTCCTTTATCCCATTCATCTGTCAATGGACATTTAGGTTGCTTACAAATCTTGGCTATTATGAACAGTGCTGCAACAAACATGGGAGTATAGATATATCTTTGATATACTGATTTCCTTTCTTTTGGCTATGTACCCAGCAATGGGATTGCTACATCATTTGGTAGCCCTGTTTTTAGTTTTTTGAGAAACCTCCAAACTGTTCTCCATAGTAGTTGTACCATTTACATTCCCATCAACAGTGTATGAGGGTTCCCTTTTCTCCACATCCTCGACAGCACTTGTTATTGCCTACCTTTTAATTAGAGAGTTTAATTCATTTTTATTTAAAGTAATTATTGACAAGAAAGGACTTACTTCTAATGTCTTGCTATTTGTTTTCTATTTGACTGGTATATTTTGTGTTACTAATTTCCCCTATTATTACCTTGTTTTGTGTTCAATTGACTTTTTGTATTGTGCCATTTGATTACTTTTTCATTTATCTCTTTCTTCTTTCTTTCTTTCTTTCTTTCTTTCTTTCTTTCTTTCTTTCTTTCTTTCTTTCTTTCTTTCTTTCTTTCTTTCTTTCTTTCTTTCTTTCTTTCTTTCTTTCTCTTTCTCTCTCTTTCTTTATTTCTTCTGTCTCTTTCTTTTTTCAGAAGCTATTTTTTGTTGTTTTCTTGAGGATTACTATTAACCTCTTACATGTGTGACAACTCATTTTGAATTAATACCATCTTAGTACTGTCTTAATGTTTCATACAGGGAAAATCTGCTAGGGGTGAACATTCTCAGCTTTTATCTGTGAATGATTTACTTTCTGTTTCATTTTAAAAGGAGTGTTTTGTTGGACATAGCATTCTTGATTGACAGTTTTTTCACTTTAAATATGTCATTCCACTGCATTCTGGCCTTCTTGGATTCTGCTGAAAATGTAGCTGTTAATTTTATTGATGATCCTTTGTACATGATGAATTGCTTCTCTGTTGCTACTTTTAAGATTATTTCTGTCTTTTGAAAGTTCAATTATAGTATGTCTTGGTGTGATTCTCTTTTTGTTTATTCTATGTGTTGAGCCTCTTGGAAGTGTAGATTAATGTGTTTTATTTTTTTAAATGGGAAGTTTTTCACCATTATTTCTTCAAACATTCTTTTAATACATTTCTCACTTTTTATTCTGGAAATCCCATTATGTATATGTTGGTAGGTTTGATGGTGTTCCATAAGCCTCTTAGGCTCTGTTAATTTTTCTTAATTATCTTTTCTTTCCAATCCTCGGATTGGATGATCCAATTGACCTATCTTCAAGTTTACTTATTATTTCTTTTCCCTGCTCAAATCTGTAGTTGGGATCCTCCAGTGATTTTTTAATTTTGCTTATGTTTTTCAGCTTCAGAATTTCTGTTTGCTACTTTTTATAAGTTTTAATCTCTTTAGCAATATTCTCTATTTGTTCTGTACATCATTTTCTTGATTTTTTTTAGTTCTTTGAGCATGTTTAAGTCAGTTGGTTTAAAGTCTTTGTCTAGTAATTCCAATGACTTTGCTTCCTTTGGTACAGTTTTGGTTAATTTATTCAGTGAATGGACTATACTTTTGTTTCTTTGCGTTTTTTGATAATTTTTGGTTAAAAATTGGACATTTTCAGTAGTGTAATGTGGTAACTCTGGAAATCAGTTTCTTCCCCCTCCTCAAGGGTTGTTTTGTTGTTTGATGTGGGTTGTAACTGCTTTTTGGTTTAGTGGCTTTCTAAACTATCTTGTAAAGACTGTATTTTTTTCTTGTGCAGTCTCTGATGTCTCTGCCTTTAGCTTATGTTATGATAGAGATTTTCTTGAATGGCTGGAGTCAACAAAAAAAAAGGAAGAAGAAGAAAAGAAAAAATCTTTTAGTCTTTCAAAATTGGCTCTATTGGGGACTGTATTAGCCCATTCTCACACTGCTATAAAGAACTACCTGAGACTGGTAATTTATGAAGAAAATAGGTTTAATTGACTTATAGTTCTGCAGACTGTATAGGAAGCATGGCTGGAAGGCCTCAGGAAACCTATAATCATGGTGAAAGGTTTAGAGGAAGCAAGCATGTTTTACCATGGCAGGGCAGGCGAGAGAGAGGGCTAAGGGGGAAGTGCCACACACTTTTAAACCCTCAGATCTCATGAGAACTCCCTATCACAAGAACAGCAATGGGGAAATCTGCCCCTATGATCCAGTTACCTCCCACCAGGCCCCTCCCTCAACATGGGGAATTGCAATTCAACATGAGCTTTGGGTGGGGATACAGAGATAAATCATCTCAGGGACAGTCCTCCAATGCTTAGCCAGTTTCTTTATAACTCTGCTGTAGTCTTCACTCTATATTTGTGCTGAGCCTAATAATAAGCCTCAGGTGAATGCTTAGGGTCTTCTCAGGTCTTTTCTGAGTGGGAGCCCTCCCCTGGGGACATGCATAAATTTCTAAATTCCCGAGCTGGCACATTAAATTAAAGCATTTTCAATGCTTTAATTCTTCAAAGAATATTTCTCTCCAGGATTTTTTTTCTTCCAGGCTTTTAGTGCATCCATTCTTTTTTTTTTTTTTTTTTTATACTTTAAGTTCTAGGGTACATGTGCATAATGTGCAGGTTGGTTACATATGTATACTTGTGCCATGTTGGTGTGCTGCACCCATCAACTCGTCAGCACCCATCAATTCGTCATTTATATCAGGTATAACTCCCAATGCAATCCCTCCCCCCTCCCCACTCCCCATGATAGGCCCCGATGTGTGATGTTCCCCTTCCCGAGTCCAAGTGATCTCATTGTTCAGTTCCCACCTATGAGTGAGAACATGCGGTGTTTGGTTTTCTCTTCTTGTGATAGTTTGCTAAGAAGGATGGTTTCCAGCTGCATCCATGTCCCTACAAAGGACGCAAAGTCATCCTTTTTTATGGCTGCATAGTATTCCATGGTGTATATGTGCCACATTTTCTTAATCCAGTCTGTCACAGATGGACATTTGGGTTGATTCCAAGTCTTTGCTATTGTGAATAGTCCCGCAATAAACATACGTGTGCATGTGTCTTTATAGCAGCATGATTTATAATCCTTTGGGTATATACCCAGTAGTAGGATGGCTGGGTCATATGGTACATCTAGTTCCAGATCCTTGAGGAATCGCCATACTGTTTTCCATAATGGTTGAACTAGTTTACAATCCCACCAACAGTGTAAAAGTGTTCCTATTTCTCCACATCCTCTCCAGCACCTGTTGTTTCCTGACTTCTTAATGATTGCCATTCTAACTGGTGTGAGATGGTATCTCATTGTGGTTTTGATTTGCATTTCTCTGATGGCCAGTGACGATGAGCATTTTTTCATGTGTCTGTTGGCTGTATGAATGTCTTCTTTTGAGAAATGACTGTTCATATCCTTTGCCCACTTTTTGATGGGGTTGTTTGCTTTTTTCTTGTAAATTTGTTTGAGTTCTTTGTAGATTCTGGATATTAGCCCTTTGTCAGATGAGTAGATTGCAAAAAATTTCTCCCATTCTGTAGGTTGCCTGTTCACTCTGATGGTAGTTTCTTTTGCTGTGCGGAAGCTCTTTAGTTTAATCATATCCCATTTGTCAATTTTGGCTTTTGCTGCCGTTGCTTTTGGTGTTTTAGACATGAAGTCCTTGCCCATGCCTATGTCCTGAATGGTACTAACTAGGTTTTCTTCTAGGGTGTTTATGGTATTAGGTCTAACATTTAAGTCTCTAATCCATCTTGAATTAATTTTCGTCTAAGGGGTAAGGAAAGGATCCAGTTTCAGCTTTCGACTTATGGCTAGCCAATTTTCCCAGCACCATTTATTAAATAGGGAATCCTTTCCCCATTTCTTGTTTCTCTCAGGTTTGTCAAAGATCAGATGGCTGTAGATGTGTGGTATTATTTCTGAGGACTCTGTTCTGTTCCATTGGTCTATATCTCTGTTTTGGTACCAGTACCATGCTGTTTTGGTTACTGTAGCCTTGTAGTATAGTTTGAAGTCAGGTAGCGTGATGCCTCCAGCTTTGTTCTTTTGACATAGGATTGTCTTGGCAATGCGGGCTCTTTTTTGGTTCCATATGAACTTTAAAGCAGTTTTTTCCAATTCTGTGAAGAAACTCATTGGTAGCTTGATGGGGATGGCATTGCATCTATGAATAACCTTGGGCAGTATGGCCATTTTCACGATATTGATTCTTCCTATCCATGAGCATGGTATGTTCTTCCATTTGTTAGTGTCCTCTTTAATTTCACTGAGCAGTGGTTTGTAGTTCTCCTTGAAGAGGTCCTTTACATCCCTTGTAAGTTGGATTGCTAGGTATTTTATTCTCTTTGAAGCAATTGTGAATGGAAGTTCATTCCTGATTTGGCTCTCTGTTTGTCTGTTACTGGTGTATAAGAATGCCTGTGATTTTTGCACATTGATTTTGTATCCGGAGACTTTGCTGAAGTTGCTTATCAGCTTAAGGAGATTTTGGGCTGAGACAATGGGGTTTTCTAAATATACAATCATGTCATCTGCAAACAGGGACAATTTGACTTCTTCTTTTCCTAACTGGATACCCTTGATTTCTTTCTCTTGCCTGATTGCCCTAGCCAGAACTTCCAACACTATGTTGAATAGGAGTGGTGAGAGAGGGCATCCCTGTCTTGTGCCAGTTTTCAAAGGGAATTTTTCCAGTTTTTGCCCATTCAGTATGATATTAGCTGTGGGTTTGTCATAAATAGCTCTTATTATTTTGAGGTACGTTCCATCAATACCGAATTTATTGAGCGTTTTTAGCACGAAGGGCTGTTGAATTTTGTCAAAAGCCTTTTCTGCATCTATTGAGATAATCATGTGGTTCTTGTCTTTGGTTCTGTTTATATGCTGGATTACGTTTATTGATTTGCGAATGTTGAACCAGCCTTGCATCCCAGGGATGAAGCCCACTTGATCATGGTGGATAAGCTTTTTGATGTGCTGCTGAATCCGGTTTGCCAGTATTTTATTGAGGATTTTTGCATCGATGTTCATCAGGGATATTGGTCTAAAATTTTCTTTTTTTGTTGTGTCTCTGCCAGGCTTTGGTATCAGGATGATTTTGGCCTCATAAAATGAGTTAGGGAGGATTCCCTCTTTTTCAATTGATTGGAATAGTTTCAGAAGGAATGGTACCAGCTCCTCCTTGTACCTCTGGTAGAATTCAGCTGTGAATCCATCTGGTCCTGGACTTTTTTTGGTGGGTAGGCTATTAATTATTGCTTCAATTTCAGTGCCTGCTATTGTTCTATTCAGGGATTCAACTTCTTCCTGGTTTAGTCTTGGAAGAGTGTAAGTGTCCAGGAAATTATCCATTTCTTCTAGATTTTCTAGTTGATTTGCATAGAGGTGTTTATAGTATTCTCTGATGGTAGTTTGTATTTCTGTGGGGTCCGTGGTGATATCCCCTTTATCATTTTTTATTGCATCTATTTGATTCTTCTCTCTTTTCTTCTTTATTAGTCTCGCTAGCAGTCTGTCAATTTTGTTGATCTTTTCAAAAAACCAACTCCTGGATTCATTGATTTTTTGGAGGGTTTTTTGTGTCTCTATCTCCTTCAGTTCTGCTCTGATCTTAGTTATTTCTTGCCTTCTGCTAGCTTTTGAATGTGTTTGCTCTTGCTTCTCCAGTTCTTTTAATTGTGATGTAGAGTGTCAATTTTAGATCTTTCCAGCTTTCTCTTGTGGGCATTTAGTGCTATAAATTTCCCTCTACACACTGCTTTGAATGTGTCCCAGAGATTCTGGTATGTTGTATCTTTGTTCTCATTGGTTTCAAAGAACATCTTTATTTCTGCCTTCATTTCGTTATGTAGCCAGTAGTCATTCAGGAGCAGGTTGTTCAGTTTCCATGTAGTTGAGCGTTTTTGAGTGAGTTTCTTAGTCCTGAGTTCTAGTTTGATTGCACTGTGGTCTGAGAGACAGTTTGTTATAATTTCTGTTCTTTTATATTTGCTAAGGAGTGCTTTACTTCCAATTATGTGGTCAATTTTGGAATAAGTGTGATGTGGTGCTGAGAAGAATGTATATTCTGTTGATTTGGGGTGGAGAGTTCTATAGGTGTCTATTAGGTCCGCTTGGTGCAGAGATGAGTTCAATTCCTGGATATCCTTGTTAACTTTCTGTCTCGTTGATCTGTCTAATGTTGACAGTGGAGTGTTGAAGTCTCCCATTATTATTGTATGGGAGTCTAAGTCTTTTTGTAAGTCTCTGAGGACTTGCTTTATGAATTTGGGTGCTCCTGTACTGGGTGCATATATATTTAGGATAGTTAGCTCTTCCTGTTGAATTGATCCCTTTACCATTATGTAATGGCCTTCTTTGTCTCTTTTGATCTTTGATGGTTTAAAGTCTATTTTATCAGAGACTAGGATTGCAACCCCTGCATTTTTTTGTTTTCCATTTGCTTGGTAGATCTTCCTCCATCCCTTTATTTTGAGCCTATGTATGTCTCTGCATGTGAGATGGGTCTCCTGAATACAGCAGACTGATGGGTCTTGACTCTTGATCCAGTTTGCCAGTCTGTGTCTTTTAATTGGAGCATTTAGTCCATTTACATTTAAGGTTAATATTGTTATGTGTGAACTTGATCCTGCCATTATGATATTAACTGGTTATTTTGCTCGTTATTTGATGCAGTTTCTTCCTAGCCTCGATGGTCTTTACATTTTGGCATGTTTTTGCAATGGCTGGTACCGGTTGTTCCTTTCCATGTTTAGGGCTTCCTTCAGGGTCTCTTGTAAGGCAGGCCTGGTGGTGACAAAATCTCTAAGCATTTGCTTATCTGTAAAGGATTTTATTTCTCCTTCACTGATGAAACTTAGTTTGGGTGGATATGAAATTCTGGGTTTAAAATTCTTTTCTTTAAGAATGTTGAATATTGGCCCCCACTCTCTTCTGGCTTGTAGAGTTTCTGCCGAGAGATCTGCTGTTAGTCTGATGGGCTTCCCTTTGTGGGTAACCCGACCGTTTTCTCTGGCTGCCCTTAAGATTTTTTCCTTCATTTCAACTTTGGTGAATCTGGCAACTATGTGTCTTGGAGTTGCTCTTCTCGAGGAGTATCTTTGTGGTGTTCTCTGTATTTCCTGAATTTGAATGTTGGCCTGCCCTACTAGGTTGGGGAAGTTCTCCTGGATGATATCCTGAAGAGTGTTTTCCAACTTGGTTCCATTTTTCCCCCTCACTTTGAGGCACCCCAGTCAGACGTAGATTTGGTCTTTTTACATAATCCCATACTTCTTGTAGGCTTTGTTCATTTCTTTTTCTTCTTTTTTCTTTTGGTTTCTCTTCTCGCTTCATTTCATTCATTTGATCCTCAATCGCTGATACTCTTTCTTCCAGTTGATCGAGTTGGTTACTGAAGCTTGTGGATTTGTCACGTATTTCTCGTGTCTTGGTTTTCATCTCTGTCATTTCATTTATGACCTTCTCTGCATTAATTATTCTAGCTATCAATTCTTCCACTCTTTTTTCAAGATTTTTAGTTTCTTTGCATTGGGTACGTAATTCCTCCTTTAGCTCTGCGAAGTTTGATGGACTGAAGACTTCTTCTCTCATCTCGTTAAAGTCATTCTCTGACCAGCTTTCATCCATTGCTGGTGATGAGCTGCGCTCCTTTGCAGGGGGAGATGCGCTCTTATTTTTTGAATTTCCAGCTTTTCTGCCCTGCTTCTTCCCCATCTTTGTGGTTTTATCTGCCTCTGGTCTTTGATGATGGTGATGTACTGATGGGGTTTTGGTATAGGTGTTCTTCCTGTTTGATAGTTTTCCTTCTAATAGTCAGGACCCTCAGCTGTAGGTCTTTTGGAGATTGCTTGAGGTCCACTCCAGATGCTGTTTGCCTGGGTATCAGCAGCAGAGGCTGCAGAAGATAGAATATTGCTGAACAGCGAGTGTACCTGTCTGATTCTTACTTTGGAAGCTTCCTCTCAGGGGTGTACTCCACCCTGTGAGGTGTGGGGTGTCAGACTGCCCCTAGTGGGGGATGTCTCCCAGTTAGGCTACTCAGGGGTCAGAGTCCTACTTGAGCAGGCATTCTGTCCATTCTCAGATCTCAACCTCCGTGTTGGGAGATCCACTGCTCTCTTCAAAGCTGTCAGACAGAGTCGTTCGGGTCTGCACAGGCCTCTGCTGCTTCCCCTGTTGTTTTTTAGCTGTGCCCTGTCCCCAGAGGTGGGGTCTACAGAGACAGGCAGTTTTCCTTGAGCTGCTGTGAGCTCCACGCAGTTCGAGCTTCCCAGCGGCTTTGTTTACCTACTTAAGCCTCAGCAATGGTGGGCGCCCCTCCCCCAGCCTCGCTGCTGCCGTTTCGGTTAGATCGCAGACTGCTGTGCTAGCAATGAGGGAGGCTCTGTGGCCGTGGGACCCTCCCTGCCAGGTGTGGGTATAATCTCCTGGTGTGCCCGTTTGCTTAAAGCGCAGTATTGGGGTGGGAATTACCCAATTTTCCAGATGTTGTGTGTCTCAGTTCGTCTGGCTAGGAAAAGGGATTCCCTTCCCCCTTGCACTTCCCAGGTGAGGCAATGCCTCGCCCTGCTTCAGCTCTCGCTGGTCGGGCTGCAGCCGCTGACCAGCACCGATTATCCGGCACTCCCCAGTGAGATGACCCCAGTACCTCAGTTGAAACTGCAGAAATCACCGGTCTTCTGTGTCGCTCGCGCCGGGAGTTGGAGACTGGAGCTGTTCCTATTCGGCCATCTTGCTCCGCCCCTGTGCATCCATTTTTTACCTTGACTGCAATCTTTTGCCCTAGGCAACAGTGTTTTGTTAATTTGTCTTTTAATGTTTTTCAAGAATATCCTCTGTATACTCTCTTTTCTTCCCTGAGAGAGTTCTTACTTAGATGAAGCAAAGGCAAGTACCTTGTATCAGTCCTTTAGGCAGTTACCCTATAGATCAAAACACATAAAAATCCCACAATTATTTGAGAACATAGCCTACTGTCTCTCTCTGGAATAAGGGACCAGGGTCCTACACTGGGACCAGAGGGACTGTCTTCAAGACTGTTGTCAAGTCAGAGATGGGACGGTGCAAGGGCAAGTAAAAACACTGAAAAGTTCTTCTACAATTTTAAAATTGCCTTTTTCTTGACTCAACATTTACTTGGTTTCTACAAAATTTTGACTATTTTCCAGAATTCCTACAAAGGTGATTCTGAGCATGTTCACTGATTTCTTGGTATTTCTGTGGAGAAACAGGTCCTTGGAGCTAACTACTTTGCCGTTTTTGCTAACATCACCTTTCCACAATTTGTTTTGGATTCTTCTAGTATTTATTAAGGACTTGCTATGCGTCAGGCACCATGTTAAATGTTTTATGTTTATTTAACCCCCATACTAATTTTATAAGGGCAATATTATTATCTGCATTTCACAAAAGAAGAAAAATAGGGAAGATTTGTCCAAGGCAATATTACAGATAGGAAGAGATACACATGAGCTTGAACTCAGATCTGTATGATTTCTAGCCCCAGGCTCTTAACTACTAGGATAAAGCAATATACTAAGAAAGGCAGGCATAATAAAAGGTATTAGGTGACCTAATTCTAGACACAATTTTATGCTAAGGGTTTAACTATAATTTGTTTATATAAAAGATGGTTTTTATTTTCTATCTCTCATTCAAGCTTTGCATCTGAATGGTGCAAGTGAGTGTGAAGGGTCTCAATGGAAGTAAGAGAAAGAAATATATCCAAGATATCCATCAATAGTCATGCAGGATGAATAAACAAATGTTGATTACTGTTCCTGCTAGCGTGTAATGTTTTTATTAAAAGATTTAAGCTAGGAGAATGGCCAAAGTAAATAGAAAAGGCGTGAAGGGAGGATGTGTGGATACTTGATACATGATTAGCCTATTCTTGTGTGTTACAGCTGTTCCTGATCATTTTGATGGAGGACTGTTAAGGAACTGCAAGAGTTGCAGATTTAGACTCCCTGAGTTCAAATTCTGACTCTACTTTTTGCCATCTCTGTGACCTTCGACAAATGAATTAATCTGTCTATGCTTCAGTTTCCTCACTATGAGGTATGGGGATAATAATGGTACCTACTTCATAGTGTACTTCAGAATCAGAGAAGCTAGTAAAGTGAACAGCATTAAGAACTGTGTCTGGCACAGAGTAACCATTTTAAAATGTTGGCTATTAGTATTATTATAAAACTAAACAGAAAAAAATAAAAACACAGTTTTTCCCAATAAGATTTTAATGGTCACACTTCATTATCACTTCCCTTTGCTCACTTACTTATCCTGGTGAACCCTTATGGGGCACATGGCACTTTAGAGGCATCTCTTGTTTTGCATTTGACCTTGTTAGGGTAACTGTAACTCAAAAAAGAAAAAAGAAAATTGAATGACTTTGCTATCATACTTCTTCCTGACAACTTCTTCAATTCTCCTTCATTTCAAAGAGGATGAAAATGTACAGACAGGCATTTTTTTATAACTGAAATTGTACAAACATCCCTTATACTTGTACTGAAAGTTCCATTTTCATTTAACATTTTATTTCCTTCTGTGTAATTTTAAGTTTACAAAATCTCAGATAACATTAATCTCAACAGAATTTTGTTAATGGTGTTACCTCTGGTACTCCAATATGATGAAGCTAAAATATAAATAGATGGAAGTCTTTTTATGAATTTTTATTTGAAAGTGTCTTGGGGATCCCATGGACATGAGGATTTATATTGTTTTTCCACTGTGATACATATGAAGGATGATGTTGATGAGATTAACACAGTCCTATGGACTCATCTAAAAATTCCTTGTGTGTGCTAACAGATGGTAATCTTCATATTTCCTCGAGAAGTCATTTAGGAATGCCAGCAAATAAGTGTGACATTATTGTTTTTAAATAGATTTTATATTTTAGAGCAGTTTTAGGTTCACAGCAAAGTTGAGCAGAAGTTACAGATATTTACCATATATTTACACATAATATCTTTCCCCATTATCAGTAACACCCACCAAGGTGGCACATTTATTGCAATTGATGAACCTGTGTTGATATATCATTATCCCTCTACGTTCATGGTTTACATTAGGGTCCCCTCTTGGTGTTGTACATTCTATGGGTCTGAAAAATGAATAATGACATATGTCCATCATATGTCAGTATTATACATGGTGGTTTTATTGCCCTAAAAGTCCTCTGTGCTCTGCCAATGTGGCACTATTTTAACAAATAAATTTGACCTTTTTCTTAGTCACACTACAAAAAGCAAATCCTTCGAACATGCTGAAACTTTATAGTTAGTGATGATACTGACAAGAAACCTAAGAAGTGACTCTGAGTCATAACGGACCCTGAGATCAAGAGCCAGCTAATTTGCCAAAGTGCTTCACTTTAAAAAAGAAGAGAGTGGTGATCAGTTGCCCAAAGTCACACAGTGGTGAGCAACTCCAGGGACACTTGACTCTGGGCTTAGTTATTCAGTCCACAGACACTTATTGAGCTTCTTCTATGTCTAAAGCCTCTTGCCCAACAAAATGGTGAACAAGACTCCACCTACTTCAAGGATTGGGAGAGTAGAGAGTGGAATGGGAACAACTGGTGAGTAAAGCATCAGTTATATAACAGTATTAAGGTGGAATACAGAAGTTGGTAGAAGCACAGATTAGGGGAATCAAACTGGAATTTGTAGTAGGTTTGAGGAAGGCTGCCCAGAAGAGGTGATATCTAAGGTAGACTTGAAGAATGAATGGGAGTCAAGTCATATTTGGCCAACTGATAATTGATATTAAGGTAAGACTATGTCCAAAATTGGCATCATAGAGAAAAAAAATAGCCCTTTTACAATCCTCCTTTTGTAACCTTAGCCAGAGTTAGAACCTTTACTGGGTAATGATAAACAGTAATACTCATTGGTTTATTGTTGTTAATTTTTAAGCATATCTGTATTACAACTTCATGTGATTCTTTCAGTGATTCCATGAGTAAGGAAGAGCAGGTATGATCAATGTCTCAAAGAATGACCTAAAATAAATTTGGAAGTAAATAAAATGAAACCACAGTGGATGTGACTCTTGATTTTTTCTTTGAGATATGAAACAGCCTTTGGTTGCTCAAACACTCACTGACCGTCTTGTGGAGTAAAGTTTGGTCGGTTGGAGAAGTGAAAAATGCCTTATCAGTCATGTCAGTCGATGTTCTACCTATGACCACTTTGTATTCTGATCAAACTACTTCACCTACAGCCTGTGACCCTACATCCACAGGATGAGCCTATCTTTCCTTTGGTTGAAATTAATTGACTAGGATTGGATACTTTGATCGTGGTTCTATAAAGCAGTGCTATACAGATAAGATTTAATTATTGGGCCCAACTTTTTACCCTTCTGTTTTAGTCTGTTTGTGTTGCTATAAAGGAATACGTGAGGCTAGATTATCTATAAAGAAAGGATGTTTATTTGGCCTATGGTTCTGCAGACTGTACAGGAAGTGTGGCACCAGTATCTGCTTCTGATGGGGACTTCAGGAAGCTTCCAGTCATGGCAGCATCTGCTTCTGGTGAAGGTTTCATGAAGCTTCAGGGAAGGGGAACAGCTATTACATGGTGAGAGTGGAGAAAAAAGAAAGAGAAAGGAGATACCAGACTCTTTTTAATAATCAGATATCTTGGAAACTAATGGAGTGAGAACTCACTCATTACTGTGAGAACAAGAGCAAGCCGTTCATGATGGATCCACCCCTGACCAAAATATCTCCCACCAGACTCCACCTCCAACACTGGAGATCAAATTTCAACCTGAGATTTGGAGGGAACAAATATCCAAATTATATCACCTTCCCTTGCACCCATAGTCTATGGTCTCATTATGGGCAGAAAGTACTTTCTCACTCAGGACTTTGGGCTTGCTATGTGACTTGTCTTGGCTAATGGCACACAGGCGGAAGTGCCAGCCATTCTGAGCCTACGCTTTAAAAGGCTTTCTGTGTTCCTTCTCATCCTCTTGTGCCTCTGTCATCTCACGATAAAAACTTCTCTTGGATAACTTCTGCCCTGGAGCCTGAGTCTTAGAGTAAACACATGTGGAGCAGAGCTGCCAAGTTAAGTCAGTTAAGTTTAGCTGACACCGGTTGACTCACAGATCCATCAGAATCAATGGTTCATATCTTGCCCTTGATGTTTGCAACTAACTTGATGGAAGATCAGTAGATGTTGTCCTCTTGACCTGAAACCTAAGGTACACTTTGTGGCTTGGACTGCCATTTTGGGCTACAGATGAGTATGTAGAGGAAGTCAGTCTACAGAGAAAGACAGGAAGTGAAATATACAAGTGACAGAGACAATCATCTTTGCTTCCAGCTGTTCTCTAGATTTAGCTTCCACAAGGCAGGGAGATATAAGGGTAGGTAGTGGCCTTTGGACAGGCTGACATTCTCATCTATGAGAGGACTGGTTGTTATTGGACTGTCTTGCAAAAACTGGGATACCATATGGTTTCTTGAAATTAGGCAGAATTACTAGCAGTAAGACTGAGGAACAATGTTAAAGTATGGTTTCTGCAAGGTTGTCTTGAAGCCGAGTCACCTTAAAACAAGGACAGCATCTACAGGGGATCAAGTTTCCAGAGATGAGTAAAGGAGATGCAAGAGGCAGCTGTTATTTTTTCTGTACAGTTTTCTTTTTCAGGTTTACTCTAAAAATGTTCCTGTGAGAAATATACTGCCTTGCCTAACTTCTCTTTTCAGCTTAAATTGTACCATCCCTAGCCAGACTCAGAGGTGGTCAGTCTTAATACCATGTCACTCTACCTTCCCTCTCTCCTCATCACAAAGTAAATTGAATCAAGGGAGTACTTCTGCCAGACCCAAAGGAAACCAGTCCATGTGGCTTCTGTGGGGCTCAACCTGGTTACAGGGGTGTAAAGATCTGGCAAGCAGACTAACTCATCTGCTTGGCTGCAGTGATTGGTTCAGTCTTAATATAGGGCCCCAGCCAGGGCAAGCATAATCCTCTCTAGGGTTTTTCTTCCAGAAGGTTGAGGAGAGACTATTATTTCTACTCTGATGGCTGAGCTGGCAGCATTTGAGGGAAGAGCTGCTAGTGACTATTTTGATGCTATCAGATGAGAACCTAAGGATTAATTCTGACAGATGCAAGAAGTATGGTGAAGAAGCAGGAAGGTGGGAGGGAAGAAGGGAGAGACAGAGGAAAGAAAATGAGAGGGCGCTGAAAATAGTGCCTGAACTCCTGGATACAGCCCTGCTAAAGCTAACTCTATCCCCTGGTTTTGACAGGTGCTAGTCCAATAAATGCCCTCTTCTCGTTTTCTTAAACTGGTTCGAGTTAGATTTCTATCACCTCTAACAGACAGTCTTGATGAATCCAGAAGGACCATTGAGGTAGAGAGGAGGCAGCCCATTGTGGGGACTAGGTCTTCTTCACTGGCACAGAGCTCAGCCCCTTAAAATACAAGAGAGAAAGGCTGCATAGATTCCTCTGAAATCAGAGAGTAAAGTGTAAAATCGTGAAGGAAACCAAAGCAAAAAATATCAGGCCTAATTCAATTACATTATTAGGTAAAGGTTTTTATAAGACTTTTAAGACCTGCTGTAATTTCATAATGTCTGTGGTAGGTACTGCTCAAAGTAAACTGCATGGATTCAAATCCCATCTTCAGTATTTACTAACTGTGAATATTAACCTCTCTGAGAGTAGCCTCATCTCTAAAATAGGGATAAAAGTAGTGCCTATCTCATGCAGTTGTTGCAAGAAATAAATGACTTAATTCATGCAAACTTTTAGAAGAGCATTCAATAAACACACAATAAGTGAAACTGTTATTATGAGCTGTTTTTATTTCTCACATTTGTTACCTTGATTTGTGAGAGGGATGGTGTATTTGTGTAGGCTCAAGAAGGTGGGATGATGAACAACACAGGTGAGCAAATCCCTAAGGTTTCTGGGAAAGAGGAAGCAGGTAAACTGTGAGTGAACCAGAACTCATAAA
The DNA here is from genome assembly GCF_007565055.1 of Rhinopithecus roxellana. Taxonomy (NCBI): domain Eukaryota; kingdom Metazoa; phylum Chordata; class Mammalia; order Primates; family Cercopithecidae; genus Rhinopithecus; species Rhinopithecus roxellana. Next base: position 32,780,946 of record NC_044555.1, on the reverse strand, counting down.
TATCCCTGGGTGTTCATTCTGGCTTAAGGTATTTGGGAATCAGTTATCTATAATGTACAGGTAAAGACATTGAGGACTAGAGACTGATGTGCTCCAGGTCCGTCAGAAGTTATAGGCAAAGCTGAGACTTGAGCCCAGATCTTGTGACCTTAGTTGGGCACCCTTTCCAGTTCAGCATAGTATGAGCAATGTGAAGGCAGGGACTGTATTTGTTATCCTGAGGGTTTGAAGAAATTTAAATGGAATGAATGATTGAATGAATGAATCTGGTCCAAAATGACTCTTCTGGTCACAAATACTATTTAACAAATTATTCCAACCTTAGTGGCTTAAAACAATAACCATTTTATTATGCTCATGGATTTGGGGTGAGGAATTCATGAAGAGCTCAAGTAGGCAATTTTCATTTGAGGTTTCTCATGCAGTTACAGTCAAATGACATCTTGATTCAGTTGAATGTTCAAGATTGCTTAGTCATGTTACTGGCAGTTGGATAAGGGTTGTTTGCTGTGAGCTCAACTGAGGCATCTGAAGCATCTATACATGGCCTGTTCATGTTGGACTTCTTACAGGATGGCTCAGGACTCCAAGCAAAAGTGTTGCAGTGGCAAAGTGGAAGCTACCTTTCCTTTTTGGACTTACCCTTAGAAGTCACATAACATTACTTCTACTGTATTCTGTTGGGTACAAGTGAATTGCAAGCTTGCAAGGGGAGAGGACATCGATTGTGCCATTAAATAGGTAGGGTGTCAAACAATTTATGGCCATAAAAATAAAACTTCCACAATGACCTTCATTATATTTGTAAGTCATATCCATGTAAATAGACCCTGCAAGGGTGAGACATGATGCTGGTCCTGTCCCAGGTTACCTGATGTTCCTCAGAACATCAGTAACTGAGGTGCCACCTGTTTTGTTTACTGGTTATGGCTACACACCCTCTTTGTGCTGCTGCTTATTTGTATTTCAAGCCACCAGTGAGATATTACTCTTGCCTCTGTATGGCATGATTCTTACTCCTTGCACAATGCCCATATCCATCCTCCTGTATCTCTCTTTCCCTGGAAGTCAGGCTACACCCTTTGCAGCAGCTATTTCTGAGTGAGGCTGTCACAAGTCCATTTTCCCATCAGAACCCACTCTGCGAGTTCCACTTAGCTCAGGGCAATGCACACCACTTTGGTGCCACTCCTAGTTTTACTGCCTACGGTTCAAAGGGTCTCTAGATTAAGTCCCTTTGGTTTAGGAAAATATCCTCGCTAAAGTCTCTTTAATGGAGGATGAACTGGGTGAGGTGTAGGAGTGATTCGTGCTACCAACAAAAATGAGACAAAATCCTGAAACGTTTGCTGCTTTTCCTGTAGAAACCCTTCCTAGGGGGACATTAGGGTCACCAAACAATGGTTTCTGAAGATGATGCTGCTGATTCTGAATCTAGTAATTTTTCCAGGAACCACCTAGAAATAAAACATAACCCCGAGACTTTTACTGTAGTAAAAATTTTAAAACAAATCAAAACACAAGGAATACAATATGCAGATCAATGCAATAAATCTCTATATTGCTATATTTAATATTTTCATTTTTGAAGGGGTTTGGTTCACTGCCAAAATAATCTGAAACACTAGAATCCCATTAGTCATTAAGAACCAATTAGGTGGGAAGTTGTCAATTTGTAAACTAATTTTGGACTTATAAGAGAAAAAAATAAACTGAATTATTTTAAGGGACCACAAGCATCTCTCACACTTCTAAGTATAATTATGCCACAACCAACATAGATAATGCTGCCCAAAATGGAACTTTAAGACTAGACAAAACCTTTTAAGCCCCAAGGAAAATATTTATGAACAGTCTAAAAGAAGAATAATGCTAATTTATAAGGTAGATTGGGAAATGAGAGTCAAAGGAATATTATGTTCAAACTATATGTTATGGCTAGAGTGTCCCTGAAGCTTGCAAGAAAAAAAATCATGAAATTAGAAAGCTAGTCCTAAGGAATTGAAAAATGCAGTAATTATCTTGGTTGCAGTTAAGGGTACAGGTAATTCATTTTAAGTAACAAACAAACAAACAAACTGTATTTTCCTTCCTGAAATCTCACAGAAAAGCAATTTCAGTAAGATGAAAAACACCAAATTGAAAAAAAAGGTTGATTTGGCTTTCCTCATCACCTCATGGACCAAATCAAAGAGATTGTAGAGCTCATTGCCCCAGTTGTGAAAAAATCAACTGGCCAAGAGAAATGAGTCCTCCCAAAGCAAATTCAGAAACAAACTAAAATTGGTGTATATTTTTCTTGATTCTTTTTCATTTGAGAACAAAGAACCTATATTGCTCAGATTAAAAAAAAGAAAAAAAAAACAGAGAGAATTCAGGAGTCATAACTGAACTGAAGGTTTGATAGAATCAGGGTGGGTCATCGAAGATGGTAGACCTGGGATAAGATGCTTGGAAGTCTGTGTTGTGTGTGTCCTTTTGTCTCTGACAGAAAGACATGCAGTATGCTTCATGGGGGGAAGGCCTGTAGCTTTCCTAACTTTTGCTGGCTTCCTTGTGTTAGCAAATAATTAAGAGTCATTACTATAAGATGTGACACTCTTATTAAGAATTTCAGAAGTTAGAGGCTTCCCGTAAGTGTCCAAGGGAGAAAAACTTACCTTTGGGTAGTGAAAAATCTGGTCCTTTTTGGAAGATATAATATGTTCAAGAGATTATAGATGCTGCTTCACATGAACTTAAATTGATCCATTTGCAAGTTGAGGCACATGTTAATAGAGGCCATCCAAAAGGTTGGCTGTGGAGGATAAGGCCTATACTGCTTGTTCAAGACTGTGGAGCTGACCCCTGCAGATTCCCCTTGCCTGCTCCTGCTCCCCCTCTGACAGCCCCAGTGGATGGGGTGAGCTGTGTGGCATGGTAGTTCTGGGCTCCGTGGGATCTCATAGGAACCTAAAGCAAGTTAAAGACAGCTTCCCCAGAGCCCATGTCCTTTTAAGAACCAAGCAGAGTATGTCCCATGGCATTTTGAGTGTTTTTTTTTTTTTTTTTTTTGCCTCTAATTTATTTTAAGAATCTATTTACACAGGAAGATCCCTTAAATAACTAACATCCAGCTAACAAGAATCCTTGCTTACAGAAATGGCATCTAGCTCACCTTGTTCCACCTGTTTTAGGCTCTCTTTCTCCAGTAAGATGTCTTGAAGCTTATTTTTGGAGAATTTGAAGTTTAATTTTGGAGTGTTTGTGGGCTCACAGGTAAAGGAAGGAAGGAAGCTGGAAAAGAGGTTATATTCTAAGGCAGGAACGGGTAGTACTTCTCTGCTACCATCTTTCTCTCCTACTGCTCATTTTTACTTTTTTTGTCCAACTTTGGTTGAAGTTGATAGGCAAACATTTGGGGAGCACATATAGTATTGATTTCGAACTCAAACTTCTCTAGACTCTAGTTACATAGATCTAACTCCTATACCATACCTCTACTTGGACAGATCAAAGGCACCTCAAATGCAACACTTCCAATGCAAAAATCATAGTTTATTTATCCCCCAACAGCCACTCTTACTGCTCTTCCTACTGAACTTTCATACAGCAACCAAAGTCAGCCTTTAAATATGTAAATTGCTGATTTCTTTGAGCAGTATTTTCTAATTCTGATTGTAGAGATCTTTTAGCTCCCTAGTTAACTGTATTCCTAGGTATTTTATTCTTTTTGTGGCAATTGTGAATGGGATTGCATTCCTGATTTGGCTTTCGGCTTGACTGTTGTTGGTGTATAGGAATGCTAGTGATTTTTGTACACTGATTTTCTATCCTTAGACTTTGCTAAAGTTGTTTATCGGCTGAAGGAGCTTTTGGGACAAGACTATGGGGTTTTCTAGATATAGCGTCATGTCATCTGCAAATAGGGATAATTTGACTTCCTCTCTTCCGATTTGAATTCTCTTTCTTTCTTTCTCTTGCCTGATTGCTCTGGCCAGGACTTCTAATACTATGTTGAATAGGAGTGGTGAGAGAGGGCATCCTTGTCTTGTGCTGGTTTTCAAAGGGAATGCTTCCAACTTTTTCTCATTCAGTATGATGTTGGCTGTGGGTTTGTCACAGATGGCTCTCATTATGTTGAGGTATATTCGTTCAGTACCTAGTCTATTGAGAGTTTTTAACATGACGGTTGTTGAATTTTTTTTTTTTTTTTTTTTTTTTTTTTTTTTTTGAGACGGAGTCTGGCTCTACCGCCCAGGCTGGAGTGCAGTGGCCAGATCTCAGCTCACTGCAAGCTCCACCTCCCGTGTTTACGCCATTCTCCTGCCTTAGCCTCCCGAGTAGCTGGGACTACAGGCGCCCGCCACCTCACCCGGCTAGTTTTTTTGTATTTTTTAGTAGAGACGGGGTTTCATGGTGTTAGCCAGGATGGTCTCGATCTCCTGACCTCGTGATCCACCCGTCTCGGCCTCCCAAAGTGCTGGGATTACAGGCTTGAGCCACCGCGCCTGGCCTGTCGAAATTTATTGAAAGACTTTTCTGCAAATACCATTCGACCCAGCAATTAGTTACTGAGTATATACCCAGAGGAATATAAATCGTTCTATCATAACGACACATGCACACATATTTATTGCAGCACTATTCACAATAGCAAAGACATGGAATCAGCCTAAATGCCCATCAATGGTACAATGAATAAAGAAAATGTGGTACATATATACCATGGAATACTATGTAGCCATAAAAAAGAACAAGATCATGTCTTTTGCAGGAATATGGATGGAGCTAAGGGCCATTATCCTTAGCAAACTAACACAGGGACAGAAAACCAAATACTGGATGTTCTCACTTATAAGTGAGGGCTAAATGATGAGAACACATGGACGTATTGAGGGGAACAACACACACTGCAGCCTACCTAAGGGTGGAGGTTAGGAGCAGGGAGGGAACCAGGAAAAATGACTGATGCATATTATGCTTAATACCTGGGTGATGAAACAATCTGTACAACAAAGCCCCATGACACAAGTTTACCTATGTAACAAACCTGCACATTACCCCAAACTGAAAATAAAAGTTCAAAAATAAGATCAAATGAGGGAAAATATATATGTAAATCAGAGCATGTCCTTGGTCTGCCTAAAACCTTTGTATGGCTCTCAGTGGCTCTAAGAATAAAGATCCAAATCTATTTTAAAAGTCTCTTGGCCAGGCGCGGTGGCTCACACCTATAATCATCCCAGTGATTTGGGAGGCCGAGGTGGGTGGATCACGTGAGGTCAGGAGTTTGAGACCAGCCTGGCCAACATGGTGAAACCCTGTCTCTACTAAAAATACAAAAATTAGCCAGGCTTGATGGCATGGGACTGTAATCCAAGCTACTTGGGAGGCTGAGGCAGAAGAATTGCTTGAGCCTGGGAGGCAAATGTTGCAGTGAGCTGAGCTCGCACCACTGCACTCCAGGCTGGGCAACAGAGCAAGATTCCATCTCAAAAACAAACAAACAAAAAAGTCTCTTATGACCTGGCTCCACCGTACCTTTCCAGATTCATCACAACTTCCCTCATCTGGGTTTTCCAGCAGCAGACACTAAGACAAAGTTTGGTGTACACAGTGTTTATTAACGAATGCCAATATATGTGAAAGGAAAGGAGAAGGAAGCAGAATGGAACAGAGGAAGAAGTTGAACTTCAATGCAGGGCCAAGAAAGCCTTGGCCAACATAATGGGGAGCTCCAAAGTGAGTTTTGCTCATCACAATTATCCTGCTTCAGGCCTTTCTATCTTGCCTAACATGCGTTTGGGCATGACTCTAGGCATGAACTTGGGCAAAGTGGGTCTCTTCAGCCCTGGTAGATGTTGGTGGAGCTGACAGCTGGCGTAAGTTCTTCCCTGGAGGGGGATCTGCATGACCCCTCTCCATGTGTATCATGCCCTTCACCACGTGCTCCAGCCGTACTTGATTTCTCCACTTTCTCAAAGCTCACAGAGCACTTTCCTCCCCTCAGTCCTTTGTGTCTGCTGTTCCTTTTTCTTGAAGCACTTCTCCTGGCTCCCCTTTCCCTGAATTCTATGACCTTGGGCAAGACATTTTTTTCAGATATCAGCAATAATGAGTAAAGAGTTACTTCTACTCATAGCACATCTCATAGTTTGTAATTTGTGCTTTTTAGGGGAGTAAATCCTTCGACTCATTATTTTGCATAATTATTTGTGTATTGCTTATGTCTCCTGCTATACTATAAGCTCCATGACAGCAGAATTGTGTATATTTTATCTTCAGAGACTAGTGGGGTACCTAGAATATAATAAATGCTCCATAACTATTTGTTGAATGAATACATGGATGAATGATTAAAAAGTAACCTGGGGGCTCTGGGGTCCTACTGAAGGAAGTACCAGGAGGTGGGAGAAGCTTACAGGTGGAAAGATGGAACCACATTCAACTAATATAGAGAGCTGGCTTCTTAACAATGATGTTTTCCATTCAGACCTAATGTTGTTGAACTGAGCATACATTTAGGATCTGGCAAGCCATTTTTGAGCAAAGAATGCAGGTCAGAATTTTTTCTTAGCACTACGGCTCATGGGCAATTCTGTCCAGATTTGTACCATTATGCCTATTAGAAAGTGTGACAATCTCTAATCTCCCTTTCAAGAATTTCTTGAGATCAAGAAGTCTAACACCCACAGTCTGACTAGTCCTGAAATCAACCAGATTCAGGTCCTTACATGGATGATCTAGCCCCACAGGAACAGAAAGATCTTAAACTGCTTACCTAGGTCCTAAAACCATGAGGTTCAGCCTGGAAGTTCATTTGGACCCATCTCATGGACAGGTAGGGTAGAAAGAAGTATAGTTGCCATCAGCCCTGCATGGGCTGGGCTTGGTAGAATGTGTTCATGTGGGAATTCTTTCCTAGCATTTCCCAAGAAACTTAGATATTTTCCCAAATCCAGGATCCTCAGGAAAATCAGTTGAGAAATCAGAAAAATGAGAAAATATATTATAATATTATAATTCCTTGATAAGAATTAAAGCTTAAAAATCAACAAAGAGATGTTACTGGTTGTAAGGAATCTGCTGACCTCGAATGGAAGGCAAGAGCAGGAAACACTGGAATTCTGAGCAGGAGGTTAAGTGATCAGTTTCAGGGCAGGAACACAGAAGAGAAATGGTTACAGTTGAATCAGTCAGTCTTGCCTGTAGCCGTTGCCATCTAATATGTGAGTGGCTGTGGGTCTGTCTGCTGCCAATGGTGAATTATTCTTGCAAATAAAATAAACATTAGTCAGTTTATATGCATAGAATACTTTAAACCAATCCTTTGGGAAATAAAAAATTTTAGGTTCAAAATAAGTCCTTAAATTAGCAATTTGATATGTGATTTTATGTCATGCTGTTAAGCTTGGTAGGATATACAAATACATTATTTGAATACCACCCAATAATGTTCATTGCCATTTTTCAGTTTGAATATCTGCTAATAGCTACAGGTCTTTGTAAATATTACAAAACTTAATATTCTTATTTATTAAATATATATATTTCAGATATCAGCCATACTGGGTAAAGTATGAGTGATTTTGGAAATACTTCAGGAAGAGCTTGTGATTTTAAGAATTCCTGACAATACCCAGGTATTCTGATTTCTCATTTCTGAATCCCAAAGATTAATAACTGTTAGAAATGTGGAAGCACTAACCAACATGAGCCCCAAGCACCCCCAGGCTCACTCAGCAGCAGTCTTTCTTATCAGTTTCCTCATGTAGGCCTCAGTTTTCTCATGTAGGCTCCAGGTAGGTGGCTAAATTATTGGGAACTAAGGACTTTATTTCAACTTGGAGGTTACTTCACTGTTTTACCTCTGGATGCCATTCTGAGCTCCATTTTCCTTGACTAAGGCCTATTCCTCCTGCCCAGCTTTTCCTAGAGTCACCAAGGAGAAGAGCAGTGGACATTGCTCTTCATATCTTTCGTGAAGAGTGAGTTGTTGCTTTATGCCAAACAGGCTACCTGAAGAATTGTATGCTAGTTATTTTCTATTTGTGCCTCTCTCCTGGCCCCAGATCCATGCTCTCTCTGCTTCTCTGCCCTGCTGTGTGTCACAAGTGGCTGACTCTGGCAGACTGCCTCACCTGGACTCCCTTTGGGTTAGATTTTGGCCCAGAGACTTAATCCAACCCACTGCCTGTTTTTGTAGATAAAGTTTTATTGAAACACAGCCATGCTCATTTGTCTCTGTATTGTCTATGGTTGCTTTTACACCACACTAGCAGAGTACAGAAGTTGTAACAGTGATAGTATGGCTCACAAAGCCTAAAATATTTGTTACTATACCTGACTTAGGCCAATGTGAGGTGAAGCTCCAACATTAGATAAGAGAGTGGAAGCTTCTGCTTGATGTTCAGCTCTGGAAGCAGCAGTATCTCTCCTGGCCTACAGCTCTTACCAGGAGGCCCCTCCCCATGGCTCCATCTCTGAGCTGGAGGCCTAAGAATAGTGATGGCTTCCTGCTGCTGTTAGTCTCTGGGTGACTCAATGTCCCTTCCTTGTTCTCTTAAATCTGCTCAGAATTTTGTAAGTAGACCTTAAAGTGTCTTTATTTGCACCATCTGAAGTGATTGTTTTCCTGCCAGAATCTGACTAATGCAACTTGACTACATGCCTCACTTTGGCCACTTACTTGAGTAGACCCCCTTGGCAAGGGATACCAGTCTAGGTTGAGCCAGAGTCTGACGTACCACCACCACAGGCAAGGTGATTTACCTCTTGGCTAGCCTAGCAGTCCTTACTGATGAATTAGGGTCCTTAGTCCAGGCTTTGCCCTTAAGAATAGTTTATCCCTTTCTACTGTTGAACCATCTTCAAAGTCCTAGCATGCTCTGTGGTTGACTCTTATACAAATTATACAAGAAAACAGGAAGTTTCTTTATACTTTTTTCTAGTAAAATATAATGAGTTTAGAAATCTCTTTGAGTTAGGTTGGTATCTGGATTAATTTATTCTAAATGGGAGTTGAAATAATTTCTTCTTTCAAGTCTTATCAGAAACACAGGCTAGTCTCCATCTATATTTGTAGGATTTTAGTTGGAATGGGAATACCATGACATCAACTCTAAGTCTGGCATTTTGTATTTTTTATTTGATGCAGTGATTTTCAAATCAATACCCAAATAATACATGGCTGCTGGCATGTCTATCTCTGGAATTTATATAAGAAACCTTTTTTTTTCTTTCTTTGCAGTGTTGACTATCACCCAGGTTGCCCCCAAAGCTTTCTCAAGAATAAAAATATAATTTTCACATTTTCAGTTATACTTGCTATCTGAAATAGTAACTACAGAATATGAATTTGATCAAGGAAGGTTATGGAAGAAACAACATTTGAAAAATGAGAAATCCCCAAGTATTAGAGTCATATATGGTGCTATTGACTTCAATAATCTTACCTCCCATCTTCTTTCTGCCTCTCTGTTGGACTATGTATAAATTTCCCTATACAATAATTAATTTAAAAAACAGACACCCCCATTCAAGGGGCATTATATAATAATTTTAGGAATGTATGTGCTACATCTATAGTATTGGTGGTTAGATTATTACTTATGAGTTTGTGCTCACTTTGGCAGCACATATGTACAAAATTGGAATGATACAGAGATTAGCATGGCCCCTGGGCAAGGATGACATGCAAATTCATGAAGCATTCCATATTTTTTAAAAAATTGATAAAATAGGCCACTAGCTAGATTAAGAAGAAAAGAGAGAAGATTCAAATAAACACAATCAGAAATGATAAGGGGGATATTACCACTGACCCCACAGATATGCAAACAAAAATCAGTATTACAAACACCTCTATGCACATAAAATAGAAAATCTGGAAGAAATGGATAAATTCTGGACACATATACCCTCCCAAGACTGAACCAGGAAGAAACTGAATCCCTGAATAGTCCAATAATAAGGTCTGAAATTGAGGCCATAATAAATAGCCCACTGTGATGGTTAATACTGAGTGTCAACTTGATTGGATTGAAGGATACAAAGTACTGATCCTTGGTGTGCCTGTGAGGGTGTTGCCAAAAGAGATTAACATTTGAGTCAGGGAGCTGGGAAAGACAGACACACCTTTAATCTGGGTGGGCACAATCTAATCAGCTGCCAGAGTGGCTAGAAGATAAGCAGGCAGAAAAATGTGAAAAGAGAGACTGGCCTAGCCTCCCAGCCTACATCTTTCTCCCATGCTGGGTGCTTCCTGCCCTCAAACATCAGACTCCAAGTTCTTCAGTTTTGGAACTCGGACTGGCTCTCCTTGCTCCTCAGCCTGCAGATGGCCTATTGTGGGACCTTGTGATCATGTGAGTTAATACTTAATAAACTTTATATATACGACAGAACTAATGGAATATATATATACTTAATAAACTCCTATATATATATACACACATATATGGTACAGAACTAATAGAATATATATATATATATTCTAGAGGTACAGAACTGTCCTTCTGGAGAACCCTGACTAATACACCTACCAACCAAGAAAAGCCCAGGACCATACAGATTCACAGCTGAATTCTACCAGATGTATAATGAAGAGCTGGTACCATTCCTACTGAAACTATTCCAACAAATGGAAAAGGAGGGACTGCTCCCTAACTCATTCTATGATGCCAGTATCATCTTGATACAAAAACCTGGCAGAGACACAACAGAAAAGAAAGCTTCAGGTCAATATCCTTCAGGCTAATATCCTTGATGAACATCAGTGCAAAAGTCCTCAACAAAATACTGGGAAAGTGAATCCAACAGAACATCAAAAAGCTTATACACCATGATCAAGTAGGCTTCACCCCCAGGATGCAAGGTTGGTTCAATGTACACAAATCAATAAATATAATTCATCACAGAAGCAGAACTAAAGACAAAACCACATGATTACCTCAATAGATGCAGAAAAGGCTTTCAATAAAATTCAACATTCCTTCATGTTAAAAACTCTCAATAAACTAGGCAGTAAAGGAACATACCTCAAAATAATAAAAGCTACATATGACAAACCCACAACCAATATCATACTGAATGGCCAAAAGCTGGAAGCACTCCCTTTGAAACCTGGCACAAGACAAGGATGCTCTCTCTCACCACTCCTATTCAACATAGTATTGAAATTTCTGGCCAGGGCAATGAGGCAAGAGAAAGAAATAAAGGGCATTCAAATAGGAAGAGAGGAAGTTAAACTCTTTTTGTTTGCAGACAACATAATCCTATATCTAGAAAACCCATTGTATCAGCCCAAAAGCTTTTAAAGCAAAAAACAACTTCAGCAAAGTTTCAGAATACAAAACCATTGTACAAAATCTGGTAGCATTCCTATACACCAACAACAGGCAAGCAGATAGCCAAATCTGGAATGCATTCCCATTCACAATTGCCATGAAAAGAATAAAATACCTAGGAATACAGATAACAAGGGAGGTGAAAGATCTCTACAACCACTGCTTAAAGAAATCAGAGATGACACAAAGAAGTGGACAAACATTTTATACTCATGGATAGAAAGAATCAATGTCTGTAAAATGACCATACTGCCCAAAGCCATTTATAGATTCAATGCTATTTTCATTGAACTCCATTGACATTCTTCACAGAACTAGAGAAAATAATTTTATAATTCATATGGAACCAAAAAAGAGCCTGAATAATCAAGGCAATCTTAAGCAAAAAGAACAAAGCTGGAGTCATCACACCATCTGACTTCAAACTATACTACATGGCTACAGTAACCAAAGCAGTATGGTACTGGTACAAAAGCAGACAAATAGACCAATGGAACAGAATACAAAGCCCAGGAATAAGACCACACACCTACAACCATCTGATCTTCAACACATCTGACAAAAATAAGCAATGGGGAAAGGATTCCCTGTTTAATAAATGATGCTGGGATATGAACTAGACTCTTTTCTTACACCATTTACAAAAATAAACCAAAGATGGACTTAAATGTAAAACCCAAACCTATAAAAACCCTGGAAGACAACCTAGGTAATACCATCTAGATATAGAAACAGGCAAAAATTCCAAGTCAAAGACGCCAAAAGCAGTTGCAACAAAAGCAAAAATTGACAAATGGGATCCAATTAAACAGCTTCTGCACAGCAAAAGAAACTATCAACACATTGAACTGACTACATAGAATGGGATAAAATTTTTACAAACTATGCATCTGACAAAGGCCTAATATCCAGTATCTATAGGAAACTTAAACAAATTTACAAGAAAAAAACAAAGAGCCCCATTAAAGAGTGGGCAAAGAACATGAACAGACACTTTTCAAAAGAAGACATAGATGTGGCCAACAAGCATATGAAAAGAAACTCAACATCACTGATCATTAGATACATGCAAATCAAAACCACAGTGAGATACCATCTCATACCAATCAGAATGGCTATTACTAAAAAGTCAAAAAACAACAAATGCTGGCAAAACTGTGGAGAAAAAGAATGCTTATACACTGTTAGTGGGAGTGTAAAGTAGTTCAACCATTGTGGAAAACAGTGTGGTGATTCCTCAAAGAGCTATAGACAGAAATACCATTCAACCCAGCAATTCCATTACTGAATATATACCCAAAGTTATGTATGTCATTCTATTATAAGGATACATGCACATTATTCACAGCAGCAAAGACATAGAATCAACCCAAATGCCATCAATGGTAGACTGGATAAAGAAAATGTGTATATATACACCATGGAATACTATGCAGCTGTAAACAATAATGAGCTCATGTCCTTTGCAGGGACATGGATAGAGCTGATGACCATTATCCTTAGAAATCTAATGCCAGAGCAGAAAACCAAATACTGCATGTTCCCGCTTATAAGTGAGCTAAATGATGAGAACACATGAACACATAGATGGGAACGCTGCACACTGGGGCCTATCAGAGGGTGGAAGGTGGGAGGAGGGAGAGGATCAGAAAAAAAACCTAATGGACACTAGGCTTAATACCTGGGTAATGAAATAATCTGTATAACAAACCCACATGATACACATTTACCTAAGTAAAAAACTTGCATATCCTGCACACCTCTGAACTTAAAAGTTTAAAAAAAGATTGTTACTTATGAGTTTAATGCCATACATATAGTAAGCACTAAGCAAAAATCTCAATATCGAACACTTAGTTCTTTGTAGTTGGCAAAGCATTTTCTCATGCATTGACTCATTGATCCTCATAATAATCCTGTAAGGTAAATATTATTAACTCCAACTTTATGAATTAGGAAGTAGATTTTCATATTGCTAGTGGGCTCAAGGATGGTGTGGAATTGGGGGTTGATATGTGGAAACCCCAATAGGAAGGAATGAGAGGCTGGTAAACTGAACTAGCTGCAGAGTATGGCCTCAACAAGAAACCTGAGCAGGTTGATTTCAGGGGCTGACAGGAAGATTAAGTTTGGGCTTTAGGCTATATTCAGAATCAAGGGAGAGACTGCTCCATCAGATAGATCACAGCAATGAAGAAGGACACTGAGCTATTCTGTAATACTCAGCAGAGAATCCCGGCAGGAACTCAGTGCCATGGACTGGTTCAACACAGGAAGCAGGGAAATGTCCGTCGGTGTTGTCAATTCTAGGTACCACCCAAAGGAATGCTGAGGTTCCTGTTATGTATCCTGCCTTTGTCCCATTGACTGGCCCTGTGTGTGGGTACTTTCAGTAGTAGGGACAGGGATAATGAGAGCAAGAGGCATTAGGCAGGGGTGAACCTGGGGGAGCAATTCTTTGTCTTTTTACTTCATAACCTATGCAATTTCTACTGTACCTCACTGGCTAGCATAAGCAAGGGAAGAAAATTAAGAAGAGGCGAAGAGACAAAAGTCAAGTGGCCAATTGGTGTATAGAAAGATGGGTATATTAACTAGAATTAATGGTAAGTTGTGAAAAACAAAAGAAAGATGGGTGTAATCAATAATGGCTTCACAGTGCAAATGAGTTTTTAACTGATTCTCAAAGGAAACAGATCATGTAGCCTGACATTTGCTGTGACCCTTAATACAGTTAAATGACAACGTTAATTGTACTGAAGCCCAGTTATATATTTTATCATCTTCTCCAAGGAAATCAGTTTGGTCTACTTTCTTACAATCTTCTCCTCAAAGTGTCCATTCTTAATTCCAAAGACAGTGAAGGAAATGATCCTGCCTTCCATTTTTCATGGATATAAAAACTGTTTAGAGCTGCGTTGTTCAGTATGGTAGCCATTAGTTACATGTGGCTATTGAGTGCTTGAAATGTGGATATTCTTTTTTTTTTTTTTTTTTTTTTTTTTTAATTATACTTTAAGTTCTAGGGTACATGTGCATAACGTGCAGGTTTGTTACATATGTATACTTATGCCATGTTGGTGTGCTGCACCCATCAACTCGTCAGCACCCATCAATTCATCATTTATATCATGTATAACTCCCCAATGCAATCCCTCCCTCCTCCCCCCTCCCCCCTCCCCATGATAGGCCCCAGTGTGTGATGTTCCCCTTCCCGAGTCCAAGTGATCTCATTGTTCAGTTCCCACCTATGAGTGAGAACATGCGGTGTTTGGTTTTCTGTTCTTGTGATAGTTTGCTAAGAATGATGGTTTCCAGCTGCATCCATGTCCCTACAAAGGACGCAAACTCATCCTTTTTTATGGCTGCATAGTATTCCATGGTGTATATGTGCCACATTTTCTTAATCCAGTCTGTCACAGATGGACATTTGGGTTGATTCCAAGTCTTTGCTATTGTGAATAGTGCCGCAATAAACATACGTGTGCATGTGTCTTTGTAGTAGAATAATTTATAATCCTTTGGGTATATACCCAGTAGTGGGATGGCTGGGTCATATGGTACATCTAGTTCTAGATCCTTGAGGAATTGCCATACTGTTTTCCATAATGGTTGAACTAGTTTACAATCCCACCAACAGTGTAAAAGTGTTCCTATTTCTCCACATCCTCTCCAACACCTGTTGTTTCCTGACTTCTTAATGATTGCCATTCTAACTGGTGTGAGATGGTATCTCATTGTGGTTTTGATTTGCATTTCTCTGATGGCGAGTGACGATGAGCATTTTTTCATGTGTCTGTTGGCTGTATGAATATCTTCTTTTGAGAAATGTCTGTTCATATCCTTTCCCCACTTTTTGATGGGGTTGTTTGTTTTTTTCTCGTATATTTGTTTGAGTTCTTTGTAGATTCTGGATATTAGCCCTTTGTCAGATGAGTAGGTTGCAAAAATTTTCTCCCATTCTGTAGGTTGCCTGTTCACGCTGACGGTAGTTTCTTTTGCTGTGCAGAAGCTCTTTAGTTTAATTAGATCCCATTTGTCAATTTTGGCTTTTGCTGCTGTTGCTTTTGGTGTTTTAGACATGAAGTCCTTGCCCATGCCTATGTCCTGAATGGTACTACCTAGGTTTTCTTCTAGGGTTTTTATGGTACTAGGTCTAACATTTAAGTCTCTAATCCATCTTGAATTAATTTTCGTCTAAGGAGAAAGGAAAGGATCCAGTTTCAGCTTTCGACTTATGGCTAGCCAATTTTCCCAGCACCATTTATTAAATAGGGAATCCTTTCCCCATTTCTTGTTTTTCTCAGGTTTATCAAAGATCAGATGGCTGTAGATGTGTGGTATTATTTCTGAGGACTCTGTTCTGTTCCATTGGTCTATATCTCTGTTTTGGTACCAGTACCATGCTGTTTTGTTTACTGTAGCCTTGTAGTATAGTTTGAAGTCAGGTAGCATGATGCCTCCAGCTGTGTTCTTTTGACTTAGGATTGTCTTGGCAATGCGGGCTCTTTTTTGGTTCCATATGAACTTTAAAGCCGTTTTTTCCAATTCTGTGAAGAAACTCATTGGTAGCTTGATGGGGATGGCATTGAATCTATAAATAACCTTGGGCAGTATGGCCATTTTCACGATATTGATTCTTCCTATCCATGAGCATGGTATGTTCTTCCATTTGTTTGTGTCTGTGGCCTCTTTTATTTCACTGAGCAGTGGTTTGTAATTCTCCTTGAAGAGGTCCTTTACATCCCTTGTAAGCTGGATTCCTAGGTATTTTATTCTCTTTGAAGCAATTGTGAATGGAAGTTCATTCATGATTTGGCTCTCTGTTTGTCTGTTACTGGTGTATAAGAATGTTTGTGATTTTTGCACATTAATTTTGTATCCTGAGACTTTGCTGAAGTTGCTTATCAGCTTAAGGAGATTTTGGGCTGAGACGATGGGGTTTTCTAAATATACAATCATGTCATCTGCAAACAGGGACAATTTGACTTCTTCTTTTCCTAACTGCATACCCTTGATTTCTTTCTCTTGCCTGATTGCCCTAGCCAGAACTTCCAACACTATGTTGAATAGGAGTGGTGAGAGAGGGCATCCCTGTCTTGTGCCAGGTTTCAAAGGGAATTTTTCCAGTTTTTGCCCATTCAGTATGATATTAGCTGTGGGTTTGTCATAAATAGCTCTTATTATTTTGAGGTACGCTCCATCAATACCGAATTTATTGAGCGTTTTTAGCATGAAGGGCTGTTGAATTTTGTCAAAGGCCTTTTCTGCATCTATTGAGATAATCATGTGGTTCTTGTCTTTGGTTCTGTTTATATGCTGGATTACGTTTATTGATTTGCATATATTGAACCAGCCTTGCATCCCAGGGATGAAGCCCACTTGATCGTGGTGGATAAGCTTTTTGATGTGCTGCTGGATCTGGTTTGCCAGTATTTTATTGAGGATTTTTGCATCGATGTTCGTCAGGGATATTGGTCTAAAATTTTCTTTTTTTGTTGTGTCTCTGCCAGGCTTTGGTATCAGGATGATTTTGGCCTCATAAAATGAGTTAGGGAGGATTCCCTCTTTTTCAATTGATTGGAATAGTTTCAGAAGGAATGGTACCAGCTCCTCCTTGTACCTCTGGTAGAATTCAGCTGTGAATCCATCTGGTCCTGGACTTTTTTTGGTTGGTAGGCTCTTAATTATTGCCTCAATTTCAGAGCCTGCTATTGGTCTATTCAGGGATTCAACTTCTTCCTGGTTTAGTCTTGGGAGAGTGTAAGTGTCCAGGAAATTATCCATTTCTTGTAGATTTTCTAGCTTATTTGCATAGAGGTGTTTATAGTATTCTCTGATGGTAGTTTGTATTTCTGTGGGGTCAGTGGTGATATCCCCTTTATCATTTTTTATTGCGTCTATTTGATTCCTCTCCCTTTTCTTCTTTATTAGTCTTGCTAGCGGTCTGTCAATTTTGTTGATCTTTTCAAAAAACCAGCTCCTGGATTCATTGATTTTTTGGAGGGTTTTTTGTGTCTCTATCTCCTTCAGTTCTGCTCTGATCCTAGTTATTTCTTGCCTTCTGCTAGCTTTTGAATGTGTTTGCTCTTGCTTCTCTAGTTCTTTTAATTGTGATGTTAGAGTGTCAATTTTAGATCTTTCCTGCTTTCTCTTGTGGGCATTTAGTGCTATAAATTTCCCTCTACACACTGCTTTGAATGTGTCCCAGAGATTCTGGTATGTTGTATCTTTGTTCTCATTGGTTTCAAAGAACATCTTTGTTTCTGCCTTCATTTCGTTATGTACCCAGTAGTCATTCAGGAGCAGGTTATTCAGTTTCCATGTAGTTGAGCGGTTTTGATTGAGTTTCTTAGTCCTGAGTTCTAGTTTGATTGCACTGTGGTCTGAGAGACAGTTTGTTATAATTTCTGTTTTTGTACATTTGCTGAGGAGTGCTTTACTTCCAATTATGTGGTCAATTTTGGAATAAGTGTGATGTGGTACTGAGAAGAATGTATATTCTGTTGATTTGGGGTGGAGAGTTCTGTAGATGTCTATTAGGTCTGCTTGGTGCAGATATGAGTTCAATTCCTGGATATCCTTGTAAACTTTCTGTCTCGTTGTTCTGTCTAATGTTGACAGTGGGTGTTGAAGTCTCCCATTATTATTGTATGGGAATCTAAGTCTCTTTGTAAGTCTCTAAGGACTTGCTTTATGAATCTGGGTGCTCCTGTATTGGGTGCATATATATTTAGGAGAGTTAGCTCTTCCTGTTGAATTGATCCCTTTACCATTATGTAATGGCCTTCTTTGTCTCTTTTGATCTTTGATGGTTTAAAGTCTGTTTTATCAGAGACTAGGATTGCAACCCCTGCTTTTTTTTGTTCTCCATTTGCTTCGTAGATCTTCCTCTATCCCTTTATTTTGAGCCTATGTATGTCTCTGCATGTGAGATGGGTCTCCTGAATACAGCAGACTGATGGGTCTTGACTCTATCGAATTTGCCAGTCTGTGTCTTTTAATTGGAGCATTTAGTCCATTTACATTTAAGGTTAATATTGTTATGTGTGAACTTGATCCTGCCATTGTGATATTAACTGGTTTTTTTGCTCGTTAGTTGATGCAGTTTCTTCCTAGCCTCTATGGTCTTTACAATTTGGCATGTTTTTGCAATGGCTGGTACCGGTTGTTCCTTTCCATGTTTAGTATTCCTTCAGGGTCTCTTGTAAGGCAGGCCTGGTGGTGACAAAATCTCTAAGCATTTGCTTATCTGTAAAGGATTTTATTTCTCCTTCACTTATGAAACTTGGTTGGCTGGATATGAAATTCTGGGCTTAAAATTCTTTTCTTTAAGAACGTTGAATATTGGCCCCCACTCTCTTCTGGCTTGTAGAGTTCCTGCCGAGAGATCTGCTGTTAGTCTGATGGGCTTCCCTTTGTGGGTAACCCGACCTTTTTCTCTGGCTGCCCTTAAGATTTTTTCCTTCATTTCAACTTTGGTGAATCTGGCAATTATGTGCCTTGGAGTTGTTCTTCTCGAGGAGTATCTTTGTGGCGTTCTCTGTGTTTCCTGAATTTGAATGTTGGCCTGCCCTACTAGGTTGGGGAAGTTCTCCTGGATGATATCCTGAAGAGTGTTTTACAACTTGGTTCCATTTTCCCCCTCACTTTCAGGCACCCCAATCAGACGTAGATTTGGTGTTTTTACATAATCCCATACTTCTTGCAGGCTTTGTTCATTTCTTTTCCTTCTTTTTTCTTTAGGTTTCTCTTCTCACTTGGTTTCATTCATTTGATCCTCAATCGCTGTTACTCTTTCTTCCAGTTGATCGAGTCGGTTACTGACACTTGTGCATTTGTCACGTATTTCTTGTGTCATGGTTTTCATCTCTGTCAGTTCCTTTATGACCTTCTCTGCATTAATTAGTCTAGCTATCAATTCTTCCACTCTTTTTTCAAGATTTTTAGTTTCTTTGCGCTGGGTACGTCATTCCTCCTTTAGCTCTGAGAAGTTTGATGGACTGAAGCCTTCTTCTCTCATCTCATCAACGTCATTCTCCATCCGGCTTTGATCCGTTGCTGGCGATGAGCTGCGTTCCTTTGCAGGGGGAGATGCGCTCTTATTCTTTGAATTTCCAGCTTTTCTGCCCTGCTTTTTTCCCATCTTTGTGGTTTTATCTGCCTCTGGTCGTTGATGATGGTGACGTACTGATGGAATTTTGGTGTGGGTGTCCTTCCTGTTTATTAGTTTTCCTTCTAACAGTCAGGACCCTCAGCTGTAGGTCTGTTGGAGATTGCTTGACGTCCACTCCAGACTCTGTTTGCCTGGGTGTCAGCAGCAGAGGCTGCAGAAGATAGAATACTGCTGAACAGCGAGTGTACCTGTCTGATTCTTGCTTTGGAAGCTTCTTCTCAGGGGTGTACTCCACCGTGTGAGGTGTGGGGTGTCCCTAGTGGAGGATGTCTCCCAGTTAGGCTACTCAGGGGTCAGGGACCCACTTGAGCAGGCAGTCTGTCCCTTCTCAGATCTCAACCTCCGTGTTGGGAGATCCACTGCCCTCTTCAAAGCTGTCAGACAGAGTCGTTTGCATCTGCAGAGGTTTCTGCTGCTTTAGAGGTGGAGTCTACAGAGACTGGCAGGCCTCCTTGAGCTGCTGTGAGCTCCACCCATTTCGATCTTCCCAGGGCTTTATTTACCTACTTAAGCCTCAGCAATGGCGGGTGCCCCTCCCCCAGCCTCACTGCTGCCTTGCAGTTAGATCGCAGACTGCTGTGCTAGCAATGAGGAAGGCTCCGTGGGCGTGGTACCCTCCCAGCCAGGTGTGGGATATAATCTCCTGGTGTGCCCGTTTGCTTAAAGCGCAGTATTGGGGTGGGAGTTACCCAATTTTCCAGGTGTTGTGTGTCTCAGTTCCCCTGGCTAGGAAAAGGGATTCCCTTTCCCCTTGCGCTTCCCAGGTGAGGCGATGCCTCGCCCTGCTTCAGCTCTTGCTGGTCGGGCTGCAACAGCTGACCAGCACCAATTGTCCGGCACTCCCTAGTGAGATAATCCCAGTACCTCAGATGAAAATGCAGAAATCACCGGTCTTCTGAGTCGCTTGCGCTGGGAGCTGGAGACTGGAGCTGTTCCTATTCGACCATCTTGCTCCGCCCTCTCCCACAGAGCAAATTTTTAAATTTAAAAGATGTACATTTCAATTTCTTTTTTAATGGATTGTGCTTTTGGTGTTACGTCGAAGAAATCTTTACCTAACCTAAGGTCACAGGGAGTTTTCCTATATTTTCTTCTAGAAGTTTAGAAAATTGACCCGTTTTTGTTTTTTGTATACAATGTGAGGTGTTGGGAACAAGCCTCCCAAAATCTGGCCATAAACTGGCCCCAAAACTGGCCATAAACAAAATCTCTGCAGCACTGTAACATGTTCATAATGGCCCTAACACCCATGCTGGAAGGTTGTGGGTTTACCAGAATGAGGGCAAGGAACACCTGGCCTACCCAGGGCGGAAAACCACTTAAAGGCATTCTTTTTTTTTTTTTTTTTTTTTTTTTTTTTTTTTTTTTTTTTTTTTTTTTGTGATAAACGGTGTGTCTAAGTTGTATTTTGAAGGCAATGGCATAAACCTTAGTTACTTTTGCACCAACCAAATAATAAGGCTTGTAAAAAGAGGATTTATGAGAACAACAAAATCTTTATGTGATAAACTTGGCTACTACTAAAATAAAATTATTTATAATAGTCTTTCTAGTTATTGGTCTTTAGTGTTAAAAATAATACACTAATACACTAAATAATTGGTTAGAACAAGAAAATCTTAAGGTATTGATTTACTCTTAGTAAAATTACAAAGAAATTTTTAACTTTTTTAACCCAAAAGTTCAATTTTTCATTGCGTTTCAGTGTTTTTAGCTTTCTCTCCTCTTTGAAAACAAGAACTGAGATAACTCTCTTTCAACTTTTTCATCAGATACAGTAATTTTTTTCCCCGCAAGTTCTAATTGGGGCTGTGGCCTGATGCTAAAAATGTTATCTTCAAGATATAAAGAGAATGTTTTGTTCCTATACAATATTCTGTGCTCTTGGCTTTAAATTACTCCTTGAAGCTGGGTGCGGTGGTTCACACCTGTAATCCCAGCATTTTGGGCAGCTGAGGCAGGCAGATCATTTGAGGCCAGGAATTTGACACCAGCCTAGGCAACATGTTAAAATCCCATCTTTATTGAAAATACAAAAATTAGCCAGGTATGGTGGTGCTTGCATGTATTCCCCGGTATTCGAGAGGCTGAGGAGAATCGCTTTAACCCAGGAGGTGGAGGTTTCAATAAGCAGAGATAACACCACTGCACTTCAGCCTGGGTGACAGAGCCAGATCCTGTCTCAAAAATGAATAAATAAATAAATGTTCCTTGAAACTGAAAATTCTCACGCATAACCAAGGACACACTCTTCTTTTTTTTTTTTTTTTTTTTTTTTTTTTTTTTTTTCACTGTCTTATGTAGGTGCATTTGTGAAGTCTCAATACGATTACAATAGTAACATCAAAGATCAAAGATCATTGGTCACAGATCATTACAACAGACATAATAATAATAAAAGAGTTGGAAATATTGGGAGAATAACCAACATGTGATACAGAGACACAGCTCTTAGAAAAATGGCACCAAAAGAATTACTCAAGGCAGGGTTGCCACAAACCTTCATTTGGTGGCAATATTGCAAAGCACAATACAGTGAAATACAATAAAATTGTATGCCTATACCATTTTTTTTTTCTTTTTTTTTTTTTTAATATGACTTGCTTTTAATAGATATTTATTTATTTTTATTTTTTTTTTTTTATTTTTTATTATACTTTAAGTTCTAGGGTACATGTGCATAACATGCAGGTTTGTTACATATGTATACTTATGCCATGTTGGTGTGCTGCACCCATCAACTCGTCAGCACCCATCAATTCATCATTTATATCATGTATAACTCCCCAATGCAATCCCTCCCTCCTCCCCCCTCCCCCATCCCCATGATAGACCCCAGTGTGTGATGTTCCCCTTCCCGAGTCCAAGTGATCTCATTGTTCAGTTCCCACCTATGAGTGAGAACATGCGGTGTTTGGTTTTCTCTTCTTGTGATAGTTTGCTAAGAATGATGGTTTCCAGCTGCATCCATGTCCCTACAAAGGACGCAAACTCATCCTTTTTTATGGCTGCATAGTATTCCATGGTGTATATGTGCCACATTTTCTTAATCCAGTCTGTCACAGATGGACATTTGGGTTGATTCCAAGTCTTTGCTATTGTGAATAGTGCCGCAATAAACATACGTGTACATGTGTCTTTGTAGTAGACTAATTTATAATCCTTTGGGTATATACCCAGTAGTGGGATGGCTGGGTCATATGGTACATCTAGTTCTAGATCCTTGAGGAATTGCCATACTGTTTTCCATAATGGTTGAACTAGTTTACAATCCCACCAACAGTGTAAAAGTGTTCCTATTTCTCCACATCCTCTCCAACACCTGTTGTTTCCTGACTTCTTAATGATTGCCATTCTAACTGGTGTGAGATGGTATCTCATTGTGGTTTTGATTTGCATTTCTCTGATGGCCAGTGATGATGAGCATTTTTTCATGTGTCTGTTGGCTGTATGAATATCTTCTTTTGAGAAATGTCTGTTCATATCCTTTCCCCACTTTTTGATGGGGTTGTTTGTTTTTTTCTCGTATATTTGTTTGAGTTCTTTGTAGATTCTGGATATTAGCCCTTTGTCAGATGAGTAGGTTGCAAAAATTTTCTCCCATTCTGTAGGTTGCCTGTTCACTCTGATGGTAGTTTCTTTTGCTGTGCAAAAGCTCTTTAGTTTAATTAGATCCCATTTGTCAATTATGGCTTTTGCTGCCGTTGCTTTTGGTGTTTTAGACATGAAGTCCTTGCCCATGCCTATGTCCTGAATGGTACTACCTAGATTTTCTTCTAGGGTTTTTATGGTATTAGGTCTAACATTTAAGTCTCTAATCCATCTTGAATTAATCTTCGTATAAGGGGTGAGGAAAGGATCCAGTTTCAGCTTTCTACTTATGGCTAGCCAATTTTCCCAGCACCATTTATTAAATAGGGAATCCTTTCCCCATTTCTTGTTTCTCTCAGGTTTGTCAAAGATCAGATGGCTGTAGATGTGCGGTATTATTTCTGAGGACTCTGTTCTGTTCCATTGGTCTATATCTCTGTTTTGGTACCAGTACCATGCTGTTTTGGTTACTGTAGCCTTGTAGTATAGTTTGAAGTCAGGTAGCGTGACGCCTCCAGCTTTGTCCTTTTGACTTAGGATTGTCTTGGCAATGCGGGCTCTTTTTTGGTTCCATATGAACTTTAAAGCAGTTTTTTCCAATTCTGTGAAGAAAGTCATTGGTAGCTTGATGGGGATGGCATTGAATCTATAAATAACCTTGGGGAGTATGGCCATTTTCACGATATTGATTCTTCCTATCCATGAGCATGGTATGTTCTTCCATTTGTTTGTGTCCTCTTTGATTTCACTGAGCAGTGGTTTGTAGTTCTCCTTGAAGAGGTCCTTTACATCCCTTGTAAGCTGGATTCCTAGGTATTTTATTCTCTTTGAAGCAATTGTGAATGGAAGTTCATTCCTGATTTGGCTCTCTGCTTGTCTGTTGCTGGTGTATAAGAATGCTTGTGATTTTTGCACATTAATTTTGTATCCTGAGACTTTGCTGAAGTTGCTTATCAGCTTAAGGAGATTTTGGGCTGAGACGATGGGGTTTTCTAAATATACAATCATGTCATCTGCAAACAGGGACAATTTGACTTCTTCTTTTCCTAACTGGATACCCTTGATTTCTTTCTCTTGCCTGATTGCCCTAGCCAGAACTTCCAACACTATGTTGAATAGGAGTGGTGAGAGAGGGCATCCCTGTCTTGTGCCAGTTTTCAAAGGGAATTTTTCCAGTTTTTGCCCATTCAGTATGATATTAGCTGTGGGTTTGTCATAAATAGCTCTTATTATTTTGAGGTACGTTCCATCAATACCGAATTTATTGAGCGTTTTTAGCATGAAGGGCTGTTGAATTTTGTCAAAAGCCTTTTCTGCATCTATTGAGACAATCATGTGGTTCTTGTCTTTGGTTCTGTTTATATGCTGGATTACGTTTATTGATTTGCGAATGTTGAACCAGCCTTGCATCCCAGGGATGAAGCCCACTTGATCATGGTGGATAAGCTTTTTGATGTGCTGCTGAATCCGGTTTGCCAGTATTTTATTGAGGATTTTTGCATCAATGTTCATCAGGGATATTGGTCTAAAATTCTCTTTTTTTGTTGTGTCTCTGCCAGGCTTTGGTATCAGGATGATGTTGGCCTCATAAAATGAGTTAGGGAGGATTCCCTCTTTTTCTATTGATTGGAATAGTTTCAGAAGGAATGGTACCAGCTCCTCCTTGTACCTCTGGTAGAATTCAGCTGTGAATCCATCTGGTCCTGGACTTTTTTTGGTGGGTAGGCTATTAATTGTTGCCTCAATTTCAGAGCCTGCTATTGGTCTATTCAGGGATTCAACTTCTTCCTGCTTTAGCCTTGGGAGAGTGTAAGTGTCCAGGAAATTATCCATTTCTTCTAGATTTTCTAGTTGATTTGCGTAGAGGCGTTTATAGTATTCTCTGATGGTAGTTTGTATTTCTGTGGGGTCAGTGGTGATATCCCCTTTATCATTTTTTATTGCATCTATTTGATTCCTCTCTCTTTTCTTCTTTATTAGCCTTGCTAGCGGTCTGTCAATTTTGTTGATCTTTTCAAAAAACCAACTCCTGGATTCATTGATTTTTTGGAGGGTTTTTTGTGTCTCTATCTCCTTCAGTTCTGCTCTGATCTTAGTTATTTCTTGCCTTCTGCTAGCTTTTGAATGTGATTGCTCTTGCCTCTCTAGTTCTTTTAATTGTGATGTTAGAGTGTCAATTTTAGATCTTTCCTGCTTTCTCTTGTGGGCATTTAGTGCTATAAATTTCCCTCTACACACTGCTTTAAATGTGTCCCAGAGATTCTGGTATGTTGTATCTTTGTTCTCATTGGTTTCAAAGAACATCTTTATTTCCGCTTTCATTTCGTTATGTACCCAGTAGTCATTCAGGAGCAGGTTGTTCAGTTTCCATGTAGTTGAGCGGTTTTGATTGAGTTTCTTAGTCCTGAGTTCTAGTTTGATTGCACTGTGGTCTGAGAGACAGTTTGTTATAATTTCTGTTCTTTTACATTTGCTGAGGAGTGCTTTACTTCCAATTATGTGGTCAATTTTGGAATAAGTGCGATGTGGTGCTGAGAAGAATGTATATTCTGTTGATTTGGGGTGGAGAGTTCTATAGATGTCTATTAGGTCCGCTTGGTGCAGAGATGAGTTCAATTCCTGGATATCCTTGTTAACTTTCTGTCTCGTTGATCTGTCTAATGTTGACAGCGGAGTGTTGAAGTCCCCCATTATTATTGTATGGGAGTCTAAGTCTCTTTGTAAGTCTCTAAGGACTTGCTTTATGAATCTGGGTGCTCCTGTATTGGGTGCATATATATTTAGGAGAGTTAGCTCTTCCTGTTGAATTGATCCCTTTACCATTATGTAATGGCCTTCTTTGTCTCTTTTGATCTTTGATGGTTTAAAGTCTGTTTTATCAGAGACTAGGATTGCAACCCCTGCTTTTTTTTGTTCTCCATTTGCTTGGTAGATCTTCCTCCATCCCTTTATTTTGAGCCTATGTATGTCTCTGCATGTGAGATGGGTCTCCTGAATACAGCAGACTGATGGGTCTTGACTCTTTATCCAGTTTGCCAGTCTGTGTCTTTTAATTGGAGCATTTAGTCCATTAACATTTAAGGTTAATATTGTTATGTGTGAACTTGATCCTGCCATTATGATATTAACTGGTTATTTTGCTCGTTAGTTGATGCAGTTTCTTCCTAGCCTCGATGGTCTTTACATTTTGCCAAGTTTTTGCGATGGCTGGTACCGGTTGTTCCTTTCCATGTTTAGGGCTTCCTTCAGGGTCTCTTGTAAGGCAGGCCTGGTGGTGACAAAATCTCTAAGCATTTGCTTATCTGTAAAGGATTTTATTTCTCCTTCACTTATGAAACTTAGTTTGGCTGGATATGAAATTCTGGGTTGAAAATTCTTTTCTTTAAGAACGTTGAATATTGGCCCCCACTCTCTTCTGGCTTGTAGAGTTTCTGCCGAGAGATCTGCTGTTAGTCTGATGGGCTTCCCTTTGTGGGTGACCCGACCTTTCTCTCTGGCTGCCCTTAAGATTTTTTCCTTCATTTCAACTTTGGTGAATCTGGCAATTATGTGTCTTGGAGTTGCTCTTCTCGAGGAGTATCTTTGTGGCGTTCTCTGTATTTCCTGAATTTGAATGTTGGCCTGCCCTACTAGGTTGGGGAAGTTCTCCTGGATGATATCCTGAAGAGTGTTTTCCAACTTGGTTCCATTTTCCCCCTCACTTTCAGGCACCCCAATCAGACGTAGATTTGGTCTTTTTACGTAATCCCATACTTCTTGCAGGCTTTGCTCATTTCTTTTTCTTCTTTTTTCTTTTGGTTTCTCTTCTCGCTTCATTTCATTCATTTGATCTTCAATCGCTGATACTCTTTCTTCCAGTTGATCGAGTCGGTTACTGAAGCTTGTGCATTTGTCACGTATTTCTCGTGTCATGGTTTTCATCTCTGTCATTTCGTTTATGATCTTCTCTGCATTAATGAGTCTAGCTGTCAATTCTTCCACTCTTTTTTCAAGATTTTTAGTTTCTTTGCGCTGGGTACGTAATTCCTCCTTTAGCTCTGAGAAGTTTGATGGACTGAAGCCTTCTTCTCTCCTCTCGTCCAAGTCATTCTCTGACCAGCTTTGATCCGTTGCTGGTGATGGGCTGCGCTCCTTTGCAGGGGGAGATGCGCTCTTATTTTTTGAATTTCCAGCTTTTCTGCCCTGCTTCTTCCCCATCTTTGTGGTTTTATCTGTCTCTGGTCTTTGATGGTGGTGACGAACTGATGGGGTTTTGGTATAGGTGTCCTTCCTGTTTGATAGTTTTCCTTCTGACAGTCAGAAGGACTCTCTGTTGGTCTGTTGGAGATTGCTTGAGGTCCACTCCAGACCCTGTTTGCCTGGGTATCAGCAGCAGAGGTTGCCGAAGATAGAATATTGCTGAACAGCGAGTGTACCTGTCTGATTCTTCCTTTGGAAGTGTCCTCTCAGGGGTGTACTCCACCCTGTGAGGTGTGGGGTGTCAGACTGCCCCTAGTGGGGGATTTCTCCCAGCTAGGCTACTCAGGGTTCAGGGACACACCTGAGCAGGCAGTCTGTCCGTTCTCAGATCTCAACCTCCGCGTTGGGAGATCCGCGGCTCTCCCCAAAGCTGTCAGACAGAGTCGTTCGCGTCTGCACCGGCTCCCGCTACTTCCCCTGTTGGTCTTCAGCTGTGCGCTGTCCCCAGAGGTGGAGACTACAGAGACAGGCAGGCTTCCTTGAGCTGCTGTGAGCTCCACCCAGTTCGAGCTTCCCAGCGGCTTTGTTTACCTACTTAAGCCTCAGCAATGGCGGGCGCCCCTCCCCCAGCCTCGCTGCTGCCTTGCGGATAGATCGCGGCAGACTGCTGTGTTAGCAGTGAGGGAGGCTTCGTGGGCGTGGGACCCTCCCGGCCAGGTGTGGGATATATTCTCCTGGAATGCCTGTATGCTTACAGCGCAGTATTGGGGTGGGAGTTACCCGATTTTCCAGGTGTTGTGTGTCTCAGTTCCCCTGGCTAGGAAAACGGATCCCCTTCCCCCTTGCGCTTCCAGGTGAGGCGATGCCTCGCCCTGCTTCAGCTCTCGCTGGTCAAGCTGCAGCAGCTGACCAGCACCGATTGTCCGGCACTCCCTAGTGAGATGACCCCAGTACCTCAGTTGAAAATGCAGAAATCACCGGTCTTCTGTGTCGCTCGCGCTGGGAGTTGGAGACTGGAGTTGTTCCTATTCGGCCATCTTCTTAAAGGCATTCTTAAGCCACAAACAATAGCATGAGCGATCTGTGCCTTAAGGACATGCTCCTGCTGCAGTTAACTAGCCCAACTTATTCCTTTAATTCGGACCATCCCCTTGTTTCCCATAAGGGCTGCTTTTAGTTAATTTAATATCTACAGAAACAATGCTAATGACTGATTTGCTGTTAATAAATATGTGGGTACATCTCTGTTCAGGACTCTCAGCTCTGAAGGCTGTGAGACCCCTGATTTCCCACTTCACACCTCTATATTTCTGTGTGTGTGTCTTTAATTCCTCTAGTGCCACTGAGTTAGGGTCTCCCCAACCGAGCTGGTCTCAGCAGTGAGGTATAGGTCAAGGTTTACTTTTTTTCATATGGATGTCCAATGGTTCCAGCATCGTTTGTTGAAGACTGTCAATTCTCTATTAAATTGCCTTTACATCTTTGTCAATAAATCAATTGAACATATTTACATGGCTCTATTTTGGAACTCACCATTTTTTCCATTTGTCTATATATCTGTCCTTAAGCCAATACTGCCCTGCCTTGATTTCTATAGCTTTAAAGTATATCTTGATATTGGGGAGTGTGTCCTTCAGCTTTGTTTTTCTTCTCCAAAAATGTTTTGGTTATTTCACTTTCCATAAAATTTTTAGAATCAGCTTGTTAACATATACAAAAAATTTTGGAATTTTCATTGGGATTGCTTTAAATATGTACATCGATTTGGGGTGATTTGACATTTTAACTATATTGAGTCTGTGAATAGCGTGATCATGATATATCTTTCCATTTATTTATGTCTTTGAATTCTTTCATTAGTAATTTGTAGTTTTCACATACAGATTCCATGCCATTTAAATATATTTATACTGAAGTATTTCATATATTTCAATGCTATTGTAAATGGTATTTTTCTTTAAATTTTAAATTCCAACTGTTCATTATTGATATATGGAAAAACAATTGCCTTTTTAATGTTAACTTTCTATCTTACGACCTTGCTATACTTGCTTATTACTTCCAGGATATTTTTATTTTTTGTATAGGCTTTGGGATTTTATACATAGATAATCATGTCACATGCAAAAAACATTTTTGTTTCTTCCTTTTAATCTATACACATTTATTTCTTATTCTTGTCTTATTGTGCTACCTAGGACTCCAAGTACATGTAGAATAGGAGTGATAAGAGAGGCTGTTTTTGCCTTGTTCTCAACCTTGGAAGAAGACACCCATACTTAAGTCCAGTCTTAAGTATAATGGAAGCTATGGATTTGTTGTAGATGTTCTTTATCGAGAAATTTCCCTGGTGTTTTCAGTCTTCCAAAAGTTTTAATCACACACGTGTTAGATTTGTCAAATGCTTTTACTGCATCTATTGATATGATTATGTGATTTCCTTCTTTAGCCTGCTGACGTGATCGATGTTGATTAATTTTCAAATGTTGAACCAGCCTTGCATAACTGGAAAAGAATCTCACTTGGTTGTGGTATATAAATTTTTAAATACATTGTTGGATTCAATTTACTAATATTTTCTTGAGGAGTTTTGTGTCCATGTTTATGAGAGATACTGGTCTGTAGCTCTTCTTTCTTGTGATGTCTTTATTTGATTTTGGTATTAGCATAATGCTGGACTTATAGAATGTGTTAGGAAGTATTTTCTCTGCTTCTATTTTTCTAGAAGAGATTGTAGAGAATTGGTATCCTTTCTTGCCTAAACATTTGGTAGATTTTACCAGTGGAACTATCTGAGCCTGATGTTTTCTTTTAGAAGATTCTTAATTAATTGTTGATCCCATTTCTTTAATAGGATTATTGGTGAATAATATGTATTTCTTCTTGTGTGAGTTTTGATAGTTTATCTTTCAAGGAGTTGGTCCATTTCATCTAAGTTATCAAGTATGTGAGCAAAGAGTTGTCACAGTACTCCTTTAATGTGCTTTTAAGGTCCATGTGAAATCAGTAATAATGGCTCAACTTTCCTTTCTAATATTAGTAATCTATGTCTTCGCCCTTTCCCCCAACCGTGGTTAACCTGGCTAGAGGTTTATCAATTTCATTGACCTTCTTAAAGAACCACCTTTTGGTTTTGTTGATTTTCTTTCTATTAATTTCTGCTTTTAATTTCATTGATTTCTGTTCTAATTTTTATTATTATTTTTTCTATTTGCTTTAGTCCTATCTGGCTGTTCATTCTTTTTTTTGTTTTTTATTTTTTTATTTTGTAAATTTATTTTACTTTACATTCCAGGATACGCATGCAGAATGTGCAGATTTGTCACATAGGTATGTGTGTGCCATAGTGGTTTGCCGCACCTATTGACTTGTTCTCTAAGTTCCCTCACCCTCCCTTCCCTCTCCCTCCACCCCCTAACAGGCCCTGGTGTGTGTTGTTCCCCTCCCTGTGTCTGTGTGTTCTCATTGTTCAACTCCCGCTTATGAGTGAGAATGTGTAGTGTTTTTGGTTTTCTGTTTCTGTGTTAGTTTGCTGAGGATGATGGCTTCCAGCTTCATCCATGTCCTTGCAAAGGACATGATCTAATTCCTTTTTATGACTGTGTAGTATTCCATGGTGTATATGTACCACATTTTCTTTATCCAGTCTATCCTTGATGGGCATTTGAATTGGTTCCATGACTTTGCTGCTGAAAATAGTGTTGTAATACACGTATGTGTGCATGTGTCTTTATAGTAGAATGATTTATATTCCTTTGGATATATACCCAGTAATAGGATTGCTGGGTCAAATGGTATTTCTGGTTCTAGATCCTTGAGGAATTGCCACGCTGTCTTCCACAATGGTTGAACTAATTTACATTCCCACCAACAGTGTAAAAGTGTTCCTATTTCTCCACAGCTTTGACAGCATCTATTGTTTCTTTACTTTTTAATAACCACCATTCTGACTGGTATGACATGGTTTCTCATTGTGGTTTTGATTTGCATTTCTCTAGAGATCAGTGATGTTGAGCTTTTTAAAATATGTTTTTGTTTTTGCCATGCAAATATATTCTTTCGAGAAGTGTCTGTTCATATCTTTTTTGTTGTTATTATACTTTATGTTCTGGGATACATGTGCAGAACATGCAGGTTTGTTACATAGGTATATATGTGCCTTGATGATTTGCTGCACCCATCAACCCATCATCATCACCAATAACCAACATTAGGTATTTCTCCTAACGCTATCCCTCCCCTAGCCCCCCACCCCCTGACAGGCCCTGGTGTGTGATGTCCCCCTCCCTTTGTCCATGTGTTCTTATTGTTCAACTCCCACTTAAGAGTGAGACATGCAGTGTTTGGTTTTCTGTTCCTGTGTTAGTTTGCTGAGAATGATGGTTTCCAGCTTCATCCATGTCCCTGCAAAGGACATGAACTCATCCGTTTTTATGGCTGCATAGTATTCCATGGTGTGTATGTGCCACATTTTCTTCATCCAGTCTATCATTGATGGGCATTTGGGTTGGTTCCAAGTCTTTGCTATTGTGAATAGTGCCGCAATTAAGATACATGTACATGTGTCTTTATAGTAGAATGATTTACAATCCTTTGGGTATATATCCAGTAATGGGATTGCTGGGTCAAGTGGTATTTCTAGTTCTAGATCCTTGAGGAATCACCACACTGTCTCCCACAATGGTTGAACTAATTTACACTTCCACCAACAGTGTAAAAGTGTTCCTATTTCTCCATAACCTCTCCAGCATCTGTTGTTTCCTGACTTTTTAATGATCACCATTGTCACTGGCGTGAGGTAGTATTACATTGTGGTTTTGATCTGCATTTCTCTAATGACCAGTGATGATGAACTTTATTTCATATGTTTGTTGGCTGCATAAATGTCTTCTTTTGAGAAGTGTCTGTTCATATCCTACATCCATTTTTTGATGGGGTTGTTTTTTTCTTGTAAATTTGTATAAGTTCCTTGTAGATTCTGGATATTAGCCCTTTGTCATATGGATAGATTGCAAAAATTTTCTCCCATTCTGTAGGTTGCCTGTTCACTCTGATGATAGTTTCTTTCGCTGTGCAGAAGCTCTTTAGTTTAATTAGATCCCATTTGTCAATTTTGACTTTTGTTGCCATTGCTTTTGGTGTTTTAGTCATGAAGTGTTTGCCCATGCCTATGTCCTGAATGGTATTGCCTAGGCTTTCTTCTAGGGTTTTTATGGTTTTGGGTTTTATGTTTAAGTCTTTAATCCATCTTGAGTTAATTTTTGCATAAGGTGTAAGGAAGGGGTCCAGTTTCAGTTTTCTGCCTATGACTAGCCAGTTTTCCCAACACCATTTACTAAATAGGGAATCCTTTTCCCATTGCTTGTTTTTGTCAGGTTTGTCAAATAACAGATGGTTATAGATGTGTGGTGTTATTTCTGAGGCCTCTGTTCTCTTCCATTGGTTTATATATCTGTTTTGGTACCAGTACCATGCTGTTTTGGTTACTGTAGCCTTGTAGTATAGTTTGAAGTCAGGTAGCATGATGCCTTTAGCTTTGTTCTTTTTGCTTAGGATTGTCTTGGCTATGCGGGCTCTTTTTTGGTTCCATGTGAAATTTAAAGTATTTTGTTCTAATTATGTAAAGAAAGTAAATGGTAGCTTGGTGGGGATAACATTGAATCTATAAATTACCTTGGGCACTATGGCCACTTTCACAATATTGATTCTTCTTATCCATGAACATGGAAGGTTTTCCCATTTGTTTGTTTCCTCGCTTATTTCCTTGAGCAGTGGTTTGTAGTTCTCCATGAAGAGGTCCTTCACATCCCCTGCAAGTTGTATTCCTAGGTATTTTATTCTCTTTGTAGCAACTGTGAATGGGAGTTTACTCATGATTTGGCTCTGTTTGTCTATTATTGGTGTATAGGAATGCTTGTGTTTTTTTTTGCACATTGATTTTGTATCCCGAGACTTTGTTGAAGTTGCTTTTCAGCTTAAGGAGATTTTGGGCTCAGAGGATGGGGTATTGAATTTGTCAAAGGCCTTTTCTGCATCTATTGTGATAATCATGGGGTTTTCTTCATTGGTTCTGTTTATGTGATGGATTATGTTTATTTATTTGCATATGTCGGACCAGCCTTGCATCCCAGGGATGATCATCCCTGGACAAGCTCTTGATGTGCTGCTGGATTAGGTTTGCCAGCATTTTATTGAGGATTTTTACATTGATGTTCATCAGGGATATTGGCCTAAAATGTTCAATTTTTTGCTGTGTCTCCACCAGGTTTTGGTATCAGGATGATACTGGCCTCATAAAGTGAGTTAAAGAGGAGTTCCTCTTTTTCTATTGCTTGGAATAGTTTTAGAAAAAATGGTACCAGCTCCTCTTTGTACCTCTGGTAGAATTCAGCTGTGAATCCATCTGGTCCTAAGCTTTTTTTGGTTGGTAGGCTATTAATTACTGCCTCAATTTCAGAACTTGTTATTGTTCTATTCAGGGATTCCACTTCTTCCTGGTTTAGTCTTGGGAGGGTGTATGTGTCCAGGAATTTATCTATTTCTTCTACATTTTCTAGTTTATTTGTGTAGAGGTGTTTATAGTATTCTCTGATGGTAGTATGCATTACTTTGGGATCAGTAGTTATCGCCCCTTTATCATTTTTATTGTGTCTATTTCCTTCTCTCTTTTCTTCTTTATTAGTCTAGCTAGTAGTCTATCTATTTTGTTGTTCTTTAAATTAAAAAAAAAAAAAAAACTCCTGGATTCATTGGTTTTTTGAAGAGTTTTTCATGTCTCTATCTCCTTCAGTTCTGCCCTGATCTTAGTTATTTTTTGTCTTCCGCTAGCTTCTGAATTTGTTCGCTCTTGCTTCTCTAGTTCTTTCAATTGTGATGTTAGAATGTTGATTTTAAATATTTCCTGCTTTCTCCTGTGGGCATTTAGTACTATAAATTTCCCTCTAAACACTGCTTTAGCTGTGTCCCAGAGATTCTGCTATGTTGTGTCTTTGTTCTCATTGGTTTTGAATAAATTGTTTATTTCTGCCTTAGTTTTGTTATTTACCCAGTAGTCACTTAGGAGCAGGTTATTCAGTTTCCATGTAGTTGTGTGGTTTTGAGTGAGTTTCTTAATCCTGAGTTCTAATTTGATTGCACTGTGGTCTGAGAGACTGTTTATTATGATTTCTGTTCTTTTGCATTTGCTGAGGAGTGTTTTACTTCCAATTTTGTGGTTGATTTTAGAATAAGTGTGATGTGGTGCTGAGAAGAATGTATATTCTGTTGATTTGGGGTGGAGAGTTCTGTAGACATCTATTAGGTCCACTTTGTCCAGAGCTGAGTTCAAGTCCTGAATATCCTTTTAAATTTTCTGTCTTCTTGATCTGTCTAATATTGACAGTGGGGTGTTAAAATCTCCCACTATGATTGTGTAGGAGTCTAAGTCTCTCTATAGGTCTCTAAGAACTTGCTTTATGAATCTGGGTGCTCCTATATTGGGTGCATATATATTTAGGATAGTTAGCTCTTCTTGTTGCATTGATCCCTTTACCATTATGTAATGCCCTTCTTTGTCTTTTTTGATCTTTGTTGGTTTAAAGTCTGTTTTATCAGAGACTAGGATTGCAACCCCTGCTTTTTGTTTGTTTGTTTGTTTGTTTGCTTTCCATTTTCTTGGTAAATATTCCTCCATCCCTTTATTTTGAGCCTGTGTGTGTCTTTGCACATGAGATGGGTCTTGTGAATACAGGACACTGACGGGTCTTGACTCTTTATCTAATTTGCCAGTCTGTGTCTTTTAATTGAGGCTTTCGTCTCATTTGTATTTAAGATTAATATTGTTATATGTGAATTTGATCCTGTCATTATGATGCTAGTTGGTTAGTTCGCCCATTAGTTGATGCAATTTCTTCATAGTGTCAATGGTCTTTACATTTTGGTTTGATTTTGCAATGGCTGGTACTGATTTTTCCTTTCCATATTTAGTGCTTCCTTCTGGAGCTCTTGTAAGGCAGGCCTGGTGGTGAGAAAATCTCTCAGTATTTGCTTGTCTGTAAAGGATTTGTTTTCTCCTTTGCTTATGAAGTTTAGGTTGGCTGGATATGAAATTCTGGGTTGAAAATTCTTTTCTTTAAGTATGTTGAATATTGGCCCCCACTCTCTTCTGGCTTGTTGGGTTTCTGCAGAGAGATTTGCTGTTAGTCTTATGGGCTTCCCTTTGTGGGTAACCCGACCTTTCTCTCTGGCTGCCCTTAACATTTTTTCCTTCATTTCAACTTTGGTGATTCTGACAATTATTTGTCTTGAGGTTGCTCTTCTCAAGGAGTGTCTTTGTGGTATTCTCTGTATTTCCTGAATTTGAATGTTGGCCTGTCTTGCTAGGTTGGGGAAGTTCTCCTGGATAATATCCTGAAGAGTGTTTTCCAGCTTGGTTCCATTCTCCCTGTTACTTTCAGGTACACCAATCAAATATAGGTTTGGTCTTTTCACATAGCCCCATATTTCTTGGAGGCTTTGTTCATTCCTTTTCATTCTTTTTTCTCTATTCTTGTCTTCATGCTTTATTTCATTAAGTTGATATTCAATCTCTGATATCCTTTTTTCTGCTTGATTGATTCGGCTATTTTTCCTTGTGTATACTTCCTGAAGTTCTCATGCTGTGTTTTTCAGCTCCATTAGGTCTTTTATGTTCTTCTCTAAACTGGTTATTCTAGTTAGCAATTCCTCTAACCATTTTTCTAGGTTCTTGGCTTCCTTGCATTGAGCTAGAACATGCTCCTTTAGCTTGGAGGAGTTTGTTATTACCCACCTTCTGAAGCCTACTTCTGTCAATTTGTGAAACTCATTCTCTGTCCAGTTTTGTTCTCTTGCTGGTGAGGAATTGTGATCCTTTGGAGGAGAAGAGACTTTCTGGTTTTTGGAATTTTCAGGCTTTTTGTGCTGGTTTTTCCTCATCTTTGTGGATTTATCTACCTTTGGTCTTTGATGTTGGTGAACTTCGGTTGGGGTGTCTGTGTGGACATCCTTTTTGTTGATGTTGATGCTATTTCTTTCTGTTTGTTAGTTTTCCTTCTAACAGTCAGGCCCCTCTGCTGCAGGTCTGCTGAAGTTTGCTGGAGGTCCACACCAGACCCTTTTTGCCTGGGTATCACCAGCGGAGGCTGCAGAACAGCAAAGATTGCTGCCTGCTCCTTCCTGTTGAAGCTTCATCCCAAAGGGGCACTCTCCAGATGCCAGCCAGAGCTCTTCTGTATGAGGTGTCTTTCGACCCCTGCTGGGAGGTATCTCCCAGTCAGGCTACACAGGGGTCAGGGACCCACTTGAGGAGGCAGTCTGTCCCTTAGCAGAGCTTGAGTGCTGTGCTCAGAGGTCCTCTTCTCTCTTCAGAGCCAGCAGGCAGGAACTTTTAAGTCTGCTGAAGGTGCCCCCACAGTTGCCCCTTCCCCCAGGTGCTCTATCCCAGGGAGATGGGAGTTTTATCTATAAGCCCCTGACTGTGGCTGCTGCCTTTCTTTAAAGATGCCCTGCCCAGAAAGGTAGAATCTAGAGAGGCAGCCTGGCTACAGTGGCTTTGCTGAGCTGGGGTGGGCTCCACCCAGTTCAAACTCCAGGTGTCTTTGTTTATACTGTGAGGGGAAAACTGCCTACTCAAGCCTCAGTAATGGTGGATGCCCCTCCCCACACCAAGCTCAAATGTCCCGGGTTGACTTCAGACTGCTGTGCTGGCAGTGGAAATTTCAGCCCAGGGGATCTTAGCTTGCTAAGCTCCGTAGGGGTGGGATCCGCTGAGCTAGACCACTTGGCTCCCTGCTTTCAGCCCTCTTTCCAAGGGAGTGAACAGTTCTGTCTTGCTGGCATTTCAGGCATCACTGGGGTATGACAAAAAACTCCTGCAGCTAGCTCGGTGTCTCCCCAAATGTCCATCCAGTTTTGTGCTTGAAACCCAGGGCCCTGACTGTGTAGGCTCCTGAGGGAATTTCCTGGTCTGCGGGTTGCAAAGACCATGGGAAAGTGTAGTATTAGTGCTGGAATGCACCATTCCTAATGGCATAGTCCCTCACAGCTTCCCTTATCTAGGGGAGGGAGTTTCCTGACCCCTTATGCTTCCCAGGTGAGGCGATGCCCCACCCTGCTTCAGGTTGCCCTCTGTGGGCTTCATCCACAATGGTAAGACAGTGGATGAGATGAGCCGCGTACCTCAGTTGGAAATGCAGAAATCACCAGCCTTCTGCGTTGATCTCACTGGGAGCTGCAGACTGGAGCTGTTCCTGTTCGACCATCTTGCTAGCCACCCCCCTCAAGATATGTTTCTCTGTTCATATCTTTTGCTTTTGATTGTGTTGTTTGTTTTTTTCTTGTAAACTTAAGTTCCTTGTAAATTCTGGGTATTAGACCCTTGTCAGTCTGGTAGATTGTAAAACTCTATAGCCAAGACAATCCTAAGCAAAAAGAACAAAGCTGGACGCATCACGCTACCTGACTTCAAACTATACTACACGGCTACAGTAACCGAAACAGCATGATACTGGTACCAAAACAGACATATAGACCAATGGAACAGAACAGAGACCTCAGAAATAACACCATACATCTACAACCATCTGATCTTCAACAAACCTGAAAAAAACAAGAAATGGGGAAAGGATCTCCTATTCAATAAAACATGCTGGGAATACTGGCTAGCCATATGTAGAAAACTGAAATTAGACCCCTTCCTTACACCTTATAATAAAATTAACTCAATATGGATTAAAAACTTAAATTTAATACCCCAAACCATGAAAACCCTAGAAGAATACCTAGGCAACACCATTCAGGACATAGGCATGGGCAAAGACTTCATGACAAAAATGCCAAAAGCAATTGCAACAAAAGCAAAAATTGACAAATGGGATGTAATTAAACTAAAGAGCTTCTGCACAGCAAAAGAAACTATAATCAGAGTGAACAAGCTGTTTATTCTTTAGTTTGCTGAGGTGGATTCTTAGGTTACTTATTTTAGATCTTTATTCTATATACATACACACATACTATATATACTTATATATACATATATATAGTATACATTTTCCTCTACACACTGTTTTTGCTGTATCCTACAAATTTTGATAAGTTGTATTTTTATTTTTATTTAGTTCCACATGCAGATCCTGAACATATTTTGTTAGAATTATATGTAAATATTTCATTGAGGGGGCTATTATGAATAGTATTATTCTTAAATTTTGGTTTCTTATTGTTTATTGTGGATGTATAGAAATATAATTTGTATCTGTGACATTGCCAAAGTCACTTATTAGTTCTATGTGCTTTTCTTAGATTACTTGGGATTTTCTATATAAGTCATCTGGGTATATTAATAGCTTTATTTATCTGCTCCTAATCTATATACCATTCATTTCTTTTCTTGATTCATTGTACTTGCTAGTACTTCCAATACGATACTGAATAGGAGTGGTGAGAGTGGTCATCCTTGCCTTTATGCCAATCATGGGGAGAAAGCACACAGGTTTTCACCATTAAGCATGACGTCATCTGTAAGGTTTTCGTAGATGTCTTTTATCATATTGAGAAAGTTTTCTTCTATTTCTTGTTTGCTGAGAGTTTTTATCTTGAATGAATGTTGAAATTGTCAAGTGATTTTCTGCATCTTTTGATATAACCATGCATTTTTTTTTCCTCCTTTAGACTGTTAATACAATGAATTACATTGATTGATTTTCCAGTGTTGAACCATTCTTGCATTTCTGGAGAGAAACCCCACTAGGTGATGATGTATTGTTCTTGTAATATATTGCTGGGTTAAATTGCTAAGATTTTTTTTTCAAATATTTTTGCACCAATGTTCATGAGGGATATTGGTCTATAATTATCTTTTCTTGTATGATCATTGCTGGTTTTCATATCAGAGTAATGTTGGCTCAAGTTAGTTGTGACATGTACCCTCCTCTTCTTAGATGCTTAGTGGAATTCTACAGTGAAATCGCCTGGGCCAGGAGTTTTATTTTTCAGAGTAAGCTTGATTATGAAATTAGTTTCTTTAGCAGATATAAGACTGTTGAGGTTATTTATTTTATCTTGTGTACATTTTGGTAGGTTATATCTTTCAAGCAATTGGTCCATTTTATCTAACTTGTCATATTTGTGTACATAGAATTGTTTTTAATATTCCTTCATTGCCCTTTAATGTCTTGGTCTATAGTTATATCTCCCCTTTCATTCTTGTTATCCATTGTAAGTGCCTTCTCTCTTTTACTTGATCATCAAGCTAGAGGTTTATTAATTTTATTGACTTTTTTCATAGACTCAGGTTTTTAGTTTAATAGATTTTCTCTGTTGTTTTGTTGTTCTCAATGTTATTAATTTATTTTTCTTTATTATTTCCTTTTGTCTTTGCTTAGTTTTAGTGTCTTCTTTTTCTGGTTTCTTAAGATGGAAGCTTAAATTATTGATTAAGCTTGCTTCTTTTCTAGTATAAGCATTTAATGCTATTAATTATTTTCTAAGTGCTTTTTGAGGCACATTTCACATATTTTGATATTTATTTCTGTTTTTATTCAGTTCAAAATACTTTCTAATTTCTCTTCAGAGTGCCTCTTTGGGCCGTGGATTATATGGTAGTGTGTAGTTTAATTTTCAAGTCTGGAGATTTTCCAAAACTCCTTAGTTACCAATTTTTAGTTAAATTATATTATAGTTAGAGAATATATTTTAGATAATTTCAATTCTTCTAAGTTTAACAAATTTATTCTATGGCCCAGGATATGGTCTGTCTTGGCAAATATTTCCATGTACACTTGAAAAAAAAGTGTATTCTGTAGTTGTTGAGTGGAGTATTATGTAAGTGTCAACTAGAACTACTAGTTCATCAACCAAATACTTTGTTGATGATGTTGCTCAGGTTTCTACAGCCTTGCTGCTTTTCTATTTGTTCTATCAGTTACTTTGACAGACAACTTGAAATGCCTAAAAATAATTGTGGATTTATTTCTCCTTTTAATTCTATCAATCTATACTTTACTTATTTTGAAGCTCTGTTATCAATTGCATACACATTTAAAATTGTCATGTCTTCTTGAGGAACTGACATTTTTACCATCATGTGGTGTCCCTTTTTATCTCTGGTTATTTTCCTTTTTCTGAAGTTTACTTTGTCTGATATTAAATACCCACACCAGCTTTTTTCTTCTAGTTAGTATTTGCATGTTATATCTTTTTCTCATAATTTCATTTTTAACCCCTGTATATCATTATGTCTTGAGTAAAATTCCTGTAGACAGCACACAGTTGGTTAGTGTGTGTGTTTAAAAATCCAATCTAATTATCACTCCCTTGTAATTGTTTTGTTTAAACTATTTACATTTAATCTAATTACTGATATGGTTGCATTTTGGTGCAGCATTTTATTATTAATTTCTGTTCTCTTCTGTATTTTATTATCTTGGTTTTCTTTTTTGTGTTCTTTTGAGTTACTTACTTTTGAGAATCCCATTTTAATTTCTCTGTTGCATTTTTGACTATATCCCTTTGAATTGTTGTTTTCAGTGACTGTTGTAGGAAATGCGATATGCACATCAAAGTTTATACAATCTAATTAGCATTGATATCTTACCATTTCACATAAAATAAGGAATAAGTATACATATATAATCATTTTAGTCTTCTTCCTTTTACAAAATTTTCGTATGTATTACATTTACCTATTGAAAATCCCATCATACAGCATATGCTTTTTGCTTTCAACAAAAATATATTGTTCCACGAAATTATGGGACAAAAAATAGTCTATTTTATTTAGGGAGACATTTACTATTTTTGTTGCTCTTTGATCATTATTGATGTTCTAGATTTCCTTTAGTTATTATTTCCTTTCCACTTGAATTTCTTTACATTTCTTTAAAGTTGATTTATTAGCAATGAATTATCTTATTTTTCCTTCATCAGAGAACATCTTCCTTTTTCCTTCGTTCCTGAATGATAATCTCATTGGTTATAGAATTCTGGGTTGACAGGTAGGTCTTTTCTTTAAGCACTTTAAAAATGTTGTTTCACTGTCTTCTGGTCTTCATTGTTGTGGGAAGTCAGGGACCCCGAACGGAGGGGCTGGCTGAAGCCATGGCAGAAGAACATAAATTGTGAAGATTTCATGGACATTTATTAGTTCCCCAAATTAATACTTTTATAATTTCTTACACCTGTCTTTACTGCAATCTCTGAACATAAATTGTGAAGATTTCATGGACATCTATCACTTCCCCAATCAATACTGTTGTGATTTCCTATGCCTGTCTTTAATCTCTTAATCCCCTCATCTTCATAAATTGAGGATGTATGTCACCTCAGGACCCTGTGATGATTGTGTTAACTGCACAAATTATTTGTAGAGCACGTGTGTTTGAACAATATGAAATCTGGGCACCTTAAGAACAGGATAACAGTGATTTTCAGGGAACAAGGGAGATAACCTTAAAGCCTGGCTGCTTGTGGGCCAGGCAGGACAGAGTCTTATTTCTCTTATTACCGAAAACGGGTAAGAGAAATATCGCTGAATTCTTTCCCCAGCAAGGAATATTAATAAATAACAGCCCTGGGAAAAGAATGCATTCCCAGGGTGGGGCCTCTAAAATGGCTGCCCTGGGAGTGTCTGCCTTATGCAGATGTAGACAGGGATGAAACATGCCCTAGTCTCCTGCAGTGCCCCTAGGCTTGCTAGGATTAGGAAATTCCAGACTGGCAAATTCTAGTCAGACCAGTTCTCTGCTCTTGAACCCTGTTAAGATGTTTATCAGTGACAGTGTGAGCACAGTGGGACATGGAACTTCATTAGTGATTCTAGTTTCACCCTGACCTTGTGATCTCAACCTGACCTTCTGCCTTGTGATATTTTGTTGCCCTTGAAGCATGTGATCTCTGACCCACACCCTATTCGTACACTCCCTCCCCTTTGAAAATTGCTAATAAAAACTTGCTGGTTTTGCGGCTCAGGGGGCATCACAGAACCTGCAAATATGTGATGTCTCCCCTAGACACCCAGCTTTAAAATTTCTCTGTTTTGTACTCTTTTCCTTTGTTTCTCAGACCGGCCAACACTTAGGCAAATAGAAAAGAACCTATGTGAAATAACGTTGAATTATCGGGGGCGGGTTCCCCCAATACCCCATTGTTCCTGATGAAAAATCAGCACACATTTGGATCTTTGTCCTCTAAATGTAATATATTGTTTTTTTTTGCCTGCTTTCAAGACTTTGTTTTTGATTTTCAGTAGTTTTAAAATAATACATACAGGCATGATTTCTTTGAGTTTATCCTTTTGGGGAGTCACCAAGCTTCTTAGATTTGTAGGTTTTATTTTTCCTGGAATTTGGGAAGTGTTTAGTCAAATTTTTTTTGGCACATACGTTTTTCTCCTCTCTTGCTGGAACTTTGATGAGATGAATGTTGTATCTTTTGATATTGTTCCACAGGCTCTTAAGTTCTGTTTTTTGTTTTTTTTTTTAAACTATATTTCAGATTGCATAGTTTCTATTGACCAAATTCACTAATTCATTCATCTGTCATCCCTATTCTTCTATTGATCCCTTCCAGTTTTTATGTATATTGCAGTTTATTTTTATTGTTGTAACTTTCAGTTTTATGATTTTCATTTCACTTATTTTTAGGCCTTCTATTTATCAGAAGAGAACTGATATCTTTACATTTATTCCAAGATTGTCAACACTTACTTCATGTAGCACAATCATAATAGCTGCTCTAAAATCTTGCCTGATAATTGCAGCATTCAGTCACCTCGAGGTTAGCATCACTTGATTGCCTTTTCCTTTGACAATTTCTTAGGTTTTTATGATTCTTTATACATTGAATAATCTTTGATTGCATTTGGGCATGTTCAATACTATGTTGTGAGACTCTAAGTCCTGTAAAATATTATAGAGAATATTATTTTTTTATTTTGTTTTAGCTGGTAGTCAAACCTGTTGCATCTAGACTGCAAGTTCCAAGCCAACTTCTGTAAGCTATAGTTCCGATGTCATTTTAAAAAAGCCATTGCAGTGATCTTCTGGTTTGTACTCTTTTGTACATCCTTGGTGCCAGTTTGGGCAGTGATCTATGGTGTAGTTGAGTTCATAAAGCCTTTCTTGTGTTCATTACATCTGGT
Source organism: Rhinopithecus roxellana (assembly GCF_007565055.1). Lineage (NCBI taxonomy): Eukaryota > Metazoa > Chordata > Mammalia > Primates > Cercopithecidae > Rhinopithecus > Rhinopithecus roxellana. The sequence goes on along the minus strand of NC_044555.1, from coordinate 32,737,535 downwards.
TTCACACATGAGCAGCTTGGGACTGAGCCCAGGGCTTTAGAGATTTAAAAATCCCCTTTTCCAGCTTCATCATCTCTGTAGTTCCCTTTAATTCCCAGAAGCCCTTTTCCTGGTGGTCTAGCTAGAAACCCAGAGCGTCAGCCTTGCCGCATTTTTATGTACTTCTTGTGACTGGGCCTCATTTGGGACAAAGTAGTGGGAGAAAGAGCCTGTGGGGCTGCTACTGCTGCCTCTGCTGACAACATCTTTGCCCAATATAGTGCAGGGAGAGTAAAAAGGGGCTTCTCCACTTCACAGTGGTAACCTCTGTCATACCAGTGAAGGATGGCATGACTTTTGTTTGCTGCCACTCAAAATGGCTTGGGGCCACCTCCATCTTGTTTGGAGCAGTGGACTCCTGTTTTGTTGTTCATGCTTGAGAGTGAAAAGGGTTTTGTTCTACACTGGCCCTTACTCCTGCTTCTCTGACTAGAGAGAGTGAACCTCTCTTGAATCTTACTTTATCTGTGCCTGTTAGTAGTTTTGATTTTTGCCTGCCACAGAGTTTAAGCCAGGATATAGAAGACAGGGGGAGAAACAAACCAACAGGCAACTTATTGCTGATTGGTCCTTTGAGTACTGCATTCTATATTCAGACTATATACTATATACTATGGTCTTATCTTCCTTTCAGAGTCTTCTGAGAGCTGTTTTATATATTTTGTGCAGAGTTCTTAGTTGTAATCAGTCGAGGAGGTAGGATGGAGTTATTTACTCCATTTTTACTGAAACTGGAGCTCATCTGCTTTGCTTTTTACAAGTACACTGTATTTATAATATGAAAATGTATATCTGGTAGGGAGTAGTTTTAAAAACGCAGATTCTCAGGTCCTATCCTTAGACAAAATAAATCAAAATATTCTGGGAGTAGAGACTAATAACCTATATTTTATGGCATATCCCTATATGGGATTCTGATGGAACAGTCAGGTTTGGTACCTACTTTTTCTCATTTGCAGATGAGAAAATAGAGACCTAGGTTGTATTCTGTTCTTATCCAGTTTTTTCTTTATTACCCATGTTTTTTCATTTTACCCTCTGAGCCATGTTTTGTGCTAATAGGGAATATTTTCCCACTGTATCAAGAGCCAAGCTTATTAGTGCAACTGTAGGTATTTAAACCACAAGGCAGCGGAAGAGGAGAAAGGGGTAAAATTGGTTGTGTGTGATAGTTGAATTTGGTTTCTTATAAACATTTTCCATTGTGAAAGCTTCATAGCCAATCAGAAGAGAAAGATCATTTTACAGAAATTCATGGAATTAAAAACTTGGGACAATTATCCAATTGAGATATAAAGAATAGACCCAAATCCCAGACAGGGAGAGAACTAGAAAAGAAATTTTCAGATTTGGGCTGAGGACATAAGAGGACAATGGGGAGGAAGAGCTGATAAATATCTAAATGTTAGAACAGAGGCAAAAATAGGACTGGTTGAGCTACCTGTGAAATTAGTTACAGAACGAGTGAGCATCATAATTAATAAGTAAAGCTATATCAATCTTGTTTAATTTAATGGGACTCCGTACTTGTTTGTTCCCTAATATATGTCATCTTGCATACTATGGATGGCTTTGTAGATTGTATGCCACACAACTCCATAAGGCACCCTACGCATATATTAGAATCTTTGGAGTTGTATACAACTGCATGTGCTACCCTTTCTTGTAGCTCCAAAGGTTTTTGCTTGTTTGTTTTCACTAAACAGTAAAGTGGTACCTTTTCTAGATAATTGAGTGTGTACTATGATTGAAAGGCAGTAGAAAAGGATGAGTGGAGAAAAGCAAAGTGGAGGGGCCTTAGTGTAAATCAATTGTAGGATGTATGCGGTTCCAGAAATAGTGAGAACTTATAACCTGAACTCATTAAATTCTCTACTACCACAGTCAGTTTCTTCCCCATTCAGCACCCCTCTGCAACCATCCCACAGAACAGACTTCTAAAGGAAACATTTGGCCAGAGGACAAGGCCCAGCAAACATATACTCTTTTTACTATTATTCTAGTATAACTTCTGGTGAGCCAAATTGAGTGACATGGAAGACCCTTTTGTCTAGAACTAAACCTCTTCTTTCTGACCATCCTGTGCTAACACCCAAACTTTAGTCCCTCAAATCTTACCCTGCAGGAAAAGATAGACTCATAGCATGAAAAGTAGAAGGTAAATTGAAAACTGGAGGTGCAGTGGAGTGGTGTGAAAAGTCTTTTATAAGGCTTGTTTTTCAAAATACAATACTCTATAAGCATTAGGGTCACCTGTTTCCTTTTTGCCAAAAGAGGCTTATTCCTGAGCTTCACCACCGGAGAGTTTCTGATTCCATAAGTGTGGATTTGGGATCAGGAATCTGTATTTTTCACAGGCTTTTCAGGTTATTTGTAGAAACTTTAAAGTTTGAAAGGGAGGAGGACAGTATCATAATATTGAAGGAAAGTTGACCTTATTTACCCACCTTACCTTGATTATAACACGGACCCCTGATTATTCATTGAACTGAGTAAACCTAGAAAACTAAGAATAATTTAGTATTATGCATAGAAGGGCAGTCAGGGGTACTATCTTAGTAATACAATACTTGTCCAATTCTTACTGAACAATTAGCTCAGAAAAGACAAATTATTTCGGTAATTATAGATAAGTTACCTTACAGTTGTTTTTTTTTTTTTTTTTTTTTTATTGAGACGGAGTCTTTGCTCTGTTGCCCAGGCTGGAATGCAGTGGCGCGATCTCGGCTCACTGCAAGCTCCGCCTCCCGGGTTTACGCCATTCTCCTGCCTCAGCCTCCCGAGTAGCTGGGACTACAGACGCCCGCCACATCGCCCGGCTAATTTTTTGTATATTTAGTAGAGACGGGGTTTCACCGTGTTGGCCAGGATGGTCTCGATCTCCTGACCTCGTGATCCGCCCGTCTCAGCCTCCCAAAGTGCTGGGATTACAGGCTTGAGCCACCGCGCCCGGCTACCTTACAGTTTATGTTTGCATTTGTGTTTCTTTTTTCTTCTAGAACTTTATTGAAGAAAAAAGAATGTAAACAGTTTGTTTCTCCTTATTCATTCTTTTCTTTTTAGAGTTTCACTTATTTTAAATTTTTTTTCCTTTTTATTTTTACACATTTATGGGGGTAGATATGCAATGTTGTTACATGCATAGACTGCATAGTGGTCAGGTCAGGGCTTTTAGGGTATCTGTCATCTTAATAACATACATTGTACCCATTAGCCAATTTTTCATCATCCTCCCCTCTCCCACTCCCTCACTCTTCTGTGTCTTCATTATTTATCATTCCATTCTCTATGTACATGTGACCACATAAAATAATTTTCTGTAGTTTTTCTAATACGTAGCATACAAATAGATGGAGTTATCAAGGGGAAAAGACAGTGGAGAAAGGAGATTTTTAATATCGGCAGGACTGAGTCACATGGAGCTTCAGGATTTACTTAGATTTCACATATAAATTAGAAGACTATTTTATTACTTCTAGTTAGCATGTAGTGTCTTCACACATAACATTGCTACTTAGTACTGAATTTTTTTTTTTTTTTTTTTTTTTTTTTTTTTTTTTTTTTTTTTTTTTTTTTTGAGACAGCGTTTCACTGTTGTCATCCAGGCTGGAGTGCAGTGGCGCAATCTCGGCTCACTGCAATCTCCACCTCCTGGGTTCAAGTGATTCTCCTGCTTCAGCCTGCCAAGTAGCTGGGATTACAAGCATGCACCACCATGCCTGGCTAACTTTTTTAATATTTTTAGTAGTCTGGGTTTCAGCATGTTGGCCAGGTTGGTCTTGAACTCCTGACCTGAGGTGATCCGCTTGCCTTGGCCTCCCAAAGTTCTGGGCAAAGTTGTGTTTTTGAGGCACATTTTCTATCATAAAAATGATCTAAAAGAATATTTTGGTTTTGTCAAGACAAACATTTGCAAGTCACTTGTGGGAACCTAGAAAATTAATGTATGTATTATAAAATAGTCTTTTACTTACCCTTTGTCTGAGAAATTCCGCTTCTAGATATTTACTCCAAGTAATGAAAATGCATATTCACAAAATAAAATTACAAGAACAATAATAACAGCCTTAGTTATAATACTGTAAAACTTGAAAGAACTTAAATGATTAACTTTAAGAGAATAGATAAATTGTGGTATATTCATAGAATGAAATACTAGAAAGAAAAGAAAGGAAGAAATCACTGATACACACATCATCATGGATGAATCTCACAAACCTTATTCTGAGTGAAAGATCCCAGACACAAAAGACCATATGCTCTGCAATTCTATTTATGAAGTCCTAGAATTGGCAAAACTAATCTGTGGTATGGAAAAAATTCAGAACAATGATTGTCTCTGGGTTGGGAGTGTAAATTGATTGGAAATGTACATTAGGGAAGTTTCTGAGATGCTGAGAGTATTGTAAATCTGGAAAGGGAATATGGGTTATATGGGCACATTATATTTCTCATATGGTATTTGCCAAAATTACACAGTTAAGATTTTTACCTTCTGATATATATATGTATATATAAATTTTACCTCTATAAAGAATGTTATAGAAATAATAATTGAGTTAGGAATAGAGGAAAATGTAAGAAACAAGAATGACAGAATGTTGTAGTTGTTGAAGCTGGATGATAGATATGTTGGGTTTGTTATACTAGTCTGTTTACTTTGCATAGACAGAACATTTTCCATAATAAAACATTTAAAAGGTTGCACACGGTGGCTCGCGCCTGTTATCCCAGACCTTTGGGAGGCTGAGGCAGGCGGATCACGAGGCCAAGAGATCGACACCATCCTGGACAACATGGTGAAACTCCGTCTCTACTAAAAATACAGAAACTAGCTGGGTGTGGTGGTGCATGCCTGTAATCCCAGCTACTCAGGAGGCTGAGGCAGGAGAATTGCTTGAACCAGGGAGTGGGAAGTTGCTGTGAGACGGAGGTTGCAGTGAGCCGAGATCTGGTCACTGCACTCCAGCCTGGCAACAGAGCGAGACTCAAAAAAAAAAAAAAAAAAAAAAAAAGTTTAAAAACTAGGCTGGACATCTCTGATTCTGATCAGATTTTTTTTGGTCTATATGATTTTTTGTTGATCTACTCAAAATTGTGATGTTTCAGTATTAATATAAGGAAATAAAAAATAGAGTGTCATTAATCAATAAACTCTGAAATAATTTGTGCCTGCAGTTTACAAACTCCATGCATGCTAGACTTACATTCTAGCCTTCAGTTTTTATTAGTTGAAAGCTTTTATAAAAGTTATTTTAGGAATCAAATAAATGAATACCGTGCTTGACAGAGTCTGAGGACATTGTTAAAGTTTCCATGAGGAGTTGAAGTGGTAATTCTTGTTCTTAATAATAGCCATACTCTTTAATATCTGTCTTAGTTTGTTTGGGCTACTATAACAAAAAACCATAGACTGATGTCTTCTAAACAACAGAAATGTATTGCTCCCAGTTGCGGAGGTGGGGAAATTCAAGATCAAGACACCAGCAGATTCTGCATCTAGTGAGGACCTGCTTCCTGGTTCGTACATGGCACATTCTTGCTGTATGTGTCCTTATTTGGTGGAAGGGGGATGGCAGTTCGCTGGCATCTCTTTTATAAGGGCACTAATCCCATTTATGAGGACTCTTCCTCCATGACCTAATCACCTCCCAAAGGCTCCATCTCCTAATATCATCACAATGGTGATTAGGTTCCAACACATGAATTTGAAGGGACACAAACATTCAGACCATAATAATATCTGTGCTTTGCAACCACTCATGGTTGTTTTTGTTTATTTGTTTGTTTTTTTGACAGAGTTTCACGCTGTCACCCAGGCTGGAGTGCAGCGGTGCGATCTCGGCTCACTGCTGCAACCTCTGCCTCCTGGATTCATGCAATTCTCCTGCCTCAGCCTCCCGAGTAGCTGGGAAAACAGGCGTGTGCCACCATGTCTGGATAATTTTTGTGGTTTTTTTTTTTTAAATAGAGACGTGGTTTCACCATGTTGGCCAGGCTGGTCTTGAACTCCTGACCTTGTGATCCACCTGCCTTGGCCTCCCAAAGTGCTGGGATTACAGGCGTGAGCCACCACGCCCAGCCCACTCATGGTTATTATGGTGATCACTCAGAAAGAGATCATTATGGCCACCAGTTTGCTTCAGAGTAGAATGTCTTCAGGTTCAGTGTAGTATCTGCACACAGCAGACAACTGAAGATTTGTTGACTGAGTCGCTAGTAGACAAGAGAAATACCCAGACACTGTGACCACCAATAAACTTGATTTCCCTTTTGCCTTATAAGAGGATGTTCTCAGTTAAACTGGACAGCCTATATCCCCACAACCATCCGTGCCTTGGGCTATGGTACTTCAACGGCCATTTGTATAGTAGTGGATACAAAGTATTTGTGAACATTTCCCAGTTGCGTGAATTATTTAACCTTTTTTTAGCTCCCTTTCCTCATTTGTAAAATGAGATTAATACTAGTACTTACTCCATAGGTGTCTTATAAAATTAAATGAATCAATATGTATAATGCACTTACAACAGCACTTGAGACATAGTACCATGAGAGTGCTTATTAGAATCATCATCATTATTATTACTATTATTATTTACCATGATTAATACTGATCTTTGTTGTTGTTTTTTCAAGCGAGAGCTCTTATTGTCTAAGTTAAGCCCCATGTTCCCTTTAAATGTCCAAGCAACCTAGTATCTTCTGGCTGTGTGGAGTTGGCTTTAGCAATTTGTTGGTATGAAACCACCACCTATTCCTGTAATTCTATTCTCTTTTGGATCTTGATAACCCTACAATGCTACTGCTATGGCCTTAGCCACTAAAAAGTGGCTTTGTTGGGGCCTGCTAAGAATTATAACCCTCGGAGGGGAATCTACAAAAACGTGGGGACTTTGAGGAACATGGACCACTCCATTCACTTGAGGGGCACTTAAACTCCACAAAATTTCCCAAAGACCACGCTGAAAATCTTGGATAGCACAACTGCCAAGAGTCTTAGATGGAGAGGGACTCACTCTTATGTCAACAAGGCTCTCTGAATAATAAAAATATGTGGCTCTTTTACACCCATAAATCGTGACTTTAGAGGCAGAGAGACTCAGACGGTATGAGGCTTCTTCCGGAATAAAGGGGTTTATTTATGCTGTTCAAATTTAGGATTAAGGTTAGCGTTAGGTAACTTCATGGTTATCTGTGATGTGGGTCTCTAACTGAGAATTTCTGCAGCCTCTCTAGATGCCAAAGTAGCATCACTTAAATTAAAGGCCTCAACCTCTGGATGCTTATCACTAAATTTGCATGTGGTGATCACATTCATGATCAGAGATTTGTTTATTCCCACAAAAAATGCAGCCTGGAACCTAACCCAGCAGCTAAACCCAGACTAGCCTTGTCATCCTATGAGGGTTGGAATTATCTACCTGGATGGGGTTGTCCACATTTACAGGGCAGGGTTCCCAGACCCTAAGTGTGATTTCTAAGAGTTTCTTCTGGCTGTCTTTGCTGTAAGGGCCCCCAAGTATGGGCAATTCTTTTGCTTGCAAATGAGAATCCAAACATTCCTGTGTTTTCTCTGCTTCTCAAAATCGTGTACACATTGAGCAAGCTGCCTTTTGAATTATAACATCATTTATATTTTAGTTCATATGATATTTATGATTGTATCTTCTCTGTTCATGGTCTGTTTCCCTTTCTTCCTCTCTGTCCAATTCACAGTAATTATCAAAATGGGTTAAAATATTTTTACAGGGAGGAGAGATTGAAACCAGCAAAAGTAAATACAATAAAAGGGAAACTAGGTAGCCTTAGGCAGGTACCTTTGATTAATTTTACAAAGTTGTTATGCATGAATTGCTTATATGCAGTGTAAGCAAGAACAGAAGTTTATGAGCTATTAACGTTTTCTTATGAAAGTAGGAAACTGACTGGCTATTCTATGATTCCTGAGGTTCCTCTGGGGGTGGGGGGTGGGGGGGAACACCTTACTCTTCATGTCAGGAATTGTTTCTACTCTAGACCTTACTGAAAGCTGCCTGTAATGCATACCACATGCTCTTTCTTGTCTGACCTGTCCTAGGTTCAGTTTTCTATATTGGGTTCTCAATTGTTCAACACTTATGAAATGGACATGTCTCAGCTGGTAGCAAAGAGAGCGAAAAACATTTAGAGAGTGGCAAATAATTGACAAACATGAAGATACTGAGCCCTTCCTTTCATGTTGCCACCAACTGTTAGCAAGTTGGCTTGCCAGAAAATAAAGAGTAAGCTTTACAGACAGTTTCTGACTCGCCTGTAATCCTAGCACTTTGGGAGTCCAAGGCAAGCAGGTCCCTTGAGCCCAGGAGTTCAAGGCCAGCCTGAACAACATGGTGAAACCCAGTCTTTACTAAAAATACAAAAATTAGCTGGGTGTGGTGGTGTGTGCCTGTTGTCCCAGTTACTCGGGAGGCTGAGGCGGGAGAATCACTTGAACCCGGGAGGTGGAGGTTGTGGCGAGTCAAGATCTCACCACTGCACTCCAGCCTGGGTAACAGAGTGAGACCCTGTCAAAAAAAAAAAAAAAAAAAAGGTCTGTAAAACTCAAACTTCGGGTGAGACTTTGATAAAGATAAAAGGAGTAAGACAGAAACTGGTAATACCGGGAATCAAAACTGGGAGGCACATCACTAGAGACCCTCATGCCAATAAATTGAAAATTTAAAGGAAGTGGACAAACAGTAAAATACTTAATATACTGAAAAACTTAAAACACTGAAACCTGAGAGCAGATGTACAAACATGATCTGAACTGTATATATGAAATAAATGCAATCAGTAATTAAATAATTTTGACATTATGTTTTTATATGTTACACACAAGCCAGTTATTTGGACCTGGTGCATGTAGTCCCAGCTACTCACTGAGTAGCTGAGAGACGAGAATTACTTGAACCTGGGAGGTGGCGGTTGCAGTGAGCTGAGATCACCTCACTGCATTCCCCCCTCCCCCGCAAAAAAAAAAAAGAGAAAGAGAGAAAAGAAAGTTCCTGACTTATCACCTCTTGTGTTGCAGGTGATTTGTACTTTTGAATAAATGACAGAAATGCCTGGAGCCCCTTTCCCTGGCAGACAGTGATTAATCTAGAGAAGTACATGTAAGTCCTTAGTGAATTTTAAGGGTTAACAAGATATTGATGCTAAGAGTGTCAGTCCCTTTCCCTATTCCATTACTTAATAAAGGAGAGATGTCTCTCCAGGGATCTTACTGGCAATCAGAGAATGCATTTGTCCTCAGTATTATTTCAATAACTGTTAAACCTCAACGGACTTCATTGTTTGTGTTTGTAGTTGTAACTCACATGATATACTCTACAAACCTGGTACAGATATGGACATACTTTTCGTATACAGGTTGAGTATCTCTTATCCAAAATGCTTGGGGTGAGAAGTATTTTGGATTTTTTGAGTTTTTGAATATTTGTATATACACAATGAGATATCTTAGGGATGGGACCCAAGTCTAAATATGAAACTCATTTATGTTTCATGCACACCTTATATGCATAGCCTGAAGGTAATTTACTATTTAAAATAATTTTGTGTATTAAAGAACTTTTTTTGTTTGCTTGTTTGTTTGTTTTTGAGACAGAGTCTCACTTTGCCACCCAGGCTGGAGTGCAGTGGCACCATCTCAGCTCACTGCAACCTCCACCTCCCGGGTTCAAGTGATTCTCCTGCCTCAGCCTCCTGAGTAGCTGGGATTACAGGCATGCACCACTCTGCCTGGCTAATTTTTGGTATTTTTAGTAGAGTCGGGGTTTCACCACATTGGCCAGGCTGGTCTCGAACTCCTGTCCTCAGGTGATCTACTTGTGTCGCTAAAGAAAGTTTTGACTGTGATTCATCACATGAGGTGAGGTCGAATTTTCCACTTGTGGTGTCATGTTGTCACTTTAAAAGCTTTGCATTTTGGAGCATTTCAAATTTTGGATATTTGGATTAGGGATGTTCAACTTGTGTTTTCATTTAACTGCTCAAGGCTGCATTCCCTTGAACTACAGTTTCTCTCTCTCTCCCAAGACCCTCCCTTTCTCCTCCCCTCACCACATATAGTCTGGGAATGCAAGAGCTTATGATCTTAGTTGAAGTCAACCTGGTTTTCACCGTCAAGTGGAGAGAGAGCTGGGCCTGATCAGTGGACTACGGTCCATGCTTCTGGAATCCATAATGTGTTGTTATTGAACACTCAGCCTGCATGGTCCAGCAGGGATGCTTGTCGACTGAGGTAGTGAGACTTTGGTGACCAGATTCTGGAAAATGATGCCATGATCTTTCCTGGGCAGACCAAGTCATTATCACAATGTGGAATCAACCAGTGTGCCCTATGATGGTTGTTTGCTCTTCACACACATTCATAATCCTGTCTCCCCACCACCCCCAAGGTTAAAATTGGCCCCTAAAGTGTCAGGACAAGTTTAGCTATCCATCACCTAATGAAGCCTGCACTGTGATTCCACTTCATTCCCTGGGGATTCACACCCTGGAAGTTGAGCATCTTTTACTATTAGACATTGAAAACGCAATACAATGTATATGATGATACCCATTTTCTCTGGCATCTGAGATCCTGGACAACTCCTTAGGGCAACACTACCTTCAGGGACATCAGAGTGCTTTTTCACTTTTTTCCTGCTAGAGACAGGGAAAAAACTGTACAAATACACTATAGTATATAGTATAATTCAATATATATGGGTTAAAAAGGCTTTTGTGGTCCAACATGGTGATCTACCTAGTGCATCTAATATTATATTTATAGATACGTGCACCTGGTCCAAACAATTGGCTTATGTGTAACATATAGAAACGTAGTGTATTAGTTTCTTGGGCCTGCCATAACAAATTGCCACACTCTTGGCAGCTTAAAGCAACAGGAATTTATTCTCCCACAGTTCTGGAGGCCAGAAGTCCAAAGTCAGTTTTATTGACTTAAAATCAAGATGTCAGCAAGGGCACATGCCTCTCCCTCTGGAGTCCCTAGGGGAGAATCCGCTCCTTGCCTCTTCCAACTTCTGGTGGCTGTGGGCATGCCTTAGCTTGTGTCAGCATCCCTCCAGTCTCTGTCTCTACAGTCACATGGCCTTCTTCTCTTCCATGCATGTGAAATCTCCACTGGGCTTTGTCTTACAGGGATATTTATGAATAATACAGGATAATTTCCCCATCTCAAGATTTATAAACTAATCACATCTGCAAAGCCTTTGCCATATGAGGTAACCTCAGAAGTTCCAGGGATTAGGATGCGGACATACATTTTGGTACCATTATGTAGCCTATGGCATGTAGCTAATTTAAATTTAAGATTGACTATGTAATACATCCCACTCATCTTTTCCTTATTCATAGAAACTCATGACACTAAGAAATACTTACCATGTATATACTGACTGACTGGACAATGAAAATGAAGAATGAAATGGCATTATTCAACAAAAGCTGTTAGTAACTCTACAATATGCTTCTGAGACAGATAAGCTTGATCAGTTATAACCATTTGTAAACACTGAAAGGAATTGCTTGAGTATCTTGGTATCTCTGGGAATAATTTGGTGATAAAAAAAACCCAGCAAAACATAAATCAATAGAAAAACTTACAGAGTGTTTAGAAAAAGAAACATTGCTATATATTGATTACCCACTTTCTCCCTGGTTTAAATTCAAGCACTGCAGAATATGTTAAATAAGCACATTTAGCATACTCAGTTTATAAAAGTGTCTTTTGTCAGTTTGATGCAAAACTACATTGGGGGAAATAAAAAATAAAATCCAGAATTAATGTTCCAAACTGCAATTGCTGAAAGCGGGGAGGGATAGTGAAAAACCCCAAATAGAAATGACACTTAAAAATAAATCCTTGAGTGACTTCCAGCCTGTCTGATATCTACTTCCTAAAGCATAGAGCATTTGTTGTCTCACATCTGAAATAGATGGTTTTGTTTTGCTGGAGCTTACACATATGTACATTTGTTTATTCTCTGAAGGTGATTCTTCATCATAAGATATTGGAAACAGATTCTTCAGGGAAAACATCTGTTCAGCTATAATGCTAGCATCTGCCAAGTTAGGTGTGCTGAGAAAAAAGAACTTTATCTTAGTGGTTCAGGGACCTCAAATTTACAAGCTGACAAAATATCAAACACAGACAAGCTGCATCTTTCCTCCGTTACTCCTGCACATAGTCTGGAACTATATCCAGAATCCTAGCCTAGCCCTGGCCATGCCAGACACAGAACACAAAAGTGAGACAGCATTAATCCTAGGGTCAATTCTAGAGGCAGAGGCCACTGGGTCTACTAAGCAAAGAGGCCTGACACCAAAGCAGACCTTGGCCTTGCTTTACAGCTTTCTTAGATCTTTCCCTGTTGCTCCAGGCTGGCTTGATGTTTATGGATCTGTGGTCTTGGATGTGACACATAATGTAGTCATTAGGAGCATGAACACTGGAGCCAGACTGCCATGGTTCAGACTCTTGGCTCTGCCACTAACTGTGTAAACTTGGGAAAGTTACTTAACCTCTCTGAGCTTCTATTTCTTAATTTGTAAAATAGGGACAATTATTTCAGATTTGGATATAAATGGACAAGATGTGTAAAGGTGCCACTACAGCCTGAAAATATGTACTCTTAGAACTGTTTAGAATGAATCACAAAATAGTTCATACTGACCTAGTTAAACCTGGGGAGTAACTAACCCTTTGATAAAAATCCCCCATGGGAAAACGCTCTTTGCCTTCAAAGTACTGTAATCTACATATATCCTTAAATTAATCCAATTCTCTTTACTCCAACAGAATCTACTGGCCTCCCTCACCTTTTTATTTATTTATTTATTTTTATTATACTTTAAGTTCTAGGGTACATGTGCACAACGTGCAGGTTTGTTACATATGTATACATGTGCCATGTTGGTGTGCTGCACCCATTAACTCATCATTTACATTAGTTATATCTCCTAATGCTATCCCTCCCCCCTCCCCACAATAGGCCCTGGTGTGCGATGTTCCCCTTCCTGTGTCCAAGTGATCTCATTGTTCAATTCCAACCTATGAGTGAGAAAATGCGGTGTTTGGTTTTCTCTTCTTGCGATAGTTTGCTGAGAATGATGGTTTCCAGCTGCATCCATGTCCCTACAAAGGACACAAACTCATCCTTTTTTATGGCTGCATAGTATTCCATGGTGTATATGTGCCACATTTTCTTAATCCAGTCTGTCACTGATGGACATTTGGGTTGATTCCAAGTCTTTGCTATTGTGAATAGTGCCGCAACAAACATACGTGTGCATGTGTCTTTATAGCAGCATGACTTATAATCCTTTGGGTATATTCCCAGTAATGGGATGGCTGAGTCAAATGGTATTTCTAGTTCCAGATCCTTGATGATCTCCACACTGTTTTCCACAATGGTTGAACTAGTTAACAGTCCCACCAACACTGTAAAAGTGTTCCTATTTCTTCTCCCTCACCTTTAATTTGTGCTCCCTGCCATAAAAGTGGTGAGCAAGTTGAGTGCTTTCTGGAATTTGCAGAAGATTTACAAGTCCTGAGCTTATGAAGCTTCAGCACTCCCTCCATTCCCATTCCACAAATGTTTTCTTAGTGTTTGTATGGTGCAAGACATTTGGTCCTGAGTAGAATTTTGGTGCTAGCAAAAGCAACTATTGGTTGTAAAATGTGTTCTCTTTTCTGTTTCCCTTGATCAACCATTATCTAATTCCGCATTATGCATTTAACTCTGTGCTAACAGCTTTCTTTGCTTCTTATTCTCCATTGTTCTTGTGTCCACTGTAATGCAGATCCAGATTGTTGTCATTCCTGGAGGCCACAATGAGGTGCCAATTTAGAAACTTAGAAAAACTTAGAGAAAATTAAAATAATATTTCTGTTTGAGAATTCGACTTTAAAGGTCATATGTAATAGATCAGAAGGAAGGAAGAGTTGTGTAAAGAGGCAGCGTGGCTCTTGGGCCAGCAAGGCTGGACAGCAACCAGACCTGTTATGTTAACATTTCTGAAAAACAAAACAGCCTTGATAGTAGTGCCAAAGGAAGTCATACACAGTCAGGACCCTTGTAAGTACAGCAGAGAAGAAATCTGGGCCAAACTGGCTGGCAGGTACAACATCCTTGGCAAGACTCTCCATGTGCTGAGTGAGGAAGCTTAGGCTACATCAGCTGAGGAATATTTCCCACCTAAATTCTTTCTTTGAATCCATAGTTATCAAGACCTCTTGTCTCCATACAGAGGGGGAATATACTGATCTGCTACGTTGAGCCTTCTATTACACTTGACATTTGAATTTCTGATGGTAAATAGATGAGTCAGCATATTTTTGGGTGTACCATTTTGGTTCCATGAGCTTGAAGAGTATGAGGACAACCTTCAGGGTCCCTGGGTCTGCTACCTAAGTCATAGGCCTTATTTGATGATGCTATTGCCTACTGCTTTTAAATTTTGACAAAAAATAACCTCTTGCCTAGATTGCAACATCACTTTCCAAATGAATTTTCCATTTTCCTGCCTCTTCAAGTCTATCCTGTACCTAACCACAAATGCTTCTTTCCCAGAATTTGCATTTCATCATAGCACCTACTCAAGAAACTACTATAATTGATTGCTCTCCCAAATAACTTGAAGAGGCATGTAAAAGATCTTCACCAAAGAATGTTTTATCCCATCCTAACTGCCAAACTACCAGAAATTTTACCATCAGAGCTTTCTTCCTTTTAGTTTAAGGCCCAGAATTTTGGACCACTCTGTTTCCATTATCTTCTGGCCTCCATTGTTTTTGATGAGAAGTCAAATATCATTCTTATTTTTATTCCTTTGTATATAAATATGCTTTTTCTCCTTTGGCTACTTTTAAGATTTTCTCTTTATCTCTAGTTTTCAACAGTTAGACTATGATGTGCCAATGTTTGGCTTCCTTTGTGTTTACATTGATTGGGGGGTCACCAAGCTTCCTGAATATCTGGGTTGTTTTTCTCTATTAAATGTGGGAAAATTTTACTCAATTTGTCTTCAAATAGTTTTTATGCACTATTGCCTCTCTTCTCTCTATTTGGGACTCCAATTACATTTGTGTTAGTCTGCTTGATACCATCCTGCAGGTCACTGTGCCTCACTTTATTGTTTTTTCAAATTATTTTTCACCTTGCATTTCAGTTTGGGTAATTTTATTGTCCTGTCTTCAATTTTACTGATTCTTCTTCTGTTGGTTCCAATCTGATATTAAAGCCATTCTGTGAATTTTTTATTTTTGATTTTTTTTAGTGCTAGAATTTTTATTTGGCTCTTTTTTTTCAATAGTTTAAGAATCTCTCCTGAAAATAATTTGTATTAGTCCGTTTTCATGCTGCTGACAAAGACATATCCAAGACTGGGAAGAAAAAGAGGTTTACTTGGACTTACAGTTCCACATGGCTGGGGAGGCCTCAGAATCATAGCGGGAGGTGAAAGGCACTTCTTACATGGCAGCAGCAAGAGAAAATGAGAAAGAAGCAAAAGTGGAAACCCCTGATAAACCCATCAGATCTTGTGAGACTTACTCACTATCACGAGAATAGCACAAGAAAGACCGGCCCCCATGATTCAGTTACCCCTCCCGGGCCCCTCCCACAACACATAGGAATTCTGGGAGATATAATTCAAGTTGAGATTTGGATGGGGATACAGCCAAACCATCTCATGATTGTTCTACCATTTATCCATTTTTCCCCTGTAAATTTTTAACATATTTATTATAGTAACTTAAAAATATTGGTTAATTCTAACATATGGATCACCTGTGCATTTTTTATATTAATGGATTTTCTAAACATATTTCCAGTTTTTTCATTTGTATATCTAGTAATATTTTATTGTACACTTAATGTACATTATAGAGATTCTGGATTCTAGTTTCCTCTTCTGAAGAGTGTTGAGTTTGTATTGGTAGGCAGTTAAGTTACTGGTGGAGCACCTTGATATTTTGAAGACTTCGTTTTAGGCTTCATTAAGTCAGATCTATTTTAGTTTTGCCTTTTGTCCTTGGATAAATCCCTTCACCCTGGCATGTGATAGAATTATAACGGAAAGTCCTAGGTGTTTATCCAGCCCTTCCGATTTGAGAGTACTCAAACTCCAAACTCTTTCTCCTCTGCAGGGGGCGGTTGGTAAAACTGATATTCAGTGTTTCATCTTTCCAGCTGTCTTCCTCATGTATTACAATTCAGAAGTCAGTCATGGATTTGAGGAATGTTTGCATGCAAATTTTGTAGCTGCTCTCTTTGAAACTCCTTCTTTCTGGGATTTCCTTCTCCTCAATTCTCAGTTTCTCTGTCAGGTCCAAAGTTTGTCCTCTGAATCTTCAGGTCAGGAAAACTCAAGCTTTTTGTTTTAGCCATATTCTGGAGATTTGTGAGAACTGAGGGCTGTCCTAAAAAAAAACATATAAATATGAATCTCAGCCAGTGTGATTCCCTTTTTACACAGGCCAAATTTCCTCTACTTTCTCCCTGCCCAGTGCCTCCAAACAGTTCTTTTATATTTTTCAGAGTTTATGGTTGCTATCATCAGAAGGGCTAGTTCAATACCAGTTATACCACTATTACTAGAGGTCCTGAGCCTCCTCTTTAACATTATAAATCAAGCTTGTCCAACCCACAGCCCAGAACAGCTCTGAATGCAGCCAAATACAAACTTGCAAACTTTCTGAAAACATTATGAGATTGTTTTGCAATTTTTTTTTTAGTTCATCAGTATCATTAATGTTCATGTATTTTATGTGTGGCCCAAGATAATTCTTCTAATGTGGCCCAGGGAAGCCAAAAGATTGCACACTCCTGTAATGTAAACTATCCCTAGAGTGGTTAATGCATTGTATTAGTCCGTTTTCACACTGCTACAAAGACCTTCCCTGAGACTGGGTAACTTATAAAGGAAAGAGGTTTAATTGGCTCACAGTTCCACGTGGCTGAGGAGGCCTCAGGAAACTTACAATCACGGCAGAAGGGGAAGCAGGTGCCTTTTCCACAAGGTGGCAGGAGATAGAAAGTGTGTGAAGGAAGAACTGTCAAACACTTATAATATCATCAGATCTCATGAGAATTCACTCACTCATAAGCGCAGCATGGGGGAATCCACCTCCATGATCCAATCACCTCCCACCAGCTCCCTCCCTTGACACATGGGCATTATAGGGATTACAATTTGGGATGAGACTTGGGTGGGGACACAGAGCCAAACCATATAATGCATAAAACTTATTGCCTATTAATACATTTTTAAGAGAGAAGCTGGGGTTCTTTTTGATTTCTAAACCATGACCACCTGTCCCCACTGACCAGCTGTTTGCTGCCTGCTTCATCTGCCTAACCACAGTGGATATTTTGGCACAAAAGGAGCTTGTGGGAGTGATGTTTATAAAGTGGTATGAATTATAGTGACTGACCAACCACCACGAGGTTAACTGAATGAGCACTGAAAATAACACACTATGCTAATGGAACTCTATGGGAGGCCAGAGAATGTAAAAATTTGGAACAAATGTTTTGGTGTCAGATGTTTTGGGTTTGATTTTGAAGCAATTTGCTTAGCTTCTCTGTCCCCATTCTTTCATCTGTAAAATGAGGTTATTATCTTACATGGTCATTGTGAGAATTTAACAAACAGATATATGTGTGTGTGTGTGTGTGTGTATAGCTAAGTACAATACCTGTTATGTAGTAAGTGTTCATTAAATCTTTATAGTAGTCCACCCTTATCTGTAGGGGATATATTCCAAGACCCCCAGTGAATGCCTAAAACCATGGATAGTACCAAACCTGTACAGTTGGCTCTCTGTATCTGCAGGTTTCACATTCTCAGATTCAATCAACCTTGGATCAAAAATTTTGGGAAAGCAATAGAAAATAACAATATAGCAATAAAAATAATAAAATTAAAATAGAGTATAACAACTGTTTACCTAGCATTTACATTGCATGAGATACTATAAGTAATCTAGAGATGATTTAAAGTATATGAGAGGATGTACATAGGTTATATGAAAATATGGTGTTATTTTGTATAAGGGACTTGAGCATCCATGGATTTGCTTATCTTTTCAGGGATCCTGGAATCAATACCCTGAAGATACTGACAGACAACTGTATATACTTTATTTTTTCTTACACATACATTTAGGCACAGTAAGAGATTAACAGCAATAGCTAATAATAGAACAATTAAGCAAAATAAGTATTACTTGAACACAAGCACTGTGATACCATGACAGTCAATCTGATAACCAAGATAGCTGCTGAGTGACTAACAGGTAAGTAAGTAGTGTATACAGAGCGGATAGGCGGGACAAAGGGATGGTTCATGTCCCAGGAGAGACGGTGGGAGATTTCATCATGCTACTCAGAACAGCCCACAATTTAAAATATGAATTATTTATTTTCTGGGATTTTCCACTTAATATTTTTGTTCCACAGTTGACCATAGTTAGCTGAAACTGTGAAAAACAAAACTGCAGATAAGAGGAACTACAGTATTAAAATTTGTTTAAAGTCAAGAAAATCTTTGCTATAACCACACTGTTCAGAGAGGGCTAAAGTAGCACATTCACAGTGTTGTCACCGAAACAGTCACTCTTTCTTCGTGTGTAATCCGCAGACCTCTGCTGCAGAATTATCTGAGGTTGCTTTTTAATAAATCTGATTTCCTGGCTCCCACCTCAAAACTACTAAACAAAAATTGACAAGAGTGGGGCCTAAGAATATGAATTTTTAATAAGCTCTCCAATAACTCCTATGTCACTATGTTCTGAAAAATACTGGATAATTCAGAGGCAAAGAGAAATTTCTTGAGGGATGAGCGGAGAGACTAAGACTTTGAACTCCCATCTCACCTTCCAGAAGTCTAGATTTTATTGCCTTTCTGGTATTGATGCCTATAAGCTTATTACTTTAGATGGAGACTGAAAAGTTTTAGTCATTCTTAAGTGTCTGGCTGGAGGGCGATCGGCAGTGATTAAACCAAAAGAGGTTATAATTCATCCTTCAAATCTGTGGTTAAAGGCATTCTGCTGCATAACTTTTCACCTGTGAAGTACTCCAAAGCTTTTAAATCATCTTTTACTAAGGGGAAATTCCAGCTTCCTAGCAAAACAGATAGCACTTTTATCCCTCATTTCTCTTGCTTTTTCAACAAATATGTTAAAAAAACAATTACATTTCAGAGTGCAATTTTCATTTCCTTTTTATTGTGGAATCGTGGCAGGGCTTTATAATCTGTTTAATATTACACCTGGACTTAACACAACATAGGGCAATTATAAGGGTCTTCAATACAGTGTGATTACGATTTTTAAGATCTGAGGTTATTTTTGAAAGAAAACAGAAGTTCCTATCTTTAGTAAGCAAACAGAAAAACCAAGATAATGTCAACCAAGGGCAAAGGGAAAAGAGGAAAGGATCAAGACTCACTAGGATGATCTTAATATCTAGTATATTGCCTGTCAGTCAACAGGCATTCAGTATAGACTTATTGTATGAGTTGAATGAATGAATGAATGAATGAATGGACATTATGTGCTTTATGTTTGGAATTGATAGAGTCCCACTTTTGAGTGGGTAAATGAGTATGTTCTGTCCTATGGGAGCCCTCCTTTCACAGTTTCTCCAATTTCATTTAACCAAATGTTCTGGGATGGAAAAACCTGCTGATTGTGAAGTTGCAGAATAACGTCCAGGCTGAGATAGTGTCCTGGATGGTTCATCAGTAGGCCCCTGCCCGTGGCTCCCTCTGTAAGCACGCTCTTCTCCACCCCATCCTTTACCCTACAACTCACTTCTCAGATTTTCCAGTTTTCTTAGCTTACTCATCTATATTGCTTCCCAGAGTGCTACTCGACTCTGGATCCTTCTCTACTGTTCCCTCAAAGGGATGCTTTTGAAAATCATACCAGATAAGTGAATGAGGAGAAGCTATAACCATGGAACGAACCACTTTGATCTGGAAAAATAAATCCAACACTCGGCAAAAACTGATAGGCACCTGCTCATGAACAGCAGTAGCAGTGCTATGGATCTGCTTGCTAGCTGTTTCACCTGCTGAGGGAATTGTTTTAATTTTTCAGGCTGTGGCAGACCTGGGGAAACATACTATAATATGCAAAGCACAGACCCCAATTAATATTTCACCCATCTATTGAGATGATCATGTGGTTCTTGTCTTTGGTTCTGTTTATATGCTGGATTACGTTTATTGATTTGCGAATGTTGAACCAGCCTTGCATCCCAGGGATGAAGCCCACTTGATCATGGTGGATAAGCTTTTTGATGTGCTGCTGAATCCGGTTTGCCAGTATTTTATTGAGGATTTTTGCATCAATGTTCATCAGGGATATTGGTCTAAAATTCTCTTTTTTTGTTGTGTCTCTGCCAGGCTTTGGTATCAGGATGATGTTGGTCTCATAAAATGCTTTTGACAAAATTCAACAGCCCTTCATGCTAAAAACGCTCAATAAATTCGGTATTGATGGAACGTACCTCAAAATAATAAGAGCTATTTATGACAAACCCACAGCTAATATCATACTGAATGGGCAAAAACTGGAAAAATTCCCTTTGAAAACTGGCACAAGACAGGGATGCCCTCTCTCACCACTCCTATTCAACATAGTGTTGGAAGTTCTGGCTAGGGCAATCAGGCAAGAGAAAGAAATCAAGGGTATCCAGTTAGGAAAAGAAGAAGTCAAATTGTCCCTGTTTGCAGATGACATGATTGTATATTTAGAAAACCCCATCGTCTCAGCCCCAAATCTCCTTAAGCTGATAAGCAACTTCAGCAAAGTCTCAGGATACAAAATTAATGTGCAAAAATCACAAGCATTCTTATACACCAGCAACAGACAAGCAGAGAGCCAAATCAGGAATGAACTTCCATTCACAATTGCTTCAAAGAGAATAAAATACCTAGGAATCCAGCTTACAAGGGATGTAAAGGACCTCTTCAAGGAGAACTACAAACCACTGCTCAGTGAAATAAAAGAGGACACAAACAAATGGAAGAACATACCATGCTCATGGATAGGAAGAATCAATATCGTGAAAATGGCCATACTCCCCAAGGTTATTTATAGATTCAATGCCATCCCCATCAAGCTACCAATGAGTTTCTTCACAGAATTGGAAAAAACTGCTTTAAAGTTCATGTGGAACCAAAAAAGAGCCCGCATTGCCAAGACAATCCTAAGTCAAAAGGACAAAGCTGGAGGCGTCACGCTACCTGACTTCAAACTATACTACAAGGCTACAGTAACCAAAACAGCATGGTACTGGTACCAAAACAGAGATATAGACCAATGGAACAGAACAGAGTCCTCAGAAATAATACCGCACATCTACAGCCATCTGATCTTTGACAAACTTGAGAGAAACAAGAAATGGGGAAAGGATTCCCTATTTAATAAATGGTGCTGGGAAAATTGGCTAGCCATAAGTAGAAAGCTGAAACTGGATCCTTTCCTTACCCCTTATACGAAGATTAATTCAAGATGGATTAGAGACTTAAATGTTAGACCTAATACCATAAAAACCCTAGAAGAAAATCTAGGTAGTACCATTCAGGACATAGGCATGGGCAAGGACTTCATGTCTAAAACACCAAAAGCAACGGCAGCAAAAGCCAAAATTGACAAATGGGATCTAATTAAACTTAAGAGCTTTTGCACAGCAAAAGAAACTACCATCAGAGTGAACAGGCAACCTACAGAATGGGAGAAAATTTTTGCAACCTACTCATCTGACAAAGGGCTAATATCCAGAATCTACAAAGAACTCAAACAAATATACAAGAAAAAAACAAACAACCCCATCAAAAAGTGGGGAAAGGATATGAACAGACATTTCTCAAAAGAAGATATTCATACAGCCAACAGACACATGAAAAAATGCTCATCATCACTGGCCATCAGAGAAATGCAAATCAAAACCACAATGAGATACCATCTCACACCAGTTAGAATGGCAATCATTAAGAAGTCAGGAAACAACAGGTGTTGGAGAGGATGTGGAGAAATAGGAACACTTTTACACTGTTGGTGGGATTGTAAACTAGTTCAACCATTATGGAAAACAGTATGGCAATTCCTCAAGGATCTAGAACTAGATGTACCATATGACCCAGCCATCCCACTACTGGGTATATACCCAAAGGATTATAAATTAGTCTACTACAAAGACACATGTACACGTATGTTTATTGCGGCACTATTCACAATAGCAAAGACTTGGAATCAACCCAAATGTCCATCTGTGACAGACTGGATTAAGAAAATGTGGCACATATACACCATGGAATACTATGCAGCCATAAAAAAGGATGAGTTTGCGTCCTTTGTAGGGACATGGATGCAGCTGGAAACCATCATTCTTAGCAAACTATCACAAGAAGAGAAAACCAAACACCGCATGTTCTCACTCATAGGTGGGAACTGAACAATGAGATCACTTGGACTCGGGAAGGGGAACATCACACACTGGGGTCTATCATGGGGAGGGGGGAGGGGGGAGGAGGGAGGGATTGCATTGGGGAGTTATACATGATATAAATGATGAATTGATGGGTGCTGACGAGTTGATGGGTGCAGCACACCAACATGGCATAAGTATACATATGTAACAAACCTGCACGTTATGCACATGTACCCTAGAACTTAAAGTATAATAAAAAAAAAAAAAAAAAAAAAAAAAAAAAATATTTCACCCATTGCATGTGGCTTGATGGCGTTCCTGACTTGTTGCAATCATAAGTATGAAACTCTGGGGGTTTCAGTTAAATTATTTTGTAACATGTAGCCTAATATTTTTGTTCCCTAACCTCACCTTCTATTAAGATAATTTTAGGGTATTGCTTGTATACAGTGCCACTATATATATTATATAAACCATGTTTTATTTACAAAAAGTTTTTTAAAAGTGTAAAGACATCCCATCCCTGTTTGTTGTGGTTATTGCTTTTAAAGATCAATTTATGTTTGATAAATAACCAATAAGCCCACAGTTCTGTATAAGGAAAGTATTCACACTGTGAAACCACATAGAGGAAAGAGAAACAAGGTCAGCAGTTAATGCAACACTCATATAAGCTGAAAGCTGATCTTAGGTGAATGGTTTATACTGGTGGGTGAAGGGTGAGAGGGTACAGAAGTGACTGTGATTGTTACGAATTACTAGATTGTAGCAAACACTATTGAGGTCCTTCTCATACCTCCCACCCATACTGCCTGTAGTGGATAGAGTAGTGGCCTCCCAAAAGATATGTCCGTGTCCTAACCCCTAGAATGCATGAATGTGACCTTGTTTGACAAGAGTCTTTGCAGAGGCAATTAAGCTAAGGATCTTGAGATGAGATCATCCTGAATTTAGGGTGGACCCTAAATCCAATGGTAAGTATCCTTAGAAGAGAAGAGTAGGGGAGAAGATTCAGAGACATGAAAGAGAAGGCGATGTGAAGACAGAAGAAGAAATTCGAAAGATGTAATCACAAGCCAAGGAACCTCAAAAACGCCACCAGACGCTTTAAGCCACCAGACGCTTTAAGAAGCAAGAAAGAATTCTCCCCTAGAGCCTCCAGAGGGATCATGGCCCTGATGATACCTTAATTTCAGACTTCTGGCCTCCAGAGCTGTGAGAGAATAAATTGTTGTTGCATTTAAGCCACACAGTTTGTGGTAATTTCTTGTGGCAGCCCCGGGAGACTAAGGCACTACCTCAGTGTATGCAGGCTGGCCTGACTTCCAGCTGCCAGAAACTGCATTTCTTTACCCCAGGCTTCCTCTGGCTGCCAAGACCCACTCTGCCTGCTTATTGAACAAGCTAGGCTGATTGTGCTGAGAAATTAGTGCCCCTGCCTCAGCAGCTCTCACGTAAGGACTGGTGGGGGGAGTCACTGTATACCGACATCAGCCCCCTTGCCCCTTGGGTGGGGTAACTCTGCGGCACTCATCCTGTGCTGACTCCTGGGATTTAGCTCCAGTTCTTCACAGTGTTCACCAACTGGACATACTCTGTACTGGCTTACCAGTACAAAGTCTTATCTTTCACAGTTTCAATTGCCCACTCTCATACTAGTTTTTGCTGGAATATTCTGCCAAATAAACTATTTGTATTTGAATACTTGTCTCAGGGTTGATTGGCTTCAAGGGGGAAGCCAAACTGTATCATAAATATAAAAGGACATTACAGATCATCCTGGTAGCTTAGAGAAAGTACCCAACTCAGTGATGTGAGGCCTTGGGCATTTTCCTGGGCTGTTTTCTGAGAGTTGTCTGATTCGACCCTATACCAACAGAAATCTGCTGTAATTAAAAGTGATCTCTCTAGTTATACATTTATCCACAGTCTCCTCTAGAAAAGGATTTAAGGTAGCGTTAGAATTATGATATTTAATATATCGTGTCATATTCTTTTATTCTCTTCACTCCGAAAACATTGTGATGATTTGATAACAAGTAAAAATATCAATTTTCCAGATACCATATTTCAACTTTCCCATTATTTGTTTTCATTTAATATGTTCTCCCCTTTTTATTTCCCATAGACATATTCTCTGCTTTCATTTAAACAAGCAAACCATAAATATCCAAGTGAAGGAAAATGTGAATATTTTCTCTTATGATAGTTTTTACTGAATGTAAAGCCTAGTCTCATATTTTAAAATGTTGTAAGGAATGCTTGCTTGTTTGATGTTTGTTTTAAATGGTTGAATGAATCTTCTCCAAGTTTTGACAAAAAGTTTTGAAGCCACTGACTTCCTTATTCTTTGTATCTCTTTTCAAAACACTGAGAAGATGGTCTGAAGGTGAAGTAAGTAAGTTTACAAACAAAGGGTAATAAGCTTTACAGGATTTTAAAAATCAAACCTTTTGAATGTAGGTAAGCTCTGGTGCAGCCAGCGTGTTTTAATCACAAAATTATCTGGAAATAACTGAACGGCCAAGTCGCTGTAGAAAGTATTATATTTGACCTTTTAAAAAATGTACTGCCCATGCTGATGACGTTTTTTGTTAAGAAAATGTAGGAATTTATGACAAATAGGCTGGTTCAAGTTTCTTGAGAAAGAGGGTATCTGGCTGTGGGAAAGACAGCTAAAGTCAAGACTAAGAAATGACTATTTTGCTCCTTGCAAAAGTAGCAGACTCCCTTTAAGTATTTTTTAAAATTTATTTTTAATTTTTGTGGGTACATAGTAGGTGTTTATATTTATGGGGTACATGAAATATTTTGATACAGGCATGCAATGTGAAATAAGAACATCATGGAGAATGGAGTATCTATCCCCTCAAGCATTTATCCTTTGTGTTATAAATAATCCAATTATACTCTTTTAGTTATTTTAAAATGTACAGTTAAGTTATTACTGACTACAGTCACTCTGTGGTGCTAGTAAACAGTATGTCTTATTCATTCTTTCTATTGTTTTGTACCCATTAGCCATCCCTACCTTCCCCGCCAATCCCCCCACTACCCTTCCCAGCCTTTGGTAACCATCCTTCTACTCTCTATGTCCATGAGTTCAATTGTTTTCATTTTTAGATCCCACAACTAAGTGAGAACATGCGATGTTTGTCTTTCTGTGCCTGGCTTATTTCACTTAACATAATGAGCTCCAGTTCCATCCATGTTGTTGCAAATGACAGGATCTCATTCTTTTTTGTAGTTCTCCATTGTGTATAAGTACCACATTTTCTTTATCTGTTCATCTGTTGAGGGACACTCAGGTTGCTCCCAAATCTTAACTATTGTGAACAGTGCTGCAACAAACATGGGAGTGCAGATATCTCTTCAATATACAGATTTCCTTTCTTTTGAGTATATATGCAGTAGTGGGATTGCTGGATCACATGCAGGCTCTGTTTTTACTTTTGAGGAATCTCCAAACTGTTCTCCATAGTGGTACTACTAATTAACATTCCCACCAACAGTGTACAAGGATTCCCTTTCCTCCACATCGTTGCCAGCATTTGTTATTGCCTGTCTCTTCGATATAAGCCATTTTAGCTGGGATGAGAAGATATCTCACTGTAGTTTTGATTTACACTTCTCTGATGATCAATAATGTTGAGCACCTTTTCATATGTCTATTTACCATTTGTGTGTCTCTTTTTAGAAATATCTATTCCAATCTTTTGCTCATTTTTTGAATCTAATTACTAGATGTTTTCCCCTTAGAGTTATTTGAGCTCCTTATGTATTCTGGTTATTAATCTCTTGTCAAATGGGTAGTTTGCATATATTTTCTCCCATTCTGTGGGTTGTCTCTTCACTTTGTTGACTGCTTCCCCTTTAATTATTATTATTCATTTCTTAACAAAATATTTCTGGGTTTATGCATTCAATCAAGAAATCTTTGTTTGAAGTTTCTTAGATCTTCAGAATGAAGTAGATAATTCTTCTTGCTTCCATTTATTAATTTATTATCATAAACAACATTCACTGGAAAAATATGAGCAAACTTTATATTAATGTAACTAGATAGTATATTAACTTTAATCTTTGATAAAAATTTACAGAATGGGACAGACAGAAAAGTGATAACGTTTGAATTGAAAGCTTATCCCTGTTTTCTCATAGCAGGAAACAATGTATTTTTTATCCAAAGGAAGCCATTTGCTGATATGTGGATTTGTATGTGATTTTAAACATTGTTGAAAAGTGCAAAGTCTGGAGGACAAATATCACATAAGAAAGAAATTAAAATGAGATATTTTGTATTGAAGTACAAAATCCAGGAATTAAGGAACTGATTGATCCAAGGACGAAGCCTATGTTAAGATTCCATTATTGTGCCAGCTTTTCAGCGAGGAAAAAATCCCATCATCTAGATTTTATCATAAATGCTGGTGCAAATAAGTTTTCAGTTGAGGTTATGAATTGGATTTAAAGTAGCACAAAGTACTTTATTAATAACTTTCAGACATTTTATTACTCTAAGTAGCAATCAGTCCAGACATCACACAAATAAAAAGGTAAGCTGCAGCATTTCTTTGCTGTAGAAGCAACTATTTCACGTAATTTTTTTCATTTCTAGACTAATCTACTATCAGCATGCCTCTCTCAGTGACTTCACCATGATTTTTAATGGGTTTTGGATGCCTTCTTTTTACCTTTGTGACACAATTTCAGGTGTAAGGATACAACACTTCTTCACAATTATGCTTATGAATGGCGAGGACTTATGGTCCATGATAATTGAATAATTCATAGACCACATTGCAATGCATTATATGATATTCTTACACTGATCTGCCTAATAGGGTTGCTTATGCTCAGTAGGATCCTGACAGTTGTCTGCATTTTCTGAATGGTTACTGGGCACTGCTAGGGTATGTGTGAGAGGCAGTGTCAAGACGACATGGTAGGGTGGTAAGAGAAAGCCAGAAATTCAGAAAGCTTTGGGGATCTCAGCAAAGTGGGTTCTCAGGTCCTGACTGTAGGTTTTAGGATATAAGGTCTCATCTAGCATTCTAGCTCAGCAGTCATAACAGTGGGATATCTACTATTCTTCACTCTGGGTTACCTTACCAGGAACTGTGCTAATCAGGACCCTCTCCTCCTCAGACTCTAAACTCAAGACTCCTAGGCGTCATTCCTTGTTCACCAGCACAGGGGGGATCTATGACAAATCTCTTCTGACAGTGTATCCCTCTCACATAGTGGTTTAGTTTCAAAGTATTTATAAAGAAATTTAAAAAGAGAGATAGCCCAAGCTTCATCTGCAAAAGAGATGGAACCACCAGTCTGTGTGAGGTGGATGCGGCAGGAAGTGAACCGGCAAGTCAAGATTTCCCACAGGGCTGGGTTGTTGCTGAAGTCGTGTGTGAGGCAAGCTTCTTTTCGGCACTCAACACAAAATCTTGCAGTTCGTATTAAGAGCATGTGAGCTGAGAGTCACTGTCATCCATGTCTGAATGGGACATTTTCAGAGATTCTGTCACTGTTTACCACTTTTCAGGGCTGTCCATGAAGAAGGAAAACACTGAATAGAAGAGTTAAACACTCATGTACGTGAAGTAGGCTTTAGCAGCTTGCAGTGAAAACCATCCATCCTTGTCTTCATCACCAGCCTGTAGAAAAGAGTGGCAGGATGGAGACAGCAATGTTCTGTTGTCACCAGCTTTGCTTTTCTGCTGTCTGCCATGGCTGAGCCTCGCAAACATTACAGCAGAGTTCTAGACAGTACACTTAGAATGGCTGCTGGGGAAGCGTTGGTTACAATAAGAAAAAAAAAAAAAAAAAGCAAAACAGGATGGAGATTTTTCTCAGGGCTTCTCTAGTCAAGCAAATGTGTTTGTAAAGAGTGATTGGTTTTAGAGGTTGTGTGAGACACCATCATTTAAGGTATTTCCAGACACAAACTAGATGATAGCTTACATAAATCAAATACACATGAATCTTTTCCCTGCTACAGATTTAAGCCTTATGACACTAAAGACATCAATACCTGTGTTTGGTGAGAGATATTCTGTCTACAGGACGAGTGATTTATGGCTACTCTATAATCCCACAAAGCCCAAGCAATGTCTTCTGTATTCCTTGTGGAACTGGGCCCCCAATGTAGATTACAAAGAGCAGAAATTATATCAATTTGTCAGACTATACCCATTGAAGCTTTCCATGACAAGGTTCCAAATTATATTTATCCCTGGGGTCAACTGAGATGAACTCTTTTTACTTCATCAAAGACTGGTTACACTGTCAATGTATAATTTTCAAAAAGTTAGAAGCATGACTCTCATATGCACGTAGTATCAGCACATGCTCAAGATTTATTAACTCATTAATGAAGAAATCTGTAACATGGTAAAACTGGTTGAAAAAGTGTTTTCAGGGCCTGCGTATTTGTAGACATTTAAAAAGAACATTACAATAAATTGCTATTAGATACAATACTGATTTATATCCTACAGGACAATAAAAATCCATTACCTTTCAAATTTTTTTTTCAACTGTATAGAAATTATTTGCATCATTACTGGAAAAAATCTACAAGTCGACATGTAACTTCACAGAATCTGAGCCAATAATTAATAGTAAATAGCAAAGTCAAACAAAGGTACATTCCTGTAGATAATTAAACAATTCTTGGTGAGCTAGTTGTAATATGACATTGAAAGGACTTTATTTCTAAGTTTTAGACGTTTTAACACCTTGTGTTCCATTTCATAATACGAGCCTAGGTTTCATTTTATCCTGCCCCAGGTTGATTTAAGGCCCCCGGACTCTACAAAATATTCACTTTCTTCTCTGCCAACAGGAATTTCAGGGACTTACTAGAAGGGGAACAGGTCATCTTTTTGTCTGACTGCAGCTCTATTTGGTGGGTGCCTTGGCTGCCACTCTGCCCCTCTGACCATCACAGTCTCTAAGTCTCTATCGTTGCTCAGCTGTTCATAGAGTGTCTGCAGCCTCTATAGGTCATTACCTTTGGTGTACTAGAGCCCTCAGCCCTGCTGTAGAGTGCATGGTAGTCTTTTCTAAGGTGGGTCTACACTGTGCTAATAAATGTTTAACAATTGGTTCTCCAAAAAAAAAAAAAAAAAAAAAGGATCCCGAATGATTTGTAACATTTGCCAGTTTCCATGGTGTAAATACTTCCACCACGGTCAATTTCAAGCTGCCAACATCATGTTAACCAGCTAGCAAAAATTCCTGAAAATGTAACAATCAATTCTGGCAAGGCAATGTAAGCCAGCTTCTGCACACCACTGGCTGGAGAGCAAGGAAGGCTGCCTCCCATTGCTGGGATGGGAGAAGAGATGAACATTATTCAAGAATCTCACAGCAGTGCTCCTGAGGCTGTTCCAAGGGTTTTAGAAAACAAACAAACAAACAAACAAACCTCTCAGCATTTTTCCTTACAGCTTCCAGGTTTGGTGGTTTGGCTCAGTAACCCAGTAGGAAAGCCTCAGTCATTGTAGGGAAAGAGGCAGTTCCAGTGGGATTCACAGCAATCCTGTTGCTGGCTTACCTAGACTGGTGACTGCTTGATTCATGGTTGAGTCTTAAGAGGCCCATAGAAAGCCACAAGAACAAAAACGCTTACAGCTGATTTACCAAAATGTTGAGAAACACAGCCTCAGGAGCGCTACTGTGGGATCCTTGAGCAGTCGGATCTTATTTTAACTTGTTTGGAACTGTTATAAACTATACAAGTTTAAATGTGTACAACCCAAATACAAAAAAATGTGCTCTGTATTCTGCCTTAGATATAGGTGAGAATCATATATTTGGGAGAAGGCTTAGAGGCTACCTATTTGCCAGAGGGCTGAGACACTACCACACATTTATGTCTTGCTGTTATATTCAATATCCAAATTCTTGCCAGTTCTGAATAGCCAATAGATTTTTTCCCTCCATTGATATGGCTAAAATTGACAAGCCTAAGAATTGTCTGTCAACCTTCGTCTTTTCTGAGGAATTGCTCATTCAGGATCCTGTTTCACCACATCACCTAGAGCATTTTATTTCCTAGGACCTCTTCATTATCCTTTACATACTTCTTGAGTGTTGTGACCACAGCTCTACATAGTGTCTCAGGTGTGCCCACATTGCATTTGGTACAAAGATAGAAATAATTTCTGATTTATTTTACATACCTCTTCAGAGGCCTTCAAGTGTTTTGCTGGTTTCTTTTGTCTGTAGAGCCATGCTAAATCAATGTCTTCAGGAATTCAACCAAATCATCTGCATGGTTGGAGATTTCCCGTTCATTTCACCTCTCACGTGCAGGGACCTAACCATGGTATGTACTAGCCCATTTGGGGCCTTTGTCCAAAACAGAAAGATGCTCTTTTCTATAAGTGAAAGTAGCCCTGCATCAGAGCACAATACTTGTTGAGCAGAACATGAGCTGGACTTTAGTACTGATTCCTACGGGATCTGACTGCATTCAACTTCCTACCCGGAGCAATGCTGATCATCCATCCCTGTGCCTTGTCTCCTGACTCTAAACCAGACCTTTAGCCTCTACAAGAGTCCTTGAAAACAGAAACATTTTCAGATACTCTCCTGAGAGATGCTACCAGGGCATTTATTCCTATTTATTTCATTGGGAAATGAAGTAGGCTGAGTATTAGCCCCATGTGGCTGAGGTACCCATCCATGTCCCCATCCCAGACCTCTAAAATAATTTTAATGAAAACTACATGACCTCTAGAACATTTTAAAGCTGGCATGTAACATGTTTCATCTCAAACTTAAATAGCTGAAAGTATGTAATTTATGGTATATTATAAACATTGATATTGAAAAAATATAACTCTTACATCACCCTTTTGAATAAATCTAGGGGAATCTAAATATCATAGTGATTTGATACCAGCTATCACCATTAAAAAATATATGAACAAGCTCTTCTGTAACAGACAGACATTTTATTTTTTATTTTTTATTTTTTTATTTTTTATTTTTTTATTTTATTTTATTTTTTTATTATACTTTAAGTTCTAGGGTACATGTGCATAACGTGCAGGTTTGTTACATATGTATACTTATGCCATGTTGGTGTGCTGCACCCATCAACTCGTCAGCACCCATCAATTCATCATTTATATTTTGTATAACTCCCCAATGCAAGCCCTCCCTCCTCCCCCCTCCCCCCTCCCCATGATAGGCCCCAGTGCGTGATGTTCCCCTTCCCGAGTCCAAGTGATCTCATTGTTCAGTTCCCACCTATGAGTGAGAACATGCGGTGTTTGGTTTTCTCTTCTTGTGATAGTTTGCTAAGAATGATGGTTTCCAGCTGCATCCATGTCCCTACAAAGGACGCAAACTCATCCTTTTTTATGGCTGCATAGTATTCCATGGTGTATATGTGCCACATTTTCTTAATCCAGTCTGTCACAGATGGACATTTGGGTTGATTCCAAGTCTTTGCTATTGTGAATAGTGCCGCAATAAACATACGTGTACATGTGTCTTTGTAGTAGAATAATTTATAATCCTTTGGGTAAATACCCAGTAGTGGGATGGCTGGGTCATATGGTACATCTAGTTCTAGATCCTTGAGGAATTGCCATACTGTTTTCCATAATGGTTGAACTAGTTTACAATCCCACCAACAGTGTAAAAGTGTTCCTATTTCTCCACATCCTCTCCAACACCTGTTGTTTCCTGACTTCTTAATGATTGCCATTCTAACTGGTGTGAGATGGTATCTCATTGTGGTTTTGATTTGCATTTCTCTGATGGCGAGTGATGATGAGCATTTTTTCATGTGTCTGTTGGCTGTATGAATATCTTCTTTTGAGAAATGTCTGTTCATATCCTTTCCCCACTTTTTGATGGGGTTGTTTGTTTTTTTCTCGTATATTTGTTTGAGTTCTTTGTAGATTCTGGATATTAGCCCTTTGTCAGATGAGTAGGTTGCAAAAATTTTCTCCCATTCTGTAGGTTGCCTGTTCACTCTGATGGTAGTTTCTTTTGCTGTGCAAAAGCTCTTTAGTTTAATTAGATCCCATTTGTCAATTTTGGCTTTTGCTGCCGTTGCTTTTGGTGTTTTAGACATGAAGTCCTTGCCCATGCCTATGTCCTGAATGGTACTACCTAGATTTTCTTCTAGGGTTTTTATGGTATTAGGTCTAACATTTAAGTCTCTAATCCATCTTGAATTAATCTTCGTATAAGGGGTAAGGAAAGGATCCAGTTTCAGCTTTCGACTTATGGCTAGCCAATTTTCCCAGCACCATTTATTAAATAGGGAATCCTTTCCCCATTTCTTGTTTCTCTCAGGTTTGTCAAAGATCAGATGGCTGTAGATGTGTGGTATTATTTCTGAGGACTCTGTTCTGTCCCATTGATCTATATCTCTGTTTTGGTACCAGTACCATGCTGTTTTGGTGACTGTAGCCTTGTAGTATAGTTTGAAGTCAGGTAGCGTGACGCCTCCAGCTTTGTCCTTTTGACTTAGGATTGTCTTGGCAATGCGGGCCCTTTTTTGGTTCCATATGAACTTTAAAGCAGTTTTTTCCAATTCTGTGAAGAAACTCATTGGTAGCTTGATGGGATGGCATTGAATCTATAAATAACCTTGGGCAGTATGGCCATTTTCACGATATTGATTCTTCCTATCCATGAGCATGGTATGTTCTTCCATTTGTTTGTGTCCTCTTTTATTTCGCTGAGCAGTGGTTTGTAGTTCTCCTTGAAGAGGTCCTTTACATCCCTTGTAAGCTGGATTCCTAGGTATTTTATTCTCTTTGAAGCAATTGTGAATGGAAGTTCATTCCTGATTTGGCTCTCTGCTTGTCTGTTACTGGTGTATAAGAATGCTTGTGATTTTTGCACATTAATTTTGTATCCTGAGACTTTGCTGAAGTTGCTTATCAGCTTAAGGAGATTTTGGGCTGAGACGATGGGGTTTTCTAAATATACAATCATGTCATCTGCAAACAGGGACAATTTGACTTCTTCTTTTCCTAACTGGATACCCTTGATTTCTTTCTCTTGCCTGATTGCCCTAGCCAGAACTTCCAACACTATGTTGAATAGGAGTGGTGAGAGAGGGCATCCCTGTCTTGTGCCAGTTTTCAAAGGGAATTTTTCCAGTTTTTGCCCATTCAGTATGATATTAGCTGTGGGTTTGTCATAAATAGCCCTTATTATTTTGAGGTACGTTCCATCAATACCGAATTTATTGAGCGTTTTTAGCATGAAGGGCTGTTGAATTTTGTCAAAAGCCTTTTCTGCATCTATTGAGACAATCATGTGGTTCTTGTCTTTGGTTCTGTTTATATGCTGGATTATGTTTATTGATTTGCGAATGTTGAACCAGCCTTGCATCCCAGGGATGAAGCCCACTTGATCATGGTGGATAAGCTTTTTGATGTGCTGCTGAATCCGGTTTGCCAGTATTTTATTGAGAATTTTTGCATCAATGTTCATCAGGGATATTGGTCTAAAATTCTCTTTTTTTGATGTGTCTCTGCCAGGCTTTGGTATCAGGATGATGTTGGCCTCATAAAATGAGTTAGGGAGGATTCCCTCTTTTTCTATTGATTGGAATAGTTTCAGAAGGAATGGTACCAGCTCCTCCTTGTACCTCTGGTAGAATTCAGCTGTGAATCCATCTGGTCCTGGACTTTTTTTGGTGGGTAGGCTATTAATTGTTGCCTCAATTTCAGAGCCTACTCTTGGTCTATTCAGGGATTCAACTTCTTCCTGGTTTAGCCTTGGGAGAGTGTAAGTGTCCAGGAATTTATCCATTTCTTCTAGATTTTCTAGTTGATTTGCGTAGAGGCGTTTATAGTATTCTCTGATGGTAGTTTGTATTTCTGTGGGGTCAGTGGTGATATCCCCTTTATCATTTTTTATTGCATCTATTTGATTCCTCTCTCTTTTCTTCTTTATTAGCCTTGCTAGCGGTCTGTCAATTTTGTTGATCTTTTCAAAAAACCAACTCCTGGATTCATTGATTTTTTGGAGGGTTTTTTGTGTCTCTATCTCCTTCAGTTCGGCTCTGATCTTAGTTATTTCTTGCCTTCTGCTAGCTTTTGAATGTGTTTGCTCTTGCCTCTCTAGTTCTTTTAATTGTGATGTTAGAGTGTCAATTTTAGATCTTTCCTGCTTTCTCTTGTGGGCATTTAGTGCTATAAATTTCCCTCTACACACTGCTTTAAATGTGTCCCAGAGATTCTGGTATGTTGTATCTTTGTTCTCATTGGTTTCAAAGAACATCTTTATTTCTGCTTTCATTTCGTTATGTACCCAGTAGTCATTCAGGAGCAGGTTGTTCAGTTTCCATGTAGTTGAGCGGTTTTGATTGAGTTTCTTAGTCCTGAGTTCTAGTTTGATTGCACTGTGGTCTGAGAGACAGTTTGTTATAATTTCTGTTCTTTTACATTTGCTGAGGAGTGCTTTACTTCCAATTATGTGGTCAATTTTGGAATAAGTGCGATGTGGTGCTGAGAAGAATGTATATTCTGTTGATTTGGGGTGGAGAGTTCTATAGATGTCTATTAGGTCCGCTTGGTGCAGAGATGAGTTCAATTCCTGGATATCCTTGTTAACTTTCTGTCTCGTTGATCTGTCTAATGTTGACAGCGGAGTGTTGAAGTCTCCCATTATTATTGTATGGGAGTCTAAGTCTCTTTGTAAGTCTCTAAGGACTTGCTTTATGAATCTGGGTGCTCCTGTACTGGGTGCATATATATTTAGGAGAGTTAGCTCTTCCTGTTGAATTGATCCCTTTACCATTATGTAATGGCCTTCTTTGTCTCTTTTGATCTTTGATGGTTTAAAGTCTGTTTTATCAGAGACAAGGATTGCAACCCCTGCTTTTTTTTGTTCTCCATTTGCTTGGTAGATCTTCCTCCATCCCTTTATTTTGAGCCTATGTATGTCTCTGCATGTGAGATGGGTCTCCTGAATACAGCAGACTGATGGGTCTTGACTCTTTATCCAGTTTGCCAGTCTGTGTCTTTTAATTGGAGCATTTAGTCCATTAACATTTAAGGTTAATATTGTTATGTGTGAACTTGATCCTGCCATTATGATATTAACTGGTTATTTTGCTCGTTAGTCGATGCAGTTTCTTCCTAGCCTCGATGGTCTTTACATTTTGGCATGTTTTTGCGATGGCTGGTACCGGTTGTTCCTTTCCATGTTTAGGGCTTCCTTCAGGGTCTCTTGTAAGGCAGGCCTGGTGGTGACAAAATCTCTAAGCATTTGCTTATCTGTAAAGGATTTTATTTCTCCTTCACTTATGAAACTTAGTTTGGCTGGATATGAAATTCTGGGTTTAAAATTCTTTTCTTTAAGAACGTTGAATATTGGCCCCCACTCTCTTCTGGCTTGTAGAGTTTCTGCCGAGAGATCTGCTGTTATTCTGATGGGCTTCCCTTTGTGGGTAACCCGACCTTTCTCTCTGGCTGCCCTTAAGATTTTTTCCTTCATTTCAACTTTGGTGAATCTGGCAATTATGTGTCTTGGCGTTGCTCTTCTGGAGGAGTATCTTTGTGGCGTTCTCTGTATTTCCTGAATTTGAATGTTGTCCTGCCCTACTAGGTTGGGGAAGTTCTCCTGGATGATATCCTGAAGAGTGTTTTCCAACTTGGTTCCATTTTCCCCCTCACTTTCAGGCACCCCAATCAGACGTAGATTTGGTCTTTTTACGTAATCCCATACTTCTTGCAGGCTTTGCTCATTTCCTTTTTTTCTTTTTTCTTTTGGTTTCTCTTCTCGCTTCATTTCATTCATTTGATCTTCAATCGCTGATACTCTTTCTTCCAGTTGATCGAGTCGGTTACTGAAGCTTGTGCATTTGTCACGTATTTCTCGTGTCATGGTTTTCATCTCTGTCATTTCGTTTACGATCTTCTCTGCATTAATTAGTCTAGCTGTCAATTCTTCCACTCTTTTTTCAAGATTTTTAGTTTCTTTGCGCTGGGTACGTAATTCCTCCTTTAGCTCTGATAAGTTTGATGGACTGAAGCCTTCTTCTCTCCTCTCGTCCAAGTCATTCTCTGACCAGCTTTGATCCGTTGCTGGCGATGGGCTGCGCTCCTTCGCAGGGGGAGATGCGCTCTTATTTTTTGAATTTCCAGCTTTTCTGCCCTGCTTCTTCCCCATCTTTGTGGTTTTATCTGTCTCTGGTCTTTGATGGTGGTGACGTACTGATGGGGTTTTGGTATAGGTGTCCTTCCTGTTTGATAGTTTTCCTTCTGACTGTCAGAAGGACTGTCTGTTGGTCTGTTGGAGATTGCTTGAGGTCCACTGCAGACCCTGTTTGCCTGGGTATCAGCAGCAGAGGTTGCCGAAGATAGAATATTGCTGAACAGCGAGTGTACCTGTCTGATTCTTCCTTTGGAAGTTTCCTCTCAGGGGTGTACTCCACCCTGTGAGGTGTGGGGTGTCAGACTGCCCCTAGTGGGGGATTTCTCCCAGCTAGGCTACTCAGGGGTCAGAGACACACCTGAGCAGGCAGTCTGTTCGTTCTCAGATCTCAACCTCCTCGTTGGGAGATCCACGGCTCTCCCCAAAGCTGTCAGACAGAGTCGTTCGCGTCTGCACCGGCTCCCGCTACTTCCCCTGTTGGTCTTCAGCTGTGCGCTGTCCCCAGAGGTGGAGACTACAGAGACAGGCAGGCTTCCTTGAGCTGCTGTGAGCTCCACCCAGTTTGAGCTTCCCAGCGGCTTTGTTTACCTAGTTAAGCCTCAGCAATGGCGGGCGCCCCTCCCCCAGCCTCGCTGCTGCCTTGCGGATAGATCGCGGCAGACTGCTGTGTTAGCAGTGATGGAGGCTTCGTGGGCGTGGGACCCTCCCGGCCAGGATTGGGATATATTCTCCTGGTGTGCCTGTATGCTTACAGTGCAGTATTGGGGTGGGAGTTACCCGATTTTCCAGGTGTTGTGTGTCTCAGTTCCCCTAGCTAGGAAAACGGATCCCCTTCCCCCTTGCGCTTCCAGGTGAGGCAATGCCTCGCCCTGCTTCAGCTCTCGCTGGTCAGGCTGCAGCAGCTGACCAGCACCGATTGTCCGGCACTCCCTAGTGAGATGACCCCAGTACCTCAGTTGAAAATGCAGAAATCACCGGTCTTCTGTGTTGCTCGCGCTGGGAGTTGG
This sequence comes from Rhinopithecus roxellana, assembly GCF_007565055.1. Classification (NCBI taxonomy): domain Eukaryota; kingdom Metazoa; phylum Chordata; class Mammalia; order Primates; family Cercopithecidae; genus Rhinopithecus; species Rhinopithecus roxellana. Next base: position 32,699,866 of record NC_044555.1, on the reverse strand, counting down.
AGACTGGAGCTGTTCCTATTCGGCCATCTTGCTCCGCCCCCTCCAGGATAGCGTTATTCCAGATAGACATTTTAAATCCTTGATTTATCTCATTGTACTCCTTTTTCATTCTGCTTCCCTTGCAGAATTTTATTCTAACATAATGTATTTTTATGTGTGAAAGAATTTTATTCATCATTGTATTATACTTCTCTACAACTATATATATATATAGAGAGACATTATTATAGGCATTATATATAGACATATATTATATATATTATAGATATTATATATAGACATATATATAGATATTATTATTATCTACATTTCCTGTGACTATAAGGCTCCAAGTGCTTAAAAATGTCTTCTGGATTGAGTTACTGTTACAAAAACTAGCTGTTCCAAGCTGATTACAATAGTATAAATATATTACAAATTTTGATAATCACTAAGCGTAAAAAGTAAAATTTTATCGAAAATGTGTTTCTTAATAAAAAAATGGGGATCTTTAAAAAAATATTTCATGTATCTGTGGATGAATATTTTTATTGCTAAAATAAAACAGAGCGTAGAGTGATTTTATCCCTATTTTTAAAAAAGATGTGAGCCATAAATAAGAAGATGAAAGGAAGGGGTTTGCTTTATCGGTTTTACTCAGTTGTTTAAACTCCTTGCAAGTTATACACCAAAAGATCACGTGGAAATCTCTTTCCAAATGTAATCTTAAATGATCTATCAGCTGACAACTCAATAATCTGATAAAAGCTGGAACCACTTTAGTTGCAAAAGTTTTGTGACCCCGTCTTGAGAGTTTTTGCTTTCTTAACACCAATCCCACTTGTTTTGAATTGTATCTTTATTTGGCGTTTGGAGATTTTCACACCCCAGGGTAATGCACTAATGTAGGATTCAGGAAAGTAGGAAGGAAGAAAGAGAGATACTCCTTTATTCTATAAAGCAGGGAGAGGCAACCATGAAAGGGGAGGTGGGAGAGGGAGATAACTTGCATCACAGTCATGTTCCCGAGCAGATCACATTTGGAAAAATTGAGGACTTGAACATTGTTCTCCTTAAAAATCCAGCTGTGTCCACATAGCTTATGGAATGTCTTCATGTGTCCCCAAGATAAGTACCAGTTTGAAGACCATTGTACCTGCTACTTATGGTTGCCAGATTTAGAAAATGAAAGTACAGAATACTCAGTTAAATCTGACTTCAAATAAACAATGGATACTTAATTAGTGTAAGTATATCCCATGGACTAACTATGACATGCAATATTTAGGACATACATATACTAAAAACGTATTTATTGTTTACCTGAAATTAAAATCTAACTGGGTGTCCGACGTTTTATTTGGCAATGTTAACTACCTTTATAGTGCAACTTATTATCACTGCTCTTGGAAGGTAGTTTCTTCCCTGTAGATGACTAAACTCCTCAAAGGTAAGTTTGTGTCTAACTCATCTTTGTAGTTTTTGTTTTCTCAGCAAATAGAAAACTAGTAATCATCAAAGAGTATGTGTTGACTGAACAAATGAATAGATGGCATATAATAGGCGCTCCATAGTATTTATTGAAAGGAGAGGAACAACCTGATCTTGGCCTCTGGACAATGGATTTCTGGACTGCCCTTTCAGTAACATTTAGTGTCTTCTATGTGAATAATTAACTGTTCCTGACTCTGCTACTCATCCAGCCTCCTGCTTCTACATTTTTGGTTACATAAATTCTCATCCTCAGCTATGCACTTGTCTAATTCAACATACCTATGCATACCAGTCATTTCATGCAGTTTTCATGCTCCTGCATATGGAGGAACCTTCCAATGGCTTCCCAACTTACCTTGGATAAATCCAAATGCTTTTTAATGGTTTACAAGCCTATCTCTCTGGGCTCAGCTCTCCCCATCCCTAGTTCTGCTCAAGTCACATTGATTCTCACCTCAGGGTTTTGCACTTGCTGTTCCTTCTGCCTGAAATGTTTTCTCAAGATCTTTGCATGTCTTACTTACTTAATTCGGGTATCTGCTCAAATGAAGCTTTCTCAAGAAGATTTTTTTTTTCCACCCTAAATGTTATAGTTCCCTTCCTCCCTGCACCTTGAAGGCTGTCCTGGCTCTTCTATTTGTGACCAAACCCTGAGCTTTCTGCTAAAGATGCTGGAGAAAAAAACAAAATGCCTTCATCCTGAGCTTGCCAGCCCAAACAGCAGGGGGCTTTGAAGCAAAGTCTATCCCTCACTTTCACCTTTCAAATCTCATCTAATTAAAGGAGACTTGATCATACTTAGGAGTCTGGCTGCAAGGGAGTCTGGGAAATGTAGTTTTTAGCTGTCTAGTTGCCAACTTCAGCAAAGTACAGGAGAGGGAGGGTGGAATGAAGGTTATATCCACCACAACTGTGTGGCTACTACATATAATGTTTAAAAGAATATTCATATGTGAAAAAGTTTATAAAACAGTAAGAAAATATAGTTGTTTTAAAAATTAACTTGATGCTGCCCCCCACCGTGAACTAGAATTACATATGAACTAGATTATATACCAAAGTTAGTGATGTTTTTGAGTAGTGGCTGTAATATGTTGACAGAATAAATTCTTGAATAGGATGGTGATGGAGATAGGATTCAAACATGTGATGGGATTAGGCCTGGAACAGAAGAAAGGCCATCTTCTCCTATGAAGTAGGAAAGGAAAAGATAGAGACAAGTGTTCAAAGACAAGATATAGGTGGGGCAGGGGCAGTGAGATGGTTCTTAATTGTTGGTCTCCATTTTTGCTGTGAAATGGAGGCAAAGCCATTTCTGGGAGTGAAAGGGGAAGTTGTGGGATTGGGGGTGATGAATTAATTGTGAAAGTTCCTGACTACAGATATGGGGAATGGTAAGACAACTGGCCAGGCTCAGACATAGTTGTTTGTGGTGGGTAATTAGGGCCCAGATGCTGAAAAAACAAAAAACAAAAAACAAAACAAAACAAAGCAAAATTAACATGTGCTACCAAGGTCATTTCTTCAGCAGGATTTAATACGCACAGAGGCCGATTGTGGCTTGTCGTAGTCTTCAGCCCACCTGACATTTTCTGAGTGAGGTAAAGTTCTCTATCAGCAATCATTAATTTCAACAACACCAGAAATGATTAGGCATTCATTAAACAGTAATTTTTATTAGAGAGGCAACACTACTGTAATCAATAAGATCTTGGGTTCTCAAATACAGCTGCCTAGGTACAAATCCAGGCTGCATTATTTATTAGAGTTATGTGACTTCTCTATGCCTCAGTTTCCTCATCTGTATACTGGAGGCAAGAATAGTATTTATTTCATAGGGTTGCTCTGAAATTTAAATGATAATACAAAGTGTTTAGAACAATGCTTGGCACATAGTAATCTCTTGATATATCTTATTTGCCATTGTTATTATTATCTGTGTTAATATGGAAAAGGAAAACTGTGTGTGGGGGGGAAAAAGTGTGATTTAATTTTATTACTTATTTCTACCCCCACCTGACCTCATCTCAGTCATGCTTGTTATGCCAATGTGGTTGAGAAGTAGGGGGCTTTAATTAATCAAATATTCTTATTTGTAGATCATGGCCATATATTGATTGGCAATTGCCAAAGCAGCACAATACAAGAAAATAGGCAGAACATGGACATTCTCATTGTATATAATCTACTCTTTGATGGCTTAGGAGAATTTAAATACCTGTTACAGATTGGTTTCCCCACAGAGCAGATCGTGAGTTATAAATTAACACACAGGAAGTTTATGAGGGAGAGGTCTTGAGATCAACACCAGTGAAATGAAGGAGAAGGAAGCAGGAGTGAACAAGTGATACAGCCTGTATTGATACCTCAGCTTATCTTATGAGGAGCTCTGAGCCTTGGATGGCCCCTGAGAGTTGTCATGAATTGGAGCAAGTTTGTCCAGCCCTTATATCTGTGCACTGATCGAACATTTGATGCAGGTTACTCCTGGAAGGAAGCTTGACCTTGGGTTGAGGTATTTTATTTTATCAGAGGCAGTTCCCCAAAAGGGCTGACAGCTGAGGGCCACCTTTTACTAGCACTCTCAACAGCTGAGAAAATTGTCCTTCCTTCCTTCTGGAAGGGCTTCTGGGTGCCATATCAGAGTGTACACCACCTGATTCTTTGAGTGTCATTGTTTGAATGTCAATTGCTCATATATGATAGACTTATGGGTTTGTTAAAACATTGTCTTGACCAAGTAAATATCAGGTAAAAGAGATTCTGCAGTTTGACTTCTTATGGCAACAGAATTCAAGTGGCCTATTTATTGCCTGCAAAATGATGTCATCCTTCTACTGTGGAAGAGTTCTGAGAACATAAGTGTCTGCATAAGTGTGTGTGTGCATGCGTGTGTATATGTGCCCTCCAATACATAAAAAGGCAATTTTCTCTTTCTCTCTCTTCCTGTAAACCTAATCTCCACTTTCCCAGCCTTGCTTTACCTGTCCCTTCTGTTTAATGTTTTTAATACTACATTTCCTTGTAACAGAAGGGAATGTGAGCCAGAGCCACAGGGAATTGACCTTCTTGTGTTGTTTTCTACAGATGCTAAGGATTAGCTAAAACAGGCACTTTTGAGGAGAAACATTACCCAAAAGACACAGTAGGTCCTAGGGCAAAGAGGTCAGTATTCTGGCAGAGGTGATAGTCACAGCAGCTGGTATCAAATGGCAATGATGGCTTGAGGACAGTGGGGTAAACACTGGTCACTAGGCTTCTGTTTGGCAATCATGAAGGAGAGGCCTTTTTTGTACCTGACCACAGTATTTCACTATGCCCAGTGTCATCTGGGGCTGTGGATTAAACATGGAGCTGGTGAAAGCTTATACCTCGCTTCACCTTCATATTAACTTGATCCATCTGGGACTTAAAATTTTTAAGCAATTGAAAAGCATTTCTCTCAACAGGGCTGCTTGTTGGCAAGGGCCTGAGGAGGAAGACAAGACACTGTTATTGTTCCTACCACTGTTTCAGTCTTGGTGGTAATGTAGGTAGTTGTTCTCTGGTAACATTTATGGTAACATTTGATAACACTTATGGTAAAGTAAAACAAAGAAAATTTCAGAGACCTTATCTGTAATTAATGGGAAATGGTGGCAGTAAGTGGTGTTCAAATGAAAGGTTCTAGCATCGTTTCCCCCAAAACCAGACTCCATTAGGGATTTTATTTTTTTTTTTGAACATAGGTTTTGAGAATCGAGAACTGGATGGTAGAATGCATGACCTTTTAACAGAGGGAAAAAATGCTAGTTGTACTGGAGTGGATGTGATAATACAGGATGCAGTCAGCCAGATAACAAATGCTTATTGAGTGCCTACTAGCGCCATGCAGTGCACTGAGGAGAGCAAGGGAGCTTGCAGTTAGTAGTAGAAACCATCCGTGTCCTGCCCCTGAACCTTGCCTGTCCTACATCAATGCACACAGGCCCCTCTTACAATTGTCGGCACCCACATTCTGTGACCAAGGGGCTGGGGAGGAAGAACAGGAGTAGAGAGGGAACTTTACATCCCACCCGGACTTGGGAGCTTTTTCTGGCTGTCGGAGCCCAGTTGCCTGTACCCCGGGAGTGCTGGGAAATTAACATTCCTTCGGGGCAGCCCTCAACCATGACTGACAGGAGTTGGTATATAAATATATCACCTTTATCATCCTCTATGCTGGCTCTGGAGGTCCAACACTGGATTAAGTACCACTGGCCCACAGTAATAGCTATCTTGATAATGGACCTTCATAACTGGCTTCCTTCTCTGTTCCTATCTCACTTCCCCACACCCCTATGGATGTCCCATATAAATGACTTGTACTCCAATCCTGAGGGCATCTTGAGGCCTTCTGAGGAACCCAAGCTAAGATCCAGTCTATAGGGAAGGCAGACATACTGACTAGTGTGAAGAGGGCAAGAAGGTGAAGCACAATTTGTTTCCAGCTACAATCTTCCTGCTTAATTTTCTGTGTGACATTCAGGGTCCTCTGTTATGAAGAAGAAACATAGGTAAAGAAGTACTTATTTTGTTATATACAGTGTGGGGAAAAAGTTTCATTGTTTTATTGAAAATGGAGAAATATGACTATGAATCCAGCCATGAGCATGATGCCTCTGTCATCCGTAATGGGAAAATTAAGGATGCTTCTGATTTGTATTAATTGTAATAATTGGGCCAGGTGTGGGGCAGAGGGCTCTGCTGGGCAGCAAAGAGAGGCAAAATGTGATTTAAATTATCCAAGGCCTTAATGGTGGTTTCAGTAACCTTAAATATCAGTTTGATAACTTAATAAATAAAGCTCTTTGTTAGATTTAAAAAATAAAAGCAAAAAGATCAAAAGTAATAGAATTGGGGCTGAAAAAAAATTATTTCCCAGGTAGGTACTGACCATTACAAAATTCTTTCTTTGTGTTTATAGTGACAGGCCACCCAGCCTCCAAGTTATTTATTACAGTGTAACAGCTGCATTCTATGTGTATGGGTGCATTACCTAAAATCCCTTATGCTTTCTTTCAAATAGTGATTTTATTAGCATCAGTGATTGTGTCTCTATTGAGTAGTTTATAGGATATAGTGAGCCATGCTGTTCATCTGTAGCTGAAGCTCAAAAAGTGTTACTAAAGCAGCATAAAGGAAAGCTATTTTGCTTTGGGCACACTGACTCAAACCATTGTTCCCTCTGTTAACCTGTTATTTACCTAGTATGGAAACAGGGTGCTGCTGAGGAGAAATGAGCAGTGGGAACACTTCTTTCGCCTCAGAAAACAGGGGAAAGAAGTGCTAATAGCATCTGGGATAAACTGCACTAAAAATCTTGCTCTAGGCTGGTTGCGGTGACTCACGCCTGTAATCCCAGCACTTTGGGAGGCTGAGACGGGTGGATCACTTGGGGCCAGGAGTTCAAGATCAGCCTGGCCAACATGATGAAACCCCATCTCTACCAAAAATACAAAAAAATTTACAGAGTGTGGTGGTGTACACCTGTAATCCCAGCTACTCGGGAGGCTGAAGCAGGAGAATTACTTGAACCCAGGAAGCAGAGATTGCAGTGAGTTGAGATCGTGCCACTGCACTCCAGCCTGGGCAATAGAGTGAGTGAGACTCTGTCTCAAACAAAACAAAACAAAACAAAACAAAACAAAACAAAACAAAACAAAACAAAAAAACAAGTCTTGCTCTACAGGGGCATATGGGGGCGTGGTTGCCAGTCAATTCAGTCACTGTGGACTGGCCTTTCATTTTCTTGCCTCTCGGTTAGAAGAAAGTGTTGTCCCAGGGTTCTCCCAAGCAGGGAGGAAGCTCAGGAAGAAAGACTGGGTTTGAGCCTCTGATCAAATGCTTGCCAACGTGCAGGAAACAGATTCTGTCCGCTCCACGTGAAGGATCTCTTCTGTCATGTTCCCTTTTATGCAAATAATGTGGAATGTGTGGAGAAACACGTTAAGTATCCAACACCAACAGCACATTAGTGTGGCTTAGTTCATCATGTTCCCTTTAGAGAAGAACCTTTCTCCTTCTGGGTAACAGTATAAAGTAATGGTGGAGGTGGTGTTTCCTGCAGGGAGAATAATAGACATTTTGATGCGACAGATTCTGTGTAATGGAGAACCCTGGCTAACAGAGCTTGCTGATTTCACAGAAAATAATTTGATTTCTGGAATCATTATTTAAGGAGCACATGTCTTTTTTTAATGAGGACCCCACCTGCTGTACAGGGAGGAGTAAAGGAAAGATGCCAGGAAATGAAAGCCTGGTGAAGGAAATTAGAGATGACTAAGTATTCTTAAGAAGCCGCATCTAACACTAGACATAAAGGCTGGCATTGGAGAGGGGCCAGCCTGAGAACAGGAGCTGACTGTACTCCTTGCCAACTCCAGTGGGCAGAACCTAGTGGAGAGGAAGCTGAAAAAGGGCAGTTGAGGGGATAAAAGTGGATAAAAAGGAGGCTATTAGTTCAGAGTCTTTAAGAATAATTTGTGCTTTTACACTGCAGCTGTTATTTAAGTTAAGGGAACCAAAAGGCGGAAAAGAAAGGATAGAACCACACGTCTGCTTTAAGAAGAGTTACTAATAAAGAACACAGACCTTTCTCTGTCACTTCATCATCAGGCTTTATTTCTTCACTGCATAATTCCCTCTGGTCCTTGCTCCTCTGTGAGGGCTTCTGATGAATTAAGCTACACTGATGTGTTATTGGGTGCTGTACATTCATTGTATTTCTCTTCACAGGTAGTATATTTGTATTTCAAAGGGAATTCAAACTTGAGGAACTAATTTATCATGTGACAGTGGTAAACAATTAGGTCAAAGCCAAATTTTGCCCTCCCTATTCCTGTCACAGATCCATTAGTTGTGAGCTCAAAACACATTCTCTCTCTAGATTTCTGTTGAACTATTCATCACATTATTTAAACAAGTGGAGTATACAGTATAAACTATTATCTTAGAAAAGTATAAAGAAACAACAAAGGCAAGGTACAGGACTGAATGGCAGAGATATGTGACTTTACAAATGCCCTCACCCCTACCAACCCTGTGCTTGGTTGAAGGCATCTTCAGAAGCTGTAAGTTTCACCACTGTATGACATTTGAATTGATCATCAACAAAAGACTTACGTGGAAGTGGTTCATTCAGAGCTGGTTTCTTGCCAGAGTTTTCTAGGATACAATGGATTCTCCCAGAGCTTCTCTATGCCTGTGGCACCTTGTCAGATGACTACCTAACATAATTTATATTCTGAGGCACTAGGCAGGGTACAAGAACACCGACTTTCAGTCAACAGTGAACAGGTTTATTTCTCTGTGTTTTAAGGTAGACCAGCATTGTTCAGAAGAACTTTCTATGATGAAGGGAATGTTCTACATCTGTGCTGTCCAATACGTAGCCACTAGCCACATGTTTTTGAACACTTGAAATGTGGCTAGTTTGACTGGGAAAATGGAATTTGAATTTTATGTCATTTTAATTAATTTGCATTTAAATTTAAATAGCCACATGTGGCTAGCGGCTACTGTCTTATACAGTGCAGAAGTAGACCTTGGAAAATGAGGAAATTGAATAATTAACAACTTTTATCTTTAACATTAAAGAGAAGCCTGTTAGCCTGGGGTCACCCTTTTAAATCACTGTTTTTCCTGGTAGCTATGTATGTCTGTGAGTTTGAGTGACTATGATGTGACCTAATGTTTCCCCAGGAAACATGTAAATTTGGTGTTAAGGGTAGAGTCCCCTTGCCCTCTTTATCAGCCTCCAGGTAAGACTAACAAGTAGGACTGCTTTCTCTTCCAGACGCAGCAGGCATTGCCTCACAAAGCTGGACTGGGCTTTTTGGTAACAGCAAAAAGCTGGAGTCTTTCCAAAAAATAGAAGCTTTCCTTAAAGAAAAGACATTCTCTAGGTACTGGCTGTGGAAACAAGTAGAGGCCTCTTAAGTAGAAATAATGGCAGCCCTTCCTTCAACTCTCCCCAGGAATGACAGCATTAGTGGTATGAATACGTTAAAGGCTGGATCACTCAATCCCCACTCCAGGCGGATCAAGCATATACATATTTTTAATTCCTTGCCCTTGGTCAACCAACAAAAGGGGATTGGGACTGAAATCCCATGTGCGTCTCCTTGGAATTTACTTTGCTGAGACAGGATTAGGCAAGATAAAGGAAAAAGCAAGAAAATGAACACAAACACAATTAGACTAAACCGGCCCTGGAGTCAAGTCATGTGTAATTTCCAATAGAAAAAGATTTAATTATGCCATCATGACCAAAATCACTTATTAAGCGTCCATTTATATGTGATGCTGGACTGAGAAGATATACAGAAAAAGTCAGACTTGGTTTCAGCCCACTAAACAGACAATAATGAAACAGAGAGATATTCAGGATGGGAATTAAATACACTAATGAATATTTACATTCAATGCAAATGTAGCCCCCATAGAGCAGGCTTGAAACCCAAATACCTAAAGAACAAAGCTCTGGACTGTTGTCACTTGGATGGGTTGGATGCAGAAGGTTGGGGGAGGAGGAAGAAGGAAGTTACTTGGATCTGTTATTCTCTCTGTGATATACATGATGTGCTGTTTGTCCAATGGGGAAGTTATACGGGTAATGGCAGGTTGAGAGGGAGGAAGTCCAGAACTTATACAGCCTGGAAGCTGTTCTCTTTCTGCTCCAAACCAGAGAAATACAACCAAGCCTGCACCTCTCTCTGCAGCATATGCTAATGTAGGTCACAGAAGGTGTGTGGAAGAGAGAGACAGCAAGCGAGTAGTTGAACTCCATGAACCACCAGGTGTCCCTCTAAACGGGGTGGAGCAAGGGTTTTCCAACCCCAGGCCATTGAGATAAGAGAGGCAAACTAGTCTTAAAGCTAAGCATGAGGCTAAAGACCAAGAAACCAACTGAAGGCATCCAAAAGTTTGCCAAACCAAAGGAGCTAGAGGTGCAAAGTAGGTATGAAGTACAAAGCCGGGAATCTAGAAACCAGGAATGTGGGTGAAAGAAAATGGGTTGAGAAAAAAGAGAGAAATTTGGGGCAATTACTTAGAACAGTTACAATCATTTGAAGTTTGTCTGTAGGCTGGCATATGCTGAATTTGAAAAGTTAGATGAGTCATGGAGGTAATGACAAGTGGTGACTTTGTAGGGCAAAAATTGGAAGTTCCAGCATTGAAAAAATCTGTGCAATAGCCAATTAGAAACCTAGAGCTCAAGGATAGTCTGTGTCCAAACCAAAGTGTCATCTTTGAGAGATTAGGAAAATAAGGTGTGAAAATTCTCCAAGTGTGCTGGCTCTGATACAGAGAAATGGTTCTTCCATCACAGACTGGTGTGGGGACATGGAACAGTCTGGAACACAGACAAAGGCTAAGAAGAAGAAAAATCTAAAAGAATACAGGATCCTTTATCTTAAGCACAACTCCTTAAATGTCTTACCTCACTAAATCCAATGGGAATTTTTCAATCCTTGCTTATTTTCTTAGTCACATTTGATAGTATGGATCAGTGTTATCCTCTTGAAAACTTTGGCATTGGTTCGGTGACGTCACATTCTTCTGGCTTTCCTCCTCACTTGATATCAGTTTATGGAGCTCATAGATGGCCATAAGACAGTTGAATGAACTTCTAAAATTGTGTATGAACTATTGCTTGTTTGCACTTGAACATTGTTTTTCCCTTCAAAAAGGGGGTTTTAAGCTTTCTTTGGATCCTCAAAGTAGTCCTTCACTCCAAACAAGTTAAGAACCACTGCTCTATTCACTCTTCTTGGACGATCTCCTTCTTTTCTGAGGCTTCAGTTAAACTCTGTATGACAAAGACATCTGAATGGATATCTCCAGCCTGTTTCTTTCACCTGTGCTTTAGATACATATATCTAACTCTCTACGGAAAACACCAGCTGGCACATAAAATTCATCGTGTTCCAGATCAAATTCATTATTTTTTCCTACTGGCCTCAATTCTCCTCCTCTACCTGTGTTTTCTGCTTTGATTAATGATGTTATGTTTTCTTAAGTTTCCCCAAAAGTAGAATTTGAGCAAAGATTTGAGTGTGTTATATTTTAGAGATGATCCCAGGAAGCATTGTGAGGGCGTAGGGAAGTCAGGTTGGGAAGGGAAAATGGTCAATAAAGTGTAAACAATCACACCAGAAACCACTGTGGGAAACCAACATTATTCCTACTGAGAAAATTCTGTGAACACTATAGAACATAGACTAAAGCTGAGATATTTATACATTAGCTCCCATCTATCGTTTGTTGAGGACTGCTTTCCATGGGTGTTACTTCTCAGCACTGCTGGCCTCCAGCATGGATCCGCAAAATGTGCTTCAGTGGCCAGAGAAAGACCTCAGGTGAAGGAATGCAGTGGCTGGGAGCTGGAAATGTGTGTGGCATTTTCCAAGGGGGTAAAGTCAAGAAGACATGAGTGGGGCACCAACAGCATATACTACAACTATCCATCCAGTTGGTCAGGTTAGAAACCTGAACATAATCCTTTATTTCTTGCCTCTTTTTCATTCCTCACGTGCAATTATTTAGCAGGGACTGTTGATTCTATCTCTGAGCATCTCTCAAATTCATCTACCTCTCTCTTTAATCCCTATTCCCTGTCAGTTCACGCTGCCATTTTCTTTCACCCAGACATTCCACAGCAGCCCCCTAAATTATTTATTTTTAAAGAGAGGGGATTTTCTCTCTCTCTTTGCATTCTTTCCTCAGTTCATGAGATGGGAACTTCTGCTGGCCTTTCTCCCCTCAGGGAAATGCTGGTGAATGCCAACACTGCTACCCTCTCTATGAAGTTTAGTGGAGGAGACTTAACAGTTTTTGATTCCTCTCTGCTCCTGACTTCAATGCCCCACAAAGAGTATTGAATTTATCTGAGGGATGGTATTGGGGTCAAGGTCATTGTTCAGCATGGGGCTTTCTCTTTCTCACCCAAGCAATGCCCTCCACCTGTCTGCCTGTGAAGCAGCACCTTCTCCTTCCTGTTCCTGCTTCCGTGTGGCAAACTAACCAGAGAAAGGCCTCTCCACCTTAATATGGAGTTTGTATATTTCAAATTCATCCAATTGGATAAACTCAATTCAGAAGGAGGAAATAGGAGAAGCCATTAGAACTTGGGTCCCAGTGTCTATCAGGGAAATGTAAGTCAAAACCACAATGAGATATCAATTCACACCTGTTAGAATGGCTGTTATCAAAACAACAAAAGATAGTAAGTGTTGCCCAGGAAATTGCACACTGTTGATGGGAATGCAAAATGATGCAACCACTATGGAAAATGGTATGGAGGTTCATGAAAAAATATAAAATAGCACTACGATACGATCCAGCAATCCCACTGCTGGGTGTTTATCTGAAAGAACTGAAATCAGGATCTTGAAGAGATATCTGCATTGTCATATTCATTACAGTACTATTTATAATAACCAACATGTAGAAATAATCTAAATGTCCATTGACATGTAAATGGATAAAGAAAGTGTTTTATACATGCAATGAAATATTATTCAGCCTCAAGAGAAAGGAAATCCTTCCATATGTGACAACATGTATGAAACTTGAGGATATTATGGTAAATGAAATAGTCACAGAAGGACTAAATATTGTATGATTTCATTTATAGGAGGAGTCTAAAATAGCTAAACTCATAGAAGCAAACAATATGAGGGTAGTTGTCAGTACTCAGGAGAAAGGGCAAATGTGGAGTTGCTGTTCAACGGATATGAAAATTCAGTTTTGCAAGGCAAATAAGTTCTAGAGATCTGGTGTGAAACATTGTGCCTATAGTTAACAGTACTGTATTGTACACTTAAATTTGTTAAGAGAGTGATTTAAGTTAAGTGTTCTTACCACATACAGACATGCACACAAAAGTGTCCAGATGTGGACAATAAAATATGTGATCACCCTACATCTAACCTATACCTCCCCTTAGCATGACTTAGTTAATCTCGCCTTGGCTTTCCTTCCTCCTGTCATTGCCAATCTTCTTCCCCTGTGCTCTCAACTCCAGCTTGTTTTACTCCTGCATTCTCCTCTGCCTCACCTCTATGTGTCCTCAGCTGGAATATGCTTCCGTGCCTGCTGCCTGATTCATTAGCTAACCCCTACTGTTTATTGGGTCATAGCTTTGTTATCACTCCCTTAGGGAAGTCTTTCTTCACCATCTTAGCCTAGGTTACTGCTCACAGCACTCTGTGCTTTCCCTATTATGACATGTGTCACACTGCACTGCAATTACCTATGAAGGTATCTGTACCCCTGCTAGACTATGAACTCCGTTTAGACAGGGACTGTGCTCTGTTTGCCTTACTGTGCCCAACACTTGGTGTAAATTTACTCTCTGCACACTTTAGATTCTCAGGAGATACTTGTTGAAAAATGAAAATGTATAGAAAACCAACGTGTAACCTCATTATGTAAGTTCCATAGTTTGTTAAGGTAGTACAAGAGTTGGATGGATGAATTGCACAGTATATTTCTTAAAAATTACAAGGCACTTTAAATACAAAATGGTCTGCATAGGCAATGGGTAATGGCTATGACCTGGAGTGGGTTGAAAGGACTTGAAGAATGAATTGACTTGAGAAGATTGGAGAAAGCATGGAGGACAGATCCATAAAGACAATCGAGTGGGCCAAGGCACATAGACCCTTGACTTGAACCTAGCATGTTCAAGGGACAGTGAACAGAGCAGTTTGGCTCAAAAACACTATATGTAAATCAAGATGGAATCCGAAAATGTGTTTAAGTAACCCATAGGAAGGCAAGAAAAGATAAACACAGGAATAAGAAATCAAGGAAACAAATAGAAAACAAGTAATAAAATGGCATGCTTAAGCCCTAACACATCAATAATAACCTTGATTGTAAAATGGTGTAAATGTACCAGTTAAGAGACTGAGTGGACAAAGAATATAATCCACCTATATAGTTACTGCAAGAAACTCAGTTTAAATATAATAGCATATGCAGGTTGAAAGTTAAAAGAATAGAAAAACATATACCACGTAAACATTAATATTTTTTTAAAAAGCAGGAATGGCTATATTAACACTGGTCAAAGTCCACTTCAGAGCAAAGGAAATTACCAGGGACAGATAGGGGCATTACATAATGATGAAAAAAATCAATCCACTAAGACATAACAATTCTAAATGTGCATGCGCAAAACAACAGAGTTTCAAAATATGTGATGCAAAATCTGATAAAGCTGAAGAGAAATACGTAAGTAAATGCATAATTATAGTTGGAAACGTCAACACTGTACTCTCAAAAATTGATAGTACTACATTAAAAGGATAAGAAAGAAATACTGTGTGTATTAGAGTTTTCCAGAAAAAAAGAACCAATATTTTACACACATAAATATTGTGTGTGTGTGTGTGTGTGTGTGTGTGTGTGTGTGTAGGGGAGGGAGAGAAAAGGGGAGAGAGAAAGGGGTTTATTAAAAGGTATTGGCTCATGCAGTTGTGGAGGCTGAGAAGTCCCCTGATCTGCCATTTACAAGCTGAAGACCCCAGAAATTTGGTGGTATAGTTCTAAGGCCTGAGAACTAGAGGGCCAATGATCTGGTGCAGCTTAAGTCTGAAGGTCTGAGAACCAGGAGCGCTGAGGGCAGGAGATCAACATCCCAGAGCAAGTAGTCAGGCAGAGGGACCATGAACCCAATCTTCCTCCACTTTTTTTGTTCTATTCAGGTCCTCACCTGATTAGATGAGGCACATCCACACTGGGGAAGGCCATCTACTTTACTTAGGCCTCCAATCCAGATGCTAACTTCTTTAGATAACACCCTCACAGACACACCCAAAATAATATTTAATCAACTATCTGAGCATCTTATGGCTCAGTAAAGTTTTATGACACAGAAAATTAACCATCACATTGTGAACAACGGTATACTCATAAATTCAACAACTTAGGTGAAACAAAGCAATTCCTCAAAATGTACAAACTACCAAAACTCACCAAGATGACCCGAATAGATATAAAACCATTAAAAATGGAATTTGTAATTGAAAGCTTTTTTAAAAAGTAATCTCTAAGCCTAGATGGTTTCACTGGCGGATCCTACCAAACATGTAAAGAACTAACCCTCATTTTACACAATCTCTTCCTGAGAATAAATTATTATGGATGTTTTAAGCCACCAAGCTTTGATGTGGGTTGTTATGTAGCAATAGGTAACTGAAACACCAGGTTACTCACATTCTCTTCTAATGGTCTTATTCTTTCTGTAACCCATGACAGTCCAAACTGGCTCCTTCTCTGAAGATGAGCTATTATATTAATTATAGAGAATTTGGCTGGTCTATCTGCAGTTGTTCAGTTTCTACACTTGGCATAGAGTTGACCAGTGCCTTACTTACATTGTTCTGTTATTTCTGTTTCTGAATGTCTGTGCTTAATCTTAAGCAATGTTGAAACTCTTCCTAGGACACACTGAAGTAAAGTGAATCTCAGAGCACACTCCAGCTATTGTCATCTCAAATCCCTCTATCTTTCCACCTTAGGCCTCTGCTCTGCTCAGAGTGGCCATGGAGCATCTTTTTATCTTATGGTAAGGGAGAAACTTAGCTTGGTTTTTGTAGTTATAACTGTTATTTACTGGCAACATTTATTGACTGCTTACTATGTATCAGGACTATACATGTATTCCTCCATAGTTGTTATGTCTATGCCTATTGGCAGTTCTGGGTGGGAGATGTCTGCAGTCTGGTATACATGAGAATCAATAAGGAAACCCAAGAAACTCATTGCTGGGCCATTCCTCAAGTCCCAAGGTCCCTAGGCATTTCACCTTCTTCTTTCCACCTTTCAGAGTTTTCCTATACTCAGTTATTATGTTGTGTTATATACTTGGTTATGTTTAGGTTTTTATTTTAATTGTAAGAGAGAAGACCTGGGATGAATGGAGCTACTCCATTTTGGCCAGAAGTAGAAATCCATAACCATTTATTTAGCTTATGAATCTACAATTTGGTCAGGACTCAGTGAGGAAGGCTTATATCTGCCACTTGTGTTGTCAGCTGGGGCGACTCAAGTGGAGGCTGGAGGATCCACTTGAAGATGTCTCACTCCCATGACTGCCAAGTTGCTGCTAGCTGTTGGCTAGGAGCTGATCCAGGGCTGAGGGCTGGGGGCTTGGTTTTCTTCCGGTCTGGTAGCTGGGTTCTCAGGGCAAGCATCCTGCTATAAAAGAGAAACTGCATTATCTTTTATAATGGCCTTAGAAGACACATAGTATCACCTCTGCCTTAGTCAAAAGCAAGCCCTGATTCAAGGGGAGAGAATGTAGATGCCAGTCTTTCAATGGCAGGATTACTGAAAGCTCATCATAAGAAACCAGGTGGCATGGCAGATATTGTTGTGGCCATTTTGGAAGATATTAATATAATCTGCCATACCTGGAATCAAAATGATAAAAGGAACATGTACTCTGGCAGACCCAGGACAGAGATGATTGTTAATCCTCCCTCAGATAAGAAGCTCTTAAATGATGAAAGCTTGGAATTTTTTTTTAATGTAGCGATTAAGAGCAGGGCTTTTGAATCACTTGTCATGGGTTCAAATCTCATCTCCCACTTCTTGGTTGTGTGTCCTTGGACAAGTTGATTTATCTTCCCGTGCCTCATTGTCTTTATTTTTAGGGCGATAGTAACAATAAATACTACATAGGGTTTTGTTAGTATTAAATGGGTTAATGAATAGAAAATACTCAGCACAGTACCTGGCCCATGTAAAATTATCAAGCTATGGTGATTATTGAAGCTTTAGATGTGCATATCACAAATACATACATCATGTGCATTACTAGAATTTTAAATTATATTTATCATATAAATATATAGAATTATACACATTATGCTTTAATCATTATTAAAGTTGAATTCAGTTATTTTCAATGAACATTTTGGTTTTCTTCATAACGTCCTCTGTTAACAAATCCCTCTAGGTATCATTAAATGTAACTAATTCAGACAGGAATTTCCAGAATGGAAATTGCTATCAAGATCTTGGTGCACTGAGTTGGGAGAGGAGAGGAGGTAAGCTCCTCTCACAAAAAGCTGGCTGCCTTCATTAACCACCTGGACACCCATGAATATCCCACATCTTTCACTACTGCAACACCTACACAGAGTAGATGCTCTTTAAATGTGTCAATGGCTTTAAATTCACATTAATACCAGTCTCTCAGAAAACTCTTGGTTGGAGATTGCTAGCAATTACATATCTAAAAATTTCTCAGTAGGGAAGAGCTGGATAATAATATCACTTAATCAGAAGATACCAGTGGTCTGGCTGTGACTGTGTTTGCAGAAGTCCTGGCATCTCATCAATTTCTGGGCCTGCTAGATTAAGCAAATGCCTGAAATTCTGATGCTCTGAATATGAACTCCCTGATCAACCAGTTACTCTGATGCAGGCCCCAGATAAATCTCCAGGGCTCTGTTTCCCTTCCTGCAAAATAACATTCTCCTTCTTCACCTCTCATTTCTCCTGCTGAGTGGAGAAAGTGATATCTTTATGACCCTAGGAGGCAATGCATGATTTAGAATAGCTAAGTAAAGAGAGCCATAAACAATGGTTGGGATGCAGAGCACTCGCCACCTTCTAATTTATTTCCTCTCCATCTGACTTTAGATGGAAAAGTAAAAGTTGCTGTTTATTTGCAGGAACAATGTTTTTATGTCTCAGCTTTATTAAGCTAGATTTTGAGTCTGTTTAACATAAATTTCTCAGAGTTAAACCTCAGTTCCAACTAGATTTTCTAAGATGGAGGTATAAATTAAATGAAAGTTGGACAGGGTAAATAGTTCAGTAAAAGTATCTATATTGCAGCCTCTGTTGAGGCTTTGGGTCCACTGTGCCCAACATACTCAGAAGAAGGTGGGTAGGCCCTCTCCCCTGTCACTCAGACTCTAGTAAAACAGGCTGTGTTGACCTGCTAACCTCTTCATATTATGAGATGCTTCCTACACCAGACCTTCCCTTCTTTCTGCCACTATTGTGTGTGTCTAGCCTACTATCTTGGTTTGGTTCATCTTTCCCCCACCCAAAAGCAGACCCTGAGATGGGGATTTAGAGGAAGATTATTTGGAACATGACCAGGAAACATGTGAGGGAGAGGGAAGTGAGAAGGAAGGATGACAACAAAAAGGGTATTAATGAGAGGGTTACCTCTGTGGGCAACTGGGGAGCATTCCTACTCAGGATCCACTGAGAAATTGTGTGGAACACTCCTCAGAATTGAGAAGCAAGAAATAGGGTATTTATCTGTTAACTCCCATCTCTCTTTGGTTGAGGGCTGCTCTCAGTGCTGTTAACTCCCTGACAATTTCAGCCTGTCCTGTAGGTAGGCTGATAATTGTTTTGTAGCCATAGAAAGCCCTCAGGCAGAGTCACAAGTGTTTGCAGTAGAAAGTCACTGTAGGTGTACAGATGACAATAAGGAAACTGTCAACTGAAGCTGGGTGGGTCAAGGGAATATAGATGGGGCATCAACAAAGCAGCTGCAATGCCTGTATTCTGCTTCTTTTATCTTTTCTCACTGCCATCTCCCACCCCAGCACCTGGCCCACTCTTACCTTGCCTTTCAAATCTTGTTTCAATTAGCTCAGTTCTATTCGGCAACATTTGCTATTGTCTCACATCATCCAAACTCACATGTTTAAATTACCTGCTTGGCCTTTGTAGGTGTTTACTTTGTGATCCTTGGAATAAATAAAAGTGTAGACATGGCTGATAATGGATAAAGCTTTGGGGAGCCAGAGTAACTGATGTGATTGTGGGTAGGAATAGCAGAAATTGAGACTAGGAAAGGAGATTGGGACCAAATCATGAGGCCTGGGGAATTTTGTTAAGGAGTGTGAGCTGTGTTATGTATTTCATAATGAAGTATGGATTTTAAGTAGTGTGATCAGATAGGCACTGGAGATAGATAACTTCAGAGAAGTATGATAGGTAGAATAATTTGTGTGTGTGCAAGTGTGCATTTAAATCCCTCTGGGTGATTCTGATGTAGCTCCTAGTTTTGAGGCCCATTGACACAGGATGAAAGGGTGGGGAAGCCATTGAAAGGCAGACATTAGTGAGGGGCTATGATGATTAGTTTTATGTGTCAACTTGTCTGGACTATAGTACCCAGTTATTGAATCAGACACTAATCTAGGCATTGCTGTGAAGGTATTTTGTAGACATGAGTAACATTTACAGTCAGTTGACTTCAAGTAAAGGAAAGTATCCTCCATAATCTGGGTAGGCCTTACCCAGCTGACTGAATGGCCTTAAGAGTAGAACTAAGGTTTCCTTGAGGAAGAAGAAATTCTGCTTGTGGACAGTGGTGCAGCTCCTGCCTGGTGGCTCTGAGTCTGCTACCTATCTATACATTTTGAACTTGTCAGTTCCCATAATCATGTAAGCCAATGTCTTGAAATAAATCTTTCCTCCTCTCCCCCTGATTGTTTCTATTTCCCTGGTAGAATGCAGACTGACATGGGCCATTGACAAAGTTCAAATTGATGAAAATCTATCCGGGACTGTGGGAACAGAGATATGAATTGTGTTTAAAAGACATTTTTGAGATGGAATCTGGAGGTTAGAGGTAAGGCTTAAGGTAAGGGTTAGAAATAGAAAAAAAAAAATAAGGTAAGATTTATAGTCCTGGCGAGTGCAGGGATGGTTATGCTATGAATGGAGATTAAGAACTCAGGAATGATGACATGTTTGGTATGGGAAAGAAACCAGTATTTGGGGACACGGTAAATTTAAGGTGCTTGAGGAACTTCACTATTATGTCCAGCTGGCATTTGAAAACTAGTCTCATTCTCAGGAAGGAGCTGTTTGGGCTGGAGAGAAGAATATGATTGTTGAAAGAATGTTCTCTTTTTCCTAAATTATTCCTATTTCCTTTTTTAGTTCATTTCTATTTGTTCATCTTTTTTATGATAGCTGCTACTCTCAAATATCTGATGATCTTTGGAGGTCAGTTCATAGGCAGGCAGAAGCTACATTCAATGCTTATACTGTGTATAACTATGGGGGGTGGGATGAAGACCCATTGACATGTGTACCTAAGACAATTCTTTCATAAAGTACCCAGAGCTTTTGCATTCTTTACATTAACAGGCTCTAGTCTTGAGCCCTTGAAGATGACTGACATATTTTAAGTTTCTGTTTCCTGCCTTCCTTTTCCATAAATTCAATCCCATGTGCTTTTCCTTCTTGGGTTTCAAAATTTTTCATTCAATTCCAGTTTTCTTTTTAAATTTCTTTTCTTGTGTTACGATTTAATATTTTTGTATATTAAAAAATTGTATTTTTCTTTCCTTTGTATCTTAGAGGAGAAGTGTGGTGGATATTCTACGTTTGCCTCTCCAGATTTGCATTACAACCCAACTCTGCCCTCCCCTGTGTCTCAGGAGCTGACCTGTATGAGCTGCATCAATAGGCCCTTTTGCCCTCCATTTGGGTTGAGTTCAGCTAACAGAAGGCATTGACAAGAGACCAGAAGGCAGGAAATGAGAGACAGGTTAGGTGAGGCCAAACTTTGGTAAGGGTTTCATTCCTCTACCCATAGCTCCTATTCAACAATTCTCTCCTACAGCCACAAGTCTCACCAGGTTCTGGTAACCGCTCTCTCCCCTTGCCCACTCCGTGCTGGGGATGGTAATAGCTTAGTATTCTTGCTGAACCTGGGGTGCTTCACTATTCCTTGTTGCTTTCTCTTAATCCTACCTATACCTTGTAAGAGTCCCTTAATTGAACTCTTTTAAATCATACTCTTTGAGAGTTACCTCTAATTCCTGCCAGGATTCAGACCTATACAGGAGTGGAGAAAGATACATGAATTAGAAGCCCAGTGAAAGAGATGATGAGGGCATTTGGAGGTTTTCAATACCCATTATTTAACTTGAAATGACCAATTTTTCCATTTGTTTATTGTTGAGACACAATCTAAAAGTTAAAATTCCAACACTGGAATCGGATTGCTTGGGTCTAAATACCAATTCCACAATTACTAGCTGTGAATCCTTGGAAATTTACCTTACCATTTTGAGCTCCAGTTTTTTCATTTTAAAAATAGAGATCATAATAGTGTCTACCTCATTGGTGCTATTGTGAAGATTAACTAAGTTACTGTAAGTAAAATGCTCACAACAGCTCAAAAAGGACATATTAAATGCTAGCTGCTATGATTATAGTTGTTATCACTATTATTATCTCTTCTTCTCATTCTCCTATCTAACATGTAACAGGCGGCATGACTCAGCACTGCATTTAGATCTAGAAAGACTATTTTCTTTACAACAGGCTACCGCTTTGGTTTCCTGTGCAAAATTATTTAGCTGAACAGAGAGAAACTGAGCACTTTCATAAATTCTAAGAAGTTCCCACATTCATTGCATTTGTTGTACCCAGCATGCTAGTGCCCATGCCAGGATTCTTGAATTTTCAGTCTTCTTTCTTCTTTTCAACCCTCTACAACCAGGCAAAATTCTAAATTATGCTCTCTACCCCAGTAAAGGGAAACAGGGTTTCTGTTGCCTAAACTTGAGTGCATGAGTTTGGTGAGGAAGAGTTCTAGCCTCTATACTCTGGTGTCATATGCCTGTTTCATCAAGCCCATTCTCTTCTCAGTGTGATTGGTTTCATGCCTGACTGAGATGGAAAATCTAGGGATTTTACAGTTTTCAGATCTGCAGCTAACATTCTGGAGACTCTACAAACAAGACATGATGGAGTGTGAATTAGTTACTACTCAATGATGTTAACAGAATAAGAATCCGACTTAGTCAAGGTTCTTTTAGTTGTAAGTAATAGAAACCCACTCAAACTTGTTTCTGCCAAAAGGAGGAATTTATTATGAGAATACAAGGATAATCACAGAGCTCAAGGGCAGGAAGTAGAGCCAAGCTTCTTTGTGAATTGGAACCATGAGTAGAAAGCTGTAACAGCAGGTTTAGTTTGTCTGTCTGTCTCACTGCTTGTTCTCTTCCTATGTGGCTTTCTCACTCTTTATCTGCATGCATAGTAGGTAATAACTGGCCTGCAGTTCACACATTTACTTGTTTCCCTTCCAGCCACAAGAAGAGATTAACCAGCTCTTCAGAATCTCAATTGTATATTCCAAGGAGAGAGATTGTGATTGGATCAGTTTGGGGGCAATGTCTATCTCGGATCCAATTAGGTGTGATCTGAGGCTCAAGGTCACATAATACAATCATGGTTTTCAGAGTCCTATCTCTATGGACGAAGGGAGCAGTTCTCAGAAGAAAAAAACGGTTAATCTTGGGATAGACAGAGATCATTAAAGGTCTCTCCTTCATTTGCATTTTCCTCTTTCCTCTATTTTTTCCTATTCTCTCATGGTAGAAACCAATTTTCTTATATGATTAAAAAAACAACAACAAAAAAACTCTTTTCACTCTTTTAATAATTTCTCCATATTACTAAAATAACGGAATGTGACTCATAAATTAGATCTTAAATTACAAACCACCAGGATCTTGGAATTTTCTGAAACTGGAGACTGTAGACATTAAGGGTTCCTGGCAATTTAAAGTCAAGTTTTGTGTTCATTAGTTTGGGTATTTAGTGGGTGTTGCAAATATCATTGTGCTTTGTGAAAAAGTCAAAGTATCTTCTTGGATTTTATTATCTCTTCTAGAGACTAGCTTGATGAAATGTTTGTCAGTTATTGGCGTGCTGTGGTCTGAAGTGAGAGGCCAGTCTCCCAGTTTGGGTTTCAGTTACTTCCTTAGTTCAGGATGTTGTAATGTTACAGTAGGTAGTCAGGCAGACATGAACAGGGCAGGGAAGCACACCCCTCCCCCATCCCACCAGGAATGTCAGGCAACCTTAGGTGATGGTCAGGTGGTTATTAAGGTGTCTTTCTAAAATAACAATTGGTTGCAGCCAGTGCCAGGGAAAGGCAGTCTCCCAATAAACAGAAACACCTGAAATTGGTGATCAGCAGCTTCCCAATATCTTAGGAGTTGGGTGAGTGGCTGAAGCATACGCATTAATAGGCAAAATAGCAGGGTTTAACTGGTATAGGACCTTCTAGGGATGTTTGACTGGTCCCTATGAAAGGGAAGAATGCCTCAAGTGAGCATGCATACAACTTCAGTAAACACACCGTGCATGCTCACTTCCCAAGTGCTAGCAGGCCACTGCATGTATGGACAGCCCACTCCAAGGGAAGAATCAGGGGAGAAGGGACGCAAGACCCCGGAAGCATGCCAGCGTATAAAACCCCAAGTCAAAAGGTCAAACCATGCACTTGATCTCTCAAGTCACCTGTTGGCCGTCTTCCAAGGGTACTTTACTTCCTTTCATTCCTGCTCTAAAGCTTTTTGATAAACTTTTCACTCTGCTTTAAAACTTGCTTCGGTCTCTCCTTCTGTCTTACTCTCGTCAGTTGAATTCTTTTTTCTGAGGGGGCAAGAATAGAGGTTGCTGCAGACCCATATTGATTCACTGCCGGTAACAGTAATCCATTAATGGCCTGACTATCGTTTGTTCTTGTGAATTGTTACCATGAGTACAATCTGGCTATAAGAATAGGATGAGGATTTCTCAGCAGTGACAACAGTGGTGGCAGTAGCAGAGAAGAAAGAATGACTATGTGATACATTGAATACTCAGTAGTGTCTTACAGAATATTGCAAGATACCCATCGCTTTATGTGTGTGAGGGCAGGTAATCATCACTGGGCAAAATTCTTCATGATTTGGGGATTTATATGTTGGACCTTAAGAGGGTACTTGGAATAGTCTCAAGAAAAATGACATGGGTTTCTAGGTACGATCTTCTCTTCTTTCCAGGTTGACCTGTTTTCACTTTGTGTTTTTGAAGAACATCATGCACTTGTCATGTTGCTCAGTGTCAATCCCAAAGCATCAGTTTAGTCATGGAAGGGTAATTTCTTTCAGTGGACTGAAAAGGAAGACCTACAATATGGGGAAGATGAAACTCTGTTGCTTACAACAGCCCCTGGACATCAGGGGCAATCTGATTAAACATCTTGGGCAGAGAGACAAAGAAATTGCTGTGAGCTCTCTGTGGAGCACCTTTCACTTTGGAAGTTTCTTGTTCACAAGAGTCATCTTCTGTCTAGCAAATAGCACCAACAGCAATGAGATATTATGCATTCAATGGCTGTTTTATCTTCTGCCTTTTCTTATTTGTTTTCATTGTTGAAATAACAAACTTTGAAAATATCATCTATGTCAGAGACATATGCCTTGACCTTCACCACTGGTTCCTGCAAACCCACAGGGAAAGCAGACAGCACAGTGGGCGAGGGCTTGATCCAGCGCAGGATTTTAATTTATCGTTTCTGGAACACAAACTGTAAAATGGATGCCATAAGAGGTACAAGTAGGTGTTGCTGCTGATTAGTAGGTTTAACCACATATATCTTCTTACTGGCCAAGTAAATAAAGTCACCGCCCAGAGCATTTAAGATAATAAACCATGAGAAACCATAAAGAATTGAAATGTACTTTTTCTACTAATTCTCTAGCACTGCTTTTACTTCACTCTAGTTGGGTAGGGAAGTGGTTTTTATGAGGTTGTGTTATTCATTTTTTAAATAAATGTTTATTGAGCACCTACTATGTGCAAAGGATTATCTTAGGCCTTGTGTAAATAAACACCAGCACACGGACAGGTATAAAAAGAGACAAATGGCATTACGAGTAGAGGGGTGAGTGTAGAGATTCTCATTTATTCCTTGCTGCCTTTGTCTCATGCTGATTCTTTCTTTTTCATTGATCTGAAAGGACATACTGGTAACTTGAAAGCTCATGACATTTCTCCTGATCCCCTTATTATTTCTGTGGCAAAGAAGCTCTTAGAACTTGTGCTGAGTAGAGAGTGGTGACAGCCTCCTTGCTGATCACATTCCCCTAAGGCCTGGGTGTGACTGAAAGAGAAAATACCACTTTAGTCCAGGAAGCATTTGAATTGATTTTGGTGCACCCACACTGACTTCAGTAATACACCATTCTCTAGAGCACAGGCTTTCAGGAAACTCAACTGTGGTGGATGCCATGATGTGCTGATTGCCCTTCAGAAATGAAGCACTTACTCCCCCAGTTGCTGGGAGTGCTGCCTGCAGACTGTCTTCAGCTGTCAGCCTTTTTGGACATTGCCTCCACTGAAGAAGACTGCCTCACCTGAGATCTCACCTCCTTCCTGGGGAAGTTTGTATACAATGACTGAGCAGCGTACAGACATGAAAGTCCGACCCCCTTGTTTTAACCTGATATAATCCTGAAGGGCCATCCCAGATCCAGAGCTACCCTGGGGTTGGCTGAACCTTTGTTGGGCTTTCAGAACAGCCTAACTTCTCCTTATGCCCACTCTTGCTTCCTTCTCCTCCTCGTCACAGGGCTGAACATCTAACATAGCACCTAATAAAGGTCGAGGCATGCTCATCTCTGTCTCAAGTTCTGCTTTCCAGAAACCCTAACTGTGATATCAACCCTCCAGAACACAGCCTGAACTCAGAAGCAGGTAGGAAAGGAGCATGAGAAACTACAATAGTCATCATGAAGCTCTTACACAAAAGACTTGGGGACCAGGTGAAGCAAAATAGACACGGAGATAAGTAAACAAAATATTCTCTGTTCCTGTGTGGCCCTGATGAGTGCCTGGACAGTGGCTGAACATTCCCATGTTTAATGCTTCCTTCATGAGCACTTGCAAGGCAGCTCTGGTGGCAACAAGTTCCCTCAGCCTTTGCTTCTCTGAAAAGGAACTTATTTATCCTTTGCTTACGAAGCTTAGTTTGAGCAGATATGAAATTCTGGGTTGGGAATTCTTTTCTTTAGGAATGTTGAATATTGGCCCCTCAATCTCTTTTGGCTCGTAGGGTTTCCCTGAGAGGTCCGCTATTAGTCTGCTGGGCTTCCATTTGTAGGTAACCTGGCCTTTCTCTCTGGCTTCCCTTAACTTTTTTCTTTTTTTTTTTTTTTCATTTTGACCTTGGAGAATCAGATGATTATCTGTCTTGGAGATGATATTCTTGTGGAATATCTTACTGGGGTTCTCTGTATTTCCTGAATTTGAATGTTGGCCTGTCTTGCCATGTTGGGGAAATTCTCCTCGATGATATACTGAAGTATGTTCTCCAACTTAGTTCTATTCTCTCTGTCGCTTTCAGGTACCTCAATCAGTCATAGACTAATTCTCTTCACATAAATCCCACATTTCTCAGAGGTCTTGTTCATTCCTTTTCAATCTTTTTTAAAATTATACTTTAAGTTCTGGGATACATGTGCAGAATGTGCAGGTTTGTTATATAGGTATACATATGCCATGGTGGTTTGCTGCACTCATCAACCCATCATCTACATTAGGTATTTCTCTAATGCTATCCCTCCCCTAACCCCCGATCCCCTGACAGGCCCCAGTGTGTGATATTCCCCTCCCTGTGTCCATGTGTTCTCATTGTTCAACTCCCACTTATGAGTGAGAACATGCAGTGTTTGGTTTTCTGTTCCTGTGTTAGTTTGCTGAGAATGATGATTTCTAGCTTCATCCATGTCCCTGCAAAGGACATGAATTCATCCTTTTTTATGGCTGCATAGTATTCCATGATGTGCAGAGCCACTGTGGGACACTGCTGGGGGGATCCTTACTTGACTGGATTGTTCAGAGTCTCCAAAGCCCACAAACACAAATGGCTGAGTCAACCAAACAGCAGAGATGGCACCCACCCCTCCCCTTGGAGGCTCCATCCTGTCTCAGGCAGGCTTCACCCTGTTGCCAGCGGCTGGCTGGAATTTCAAGCCAGTGGGTCTTATCTTGTGAGATGCTGTGGAAGTGGGGTCCACAGAATGATGCTGCTTGAGTTCCTGGATTCTGCCGCCTTCCTAGGGGTATGTGTGGACCTTCTGCCTTGCCTGAGTTGCAGACATGTTTGTTGGGGATCATGGGGCCAGATTATGCAAAGCTTCTGGGTCTATGCATGCCTGAGAAGCTGCTCTGCCAAGACTCCACATAGCTCTGTGTGTCAGACCTAAGGTCTTGGTGGCATGGGCTCGTGAGGGGATCTCCTGATCCATGGTTTGCAAAGATCTGTGGGAGAAGCACAGTTTTCCATGAGCGCAAAATCATTCACCGCTTCCCTTGACTGGGGTTCCCTTGGCTCTGTGTCATTCCCTGGGTGGGCCATTGCCCCGCCCTGCTTTTCTTTTTTCTCTGTGGGTCGAGTTATTTTCCTCATCAGTCCCAGTGCGACTACCTGGATATTTTAGATGAGGGTGCCGTATTCACTTGCCCCTTTCTTTCCTCTTTGTGAGCGCTGCAGACCTCAGCTGCTTCTAATTGGCTATCTTGGCCCATCTGAACTCTCTTTAAATTATACCCTGACTCTTTTGATTATTTTAGGTTGACATTTGATGATCAGCAGATGGGACCTGAAGCAAGCTTCCTACAATTCTCGCTGCTTTGCTAACATTTGGAACTTTAGTGCAGCATAAGTGGTTTTCACTTATTTGGCTTCATCAGAGCTGAAGAGGGTCCCTGGCATGGCTTCTCTCAGGTTTTGAATCTCCCTAGTTTTGGCTAAGATTCATACTTTATTCAGGCGTTCTGATTCCACACTCAACAAAACTGGAATTGAAGCTTCACTTTTTTTTTTTTTTTTTTTTTTTTAATTATACTTTAAGTTCTAGGGTACATGTGCATAACGTGCAGGTTTGTTACATATGTATACTTATGCCATGTTGGTGTGCTGCACCCATCAACTCGTCAGCACCCATCAATTCATCATTTATATCATGTATAACTCCCCAATGCAATCCCCCCCCTCCCCCCCCCCCCTCCCCCCCCCCCCCTCCCCATGATAGGCCCCAGTGCGTGATGTTCCCCTTCCCGAGTCCAAGTGATCTCATTGTTCAGTTCCCACCTATGAGTGAGAACATGCGGTGTTTGGTTTTCTCTTCTTGTGATAGTTTGCTAAGAATGATGGTTTCCAGCTGCATCCATGTCCCTACAAAGGACGCAAACTCATCCTTTTTTATGGCTGCATAGTATTCCATGGTGTATATGTGCCACATTTTCTTAATCCAGTCTGTCACAGATGGACATTTGGGTTGATTCCAAGTCTTTGCTATTGTGAATAGTGCCGCAATAAACATACGTGTACATGTGTCTTTGTAGTAGAATAATTTATAATCCTTTGGGTATATACCCAGTAGTGGGATGGCTGGGTCATATGGTACATCTAGTTCTAGATCCTTGAGGAATTGCCATACTGTTTTCCATAATGGTTGAACTAGTTTACAATCCCACCAACAGTGTAAAAGTGTTCCTATTTCTCCACATCCTCTCCAACACCTGTTGTTTCCTGACTTCTTAATGATTGCCATTCTAACTGGTGTGAGATGGTATCTCATTGTGGTTTTGATTTGCATTTCTCTGATGGCGAGTGATGATGAGCATTTTTTCATGTGTCTGTTGGCTGTATGAATATCTTCTTTTGAGAAATGTCTGTTCATATCCTTTCCCCACTTTTTGATGGGGTTGTTTGTTTTTTTCTCGTATATTTGTTTGAGTTCTTTGTAGATTCTGGATATTAGCCCTTTGTCAGATGAGTAGGTTGCAAAAATTTTCTCCCATTCTGTAGGTTGCCTGTTCACTCTGATGGTAGTTTCTTTTGCTGTGCAAAAGCTCTTTAGTTTAATTAGATCCCATTTGTCAATTTTTGCTTTTGCTGCCGTTGCTTTTGGTGTTTTAGACATGAAGTCCTTGCCCATGCCTATGTCCTGAATGGTACTACCTAGATTTTCTTCTAGGGTTTTTATGGTATTAGGTCTAACATTTAAGTCTCTAATCCATCTTGAATTAATCTTCGTCTAAGGGGTAAGGAAAGGATCCAGTTTCAGCTTTCGACTTATGGCTAGCCAATTTTCCCAGCACCATTTATTAAATAGGGAATCCTTTCCCCATTTCTTGTTTCTCTCAGGTTTGTCAAAGATCAGATGGCTGTAGATGTGTGGTATTATTTCTGAGGACTCTGTTCTGTTCCATTGGTCTATATCTCTGTTTTGGTACCAGTACCATGCTGTTTTGGTTACTGTAGCCTTGTAGTATAGTTTGAAGTCAGGTAGCGTGATGCCTCCAGCTTTGTCCTTTTGACTTAGGATTGTCTTGGCAATGCGGGCTCTTTTTTGGTTCCATATGAACTTTAAAGCAGTTTTTTCCAATTCTGTGAAGAAACTCATTGGTAGCTTGATGGGGATGGCATTGAATCTATAAATAACCTTGGGGAGTATGGCCCTTTTCACGATATTGATTCTTCCTATCCATGAGCATGGTATGTTCTTCCATTTGTTTGTGTCCTCTTTGATTTCACTGAGCAGTGGTTTGTAGTTCTCCTTGAAGAGGTCCTTTACATCCCTTGTAAGCTGGATTCCTAGGTATTTTATTCTCTTTGAAGCAATTGTGAATGGAAGTTCATTCCTGATTTGGCTCTCTGCTTGTCTGTTACTGGTGTATAAGAATGCTTGTGATTTTTGCACATTAATTTTGTATCCTGAGACTTTGCTGAAGTTGCTTATCAGCTTAAGGAGATTTTGGGCTGAGACGATGGGGTTTTCTAAATATACAATCATGTCATCTGCAAACAGGGACAATTTGACTTCTTCTTTTCCTAACTGGATACCCTTGATTTCTTTCTCTTGCCTGATTGCCCTAGCCAGAACTTCCAACACTATGTTGAATAGGAGTGGTGAGAGAGGGCATCCCTGTCTTGTGCCAGTTTTCAAAGGGAATTTTTCCAGTTTTTGCCCATTCAGTATGATATTAGCTGTGGGTTTGTCATAAATAGCTCTTATTATTTTGAGGTACGTTCCATCAATACCGAATTTATTGAGCGTTTTTAGCATGAAGGGCTGTTGAATTTTGTCAAAAGCCTTCCAACATCATCCTGATACCAAAGTCTGGCAGAGACACAACAAAAAAAGAGAATTTAAGACCAATATCCCTGATGAACATTGATGCAAAAATTCTCAATAAAATACTGAAGCTTCACTTTTAAAAGTAGGAGTTTCATTTGTTATTTCTTTAGAGATTCTACTGTTTGCTGATACTAGTATTAGTATAATTTGGTTTTGTTTTGAAAGCTAATAAAGTACTGATACATGCAACAACATGGATGAACATTGAAAACATTATGATAAGCGAGGGAAGCCACTCACCAAGGACCACATACTGTATGTTTCCATTTATATGAAATCTCCAGAATAGGCAAATTCCTAGAGACAAAAGTGAGATTAGTAGTTGCCAGGGGTGGAGGTGGGTGGGTGGGGGAATGGGAAATGATAACTAAGGGGCAAAGGATTTCTTGTCAGGTAATGAGAATATTCTAAAGCTGATTGTGGTGACTGATGCACAACTATACGAATACTATAAGCCACTGGATTGTAAACTTTAAATGGGTGAATTGCATGGCATGGTATGTCAGTTACATTTCAATAAAGCCGTTTAAAATACACTCATGAAGACTAACTGAAAGCTCCTCAAGTGAAAAACATGCTATTATCTTGCCAGCCTAAGGCAATTTTTACAAAAGGCTCTCCAGACTATCTTCTAGTTCTCTAACCTAGATGGGCTACTTGAGTTTCTATCAACTATTTTCCTTTGACTGCTCACAGCAGTTCCACCCCTTGGCTGAACTCCCATCTCAGACCTAACCCTTGCCCCTCAGTCTGTCATTAGTGCATTGAACCTTTTTCCCTATGGCTCACTCTGGTTCCACGGTCCTTACCCTCATCTCCACCAGTCCCAACACTGCTCTCCCTCCTGTCTCAGTCTGCCGAGCAAATTTCTAGCACATGATCAAATTAGCCTCCCTTGAACCCTTGCAGGTATATCCCCCTTACAAAATATCATCTAGTGCTCTCAACAGAGACAAGGCTAGGAGACCAGCGGTCAGAGATGCTGGAGAGAGGGGTTTGAGCACTGGGAGGAAGATTGAATTAGAATGACCAATGCTTCTAAAAATTTAATGTGAACACAAATCAACTGAATCAACCGGGGGTCTTGTTAAAATGCAGATGCTGATTTGGCAGCTCTGAGACCTTAGGTTATGCATGCCTAATAAGCTCTCAGGTGATGCTCTGCTGGTCCTGGAACCCCACTTTGAGTATTAAGGAGACAGACCATCCCTGAGGTCTATTTTAGCTCTTACATTCCATCTTATACTTGATCAAGTTGATCACAGGAGACCCAGCTACATCCCGTCTGGCACTGCTGATGCAACTCATGAACAGCTCCTGCAGAGTTCTCTCCAGAGGCCCTGGAAGTGCAAGTTACAATGTAACAGTGGAAAATGGCTTTTCTCTTAAGCGGGATAATATTGCTTGCATTAAGAGGCATATCAACCAAAGATGGAACATAAAATATGATCAAAGTACCATCAAACCATCTTTGTCTCATCAAAGTTGATTAATTTGTGAAGAATGTTTTTATTTGACTTATATTTAAGTCTCATTTGTTAACGGATGGTATATAAAACCATTTTTAGAAGTTGGCAAACTGTGCCAGGAGTAGCAGAAAAAGAGAACTCAAAAGTGTTAGGATAATTTTTATTTTAAGGATTGATTCACAACTCTAGAAAGTCAAGAGAGTAAAGTCTATAATTTTTAGATTACACTAATTATTACCATCACCATGTTATTAATTTTATTATTATTTTAAATCAGAATAATTCATGAAAATGGTTTTAAAAATCAATTTGTACAGAAACATGTGTAATAATAAACAGTAGTCCCTGATATCACCCCTTCCCAGTTGCATCTATTTTTAAATGACTCTGTCCCCTTTTTCTTTGTAGCTACTTCCACATTCCTAAACACAATGTATTATTCTACTATTTCTTGATGTATCAGTTGTACACATGATATATTGACTTCCTCTATAATAAATGAGAATTTTTCTTCTGTATTTCTTCTCTCCTCATCTTACTAACAAATTCATATGCCTGTTTCAGTTCCACTGTCAGTTACCTCTGTAGATTTAAGTAATACATTTTAATTATATCAACTAGATACAAAGTATAGAATCCTTAACTCCTCACTTTTTAATGAGAATCTTAAGGATGCTACCTTTTCTTAACTCTTCTCTCACATGTCCACCTCCTAACTTTTGCCCCCATACACTTGCATTTCTTTTTTTTTTTTTTTTTTTTTTTGAGACGGAGTCTTGCTCTGTCGCCCAGGCTGGAGTGCAGTGGCCAGATCTCTGCTCACTGCAAGCTCCGCCTCCCGGTACACTTGCATTTCCATTTGAAGGTTCATAACAACCATGAACATATAATTCAAGTAAGTAAATCTTCTCCTTTTCTGTGGGTTAATTCTACAAGTGGAAAATCAAAAATGTTTACATCATTGTAGCTATGTAAATATTGTTCACTGCCAGACAAAGTAGTGTTACTGTGACATTTCATTTCTCCAAAGATATTTCTTAAATTTTCTTATTGTCTTTTTATTGCAGTAATAGAATAGGCCCTCAACTTGAGATATTCTTACTCAAAAAGTACTTACTTTTTTAGTTAAAAGTCTCAGAAAATTCCCAGATCTTCTTTTCTTACCTTAACATAGTGTCTTAATCCACTTGGTGCTGCTATAACAGAATACTACAGACCGGGTAATTTATAATGAATAGAAATTTATTAGCTTATGGTTCTGGAGGTTGTGATGCCCAAGATCAAGGAGCTGGCATCTGGCGAGGGCCTTCTTGCCATGTCATCCCATGGTAGAAGGGAAGAGGGAGAGAGAGAGCAAGAGGTTGAATTTACAACCTGAAGTCCTTTTATAATCAGCATCAATCTATTCATGAAGGTAGAGCCCTCAAGACTAATTAGGCCCCACCACCCAACAGTGTTGTATTGGGGAATAAGTTTTCAACACATCCTTTTTGGGGGACATAGTCAAACCATAGCATATGGGTTTTGGACCTGTTTGAATTTTGTTATGTCCCCAGCTCATCTTTTTTTTCTAGTTCTCAGTGAAGTTTGAGCTCAGATTGCTTCAGGACACAGGATAAGAACAAGCATCTGGCTCTTCAAAGCTTGCTCTGGAGTAAAAGACCTACAAATCTTAGATGATTATCTGAGTGCTGGAAGGTCAAGACTCCTTTCCCTTGCATCAGTATTTTTTAAACTGCAGCTCACTACCTAATACTGGGACATGAATTGAATTTTCTGGGTCACAACCAACATTTTGAAAAAGTGAAATAGAATGAACAGACGTCATCACCCATAGTAAGGTTTAAGTATTAACCTTAATTAACCTTATTAAAATAATATGTATATGTATATATTTGTATGTGTGTTCTGATTGCATGTAAAATATATATTTATGTTGGTTGCTATTAAAAACGGTTGAACAATCCTGCCTTGCATGCTGAATGGGTCTCTTTTTGGCCTGATTTCTGGTTTTAAAGTTGCCCTTTTTGATCAGTGTATAACACTCCTTGATACTGAGGAGATGGGACCTCACTGTGTCTAACAGAGCTTCAGGCTCTTCTTTTTTTCTGAAATTCATCTTCCCACGTGAATTATTGAGACCTGTTGTGGCTCAAGTTCCCTATGGATTTCTGGACCTCATCTTCACTGGGACTCCTGGTGGGAAATGGCTGGTCTCCCTTTGTGCCTTGCCTGATGTATTGATAAACCAGAACAGATCATTTATTGATCAAATTATCTTCAAAGTAATCATGATATAAAATGAGTAATACTGGCCAGAAAAGAATGTAGACAGTGAACATTTTCTTGAACTTCAAGTATATTATGCCAGTGTTAAAAAGTAATAAGAATAAAGATTACAGTACAAAAAGGGACAAAATGTATAGATGAATACTTTTTAATTACATGACTGTCATGTTGGGGGAAAATGGTGACATGGCCAGGGCACACATAAAGAAACATGTCTGAAAGCGTTAATACCACCAGGTTCACAGAACAATTTTGTTCATGAAATAACAAAATTGAAGTACCTTGGTTTCTGTTTCTCTGTATTTATAATCATTTTGCTATCACTTCTTATTTTGAATCTACTGTTTAAATGCAGGGATGTGCTGTACTACAGGGGATGAAGCAAGGAACTTCATCCAAAGTGAGCTCCATTCACTTAGAACTATCATCTTCTCTAGAAATGGGCCCATGTAGCTGAGACTACACATGTCAGGATATCTCTATAACTGGGAGTTCTCTGAATTCATTTCCTTGTAAAATACCATGTTGATCGAAGAATAAGCAATACAAAATGCTGTTTTGAAGTTTATGTATATGTAACAGTTTTAAAGCTTAAAAGCAATCACGGCAACAAAAGATTTTTTTTTTTTTTTTTTTTTTTTTTTTTTTTTTTTTTTTTTTTTTTACAGGGGTAGTATTTTCTTGCTGATTTGTTTAAAATTGCTAGCACATGGTGAAAATCAAGCAGACGGACTAGCTGGTGTTATGATTGTTTTAAAATAATCTATAAACAATGTAGTCTCTTACTGTCTGTACCTGGGATTGACTGTTCTCACTGCTCTACCTGTGGTACCCCAAATTCCAGGAAGAAAAGCCCCTCTTGCTCTTTTATTAGCTCTTTTGATAATGCATTTAGAGTCCTCAAATAGAATTAGGGAAATGAAGCTGTGAAACACAACACAGTGTTTCTTGCTCACAGCTAGCCCCTCATTTTCTTTTGGTAGACTTTAAGCCAGGGAACAGGTCTATGGACTTTTCTTGGCTCTAAGATTGTACTCCCAGAAAGTGTGTATGTGTGTGTGTGTGTGGTTGTGGGCAGGAGATGGATGGTAGGCTTTGGTTGGAATGAGGAAAACACACGGAAAGAAATTCGGCTACAGAAGGTTCATAGGATGCACATACATGCCAAGTGAAAGAAATCCTTGGACCTCCATAATACTTCTAAGATAAAGTCTAATCAAAATCTTGGGTGATATTTGCCAATATACTTCAAGTTTACATGGGCACTGCCTCTTTGCTTCTCACCCCCATCCTCAGTTGTTTTTCTCTCAGTTACAAACACCAACTCACCAACTCAAACTTTCCTCAGATTCTATAAGCAGAGCCACAGGTTGTTTGGTTTACCTTTTCTTTTCTTTTTCTTCACTTTTCAAATAGGAGAACATCTGTGACTGACTTAATCTGCCTCCAGCATTATAAATGTGCCTTTGTTGCTTACTTTCTTACTTGTTTCACTGGCAAGGGTCCTAGCTTTGTACACATGTAGGTTACCAACTTAAGTCCACCCAGCCTAGCCTAACTTTCAGAGCTCAGTCAGGGGGTTTCTTCCAGAGGGAACAAGATACTTAAAATGGAGGAACAGCTTGGTGCTAATGAAATTGTTTCAAACAGGAACTCTCTGGCTTCAAACTGTCTTCCTGTCTTATTTTGAGCTCATCATTCTCTTGCCTGAATTCCACATGATAACTAGCCTGGGCTTCTTGATTTCTCCTCTTGTGTTATACACACTTGTATCCTGCCATGTATCCCTGGGCTTCCTACTGGCCATAGGGCCAGCTTGGCCTCTGCTTCCCCTTCAGATTCAGCTAGTGGAGAAGGTACTCTCATCTTTCAAGGTTTAGTTTCAAGGCTGCGCCTTCAATGCAGTCTGTTATCCCAGCCAAATGCCCTTTGTCCTTTCTCTACAGCCCTAAGTCCCTTACTCTGTTATTGCCCACGTGACTTGCAAAGCTTGGTGCTCTGCACTGTAGATATCCACTAGCGAGGGCGGGGGGGAGGCATCTTATGCAACCAATGGTCTATAAACCACTTGAAGGTAGAGCCTAACTTATTGAACAATTTTTTTTGTTCACTATACTGTGTACCATATATCCTTGAACAAAATGTATGCACCATAAATTTGTTTAGTGGATAAAAAGTTTAAAAATGGAATGAGAGTTACAAAATGTATCCCAGCATTAATTGAGTGTGTGTGTATATGAGGCTATTATTTAAACATTTTCCATGATTCTGTTCATACAAAGCAATGCCTTTCAAAACAACAAGAAAAAGACAAATATTCCAATAGATAATTTGGAAAATAATGTGATCATTTAAAAAATATGTTGATTAGATATTTGTGTTTCTTCTTTTGTAAAATGTGTATTGACTATCAATAGCAATCAAGGAAATACAAATCGAAACGACAGAAAGAAAGCCGCTTTTTGGCCTGAGTGGCAAAGGTCTTTTAAAACAGTGTAATACTTAGTGTTTGGAAAAGTTCCATGTGGGATCTGATATGCTGCTGAGAGATAGTAAGGTTTGATAACCTTTCTGAATAGCAGTTTGCATCAAGAGACGTAAAATGTGCATATTCTACAACCATTTTAGAAAACTGTTTGACAGAATATACTGAGAATAAAAATATGCCATCTCAATAAACTAGTATTTCCACTCCTAAGTATTAATACATATCCAACAGAAGTTTGTGTGTATGTGTCCCGTGGTGAGCAGGTCTATGCACAGCTACCCTGAAAAGTCTGAGGAAGATGAGGAGCTGAAGAAAGAGGCTGATATATGGTACAAAACGAGTAGTACAAAAACAAACGCATTGAGCAATGAAACAGAATAGAGAGCCCAGAAATCAGGCTGCACACCTACAACCATCTGATATTTGACAAAGCTGACAAAAAACAAGCAATGGGGAAAGGACTCCCTATTCAATAAATGGTGCTGGGATAACTGGCTACCCATATGCAGAAGATTGAAATTCCACCCGTTCCTTACACCATACACAAAAATCAACTTGAGATGGATTAAAAACTTAAATGTAAAACTCAAAACTATAAAAACCCTGAAAGACAACCTAGACAAAACCATTCTGGACATCGGGCAAAGATTTCATGACAAAGCTGCCAAAAGCAATTGCAACAAAAGCAAAATTTAACAAATGAGATCTAATTAAACTAAAGAGCTTATGCACAGCAAAAGAAACTGTAAACAAAGTAAACAGACAGCCCACAGAATGGGAGAAAATATTTGCAAACTATGCATCTGACAAAGGTCTAATATCCAGCATCTATAAGAACTTCAACAGATGTATAAAGCCAAACAAACAACCCCATTAAGAAGTGGGCAAAGGACATGAACAGACACCTTTCAAAAGAAGACATACATGGGGCCAACGAGTGTATGAAAAAA
Source organism: Rhinopithecus roxellana (assembly GCF_007565055.1). Classification (NCBI taxonomy): domain Eukaryota; kingdom Metazoa; phylum Chordata; class Mammalia; order Primates; family Cercopithecidae; genus Rhinopithecus; species Rhinopithecus roxellana. The sequence continues at coordinate 32,662,182 of NC_044555.1, read as the reverse complement.
AGCTCAACATCACTGATCATTAGAGAAATTCAAATCAAAACCACAATAAGATACTATCTCACACCAGTCAGAATGGTCATTATTAAAAAGTTTTAAAAAGTAAAGTAAAAGAGATGCTGGTGAGGTTTTGGAGAAAAGGGAACACTCATATACTGTTGTAGGGGTGTAAATTAGTTCAACCATTGTGGAAAACAGTGCGGCTATTCCTCAAAGAGCTAAAACCAGAACTACTATTCAGCCCAACAATCTTATCACTGGGTGTGTACACAAAGGAATATAAATTGTTCTGTCATAAAGACACATGCACATGTATATTTGTTGCAGCACCATTCACAATAGCAAAGACATGGAGACAACCTAAATGACCATCAATGGAAGACTCGAATAAAGATAATGTAGTATATATACACGATGGAATACTATGCAGTTATAAAAAAGGAACCAGATTATATCCTTTGCAGCAACATGGATGGAGCTGGAGGCCATTCTCCTTAGCAAACTAATGCCAGAATAGAAAACCAAATACAGTATGTTCTCACTTATAAGTGGAAACTAAGTGATGGGAACACATGAACCCATAGAGGGAAACCAGAGACACTGTGGCACTGTGGGGTATAGGGTGGAAGGAGAGAGAGGATCAGGAAAAATAACTAATAAATACTTGGCCTAATACCTGGGTGACAAACCTCCCTGACATGAGTTTACCTACATAACAAACCTGCATATGTATCGCTGAACTTAAAAGTTTTAAAAAAGAGGCTGATATATTCTGTTTCTCAGAAGGAAATATTTAACAGAGACTTACGAACAGAAGCCATGTCTGTCTCAGGCAGTGGTGAGACAAGATGGTGGATCCCCATACCATCATCCATCAGACCCTGTGCTTCATAGGGAAAGGGCATATGTGACTCAGAGGAATGTGTAGGACAATTGCTCAAGGGCAAGACACATGGTAAGTATAACATCAAGGTTGTTTTAACCTAAGGGCAGGAATTACAGTAAGTACACGCTCTTATACAAGGAACAATAAACTGAAAATCTTGGAGGGCTTCCCGGTACTGGAGTTAATCAGAGGTCAGCATGGTGGATTAGCATCCAAGATGGAGTTGCTTTAGCCTCTGCGATATGTTAACCAAAAGACATGTTTTAGAACGTTCATAGCAGCACTATTCGTGATAGCTCCAAATTGAAAAGTACTCAAATCCTCATCAACAGTAGAACGGATAAGTAAGCAGGGCATATGCACACCATGGAATTCCATCCAGCAATGAGATTGAACAAATTATTGTGACACTCAACTACATGGATGAATTGCACAAATGACATAGTGTTGAGTGAAAGGGCCAAATTAAAAAAAAAGAGTATATACCAGAAAATGATTCTATTTATATGGCATTTAAACAGCAGTAAAAGTAATTTATTGTGTGAAAGGTCAATATAGCGGTTACCTTTGGGGTACTTAGGAACTGAGAGGGTGGCTTCTGGGGTGATAGAAATATTTCTTGATCTGGATTTTGGGTATTGGTTCCGTGGTTGTATTCGCTTGATAAAAATTCCAGCAATGCCCTTACGGTTTGTGTATTTTTCTGTATGTATTTTATACTTCAGAAGAAACGATCTAAAGCCAGCATGTTCTTTCACCCAGTAATTTCACAACTAGCACTTTATGCCGGTGAAATAATTATACATATCCACAAAGAATTTATATGCAAGTATTTTCATTCAAAGTGCTGCTTTCAACAGTGAGAAATTGGAAATAATAGAAGCACCAAACAATAGTGAAGTGGTCAAATATGAAATGGTAGGATATTTACAGCTCTGAAAAGTCATGTTTATGATGACTACATAATGACAAGGAAAATTATGATTTTATGTAAAGTAAAAAGAGGAAGGACGTTAAACCGTGTACAGAGAATGATCACGATTTCATAGTGAAATATATTCTTGTTCAATGCCAACACTGGTTATTTTGAAGTGATAGGTTTTCAGGTGGTTTTATTTTCTTCATTATACTTTAATTTATATTCAAAATTATATGCAATGATTACATAATTACTTTTTAATCATAAAATGTATTTAAAATTTTTATGAAATCATGATCCAAAGAGGATTCTGCCATCCTCCGTCCATGCTTTTGCAAAGCTTATGAAAACAGTAAAGTCAAACAGGCAAACTCTTTTCTTGTTGGCTGGGCACGCAAGCCAGTTTTCTCTCTCCAGGCCTATTGACTCCCATAGAAGTATCTGAAGCCCACAAAAAAAAAAATCTCACAAATCCTAGAGGGAGTTAAAAGTGAATTAACCTCATTTCTGAAAGGCAAATGTGGACTGATGGTAGAAGATAGGGACCGTAGGAGGCAGGAGGCCAGGTGAGAGGAATCCATTATTTTTCCATTTCCTAGGCTTATAGTGCAGTTACTATCCATGGGCTAAGAGAGCGAACTATTGTAACAGCTACCTACTATTCTCTCTCATCCCCACAGCTCCGAAGTTGGATGGTTGCAGTGGAGGACAAACTCTGGGAAATCCTTTTCTATGTGTGAGGCTGCGTAACAAACTACCTTGTGCGTGCCTTGGGAGAGATGGCTTGATTCAGCTTACATTCTAGATGTCAATCGGGGCAAAGGAGGGTGGCATTTCTTAGACCAGGGCACCAGAACTTCATTAATTGATGTATATAATAAGCAAAATATTCTACTTTTCAAGTGTCATATACATAGTTCATCTTAGTTGCAATAACTCACAAAACATCTTTAAAATCAGCATATAGATGTTTGTGGTCATTTTCAAAGTAGCTTTGCCATACCTAACAGTTTGTTCCATGGTCAAAAGGACACTGCATGCAATTATTTGCAGAATGTTCAGAACATTTGTCAAGATGGAAGGTCTCAGGCAAAAGTGTCATAAAATGTCAAAACCATTTATGTTCAAACCCCCAACATCTGTGATTATATTCATTGTAAACACAATAAAACAGTATTAAATATTATATAAAAGATGTAGCTACATGAAATGGTACCTCAGGAGCTTGGTAAGAAGGCAAACAAATGTGCTGTGTGGTAGTGAAACAAACAAAGTCCAAACATAAGATGTGTGTCTGTCTATCTATCTATCTAATAGATCTATTGGCAGTTGATGGGAATTAAAGGAGACTGTATAATTGAAGAGGCTGTGTGCAAAAGAAGGAATGGCCAGCATGGTGCATTAAAGAAAAAACATGGAGAATTGTCTGGAGAAAAAAAATGTCCTTTCAGCTGACAGGAACATCAGTTTGCCTGCAGGTTATATATTGCCACCATGGCAGCAATACAGAAGCTATGGGAACCTGATGCAATCAAATCATATATCTTCCTACCACCTACTTTGAGGTTTCAAGAAGATGAAGACCATGCAGATCTGGCTGCCACTAATATTTCTCATGTGCAAGCAGTTGGCAGGCACAGTTGGCACAGATACTTTGTGCTTGTATTAATTTTTTAGGGCTGCTGTAACAGATTATCACAAACTTGGTGTCTTAAAACGCAAATTTATTCTCTCACTGCTCTGGAGGCCAGAGGTCTGAAATAGTTACCACTAGGCTGAAATGAAGGTGTCAGTGGCAGAGCTGCACTCTCTCTGGGGGCTCTAGTTGAGAGTCCATTCCTTGCCTTTTCCAGCATCTGGTGCTGCCGAAGTTCCTTGGTGTGTGGCCTCATCACTCCAATCTTTAAGACCATGATCTTCAAATCTCTCTCTGCTCTGTGTTTACATGGTCTTTTCCTTTGTGTATGTGTAGTCAAATCCCCCTCTGGCTCTCTCTTAGCAGGATGCTTGTGACTGCTTTTAGGGTTCACCTGGATAAAACCAGGATATGTTTCCCATACTGACCACTTCTGCAAAGAACCTTTTACCAAACAAAGTAACATTAAAAGTTCTAGGGATTAAGAACTGATATCTTTGGGCTCCATTTTTCAGCCTACTACAATGCTCAGTAAATATTTGTTGAATGATTATTGATTCTGCTAATATGACTTTTCAATCTATCTAGAAGTTTTATCTCTCATTGAAAATTAGTAAATGTTCACTCTGAATTTACATACGAATCTCTAGTAAGCCTTGTTAGTTGGAGGCAGCATCCAGCATATAATCATCTCAAAGACTCTGAGAAAGCTGAGTTTGTTGAAGCACAGTCCTGGACAGTGATGAATTCACTGAAGTGCTTTGTGAGGAATACTCACATTCTGACTTTTACTGAAGAGAGCTTTTGTCAAGAAAAGATTTCCTGAACCAAAAATTCTAGTTCTACAGCTTTGTTTTGAAAACAATTTAAAATAACATTTAAAAATTAAAAGTTTGATAAAATGCTTTAGCAAGACTTTGCTGCCAGCTTGGCATTGCTCAAAAATTAAATTCGATATGGATTTTTAAACTCACAGCAAAATAACAATGAAAATATGTGTATATAATTTTTTTTCTGTTAGAGATCAGTCTGAAGTATATGTCTATGTTTGTTGGTAGGATCAAAGTCCCAGTTAAAGCCCTGCCCATTTGTTTGAACATAAGCTGCAGAGTGAAATATTACAGGGCTTGATATCTTTCTCTCTGCTTTCAAACACAGAGGAGATGACTGAGCTGTTGAGCCCCAACAGCTTCCTTCTTCTTCCCTGGTAGGATTCTGCACCTTTCATTCTCTTTGATGCTGGGCAGGGATGACGCCACTCACCAATCTGGGTTCCTCCTCCTCTGCCAATGACAAGGTGAGCCCACTGGGTGAACAGCTTTCCTTGTTATCACACTAATACTTTGGATTGTGTTGAAGACTGTTCTTTGAGGACTCTGAGGAACTTACACAGATATACTTGTTATCCTCCCTGTAATCCTTTGAAGTGGCGGAGACTGTGGACATTTGTAAATGACATAGATGATACTGGTCCTGCCCTCAAGTTTACTTAAGCTTATTATGTCCGTTATCTGGCATTCTGTCAACCAGGACTCTCTCTTAATCAGCAGATCTGAACATCAAAGTAGACTGAGATTAAAAAAAAATCCCTGTTATTCATATTAACCCTGAGTCATTTAAGGAACCCTAAAGGGCTTTTAGAATTATCTAACAGAAAATTTGGTGTATGTATCCATGGCTTTAGTATTCAGTATGGATTTTTGATAATCAAAATCTTTAAGAATTTTTAACCTTCAAATGCTATATCCTATTGCTTGATTAGTAAGACTGCCAATGAACTTTGGACCTTTTAAAAAATTTAGATACATATGCCTTATGCCAGACCCATTAAATCAGATCTCTTGGATGGGACCAAAGCTTCTCTCTCTCTCTCTCTCTCTCTCTCTCTCTCTCTCTCTCTGTGTGTGTGTGTGTATGTGTTTCTATATATCTCTCTATATAGTATATTTACGTATATATGTATATAGCATATTTATTTTTAACTTCTTATGGAATTTTTCAAACATAAATAAAAGAAAAAATAGTACTCCCTACATAGTTGTCATCCAGAGTCAATGTTTCAACACTCTGCTGCTTTAATTTTTACTTTTCTTTACCCCCACCCCACTTTTTTTTGTTTACTGACTACTTCCAAAAGAATATGTCAGTATTTACCTCTATAGACAAGGAACTTTTAAGAAAAAATGACCACATTTTTATTATCAATCCACAAAATTAATAATAATTCTTTATTATCTGTTGTCTAGTCTGTTTAATTTTCCCTAGTTGTCTCAAAAAAGTAATTTGTATATTATACATTAAATCAGAATCCAAACAAGGTTCATACACTGTATTTGGTTGATATGCTTCTCATACATCTCCTAATCTATGATGGCTCTTCCCTTTCTTAATGTAGTATACACACTTTTCTCTATGTAGTAGCATACTGAAATATTCCTATTGCTTTTTATAGCTGCACTGGACTTTGTTGGGTGAATGTACAATATTTTATTTAATCCCTCTCCTGGTGATCAATATTTGAGTTGTTTCCAGTCTTCGGCTATTACAAACAGTATTGCATGCCTGGTGAATGTCTTTTTGCATTTTTGCCAGTGTGTCTTTGGTATAAATTACTAGAGGTAAGATTGCTGGGTCAATTACTGTGTATTTGATTTTGCTCCAATATTAGGAGATCATGTTACTTTGATAATATTCTTTGCCTTCATCTCAACTTTAGTGCTGTTTTATAGGGAATGATGTCAATTACTAACCTGCTGCTTTGCTTGTCACTAGCTTTCTTTTCACCCCCTGTGACTTTCTTTCACTGGATAAGTGACCAGCTTCAAAGTCTTGAGGTCTTTGTTCTTCATGATTATTAGGTTTGGAAGACTGTACACAGTCAAAAGCTAACTCACTTATAATTCAGTTTATTGGTACTGTTCAATTACATGTGTTACCCATTTGGTTGCAAATTTCCTGAATACTTTATGCCAAAAAATTGGCGTTTACATTTTAAAATCCACAAACAGCAGCCCTTTGAGTCCCCTGTCCACCACTACCCTAACTCTAATGTATCACAACTAAGGTCACTGTTCCTAAGAAACATACAAGAACAACAGTTGTATTGCCTTGAGGTTCCTGATTGAAACAGAATGATTCAGCAAATTTGGAGGAGAAAAGAAAGTACTCTGTTACATATTTTAAAAATCAGATTCATTATTGATAGCAAACATATTCAAACTTAAAGCAGACACAAGGAGAACTTGAAATGTAAGAATATAAGAAGGATAGGCCAACATGCAAGCACCCTGCCACACTGCCACTGCTGGTGCAAACACACAGATGCCACTGCCCTGTTCCCATTGGCACCTCACCCCATCTTATGTGCACGTATCCTCACCACACTGCCATAGCTGCTGGCACACGTAAGCGAGTACAGATCCTGCTGCCACCACTGACAAACCACTTTGGCAAGCACCCCCATTGGAATGTTGTGGCCAGCAGACTGGGAACACCCTGGGCCTTCCAGCACAGTATGTTACTGACCTCAAGGGGCCAGAGAACAAAGCTGGGGCCCAGGTACCAGCCCCACAGAGTTAGAGCACACAACCCAGGAATGCTGAGCTGAGCCTTGGCCCCCCTGAAATCTTCCAGAAATGAAGCCAGTTGACTGAATCCACCTTATACCACAATCAAACTGATAGGGTTTGGCTGTGTCCCAACCCAGATCTCATCTTGAATTCCCATATGTTGTGGGAGGAACCTGGTGGGAGGTAATTGAATCATGGGGGTTGGGTCTTTCCCATGCTATTCTCGTGATAGTGAATAAGTCTCACAAGATCAGATGGTTTTAAAAACAGGAGTTCCCTTGCACATGCTCTCTCTTTGCCTGCTGCCATCCATGTAAGATGTGACTTGCTCCTCCTTGCCTTCCACCATGATTGTGAGGCCTCCCCAGCCATGTGGAAGTGTAAGCCCAATAAACCTCTTTATTTTGTAAATTGCCCAGTCTTGGGTATGTCTTTATCAGCAGTTTGAAAATGGACTAATACACAAACTCTCAAGGGCATCAAGTAAGATGAAAGCAGCAGCAACAACAAAAACAAACCCCATCCAAATAACAGAAACTCTGCAGAGTGAAAGAACATCAGTCCACATGGATGAGAAAGCATCAGCACCAGAACTCTTGCAATTCAAAATGCAAGAGTGTCTTCTTACCTCCAAGGACTATACTAGTTTCCCAGGAACAGTTCTTAACCAGGCTGAAATGCCCAAAATGACAGACACAGGATTTAGAATATGGACAGGAATGAAAATCTTCAAGATTCCAGAGAAAGTAGAAACCTAATTCAAAGAATATAAGGAATACAATAAAATGTTACAGGAGCTGAAATATAAAATGACCATATTAAGAAAAAACAAAACTGATTTGATAGAGGTGAGAAACTCACTACAAGAATCTCATAATACAGTGGTAGGCATTAACAGAAGAACAGTCCAAGCTGAGGAAAGAATCTCAGAGCTCAAAGACCAGTTCTCCATATTAACTCAGTCAGACAAAAATAAAGAAAAAAATTAAAATAAATTAACAAAACTTCCAGGAAATATAGGATTACGTAAAGAGACCAAATCTACAACTCATTGACATCCCTGAAAGACAGAGAAAGCAAGCATCTTAGAAAACATATTTGAAGATATCATCATGAAAATTTCCCCAATCTTGCTAGAGAGGCCAACATCTAAATTCAGGAAATATAAGATGACCATCCCCAAGACATAGTCATCAGATTCTCCAAAGTAAACGTGAAAGAAAAAATATTCAAAGAAGGTAGAGAGAAGGGCAGGCAGTCTAGAAAGGGAACCCAACCCAATCAAGCTAACAGTGGACCTCTAAAAACCAGAAGAGATTGGGGGCCTGCATTCAGCATTCTTAAAGAAAAGAAATTCTGACCAAGAATTTTGTATTTAGCCAAACTAAGCTTAATAAGTAGAGAAGGAATAAGATCCATTTCAGACAAACAAATGATAAAGGAGTTCATTACTACCAGAACTGCCTTACAAGAGGTCCTTAAGGGAGAGTTAAAATATGGAAATGAAAAATTGTTACTGCCACCAAAGAAACACACTAAGGTACATAGACCATTGACACCATAAAGCAACTACACAATCAAGTGTACATGATAACTAGCTAACAACATGATGACAGGATCAAATCTGCGTATATCAATGTGAACCTTGAATGTAAATGGGCTAAATGCTCTAATTAAAAGACATAGAGTGACAAGTTGTGCCTTGCCACATCTCGCATGCAATGACACCCGTAGGCTCAAAGTAAAGAGATGGAGAAATATCTACCAAGCAAATGGAAAACAAACAAACAAAAGCAGGGGTTGCTATTCTAATGTGAGAAAAAAAGAAACAGACTTTAAACCAACAACAATCAAAAAAAAGTCAGAGAAGGGCATTACATGGTGGTAAAGGGTTCAATTCAACGAGAAAATTTAACTATCCTATTATATATATGTACCCAATACAGGATCATCTAGATTCATAAAATGAGTTCTTAGAAGCCTACAAAGAGATTTGGATAACCATACAATAACAGTAAGAGACTTCAACACTCTACTGACAATATTAGACAGATCATTCAAGGCAGAAAACTAACAAAGGTATTTGGGACTTTAACATGACACTTAACCAGATAGACTTAACAGACATCTATCTACAGAACTCTCACATCAAAACAACAGAATATGCATTCTTGTCATCTGCACATGGCACATATTCTAAAATCGACCACACAATCAGCCATAAAACTATTCTCACCAAATCCAAAGAAACCGAAATCATACCAAGCACAGTCTCAGACCAATAAAAATAGAAACAAATTCTAAGAAGATCTCTCAAAACCATACAATCACATGGAAATTAAAGAACCTACTCCTGAATGACTTTTAGGTAAACAATGAAATTGAGGCAGAAATCAAGAAATTATTTGAAATTAATGAAAACAAGGATACAACATACCCGAATCTCTGGGACACAGCTGACACAATGGTAAGAGGAAAGTTTATAGTGCTGAACAACAACATAAAAAAGTTAGGAAGATCTCAAATTAGCAACCTAAAATCACACCTAGAGAAACAAGAGCAAACCAACCCCAAAACCAGCAAAAAATAAAAACAAAAAAATGAAATAACCAAATCAGAACTGAACTGAATAAAATTGAGTTGCAGGAAACCATACAAAAAATCAACAAAACTAGAAGATGGTTCTTTGAAAGAATAAATAACATTAATAGACTGCTAGCTAGACTAATAAAGAAAAAAATCCAAATAAACACAATCAGGAATGACAAAGGGGACATTAACCACCAACCCCACAGAAAAGCAGAAAACCCTCAGAAGCTATTATGAACACCTCCATGCACACAAACTAGAAAACCTAAAAGAAATGGGTAAATTATTGGAAACATGCAACCTCCCAAGATTAAAACAGGAAGAAATTGAAATCCTGGACAGACCAATAGGCTCTGAAATTGAATCAGTACTACTACTACTACTACTACTACTACTACTACTACTACTAGTAGTAATAAACCCTACCAACCAGAAAAAGCCCAGGACCAGATGGATTCACAGCCAAATTCTACCAGACATACAAAGAAGAGCTGGTACCATTCCTACTGAAACTATTCTAAAAACCTGAAGAGGAGAGACTCCTCCCTAACTCATTTTATGAGGTCAGCAACATTCTGATACCAAAACCTGGCAGACACACAACAACAACAAAAACCTTCAGACCAATAACTTTGATGAACCTAGACACAAAAATCCTCAATAAAATACTAGCCAACTGAGTCTAGCAGCACATCAAAAAGCTAATCCACCACAATCTAATAAGCTTTATCCCTGGGATGCAAGGCTGGTTCAACATATGCAAATCAATAAATGTGATTGATCATATAAGCAGAAGGAAAAACAAAAACCACATGATCATCTCAATAGATGCAGAAAAAGCTTTTGGTAAAATTCAGTGCTGCTTCATGTTAAAAACCTTTTAACAAGCTAGGCATTGAAGGAACATACCTCAAAATATTAAGAGCCCTCTATGACAAATCCACAGCCAAAATTGTACTGAACAAAGCAAAGCTGGAAGCATTCCCCCTGAGAACTGGAACAAGACAAGGATGCCCACTCTCACCATTCCTGTTCAACATAGTACTGGAGGTCCTAGCCAAAACAACTGATCAAGAGAAACAAATAAAAGGCATCCAAATAGGAAGACAGGACGTCAAACTATCTTTCTTCACACACTATATGATTTGATACCTAGAAAGTCCGGTAGTCTCTGCCCAAAAGCTCCTGGATCTGATAAACAATTTCAGCAAAGTTTCAGGATACAAAATCAATGTACAAAAATCACTAGCATTTCTATACTCCAACAACATCCAAGCTGAGTGCCAAATCAAGAATGCAATCCCATTCACAATAGCCACAGAAAAAATAAAATACCTAGGAATGCAGCTAACCAGGGAGGTGAAAAATCTCTACAAGAATTACAAAACACTACCGCAAGAAATCACAGATGACGGGAACAAATGGAAAAGCATTATATGCTCATGGGTCGGAAGAATCAATATTGTTAAGATGACCATACTCCCCAAAGCAATTTACAAACTCAATGTTATTCCTATCAAATTACCAATGATTTTATTTACATAATTAGAAAAACTATTCTAAAATTCATATGGAACTAAAAAAAAAAAAAAGAACAGAGAGAGAGACAGAGAGCCCAAAGAGCCAAAGCAATCCTAAGCAAAAAGAACAAGGCTGGAAGCATCACATGATCTGACTTCAAACTATACTACAAGGTTACAATAACCAAAATAATATGATAATAAAAAGACATGTAGACCAATGGAACAGAAGAGAGAGCCCAGAAATAAAGCCAAACATTTATAACCATCTGGTCTTTGACAAAGCTGATAAGGAAAAGCAATAACGAAAGGATTCCCTGTTCAATAAATGGTAATAGAATAACTGGCTAGCCATATGCAAAAGATTGAAACTGGACCCCTTCCTTATATCATATAAAAAAGCAACTCAAGATGGATTAAAGACTTAAATGTAAAACCTAAAACTATAAAACCCTAGAAGAAAACCTAGGCAATACCATTCTGGACACAGGCCCAGCAAAGATTTCATGACCAAGATGTGAAAAGCAAATCCGCAGCCAACAACATACTGAACAGGAACAAACGCAAAAATTGACAAATGGGAAATAATTAAACTAAACAGCTTCTGCACAGTAAAGCTATCAACAGAGTAAACAGAGAACCTACAGAATGGGAGAAAATATTTACAAACTATGCATCTGCAAAGGTCTAATATCTAGCATCTATAAAGTACTTGCACATAAAGAGACACTTTTCAGAAGACAACATACACATGGCCAACAAGCATATGAAAAAATGCTGAATATCACCAGTCATTAGATAAATGCAAATCAAAATCACAAAGATACCATCTCATACCAGTCAGAATGGCTATTATTAAAAGTCAAAAAATAACGGATGCTGGAAAGGTTGTGGAGAAGAGGGAATGTATAAACACTGATTGTGGGAATGTAAATTAGTTCAACCATTGTGGAAAGCAATATGGTAACTTCTTCTAGAACTTAGAACTACCATTCAACCCAGCAATCCCATTACTGAACATATACCCAAAGGAATGTAAATTGTTCTGTCATAAAGACACATGCATGTGTATGTTCATTGCAGCACTATTCACAATAGCAAAGACATGGAATCAACCTAAATGTCCATCAATGGCAGACTAAAGAAAATGTAGCAGATGTACATCATGGAATATTGTGCAGCCATGAAAAAGAATGAGATCATGTCCTTTGCAGGAACATGGATGGAGCTGGAGGCTGTTATCCTAAGTGAACTAACGCAGGTACAGAAAACCAAATACTGCATGTTCTCACAAGTGGGAGCTAAGCATTGTGTCCACGTGGACACAAAGAAGTGAATAATAGACACTGGGGACTACTTGAGGGTGGAAGGTGAGAGGAGGGTGAACATCAAAAAACTGCCTATTAGGTACTATGCTTATTACCTTGGTGATGAAATAATCTGCACGCCAAACCCTCACAACATGGAATTTACCTATATAACAAACCTGCACATGTATCCCCGAAACTAAAATAAACGTAAAAAAAAGAACAGCAATTACTAAAAATGTTCATAACAAATAGGAACAAGTTTTTGTGGATTAGTGGCAGTCCAAACATTCAAGGCACAATCTTCATATTAAAATATTCATGTCGTCTAACCCATAATTGTATTTTACCTTAAGCTTGGATAGACTGGGCCAAGTCACAGCTAAATGGACTAAATAAGCATATTGGCAGGTGAGGGGAACTTGGCATAAGCCAGTGATCGCTCTCTCCACTCCCTGGTACAAAATATTTGTGATGATGCTTTCCAATCAAATGCTGGTGACTCTTGGGCATATAAGGGAGAAATATTCTGTTGTAAGTTGATTTCAGGCAGAAAATGTGTATTCTTTCTTTTCTAGTCTTGTACTTCCTAGAAGTCATATCAAAATGATGGTTAGAAATTGAAGCTATCCCATTAACCATTTGTAAACTAAATATGACTTTGAAGTCTTAAAGATCTGGGTCTAACCTCAACCTCTCAGGAGCTGCGTAAACTTGTTCACGATTTAAGCATCCTGAACTCCTTTTCCTCATGTATAGTTGTAGTGTAAGGCCTACAAGTAAGGCTCAATATTATGTTCAGCCTTGATAGCTGGTAAAATCAGAAGGGCTTTGTATGCACTAATTACAAGTTTCCCTCCCTTCTCTGCTCCTATGGATACAGTCCAGAGACAAACAACTCTCCTTATCACAAGAACCAGGTACAGTTTCTACATATCTTTGAGTAGTAGGTTACAGTTTCCTGACAGCTAATGGAATTGTTCAAACAAGTCAATTACATCCTCCCATAGTAACCAGGGGGCACCCCATCCTATACTTGATACTACAAAGCCTGCTTCCTATAGTCCCTGGTTCTTCACTGTGTTCTGGAGTACAATCTTCATGTGGCCCTGCATGCCATGGTGTCCTCCTCCCCTGGGCTATGAGTATATGTAACAAACTGCTGTCACTCGCATGTGACTAGTATCAGGTGTTGTGAGTTCAGCCATTCCCATAACCCAAGCTTAGGAACCCCTCCCTCACCATCAGAGTGAATAGAAGGCTATTAAAGCAATATCTCATGGGGCTATTGTCAGGAATAAATTGAATTAAGTGAAATACTTGGAGGTAAAGATCTGTGTAACTTCTCTCAAGATATTTTGAAGTACTAAAGAGGAGAGAAAGAAAAGTTTCTGTCCTCAAGGCATTCAAAGCATAATGGAAGAGAGACATCACACAGCACAATAATCCTTGATTTACTCTTAAGAGTGAAGGTGTAGAGGTAAATCCAGGGTTCTCCGTGAGCCAAAGGAAATTAGATAAATAAGACATAAATCCCTTAACTCAGTTTCTGGCACATAGTAAGGGCTTAATAAATAGTAGACTGAGATGAATTCGAAGGACTAATAGCCATTACTAGATGAAAAAAGTATTTTACAAAATGTGAAAGCCCCTAATTTATTTCTAGGGATTACTATTCATTCTTGGTTTTTCCAAGAATATATTTTCTAGGAGAAAATAGTAAATTTAGATAAACAGAATAATGTGGCTTCTTTATATTAAGTAGTTCCACAGTTTAAATGTTCATATCACTGTCGCGAAAATCCCCAAAGTATCCTATAAAAACACACAGAACTCAACCATTTTGGCAGCCTTGGCATGTTTGTTAGGCAATTAGGACCACAACTGACTTCACAGATTTTGTTCACTTGCTCGCTTGTTTGTTTCACGTTTTGTTTCCTTTGGGTTTCTTTCAAAGGCTTCCCTTAGACATTGCACCATTTTGTTAATAAGTAAAAAAAAAAAAACAGGCAGTGTCCAGAGTGCAGTGTGATAAATATCACTTCTGTCTTGTGATGTCTCATCAAAGATGACCCACATGCAGTAGATTTTATAATAGCACTATCTTCTTGTGAACTTGGGTTTAATTGACAATTACCTGCTACCTTTGGCTGTTTATTTCTGGTTATCAGATAAAAGGGCAGTATGGTGGAGTAGCAAGAGACCCATTCAGGTGTCACCAGATGGTCTTTTGTGTCAGTTTGCCCTTAGCTAATTTTAGAACCTAGAGAATAGCTCTTAACCTCTGGGAGCTTCAGTTTTTTTTTCTTCTGTGAAATGAAGTATTGGGCTGAACTCAAAGATCCCTCATAACTCTAATAGGCTGTGAATGTGAGAGTCAAAGTTAGGGGTTTGGAGCCTGACAGATTTGGTTTAACATTTTGATTTGCCACTCATTAGCTCAGGGATCTAGATAAACTCTCCTTGAGGGTTATTTTTCTCATCTTACATAAGTTTTATTACCTTTATTTTACTAAGAGTTGACTAATATTTTTAAACCAATTCATCAGTAATCTTGTTGTCTGTACTTTCAAAATAATTCCAGAACCTGACTATATCTTATTACCTTTAAGCCACCATCATCTCTTGCCTTGATTATTCCAGTAGCATCCTAATTAGCCTCTGTAGCTTCCATGTTGTCTTACTCACCCCAACAGTCTGTTTTCAACGTATCAGACAGAGTGATCCCTTTCAAATATATCAACTCATGCCATTTTTCTGTTGAAAATTCCCCAGTGGTTTTCCACCTCACTCAGAGTGAAAGTTCAAACCCTTACCATGGCTGATGAGGTTCTGCATGATGAGGGTTCCTGCTGCTTCCTCTATTGTGACTCTCTCTCTAATTACTCCACTTTAGCAATACCTGCCTTCTTTATGTTTCCTAAATACTTTACCTTCAGATGTCCCATAGGGGCATTCCTTCATTGAGGGGGAGTCTTTTCAAATTTTATCTTATTAGAGATGCCTTTTTTCTATTATCTTTAAAATAGCATTCCCCAACCTCCATCCCATTGGTCCCTATCTCCTTTACTCAGTTTTACTTTACTTTATAGCATTTATCATCATTTTCTGTCTCCCTTTGACTCAAATGGAAGTTTCATGAAAGCAGGACTTTCATTTCATTCACAGAGGTAGCCTCATCTCTTAGAATAACACCTGGCACATAGCAGGCACTCAATAATTATTTGTTGACCAAATTAACAAACTATATAAATCTTTGGGCACTCAGTAAATGCCACTTCTCAACGACCCTCTTAGAAACAAAATATTTGGCATCCTTTCATCCTGTTATTTGATTAAAATGCAATGCTGGACATACCCTGGTTTTAGCTCTGACATGTAAAGAGTTAGGAAGTTGTCACTCTCATCCTTACAAGAAGAAAAATACACACAAAGTAAAAATCAACAACTTTTCCTGAACCCACTAGAGAGCCAAATTCTATAATCTGGTGATTAACTCTCAGTGTTTAGTGGCTCTGTATCTCAGGGACGTAACCTGCACAAGTATTTCTTCAGTGTCACAGCTTTCCTTTTTTCTTATAGGACAAATTGTCACCCTGAAATCTGTATAGACAGGTGTATCCAAAGAGTTACAGCTGAGATATGCTAATTTGAAGCAGGAGACTCTGGAGACAGAAACTGATAGGAACATTTAAATAGTAATTTGATGAGTTGTTGGCACCTCAATATAGTCTAACATGAGAGTAAGAAACTCATGGGATTTCAGTCGTAGAGTCATAGAGTGGCACCACAATTTTGTGGGTTTTGCCTCCAGGAACCACCAAATTCTTTTAGGGAATATTGAAGAAAGATACCCTTGTGGCAGAGAAATCAGAAGCATAATCATTGTGAAATTATCTCAGGGCCTTTTCCATAAGAAAATGTTGCAGTCAGAAAGGTAGGAGGGGCCAAGGGAGAAAAGAAAGCTGTGCCACTGCAGAATTATTTGTGAAGGCCTACATCCCTGAGACGTAGGCCCACTAAAACAATAAGAGTTAATCACCAGATTATGGAATGCTCCCCTGCCACATACTTAACACCACCCCAAGAGGGCTCCAGTATGATAGTGGATTATAGCTGAAATAGCTGCAAGACACAAACTATCTCTGAGCAGGAGAACTTTGGGAAACATAAAGTCAAGAGAGGAGACAAAAACAAAGACATTAGAAGATTTTGAAATCTCTGGCACCTATAGCTATGGGAAATTTTAATCACAGCCCAACTTCTAGTCATATTAACATAAATCCTCACATTAAAGGCTTATTTACCTCAATTCCTATTTTCCAATATAAACTATCTGATTTTCAACAACAAACTACAAGGGAAATACAGCTTAAAGAGACAAAGCAATTATCAGAACAAGACACAGATATGACACAGATGTTGGAATTATCAGACAAAGAATTTAAAATAATTATGATGATGTGTCAAGGGCTCTAATGGAAAGAGTAGACAACATACAAGGACAGATGAGTAGTATAAGCAGAGAGATGGAAACTTTAAGAAAGAATCAAAAGGACATGCTAGAAATTTTAAAAAGTAACAGCAATGAAGGATATCTTCAGTGGACTCATCGGTAGATTTGACATGACAGAGGGAAGAGTCGGTGAGCTTGATGACAGGATCATAGAACCTTCTCAAACTGAAATGCAAGGAGAATAAAGAATGGGTGAAAAAAAGAGAAAAGAACATTTAATACACACATACCAGGAAAGGAGAGAGACAATGAAGCAAAAGAACAATTTGAAGTAATAATGGCTAAGAACTTTCCAAAATTAATGACAGACACCAAACCACAGATCAAGGAAGCTCAGAGAATACCAGCAGGAAAAACCTCTGCCCCCACAGCCCACCATGAAGTCCTCACACCTTGGCATATCATACTGAAACTACAGAAAACCAAAGACAGAGAGAAAATCTTGAAAGAAGTAAAATAGGTGTGTGTATCGGGGGACACAGGGATTGGGAGGTGAAGGGAAGAGAAAACATCTTACCTATAGAGGAATAAGGATAAGAATGTTTATAGCAGCACAATTTGCAATTGCAAAAATATGGAACCAGCCTAAATAACCATCAATCAATGATTGGATAAAGAATATGTGGTATATATATACCATGGTATACTACCTAGTCATAAAACAGAACAAAATAATGGCATTCGCAGCAACCTGGATGGAGTTGGAAAGCACTATTCTAAGTGAAGTAACTTAGGAATGGAAAACCAAACATCATATGCTCTCACTTATAAGTGGGAGCTAAGCTATGAAGACACAAAGACATAAGAATGATATAATGACCTTTGGAGACATAAGGAGAAGTGTGGGAGGGGGAGTGAGGGATAAAAGTCCGCACATTGGGTACAGTGTACACTGCTTGGGTGATGAGTGCACTAAAATCTCAGAAATTACCACTAAAGAAGTAATCCATGTAACCAAAACTATTCAAATAAAAAATAAAAAAAGAATTACAGTGACTTTTTCATCAGAAGGTATGTTGCAAGAAGAGAGTGGAGTGAAATATTTAGTGTTGAAAGAAAAAAGCTCACCAATCTAGAATTCTATATATAAAAAAATTATCTTTCAAATGTGAAGAAGTAGAAACTTTCTTAAACAAAAACTAAGAGAATTCACTGCCAGCAAACTCACCCTACAAGAAATGTTAATAGAAGTTCTTTAGACAGAAGAAAACTATATAGGCCAGAAATTTGGATCTACATAAAGATAGAGCACTGCAGAAGGAATAAATAAAGGTATGGATGAAGTACTTTGATTTTTAAATTTTTAATTGGTATAAAAGATTACTATTTGTTTAAAGTAATAATAGTAAGAATGTATTGGGCATGTGGATAAGTGAATTGAAATCTGAAATAAAATTAATAATAGCAATGTTACAAAGAATGAGTGGGATGATTTTGGGATACTCTGTCATAAAGCATCTGTACTGTGCTTAAAGCAGTATAGTATTATTTGATGGTGAAATTAGACCAGTTTAAAATATATATTGGAAACTCTAGGTAATCACTACAAAATTTTTTTAGAGAACTGTAATTGATATGCTAAGAAAAAAGATAAAATGGAATTACATAAAATGCTCAATTAACACCAGAGAAGAATAAAAAGAGGAAAGAAATAAAAAATGCAATGTACGGGAAACCTTTATTAAAACTAAATATTTTTCTGTTCTGAAAAAGATACTGCTAAAAGAATAAAAAGTCAAGGCACATACTGAGAGGAAATATCTGCAAAATACATATTTAATGAAGAACTTATGTGTAAAATATACAAAGAACTTTAAAAACTCAACAATAAGAAAACAAACAATTCAATTTAAAAATAGGCAAAAGATCTGAACAGATTCCCTACCAAAGAAGGTATACAGATGGCACAGAAGCCACTGAAAAGACGCTTGCCATCGTTTTTCAAGCAAATTAAAAAAATGCAAATTAAAACAGCAATATGATACTACTATGCAAGTACTATAAAGGCTAACACCTACAATCTAACAATACTGATTGGTGGCAAGGATGAAGAACAAAAGAACCCCTGTCACTTATTGCTAGTGGGGATACAAAAAGGTACAGCCATTTTGAAAAACACTTTGGCTGTCTCTGACAAAGGTAAACATAGTCTTACCCTACAATCTAGCAATTGGACTTCTAGGTATTTACCCAAAGGAGTTGAAAATTTATGTCCACATAAAAGCCTGCACATAAATGTTTGTAGCAGATGATTGGAGGTGGAGCAAGATGGTGGAATAGAAGGCTCTACGAATCATTCCCCACACGAGGACACCAATTTAACAACTATCTACACTCATAAAACACCTTCATGAGAACCAAAAGTCAGACAAACAAAAGCTGTGGGATTTTATCAACACCAGACTGGTCCTACAAAAAATGCTGAAGGGAGTATTTCAATCAGAAAGAAAAAGACATTAATGAGCAACACGTAATCACCTGAAGTACAAAACTCACTGGTAATAGTAAGTACACAGAAAAACACAGAATATTATAACACTGTAACTGTGGTGTGTAAACTACTCTTACCCTAAGTCAAAAGACTAAACAAGGAACCAATCAAAATTAACAACTACAACAACTTTCCAAAACATAGTATAATCAAATATAAATAGAAACAACAAAATTTAAAAAGTGGGGGATGAAGTTAAGGCATAGAGTTTTCATTACTTTTCTTTTTGCTTTTGTGTTTATGCAAACAGTGTTACGTTGTTATCAGCTTAAAATAAGGGGTTATAATATTGAATTTGCAAGCCTCATGGTAACCTCACACCAAAAAACATACAACTGATATACAAAAACTAAAAAGAGACTAAATCATATCACCAGAGAAAATCACCTTCTTTAGAGGAAGACAAGAAGGAAAGAAAGAAAGAAGGAAGAGAAGACTACAAAGCAACCAGAAAACAAATAACAAAATGGCAAGAGTAAGTCCTTACTTATCAATAATAACATTGAATGTAAATGGACTAAACTCTCCAATCAAAAGACATAAACTGACTGAATGAATGAAAAATCAAGACCTACTGATCTGATGCCTACAAGAAACATACTTCACATATAAAGACACACATAGGCTGAAAATAAATGGATGGAAAAAGATATTCCATGCCAACATAAACCAAAAAAGAGCAGAAAACACTATACTTACATCAGACAAAATATATTTCAAGACAAAAACTGTAAGAAGAGACAAAGAATGTCACTACATAATGATGAAATTCAGCAAGAGGATATAAGAATTTTAAATATATGTGCACCCAAGAGGGGCATATCCAGATATATAAAGGAAATATTATTAAAGAGAGGGATAGGCCCCAATACAATAATAGCTGGAGACTTCAACACCCCACTTTCAGCACTGGACAGATCTTTCGGACAGAAAATCAACAAAGAAATATTGGACTTAATCTGCACTATAGACCAAATGAATCTAATAGATACAGAACATGTTATCCAATGGATACAGAATACATTCTTTTCCTCAGCAAATGGATCATTCTCAGGGATAGACCAAATGTTATGTCACAAAAAGTCTTAAAACATTCAAAAAATTGAATTAATATCAAGCATCTTCTCTGAACACAATGGAAAAAAACAGGAAATTAATAACAAAAGAAATTTTTGAAACTATATAATACATGAAAATTAAGACAATATGCTTCTGAATGATGAGTGGATCAATGAAGACATTAATAAGAAAATTAAAAAATTTATTTAAACAAATGATAATGGAAATACAACATACCAAAGCCTATGTGATACAGCAAAAGCATACTCAGAGGGAAGTTGATAGCTGTAAGTGCCTATATCAAAAAGAGGAAAAACTTCAAATAAACAATCTAATGATGCATCTTGAAGAACTAGAAAAGAACCAGACTCAAAATCAGTAGAAGAAAATAAATCATAAAGATCAGAGCAGAAATAAATGAAATTAAAATGAAGAAAGCAATATAATTTTTGAAAGGTTAAACAAAATTGACAAACCTTTAGCCAGACTAAGAAAATAAAAGAGATCCAAATAAATCAGAAATGAAAAAGCAGACATTCCAATGGATACTGCAGAAATTCAAAGGATTATTGGTGGCTACTATGAGCAACTATATACCAATAAATTGGAAAATCTAGAAGAAATGAACAAATCCCTAGGCATACACAACCTACCAAGATTGAACCATGGAGAAATGCAAAACCTGAATAGACCAGTAACAAGTAATGAGATAGAAACCATAATAATAATTCTCCCAGTCAAGAAATCCTGGGACCCAGTGGCTTCACTGGTTAATTCTATCAAACCCTTAAAGAACTAATACCAATCCTACTCCACCTATTCTGAAAAATAGAGGAGGAGGGAATACTTCCAACCTCATTCCATGAGGCTAGTGTTACCTTGATACCAAACCAAACACAGACATATCAAAAAAAAAAAAAAAAAAAAAACAAAAAAAAAAAAAAAAAAAAAAACTCTACAGGCCAATATCTCTCTGAAGAATATTGATGCAAAAAATCCTCGACAAAATACTAGTAAATTGAATTCAATAAAACATAGCATGTTCTCATTGATTTGTGGGATCTAAAAATCAAAACAATTGAACTAATAGACATAGAGCATAGAGGGACAGTTACCAGAGGCTGGGAAAGGTAGTGGGGGACTTGGGGTAAGATGGGGGTGGTTAATGGGTACAAAAATAATAAGAATAAATAACACTTAGTATTTGATTGTACAACAGGGTGACTATAGTCAATAATAACTTACTTTTATATTTAAGATAACTAAAAGTGTGTAATTGGATTGTTTATAAGCAAAGAATAAATGCTTGAAGGAATGGATATTCTTCATAATGTGATTATTACACGTTGAATGCCTGTATCAAAACATCTCATGTACCCCATAAACATACAAACTTATGTACCCACAAAAATGGAAAATAAAAATTTGAAAATTAAAAAATGTTTATAGCAGATTTATTTATGAATAATCACCAAAAACTAGAAGCAACAAAAATGTCCTTCAATAGGCAAATGAATAAGCAAACTGTTCTACGTCATATAATGTAATACTATTGAGTGATGAAAAGGAATGAGTTATCAAGCTATGCAAATACAAAGATGTATTGTAAATGCATTTTGCCTAGCGAAAGAAGCTAGTTTTCAAAGCTACATTTGGTGTGATTCCCTTTATATGACATTCTGAAAAAGGCAATACTCTAGACACAGGTCAGTGATTGCTAGAGGTTCAGTGCAGGTGGGAGAAGGTTGAATGCGAGAATCACAGGGGATATTTTTTAAGGCAGTGAAGCTATTCTAAATGAGACTGTCATGGTGGATACACAATACTGTATATTTGTCAAAACCCATAGAACTAGAGCCCCAAGAGTGGACTTTAATGTATGCAAATTTAAAAACCATTTAGGAGATCAGTGGATCTCAGAATGGAATGCAGAATGTGATTTTTAAAAATCTGTGTTACACATGCATTAAACAACATAATTGAAGGGGGGTAGGGGAAAAGTACAAGGTAATAGGTAGAGTCTGTAAGACTAAAGATAAAAGGAACTGTACATAAGCACTACTCTAAATAATAAAGTTGTTTCCCATTGGGATATGGGTTAACAATTCTTAAAATGCTATACCTGGATACTACGATTACACAATAAGGAAATGGACGGCAGATGGTGGGAGCTAGTTTTCTCATTGTTGGAGCAGAAACGTTACAGATAAGGAGAAAAGTGTAGAATAATTCATGTGGTAATGGAATGGAGTTAAAGATATTAGTATGAACTCATGATTAGTTTAATATAGATACAGATAGATACATATAGAAATGTTTACAGATATGTGTATATACAGCGTTTATATACACCAATGTATTTCCTTGTGCTGTCAAAGAAAAGCTAGAACCAAAAACACTCCAGTAACAGTGGTCACACATAGTGCACAGATCTTGGTTTCTAATACCATTTTTCGATAAAATAAACCAGGGTTCCTGGGAGAAATGGCTGATTCTAGGACTGGGGCAGGAAATATGCAGATGATCCTGGAACATTTTGTACTGCTAGAAAATAAGAAAGTACTCACAAAAAAAAAAAAAAAAAAAAAAAAAAAGAAAGAAAAGAAAAGAAAATCCACAGTGGTGGAAGTATGTCAGAAAGACACAGGAGTCAACTGAAAGAGCTCCCAATGGCGGAAAGTGGAATTATTTGAGGATCGAAATAAATAAAGCAGTATTGGATTATAAGCCAAAGTATAAAATAAATATCCGCGAGTTCATACTGACATAATAAATGATTGAATAAATAAATGGGGAAGAATATACAAAAATCCCATGTAGAACAATTCCAGATAATTTATGCAGATACTCCCCCTCAAGAATTCTCACTTATACGTGGACACCAAAACAATCAAACTCAAAGCAGCAGAGAGTAAAATGGTGGTCACCAGAAGCTGGGGGTTAGGGGGAATGGTGAAACGATGGTCAAATGATACAAAGTATCAATTAGGCAGGAGGAATAAGTTTTTTTTTCTTTTTTTCTTTTTTTTGCTTTGAGATATATTGCACAGTGTGGTGAGTGTAGTAAAAATAATATTGAACATTTAAAAATTGCTAAGAGACTAAATTTTAAATGTTCTCAACACAAAAAATGTTATGTATTTGAGGTGATGGATAGGTTAATTAGCTTGATTTTATTATTCCACATTGTATTCATAAATCAGAACATCATTTTGTACCCTATAAATAGATATAACTAAAATTTGTCAATTTATATTTAAAAAAACAAAAATTAAAAGAAAGCAATGTATTAATATCGGTTCATTAATTGTTACAAATGCGCTATACTAAGGTATGATGTTAACAATAGGGGAAACTGGGTGTGGGATGTTTTGGAACTCTGTACTATCTTAACTTTTCTGCAAGTCTGAAACTATTTTAAAATTAAAGAAAGTTTATTTAAAATTGCAATGCCAAAATAGAATATTCAATTTTTTTTAGATATGAGACCTTTATTTTTTAACACAAAGGAGTTGCTCTGGAATTTATTGCTAGGGCAGAGCATTGGGAATTCAATGTGCTGGTATTATTCACAAAGTCCAGATTTTATCAGCAAAGTCTTCCCATCTTGTTCCTCTGCCTTTATTAGCATTTGCAACTCTCTCAATTTAGCATCGTTCACAATGCCATTACCATGCTGGTTATTTCCTCTTCCAGATCGTTAAGTTAAAATAGACCCGCTCCGACACCACACCCTATGGCAGTTTTGGGACCTTGTCCTCAAATGGCTGCAGATCTGTGAAGTTATAAACCAGACAAACAATAATTATCTGTAAATGGCAATTTCCTAACTTAATTGGTTGAATTTCATTCTGCAGGTGGTGATATTAAAGCAAACACTTTCCTGCTGTCCAAACAGACACACTCTGGTTCTGAATTATGATGGAAAGGTAGCTAAGTGAGCTTGTTGTGGCATATTATTTGTCACTCGCCAGGGCTAATTGTTTGTGTTTTAGAAAGCTGATCATTATCAGATCAGTATTTCCATGATCCTCTTTTATCACTTTGTAGTACTTTCCTGTATGTAGAGTGTACTTGTTTTAGGTTTCCCCATAGTAGAAACTAAACCACATGTCTGTCACCAACTACATTCTTCCTCTGGACTTACGAGTCATACAGAAAAGTACACCTATTGCAGGCATAAAACTCAATGAATTCTTAAAAGGTGAACACACTCTTGTAATCAGTGTAATCAGGACCCAGATCAAGAAACAGAACATTACCAGCACCCAGAAACCCTTCCAGGCGTCACCTGCCACATCCTCAACATCAAAGAGTAACCACTATCCTGATTTTGAAATCATAGATTCGTTCTATTTATTGCATGTTTTAAACAAATTGAATTTTAGCATCCATTGGGTCTGACTTCTTTTGCTCAACATTATGTTTGTGATATTCATCCATGTGTTGCATGTAGTTGTAGATAATTCATTTACATTGCTGTATAGCATTCCATTGTGGAAATATACCAGAATTTATCTGTTCAATTGCTGATGTGCATTAGGGTGGTTTCTAGTTTTTGACTTTTAAGAGTAGTGCTGCTATTTAACCTTCTAGTTAGCACGTGTTTTTCGGTGACCATATGAATGTATTTTTTGTTGGGTATTGTTTAGCTTTGGCAGATATGTTAGGCAGTGTATAATTAAATACTTGGAGCTGAAATTCAGATAAACCTGGTCTTAAATTTGGCTCTACTTACTAGGAACTTGGACAAGTTACCCAATCTCTCTAGGCCTTGCCTTTTGTAGTCTGTCAAGTAAAGATTCAAAAAGTTCCTGCCTCACAGGGCTGCTGTTCAGATTAAAAGAAATAATGTATGGCCATGATTTAATACAGTGCTTGGCATAGAGCAAGCATCAACAAATGTCAACCATTGTGATTTTCTAGTATTATTTATTGAAAAATTGTTCAATATTATTTAAATTGCAAAGGTGAAATAAACAGATTATTTACAGAAACGTTTTTAATTTGTAAGATCCTGGAAAAATGTGTTCCGACTCGTGAATACTGTTCTTAAGACCTCTCCACCCAGCCACGCCCCAGCTATTGTTCCTTGCTCCCTCAAATTCTTAGCACAAGGACATGCTTGCAGTTAAACCGTCCCCATCCCACAGGCTGCCATAGAAGCTGAGAAGAAAATAAGGGGAATGAGTCTTCATTTCTGTCACAGTTTCCTTGTGGGAAGAACTGAGAGGATATTTGATACCTGGGATTCACTGTCAAATTTGTATCCATTTTGAACACTTCATCTATTTTAGATTATTCAGACCAGATCTTCATTATTAAAAATATATTTCATAGCATTATGCAAATACTATGCGGTTCATGTTGAAAATGTCACATATAAAAAGATACCCATATCTTTTTGTGTAAAAAAAAAAAAGCACTATTTTCTTTCAATATAAATAATTCATGCTTTTGTTACAGGTAGTTAGGCGTGAGTGGGACAGGAGAGGGCTCTCCCCCCACCCACTAGAAATGTCAGGTGATGATTCGGCAATTATTGCATTGCCTCTCTTAAAATGATAATTCGGCAGCCGGGGAGAGACTGATGGTCCACACCTGTTAATATTAATTAAAACTGTTAACTGAATTCAGATGCCAGGGAGAAACAGCTTCTTGGGTATGCATATTAAGAGACAAAAATGGTGAAGTATTATCTTCCAGGTACATTCCACCGGAAAAAGGAAGAAAGCCTCGGGTGGGCGTGCCTATAACTCCCTAAACATATTGCATGAGCTCACTTCTCAAGGGTAAGGAGGGCTCTGTGCATGCAGGCAGCCCACTGTAAGGGAGAATCATGGTAAAGAGGCGAGCTTATGAAAGTCACAGGATCACAGGTAAATGGGGCACTTGACCTCTCTTTAACCTTTCACATGCACACTTGGGTCTCTTCCAAGCGCGCCTGACTTTTTTTCCTGTTCTAAGGCCTTTTAAAATGAACTTCTATTCCTGCTCTGGAACTTGTCTCTCTTTTTCTGCTTTCTGCTCCTCAGTTGAATTCTTTCTTCTGAGGAGGGAAGGACTGAAATTGCTACAGACCCCTAAGGACAGGCCATCGGTAACTCTGGGTAAATCAGATCTCTTCCACGGGTAAGACTTTCTATAAAAATATTGAAAAATACAAGAAGTAGTTTTGTATGCTGTAAATATTCTTGTATGAGAAGAAGAAAATGAAAAATATTTGTAATCCTATTGCCCAGAGATTTCTGGGTAGTCTTTTCAGACTCAAATAATTTTTCAATTACAAAAATGTGGAAAATTTGTTAAAACATAGGAAAGCAAAAACAAAACAACAAATAATAAATCTCTGTGTTCCTAAGATATAAAACAAAATTTCAACAGAGCTTGCCATTCCATTTTTTCCCTCCTCTTTTCCTCTCTCCTTCCCTCCTTTTCTCCTCTCTTCTTTCTCTTTCTTTCCTTTCTTCTCTCTCAATATAATAGCATCATTTTATAATATTCTTTTGCAGTTTGCTTTTTAAAAACCTTTTATGGGCATGTCAAATATTTCATATTTCAGTAAATATTCATCTAAAACTTGATTTTTTTTTGCAGTGCTAATTACAATAGTTACTGTTTATTGAACATCTACAATGTACCAGACTATAGAACTCATATTTTGTCTTTACCACAACTGAAAAAAGAAGTAACTGTTTTCATTGGGCTCATGAGAACATTTAGGCTCAAAAAGGTGGAGTGACCCAGTGGCTTGTGCAGGGTCATAGTGCTATTAGGAGTTAGAGCTGAGTTGATCTGACTCCACTGTAACTTTAGTGAGAATGTTTTGGGAGACGCTGGAATAGATTCTTGAGTTTGATTCTCCATTTTCTCTCTACTGTCCTTCATGAGTTTTATTTGTTTATTTATTTTATTTTTTTATTATACTTTAAGTTCTAGGGTACATGTTCACAACGTGCAGGTTTGTTACATATGTATACATGTGCCATGTTGGTGTGCTGCACCCATTAACTCATCATTTACATTAGGTATATCTCCTAATGCTATCCCTCCCCCCTCCCCCCTCTCCACAATAGGCCCCGGTGTGTGATGTTCCCCTTCCTGTGTCCAAGTGATCTCATTATTCAATTCCCACCTATGAGTGAGAACATGTGGTGTTTGGTTTTCTGTTCTTGCAATAGTTTGCTGAGAATGATGGTTTCCAGCTGCATCCATGTCCCTACAAAGGACACGATCTCATCCTTTTTTATGGCTGCATAGTATTCCATGGTGTATATGTGCCACATTTTCTTAATCCAGTCTGTCACTGATGGACATTTGGGTTGATTTCAAGTCTTTGCTATTGTGAATAGTGCCGCAATAAACATACGTGTGCATGTGTCTTTATAAAAGTGGGCAAAAGATATGAACAGACACTTCTCAAAAGAAGACATTCATGCAGCCAACAGACACATGAAAAAATGCTCGTCATCCCTCGCCATCAGAGAAATGCAAATCAAAACCACAATGAGATACCATCTCACACCAGTTAGAATGGTGATCATTAAAAAGTCAGGAAACAACAGGTGCTGGAGAGGATGTGGAGAAATAGGAACACTTTTACACTGTTGGTGGGACTGTAAACTAGTTCAACCATTGTGGAAAACAGTGTGGCGATTCCTGAAGGATCTAGAACTAGAAATACCATTTGACCCAGCCATCCCATTACTGGGTATATACCCAAAGGATTATAAATCATGCTGCTGTAAAACTTGATTTTTAATGACTGCATAACATTCTATCTTATGAATAATTTGCCTAGCAGTTCTCTAGTGTTGAGCATTTATTTTGTTTACACTTACTATTATCAAGAAGGCCATGGTGAGCTTCGTGGTATATACATCTTTTTGCATCTTTGATTATTTTAGGATAATTTTATAGAAGCAGAATCACTGATTCAAAGTTTATATACATCAAAAATATTTATTTATTTATTTATTTATTTATTTATTTATTTATTTATTTGAGACGGAGTCTCGCTCTGTCGCCCGGGCTGGAGTACAGTGGCCGGATCTCAGCTCACTGCAAGCTCCGCCTCCTGGGTTTACGCCATTCTCCTGCCTCAGCCTCCCGAGTAGCTGGGACTACAGGCGCCCACCACTTCGCCCGGCTAAAAAATATTTTGATAACCATGGCCAAATTGCCTTCTAGAAAGCTTATATCATTTTAATTTCTACCATCAGTTTATGAGAAGCCTATTTCATCATGCCTTTGGCAGTCCTGAGCATTATAATTTTAATTTTTACAAATGTAATGGGTAAACAAATCATTGTTCTTTTATTTTTCTTTGATTAACAGGGAAGTTGAATTTTTCTGGATTTTTAAAAAAATTTTATTCTATGAAGTAGTTTTTTATGCCCTTCGATCATTATTCCTAATGTGTTTATGTTTTTCTTGTTGGGTTATTAGCGTTTTATATCTTAAATGATTTTTTTGCATGCTCTTTTATGTATTTTTAAATATCTTAAGGGACTAATATTTGATTTTCTTATTTATTTTTAATATTTTCTTGGTTCATTATATAACATTCATGATGTCCTTGGATATATAAACGTTCTAATGCTTTAAGCCGAGAATTAAGTCTTCTTTTTATGTAGTCACATTTTTACCTATTTAGGTTATAATTTCTTACATTATTTTTATACTTAGAAATCCCTTATCAGTCAGAAATCAATGAAGTTGTCACTTATAGTTTCTGCCTTTAAAAAAAAAAATGGTTTGTTTTTAACATTTGACTCTGATTTTTCTGGAATTTACTTGACATTATGAGATTATATTATGAGATAGAGATCTAACATTCATTTCTCCAAATACATAATTTTCCAAACCCTATGCATTAAATAGAACATCTAACTCCTATTGCTTTGTGATTCCTTCTTTATCACATTTGAAGTTACAGTATATACTAAAGTGCATTTTGTGGTTATCTATTTGCTCCCATTCATTTGTCTTCTATTTATGTAACATATTTTTTAATTTCATTTTTTATTTCAATAGTTTTATTGGGGTACAGGTGGCTTTCCGTTATATGGATGAGTTCTTTAGTGGTGATTTCTGGGATTTTGGTGCACCTATCACCCGAGCAGTGTACACTGTATCCAATATGTAGTCTTTTATTCCTAACATCCTTTCCACCCTTCCCCTCAAGTCCCCAGAGCCCATTATATTAGTCTTATGCCTTTGCATCCTCATAGCTTAGCTCCCACTTATAAGTGAGAACATATGATTTCTGGTTTTCCATTCCTGAGTTACTTCACTTACAATAATGTCCTTCAGCTCCACCCAAGTTGCTGCAAAAGACGTTATTTCATTCCTTTTTATGGCTGAATAGTATTCCATGGTGTATATATACCACATTTTCTTTATCCATTTGTTGGTTGATGGACACTTATGTTGGTTCCCTATTTTTGCAACTGCAAATTGTGCTGCTATAAGCATGCACTTGTATGTGTCTTTTATATATAATGATTTCTTTTCCTTTAGGTAGATACCCAGTAGTGGGATTGCTGGATCAAATGGTAGTTCTTTTAGTTCTTTAAGGAATCTCCATACTGTTTTCCATAGTGGTTATGCAACATATTTTTATTGAGTACCTAGACCTACTATGTCCCAGACCCTGTGGTTGTTACTGAAACCCATATTGCTGAACCAGACAGACAGTGCAAACTCCATAAGGACAAGGAGAATCTCACTGTGTTTCTTCCCCCACGTGCTTCTTAACATCAACTTAATTTGAAAGCCCTTGGAAGGTGGGAAACAAGTCTATATTTTCCATGCACTCTCCATGGTGTTTTTGCCAAGACCAAATGGACTATAGGGCCTCATAGGAAAATCAATTAAAAAAAATGTTCTACTCCTTTCCTCCCACCTTGACTTAGCAAAGGCATAGAGTTTCTTTTTCAAGACGCAGCCATGGTGAATGAGAACATTAGATCTAGCGTCAAGAAATCTGGGTTTGAATTATGATTATGTACTAACTTCATGCCCTTCAAAGAATATCTTCACTCCTTGGAAACTCAATTTCCTCATCTTTAAAATGGAGTTAATAGACCGGGCATGGTGACTCATGCCTGTAATCCCAGCACTTTAGGAGGCCAAGGCAGGCGGATCACTTGAGGTCGGGAGTTCAAGACCAGCCTGGCTAACATGGTGAAACCCCATCTCTACTAAAAAAATACAAAAATTAGCCAGGAGTGGTGGTGAACGACTGTAGTCCCAGCTACTCAGAAGGCTGAGGCATGAGAATTGCTTGAACCCAGGAGGCAGAGGTTGCAGTGAACTGAGATCGTGCCACTGCACTCAAGCCTGGGCAACAGAGTGAGACTTAGTCTCGTAAAAATAGAAAATAAAAATAAAATGGAGTTAATACTTACAGGAATCTTTGAGTATGAAATGAAAATTGGTGTTAAAACTCTGATAATTGTAAGATGTCATGGAGATAAAAATTATTATTTTCATTTTCAGTCAAACTAAAGTACAAATAACCTGAAAGCAGGGCTCACACCTTGCTGCCTTTGTGACCCCCTCTGCCTAAGTACACTATTTATTTAGTACTTGTACTGACAGGAAGTCCTAACTAAATATTTATTGAATACATAAATAAATTCCCCTGCTCAGGTAAATGCTCTTCTAATACAACCTAATGGAAACACCCCCCCTGCCCAGAAAGCCTAAGCAAATAACTCATTATTTGCTCTGGATTTTAGTTGGCTTTAGTAGATTATATATGTATCCTGATACCCCAGAGTTTGGGAACCATCTTAAATATTGTTTAAAAGAATAAAAAGGATCTATAAGATAACACATTAAGCCTTTGATATTTGAAAGAGATACTTCCCTAAACCCTCACAAATCTCCAAATTTGTAAATGCTATGATAATGCACACTTTCCATCACTGAATACAGTAAAATGCAACTAAAATATTTATGATCAAATTGTTGGTGATTCTGTAAGTCCACTGGCTCTTTAGACTTAGGTTCAACTGGTTGGCCTTTGCTTTCTTTTTGGAGGTAGTTTTTCCTGTTAGCTCCAGCAGTCTTCTTGAACACTGAATCCAGGATGAACAGAGCTTATGTCCAAATTGACCTCCTTCCTCAACTTGAAATCTTTTCTATCAGGATAACAATTCATAGACCTTAATAAAATTGGTGAGGCCAGATGAATAGCCAGGAGGTTGAGGAGACTTGAAAGCTGAAAAAAGTGGATATTTTGAACTCATTGGTCCTGTCAGAGTTTTAATCTCATTTTACAGATGAGGAAAAGTAGGACTCAAGAAGATTTAATAACTTGCCTAAGGTCAAGGAGCTGAAAGAATCGGTACTTCAAACTGCTAGATCTATATTTCATACTCCTAACCATCTTGTTCTATGGAAATTCCAGGGACTCTTTTGGATGCCAATTGTTTCCTGTTAGGTACTCAATTAGTGCCCAGATACATTTAAGAATTGTGGGGAACAATTTAGACTTGCCATGCAACTGGAAGGTGAATTGTATTCTCTTTCAAATCTCTCTGTGAACAATAGGAAGGATTAAGCAGCTGGTAAGTAATTAGGGGTCTGAACAGCTGAGCCCCACACTGAGCAAGACAGACAGTCTGCCAAGTGACAGTGAGGGCGGGCCCCGCGTGCTCAGTGCCAGTTCAATCTGGTAACTTGGTGACCCCCGGGATTCTGATCCCTGCAGCCTCACAGCACCTCCACTACTATGTTTAATAATGCCCGCATCTGTCAGCAGATACCCAGACATCCCCAATTCTCATGCTGATGGGCATTTGCTCTCAAATGAAATCTGGGATGATGAAGGCCTAGATGTCTGGATCCCCAGCTAAGACAGGGGTTTGTTACTACAGTGCCAGAGTTCTCTTTTATGCCTCTTCTCGGCACCTGCTTGGCATGTTGAGGATACAAAATGTGCCTCCATATCATAATGCACCCACCCCATGCCCCACCCCAAGTTATCTGAAAGGGAGACCTCATCTCACTTATCCTATTTTCTTAGTTAGGGTAAAGAAGGTGGGTCCATCCTCCCATCAACCCCAGCTGTCCTCTGGGAGAATCAAACCCTCTCAAGAGTCCTCCCCTTTCAAATTTGGAAGCACAGGTCTCTTTTAAATATTGCAAGTATTATCTATTACCCATCAAGTCCCATGGTCTTTATTACACTATGCCAAATACACATTTTGGCCAAATGCTAAAAGGCCAGTGTAAAAATTCATATTTGGTCAAAGCCGAGGCCAAAGTGGAAAATAACCCTCATAAAATGACCTTCTAGATCATAAGGATGCATCTGAAAATGTATCAAAATATTTATTATTAAAAATCTAGTAGTCACCTTTCATGAGATTGACATTATAAACCACGGACAATATTTTCTCAGGTACTATCATCTGCTGGATTGTTTGTGTGGTCACTGTACTGTACAAGTGTGATACCAAATGGATGCTCACTTTCAAATGAGGTTGGTGGATAAACAAGATTTTTTGAGGCTTGTTTTGTCAAGTAGGATTCTGCTGGGGCTAAGGCTGCCACCACATTATTGAGCCTTTCTTTCTCTCCTAGTAACCAAGTAAGGTTAAGGATATTTCCTCTTCATCTCTTGGACTTGAACACTGGTTCATGGTGATGCACTTTAATTGAAGCAATCCTCCCCAAATGAAGCTCTGTGCATTGCTTGGGGAAGATGCTTTCTTAAATTTTCAGAAACAGCCTTCCATGTTATCTTGTTTCATATTATTAATGATATGAATAATCATGATTATTCATATCATTATAATCATATTTCATATGATTATAATGAAAATAATCTCCCAAAAAATAGATGTATGATATAGTCTAATCTCTATTGTTTGCCCTTGTATTGTTACTGAATTTAAGTTTTTATAGAATACTAGTTGGCTTAGAAAGGAATTACTGTTCTTTTTAAACTTATCAACTAATACTCAGTGTGTATAAACTGTCAATCTACATCTCTACTTATTTAACTTCTTGGAAGTTCTTAATAGTTGTTTTTGAATATAAAATTAACAGCTTTCACGTCACCATTAATTGTAGTAGCATTTAACTTTTGCAAAGATAAATATGCATTCATACTTCAATGGTTTGAAGGAATTTCAATGTATAAAGCACATAAGGAAATTTTTTTTATTCCATGTTACATTAAAATATCTACCTCTAAGTTTCCATTAGAATTTGAATGTGAACATTCTGATAATATCAGTTAATCAGGGTGACATGTCTTGTTCATCTCACAAATGTTATGTTTACTAAATATGAGGGTAATATGCATCATTACGTGATCATTGATGGTTCACAAATGACCAGAAATGATATAGGTGTTTAGTAGTTTTTTTGTTTTTGCCTTCCCAGGACCAAGACTAACACAGATTTTGTCTTAATACTGCATCTAAAACGTCATGTTGGATACATCTTTAGTTTTCATCTTAAATAGTTTTAGGACCGTGTTCAAACTAGTCCTCCTTTGAAAGGTCATCCCTTCACTTGACCTTGATGTTCCTGCTAACTACAGGTCCACTACTTTCCTTCTTTCACGGGCGTACCTCTCAACAAAAGTCTTCCCTCTTTCCTTCTATTCCACAGTACTCATTCATTCATCCAGGATTGTCTGAGCTTGTGTAATGTGGCAAGCAGTGTGCTACGTCCCAGAGATACAGCTGAAAGTAAAATACTGCCTTCTCTCAAGAAGCTTATATTTCTAGAGGTGGAAAAATGGGTAACCATGGGATTACTATATATAGTCTGTGATTAATGTTATGAGGCAAGAGAACACAGGGTGCTGTGGTAACTCCTAGGAAGGTGGCACCTAACCCAGCCTAGAGAGGCAGAGGTGACTTCCTGAGGTTTCCTACTGAGGCTGGTTAGAAGAAAGCCAAGAAAACCCCAAACCAAACCAGACATAAGCATTAGTTTGGTTCTTATCCTTTTTGATGACCCCAGTTGGTACTTGGTGTGATTAAATGACCTTGTAAAATCCAATGGTCCTTGTTTTTGTTTTTTCTTTCAATGGCCTCTGAGACTTGCAACCATGCGCATTTTCCCTTTACTTTCCTCATACTCTGGCTCTCATAGCCTCATCTGCTCCAGTATCCCCATCCTTGTTGACATCTTTTGTGCTCCCTTGATGATCTCTTCTTCTCTTCTCTCCATCTATGTATGGAAACACACCCAGGGCTCAGCCCATGGCCCCTGGAATTGTCTTCTCCTTCTAGGACAGTTAATCAACCCTCAAGGTTTGTATATCTTTAGTCCAAAACTTCCCTTACTTAATTCCTTTGCACCATACCTCAAACTACCTATGGATATGTCCCATTGTCTGTCTGTATGTCTATCTCACTCCTATCCTGTCCCTCCTCCTGTAGCAAAGCTCATCACTAGGAAGAGAATAGACATTGGCCGTCAACATATCAATTACAATTGGCTATCTCCTTCTGGGAATGGTAGCAATGGTTTCATTTCAAGCCTCGTTTCAAATTGTAGGATATAGATTTTATCCCATTAGAGGAATTTTTTACTCCAGCAGACATATGATGTAGTTTTTTGTTTTATTTTTCTGGCTGGAGCTGTGTGTACTTCCTGACTCTCTTAAAATAATATCACTGAAAATACATATGGAAAGAGGTTTATTGTATATTATTATCAATCAAAACTGAAGAATGTATTTAAATATGTACAGAGTGTGTGTGTGTATATATATACACACACACACACCTATATTGTATATTATTATCAATCAAAACTGAAGAATGTATTTAAATATGTACAGAGTGTGTGTGTGTATATATATACACACACACACACACACCTATATACATATAAACACTATATATATACACATATATAATGTATATATTTGTTATTTATTGTTACTTAGCAAATTACTCCAAAACTGTAGGGCTTAAAACAACAATGTATTATCTCATACTTTCCGTGTGTCTGGAATTTGGAAACAGCTTAGCTGAGTGGTTCCAGTTCAGGGTCTCTTGTGTGGTTAGAGTCAGAATTTTGGCTAGGTCTGAAGTCTCTGAAGACTTGACTGGGGCTGCAGAATCTGCTTCCAAGATGGCTCACTCACATGGCTGTTGGCAGTAGGCAACAGTTCTCCAACATATGGGCTACTCCATTGGGCTGCTTGAATGTCCCCATATGGCAATTGGCTTCCCCTAGAGAGAGTGATGAGACAAAGTGGGAGAGAGAGCAGGAGGAAAGGGGTGGAGGGAGGGAAGAAGAAGAGATCGGAAACTGCAATACATTTTTTTTATGACCTAGCTTCAGAAATCACACACCATCACATCTGTCACATTCTGTTAGCTAGAAGCCAGTCATTACGTCTGACCCACTCTCAGTGGGAAGGGAATTAGGTTCCACCCTTTGAAGAGAGGAGTGTCAAAAACTTTATGGACATATTTTAAAACTACCACAATTTGTGGAAACATATCTGCAAGAGTAAACGCAACATTTTAAAACAACAATTTTATCTGGGAGGTGAGATTATAAATTATTTGTTTATATTTTTTCCCATTTTATGAACATGACTATATTAAAATAATAAAAATTTTTAAATAGACCAAAAATTGTATAATGCTGATGTTGCATAACACTGAACATATTTCCTGAAACATCCTCAAAGGATTTACTTGAAATGGTTTGGCCAGAAATGTTTCCATGGCACAGAACTTCTGAAGTACATATTATTGTTATCCTCAGTTTATCAGTGATGAAACTGAGGCATAGATAGATTAATTGAGGTTAACAAACTGCCCAAGGTCCTAGAGTAAATAAATAAGTGGTATAGATGACATTGGAACATAGGCAACAGAGTTCTATAGCTCAAGCTCTTAAACTAAGTGAAACATCCACAATATCATTGTAGATCATATAAACAATAGCTCAGAGATATGAACGAGCCAAGGGCTCATCTAGTCAGGGAAATCTTTATAGAAGAGGTGGACAGTGAGCTGTGCCTTAAAGAAAAAGTGGAATTTGGGTTATCTAGGGATGACATTCCAAATGAGGGACACAGCCTGGTTGAGGCTTAAAAATGGGTTGGGGCCTGGCCTTTCCAAGGATGTCCCAGTGAGAAGATTAGCGCAGGTAAAGTTGAATGATTCCTGGTAAGTTGTGTGAGTTAAGGCAAAATGGTTTGAGATGGTGGTAGGGGTGGGATGCCAGATTCAGAGGAACCCCAGATGCAGGCAGGAGGTCAATTTGTATTCACACACAGACTAGGAGATGTTGGCCCTTTACCATCAGGAAGGAACTTAGAAATGTTGTGGCTCGTGCTCCTTATTTTAAATATAGGGAATTAAGGCCCATGGAAGAAAATGATTCATTCGCCCCAAATGCATTTCTTATTTATTCTGTTATGTTAAAGGTTGTTGGACTGTTAAAGCATTTTTTAAAAAACATCTTATTACATTTTTATCATTAATTTTTTTTCTAGTGTAAGGAATAAGGAATCCTTTTACTAAATTAGGCTACTCCGAGGTATAGCTTATTCCATACTAATTGAACCTATAAGAATTCTGTGTGCTAGACTAGGACATTGGATTCAAAGAAGATCCATTTCCAGAATTACCCAGTGCACTTCATGTCGACGTGCGGAGATTTATTTACTTATTTGTTTGTTTGTTTAGTATATCATGTTCTGGATACATAGGGCTTTTCAAACCAGATATACAAACCTGTTTCCAAGGACTAAGCAGTTTAAAGTCCATGAAAACTTGGAAATTATCAAAGTTAGATGTTTTCAGCAAACACTGGAATTTTATTACTCTCAGAAATAATTTCCAGATGGAAAGTTTAAAAATATCCAGATAATGAAAGACACCCTATTTGGTTTCTTTTCTGTATATCAAAGTCTATGTTGAAATAAAGCACTTAAAGAGCTGGGATCAGTTCTGCATGTTACTTAGTACCCATTTCACACTGTGGGCTCTTAGATGATCTCATAATGTTAATTACCTAGAAAGACTGGATGAAATAATTCTTTTCCTTCGATGACTAATGATAGCTGGTGGATTTTTATCCCCTCCCCCGTGATTTTATCAGCAAGGATTCAAGGAGGTTTTGCCACAAACTAGATATGGGTTCCAACTCCTGGATCATTTTGAATTCCCTAGTTCAGACCGAAGATCAGAGGTGATTCAGAGTACACACACACACACACGTACACACACACAGCCCTGGGAACTAGGCAGGATGTCCTTATCTTGCTGGGTAATTTCCAGGGTACCAACCTTGCCTTATACATGGTCTCTAGTAGTTTCCAAGAATGAATTATAGCTTGCTGTTTCCACCTCTTATCTCTTTCCTCCCTCCCTCCTTTCCTTCCTTTCTAGCAACAATGTAAGAGAAACAATATGCAATTATTGCTGGGGCACTTCAAAACCAATCAGGGAAAAGAACTGTATATGTGACACTGTCAAAGAGGTCAGGCCATTAGCAAAGCAATTAATGTACCCTATGATGCCTCTCATTGAGGGTCAAGTCTCCTTAATAGCTAATGTGGGGAAAATAATCTTCAAACATCCATTAAAGCTCTCAGATAAATGCCCAAAGGAATTAGTTCACTGGCTAACTCTAGTTAGGAACACTGTTCTCCCCTGACCTGGGGCCTTCGTACCCAGTCACAACTCTAGCCTCTCTTAGGTGACTCACCTGGCTCAGATCCATATCCAAAGCACTGCTTAGCTTTGCCCCCTTCTCACTCTTCCTGCCATCTAGGGGCGCCTCCTATTCACACACTCCCAGGATTTCCAGTGGACTCTTTCTGACTTCCTTCCCCAACCCAGAATCATCCAATCAACCTTAATTGTCACTATTTTATGTTACCACTTCTCAAGGTTCTTACTGAGTGCCATTTCCTCTGCAATTTTTTTTTTTTTTTTTTTTTTTTTTTTGCCTCTTTGGTTTTTCTTCAGTCATACTTTCTATCCTTCAGCACTTTACTGTGGTATTTTTTAAAAAAGAAAATTGCCTCTGCTAATGGAGTTTAAATTGTGGGTGTATTAAGGCACACATTGAGCAAATGTTTCCCAAAGACAGCATGTATTATTTCCCTCTTTCTGTGTTTTGTAGTTTTTTTATTTTTTTATTTTATTTATTTATTTATTTATTTATTTATTTATTTTTATTATACTTCAAGTTCTAGGGTACATGTGCAGAACGTGCAGGTTTGTTACATATGTATACTTGTGCCATGTTGGTGTGCTGCACCCATCAACTCGTCAGCACCCATCAATTCATCATTTA
Organism: Rhinopithecus roxellana; assembly: GCF_007565055.1. Classification (NCBI taxonomy): domain Eukaryota; kingdom Metazoa; phylum Chordata; class Mammalia; order Primates; family Cercopithecidae; genus Rhinopithecus; species Rhinopithecus roxellana. Next base: position 32,623,387 of record NC_044555.1, on the reverse strand, counting down.
TATCATGTATAACTCCCAATGCAATCCCTCCCCCCTCCCCCCTCCCCATGATAGGCCCCAGTGTGTGATGTTCCCCTTCCCGAGTCCAAGTGATCTCATTGTTCAGTTCCCACCTATGAGTGAGAAGATGCGGTGTTTGGTTTTCTGTTCTTGTGATAGTTTGCTAAGAATGATGGTTTCCAGCTGCATCCATGTCCCTACAAAGGACGCAAACTCATCCTTTTTTATGGCTGCATAATATTCCATGGTGTATATGTGCCACATTTTCTTAATCCAGTCTGTCACAGATGGACATTTGGGTTGATTCCAAGTCTTTGCTATTGTGAATAGTGCCGCAATAAACATACGTGTGCATGTGTCTTTGTAGTAGAATAATTTATAATCCTTTGGGTATATATCCAGTACTGGGATGGCTGGGTCATATGGTACATCTAGTTCTAGATCCTTGAGGAATTGCCATACTGTTTTCCATAATGGTTGAACTAGTTTACAATCCCACCAACAGTGTAAAAGTGTTCCTATTTCTCCACATGCTCTCCAACAACTGTTGTTTCCTGATTTTTTAATGATTGCCATTCTAACTGGTGTGAGATGGTATCTCATTGTGGTTTTGATTTGCATTTCTCTGATGGCGAGTGATGATGAGCATTTTTTCATGTGTCTGTTGGCTGTATGAATGTCTTCTTTTGAGAAATGTCTGTTCATATCCTTTGCCCACTTTTTGATGGGGTTGTTTGTTTTTTTCTTGTATATTTGTTTGAGTTCTTTGTAGATTCTGGATATTAGCCCTTTGTCAGATGAGTAGATTGCAAAAATTTTCTCCCATTCTGTAGGTTGCCTGTTCACTCTGATGGTAGTTTCTTTTGCTGTGCAGAAGCTCTTTAGTTTAATTAGATCCCATTTGTCAATTTTGGCTTTTGCTGCCGTTGCTTTTGGTGTTTTAGACATGAAGTCCTTGCCCATGCCTATGTCCTGAATGGTACTGCCTAGATTTTCTTCTAGGGTTTTTATGGTATTAGGTCTAACATTTAAGTCTCTAATCCATCTTGAATTAATCTTCGTATAAGCAGTAAGGAAAGGATCCAGTTTCAGCTTTCCACTTATGGCTAGCCAATTTTCCCAGCACCATTTATCAAATAGGGAATCCTTTCCCCATTTCTTGTTTCTCTCAGGTTTGTCAAAGATCAGATGGCTGTAGATGTGTGGTATTATTTCTGAGGACTCTGTTCTGTTCCATTGGTCTATATCTCTGTTTTGGTACCAGTACCATGCTGTTTTGGTTACTGTAGCCTTGTAGTATAGTTTGAAGTCAGGTAGCGTGACGCCTCCAGCTTTGTCCTTTTGACTTAGGATTGTCTTGGCAATGCGGGCTCTTTTTTGGTTCCATATGAACTTTAAAGCAGTTTTTTCCAATTCTGTGAAGAAACTCATTGGTAGCTTGATGGGGATGGCATTGAATCTATAAATAACCTTGGGCAGTATGGCCATTTTCACGATATTGATTCTTCCTATCCATGAGCATGGTATGTTCTTCCATTTGTTTGTGTCCTCTTTGATTTCACTGAGCAGTGGTTTGTAATTCTCCTTGAAGAGGTCCTTTACATCCCTTGTAAGTTGGATTCCTAGGTATTTTATTCTCTTTGAAGCAATTGTGAATGGAAGTTCATTCCTGACTTGGCTCTCTGCTTGTCTGTTACTGGTGTATAAGAATGCTTGTGATTTTTGCACATTAATTTTGTATCCTGAGACTTTGCTGAAGTTGCTTATCAGCTTAAGGAGATTCTGGGCTGAGACAATGGGGTTTTCTAAATATACAATCATGTCATCTGCAAACAGGGACAATTTGACTTTTTCTTTTCCTAACTGAATACCCTTGATTTCTTTCTCTTGCCTGATTGCCCTAGCCAGAACTTCCAACACTATGTTGAATAGGAGTGGTGAGAGAGGGCATCCCTGTCTTGTGCCAGTTTTCAAAGGGAATTTTTCCAGTTTTTGCCCATTCAGTATGATATTAGCTGTGGGTTTGTCATAAATAGCTCTTATTATTTTGAGGTATGTTCCATCAATACCGAATTTATTGAGCTTTTTTAGCATGAAGGGCTGTTGAATTTTGTCAAAGGCCTTTTCCGCATCTATTGTGATAATCATGTGGTTCTTGTCTTTGGTTCTGTTTATATGCTGTATTACGTTTATTGATTTGTGAATGTTGAACCACCCTTGCATCCCAGGGATGAAGCCCACTTGATCATGGTGGATAAGCTTTTTGATGTGCTGCTGAATCCGGTTTGCCAGTATTTTATTGAGGATTTTTGCATCGATGTTCATCAGGGATATTGGTCTAAAATTCTCTTTTTTTGTTGTGTCTCTGCCAGGCTTTGGTATCAGGATGATGTTGGCCTCATAAAATGAGTTAGGGAGGATTCCCTCTTTTTCTATTGATTGGAATAGTTTCAGAAGGAATGGTACCAGCTCCTCCTTGTACCTCTGGTAGTATTCAGCTGTGAATCCATCTGGTCCTGGACTTTTTTTGGTGGGTAGGCTATTGATTGTTGCCTCAATTTCAGAGCCTGCTATTGGTCTATTCAGGGATTCAACTTCTTCCTGGTTTAGTCTTGGGAGAGTGTAAGTGTCCAGGAAATTATCCATTTCTTCTAGATTTTCTAGTTGATTTGCGTAGAGGTGTTTATAGTATTCTCTGATGGTAGTTTGTATTTCTGTGGGGTCAGTGGTGATATCCCCTTTATCATTTTTTATTGCGTCTATTTGATTCCTCTCCCTTTTCTTCTTTATTAGTCTTGCTAGCGGTCTGTCAATTTTGTTGATCTTTTCAAAAAACCAACTCCTGGATTCATTGATTTTTTGGAGGGTTTTTTGTGTCTCTATCTCCTTCAGTTCTGCTCTGATCTTAGTCATTTCTTGCCTTCTGCTAGCTTTTGAATGTGTTTGCTCTTGCCTCTCTAGTTCTTTTAATTGTGATGTTAGAGTGTCAATTTTAGATCGTTCCTGCTTTCTCTTGTGGGCATTTCGTGCTATAAATTTCCCTCTACACACTGCTTTAAATGTGTCCCAGAGATTCTGGTATGTTGTATCTTTATTCTCATTGGTTTCAAAGAACATCTTTATTTCTGCTTTCATTTCGTTATGTACCCAGTAGTCATTCAGGAGCAGGTTGTTCAGTTTCCATGTAGTTGAGCGGTTTTGATTGAGTTTCTTAGTCCTGAGTTCTAGTTTGATTGCACTGTGGTCTGAGAAACTGTTTGTTATAATTTCTGTTCTTTTACATTTACTGAGGAGTGCTTTACTTCCAATTATGTGGTCAATTTTGGAATAAGTGCGATGTGGTGCTGAGAAGAATGTATATTCTGTTGATTTGGGGTGAAGTGTTCTATAGATGTCTATTAGGTGTGCTTGGTGCAGAGATGAGTTCAATTCCTGGATATCCTTGTTAACTTTCTGTCTCGTTGATCTGTCTAATGTTGACAGTGGAGTGTTGAAGTCTCCCATTATTATTGTATGGGAGTCTAAGTCTCTTTGTAAGTCTCTAAGGACTTGCTTTATGAATCTGGGTGCTCCTGTATTGGGTGCATATATATTTAGGATAGTTAGCTCTTCCTGTTGAATTGATCCCTTTACCATTATGTAATGTCCTTCTTTGTCTCTTTTGATCTTTGATGGTTTAAAGTCTGTTTTATCAGAGACTAGGATTGCAACCCCTGCTTTTTTTGTTCTCCATTTGCTTGGTAGATCTTCCTCCATCCCTTTATTTTGAGCCTATGTATGTCTCTGCATGTGAGATGGGTCTCCTGAATACAGCAGACTGATGGGTCTTGACTCTTGATCCAGTTTGCCAGTCTGTGTCTTTTAATTGGAGCATTTAGTCCATTAACATTTAAGGTTAATATGGTTATGTGTGAACTTGATCCTGCCATTATGATATTAACTGGTTATTTTGCTCGTTATTTGATGCAGTTTCTTCCTAGCCTCGATGGTCTTTACATTTTGGCATGTTTTTGCAATGGCTGGTACCGATTGTTCCTTTCCATGTTTAGGGCTTCCTTCAGGGTCTCTTGTAAGGCAGGCCTGGTGGTGACAAAATCTCTAAGCATTTGCTTATCTGTAAAGGATTTTATTTCTCCTTCACTGATGAAACGTAGTTTGGCTGGATATGAAATTCTGGGTTTAAAATTCTTTTCTTTAAGAACGTTGAATATTGGCCACCGCTCTCTTCTGGCTTGTAGAGTTTCTGCCGAGAGATCTGCTGTTAATCTGATGGGCTTCCCTTTGTGGGTAACCCGACCTTTCTCTCTGGCTGCCCTTAAGATTTTTTCCTTCATTTCAACTTTGGTGAATCTGGCAATTATGTGTCTTGGAGTTGCTCTTCTGGAGGAGTATCTTTGTGGCGTTCTCTGTGTTTCCTGAATTTGAATGTTGGCCTGCCCTACTAGGTTGGGGAAGTTCTCCTGGATGATATCCTGAAGAGTGTTTTCCAACTTGGTTCCATTTTCCCCCTCACTTTCAGGCACCCCAATCAGACGTAGATTTGGTCTTTTTACATAATCCCATACTTCTTGCAGGCTTTGTTCATTTCTTTTTCTTCTTTTTTCTTTTGGTTTCTCTTCTCGCTTCATTTCATTCATTTGATCCTCAATCGCTGATACTCTTTCTTCCAGTTGATCGAGTCGGTTACTGAAGCTTGTACATTTGTCACGTTTTTCTCGTGTCATGGTTTTCATCTCTGTCATTTCGTTTACGACCTTCTCTGCATTAATTACTCTCGCTGTCAATTCTTCCACTCTTTTTTCAAGATTTTTAGTTTCTTTGCGCTGGGTACTTAATCCCTCCTTTAGCTCTGAGAAGTTTGATGGACTGAAGCCTTCTTCTCTCATCTCGTCAAAGTCATTCTCTGACCAGCTTTGATCCGTTGCTGGCGATTGGCTGTGCTCCTTTGCAGGGGGAGATGCGCTCTTATTTTTTGAATTTCCAGCTTTTCTACCCTGCTTTTCCCCCATCTTTGTGGTTTTATCTGTCTCTGGTCTTTGATGATGGTGACGTACTGATGGGGTTTTGGTATAGGTGTCCTTCCTGTTTGATAGTTTTCCTTCTGACAGTCAGGACCCTCAGCTATAGGTCTGTTGGAGATTGCTTGAGGTCCACTCCAGACCCTGTTTGCCTGGGTATCAGCAGCAGAGGTTGCAGAAGATAGAATATTGCTGAACAGCGAGTGTACCTGTCTGATTCTTACTTTGGGAGCTTCCTCTCAGGGGTGTACTCCACCCTGTGAGGTGTGGGGTGTCAGACTGCCCCTAGTGGGGGATATCTCCCTGTTAGGCTACTCAGGGGTCAGGGACCCACTTGAGCAGGCAGTCTGTCCGTTCTCAGATCTCAACCTCCGTGTTGGGAGATCCACTGCTCTCTTTAAAGCTGTCAGACAGAGTTGTTCGCGTCTGCACAGGCCTCTGCTGCTTCCCCTGTTGTTTTTTAGCTGAGCCCTGTCCCCAGAGGTGGAGTCTACAGAGGCAGGCAGGTTTCCTTGAGCTGCTGTGAGCTCCACCCAGTTCGAGCTTCCCAGTGGCTTTGTTTACCTACTTAAGCCTCAGCAATGGCGGGCGCCCCTCCCCCAGCCTCGCTGCTGCCTTGTGGTTAGATCGCCGCAGACTGCTGTGTTAGCAATGAGGGAGGCTCCGTGGGCATGGGACCCTCCCGACCAGGTGTGGGATATATTCTCCTGGTGTGCCCGTTTGCTTAAAGCGCAGTATTGGGGTGGGAGTTACCTGATTTTCCAGGTGTTGTGTGTCTCAGTTCCCCTGGCTAGGGAAAGGGATTCCCTTCCCCCTTGCGCTTTCCAGGTGAGGCGATGCCTCGCCCTGCTTCAGCTCTCGCTGGTCCGGCTGCAGCAGCTGACCAGCACCGATTGTCCGGCACTCCCCAGTGAGATGACCCCAGTACCTCAGTTGAAAATGCAGAAATCAGTGGTCTTCTGTGTCGCTCGCGCTGGGAGTTGGAGACTGGAGCTGTTCCTATTCGGCCATCTTGCTCCGCCCCTGTAGTTTTTTTTAAATGGCAATTTTATTTTGGAGTGAAATAATGCTATAAATGTAATATTTGGGGGGGGAAAGCTTTAGCTCAATATTGGTTATTCAGTTATAATTTCTGTCACATATTAATCAGATTTCTGCTGAGATAGTGATGCATAAAAAACAAAGCTCCAAAGCTCAGTAATTTACCCCAAAAACCATTTTTTTCCCTCACTCTGGTCTGCAGATTGACTGGGAGAGCAGCCAGTAGGTGCATGTGTGTGAAACGCTGACATGCGGTGGGGCCAGCAAGGAACAGGTGGAAGAAGACGAGACCCCGGAGGTGGGCAGGTGGCAGGTTTACAAGGGCCTTATGCAACAAGCAGACAATGTAGAACCCCAGAGCTTTTAAAGTAAAGAAGTGGTATAATTTTATTTTAGAGAATAACACTGATGTTGTATATAGAATGGGCCAAAGCTGGAGTCCCCTGGAGTCAGGCGCCCACCCAGAAGGGTGTCACAGGAGTCGACGCAGGAGCTAAGGAGCCTATGAAGTAGGACTTTGGGCTGTAAGGAAGGGATGCAGAGTGCAGATACTAGAAATTTGTTCCAGGAGGCAAAAATCATCAGTCTATTTGATGTAGGGAGTAAGGGGAGGAGAAGCTAGGATGAAACCAACATTCCAAGGCCATCTAGGAAGAGGGTGGTGCAGCCGGGAGAGAGTAGGCGAGTGCAGTAGAAACCAAGGAAAAGGAGGACCTTGGCATCCTGCAGACCTCTCCAGGATAAAAAGGGAAGGCATGAAAAGTTGTTTCTGTAGCCAGAAAATTAGTTCAGAATGTGGGAGAGGCAACTGACTACAATGATAATGATGGCAGCAATTACCATGAATTATGTTGACAATGAGCCAGATGTTGTCTCTTTTCATTGGATTATTTCATTTGAATCTCACAACAATCCCATGGAATAGGTACTACTACTATCCCCATTTTGCAGATGAGGAACTGACATGCAGAGTTGGTAAGATTCCAAGGGCACCCGGCTGATAAGTGGTAGATTGGAAATTTAATTCCAGGTGTGTCTGCTTCTTCATCTCTGCTTGTTAAGGCAGTTGCTACCCCAGTGCTAGGCTGATATTCAGGTAGAGTAGACTGGCCTATGACTAGAGGGTTGATTTCACACTTCCCTGAAGTCCTCTTGAAATAGTCTGAATTATATAATTCAGTGCCTTTATTTTCACAATCATTGTTCAGTTGATGGATTGATTGATTTCAGTGGTTTCATGACAATCAACTTCCTAACTAATAAAGTTCACCCCTTACAACAGTAGCACTTTTCACTTCACAAATATCTTTCACATGCATCTTCTCATTTGCTTTTTACAAAAATGCTGACGGGAATGCAGAGTGGATATTATGATCATGCACCTTTTAGTCCAAAGGTCAGCAGACATTTTCCTTAAAGGGCCAGATTCTAAAGATTTTAAGCTTTGTGAGCCATGTAGTGTCCATGGCACTACTCAGCTCTGCCATTATAGCATGAAAGCAGCCATAGACAATACAATACAATACAATACAATACAATACAATACAATACAATACAATACAATACAATACAATACAATACAATACAATACAACAATACAATAGTAAATTATTGAGTTCTAATAAAATTAGATAGTAAATCTAATAGTAAATTAGCTGTGTTCTAATAAAATTCTATTTACAAACATAGATGACTGTCTATATTTGGTATGTGGGCCATAGATTGTCAACCCTTGCTCTAGGTAAATAAACTTCCATGCAAAGTGATTAAATGATCCTCCCAATTTTAGATAGCTTGTAGAAGTACGAATGGAACCTAGACCTCTTGCTTCCTTTATTCATTTAATAAATGTTTATTGAGTCCCCACTATGTGTAAAGCACTATTGTAAGTACTGGGGACAAAAAAGGTCCCTAGCCCCAAGGAGCGTGCATATTTTGGGGAGACATATGATAAACAAGTAAATGAGCAAAGAAGATAACTTCAGAAAAGTAAAAAGTGCCATGAGGAAAATACAACTGTGATAGAGGGCAACTGTAGCTACAGGAATCGGAGTGATCCAGTCTGAAGCAGAAAAATGTGAACTGCAATCTGGAAGAAGAGAATAAGCAAATTATGCAGAGATTTGGGGATGATTATTCCAGGCAAATGGAATAGCCAGTGGGGGGAGAAAAATAAGTGTGGCTAGAGCAAAGTAAATAAGGAAGAGGAGATCTGAGAAAAAACAGGGGGCAGATAAAGGCAAGAATTATAAACCATGGCAAAGGATGTGGATTTTATTTGAAGTGAAGTGGGAAGTCAGTGCTTTCCTGATGATAACATGCTGTCCTTCCTTTTGTGTCTCCTCTGCTGCCCAAGCACGAGGCAGATGGTTTCAGAATATATTGGTTGAGTGATGGGTTCTGTCACTGAGGTGCCTTCAAGGCATGAAAGACTTAACATGCTGGGCTCATTGAAGACCCTTATGAGGGGACATATTTAATAGATCCTCTTTCATTGTAGGTTTCCAAGAAGCCTGTGCCTAATGCTTTTTTTCAGGGACAGCATGGTGGCCCTTTTTCTCTCCTGGGATGATTCTGGGCATCATCCAGACCATCTGCTCTGGCCCCGGCTCCCTGGCCATATAGACTTTGCCATCATTTGACAAAACACTCCAATAGCTAGGAGTGAGATGTCTCTGACATCAGGGCCAGTTTGTCAGGATGAAACATCATGGTGGATTAATAGTTTTGTGGCAATCCAGTTCTAAGCGTACAATTGACCAGCTGTGAGTAAGCTTTTCTGTCTCTGTTTTCTCACCTGAAAACTCAGAGTTGACGGGTGAAATAAACTTATGTATGTTCAAGTCCTAGTATATTGCCCGGGCCTTAGAGTGCCCAGTGTAAGTCACCTGTCTTTTCTTCCCAAATGCTCTTCCATTTAGTGTTTATTAGCCGTGTCCCACTGAAAGCAGTGATTCACTTAGCATCTTCATTTTATTAGGGCTTACAAAATACTAAAATGTTTTAGCAAGCCTTAAAGGAATTGAAAGTAAACTGATGCAGTTTGGCCCATCTCCAAAATTATTGACTTTTCAGAGAGAATTGTTGTGGTGGATACTGGGATGCTCCTCCACCCAGATTGCCCTTCAACAGAAGATGGGTTGTCCGAGCCACTGGAAGTGTAGTCAGCAGTCAGCCTTCAGTGTCAGCCGCTTCAGAGATTGTCTCATGCTGCAGAGAGGAGCCTCACCAACTATTTTGGCCCAATTTGGGACAACTCTGAAGGCTCCAGAGCTTCTCAAGGAGGTTAGCTGAGGCTGTTGTTGAGCTTGCTTCACAGCTCAACTTTTCCCTCTATCCAATCCTGCTGCCGTCGCCTTCTTTCCACAGGTGTCAATCCTAAGATCATTCTTTGAAAAACATCACACATGGTTGAAATCCACCCAGAGTCTACTTTCCAGAAAACCCAACCTGTAACAATTGGGTACAGGTGTTGGTGTTAGCATTCCTGTAATCTTCTATTAGTGAATTTGGTGCTCATGTAAAGTACTTCCTTACAATCATTAGCATTTGTGTCCTGTGTCTGAAAGGGTATATGACCTATGTATTGTTTACAAATGACTTTTCTTCTGTAAAGTTTAAAAATGACAGAAATGTAAAATATTCACTGAAGCATCTGGAACATATTTCTCTATGTTTTAAGAACTAAAAGAATTTTAAGGGATCTTTGATTACTATTCATTAAATATGAATGACATGGATGTATATCAAATGAGAGGTTAATTACAGACTCATCTATGAAGTTATGTATCATAACAGCATGCAAGAGAAGGAGAACATCCTGGCATTTGAGGGGTTAATTCAGGGTCAGAAAGGTTAAGAAATTTAGAAATGCATAGAAAAGATAGTATATCATATTTATTTGAATCCCAGGCTACTGAGAGTTTGCAAATGCTTTTAAATGATTGTACATGGCAGCCCGTGTCCTTAGCAGAGAGTGTCCTTGGGCAAATTAGTCTTACAGAGGTTAAATGAGGGTTGTTGTGGTGATTAAATGAGAAAATGGATAGATGGTACATGGTAAGTGCTCAATAAATGTTAGCTTCTGCTGTTGTTGTTATTCAATGTGGCATCTGGCTAGCAGTCCCCAGGGAAACTTCTCTCAATATCTAACAAAAACACTAATGAAGGCCTAGGGGAAAAAAAAAATAAAGCTTCATGGAAAATAAGACTGATGAGTAATCTAATATCAGAACCATGAAAAAACTCGAACTGTCATGCCTGTAATCCCACCACTTTGGGAGGCCAAGGTGGGCGGATCAAGAGGTCAGGAGATTGAGACCATCCTGGCTAACACAATGAAACCCTGTCTCTACTAAAAATACAAAAAATTAGCCAGGCATGGTGGCGGACGCCTGTAGTCCCAGCTACTCGGGAGGCTGAGGCAGGAGAATGGTGTGAACCCGGGAGGCGGAGCTTGCAGTGAGCCAAGATCGTGCCACTGCACACCAGCCTGGGTGACAGAGTGAGACTCCGTCTCAAAAAAAAAAAAAAAAAAAAAAAAAAAAAAAAAAAAAAAAAAACTGGAACTAATTCCCAGAAAGAAGGAGCTGGTTCTGGATACAAAATCAACTTCATAAAAGGTAGAAAAATAGTTCGTGCTTCTGTCACTAGAGATTCAGGATTTGAACCAGCCAGAAACTTAGAGGCATCTCTCTTTTCTCCTGGGTATGGAAAGAGACAGTACATCTACAGGCAACAGGGTGGTAGGGTATTATTTGCATGGGGCCTTTGTAGGAAGACCCCAGGTAGCAGTGTAGGCTAAGAATTGTAGTTTTTGACATAACACATCATTTCAGAGTACCAGAGAACCAGATGGTGAGGTAAGAAGAAGACATCAGCTTGCAAGGAACAAAGGCACACAAAATTAAGTTCCATTTAACTTGCTCGTCAACTTGTCATTTTGTTGTAAATAGTAAAAGAGTGTTTTACCACTAGCATAGGACAGTGTGCAGGACAAAGGACTAGCTAAGATGAAAAAAGAAAAAAGTAGCAATGGGGCCTGTGAAATATACCACAGAACAAGGAAACAGACGGTATCTAGAAGATTCAGGAGAAAAACTTCTGATAATTAAGTGAATCCAGAGGAAAGCCTCAAAAAACTATTTGACACTTGCAACAGAGCATAGGAAGACATAATCTTCATGAAATAGCTGTGGAACATTAGAAGGATGGCACTGAAGATTATTTAAAAATTTGATTATAAAATCAAATTAAAATGTCAAAAATTATTCCAAAATGAGAAAATACATAATTTTAAGAAGATGATAGACTTAAAATCCTTTATTATGTTATTAATGAAAACTGAGGTTTATTGGGTCCTGGTAGTGAGGGTCAACAACATAAGACTGTATCACATCCCTTCTCTCAAACAAAGGATACTCAAATGATATAATTTCACTGCTCATTCATAAGGATTGGATAAATAGAGTGCAAAGCGTTTATAAAAATAACTTCTAAATGACTATTAACAGAATTGAAGTCAATTATTGTCAAAGAACAGAAAACAAAGGAAACCAGAAGGAAGAACTATAAATAGGAAGGCATAGAATAAGATGACAGAAGTCAAATAAATGATAACAATATTGTAAGTAGGTTAAACTGGTGGTTTTCAAAATTGTAAGCACTTGAATCTTATTTTCAAGTGCAAAACTATGTTTAATCACAAACTACAAAGCTGTACTTTTTTCAGTTGCGTGTGTTTATTATAAAGCCAATTAATGAGACCAAAGTTAATGAAAAGCAGCCTCCACTGAGTGCATACCACCAATGTTGAGCTGTCAGTTTTTTGAAAATTGATCTGTAGATGAATGCAATTCCAATCAACGTATCGTAGGTGTGTAAAGGGAAAGCTTCCCCCTTCATCCTCTGAAGGCTTGCTGAAAATGAACTGACAAAAGGCAAATTAATAGGAAAAAAAGGCATATAAAATGTATTTTAACGTGTATAGGATGTATAGGATGGGAGAATTTCAGGAGAATGATTACTCAACAACTCAATGGGGGTACAGAGGCTTATACCCTTTTTCATAGGGGAAGGGAAGTGGGGGAAATGTGGCAATTTGAGGGATAGTAAATAATTTTTAGAGAGAAATGAATAGGCCTAATGCTAAGACAATGGTAAGCAAATAATTTTCTTTGGAAATTGAGTGGGATAGAGAGTAGACAATGGTTTGGGATGAAGTTTTTCTGGACTTTTAGATGTGATGTTGAAGTTTTAGTCTCTTTAGGTCCAGTAGCAAAGGGAGATCAGAGAGATCTCGAGGCTGTTTCTTTAGTTCAGCTGTATTTTAGAGTGAGGTGAAATATTCTGGTTTCCTTCATAACAATGCAATTTTTATTAGAATGTGACAAAATGAGTCTGAAGAACAATTTGGAAAAATTAAGAGAGAATAAACCACAAAGACCTGAAAAGAAGAGTATGAGGGGTGTGAAGTTGCTATGCCAGATACTAAAACATACTGAAACACTCTAATAATTAAAAGTGTGATACTAGCTCCAGAATATCCATAGAACTTTAAAAACCCAACTATATGTGCATATGTTTATATTTTTTAATTTAGAAAAGATTGCAATTCAACTCAATGAGGAAAGTATGGATTATTCAATAAGTGATGTTCAGCCAGATGTTTAACATTGAGAAAAAATCCAGTCAACAAAATTAATTATAAATGTATTGACGACCGAAAGTTTAAAAGTGAAGACGTAAAAGTAAGAATGTATAATATAATATAATATAATATAATATAATATAATATAATATAGAAAATAATCTATTCTGTGGTGGAGAATCACTTTCAAAACATGACATCAATGGCTTATACCAGAGATTCACTTCTGAATTTAGAATGTAGCCATGCCCATTCATTGACATATTGTCTATCGCTGTTTTTGCCCTAGAAAAACAGCTTTGAATAGTTGCAGTAGAGACCATTAAGCTGGCAAAGCCTAAAATATGTATTTTCTGACCCTTTACAGAAAAAGTTTGCTGACACCTGGCATAAACCATACAAGAATTTTATGTGGTCAAATCTAAAATCCACCTTAGCACAAAAAATAACATTGTAAACAACAAGGAACTGGGAAGAATATTTGTAATATATGTAGCATAAAATAGTTGCAGTATATATGTTAGATATATAAAGAGTTTTTACAAAAAACTAAGAAAAGTTGTACACTAGCAGAAAAATGATCAAAATACAGAAATAGGCAATGCACAGCATAGGTATGATAAATAGCCAGTAAAACAGTGTTTAAAGAAATGTATTAAAAAATACCACAAACAGATATTAGCAGGGGTCCCCAGCCCCCTGGCTGTGGACTAGTACTGTCTGTGGTCTGTTAGGAACTAGGCTGCACAGCAGGAGGTGAGGAGCAGGTGAACATTACCGCCTGAGCTCCACCTCCTATCAGATTAGCAGCGGCATTGAATCTCACAGGAACGTGAACCTATTGTGAACTGCATATGTGAAGGATCTAGGCTGCATGCTCCTTATGAGAATCTAATACCTGATGATCTGAGGTGGAACAGTTGCATCCTGAAACCATCACCCCTCCTCCCCCTATTTGTGGAAAAATTGTGTTCCATGAAACTGGTCTCTGGCACCAAAAAGGTTGGGGACCACTGGATATTAAGAAACCAAGAGAAGAAAAATACTCTCTGTGGGCCAAAATGTGGAAAAACAGGGTCTCATGAGCTTTTGGTGGGTGTGAAAACTGAAGAGGAGTTGGCAGCATGTAGGAGAACATTTAACATGTATATAACTTTTTTTTTTTTTTGAGATGGAGTCTTGCTCTTTTGCCCAGGCTGGAGTGCAGTGGCACGATCTCGGCTCACTGCAAGCTCTGCCTCCCGGGTTCATGCCATTCTCCTGCCTCAGCCTCCCCAGTAGCTGGGACTACAGGTGCCCGCCACACCTGGCTAATTTTTTGTATTTTTAGTAGAGATGGGATTTCACCATGTTAGCCAGGATGGTCTCGATCTCCTGACCTTGTGATGGGCCCACCTTTGGCCTCCCAAAGTGCTGGGATTACAGGCGTGAACCACGGGGGCCAGCCGTTTATACGTTTTGGTAAAGCAACTCCACTACTAGGATTTACTCTAAGTAAGCAGTTAAGGAGCAGTACAAAGATTAAGTTCCAAGGATGTTCATTGCAGGATTGTATATAATGGTAAAACATTGGAAGCAAGTTTAGATGTAAAAGGATATGGCATTCTTTAAGTAAATTATCAACTCATGGGATAAAATATTCTAAGCTATTAAGATTATGTTGTTGGACTTTTTTTTTTTTTTTAAAAAAAAAGCACAAATGTTCAGAATATATTCCTGAGAATAGAAGCCAGGTCAAAACCCAACGAATACATTGTAATTGCATTTTTGAAAAGAAATTCGCATAAGAATTTTTGGCAAACATTGGTTAATATTAGTTATAGCTGCCTTGTGGGATAACAGATGATTTTTATTTTCTCCTCTTTGCTTATTCATATGTACGTGTTTTATTGAACTGTCTCATCCCTGTGGGGTATGAAGAGGAAATGGTTTTATTTTTCTCCATTCTCAGCTCTCACTCCCACAACTGTACCATATGAAAAATCCCTCCCTGCTGGCTCACAGACTCCTTAAGGACATCTTAGGATGATTCCTTAACTTTGCTTTTTGGATATTAAAAATCTGTCAATTTCATTTACCCTTCAGAACTTTTCTCTTTCCCCAGGGCCTAAGAGGTTTGTGGCTTGAGGGGCGTGAAGTGAATATGGTTTCTGGTGAGCTCCTCTTGGATGCTCCTTCTCTGCCTCTTGCTCTTCCTGCCACTTGTCTGGTGTGGGCAAGGGAAAAGAGGAGGAATTAGGGGAAAGAGCCAGTTACTTAGCTGGACTCCCTCGCAATCTGCTTTTGGTCGTTGCTCCTTCTCTGACAGGTTCTAGGTGCCCTCCTTTTGAGGAGGTCTAAACCCCTGCTCTCCTAAGGGGCAATGAGATGTTTACCATCTGCCTCTTTTTTAATCTGTTCCAACTCCCACTTTCTCTCCAGGCCTGCTCAACCATTAGCCTTCTGGGGTGGGGACATCTGCAAAACTTGCTCAACTTGGCTTCATTTGAAGCCATTCTCATGACACGTGCGAAACTCAGGCATGAATGGCAAACCAAGCTGCTTCACAGTAGCTCTGCTGTGTCTTCCACTGCTCTCCCCTGCTCAGCAGGGCACAAGGATGGATCAGTAAATCCTCTCCCTACTTCGATTTCAAGACAGGACCTGGTACCAGTCCCCACCCCTTCCAGGGAAAGCCAGTATTACTACCGGTGATTCCGTGGGCCTCTCCTCTGGCTGGACTTTCTTCATATTTGGTTAGCTTTGACAAAAGGAAGTGCTCTGGTCCATTGAAGGGTAGAGGGGAGAGAGAAGGGAATTCAACAGCCCTCCTCACTTCTACAATGAGCTAGGACTCCAGAAATGTCTTGGTTTTTCCTCTCCCTATCCCCTTATAAATCAGGGATTATGGAATGATGAAAATCCTAGTGGGATTTTTTTTTCTTTGAGTATTATAGGAAGTTCTTTGTGAAGAATGCACTGATGAATAATGTTATAAAATGTGAAAATTTGAAGTTATTTGAATATTTTTTGAAATATTTCCAACTGCCCACACATTATGAAAAGTGTGGGCAGTTGGAAAGACTTGCTCGACCAGATCTCAAACACATTATACAATTACAGCATAATTATGACCAGAAATGTTGAATGATCAATTTAAGAGAGCACATAGCCCTCAAGCAGATTCTAGCATATGGAAGACCTTAGTACGTGCTAAAGGAAATATCAGACTAATGAGAAGGGATGACATATTCAACAAAAGTGCTGAGGAAATTATCTTGGAAAAAATATTATGTTACATTCTCATACACCAACATAAATTTCAGATGCATTTAGAATTTAAAATGTAAGCATGAAAATTCTGGAGGATAACATAGGTAGTCGTAGAACAGATCTTAAATTGGGTAAACTATTTCTCAGCCCCAAAGCAGCAGAAAAACATACAAAAAAAAATCATCATTTTCTGTTAAGTAAACTTATGCAAGTATGTTATGGTTCTATTGAAAACTCCATCTAAATAGAAGCAAGTGAGATATGTCAAATCTATTCTAGTATAACAGGACAGACAACAGGTTAGTATATTTAACATGTAAATATACTACCAGTCAGCAATCAAAGCACTAATGTCTTCATAGAAAAATGGGCCAACACAGAAATAGAAAGGAAAGGTGCACTTATGACCCCAAATGATATCAAAAACATATCTGACCTCCCTAGTAATAAAATAATACAAGCTAGGTGCAGTGGCTCATACTTCTAATCCTAGCACTTTGGGAGGCTGAGGCAGGAAGATTGCTTGAGGCCAGGAGTTTGAGGCCAGTCTGAGCAACATAACAAGACCCAATATCTACAGAAAATTAAAAAATTATCTGGGCATGGTGGCGTGCACTTGTAGTCCCAGCTATTCTGGAAGCTGAGGCGGGAGGATCACTTGAACCCAGGAGTTGGAGGCTGCAGTGAGCTGTGATCATGCCACCACACTCGACAATGGCGCAAGACCCTGTCTCTACAAATAAATACATAAATAAAATAATGCAAACCCAAGCAACAATCAAATACCTTTTCACCTATAAAATAAGAGGTTTTAAATATGTGCAAGATGATAACAGAACAGTGAGGTGATGATTTTTATCCATGGCAGATGAGAGTAAATTGCCCTAACTTTTAGGTATACACTTGAGCATAAAGTAAACAGAGCCTTAAAGCTCCTAGTTCTCTTCCACTTAATTATAGCAATCCTAGCAATCTATCCCAAGGGATGAACTGAATGTTCAACACAATTTATGCACAAGAATATTAATCATATATTTATAATCATCAAAAGTTGAACAGAAAGGCAAACTTTGCATGTTCTCACTTATTTGTGGGAGCTAAAAATCAAAACGATTGAACTTATGGAGATAGGGAGTAGAGGATAATTACCATAAGCTGAGAAGGGTAGTGGGGTGTGGGGAGTGGGGATCATTAATGGGTACAAAAACATAGTTCGATAGAATAAATAAGGTCTAGTGTTTGATAGCACAACAAGGTGAGGATAGTCAATGATAATTTAATTGTATATTTCAAATAACTACAAGAATGTAATTGGATTGTTTATAACACAAAGGATAAATGCTTGAGGAGATGGATACTCCATTTACCCTAATATGGTTATTACATATTGTATGCCTGTAGCAACATATCCCATATACTCCATAAGTATATGTACCTACTATGTACTCACAAAAATTAAACATTAAAAAGAAGTTGAAAATAAACTATTATATTTTTATTGGGCATTCAAAAAATGCATTACGATGTCTCTATTGGATGGTTTTGGTATCTGTGAGATATGCCAAATATTCCATGTGTTGGAGAATTTTAATTGACATGGCCAAGTGCTTATGTGAAAAAAAGCTAACTACAAAACTATTTATAGCATGACTGATTTTTTTTTTTCAAATCTCAGAAACATGGCTTTGATCATTTTAGTGCTCATGCCTGTTAGATTGTGCTTTTTTCATACAGACAGAGAGAACCTTCCCAAGGCATGAGAATTTCAGCCCAAAAAGGAAACATAAGGGATTGAGTCCTATATTCCAGTTATAGCAGTCATCCCCATCCTCTTCACTCTGCTTTCTCAATGCATCCTCTGTCAAAATTTTAAAAATTGTACTAGATTCAAATATTCAATTTCTATTTTCTTAATTATATTTCTAAATATTTGTTTTTCCTATATTGTTTACATCTTAAGAAACAGCTTAATTGAGGGATAATTGACATGCAATAAACTGCATGTATTAAATGGTGCAATTTGGTACATTTTGACATATGTATATACTCGTAAAACCATCACCATAATCAAGATAATGAACATAGCACAATTGGGATTTTATTATAAGAACATATGGCTTGGAAAGAACTATGCCATAAAGCTCAGATTATTTATATTTAACAAATTTTATTTTACTCTTTTGAATGTATTTTCAAAATTTTCTATGGTGTGCATGTGTTACTTATATGATCAGAAAAACTTTGAGGAAAAGTTAGTGACAGTGACTGAAGGTGGGTGGCAGAGTGGTAGGTCAGGACTTGCTGCCTTATGGAAACCAAATAAAGAGAAATTCTTAGTGAGGAAGGCTCAAGACTTTGAAATCGCATGTATCAGATAATTAAGCTCCATCAAAAGGGGTCCAGCTCCATTTTTGTGGAAAGCTGATAGAGGAGATTGAAGAAAAAGAGAGCGAGTTAGGAAATGAATGGGCTTGGCAAGGTGGAAGAGGAGGGACTGGGGCCCAGGTGAGAAGATACGCCTAGACTCTAAGGAGGGATACTTCTTCCCCTGAGACCAGAAATAATGAAACTAGAGGGAGAAGAGATGTTAGAGAAAATTTTATATTGGGGGATGGAGAGTTAATGGCTACATCACAACATTACTTTTGCTTATGGAGCAGGAGGCAAGGTTATCTCCTACCAACAATTTGACTTAGCTGTCATAATGAAGGACATTGGTACCTATATTGAAGAACTACCTGGTGGCAGAAGACCACTGTTTGAAATAGCCCCTATTTTCCTGTTTTGCTAAATTTTGTCAGTAGACTGGGGCAGAAGAAAAGTGAGGTGTGGGATTAATTCAGTGTTGGAGTTGACAAAGAAGAGGGGGGTGAGTAAAGAATCAAAGAGTTAGGGACACAAGTTAGGTCAGGGATACTTTATTATTGCAGAAGCAATTGCTGGGATATAAATTAGAAATACCTACTGTTAAAAAAGCAGTGTGTATGTGTGTGTGTGTGTTTAAAAAATTAAAATTATCACTCTTATTACTGGAACATGGTTGATTTTTATCATATTTCAAGTTGGATTATCACATTCTCCTCCAGCTAATTGTTCACCCAATATCATTTGGTTAGCATTTTCTAAACACTCCCTGTGCTAATTCATTCCGTTGTTACAATATAGCAGTTAAATCAGCTCCCTTGTTTTAAATGAAATCCCAGGAGTAGATGTTCTACAAATGCCTGCCCAAAGTAGATGTTCTACAAATATGTTTAATAGATGACCAAGAATTCCTGTGCATTTACAGTCACATATAAAACAGTGCCTCATTAAATAATGGCTTTGAGATTCTTTCAGATAGCCACCAATAAGACAGTGTTAGCATTATCTGTAATAGATACTTGGGAAGAAAATAAATTTATCAGTATTCTAGGATCTCTAAAATGGAAGAATAGCCTACCCAACCAAATCAACGGCAAATGTGGTATTGTCCTCAGTTCTACACAGATCAGATGACAGCTGTGAATGGATGTTATCTAGTGAAAATTTCCCACCATATTATAGTTGCTTGCTTCAGGCATCTTCATGTTTTATTAAAGTCACTAAATAAATTGTCATTTCCTTTCCTTGCTCTTGGAATGTTCTAAAGTTTCTGAGAGTCATTACTTTTCAGAGAGCACATGAAATTATAGAAGTTGTTTATCAGCACTAGGTATTTCCTTTGAGAGTTGAGCTTTAGGGATAGCATATATTTATTTCCACCAATCATGCAAGCTAAAGGAAATTGTCAAGAACTAATATTAAATAGCCTGAATATATTTGCATTAACCCTAGATCCAATATTCACCAAAGATAATTTTCAGCAGTTTTTTGTATGCTTCCTATGTCTGCCATTCTCATTTAAGCTATGTTCATAATTGAAGAGTCACTGTCCTGAATTTGTATTTTGAAAGATGCCAGCCTGTTAATTTATGGAGTATTTCAATGCCTGACTTTCAGATCTAAGTTTCGTCTTTTTTCCAGGAGAAGCCTCATACAGTGGCTGGGTGAAGTGACTTTGGTACTAGACTGCAAGTGTCTCAATGAAGGCACTTGAAACTTTCCGTGCCTCAGTTTCCTCATCTATAAGATGGTAATAGTATGTCTGGCTTTATACAACAGAACTTTTCAGAGATTCAATATGTGTTTTTAAATGGGAAAACACTTTGAAAATAATTCAGGACAAAGCAAATATAGGAAATTTTTCTTCTTGTAAGAAGAATTCGACTCAATGCAAAGAAGGTTTTCCCTTCTGGAATGTTACCATTGGGATCCTGGCATCATTTCTCTCAGTATTTTGATGAAGACTTCTGGTTGAACCACTCTTCCATCATTGTTTAGAATCCAGTATACACTATTCATTTTTAATCTCTTATATGAGCTAAATATTGTCCCTCTCCGGCTCTCATTCTGTGTACTTGGGGCAAAATGGCACCCGAGGCTCTGAGAGACCCATTTAAGACTCTTGAAAATTTGGTAGTTGGAACTCAGTAGTCTCTGCTGAAGGGGAAAAGCCATCCTTAGTTATAGAAGAATAGTTTCTATGTTTACTTTGATTTCACTCCTGATAACTTAATTGTTATACTGATTTGTTTATAATGTTGAAATTACCTCTTAGCTCAGTCAGTAATGATTTATTTTGATATTACAAAAAGTCATTAAAGGTAAGATAATACTCCTTCTTCTATTACTTTGCTGCTTTTCTAAAGATAATTGCCTTAAGATTTATAGTTCTCCTATTCTTAAAATAAGAACATTTGTCCACACAAAACTATTTGCCTAGCTCTAATAAAATATTATCCACATAGACTTTTTTCTGGAGAAAGAAGTATACTTGAATTCTGAATACTTTCAATATGGATTTGATCTCCACTGCAAACTGCAAAGGTTATCAGTGTGAAGACAGGAAGTAAGTATAGTGGGATGAGTAGTAGTAGTAAATTAGTGCTTTGGGTTGGAATGACAGGGGTTTAGTTGCAATTGTTAGGACTCTGAATGAGGATTTGCATCTAAGTTTCTTTCTTTTGTAAAGGCTGTTGGAAGAGTTTCTACCTAGATAAACCAGTAACAGAGTTATCACATTACCCCTGACTATTTGAGGTAGCAGATACTACTAGGGCCCCACCCATATCTCCTCTTCTTTAGGGATTTCATTGCATGCCAGCCCAATTTCAAATGCCAGCAATTGCATTTTTGCCTGAGGGCTTTCTCTGGGTGCTTGAGCCAATTCTGCTGTTGCCCATAGCAGGCCAGAAGCACCAGGAAATTAATGCCACCTGAGAATAGCCTTCAATTGATGGCTGATGAAAATAGCTGAATAAATTCCTCAGCCTTTTTGCTTCTGGGACGGTATAACACTGAGTTGTGTTCTACGCTGTTTCTCAGAGTTCTCCAGTGGAATTGAGTTCACAATTGCCCTCAGTGGTAACTTCATGGTAATGCCTGTTTTATTGACCTTTCCTTCTCTGTCTCACTTCCTCACTGCATTACTGGTGGATTCACATCGTAGAACTATTTGCAAGGGCTATGATGGCATCAGAGAGAAGGCTTTCTGCCTTTAAGTAAAAGGGCAGGTGAACAAGTAACTGAATTCATGTAGCTGAGAGAGAAGGAAAGAGAGAGAAAGACCAAGAGAGAGAGGGAGGGAGGGAGGGGACTTGAGGGCCAAGGGCAGGAAGAGAACTTGACGTTGAGAGTAACATATGAGATCATGGACACCAGAGGTCACAGGTGAGGGGTGATAACAGTGTTGCTTGTGACAATGCAGTGCACAGTCCATTCTGATCAGCACAGTGGCAGTAAGAGGTTTTCTGAGATACCAGCATTCCCAGCACACACCATCCTTTCGTGACTCTCCCTTCACTCACCCTACATTTACTACCACCCCACAGGAGGCATGGCTAGGACTTGGTGGATACAGATTTCCATGCATCTCTCCCTAACTATGTTATTTAAAAAGCAAATGTGGACGGACCGTTTCTGGTGAGAATGAGAAACCTGTAGGTAGTTAATATTCCCAGTCCAGGGTAGAGAGCAGCACGGTAAGAGGAGCAAGATGTTGTTTGACATTTAAAAATAGACCTAACTCTACCAATTAGTCTGTTCTGTCCATGGTAACCTTATTCAATGTTATGGTGGTAATCGCTTCTGGAAAGCTCTGACATATTTTATAATTGAACTGCCAGGTTCACACTTAGCTATAATTCATTCACAGATAAGTGTGTCTTGTTAACCAAATTACGTTGACTCCCTTGGAAAGCCCGTGTGAGGACATTCCTGTTTCTCGTCTTCATGTGGTTTTACAGTCTCATGACAGACCATTCACATGATGAAAGATTCATTATTGTCTTGGGTACCAAACTGTAATTTGGCCCCATTTTCATTTTTCTTTTTCATCAACTGCAGAATCATATGCATTTATCAAAATGGGTGTCATCTGTTTTGAAATTCATGAAGTTAGATTGCACACTTGTCAAACATTTTTTTTTCTGGCATTGACAAAAACATCAACATCGAGCTTTACTTAAGTTGTTTAGAAATAGAGATGTCCAGGTGAAAGAATGGTGGAATCAAAATGAAAGACTAGGGGCTGGAATGGCTCGTTCATTCTACCGACATTTTTTGAATGCATTCAGTGCACATAGCAAATTGCCAGATGGTGAGCTGGAGTCTGTGAGGGGTTGGAGAGACGTGAAGCTGATTCATTCATTCAGTCAAAAATTTTTAGTGCCTACAGTGCTTGACACTGTACTAGGCACTGGGGAAACAGCAGTAACAAAACAGGCAAATTCCCTTTCCTCACAGAGCTTATATTCTAGAGAGCTTATATAATATAAAAGAAAGGGAATATTTAGTCCTTATCCTCAAGGATCTTACAATCTACTTGGAAAGATAAAGTAAATGTTTTAAGTTAAAATTACACAGCAATGCAAAAATGGGACAAAGGAATAAAGAATGTGTTTTACACATAGGTGATTAAAGCAAGTGTAGTAAAAGAATGACCTAACACTGCTCTGCCAGAAACTTGGCTGGGACCTCAAGGAAGTCATTTAACTGCCCAAAACTCTTCCTAGAGCAGTGATTTAGGGGCAGTTTTGCTGCTGATTAGAGTCTTTGACTGTCTGTCTTGAAGGCCATTCATAATGAGCAATCTGGAAGAAAGGCAATCTCTGAATGCAACTTTAAAAACCTAAAGTGAATATCATACAAAATGCTGATGCATATATTCATTTAAGATTTAGTGACAAGGTAAGGTTGCCTGTTAGCACTGTTTGGATTTAACATGGTATTAGAGGTTGTAAGCAATGCATCAGACAAGGAAGATTAAGAAGTTAAATTGTCATTATTTTTAGACAATCTAATTGTTTACAGAGAAAATTCAAGAAATTCAACAAACTATTAGAACTAATAAGAAAATTTCAACAAGGTTGGTGGATACAAATAAAATTTGAAAAGCAGCGATGTTCCAATACATCAGAAACAACCAATTAAAAATGTAATTTTAGGAATCCTTTTAACAAGAGCAAGAAACACTTAGGAATAAATGTAATCAAAAATATAAACAACTTGATATAGAAAAACTGGGTGGAGAGTGCTACGTGTTTGTAGATGTTATTTCAGCAAAAATCCCAATAGTTGTGTGTGTGTGTTAGTGTGTGTGTAATTTGATAAACGATCTTAAAATACAAACAAGATGGTAAAAAGCCAAGACCACCAAGACAATTTGAAAAATAAATAAATAAAAGCAAGGTACAAGAACATGACCTAACATATATATGTGTGTGTGTGTGTGTGTGTGTGTGTGTGTGTGTGTAGATATATATACATATGTATGTGGATATTTATATGTGTAGATATATATATATAGCAATATTACATTAATTTAAACAGTATAGTGTTGCTACAGAGATTGAAAAGTAGACCATTTATCATAGGAAACTGTAAGCATTTCTGTGAGTGTGCTTATGTACTGAAGTGTGTGAATGTGTGTCCTATTTTAAAATGGAAGTATTCTATTCTCAGTTCTCATTGAAGCATGAAGACAATAAATCCTATACTCCAAAGACACCACCATACAAACATTTCAAAGTCAAAGTATGACAATTGTTTATTTTGCCTTTGAGCCCTTTCCTTTTATAGAGGATGTAGAAAACAGTGAAGACTTGGAGGGGGGTTTGTGAAGAAAATTTCTTTGGTAGTTGCTGTCTCACTGCAAACTCCTGCCAGGGCAGGACAGTTCGGATTGCTCTCCCTCTGCCTCAAGTCCAAGGAGAGGAAAGGACTGTGAGAAGTTGGTATGGAGGTCCTAATGGACTGGTGCTGGGCCCCTTCCAGGAAGTTTAGAGGCTGTGTGAGGAGTAGGGACCTGCGTTGGCGGTGGAGCAAGTGCCCCTGTGCTGAGATTGGCTTCCACTCTTGGACTTTGCTGGTGCTAAGGGTGTCAGAGTGGTTCCTGTAGATGAGATGGGGCCATGTGCAGAAGGGAGAGCCAGCCTGGAGCTTTACACAACCCTGTCCTAGAGAACCACCAGTAGGGGCAAAGAGATTCCAAGAGAGAGTGATCTGTATGGAGTGGGCACCTAAAAAGCAAGAGCCAAGAGAAAAGTAGCCCGCAAGGGGAGAGACATTTGTGTGGCTTACAGGACATCCACCTCAATGCCTCAGGGGGAATGTTTGTTCAAAGAGAGAAAGTCAACTGTCGTGTCTGCCAGGCCCAGAGAGTATAAAGTCATCTTTTACTCCCTCTTCTCTCCTTAGCTCCTTTAGAATCAGAAAGCTGGGGAGCGAGGTAGGGGCAGGGAATTGGAGGCTTTAGGCAGAGAGAGAAAGGGGAAGGATCATGTACTGTTCCTATAACACGGTCTTCATCTCTGCAGAAGGCCCAGCTGGGTGCAAAAATATAACTTTAAATCAATTTGAGTTTTGATCATTATATAGGAGTAAACTTTCATATGTATGTATATATTCAGGCTCCTGCTATAACACCAAGTATGCATTTCTGAAAAAACCTCTCATGTTGCAAAATCACACACTATAAATAACTGGCTTATGGGAGAAATAGAGTTGGGGCAGACCACTCAAAATATATGGAAATTTCTAACTAGACTACCAACAAAACCATAACAATTCTAATAAAAACCCTGGCATAGTTCCATCTCCACCAATATTTACACTCAGTCTCCCAATCAGCTGATCCTTGTCTGCTCTTGGCCATAGATTTCTCTCACATTTGAGATGCAAGATAGTGAGGGCATTCAATTATGATGAAAACTTTAATCAAAACAAAAAATCAGATGCAGAGTGCAGACATTTTAAAATCCAGGTCCTTCCTTCCTCCCCCTTTCCTCCCCACTTCCACATTCTCCCTCCCTCCCTCCCTCCCTCCTTTCCTCCTTCCCTCTTTCCCTCCTTTCCTCCCTTCCTCTCACTCTCTCTCCCTTCCTTCATTCTAATTGGCCAGCTTCATGTAATATCTTATTGAAGGCAAATAATCTCAGTGTCAAATTTTAGAAGATGCTAAGAAGTCATTTAATTGAAATTATCGAAAGGAAACTTTTAGCAGAACCAGGAAGGGTGCTCATCAGCACACTGGCCCACCTAGGCTCTTATTTCTTCATCATCGTTTGCTCAGCTTATCTTGATTGCTTGATCAATGGGTTATTTTGCCAGCCATCCTTTCCTTCATTTGGCCCTTCATCCACTACTCAGCTACCAGGCCCAAGTGTCCATGGTCTGTGTCTGATTTGTGTGCTGTTTCTCTTGTGTTTCTCATTCTTCTCCTTGTTTGTTTCTGCACTTTTTGTGTGATACAGAACTTAAAAACAGCCAGCTAAACTACATAAATAATAAATAATTCCAAATACCACCTAAAAACCTAATGCCATGGCTCTGATAACTATGTGTAGGAAATGATCCTATGTAAAATGTAAAGGAAAAATTTCAACACTAAACATGTACTGGATGCTTGAAAAAAAAAAATATACATTTCTCTCCCAATGACCACCAACTATAGGTAGTAACATCCATGGCAGGAAAGAGTCAAGAGGAAGAGGTAAACCAGAGGTAAAAAATATGGATAATAAGAAAAATAAGCCACCAGGTTACCAAGTTGATTTCTAGGAGAGTCTCTGTTGAAACTTCTCTCTCCTTCTACCACTGTCTCAGTCTGTGCCTCCCTCAGGGCACTCACCTCGTTCTCTGGTGACCAAGTCTTCTGGGTCTACTGAACACTTATGTAATATGTATCTTGGCCGCACTAGGTTCCATTGATTGTGTACTTCTCACTTTTCATAACAAAATCTGTAGCCTGTAACAGCAGTGTGATTGAGAAAATTGCAATCCTGTTTCCTAGTGATCCGCAGAGATCAGAACAATTCCTGGGGAACACTGTTTCTTTTGAACTATGTAATCTTCTTTTGTGGTTCTATGGTATCCAAAGGAAATCTAATCTTGTGACTTTATCGCGGACCAGAGAGAAAGAAAAGCACCTAGAATCCAAGACGAGTAACTGGCATTTAGGTTTGATGGGACACAATGGATTTAAATTGTTTCTGAGGTTAATCTTTTTTCCTTGACTTTGAAATTCTTTATTATTGATCAGGGGCCCATGTTTCCCACACAATAATAGAACTGGAATCAAGGTTCCTATCCACTTGTTTCCAAAGTCCAGGCTTAGGTAACAGGGTCATTAAATTCAGAATAATGGACATAGTTTGCTAGGGAATTTAAGGGTACGATATCTTTGTGACTTGGTAGGATTGTATCACCACAAAGGGAGTGGATTCCCTGTTGTACAATATGAAACTAGAATCCCAGCAATGATTCTTGCCTGCTGTGTGACTTTGGGAAAGTTTCTTAACCTCTCTGAGTTTCTACATCTGTAGAAAGGGAGTAAGAATTTATACATGATGAACTTGTGAGAATTAAATGAGATTATGTATGTCAAGTACCCCATGCAGTGCCTGGAACATTTGGGAACAGTCAAATAGTACTTTGCTACTCCATTTTTGAGCCCTGTATTACTTTTTAGGAATTGAGCTGACTGGGACAAGTTTGGTGTTTGTCTTAGTAAGGATGGGCTATGTTATACCGTCATAAAAAAATAATCCTAAAATATCAGTGTCTTGTAACAACAAAGGCTAGTGTCCCTCTTTCTGAGACTCTGGGTAACAGAGTGGCCTTGTCCTGGAACATTGCCAGTAGTTGTGGCAAAGAAAAAGAGAACATGGTGAGGAAGAGATTGGCCCTGAAAACCTCCATTCAGAACTGACACACATCACTTCTGCCCACATTCTTTGGTCAAGGCAAGTGACTTGGCCATGCATAGGTTCAACAGAATGGAGAAATATACTCCTTCCACATGGACAAGCAGCAAACATTGGTGAAGAAAAGTAGTTTACCACAGGGTTGGTTCAGCTGTATGTTTATTTTCCAGCTTTATTTCTCTGAACTCTCCAGACAAACATGTGGAGTGAGTATCTGATCATATGATTATCCACTCATATGAGAGTTTTTTATATAATCCCCCTATTTATCCTTTAAGTTTCAGCTCAGATGCTGCTTCCACCATAGTCTTTTGGGATTCTCGTTGCTGAAAAATAAACTCTTTCCACTGTGGTGTGACACTTTTCTTCCTAGAGCATGCACCACACACTTTCATGTATTATAATGTATTATTTGTATAGATTTTTTTTTTCTGGAGAGTAATTATCTTCATGGAGTTTACAATCTGTTTCTTATTCATCTTTAGGAAAATACCTAGTTCAGTGTCTTGCACATAATTGATTCAAATATTTATAGAGACAGACTGAAGATCTGAGGTGAGAAGTGATAATATTGGTGGGCAAGGTGGAGGAAAGTGGGTGTTACACAACAGAGAAGTGTCTCCTCTTGAAGGCAAATATATGTTTTCTGGAAAGACCTTGGTAGTAATCATGGGAAACTCCCTGGGGGAACTGGATGTCAGCTGAGCCTCCTAAGAACTACTTGTGCAGGGTTCAGAAAGGACAGAGGCTGTTACAGAAAATTAAAGTCATCAGACAACTATATCAGCTAGTTTATAATTAGCAATTACTGCAGGAAGGAGAAACATTTATCCCATTCTGACAACAAAGATTGCATAATTGCACCAAGAGTGTTTGCCCACACCCTTTCCAAGATGTGTTAAGCATTTACAAACAGAAACAAATAGCCTTAGCATTGGTGGGAACAGCAAGAAAACAGGCTTTCTTAGGCTGTCACTGATCCATGAACACTAGGCAATGACGTGGTTACTATGTGGGTAGATGAACCATGTCTCCATGTTCATTTTCTTTACCAATAATCTCTAGTGCTTAATCAGGTCTGAGAAAGAACCAAGAAAAATCAATTCCTCCCCAGTTACTGGAGGTACCAATAAATCACCTGTGTATTTTTAATTCAGTTATTAGGTATTGAGAATCTACTATGTGCCAGTGATAGCTTGAGTCTACCCAGTCTTCTAAACAACATGGAGTCTTATTCTCAATGTCTTTGTAAATGTTTTTCCCTCTACCTGAAATATTCTGATCTCTGTCCCCTGCATACCCTTCTGGTTTTGCTTTAGACATCACATCAATTAGGAAGAATCTCTAGACCCCAGACAAAGGTTTAGTTTCCCTTTCAATGTGCTTTTAAAACAATATAAACTTCCTCACACACAAAAAAGCATAATTGTATTTTCTTGTTTAAACTGTCTGTGGTTTCCATTGGCCTATGCACTCTTAGAAGACACGACCTGTTTCTTGCTCACTTCTGTATCTCCTGCACCATTGTGATGCCTGATAAAAGTTGATTAATGTGTCATTATCTTTTTATGGCTATTATATGATTATATTATTACAATGTATTATCATGTCAATGCCCTATAATAGTGTTAAGTGTCTGTGTACTTTTCAGGGATTTAGCCATTTGCAATTAGCTGTAATTTTTGAAGAGCTATCTTCTATGAGTAGCATGCTTTGTGTTTCAGTGAGCTAAACAAAGCCAGGTTTGTCTCTATGACTATCTTGTGGTGTGGTCTTGGGAAATAACTTTACGTCTTCAAACTTTTTCCTTCATTTGTCATAAAAGAATGTGAAATAAGAGATGCCATATGTTTGACATTCTGTGATGGCAACTGTGTGGTGATTTTGAAACATGACCCAAACATTTTTTAACTCTCCTCCCATTGAGTGGTGGGGTCTATGTTCCCTCGTCTTGAATCTGGGCTCTGTGACTGATTGTCCAATAGAATATGGTAGAAATGATGCGGTGCCAGTTTCTAGGCCCAGACTAGGAAACTGACAGCTTCTACTTCCTGCTTCTACTTTCTGCAGCTTGGGGTGCTCACATTTGAAACCTAGCCACCATGCCAGAAGGAAGCCCAAGCATTCCAAGGAGAGGCCTGCCATGTAAAGAAACTGAGTTCCCTGGTGCCCTGTCCTAACTGAGCTCTCAGCTAACAGCCAGCTCTAAGTTGCCAGCCATGTGAGTGAGCCATTTTGAAAGTGAATCCTGCAGCCTTCTGTTGAACTGCCCTAGCTGATGCTGTGTAAAGCACAGGGGAGCTGTTCCTGCCCAGCCCTTCTCAAATTGCAGATATAAGAGTAAAGTAAATGATTGTTGTTGCTTTAAACCACTAGGTTTTGGAGTCGCTTGTTACACAGAAATAGATAATTGATATACACCTTTTGCTACTTCACAGTGTCTCCGACCTTTCATCCACTACAATATTCTGGTATGTATAAAATTAACTCCAGACCTTTGACAAATCAATGCTTACTCCAAATTTATTACAGGAACAACAGCAGTAAGGATAAGATGCCATTAAATGATCAAACGCTGGTTGAGTAGTGCCTCTCCTGGGCTTCTCAGCAGAGGTTAATGGAGAAAACTTTGGTTAAATTAACTGATGTAGGTGACAAATGGGCCAACCACTCTCCATTGGAATGTAAGTTCTATGACTGATGATGACTCTTTGAAGGACTTTCTGGAGATGACTGTCAATTACGGGTGGATCCCCAAACCACATGGGAGGCTTTCCCTTCATTTATTTTGTGCAAAGTAATGTTCTCAACAATATCACTGAGGTATCCATTTACCACTGCCCCCCTCCAATGGCCCGGGCTTGGAGCTGAGACCATTTCTTTCAAATGGCGTTATGCTACATATAAAATAAGATATTTACATTCCCCAATAAATAAATCTCTAGCTAAAACAGTCTAGGGCACATAATGAAGAGAAGCTCTTCTTTCTCACTAGCTAAGACGTCAATCTTCAACAGGATTGGGAAATAAGGATTGATGGTGGCATCTTTGGGCTACCATTGTGGTTTCTGGGACTGGTGGCTTCTGGACTAGGTACCAGGACTGAATTTCTGTGATGATTACTCTTCTACAGGAGGGAGTGGCTTTTCCCCCTCAGAGCACAATGGTTGTGAGTAACAGCCCTGGAGCCAAATAATCTGGGTAAAAGCCCAGCTCACTAGCTGCATGACCTTGTACAAGTTACTAGCCTTCCTATGCCTCCATTTTCTCATCATGGTGATAATACTAGTGACCATTTAATATGGTTATTTTTCTAAGGTTAAACAAATTAATATGTATAAAGCATTTAGAACAATGCCTATGATATTGCTTGGATGTTCATCTCCTCCTAATTCATGTTGCAATGTGACCTCCAGTGTTGGAGGTGGGCCCAGTGGGAGGTGTTTGGGTCATGGAGGCGGATCCTTCATGAATAGCTTGGTGCTGTCTTCTTGGTAATGAGTGAGTTCTGACTCTATGAGTTCACACAAGATCTAGTTGTTTGAAAGAGCCTGGCACCTCCTCCCTCTCTCTCTTGCTCTCTTGCTATGTGATGTGCCTGCTACCCCTTCACCTCCTGCCATGATTGGAAGCTTTCTGAGGCCTTCACTAGATGCAGATGCTGACACCATGCTTCCTATATAGCCTGCAGAACCATGAGCCAAATAACCCTCTTTTTTTTTCATAAAATTCCCAGCCTCAGTTATTTATTTATAGCAGTGTAAATGGACTAACATAGCCTGCAATGTAGAAAGCACTATATAAGTGTTAACTATTACTATTATTGTTAACATTGTAATTGGTTAATTTTATTTTCATTTTCTTCTTACCCTACAGCTGATTACCTTGCCTGTAATCAGATCCTTTATGTATGGACACCAAGCAGAGCTGCCACATTCAGAAGACCTTTTATTAATTGCAAAAGTGCAAAGCATACCATTGGAACAGGGAACACTTTGGGCATCCTCTTTTCCTCCCTTACTCCTGGGACTTTGTCCCTCATAGCACTCTCCTCTTAGTTATTCCTCCTCCTAGGAACTGCCCACTCCCATTCCACTTCTACTAGTCACTTTTTATACCATCTTTTGAACAACATATTTGAGAAAAGATTTGGGGATTGAGGCCTCGTATATTTTGGGAATTTTTTCCCCCCCAAACACTCAGGTTTAAGTCTACACCTCAGATTGCATTCCCTGGAAATGGATTCTGAGACAGAGTTGTGTGTGGAAGGTTTACTGGGTTGTGCTCTGGGGAAATACACCCAGAAGGAAGTGAGGAAGGCAGGACTGAGGCAGAAGACTCATGATGGGGTTGCTACAGAAGCCTCAGTTGATCCTATGGGGAGTGCTAGAGCAGGGAACGCCCTTCAAGTTATGCCACATTGAGGTTTATGGGGCCAGGCTTTTGAATCTCCAAATCAGACACTGAAGCTGAACTACCTGGAGGAGGCATAAACTTGGGCAGGCTGTTTCTCATAGCCAAGGGTACTTGGTGTGAAGGGGTGCAGCTGTGTGAATCATCTGCAGCTGATCGTTCCAGCAGCTGGGGATGGGGGCATTGACCCTGCGAAGAGGATCTGGACAGAGCACCACAGTGTCCACTAATGCAGACAATTTGTTTCAAGAAAGATATATTTCTAGTGAAAAGAGCTTTGAAGTCTACTCACAAGGGGTATAGGACTCAGGCAAATTATTGAATCTCTCTGACCCTCCTTCTCTCCTATGCATTGGTGATGAGATCATTTCTAAAGGCTAACAGAGCTCTGTGACTGCATCTTTCTCATGGGGAATACTCAGTCAAGTCTAGCTCCCATCCCATCTTGCTCAATTGCATGACACCAAAAATCTTAGGTCCAGAAATTCTAGTCCCGCTATTTTCAAATGGCTCTGGGGCCTGTATGTCTGTTCTCACTTAGGGTTAGCTCTGAGGGCAGGAAGTGAATGCCACTTGAACACCTACAATGAACCAGGCTCTCTGCCAGCTCATGTCACCTTCAGCACAACATTGAGGGCAGGTGTTAGGTCCTCATTTTACACAGGAGGAAAGTGAAGCTCAGACAGGTGAAACGACTTGCTTAAGGTTATATGGCTAATGAGAGGCAGAGACAAGGCTCAAATCCAGGTTCATACATTGCTTCATGTACTGCTGCCCTGGCCCAGGTACGATGCTCTTCACTTTAAAGCCCAAGCTTCCAGAATATAGCTGGAAACAAAAAATTAAAAATTTAAGGGGGATTAATATTTTACAAATATTGATGTAATTTTCTATTCTGCCTTCCTGAGCATGTGATTGTACTCTAGTTGGCTCATGATACCCAAGTACCTAGAAATATTTTTGAAGCTATGTGTGTGTATGTGTGTCTGGGTATGTGTTAGGGTTAAGAAATGTTAAGGAATATAGAAAGAGCATGACCATATTTGCAAAATATGATTGTGCAGCAGGGCAACGGCCTTGTACGTCAGGCTATAGTCTTAAAAAATGATTTGCTCAGTTTTTAAAACTCATTCCCTTTTTACAAGATAGCATATCCAGCCTCAAGGACCCAGAGTAGAACTAAAACACACTGAATCCACAGCAAAGCCGTGAGTCTTGCTGCTCACTACTAGAAGGAGAATATGACCCAGGGAACTAAGAGACAGCTGAACCCCTTTCCCTCCCAGAAGAACATGGGAAGAAGAAAGAGGTAAAAGGAAAATGGAGATCAAACCAAATTGTTACGTGTCCCTGATTGTTTTCACTCAAGGTGTCAGTAAGGAGATGGTGAGGGGATTTAGAGAAATTAGAGTAACACCAAGAGTGAATGAGGCACAGCATGGCTGGACAGAGGAAGCCCCTAGGTTAAACTTTGTGATACTGCCAGTGTTCACCTCCTAGACTTGGAGTTAACCATAGACTTGGAGTTGAGAATCCATGGACTTTTCCTAGAGATCCCCTGGGACAGAATGAAGAACAACTTTCCTGAGTCTTGGGGTAGATATCTGGGCCAGCAGGCATGATGGAGCACTTGGCAGAGACCCAGGGATTGGTCAGTAACCAGTGGGAGTTGAAGTGAAGCCAAGCCACCACTGAGTTGGAAACAAGCTGAGAGGGTTAGCACACCAGAGATATACCACCCACAGGCCTCACTGGATAGTGGGAACACAGTAAATAGTCCATTCAAAAGGGGACTAAGGTGTTCTCCTTATTGCTTTGGAGGCAGAGGTCACCATGCCTGAGGAACTCAAGCTCTTCCTGCCATCATGAGGATGCATTAGTCCCCCTAGTCCCGTCCCATTGAATAATAGTGTGTTAGATATTCTTTTCTCTACTCCCACGCAGGATCCATTTTCACCCTTTTCTGCACCTACTGGCTCCCTTGACTTCTGGCTTCTGGCTGCCTTTGGCTAATGGAAGTCACGAGCAGGAAGGCAAGAGTGTGGGTAGAAAGATTGGGCTTATTTTCTTCCTGCTCCCTCCGTACCTGACAGTGGGTTAAAGGGGACTGCATTCCCCTAATGAAGGTCACAGCCTCTGATGAGCAGCCCTCTCCCATAGCCATAAGCCTCACCAGGCTCTGGAACTCTTATCTCCTTTCACTCTTTTAGGCTTAGGGGTGGCAGCATCCTCCCACTGTTGTGGGCTTTAGGTGCTTTCCCATCTCTTGTTGGCTTCTCTTAACCTTTGAAAAATAGACCCTTAGTTAAATGGACCCCTTTTGAATGTGGTTTCCATCTGGATAGAATGACTTTCTGTACTGGTTTGCCCCCAGACAGTCCCAGTCTATTCCAATTATTCCAGTGTAATTATTTCAGCATCCTGTTTTACTCTCAAAAGTTCCTGGTTTGGACAGTATCCTACTCCTGGGACCCTGACTGCTGTAGCGTCTTAGGGAGGGTGGCAGGAGGAAGTGTTAGAGGTTATATTTGAACCATACTGCAGCTTTAACTAATTGGCTTTCCTGCTCACTCACAGGAGGGTATCCGATTAGTTATAGACACAAAGAAGCTAAATGTCCTCTACACTTGCAGGTTGTGGTGTGAATGATTTTTCAAGTCCTATTTCTCAATTGTCACTCCTGGGGGACAGGACTCTACCTTATGCATCTTTGCCAGTGCAGCTGTACCAAGTTCCCTGTCTGGCCCAATGTTCATAAACACTGTCTGAATGAACAATAAAGGAATGGTGTCACTATATTCAATCAGCGTGACAACTCGCTCACACATAATGGTAACCATGGCACCAGTTCTTACAGGAGCTGCACATATTTCACAGAAGAAGCTGCTGTTAAAGAAAAAGAAACAGGAAGAAAGGCTGTGCGTGTGTGTAGGTTTGGACATGAGATTATAATCTAAATACGAATTCACAATGAAGTCTCATTTCTCTTATTAGGGTGAGCATGAAATTTAAAGATCTGCCTGCAGATACCATGGTCCCAACAGTGCGCATCGCTGAGTGCAGTCAGCCTCCTTGCATCAGGAGTTAGAACTCACTGCCTCTACCTCCTGCCTGGCCTCTTTCTCTCTTTATCTGAATGAATATGAATCGAAGAATCTCAGTAGAACTCATTTGTTTCTCTCGAGAAGCAGGAGTCTGGGGTACTCAACAACCACAACTGCCTATGACAACTTCTCAGAAACTCAGCCAGCCAAGAGTAGCCTTATCCCTTCTGGGTGGGCTTGTACTTTCTCTCAGGCAACGATGTTCGTTACTAAGATGCTGGTGGTCAGAGGTGCGTGTTGTGACAGGAAGCTTCCTGTGCGCCTTGAGCCAGGCCTGGGTGATTCCACAGTTGTAGTCCTGAAAATGGCACTTACCTCATACTCATCACTCAGTGGGTCTCTGAGTGCTCTTCGATTTTGACTACCGCTCCTCTGGGCTCTTTCTCCTTGCCATGCAGGGCTCACCCTCACATTAAGCAACCTCTATCCTCAGGTCCAGGATCCATCTGGGGTCACCTTTTTGCTAGAGCAACTTGTAATGACTGTAATGACCTCCCCTGCGGTGGACTTGTTATTTATGGGCTCCTTCTTACCTTTTCTCTGGCCATGACCACAAGTATCCCTGAGATTCCTGATAGAGTCTCTGCATTCTGACTCTAGCTCCTTATGACTGTCCCCACTTGTTTCCTATACCCTGAAAGGACAATGGGTTCCCCAACTCCAGAGAAGTGTCATGCTTAACACATGACTGCACATTTTTGTCACTCCTCCCATCAAGAGGTGAAGTCTAATCCCCTTCCCCTTGAACATGGCCTGGCCATAGTGGTTTGCTTCTAACAAATAAAATGCAAAGAAAATTATTCTTCGTGATTATACCTAAACTACATATTAAATTATTTCATCTTAAAGGATGAGACAGCATTGGCCTGGCTTTCTGTCTTTCTTGAGAGGCTCCCTCTTGAAACCCAACCCAGGCACCAGGGATAGGCCACATGTGGGTGTTCTGGCCTACTACTCCAGCTGAGGTCCTAGTTAACAGCCAGCATTTACCACCAGATACACGAGTAAGGACACCTTCATGAGAACTCCAGTTTCAGCATCCATCTGACTGCAACCACTTAAGAGACCCTCAAGAGGAAACCAGCTAGCCAAGCCCAGTCAACCCCCAGGCCTGTGAAATATAATATTAAAAAATGGCTGTTGCTGTTTTAATGCCATTGTGTTTGGGGTGGTTTCTTAGGCAGCTATAGGCAACCTATAATGAGAGGCAAGAAGAACTTGGATAAAGCTCCCAGGGAGCCAGAGGGTGATTAAAAGGTTATATATAAAACATGGTAACATGCTGGGGAGGCTGAGCTTCCTAGTCAACCAAAGGAAAGATCAAGAGGAAATTTTAAAAATATCTTTAAAACACAACAAAGGAGACTAAACCTTCTTGAGTTCCAGTGAGGAAAGCATAACAAGAAATCAGCTTAAATTGTAGCATGACAATTTGGGATTGATGTAAGCAGTGATTTTTGAGTGGGGGAAAAAGTCATGGGTATTCGTATTTTCACATATCATATATTGCCTTTATTGTCCTCCTACCCAGTTAGGTGCCTGCCCTCTCTTCATGTTCACTGTGCTTTCTAAGAACTATTAATACACAATATAATAAATACAAATTGAAGATAAATGCAACAGTAACTTCAGATATTCATTATTTGAGTTTTAAAGAATTAACAAAGAAATTATGTCCAAACAAGATTTCCTTAGAATGGCATCATCTCCTTAAATAGCATGATTTTTTAAAAAATTACACCTGGGTTAGTTGGTTTGGAGCTATGTAATATAATTTGCCAAAAGATTCATGTAGAAGCGTGTACTGGAGAGATATCACTTAGCATTCTCATTATACATGAGACTATTTTGCAATTCCATGGCTTTCAACTTTCTTCAACCTGGAAGCACCCCCATCTTACCTCATCTGCCTGTACAGTTACCTGTTGCTAAGTAACAACTGCACCTTACCCAAAATAAAATACAGCCTACCCTCCATATCTGTGGGTTCCACATCTGTGGATTCAACCAACCATAAATTGAAAATATTTGAAAAAAATAAAATGGATGGTTGCATCTGTACTGACAAGCAGACATTTTTTCTTGTTATTATTCCCTAAACAATACAGTATAACAACTATTTACATAGCATTTACATTGTATTAGGTATTATAAGTAATCTAGAGATGATTTAGTATACAGGAAGATGTGCATAGGTTATATGAAAATACTATACTAGTTTGTGTCAGGAACTTGAGTATCTTTGGATTTTGGTATCCTCAGGGTCCTGGAACCAATCCCTCCACAAGTGTGAAATGACAACTATATTATGTAAGCAGTGATTTTTGAGTGGCGGAAAAAACCATGGGTATTCATATTTTCATGTTTCGTATATTGCCTTTATTGTCCTCCTACCAAGTTAGGTGCCTGCCCTATTTACATAGCTCATGATTCTGAGGATTGATTGAGTCCCATGGTGTCTTTGAAACTCTAGTCTGAGACTTTGCTATACTGTATATCGTTTGGAGACGTGTTGAGCCATCAGCAGGCGAGGTGCTCCATAGCCACCAGGAGTATTGTAGTTCATGCACAGAGACTCAGAAATCCTTGACTACACCGCCGCCCTCACTCAGTCTTGAAATATCCTTTGTTTTTATTCCCCACCCCTTCCACACTTACCCACCCACTGACACTCTTTGGGCAGCAACCTGGATTTACAGAAAACATCCAGAAACCTCTTGAAGGAACAAGAATGACCCTCCTGTGTCTTAAAGGTAATCACAAAAGCTGAACTCGGAATTTTTTTCCTACTGCTTCTGCTGAAATTTTTTTGATGCTGGAAGGCATTTATTCAGCTTTTATTATTTTCTTGTTAAAGAATATTTAATCTTACTAGTGGGTTGGTGTGGGTGGTGATCACTTCAGAGGGAAGAAAAAGAAATCCAAGCATATTTCTGTGGAAAAAGTATGTATTAACCATTATATGATGGTACATTATTTATAGTTAATATACAGTTCAGGAAAGAACATAAGAGAATAGCTTCCAAACCATGCAGAAAGCCAAATCAACTCTGTCTAACCCATACCCTGTATTAACAAACTCTGAGCTGTGTTATCTAGGACACCAGATTCATTTGCTGGTGGACAATTTTTCTGAATTAACTTTTTGTTTATAAAGTACCCTGGAGCTACGAAGTAACATTGGCTATACAATGGATCAGAAGCTCTCCTGACCAACAATGTCGAAGGCTCAAAAAAGAAGGCCCGAGAGAACTAAGAGAGGGCCTTGGAATGTTTAGCATATAAGTCCCAAGGCCAGAATCTTGAAGAAAACGTGTAAATGACACTGCCGTTAAACAAATCACAGTTTAGTAAAATGTTAATCTAAGTTTGTCCTACCATTTACTATGGCAGAACAACTCCTTTAATTTAACTGCCCCGGGAAACAATACTCTGTCTGTGATAGACTGGTTATTTCTTAATGTCTTCAGTTTTCTGATCTGTGAAATGGAAAATTATAATAATAATAGTTAGAGTAATAATACCCCCTTCATGAGGTTGTTTTGAGTATTGCATGAAGTAACACATAAAAATGTGTAGCCCAGTGACTGGTATACTTAATACTAGCTGACATTCAGAGTCATGATGAGTGTTACTGCTAGTAGGCACTATAATGTAGGTAAGAACATCTGTTTTTAAATTAGATAGAATTGAATTTAAATGCCAGTTGCTTTTTTAAAAACATGAGTAGCAATACATCCTTGGGTATATCACCATAAAATCGTGATAATATTACCTATCTTATATAGTTGCTATGAGGCTTAACTGAAATTACTTACAAAAATAATTGAACACAGTGTCTGGCACATGGAAATTAATGAATGAATGATAGCTTTTATTACTCTTAGGAATTTTTGTAGTATCTAGAGAGATATGTTTGGTCTGTGCCATACCTGATGGTATGCAAAAACAAGCCACTGTGCCTCAGGATTTGTGGTAATTGGGGACTGAGTCAGCTCAGGTCCTCCTAGAATATGGGATTAGATGTAAAATGACTTATTTGGAGAGGCTCATTTTGATGGATAAATGGGCAGTAAGCAAGAGTAGGCAGAGAGAACCTTCAGACGGGGAGGCAGGTCTGACTCCTGTGGAAAGAGAGAGGAAGGAAGGAAGGGTGGGTAGGGAGAGACTCTGATGGCAATGCAGCTCTGAGAAAGTCTCAGCCAGGCTGACGGGGAGCCCCAGAGCACAGACTGCACATAGGAGAGGTTCCCTGTCAGGCAGGAATAGCCCAGCTCTAGTTCTCTCACTGTGCTTTGCCATTGGCCTGGGGTAAGCACAGCCTTGGCATGGATGCCACAGTGGATCTGAAGGTATTGCAGCTGTAGGCTGTCAGCAAATTATGCTCCTCCTCTGAGCAGGGCTCTGAAAGGGAGATCTGAATGCTGTACTTCTATGGCCACCGAAAGGGGCCAAATTAAGCAGCATCCCAGTCAGAATTATCTTTGTTCATATTAGTTAGTTGCTCGTTTGGGCCAAGCCCTCATAACGGACCCTCTCTAAATGTGAAATCGAAGAGAATTTTTTAAAAATAAGAAATACTGCATGGAGTATTTCTGGAGAACAATTGAGGCACTTAATTGAAAAACTATGATATTATGAAAAATTAACAGTTTTCATTTAGAGAAGAGCAATACAGGTGCCAACTTGTCCAGTTTGATTCCTGGAAGGAAGATAGACCCTAAATTTCTTTTCTATATGTAATTGAAAAAAAAAAACTGTGGATTTTAAGTAACATCTTTAGTTATGAAGTTTCAATAATTCATTCTGGTGTCTATTCCTAATTGCACTAATCAGATTTATTTAAACTTTCTGTTTTAGGGGGATTTCAGGAATATAATAGTAGAGGTAGATTGGAGGAATACAGCCAGTCTACATTTACCTCTTATTTCTACTTCTACAAAACCTTTGCGTTTTCCATGTTTCCTTTGTATTTTCCTCTTATTTTGTGATGTCAAGAAGGAAACTCTTTTCCTTTACCCTGTTAGGTTTAGTGACTGGGGCCTATGAACTCAACTGACAAGAGACAGATAAGGAAGATAAAAGACAGCTTTTAATCACCAACATGCATGTGCATGTGGGAGTTCACAAAGAAATATGACTCAAAGAGGTTGCATTTGGAGCTTATATACCATCTTAATAGGGGAAGGGGAGAGAGAGAAAGGGTATTCATGGAAAAACAAATGACTTTTTATTGGAAAGACAAATAAGCCCTTGGGAGAATAAATGGGAGATAAGAGCGTTTCTGTGACAATATCTGTTTAGCTGTGGTGTGGAGACTTCTCAATCTCTGGTGATAAGAGTCAGTCTTCCCTGGTTTCTCCTAAGAGGAGGATTTATGACAGTCGAGTTCTTCTGAGTTCTTTGGGAAGCTCTACTTTTAGGCAGATAAGGGATTTTAGAAATTCAAATGTCTTCTCAAAATAATGTTTTATGCTACAGAGACATACTCTGAACCCCTTCAGTGACATAGATACTGAAATAGTGGTTTGCCACACAATTTGAGGGCCCAGAACAAAGGTAGTATGTAAGGCTCACTAATACTACTGGTATTACCTTGCCAGTTCAGTGTTTACTTACTGGAAATAATTTAATAGTGGTGGAAAACAATCCAGAGGAGCCCATAAGTGGCATTTGCTGATGGCATAGGTCATGGAAACAACTTATTGGAAAGAAAAAAAATTAAAACTTTTCTAATCAGAATAGTACCATAATAAGGAAAAGGAATTGGAATTGAGGGAAGGGGAAAGGGAAGAGAAAGTATGAACAGTATCAGACAGGAAATTTCAGAGCCAAGAAATAACAGGTTTGTGGCTGGATAAACTAACTGCTTAAGCAAAGCCAACAGGTGTGAACCAATGAAAGTGTCACATCACTAGGGAATTGACAGGGCTAGGAAAATCAGCAGCAGGCCTGAAGAAATTAAATCTTGGTAGTCCAGGCAGAGACCGTGATCACAGTTGCTATGACCCGTTCTGAGTTTTCTACCTGAGTTGAAAATGAGATGTGAGTGAAAGCAAAGGTTGATGTTTACGCTGCTGGTATCCTATGGAATCATTGTAGAGTTTTTGATGAAAAGCAGTGTAAGTTCTGTTGTTTTTATTTTTTTATTTTTTTAAAAGATGAGGATCTTTGAAAGGCAAGGGCAACAGGATTACACACTAGATAAGTTTGCTGACATAACTTTGCCTTTGGTGACAGTAATGCGGGACTAAATAGTGGACTCAAACTTTTGTTAAGAGTGTGTTTGAGGTTCTGCTAGAGGTGGGTGATTACTTGGTACCATTGACTAAACAACACTCGTGTACTATCTAGGAATTGATCCTCTTTGAACAAATGGGTATATTCAATACTATTTGTTGCACCACTGTTTTTATTGACAAAAAATCTGTAAACAATCTGTGCATATATCATTAGAGCAATGATTGAATAAATTGCATTATATTTATACTATGCAGCTATTAAGAGTGAGTTAGATCAATACTTACTGACCTTGAGAGATATCTATGAAAAAAAAAACCACGATGTTAAAAAAAATTCTGAAATTACATCTGAGAGACTTTAAAACTTCTTTTGTTTATGATATGAACCATATATGAATCCATCTGGTGGTTAATAAAAAGCAAATTATTAAATTATAGTTATTTGAATTTAGCTAGTAAATAGCGCTTATCTTGTGCTTGGCATACTTTACTCTGCCTCAACATAGCTGAAATAATCTTGAGAAAATATTATTATAATAGTATAATAGTAAAATTACTTTTTTTTTTTTTTTTTTTTTTTTTTTTTTTGAGACGGAGTCTCCCTCTGTCGCCCAGGCTGGAGTGCTGTGGCGCTATCTTGGCTCACTGCAAGCTCCGCCTCCCGGGTTCACGCCATTCTCCTGCCTCAGCCTCCCAAGTAGCTGGGACTACAGGCGCCCGCCACCACACCCAGCTAATCTTGTTTTGTATTTTTTAGTAGAGACGGGGTTTCACAGTGTTAGTCAGGATGGCCTCGATCTGCTGACCTCGTGATCTGCCTGCCTCAGCCTCCCAAGTGCTGGGATTACAGGCGTGAGCCACGGCGCCTGGCCAAAATTACTACTTTTTAAAAGTTAAAGTTACTCCTTTAACTGGGTAAATCTACTTACTCTAGATTTAGGGTGGTAAAAGGTGGAGTAATAAATTTGCTAAATTGTTTAAAGTTAGGTACTTTAAAAAATGTTTAAATTAGAGATGAAAAGCAAAGATGTTGTATTCTACTTTTTGAGTAGTAGGAGAAGAGATAGAGAAGCAAAAGTGGTCAGTGTAAAAGGTGTAGAATTGCCTCTATGACTTCATATTGATACAGCTCTCATGAATGGAGGAACACTGGGGTTCTTGGTCCTCGTGCCAGTTTGGATAAAATGACATGGACACACATGGAGTGGTTTTAAGAAGCAGAGAGTTTAATAGCAAGAAAGAAGGAAGAAGAAAGAAGGAAGAGTCCCCCTCCCCCTGTACAGAGACAGAGGGAAGGGGACTTCAAAGCCGAGAGAGGAGACACCAAGCGCTACCATACCAGCCAGTATTGTGAGTAGGCTGGAGGAGGTGGTGTCTGATTTGCACAGGGCTCTGGGGATTGGTTTGACCAGGCATGTCATTCACGTAGCCCCCGAAAAAGCTGGCCCTCCCACCCTAACCTTTTAATATGCAAACACAGGGCACCATGATGTTCTACACACGTGGGGATACGTGAGGGCAGCCATGTTGCCAGGAACATGTGGGGCAAGGCCTGCCGGGATCGCCATGATTGGGTGGACCATTTCTAATGGCTTGCATTTGCATATCAAAAGTTGCTGGCCTGGCTCTAAGAGCTGCTTTAAAAAGGAAAAGTTTCCAAGGACCACTTTTCCTATCTATCTGCCTAAAATAATTTCTTAATAACTCCTACAACAATATCTGTATAGAGCATTGCAGTTTTAAAGACATTTTCACATCTAGTTCCCTACTTGTCAGAGAGCTGGATATATGCCTGCCATTTCACAGAAAAAAGTAAAAGCAGAACGTCTCTGAGTGCTGGCTAAATTGGACAACTGATAAAATCTGTATGTGGAGTCAGTCAAGAGAAAATTAAGGTTTTCTTCATTGGAGTTTAGAATTGAGATATTCTTCAGTGTAAACAAATACATGAGCTGTGCTGTGGATGAACTTACAGCTCTCCTGTATTTTACAGAGACTCTGAAAGATTCGGAAGCAGAATGAGGATGGAGTAGAAGGGATACCATCTGGGTTGTGATGCAAGTTAAGAGGAAAGAGCAGAGGACTTGGGGTATGGAGGTCACAGATGAATTAAAGTGATGATTATGATGAGTCTGGGTACAGAGCTCCCATTTCTGGTAAGGTTGGCCTAGTTGATTAAGACTAGCCCTCCTGCTGAAGACAACTAAGAAAAGCTGACACACACACACATGAACACACACAAACACACACACACTTCATATTAAAATGATATTCTCGAAAGTACCAGATAAGATAGCTAAAAGTAATAATACAAACAAATAGATCAGAGAATTACTGGGCCAGAAACCACAGGAAGATAGATTCTCAGGGAGCGAGGCAGGGTTTGGGGCCAGTTTTCCCTTGGGATAGCTGCC
The DNA here is from genome assembly GCF_007565055.1 of Rhinopithecus roxellana. Classification (NCBI taxonomy): domain Eukaryota; kingdom Metazoa; phylum Chordata; class Mammalia; order Primates; family Cercopithecidae; genus Rhinopithecus; species Rhinopithecus roxellana. The sequence goes on along the minus strand of NC_044555.1, from coordinate 32,579,969 downwards.
ATTTCCGTAGCAGGTGACTAAGAACCTAAAAGGTTGAATGGTGCTTTTGATAGCATTATAAGTGTAGAGAAACACAGTTTGACATTCAGAGCTCTCTGAGGCCTTGGGACCATAGAAGGGCTATATCCTAGGAGTAAGGGTATACCTGATACAACAAGCTTTCACAAAGACTGTAGCTCAATTCATTTTCGATCCCTGAGTGGATTGCAGTGATACTGAATTACCTTAATCCTCAGATAAAGGCAGAAGCAAATGAAAATCTACTTTGGAAGAGGCTAATAGTTTCCTAGGCCTCACATAATTTCTATGAATATTTTATAAATACATTGGGAGTTATACCTGATGTAAATGACGAGTTGATGGGTGCTGACAAGTTGATGGGTGCAGCACACCAACATGGCACAGGTACACATACGTAACAAACCTGCACGTTGTGCACATGTACCCTAGAACTTAAAGTATAATAATAATAAAAAAAAATTAAAATAAATAAATAAATACAATGTCTGGCAAACAAAAAATTAGCCAGATGCATAAGAGACAAGATCACCTAAAAGAAAACCAGCAGAAACAACAGATAAGGAATCATCAATTACACAGTTTAAAATACTTTTTACTGTGCTCAGAAGCAGAAATTAAAATGGAGAAAATTGATATATAATTGGAAACATATAAAAGAATGAAAAATAAATTTCAGAAATGAAAAAGACAACAAAAAATTAAAACTGGTGGTTGGAAAGATGGTCGAATAGGAACAGCTCTGGTCTGCAGCTTGCAGTGAGATCAATGCAAAAGTAAGGTGATTTCTGCATTTCCAACTGAGGTACCCAGCTCATCTCATTGGGACTGCTTAGACAGTGGGTGCAGCCCACGGCGGGCGAGCCAAAGCAGGGTGGGGTGTCGCCTCACTCAGGAAGCACAGGGGTCGGAAGACTCCTTCCCCTAGCCAAGGGAAGCTGTGAGGGACTGTCCTGTGAGGAACAGTGCAGTCTGGCCCAGATACAACCCTTTTCCCACAGTCTTTGCAACTCGCAAATCAGGAGATTCCCTTGGGTGCCTATGCCACCAGGGCCCTGGGTTTCAAGCACAAAACTGGGCAGCCATTTGGGCAGACACCTGGCTAGCTGCAGGAGTTTTATTTTTTTCCATACACCAGTGGTGCCTGGAATACCAGCAAGATAGAACCATTCACTCCCCTGGAAAGAGGGCTGAAGTCAGGGAGCCAAGTGGTCTAGTTCAGAGGATCCCACCCCCACAGAGCCCAGCAAGCTAAGATCCACTGGCTTGAAATTCTCACTGCCAGCACAGTCCCATATAAAATATGGGACTATGGGATTATGTCTGAAGTTTACCTGGGACACTCAAGCTTGGTGGGGGGAGGGGCGTCTGTCGTTACTAAGGCTTGAGTAGGCAGTTTTTCCCTCACAGTGTAAACAAAGCCACCAGGATGTTTGAACTGGGCAGAGTCCACTGCAGCTCAGCAAAGCCACTGTAGCTAGGCTGCCCCTCTAGATTCCACCTCTCTGGGCAGGACATCTCTGAAAGAAAGGAAGCAGCTACAGTCAGAGGCTTATAGATAAAACTCCCATCTCCTGGGGACAGAGCACCTAGGGGAAGGGGCGGCTGTGGGTGCAGCTTCAGCAGACTTAAACATTCCTGCCTGCTGGCTCTGAAGAGAGCAGTGGATCTCCCAGCACAGTGCTCAAGCTCTACTAAGGGACAGACTTTCTCATCAAGTGGGTCCCTGACCCCCATGCCTCCTGAGTGGGAGACACCTCCCAACAGGGATCAACAGACACCTCATACAGGAGAGCTCTGGCTGGCACCTGGTGGAACGAAGCTTCCAGAGGAAGGAACAGTCAGCAATCTTTGCTGTTCTGCAGCCTCTGCTGGTGATACCCAGGAAAACAGGGTCTGGAGTGGACCTCCAGCAAACTTCAGCAGACCTGCAGCAGAGGGGCCTGACTGTTAGAAGGAAAACTAACAAACAGAAAGAAATAGCATCAACATCAACAAAAAGGATGTCCACACAGAAACCCCAACCCAAAGTCACCAACATCAAAGACCAAAGGTAGATAAATCCATGAAGATGAGGAAAAACCAGGACAAAAAGGCTGAAAATTCCCAAAACCAGAAAGCCTCTACTCCTCCAAAGGATCGCAGCTCCTCACCAGCAAGAGAGCAAAACTGGACAGAGAATGTTTCCCAAATTGACAGAAGTAGGCTTCAGAAGGTGGGTAATAACAAACGCCTCCAAGCTAAAGGAGCATCTTCTAGCTCAATGCAAGGAAGCTAAGAACCTTGAAAAATGGTTAGACGAATTGCTAACTAGAATAACCAGTTTAGAGAAGAACATAAATGACCTAATGGAGCTGAAAAACACAGCATGAGAACTTTGGGAAACATACACAAGTAACAATAGTCAAATCAATCAAGCAGAAAAAGGGATATCAGAGATTGAAGATCAACTGAATGAAATAAAGCATGAAGACAAGAATAGAGAAAAAAGAATGAAAAGGAATGAACAAAGCCTCCAAGAAATATGGGTCTATATGAAAAGACCAAACCTACATTTGATTAGTGTACCTGAAAGTAACAGGCAGAATGGAACCAAGCTGGAAAACACTCTTCAGGATATTATCCAGGAGAACTTCCCCAACCCAGCAAGACAGGCCAACATTCAAATTCAGGAAATACAGAGAATACCACAAAGATACTCCTTGAGAAGAGCAACCTCAAGACATATAATTGTCATATTCACCAAAGTTTAAATGAAGGAAAAAATGTTAAGGGCAGCCAGAGAGAAAGGTCAGGTTACCCACAAAGGGAAGCCCATCAGACTAACAGCAGATCTCTCTGCAGAAACCCTACAAGCCAGAGAAGAGTGGGGGCCAACATTCAACATTCTTAAAAGAATTTTCAACGCAGAATTTCATATCCGGCCAAACTAAGCTCCATAAGCGAAGAGAAAAAAAATCCTTTACAGACAAGCAAATGCTGAGAGATTTTCTCACCACCAGGCCTGCCTTACAAGAGCTCCTGAAGGAAGCACTAAATATGCAAAGGAAAAATCAGTACCAGTCATTACAAAACCTAACCGAAATGTAAAGACCATTGACACTATGAAGAAATTGCATCAACTAATGGACAAACTAACCAACTAGCATCATAATGATAGAATCAAATTCACATATAACAATATTAACCTTAAATATAAATGGGACAGAAGTCCCAATTAAAAGACACAGACTTTTAGATAAAATTAGATAAAGAGTCAAGAACCATCAGTGTGCTGTATTCAGGAGACCCGTCTCACATGCAAAGACACACATAGGCTCAAAATAAAGGGATAGAAGAATATTTACCAAGAAAATGGAAAGAAAAAAAAAAAAGAAAACAGAGGTTGCAATCCTAGTCTCTGATAAAACAGACTTTACACCAACAAAGATGAAAAAAGACAAAGAAGGGCATTACATAGTGGTAAATGGATCAATGCAACAAGAAGAGCTAACTATCCTAAATATATATGCACCCAATACAGGAACACCCAGCTTCACAAAGCAAGTTTTTAGAGACCTATAGAGAGACTTAGACTCTTACACAATAAGAGTGGGAGACTCCCACAATAACAGTGGGAGACACCCCACTGTCAATATTAGACAGATCAACAAGACAGAAAATTAAAAAGGATATTCAGGCCTTGAACTCAGCTCTGGACAAAGTGGACCTAATAGACATCCACAGAACTCTCCACCCCAAATCAACAGAATATACTTTCTTCTCGGCACCACATTGCACTTATTCTAAAATCAATCACAAAATTGGAAGTAAAATACTCCTCAGCAAATGGAAAAGAACAGAAATCATAACAAACAGTCTCTCAGACCACAGTGCAATCAAATTAGAACTCAGGATTAAGAAACTCACTCAAAACCACAGAACTACATGGAAACTGAACAACTTGCTCCTAAGTGACTACTGGGTAAATAACGAAATTAAGGCAGAAATAAACAATTTATTGAAAACCAATGAGAACAAAGACACAATGTACCAGAATCTCTGGGACACCGCTGAAGCAGTGTTTAGCAGAATACAAGAAATAATGAAGATCAGAGCAGAACTGAAAGAGATAGAGATGTGAAAAACTCTTCAAAAAGTCAGTGAATCCAGGAGTTGGTTTTTTTTTGAAAAGATCAACAAAATAGATAGACCACTAGCTAGACTAATAAAGAAGAAAAGAGAGAAGGAAACAGATACAATAAAACATGATAAAGGGGAGATAACTACTGATCCCAAAGTAATGCATACTACCATCAGAGAATACTATAAACACCTCTACACAAATAAACTAGAAAATCTAGAAGAAATGGATAAATTCCTGGACACATACACCCTCCCAAGACTAAACCAGGAAGAAGTGGAATCCCTGAATAAAACAGTAACAAGTTCTGAAATTGAGGCAGTGATTAACAGCCTACCAACCAAAAAAAGCTTAGGACCAGACGGATTCACAGCCGAATTCTACCAGAGGTACAAAGAGGAGCCGGTACCATTTTTTCTAAAACTATTCCAAGCAACAGAAAAAGAGGAACTCCTCCTTAACTCACTTTTTGAGGTCAGTATCATCCTGATACCAAAACCTGGTGGAGACACAACAAAAAAATGGAAAATTTTAGGCCATTATCCATGATGAACATCGATGTAAAAATCCTCAATAAAATACCGGCAAACCTAATCCAGCAGCACATCAAAGAGCTTGTCCAGGGGTGATCATCCCTTGGATGCAAGGCTGGTCCAACATATGCAAATAAATAAATGTAATCCATCACATAAACAGAACCAATGATGAAAACCGCATGATTATCACAATAGATGCAGAAAAGGCCTTTGACAAATTCAATACCCCTTCATGCTAAAAACTCTCAATAAACTAGGTATTGATGGAATGTATCTCAAAATAATAAGAGCCATTTATGACAAGCCCACAACCAATATCATACTGAATGGGCAAAAGCTAGAAGCGTTCCCATAGAAACCTGGCACAAGACAAAGATGCCCTCTCTCACCACTCCTATTCAATGTAGTATTGGAGGTTCTGGCCAGGGCAATCAGCCAAGAGAAAGAAATAAAAGGTATTCAAACAGGAAGAGAGGATGTCAAATTGTCTCTGTTTGCAGATGATGTGATTGTATATTTAGGAAACCCCATTATCTCAGCCCAAAGTCTCCTTAAGCTGATAAGCAACTTCAGCAGTCTCAGGATACAAAATCAACATGCAAAAATCATAAGCATTCCTATACATCAATAATAGAGAGCCAAATCATGAGTGAACTCCCATTCATAATTGCTACAAAGAGAATAAAATACCTAGGAATGCAACTTCCAAGGGATGTTAAGGACCTTTTCCAGGAGAACTGCAAACCATAGCCCAAGGAAATAAGAGAGGACACAAACAAATGGAAAAAAGCACTCCCTGCTCATGGATAGGAAGAATCAATATAGTGAAAATGGTCATAATGCTCAATGTAATTTATAGATTCAATGCTATCCCCATCAAGCTACCATTGACTTTCTTCACAGAATCATAATGAACTACTTTAAATTTCCTATGGAACCAAAAAAGAGCCTGTATAGCCAAGGCAGTCCTAAGCAAAAAGAACAAAGCTGGAGGCATCACGCTCCCTGACTTCAAACTATACTACAAGGCTACAGTAACCAAAACAGCATGGTACTGGTACCAAAACAGATATATAGACCAATGGAACAGAACAGAGACCTCAAAAATAATGCCACACATCTACAACCATCTGATCTTTGACAAACCTGACAAAAACAAGCAATGTGGAAAGGATTCTCTGTTTAATAACTGAATCCAAACTCACGTGTTGGGAAAACTGATTAGCCATATGCAGAAAACTGAAACTGGACCCCTTCCTTACATCTTATAGAATAATTAACTCAAGATTAATTAAAGACTTAAAATTAAGACCTAAAACCATAAAAACCCTAGAAGAAAACCTGGGCAATACTATTCAGGACATAGGCATGGACAAAACCTTCATGGCTAAAACAACAAAAGCAATGGCAACAAAAGCCAAAATTGGCAAATGGGATCTAATTAAACTAAACAGTTTTTGCACAGCGAAAGAAGCTATCATGAGAGTGAACAGGCAACCTATAAAATGGGAGAAAATTTTTGCAATCTATCCATCTGACAAAGAGCTAATATCCAGAATCTACAAAGAACTTAAATTTACAAGAAAAAAAACAAACAACCCCATCAAAAAGTCTGCAAAGTATATGAACAGACATTCCTCAAAAGAAGGCATTTATATGGCCAACAAACATATGAAGAAAAGCTCATCATCACTGGTCATTAGAGAAATGCAAATCAAAACCGCAATGTGATACTATCTCACGCCAGTTAGAATGACAATCATTAAAAAGTCAGGAAACAACAGATGCTGGAGAGGATGTGGAGAAATAGCAATGCTTTTACACTGTTGGTGGGAGTGTAAACTAGTTCAACCATTGTGGAAGGCAGTGTGGTAATTTCTCAAGGATGTACAACCAGAAATACCATTTGACCCAGCAATCCCATTACTGTGTATATACCCAAAGTTTTATAAATCATTCTACTATAAAGACACATGCACCCACATGTTTATTGCAACACTGTTCACAATAGCAAAGACTTGGAACCAAGCCAAATGCCCTTCAATGATAGACTGGATAGAGAAAATGTGGCTCATATACACCATGGAATACTATGCAGCCATAAAAATGGATGAGTTCATGTCCTTTGCAGGGACATGGATGAAGCTGGAAACCATCATTCTCAGTAAACTCATGCAGGAACAGAAAACCAAATACTGCGTGTTCTCACTCATAAGTGGGAGCTGAACAATGAGGACACATGGACACAGGGAGGGGAACGTCACACAACGGGGCCTGTCAGGAGGTGGGGAGGGGGGTGGGGTAGGGGAGGGATAGCATTAGGAGAAATACCTAATGTAGATGATGGGTTGATGGGTGCAGCAAACCACCATGGCACATGTATACCTATGTTACAAACCTGCACGTTCTGCACATGTATCCCAGAACTTAAAGTATAATAAAAGAGTAAAAAATAAAAATAAATAAAACATTAAAATAAAAAAATTAAGAACTTACAGTTTACAGCAAATTAGATAGAGTTAAGATAATTCATGAATGGGAAGATAGTTCAGAAGAAAATATCTAGAATTAAGCTGGGTAAGTTAGAAGGATCAAACATACAGAAGATACAGTAAAATATATGGCAAGATGATCTAGCACATATACAATTGGAATCTCAGAAATAGAACAAAAGAGAGTTTGGAACAGAACAGCATCTGAATAATTCCTATTGATTTCCTATTCAATAAATCCTATTGAATTCCTATTGATTCCAAGCAAGATACATAAAATGGAATTATTACCTAGGCACATCACAGTAAAACTACTGAACAGTCAAAATAACAATCTTGAAAAATGTTAAAAGCAGCTAGAATAAAAATATCAATTACTTTTGAAGAAGCAACAAAAGGAATGACCACTGACTTCTCAACAGAAACATCACAAGCCCAGTACCTTGGAATGACATCTTTAAAACGTTGAAAGAAAACATGCACCACCCTAGAATTCTATACTAAGTGATAATTTTCTTCAGTAGTAAAGGTGACACAAACATGTTGTTTTAGTTATTTATTGTTGCATAACAATATTACACAAACATAGCAGCTTAAAATAATGCATATTTATTATTTCGCAGTTTATGTGGGTTGAGAGACTGGGCATAGGTTAACTGAGCCCTCTGCAAGGCTGCAATCAAGGTGTTGTCCAGAGCTTGCTTTTCCTTTGAGGCTGTACCAGGGAAGACTTTGTTTCCAAACTCACGTGGTTGTTTGCAGCATTCATTTCTTTTCAGGCTGTCAGACTGGGGCCCTCAGTTTCTTGCTGGCTTTCAGCTGGAGGCTGGAGGTTTTAAACCCACGTATTATAAGAGGAAGGCTAAAAATCAATAAGCTAAGCACTCGTATAAATAAATTACGAAAAGGAAGCTAAATTAGAATCAGAGGAAGTAGAAAGAAGAAAATAAAAAAGCATCAATAAGGATACTTATTGACACTTTTTATTACTTTAAATCAATGGATAAAATTTACAAAAATCATAAAATATCACTGTGCATCCTAGACATAAAAATATATGAAGAAGCTGTCATATACAACTGTATGCCAATAAACTTGAAAAATTTAGACGAATTAGAGACATTTATAGAAAAATACAAGTTTAAAAGCCTGACACAAGAAGAAATAGAAAACCTGAAGAATAGAAAAACATTTGCAGATGAAATTTATAAGCTTTTCTACATGTAGAAGAGGAAATCTATATTTTTACCTCATAGGTTCTTAGTAGAGACACTCCCCTGAAAATAAAAGTCAGACTAACAAGAGAAAAACCAGCAGAAGTTTATTGACAAATGCTATACACATCACACAGGAGAGGCCTCAGTTCAAAAGTACTTTTCTCTCAAGACAGTGGCCTAGGGGTTTTACTAAATAGTATTTTAACCAAGAGCCATACATTCTACAGTGCAAAGACAAAAAGGAGAGCATCTTCAGGCTTTCAAAAGGTGGGAAAATGTGAGAAGTTAAGTTTATGGGAAGAGTAAAGTCTGCTTCTACATCTTCAGGCACCACTGTCTCTGAGCTGATAAGCAAGCGTTGTAAAGGGGCCTCTCTTTAGGTAGGAAAAGGCAGAGAGGAGGGAAGAAAAACCTTGTCTATGGCAATTGTTGTCCTGCCATCAGGCAAGCAGAGGGAGGAGTAGAGTGTCCTCCTGCTTTTTAATATTCTTCAGCTCAATACTTCCCAGTATTTTTGACAGCATTATTTTGGTTTTCTTTATACACAGAAAATTCCCAAATGACTTCACTAGTACATTTTACCAAACATTTAATGAAAATAGAATGACAATCTGTTAAAAACGATGTGACATATGAAGAAAAGGAGAACATTCCCCAATTCATTTTATAGGCCAGCAAATCACGGATACTAAAAATCTAAGTAGGATATAACAAGAGACATTTCAGGTCAATATTACTCAAGAACATACATGAAAAATCCCAAATAATATAATAGCTATTCAAATCTAGCAATATATTAAAAATACGATATATCTGAACCAAGTGGAGTTTACTCCAGAAAGGCAAGGTTGGTTTAACAATATGAAGTTGAGCAGTGTAATTCATCACAGCATAATTAAGGGCAAAAATGATGTGTTCATCTCTATAGATGCTGAAAAAATTGATAAAATTCCATATCCATTTATAGGGGTAAAAATCTCCTCTAAACAAACTATTAATAAAAGGGAACTTTCTTAAACTGATAAAATTATCTACAGGAAAAAAGCTACAACAAAAATCATACTAAATTATGAATTGCTAGAAGCTTTTCCTTTATGACTGAGAACAAGACAAGTTTGCCTGTTACCACGTCTTCTATTCATTGTTGTACTGGAGGACCTTAACAGAGAAATAAGGTAAGATGGAAACTTGGAACTGATACAGAGGAGAATAAAAATAACTGAACTCTACAAATTTGCTTGGCCCTGCTTTATTTTGGGAAAGGTGTGGCTAGGACTAATTTGTTCTAAGTTTTATATATCTTTTTTTTTAAAAAAAAAAAAACATTTCTTATATTTGGTTCTATGCAAGTGAAATGGCATATCTGGGAAAAAATATAAAATGATGTTAGTGGCCATTTGAATTGACTTCTGAAGGGAGGAGACATTTTGAATCAGCCTTGCTCTAGTCCATGGGGCTTTCGGAGGCTTAGTGAAAACCTGTACTTGTGCCCTATTCAGGCCAATGTTGCTGGAATATCTTATTTTGATTTTACTATGGCTGACAACAGGCAGAGTACAGAAAGTATTATTTTGGAAGATATTTTCTCTGGGGCTATTTTTTTTATAACGAAATCAACAGGGTACTGACATATGATTGGATACTGAAGCACTGACTGATCAGTATTATGACTCACCTACTCTTAAAGAAAAGGACATACATCTGGCTATTGCACATGCACGAAAATGTCTAAGCCTGATGCTAATGGATGAGTAAGCTTAGCTTCAACAATCGGAATGAAAATAAAACAATTTATTTTAAGACTTGCTATTACTAGACAAGTTCAAACGACAAGGATGATCATGATAGAATTAATAAAGATCTTTGCATGATAGACTGACAGGCCATGCAGATATGAAGGAAGCAATAGATGTAACCTACATAGACATCAGTGGAGCTTTGATTATATTAAAATGATATTCTCCTCCAAAAGAGATGAACATTTCTCTACTATTCTTAGATATCTACTGTGAAGGTGATAGGAAGGAAAAGGTAATTGAGGGAGTCACTGGGCAGGTGAAAAGTATAGTCGTCATGAATATACTTGGGAGTGGGGTCATAGGTTCCTAAGCGAATTTAGGATGTTTCCATAGATGGCGTTAACCTTGTTTCCTTTTTTTTAATTATTATTATACTTTAAGTTCTAGGGTACATGTGCGCAACGTGCAGGTTTGTTACATATGTATACATGTGCCACGTTGGTGTGCTGCACCCATCAACTCTTCCTTTTTAGTCTGACTCAAGTGGTTACAACTAAACATGGTGAGTTTTTTCCACTGATTTGGCTGCTATTGGGCTGCATATATGCAATGTCAAAACAGCAGAACACTTTTGAAACTTTGCCAACGTGGGTGATTGACTCACACAACCAGTTACAAATAAACGTTTAAGGGTCTTCCTTATACTGAAGAGCTGATGTTTAAATTCATCTTACTTCTCACAAACACATAAAGTGTGATAAAGCTTGTTGCTCCTGGGTAGGCAATGAAATGAAAGATCAGCAGCACACCACTGAAAAGATGTGAGTGTAGCCATATGTTGAGCATCACTAACAATTATGGAATGCTTTAAAATAGATAGGTATTCACATATTGAAGCTGTAAGTTTCAGATATTTATTTTCTTTGATGCAGCCGTCTGAACCAAATCTTGAGATTTGGTTTTTCTTTTTTCTTTTCTTTTTCTTTTTTTTTTTTTTTTTTTGAGACAGGGTTTAGCTCTGTCACCAGGCTGGAGTGCAGAGGCACAATCTCAGCTCACTACAGCCTTGATCTCCCAGGCTCAAGCAATCCTCCCACATTAGCCTCCTGAGTAGCTGGAACCACAGGCAAGTGCCACTACACCTGGCTACTTTTTTTTCTTTTTTTTTTTTGGTAGAGACGGGGTTCCGCCGTGTTGGCCAGGCTTGTCTTGAACTCCTAGTCTCAAGCAATCCTCCTACCTCGGCCTCCCAAAGTACTGGGATTACAGGTGCGAGGCACTGTACCTAGTCAAAATTTGGTTTTCCGATGTGATTTCAGGATTCTAGATTGGGTGCTGTTTCTCCTACACTTTCCTTCCCTCGGTCTCCATGCTAGGTTGTTCAGAGTATGCACTGTACAGGGTCAACACATTTGAGGAGGCACCATTCACACTGGGGACATGTACAGAACTGACTTACCTGGGAACGCTGCAGGTGAGTGTAGACATTCCAGACCTCTTGGCTGAGTCCTGAAGCAGCAAGAACGTGCCTTCTACTCCATAAACTTTCACTCTCTCAACTGGTCGTGTGCACCTCAGCAGGGCCTGCACTCTCACATTTACTTGGAGATGAACATGTGCACATGGCTATGCTTTCTTCTGGCTGTACTCTGAGTACCTGGATTCCAACATTTCCTCTTACTCTGAATTTGTCATGGTCACCTCATCTGGGGATGGAGTATGTGCGCTTCTTAGGTTTTATGTGCTGGGCAGGAGGTAAGTGCACAGGAATATATGGTTGTGTGTGTGTGTGTGTGTATGTGTGTGTGTACATAAGCAGCTGCCACCCTCAGGCTCTGGGATGATCTTAGTACTTAAGTGGAGTACATTCGAATAGGCTTTGTCCAATCCCTAGAGAGAGAGAAAAGATTACTTTTCTCTCTCTCCTGCCCTTCTCTATTTTTTTCACACACTGGTTATCTCTATGGTCACTGTGCTGGGCTGAAAAAAATGACATCTCCCCAAGATATAGTCACTTCCTAAGCCCCAGAATCTGTAAATATTTCCTTACGTGTAAAGAGTGAATATTACCTTATATGGCAAAATACGTGATTAAGTTAAAGATATTGACACGCAGTGCTTATCTTGAATTTTCTCAGTAGGGCCTAAATGCAATCACATGTATCCTTGTAAGAGAGAGGCAGAGGGAGTTTAGAGACAAATACAGTCACCTAATGTGGCTAGAGGAGTCAACAGCTGTCGCTGTGTATGACTGTTGGGATTACACATTAATATATATATTAGCTTTCTATTGCTGCATAACAAATTGCCACAAACTTAGTAACTTACAACAAATACTTATTGTCTCCCAGTTTTTGTGTGTCAGGACTCTGGGCATGGCTTAGTTGGGTCCTCTGCCAGGCTGCAATCCAGGTGTCAGCCAGAGCTGAGTTCTCATCTAGAGGCTCAACTGACAATGGATCTGCTACCAAGCTCTTGTGGTCATTGGCAGAGTTCATTTCCTTATGTTTGTAAGACTGAGGACTCTGGCTTCTTCCTGGTTATTGGCTTGAGGTCTCCCTCAGCTCCTAGAGGCTTCCACAGTTCCTTGCCACATAGCCCTTTCCATAGGTCCACTCAACATGGCGGCTTACCTCTCCAAAGCCAGCAAGGAAGAAAGATAGCAAGTTAGCTAGTAAGATGGAGTTATATAATGTAATGTGATTACAAGAGTGACACTCCATCGTCTTTGCCATATTCTGTTGGTTACAAGCAAGTCACAGGCCCCACTGCACTCAAAGAGAGGGAACCATACAAAGGTATGAACTCCAGGGGGTGGGGATCATAAGGCCACCTTAAAGCCTGTCTACTACATACATTCATTTAAGAAATTATATGGAAAGTTGCTGGTCAAAGAGTACAAAGATTTTTGCAGGATAAATAAGTTCTGGAGAGCTAATACACAGTCTGGTGACTATAATTAACAATACTGTATTGTATACGTAGAAGTTGCTAAGAGGGTAGATCTCGAGTGTTCTCAACACACACACACACACACACACACACACACACACACACACAAAAGAAAGAAAATGGTGACTGTAAGATGAGGAACATGTTAATTAGCTTGATTGTCATTATTTCACAATGTGTATATATATCAAAACATCAAATTGTACACCTCAAATATATACAATTTTATTTGTCAATTATACCTCAGTAAAGCTGAAAATAAATTATTAAAGAATGAGAACCTTTTCCTAATTCACATGGAAGTATCACATCGATTAGTAGCAGCTTTTTGTCCACCCCGACACTCTATTTTTTTCTGACAAAAGTGTGCTAAAATGATAAATCAAGGGACAGACATGTAATTATTAGCTGATGGAAAGTGATAAAATTGGAGAGGATGTAATCATGGTGTAGTTTTATAGGCGTTCTTTCCATTTTGATAACATTTATTAGAATGTGCCTGGTTTTACAAAACAGAAATCTTAATAAATAAACCACCACAACTTTGAAATATCTCCTATTGGCTCAAATTATTCTTTTTTATCAGACAAATTATCTCCTAAACAGGTTCTATAAATATGCATTTGTTATAAAGCTGTGTGTTCATCTTCGTGAATTTAGAAAGTAGAGGTTGCTCATTAGTGTTGATCTAGTTTCTCTGGGTTCCTCTAACTAGAAAGTGTGATGAGCTATAGGGTGTTGAATGAGAAATACTTGAAAATAATTTTCTTCTTCTTCAAAATCTTATCCATTCTCATTGACCCAAGCAGGTTTTAGGCCTGAGTCACCACTTACCTGGACTGTTGCCAAAGACTCCAGACTTCTCTAATTCTAGTCTATGCCTCTCTGATTTGGTTTCTCCTCAGCTTACATACTTTTTGTAGTGCTTCATTCCCTTCACCTTAAATTCGGAGTCCTTTTGACTGTTCTCCTACTGGCCACTTCCTTCAGGTTCTTCCTATCAGAGTGAAGAAGGAAAACATGCTCTTATATGCCATAGGTCTTTGCACATTCTGTTTCTTCTACCTGAAATACCTTCTTCTCCTTCTTCAACTTGTAAACTCCAACTCAGTTCTTTAGTGCTTTGTTTTGTTTATGTAATTATTAACTTATATTATGAAACATTTCAAATATAAAAAATATAGGGAGTAGCATAATAAACAAGCATATCCCTACCATCTGTTTTAAAAATATTGGTATCTTGCCATATTTACCTCAGATGTATATTTTTCCAATTTCTATAGTAAACATTTTCTAACATACAGAAAGTTGAAAGAGTGGTACAAGGAGCACTCATATACCCGGTACTGAGTTTTGACAGTTGTTAATATTTTGCTTATTCATTCTCCTTCTCTCATTTCATTTATTTTATTTATTACTACCTCCCCCAACACCACATATACGTGGAGCATTTAAACCTAAGTTAAGTCATTGCAGGCATCATCACGACACTTCACCCCAAAATATTTCCACATACCTCTCCTAAGAGTAAGGCGTTCTCCTACATAACCACCACATCATTGTTGCACCCACGAAAATTGACAAGAGTTCCCTTACCTCATGTAATACTCTGTCAATACAAAAAGGCAATTTTTCCCCGAAATATCTTTTTATAACTTTTTTTTCTGTACAACATCCATTCAAATTTCACTCATTACATTTGGTTTTGTTTCTTTAAACTATTTCATTCTAGAACGGTCATCCCTACAATTTTTTCTTATGATACTGACTTTTTGAAGTCATCAGGATAATTGACTAAGTGGCATAATGCCTAATCTGGACTTCTCAGAGTCTTTCCTCGTGCTTTCATTTAACGTTTACTTTAGAACATATGTCTCCTGATAACTGAACGTTTTCCTCTTTCCCATGACTCTTTTACCTAATAGTTTTAGCATACCTTGATGCCTGAATCAATGATATAATTAGTGATTCTAAGATGGTAATTTTCTAATTCTTTCAATTATTCTACATTTATTAGTTGACAGTCTGCTAAAAAGAAGAGCATTTATCACTGAATAACTGGGAGTGAACTCCAGTTTTTCCTCCAGGGTGATTACTTCATTCTTTTTCTTTAATTAGCAATTTTTAAAGTAAGTCATCTCCATTGATGGCAGATGAGTGGGTTTTCCCTTCTTTTCTTCCTTTTGAGTATTATTACGGGCTATTTTAGTTTGGGTTTCCCCAGAAACAGACCCTGAGACAGAACTCAAGTGAAGGTAGTTATTTAGAAAGTGATTCCAAAGACACTGGTAGAGGAGTAGGGAAATGAGACAGGGAAGAGATGGAAGATAATCAGGGAGTGTTACTTAGGGGCTCACCACTGCAATTAACTAGAACTTAATCCTGATGCAGAAAAGAGCCACGTAACACATGTGTCACAGAGCATCTCATTTGAGAGGTATTTATTCACCAATTTCTGTCAGTCATTCTTTGAAGACTGCTCCTAGGAGCATTAATTAGTTGGTATTATCAGCTGGCCATGTGGGCAGACAAAAGGGCTCCAATATCCAGAGAAAGCCCGCCAGCAAAGAAACACAGGTGCTGGCAGGTACTGGCACTCAGAAGTCTACTGATGAAGGGGTATGAGTAAGGCACCAACAGTTAAGGTCAGCTACGCTGATTCATGAGTTTTTCTTTATTAAGTGTGTTACCATCACTTATTAAAATCTTCCAAATTTGGCCAGTGGGAACCTTTTCAAGCCTACTTGCCCTGGATTCTTTTGGTACATTTTCATTTGCTTTGGGCACTTTGTAACTTTCTGACACATGATGAACCAGACTCACTTCATACTTCTTCTGTCCCAGACCTGGAATTAACCATTTCTCCAAGAAGTTCTGATTCATATTACGAAGAAAGCTAGGATCTGAGAGCTAAAAATACTCCCTGTTACTGAGTGTGGGATTGCTTCTTGGCCCTTTGTGTGGGCTAGTTTCACAAGTTCACATTGAAATTTTCAATTCAAATTTATCCATAATTCTTTATTTATTTTTAACTTTTGTTTTCTCTTACACTGAATATATGGTTTCTAGTAACACTATTATTTAAAAATTAGTATACCAATATTACTACTGAGTAAATATTATTATAATTTCTTTGCAATTCTTTTTGTTCTTACTATGTCCTAATAAGTATATACAGAGTACTGTGCTCTACAATTACCTGAAATAATTTTCTCTCTCTTTCTTTTGTGCTTTCTTTTTAAACATTTTGATATAGTGATGATCATTTCTTGTCATTTTAGAGGTTTCTTTTACTTTTGAATATAGTAAAACATTTACACAGTGCATATATCAAAACACATATAAGAAAATACTCAGAAAATCTGCCTTTTTTAGTTTTCTGGTTTGCCTCTCCTGTGCTTGTTTTTGTGTACGTATTTATATTTCCCATACTTTCTTACCAAGATGGTAGGCTAGTATACATACTGTTATGTACTTTGCCTTTTCCTTTGAACAGTATATCCTGGAGCTGAGTTTACTTCAATTCATAGAGATCTTCCTCATCATCTTCTAAAGTTGCATAGCACTCCATTTTGTAGCAGTAACACAGCTCATACCACTGCTGTTGAACGACATTGGGTTGATTCAAAATTTTTGCTTTCTCAAAGTTGCAATGGATAATCTTGTGTGTGTGTGTGTGTGTGTGTGCGCATTTATAAAGGTGCGACTTTAGAGTAGATTCTCTGACATTCATAGCCTCATCAGTAGTTTGTTGTGATTAATGCACTTGTTTATTCCTATTATATTATTTATACTGTTGCACTTTTCCTTCTAAAGCCTTTTGCCTCCAAGTTTCCTTTTGTCTAAGTGTATTGGTGAATACCTCCAATACAATGTTAAGAGTAGTGGACATAGTGAGATCCTTGCAGTGTTTCTAACTATAGTGTGACTGCCTGCACTGATTCCCTATTAAGTAAGATGCTGGCTTTATTCAATCTTATTTTATCACGATAAAGAAGGACCAATGCCTATTTTATCAAGTGTTTTAAAAGAATGGGCTTTGACTATTACCAGATGCTTTTTTTTAAAACATGTATGGATACATAATTTTAAAGATATATTAATATAAAGCATTACATTAATAGATTTTTTAAAATATTGCAACTTTCTTACATTCTTGGAATAAACCGTTTGTTCATGATATGTGAGGAGCTCTGTGGACCTGCTCCCTAGTGAAACTGCTTGAAATTATAAAAAACAAATAAGCATTTAAAGTCTCTGGGAATAGCCCTACGGGCATAATGAAAATGAAGAAACATTTATTCAAGATGATTTACTAAAACTCAGGAAGAACTTTAAGAGTCTGTGGTATTTGTACCCTCCCTCCCTTCTCTCAGTTCTGTAAGTCAGGAACTCCACTCAATACTGGTATAGCCAAGCATACAGGGTTCCTTTTTCTCCCAGCTCCCAGTTGAGGGCTGTCTTACTGGAAGAGGCACAAAATCACCATTTCTCATCCTGCCGTCAACTGTCTGTTGCTGAATCTAAGCTCTGGGCAAGTGCAGGTGAGAGGGAGGGGCTCCCTTCTTCTGCCCAGCCCTCACTTGTGGAATGGAGTCTCTCTACCTTGGGTATGTTGCCACTGAGAATACTAGGGCCCCAATCACCTTTAACCCAGCTCAAGGCACATGAGTTCCATGCTGCAACAGGCAAGCAGGGAAGACCTGGTTTCATCTAGGTTTCTGAACATAATTATAATGACTACTTTGTAGTGTTTGATCTGTCAGATCTGACATTTGGTCACTCAGAATTTCTGCTGCTTGATTTTTGTTTGTTTGGTTGGTTGGTTTGCAGTATATGGGTTTTATCTTCTTGTCTTTTTGCATGTCTTGTAATTTTTTTGTTGAAAACAAAAAAATTAGATAATATATTGTAGCAACTCTGGGAAGTAGTTACTCCTTTTCAGGGCTTATTATTTGCTTGTTTACTTGTTTAATTACCAGCAAAATTATTTCAGTGAAGTCTGTTTACCTGTACAGTGTGAATCCCCTGATGTTGCTTTTCATGCAGTGCAGCCTTAGATGTACCCACAGTCATGCTGGGATGACAATGGTTTTGGCAGGGCTCTCTATTACTGTCTCTTTCCCTGACCCCACCCAGCAGTTGAGCTTCACTAATTGCTGTCTGATTGCTGTATGTTTCAAACAATGACTTAGGATAAAAATTGCTTCCCCATAAATCCAATGAAATTTGGGCTCCTTTGAAGGGATAGTTCCCAGAGATACTATTTGAAATTAGTTATTACTTCAGAAGGGCCCTTCAACTTTCTCTTTCCCTATTTCTCTCTGGAAAACTAGCCAGCCTACAATTTAGTTTGTAGTTCCACCTATCAGACTCCTCTTGAGTCTGGGTTGCCTCTGTGACTTTTTTTTTGATCAACAGAATGCCATGGAAGTGATATAAGAAATATGAGATCACCGTACTGCGAGCAAGCCCAGGTTATCCATGTGGAGACAGAGAGTTCACATAAAGGAGCATCAAGGCACCACATAATTGAGTTAATATTTCTTGGACATTCCAGACAGCTCAGCCACCAATTAAATGCAGCTGAGTGTATTATCCTAGCCACCACATAAAACAGAAAACGTTCCAGCTGATCCCTGCCCGAATTCTTGACCCACAGAATCATGAGAAATAAAAAATTGTTGTCTTCAGACTCAGTGTACATTGTTAGAAATGGAAAACTGAAATGCCTATACTGTTCTAAAGAAAATCCTTGTAGCTTTTTCTAAAAGTTCTAAAGTTTTACATTTTGCATTAAAATCTTTTTTCAGGTGTAGATGGAGTCACCTGGAGCTTAATGAGCTGCACCCAGGTATCATAGGCAATGGCCAAGAACAAATCAAGAGAACAGGGCTGGCTGAGTGCAGTGGCTCATACCTGTAATCCCAGCATTTTGGGAGGCCAAGGCAGGAGGATCACTTGAGCCCAGGAGTTTGAGACCAGCCTGGGCAACATAGTGAGACCCCCATCTCTGTAAAAAAAAATTGTTTTTAAATTAGCCAAGTGTGGTGGCATGGGGCTGTGGTTCCAGCTACTTGAGAGACTGAGGTGGGAGGATCACTTGAGCCAGGAGGTGGGAGGTTGAGGCTGCAATGAGCCTTGATGTTGCCACTGCACTCCAGGCTTTGTGACAGAAGGAGGCTTTATCTCAGGAAAATAAAAAATAAAAAAAAAAAAAATAGGGCAGAAGTCCAGAAATGTATTTTACATAGCCAGCCAAAAAAAAAAAACCTTTAAGACTAAAAACAAAGCAAAACCAGTTACTACTAATATTAAGAGGATAAATATGAATGATGAAAAAGTTAAAGTGAGTAAAGCTTTTGTAAGTATACAAAAGGAACTTGCATGCTTCTCAAAGGGCCTTTCTTTTGAACCTCTGCAGAATGAACTGATTCCTCAGCAGGTCATGAAAGAAAACCAGCTAATATTGATGAAGCTACAGAATTAATGGCTCACCTGTAATACAGTAGTGATGCATCCAATTCCCCCAAAAGACTAATAAATAAATGTTTTATACAAAAAAAGTCTTTCTTCAACCTAGAATGCATTCACATATTATGAGGGTTAGAAATCCAAGGTTGTTTTATTATACCATTTGTTGTATAATCCACATTTCCCCCCACTGGTTTGTAAGATCACATCTGTCATAAGCAAGTGGAGCAAATTGTCCAGAAATAAACTTATGCATATATGGAAAGACCATATTTATCTAGCCATATGCTAGTACCATGCAGTATTAACTGTAATTTTACAATGGTTATGATATTTGATATGGCAAATAATGCTGCCCCTGTATCCAGTTATTTGTAATATTTTTACTATTGTCATATGACTCTTGGGATTAGTTTGTCAAGGTTTATGTAAAATCTTGGTTGGATTTTAATCAAAATTGTGGTGAAATAGTTCTCTAGAGATGTCTTGTACATATTTGCTAAGCTTATTTCTAGATACCTAACGACTATTGTTCCTTGTGAATAGAGTATTTTTTCAATAGCATTTAAAAATTAGTTAATAATATATAGGAATGCTGTTGATGTTTGTATGTTAATGATATACTGAACAAGTTTGCCAAATCTTAAATCCAATTATTTTATTCAAAATTCTCTTTTATTTTCTATGTAAACAGTAATAGATAGAAATGAGAATAGATATGCTAAATTATGAAATGGTATTACTTTGTATTTTAACTTGCATTTTCTTGCTTATTAATGAAGATGAACATCTCTTCATTTGTTGGTCATTTGGGTTTCTTATTAATTCTTCCTTTCCTAGGAATTCCCATTCCTACTTCCTAGTCTGCCCATTCAGGAATCCTATTCCTGTTCTGACCTGAATAGAATTGAACACCGAATTATTTTATTTTAAAAAATCTGTACTGTTATGTAGGATTTTGCATACTTAATATTGCATTTATGTACATTTTCCCCTTGTAATTACCTCAGAATATGGCTTTATTTGGAGATAGGAGCTTTATTAATTTCTTGAAACAACCTTCTTTTCAGTGTATTGATCTTCTGTATTTTTTTGTTTTCTATTTCACTACATTTATCTCATATTTATTATTTTTTTCTCTTCATACTTTAGGTTTAATTATATTTTTTCTAACTTTTCCATTGAATGCTTACCTTTAGTTAGAATTCATTTTATATTTTAAACAATGAATTTAAGCTACTGATTTTCTCTAACTGCCATTTTAGCTGTAGCTCCCAAATTTTGATGTCATTCTTTTGTTAAAGTTTACTTTCTAAACATTTAAAAATTTCTCTTATGATTTCTCTTTAACCTGAAATTCTTAGCCCTTGAGTTTCAAAAGTATACACATGTGAAAGATTCTTCAATTGTATTTTATTTTTAACCCTGAAGAAATTCCCGTCATTTTATTACATATGATCCACAGGTCCAGCTAATAGAATATAATTGGAAATTAAGTGTATTAGGTTTTGTTTCTTAGAATTCTTAGTGGCTGCAGGCAGAATACTTCTATTTGCTTCAGTCTTCCTGCTGGTTTAACTGGGACAATAATAAAATATAATCTTTTTTTTTTCTAGCAATAATCTCAAACAATCAAATCTTTCTGGCAATCAGACTGACTGTCAGTGTGCAAAAGCAATAATATACTGCCCATAACTTTACAAGGTAAATATCTGTGTTAGCATCCTAAAATGTTTTAAGCTTTGATGGGACTTGCGTCTAACTTTGAGGAGAATAATCCCTAAAAGACTCGAGGTAGAGCCAACCTAAAAGTATTTTAGGAGGAACTGTGAGGCTATGCAAAGAAATAGAACTACTTTTGATTTCTAAGGTTTTTTGAATTTAATTGCATTGTGGTCATAAAATATGATATATAAGATATCAATTCCTCATACTTTTTGAGATTATTTTTGTGACATAGTGTTTGGTCAGTTTTTATAATTGTTCCAAGTGTACTTAAACTATGGTCTCTGTTGGGTTCATGCCATTCTCTGTCTTTCTGTATATAAATATATATATACTTACAAACTGTTTTTCAAGACTCAAACCTATGATCTTACTTTAGTTGCTTGATCTATCAATTTATGATAGAATTATGTTTTTTCCATAATACTTTAGGTTCTAGAGTACATATGCACAACGTGCAGGTTTGTTATATATGTATACATGTGCCATGTTGGTGTGCTACACCCATTAACTCGTCATTTACATTAGGCATATCTCCTAATGCTATCCCTCCCCCCTCACCCCACCCCACGACAGGCCCCAGTGTGTAATGTTCCCCTTCCTGTTACCAAGTGTTCTCATTGTTCAATTCCCACCTATGAGTGAGAACATGCAGTGTTTGGTTTTTTGTCCTTGCGATAGTTTGCTAAGAATGATGGTTACCAGCTTCATCCATGGCCCTACAAAGGACACAAACTCATCCTTTTTTATGGCTGCGTAGTATTCCATGGTGTATATGTGCCACATTTTCTTAATCCAGTCTACATTGATGGACATTTGGGTTGGTTCCAGGTCTTTGCTATTGTGAGTAGTGCCACAATAAACATACGTGTGCATGTGTCCTTATAGCAGCATGATTTATAATCCTTTGGGTATATCCCCAGTAATGGGATGGCTGGGTCAAATGGTATTTCTAGTTCTAGACCCTTGAGGAATCGCCACACTATTTTCCACAATGATTGAACTACTTTACAGTCCCACCAACAGTGTAAAAGTGTTCCTATTTCTCCACATCCTCTCCAGCACCTGTTGTTTCCTGACTTTTTAATGATTGCCATTCTAACAGGTGTGAGATGGTATGTCATTGTGGTTTTGGTTTGCATTTCTCTGATGGCAACTGATGATGACCATTGTTTCATGCGTCCGTTGGCTGCAAAAATGTCTTCTTCTGAGAAGTATCTGTTCGTATCCTTCACCCACTTTTGGGTTGTTTTTTTCTTGTAAATTTGTTTGAGTTATTTGTAGATTCTGGATATAAGCCCTTTGTCAGATGAGTAAATTGCAAAAATTTTCTCCCATTCTGTAGGTTGCCTGTTCACTCTGATGGTAGTTTCTTTTGCTGTGCAGAAGCTGTTTAGTTTAATTAGATCCCATTTGTCAATGTTGACTTTTGTTACCATTGCTTTTGGTGTTTTAGACTTGAAGCCCTTGCCCATGCCTATGTCCTGAATGGTATTGCCTAGGTTTTCTTCTAGGGTTTTTATGGTTTTAGATCTAACATTTAAGTCTTTAATATGTCTTGAATTAATTTTTGTATAAGGTGTAAGGAAGGGGTCCAGTTTCAGTTTTCTGCATGTGGCTAGCCAGTTTTCCCAATACCATTTATTAAATAGGGAATCCTTTCCCTGTTTCTTGTTTTTGTCAGGTTTGTCAAAGATCAGATGGTTGCAGATGTGTGGTGTTATTTCTGAGGACTCTGTTCTGTTCCATTAGTCTATAGCTCTGTTTTGGTACCAGTACCATGCTGTTTTGGTTACTGTAGCCTTGTAGTATAGTTTGAAGTCAGGTAGCATGACGCCTTTAGCTTTGTTCTTTTTGCTTAGGATTGTCTTGACAATGTGGCCTCTTTTTTGGTTCCATATGAACTTGAAAGTATTTTTTTCCAATTCTGTGAAGAAAGTCATTGGTAACTTGATGGGGATGGCATTGAATCTATAGATTACCTTGGGGAGTATGACCATTTTCACGATATTGATTCTTCCTATCCCTGAGCATGGAATGTTCTTCCATTTGTTTGTGTCCTCTTTTATTTCATTGAGCGGTGGTTTGTAGTTCTCCTTGAAGAGGTCCTTCACATCCCTTGTAAATTGGATTCCTAGGTATTTTATTCTCTTTGAAGCAAGTGTGAATGGAAGTTCATTCATGATTTGGCTCTCTGTTTGTCTGTTATTGATGTATAAGAATGCTTGTCATTTTTGCACATTGATTTTGTATCCTGAGACTTTGCTGAAGTTACTTATCAGCTTAAGGAGATTTGGGGCTGAGATGATGGGGTTTTCTAAATATACAGTCATGTCATCTGCAAACAGGGACAATTTGACTTCATAATTTCCTAATTGAATACCCTTTATTTCTTTCTCCTGCATGATTGCCCTGGCCAGAACTTCCAACACCATGTTGAATAGGAGTGGTGAGAGAGGGCATCCCTGTCTTTTGCCAGTTGTCAAAGGGAATGCTTCCAGTTTTTGCCCATTCAGTATGATATTGGCTGTGGGTTTTTCATAAATAGCTCTTATTATTTTGAGATACATCCCATCAATACCTAATTTATTGAGTTTTTAGCATGAAGTGCTGTTGAATTTTGTCAAAGGCCTTTTCTGCATCTATTGAGATATTCATGTGGTTTTTGTCTTTGGTTCTGTTTATATGCTGGATTACGTTTATTGATTTGTGTATGTTGAACCAACCTTGCATCCCATGGATGAAGCCCACTTGGTCATGGTGGATAAGCTTTTTGATGTGCTGGTGGATTTGGTTTGCCAGTATTTTATTGAGGATTTTTGCATTGATGTTCATCAGAGATATTGGTCCAAAATTCTCTTTTTTTGTTGTGTCTCTTCCAGGCTTTGGTATCAGATGATACTGGCCTTATAAAATGAGTTAGGGAGGATTCCCTCTTTTTCTATTGATTGGAATAGTTTCAGAAGGAATGGTACCAGCTCCTCCTTGTACCTCTGGTAGAATTCGGCTGTGAATCCATCTGGTCCTGGACTTTTTTTGGTTGGTAGACTACTAATTATTGCCTCAATTTCAGAGCCTGTTATTGATCTATTCAGGGATTCAACTTCTTCCTGGTTTAGTTTTGGGAGGGTGTGTGTGTCCAGAAATTTATCCATTTCTTCTAGATTCTCTGGTTTATTTGTGTAGAGGTGTTTATAGTATTCTCTGATGGTAGCTTGTATTTCTGTGGGATCAGTGGTGATATCCCATTTGTCATTTTTTATTGCATCTATTTGATTCTTCTCTCTTCTCTTCTTTATTAGTCTTGCTAGCAGTCTATCAATTTTGTTGATCTTTTCAAAAAACCAACTCCTGGATTCATTGAGTTTTTGAAGGGTTTTTGTGTCTCCACCTCCTTCAGTTCTGCTGTGATCTTAGTTATTTCTTGCCTTCTGCTAGCTTTTGAATGTGTTTGCTCTTGCCTCTCTAGTTCTTTTAATTGTGATGTTAGGGTGTCAATTTTAGATCTTTCCTACTTTCTCTTGTGGGCATTTAGTGCTATAAATTTCCCTCTACACACTGCTTTAAATGTGTCCCAGAGATTCTGGTATGATGTATCTTTGTTCTCATTGGTTTCAAAGAACATCTTTATTTCTGCCTTCATTTCATTATGTACCCAGTAGTCATTCAGGAGCAGGTTGTTCAGTTTCCATGTGGTTGAGCGATTTTGATTGCGTTTCTTAGTCCTGAGTTCTAGTTTGATTGCACTGTGGTCTGAGAGACAGTTTGTTATAATTTCTGTTCTTTTACATTTGCTGAGGAGTGCTTTACTTCCAACTATGTGGTCAATTTTGGAATAAGTGTGATGTGGTGCTGAGAAGAATGTATATTCTATTGATTTGGGGTGGAGAGTTCTGTAGATGTCTATTAGGTCTGGTTGGTGCAGAACTGAGTTCAAATCCTGGATATCCTTGTTAACTTTCTGTCTCGATCTGTCTGATGTTGACAGTGGGGTGTTAAAGTCTCCCATTATTATTGTGTGGGAGTCTAAGTCTCTTTTTAGGTCTCTAAGAACTTCCTTTATGAATCTGGGTGTTCCTGTATTGGGTGCACATATATGTAGGATTGTTAGCTCTTCTTGTTGAATTGATCCCTTTACCATTATGTAATGGCCTTCTTTGTCTCTTTTGATCTTTGTTGGTTTAAAGTCTGTTTTATCAGAGACTAAGGTTGCACCCCCTGCCTTATTTTGTTTTCCATTTGCTTGGTAGATCTTCCTCCATCCCTTTACTTTGAGCCTTTGTGTGTCTCTGCATGTGAGAGGGGTCTCCTGAATACAACACACTCATGGGTCTTAACTCTTTATCCAATTTGCCAGTCTGTGTCTTTTAATTGGAGCATTTAACCCATTTACATTTAAGGTTAATATTGTTATGTGTGAATTTGATCCTGTCATTATGATGTTAGCTGGTTATTTTGCTCATTAGTTGATGCAGTTTCTTCCTAGTTTTGATGGTCTTTACAATTTGGCATGTTTTGTAGTGGCTGGTAGCTGTTGTTCCTTTCCACATTTAGTGCTTCCTTCAGGATCTCTTGTAGGGCAGGCCTGGTGGTGACAAAATCTCTCAGCATTTGCTTGTCTGTAAAGGATTTTATTTCTCCTTCACTTATGAAGCTTAGTTTGGCTGGATATGAAATTCTAGGTTGAAAATTCTTCTCTTTAAGAATGTTTAATATTGGCCCCCAGTCTCTTCTGGCTTGTAGAGTTTCTGCCGAGAGATCCACTGTTAGTCTGATGGGCTTCCCTGTGTGGGTAACCCGACCTTTCTCTCTGGCTGCCCTTAACATTTTTTCCTTCATTTCAACTTTGGTGAATCTGACAATTATGTGTCTTGGAGTTGCTCTTCTCGAGGAGTATCTTTGTGGCGTTCTCTGTATTTCCTGAATTTGAATGTTGGTCTGCCTTGCCAGGTTGGGGAAGTTCTCCTGGATAATATCCTGCAGAGTGTTTTCCAACTTGATTCCATTCTCCCCGTCACTTTCAGGTACACCAATCAGACGTAGATTTGATCTTTTCACATAGTCCCATATTTCTTGGAGGCTTTGTTCATTTGTTTTTACTCTTTTTTCTCTAAACTTCTCTTCTCACTTCATTTCATTCATTTGATCTTCAATCACTGATACCCTTTCTTCCAGTTGATTGAATCGGGTACTGAAGCTTGTGCATTCATCACATAGTTCTTGTGCCATGGTTTTCAGCTCTGTCAGGTCATGTAAAGACTTCTCTACACTGGTTATTCTAGTTAGCTATTCATCTAATATTTTTTCAAGGTTTTTAGCTTCTTTGCGATGGGTTTGAACTTCCTCCTTTAGCTCAGAGAAGTTTGATAATCTGAAGCGTTCCTCTGTCAACTCCTCAAAGTCATTCTCTGTCCAGCTTTGTTCCATTGCTGGAGAGGAGCTGCATTCCTTTGGAGGGGGAGAGGTGCTCTGATTTTTAGAATTTTCAGCTTTTCTGCTCTTTTTTTTTCCCCATCCTTGTGGTTTTATCTACCTTTGGTCTTTGATGATGGTGACATACAGATGGGGTTTTGGTGCGGATGTCCTTTCTGTTTGTTAGTTTTCCTTCTAACAGTCAGGACCCTCAGCTGCAGGTCTGTTGGAGTTTGCTGGAGGTCCACTCCAGACGCTGTTTGCCTGGGTATCAGCAGCAGAGGCGGCAGAACAGCGAATATTGCTGAACAGCAAATGTTGCTGCCTGATCGTTCCTCTGGAAGCTTCGTCTCAGAGGGGTACCCGGCCGTGTGAGGTGTCAGTCTGCGCATACTGGGGGGTGCCTCCCAGTTAGGCTACTCGGAGGTCAGGGACCCACTTGAAGAGGCAGTCTGTCCGTTCTCAGATCTCAAACTCCGTGCTGGGAGAACCACTATCTCTTCAAAGCTGTCAGACAGGGATGTTTAAGTCTGCAGAGGTTTCTGCTGCCTTTTGTTTGGCTATGCCCTGCCCCCAGCAGTGGAATCTATAGAGGCAGGCAGGCCTCCTTGAGCTGTGGTGGGCTCCACCCAGTTTGAGCTTCCCGCCACTTTTTTTACCTACTCAAGCCTCAGCAATGGCGGGTGCCCCTCCCCTAGCCTCGCTGCCACCTTGCCTTTCGATCTCAGACTGCTGTGCTAGCAATGAGTGAGGCTCCGTGGGTGTGGGACCCTCCGAGCCAAGTGCATGATATAATCTCCTGGTGTGCCATTTGCTAAGCCCATTGGAAAAGCACAGTATTAGGGTGGGAGTGACCCTATTTTCCAGGTGCCATCTGTCACAGCTTCCCTTGACTAGGAAAAGAAATTCCCTGACCCCTTGCACTTCCTGGGTGAGGTGATGCCTTGCCCTGCTTCGGCTCACACTCAGTGGGCTGCACCCACTGTCCTGCACCCACTGCCTGACAAGCCCCAGTGAGATGAACCTGGTACCTCAGTTGGAAATATAGAAACCACCTGTCTTCTGTGTCGCTCACGCTGGGAGCTGTAGACTGGAGCTGTTCCTATTTGGCCATCTTGGAACCTCCTAGAATTATGTTTAATATTCATCTAATACTTGGTTTAACAATTTTTCCTTGTAACACATCTTGTTTTATGTATTTTGAGGCTATATTACTTGGTACACTTAAATTTATGATTTATAATACTGATGGTTGTATTTTTTTACACTGACTGTTTTATTGTAACATTCCTACTTATCCTTAATAATGCTTTTCATTTAAATCTGTTTTGTTTAATGTTAATGTGACTATACCAGTTTTCTTTTGTTTAATATCTTCCTGGTATAGTTTTCCCATCTTTTTATTTTAAAACCTTCTCTATGGTTTTCTTTGAGAAGTCTTTTTTATATGAAGTATATAGATGAAGTTTTTTTTTCAGTATTCACTATCTTTTTTCATAAAAAGGAAGTTAGTATGTGGATTGATACATTTTTCTCCATATTTCTATTCTTTGTTTATTTTGACAGTAGATGCTTTTAATTTTTTTCACTAGTTATCCTTAACACTTTGATATATAATATATTTATGTCTTTTTTTAATACTGTACAGAATCATTTCCTAATTTTGGCCTTTTCCCTAACATACTAAAGACTTTATCATGCTTTTACTATCCATAAAATAACACCCATCTTATTATTGACGGCTAGAGATTAGTTTTACCATTTGTAAGAAAAATATTTTTTTCAAAAATAATGAATTATACTTTATGTTTTCTTATTTTTTAACCTACTCTTTCCTCCAGTATTTTTATTTTTTTTCCTAAAGAACATCCTATAATATCTCTTTTAGTAAGGATCTATGAGTGGTAAACCTTCTTAACATTTGTATATCTGAAAATTTTGTTATTCTCTCCATCCACCTTAACTAATAAATAATACTTACTCTAGGTATAAAATTATAGGTTGATAGTTTTTTTTAGCACCATGAAGATATGATCTTCCACTGACTTCTAGCATTTATTGCTGATATGAATTCTGCTGACAGTCTAATTGTTATTCTTTAGTAGGCAATCTTCCCTTTTTGTATGATAACTCTTTCATAGCATTTTTCCTTCCATATTTTTGTTCAGTGCCTTTATTACGTACTTGAGTATGGATTTATATTTATTTATTCAACATGTTTCTCAGAAAGCACTTTTGATTTTAG
Source organism: Rhinopithecus roxellana (assembly GCF_007565055.1). Taxonomy (NCBI): domain Eukaryota; kingdom Metazoa; phylum Chordata; class Mammalia; order Primates; family Cercopithecidae; genus Rhinopithecus; species Rhinopithecus roxellana. Next base: position 32,551,036 of record NC_044555.1, on the reverse strand, counting down.
GCTTCTTCTCTTCCTTCAACTTTAACTTTAAAGTCATTCTGTTCTCTCTATAGGTCTCAGTATAACCTCAACTGACCAAAAATCTCACTGCTTTTCAATCACCAAATCCTTTCCAATAGGTCTTGGAGCTCATAGCCTATCATCGGTAATGTCCATTATAACCACAGACTCTTCTCTGTATTTCTCTTTTCTGTATCTACTTAATCTTGGTTCATTCTCCTTTGTAATTAAGCACTTTGTCTCTACATATTTTCCTATCTGCTCATTCCTCCCTTTCACTTGGGTCCCAGACCCCCGATGCAGAATCAGCTCAGTGCTTTCTGCCCTGGCGATGTTGGTGATGTGGTAAATACATTCTCTATGCTAACTGTCAGCTTGGCTTAGTTCCTGATTTTCAGGCTAAATCTGCCTTTTCTCTCTTTGTTACCCTGAAGCTGTCTGTCATTAACTACAGGCACAGCTGTGTTTTTCAGCCTCTTTCTAGGAGTTAGGGAGGTATCTCCCAGCCTATTGCTTCAGTTGATAGGCCGGGCTCTGTTTCCTCATTTTATATGAGGTGTTTTTAATCCCTTTACCCTATAGAAGGTAAACTGCCAGTCACCAAAGGCTGCTCTAGTCTCAGAGCCCAGCAAGCCTACCAAGCCCATGGCCTCGGTACTTCACCATTGTGTGTTTCATTCTGTGTTTCCACTTCTGATCTAATATGTATTTGGTTTGCAAGCCTGCTTATGAATATTTTTGGTTGTTATAGTTTGTCAATGATGCAATATATTGGAGTAGATGCAATGCCTTACAATATGGGTTTGCTTCCACATCATGTTCACTGTTCGTTCTTGAAATCCCAACTTAAACAATACCTCTTGCAGAATGCCACTCTTGGTTACCCACAGCCCATTCTACCCCCCAACCAAAGTTGATAATTGTCTGCTTTTTTGTTTCTCTGCATATGGTTCATCGCTACAACCATAACACTGTAAGATACGCCGTATTTGGTATTTTCTTCCACTTATAGTGAACCTCCCCTCTCCACAAATCATGGAGTGCTGATATGTTGAGTAATCCTCAAGTTTCAGAATCCAGCTCATTAGAATTTGCTGTGTTGATTACAGTATGCTTTCAGCATTTAGATCACTGTGGCAGACATTGTTGGTGCTAAAATCTTCTCAGATCCCTTTTATCCTTTTTAGATCGCCCTCTTTTGGCCTTGGTATGCTTTAGCTTTGAAAACCTAACACCTGACATTCTTCTTTGGAGGCTTGCCCTTGGGCTACTGGAGGCTCTGCCTGTATGGGAGCTGGGAGTGCTTGCGTGTACATGTTAGCCCATGGCTGCCCTCAATCAATGACTAATGAATATGGGAGTATAAAAGCTCAGCTCACTTACTTTTGGCAGCAATGACTCTGAGGCATAACTCAGACTATAGAGTTTCCTTGCAGGATAAGGCAGAAGCTACCCTCTATAGGATTTTGCTTGTAATTGTACCCTTGCTTGGTTTCTTCCCCTTTCCTGACCTATTTCTTCCACTCCCTTAGTGTTTTTTCCTGGGAAAAATATCGTTAATAAATTGCTTGCATATGACTCCTGATTTTATGGTCCACTTTTAAGGATCTTGACCTAATATACCAACAGTTAAGAAAGTCCAAGATCTAGAGGTAGAGAGAGGTAGATTCTCTCACCAATGATGCACCCAGGTGTCTTCACCCCAGCGCGTTTACTCTTGTATGTATCTATGGTTTTTCTTCTTTGTTCTTTATCTGTCTTTCTTACCTGGCAATTGCTCTGCCCTCTTTTGAGTGGAGGGTCTATTTGTCTTTTCCTCCCTTTAATTTAAAATTTCCTTCCTCTTCTCACTTTGCCTGAGGCTAATGATTACTCCTAGTCCCCAGGAACATATGTCTCAACTATTCCCCTTGTTCATGTTAGTTGGAAGCCTCATATACTAACAAACTTGTGATGCAATTTTGAGCTGAAAGATAGAAGAAACCATGGGGTCCCCTTTTAATATAGGGTTCTGGGTGTCCCTGGATTACTGGGCAATTTTAGGACTATGTGTTGTAATATATTTTTGGTGTGTTTTCCCCATGTGCTGGACTTGAAGGACACAGATTAACTTCTTTATTTTTGCATCTAAAGCTCCTAAAAAAAGTGCCTAGGGAAGTAGTTTTCAAATCATCTGCAGATGGGGAGATGGGGAATTTAGTATGCTGGGCCCCACCCCAGATACACTGAAGCAGAATCTCTAAGAGATAAGGCCTATAATTCTACTTTTAAAATAAAATCACCAGGGAATTCTTATATGGTTTGAAAATTCCTGGCCTAAAACTTAGATCCCTCAATAAACATTTATTGAATTAAATGGGCCTGCTTACTTAAATGACAAATATAAGAAATAAAGCATATTACACACATTAGAGTACTGCAGATTTGATAACACTTTTTAAATTATAAAAGAATTCTGGAAGCATTCTATCCCCCTGACTGATGGAAATTCAAATAGGTAACTTCTAAAACACAAATCAACTTGAAACAAAATTATAGGCAATTACCTATAGATAGACGCTGCAGCTAAAAGTTTGGGTCAGCAATCATTAGATAATACTCTTCCTCAGATAACTAGTCCTTGGTTTTGGTTGTGACAAAACACCTCTCATTGCAGAAATTAGTTGGACTTTCATACATGTTGGTGTTAGAGAAATTTAGTCGCAGCAGATACCAGCTTGAGCTCACCAAAATTGATAAGCTATCTCTGACGTTTTTACTGAAGGGTGCAGTGACAGCCTGTTTCCATGGAAACAGACACCAGCTTGCTGAAAACAGAGGAAAGAACTTTAGCATTAATTACTGTTTCAATTTGAATTCAATTGATTTCAGAGTAAATCTAGAGACAACTTGGCAGTATTATTGTGAGAGTGCTGTAGGCATACCCCACACTATATTAAAATAGTTTAACAAATATAACAAGGTGTTGTGGCTTATAAGAGAATTAGATCTCAACTGTTGAAGTAAGCACAAGAAAAGTATACACCAAAGTCTCAAAAGTCAGTTGTTTTTTATTCCTTTTTTTTTTTTTTTTTTTTTTTTTTTTTTTTTTTTTTTTTTTTTTTTTTTTTTTTTTTTTATGATTCAGAGGGTACATGTGCAGGTTTTTTACATGGGTGTACTGTGTGATGCTGAGGTTTGGGCTTCTAATGATCCCGCTGCCAAAGTAGTGAAGAGAGTACCCAATAGTTAGTTTTCCAACCATTGTTACCCTCCCTTCCTCCTCGCGTTTGGAATCCCCAGTGTTTATTGGAACCCCCAGTGTTTATTATGTTCGTCTTTGTGTCCACGTGTACCCAATATTTAGCTCCTACTTGTAAGTGAGAATACGTGGTATTTGGTTTTCTGTTTCTGTGTTAATGTGCTTAGGATAATGACCTCCAGCTGTATCCATGTAACGACCTCCAGCTGTATCCGTGTCGCTGAAAAGGACATGCTTTCATTCTCTTTTATGACTATGTAGTATTTCATGGTATATATACACCACACTTTATGCAATTCACCATTGATGGGCACCTGGGTTGATTCCATGTCTTTGTTACTGTGAATAGTGTTTTGATAAACATACAAGGGCATGTCTTTTTGGTAGATTAATGGGATGGGATTGCTGAATCCAATGGTAATTCTATTTTTAGTTCTTTGAGGAATCTTCAAACTGCTTTCCACAGTGGATGAACTAATTTGCATTGCTACCAACAGTGTATAAGTGTTCCCTTTTCTCTGCAACTTCCCCAGCATCTGTTATTTTGTGACTTTTTAATAATCACCCATTCTGACTGGTATGAAGTATCTCATTGTGGTTTTGATTTGCACCTCTCTGATGATTAGTGATGTTGAACATTTTTCCTAGTTTATTGGCCAAAAAACTCACTTTTTGAACTGTGTAGATGAATGACAGACTTGCTTTTAATGAATCTAAATTCTCTTCAAAAAAGCCACATCATTATAGGATTGCTCTTGATGTCCCTTCCACCAACACCGAGGAAGAAAATGCAAAAAGAAGTAAATTTTTTAGAAGTCTAATTCTGGAGTACTCTATGCTTGGCTCTATGAGGTTTGAGGATGAGAATGCTGGGTTCCTTAAATTATTTATCCTATTAGCCATTGGATTGCTTAGCCTCATTTCCTGGCTTCCTTGGGGTATGTGTGTGTGTGTGTGTGTATGTGTATATACACTAAAATCTTAGGAAGCTTTTATCATCAATTTTGGTGCACTCAAGCTTGGACTGGCTAGGACTGAATATCTCTCCAACACCAACAGATATGAAAGTCTGACTAATTTTTAGAATAGTTTCAGTATATATTTATATGTATATACACACACATATATATACATGCACACACACATATATATACACATACATATATATATACACACACACACACACACACATTCAAGAGTTTCCATTTTGAAAGTCCTTGGAAGGAGTTAGACAGTAGAACATTATTTGCCCTGGAAAGTAATAGGTTGGGTTTAGTAGTTAGAAGTTGGCACAGAGCTAGAAGTGAATACAATAAATAATTGGTGAGAAGTCAGGATGAGGAGTCCAAAAGACAGAAAAACACCAACAAATCTTGACAAAAGTGAATTTTGTCTACTGAACTATTTCATTGAGACTGTAAAATTATGTATAATGTATATGTAATATTTATATGTAAATATATAATTAATATACAATATATTATTAATATATAAATATTTATTAAGGTATAACAAATGTATATTAAATATTAAATATATACTATATATTTATATATAAATATGTAATATATAATAATATATAATATATTTAAATATATTATTTAAAACCCTAGATAAGCAAGATGGAGAGTATAATGTCTATCAAAAAGGGCTTCAAGAAAGTCACATTTCTCTTTAGAGAAGTGTGTACAAGGTGTGTATTTCTTGGTCACAGTTTTAAAGCAGAAGATCTTAACAAAGTCAAAAGCCAAATGTTGCAAGATAGTATTTAAGAGTGGGAATTCTAGAGTAGGCTATAACACAGAGTAGAAGGAAGTTGTTAGGGCCTCACTTAGATTTCCTCTGTTCCATTTACCAAATCTCTGAGCCCAGCTCCCAGCTTCTGTGTGCTTTCAGTAGCTATTAATAACATCTGTGACCTTTCTGGTACCATCTTTTCAGTTATTGGAGCTATTTCCTTTGCACAGGCAGCCAGAAATGCCTGGAAGTTCACAGGCCATGCCTATATCTTACTGTTGTAGAACCATAAAAGCCTGGATCTTTTTTTCTTGGAGGGGGACAAACTTTGAGATGCAACTGACACTTCAGAGTTCACTGTAGGGTCAGGGTGAGGCAGGGACTTTGCCTGAAATCTTACTCTTGCTTGGCTTTTACCCCTTCTTGGCATATGTGGTAGCTAGCCTCCAAAATGACCTCTGATGACCCTTGTTTTCTGATTTTCATGCCCTTGTAGAGTCCCCTTCCACAATGAATAGGGCTTACCTGGGTGACCAATAGGATACTGTGAAAATGATATGTGTGACTTCCAAGGCTAGATCATAAAATTCATTGTGACTTCTACCTTGCTCTGTCTTGGTCTGTCCTCCCTGGGGAAGCCATTTGCCTTGTGAAGCAGACACTCAAGTAGTCCTATGAAGAGGTCCATGTGGCAAGGAACTGAGCCCTCTCACCAATAGCCAGCACAAGTTTGCCATTTACATGAGGGAGCCATCTTGGAAGTGGATCCTACAGCCTCAGTCAATCCTTCAGATGACTGCAGCCCCAGCTGACAATGTGACTGCAACCTTGTAAGAGACCCTAAGCCAGAATCACCCAACTAAGCTACTCCAGATTTCTGACCCACAGAAAAATATAAGATGCTAAATATTTGGTGTTAAGTCACTAGGTTTTGAGGTGCTTTTTAATGTAGCAATGAGAAAAGTAATAAATATTCCTTCCCCTACTTCCCTTGTTGGTTTCTTCTGGTACCATATGCTTAAGAATAACTTGCACCTGAATTTTATCTCACACTCTGCTACTGGTGAATTTGACTCAGGACATTTGGATTCAAATCTGAACTCTGCCATCTCTAAGCTGTGTGATCTTGGGCAAGTCACTAATCTATTGTGCCTCAGTAAAATGTGAATAATGATAGTACTGACTTAAGAAGTTGTGTGAAGATTAAAGGGGCAATGCTCATAAAGTTCATAGCATTGTGGCAAGCACATTGCTGGAGCTCAATAAATGTTAGTAACCAGTATGAGGGTAGAAGTATAGGGTGGCAGTTGTTAGTCTTAAGATCTAAACCAAGTGGAATTTTTCTTCTAGCCTCTGTGGCCCCTGTTATCCACCATGCTGGCTTTTGACCATAAGGAAGTATGAATGGGAGGCTGTGGATGCCTCAGCCTGATTTGGTAAAAAACAAAACAAAAAAACACAAAACATAAAAATAATTCAAGGCACAAGGTATTCCTTCTCCTTGTGGTAGGCCAGTAGTGTCATCTTTATAAATGAAACGCAAACCATTGCATTATTGTGATAAAATCTGCCATTTTACCTTAAGTAAACAAACCTTGCTGCCTGATCCATCACTGTTCCTACCACAAAGGAGGTGTAAAGCTGAAGCAGTTATTTCAACAGCTAAGTGACAATATTTTTCTGCTGGAAACCACAGACCAGACAGTGCCATCCTCCCATAGCTTTTTACATTCAGGAAACAGTGTATAAGGCAATGCCCCAATTAAGAATCTTTATAAAAGGAGATTCTTTTCTTCTGGTAAGGCTGGTTTAAAAAAACCTTTATGTAATATTAACATATGCATATGAATAGATACTGGACAATTGTAATAGACTAGAGAAAAGATGATCATGTTCTGACAATGAGGATATAATGAAGAAAAATCAAAATTCTGCAAGCTGAACAGGCAGTGGAAGATGAGGGGATTCTGGACATCGGACTCCAGTTAAGTAGCAACAAGAGAGAATTCTGCCTTAATGAGGAATATACGGGAAGAATCTCAACTGTAAAGCTGCCAGATGAAATGGCTTCATGCACAGAGACCCTTAGAAGCTTTCTCAGTGCCATTTCTTCCTCTACGATGGCTGAGAAAAACACCTTCAGCAGCCCCAATACTCTTGGAGAATGTTTGCTCCTGAATTTTGTTTTAACATCTTTAGTCTAATTATCAGCTACAAAGACTTGTTGATTTTTTTTTTTTTTTTTTTTTTTTTTTTTTTTTTTTTTTTTTTTTTTTTTGAGACAGTCTCGCTGTGTCGCCCAGGCTGGAGTGCAGTGTTGGGATCTTGGCTTACTGCAACTTTCGCCTACCAGGTTCAAGTGATTCTCCTACTTCAGCCTCCCAAGTAGCTGGGATTGCAGGCGTGCACCACCATGCCTGGCTAACTTTTTGTATTTTTTAGTAGAAACAGGGTTTCCTCATGTTACCCAGGCTGGTCTCGAACTCCTGAGCTCAGGTGATCTGCCCACCTTGGCCTTCCAAAGTGCTAGGATTACAGGCGTGAGTCACTGCACCCAGCCCTCAGAAACAGTTTTGACACTCAACAGTTTGTGAGTCCATTACAGTTTGTCCTATTTCCAGGATTCTCTGAGGAATACTCCCTAAAACAGGCATGGCTAGTTATGTTGCTTATTCAGAGACTTTCTTGAGATTCCTGTGGAATTTATGATTAAGCCAACCCATGAAACTGGCATCTGATACCAAGAGAAATGTTCCTTTTGGCTCAGTAATAGTTCTGCTTCAATGCATGTGAGGTGAGCCTGCCAATAGTCATGGAAATGGTGCACCGAGGTTTAAAAAAGGGATGCTTGATTGAGAGCAAAAGTCACAGAGAACTTTTCTGAAGGTCTTTGGTCAGCTCAAGAATTATTCTTTAATGGCACAGGGAGAGGGGAATCTTAAGCAGCTCTGACCTTTTATCCATCATGATGAGTTGACCATCATTGTGTACATCATTGAATTTCAAAGCATTTAAGCTCTTGCTTATCCGGTACTCCTTCTAGCAGTCTGAACAAAGTGGGTTAACTGGGCACTCACACACTGTTGGTAGGAGGACAAATGGCTACAGCCTTTTAGTAGACAATTTAGGAATATGCATCAAAATTCAAAATGCATGGTATCAGTCAAGGTCCTGGCATGAAACAGATGGCACTTTCAAACTGGGTAATTGAGGGCATGCAATAAAGGGATTAGGGAAGCCAACAAGGGATGGTTGGCCAGAGCAGGAAACCATTACCACCCTAGGTCTGAGGGGGCGAGAGTAGGGAGTGGTTAGCAGAACTTGGAACTGTATGGAAGGGGCAGCTTGCCAGGTGCTGTGGACTTTGACAAAAGGATACAGCCAATCTACTCTGATAGCAGGGAGGGTATTGAGAGAAACAAATAACCCAGAGTCACTCTCTTCCTTTCTTCCCATCTTTTTCCCTGTGCCTCCCACTAGCAAAATCCAAACAGAAGCCAGAGGCAAGGGAGCCTAGAGTTATAGTCCATATGGGTCAGCCTTCTTGGGTGAGAAAGGGGGTGCTAAAGGGTACAAGTGAGTCTGCAGTGACAGGTAGAAACTATCTGGCATATGCATATACCTTCTAACTCTGCATTCCTGTTTTTACAATCTATTCTGTAGACATGTTCCTTCAGGCTTTCAAAGATCATCAGTATAGCATGTCTTTGTAATAGAGAAAAACTGGAAAGAACCTAAATTTCCAGTAATAGAAAAAAAAAGGTTAGGCTGAGGGTAGTGGTTCATGCCTGTAATCCCAGTGCTTTGGGAGGCCCAGAGGGGAGGATGCCTTGAGCCCAGGAGTCTGAGACCAGTCTGAAAAACATAGTGAGACCCTGTCTCTAAGAAAAATAATTTAAAAAAATTAGCCAGGCATGGTGACATTTGGCTGTAGTCCTAGCTACTCGGGAGGCAGGAGGACTGCTTGAGCCTAGAAATTCAAGGCTGCAGTGAGCTATGATCCTGCATTCCAGCTTGGGTGACAGAGTGAGACCCAGTCTCCAAAAAATAAAATAAATAAATAAATAGGAAAAAAGGAAAAACATTAAATAAAGACACATCCATATTATAGAATACCACGCAGCTATTAGGAAGTCTATGTGCTAATATGGAAACATGTCCAAGATGTAGAGTCATGTCAGAAGATGCAAAAACAGTAAACAAACAAACAAAAAAAACCCCACAAAACACAAGTGGCAGATCAGTATCCAGAGCATGATCCTATTTTTGTTAGCAAAACAACAACAAGAAAAAATCATATACAATGACATGTGCATTTAAATACTTACACTCAAACCTGATTGGGGGTGAGCAGGTAAAAAGGAACTTTTAGTATTTTTCCTAGATGCATTTTTATTGTTTGAAGTGCTTATAAGAACATATTTGTATATTACTTGTGTAATTAGATAAATCTAAGAAATAAGAAAGTGCGACTGTAAAGCTTGGGATAGGTAAAATGGTTAACTCCTGATGGGCAGAAATGAATCCCCTCCTCAATTCCTTTCCTTCCTTGTCTCTCTGCCTCTACTCTGTTTTGTGGGCATTGATGGTCTTTGATGTTCAGTCTCAGTCCTGCCACTTGACAAGAAAATGCTTGGCAAACCTAGGGAATAAGGCTTCATTTAATTCTCCTTCAACCTGCTGGGCATAGGATGTGCTTCCTGAGCTGTTTTCTTTCACTTTTCGATCTTGCTGTGTTAGTTCCTAAACTCAACCGTGTTGTAAAACATGGTTGCATGGTTCCTGCAAAACATGGTTCCTGCAAAAGCAGGAAATGCACAGTGACCCATGCCTGTCGATCATATGTAGCTGGAATCTTTGAACTTCCTATCTGAGTTTCACACCTTCTCTATTGCCCATTGTCTTGTTGCTTCATTTCTTTCCTACTTTCTGATTGCTCAAGTCCTCCCATTTGGCATCTACAATGTTTGAGTACACTAGCTTACCATCGTAACTTATTATTGTGTCATTCTGGGTTTTTTTTTTTTTTTTTTTTTTTTTTGCACTTCTACTAACCTTCCCCTTTGGCTAGATGAAGGAGCCACTGTGCCCTGCCTTATCTGACAGTCCTGCCTGGCATGGCCCCATTTCTTCCCTGCTCTCTGACTCTGACCTAAAAAGACCATGTCTAGAAAAGCTCCTGCCTTGGTTTCCTAATGCACTAAGGTTTCTTCAGTTGTGCAGTCTTGCCCTACACCCAACTTGCATGGTTGGGACCTGCCCATCTTGTCTAGCTCTTACTAATGTTTTCTCACCAAAGGGATATTCTCCTTGCTTCCTGTACATCCAAGTTCTTTCTCTCTTGCTCTAAATCAAGGAGACCACATGGAACCACTTGCTGCGAACTATTGAGTCTTTTTGTTATTGAGTGATTCTCAAAGTGTAGTCCCTAGCCCAGCAGTATTACTATCACTTGGAAACTTGTAAGACATGCAAATCCTCATTCTCACTCAGACTTACTGAATCTGAATCTCTGGAGCTGGGGCCCAGCAATCTGTTTTTAACCTCCAGGAGGTTCTGACGCATGTTGATGTCAGAGGACCACTGGCCTAGATACTCTGGCTATCCCACAATGGCTCTTAAATGTGAAGCTCTCAGATTTTAGTGTGTATAGGAATCAGCCGAGGAATTTGTTTATAAATGTAGATTATAGCATTCTACCCACTGACAGCCTGATTTATAGAGTGAGATTCAAAGATTTTTATTAAAAAATATCCTACTTTAGAAGTCTGGGAAAGGTATTTTGAGGAATATTGTGTTTTTGGATGAGCTCCAAGTTCTCCAGGGAGTTGGGCCACTTATAAGTGACCCGGGCCCTCCTTTAGAGTAGAGTTAGATGTCTATACTCCAGTCTATTTCTACCCATTAATCACTTTCACCATTTATAAACTTCTTATAGCCGAGATCTTAGAATACATCACAGCTGGGCTCAACACAGGTATTGCAATGATATAGAATTACTATCTGGTAAAAGATTATCAATTCAACTGGACAGCTATTTCTTCTCCATGACAGGAGTGGAGGTGTATTGTGAGTTGGATTTTTTTTAGATCTTCTGTCTTTTTCTGTTTCAGTCAGGAAAGTTTTCTGGTGCCCAGGAAAACTGCTTGCCATATGTTTGCATTGACTCAAATAATGCATTCATCTAAGAGGTCCATAGAGGCTGACACAGTGATTATAATACTACCTGGTAAGTCTTATCATTTCAGTTAAGCACATGTTTTGGAGCATAGTTTATATGGGGCATAGTTATTAACATATGGCTGTATCTATTGGCATACTTAATAAACTATGCCAAGCAAATATGTGTCTCTTAACTGGTTTCCCTTTCCTATTGTGAAAATTGATCTATCATATCTCCACTGTTGGAAGTAGCCTTCTGATTTTCAGAGCAAATATCCTGCCAAATTTGCCCCTAATTGCAACCTTCAAGACCAAATTTGTTCCTGTCTGGAGGTTGTAACCCAAGTCTGAACTGCTTGTCTTAAACACTTTCAGCTGATTCAGTTCATTCAACTCAGGGTTCAAATCTTGTTTGGTCTTGACTGAACAATTCAGCCTGAAGGTCTAGGATCCTTCCTGGTGTTACCTCAAGTCTGAGTCATCATCCAAGTCTAGGGTCCAATGACGCCTGCTTTGTCAAGCCTACCTTAACAGTTCCCCTCCCTATCAGTGTTCCTCTTAAACCTCTGTATTTATACCAATCATCATTTTTGTTCAGAAGAAACTGAAAAAGGCCGTTTGAAATTAAGTACCAGTGTGACTATCTGTCTATACTGGATGGTTCTTAAAAGTAAGAATTACATTTTCATACACCCTTGTATATCTTGTAGCATATCATGCAGTGCTCTGCATATATGTGTTCAGAATGTCACCTGGATTGGATAGAAGAATGAAAGACTACTTTATTGTCCAAAGGGTACCTGGGAATCAAGTAATCTGTAGCACAGTCCACAGGGATTAGCCATCTTGGTCCATGTTGATGAAGTGGATATGACTATTCTCCATGCCAAGAAATAAGAAACAGTAATACATAGTAAAGCATTTAAGGTAGCCCTGGGTGTGCTAATGTGGGGTATAGACGGTAGAACTATTTACAGTACTTTTCTTGTTCATTTACACATCTCTTCAACTTGTATCTATCGAGCATCAAATGCACTGTGCTGAGTACTAAGGGGGATAAATAAGAGAATAGTATGAGGTACCCAGCCCTGACTCTTTCGACTTCAAGGAGCTCCTGAACTCAGGAATAACTTTTTGAGAGATGAGAAATGTACATAAAAACAGATGGCAATACAAGATAGTATTTAAGTACAATATGAGGATTGTTGAAGCTCAGAGAAAGAAGTGATCATAGTGGACTGGAATGGTCTGGAGAAAGTGTGCTCCACTTTCTCCAATGGAAGGCTGGAAAGATTTAGTTTACAAGCTGTTAGATATTCTAGCCAGGAGACCTGTTGATGGAATATGCATGTATGTCTATGGAACAATAGATAAACTACACTTTTTAAAGCATGGAACCTAGCAACCTTGAGCTCTCAGATCTCAGTCAGTGGGGTCATGGACGTTGCTAGTGCTATTTTCATTGCTCAATCATAATCTGGTTCCTATAGCACTCAAATCTCTTGGTTACTAGATATCCACACACTAACATGAGCCACCTGGTTATTTACCTCATGGGTCATGTCTGCTGAAAAGATGCTTACCTTTCAAATAGTATTTTTCTCTCTTTTTCTCATAAAGTTGCCCCTTTGGGGTTTAGTTATATATGTCTTCAGAGACAGCACTAAGGGAGACTCAAGCTCAGTTCACTTTACTACCTATCTGTTGCACAATTTGAAGCAGGTGGCATGCATTGGTTGTCCACTCCTAGGATTGCAGTGTGTGAGGTTAAACCATAAGCTTCAAAACTCTATACAAAGTCCCTCCTATGGGGCCTAGGAATTTCTCTACTTATTGAGCCCCAAGGCTTGCCTGACTACCTCAGGGCTTCCTAAGGAGTGCATGCAAATTAGACCCAAACAGTGACACTGGATGACACTTAATTTTTTTTTTTTTATTATTATACTTTAAGTTCTAGGGTACATGTGCACAACGTGCAGGTTTGTTACATATGTATACATGTGCCATGTTGGTGTGCTGTACCCATTAAATCATCGTTTACATTAGGTATATCTCCTAATGCTATCCCTCCCGGCTAACCCCTCCCCACAATAGGCCCCAGTGTGTGACGTTCCCCTTCCTGTGTCCAAGTGATCTCATTGTTCAATTCCCACCTACGAGTGAGAACATGCGGTGTTTGGTTTTCTGTTCTTGCGATAGTTTGCTGAGAATGATGGTTTCCAGCTGCATCTATGTCCCTACAAAGGACACGAACTCATCCTTTTTTATGGCTGCATAGTATTCCATGGTGTATATTGACGTTTTTTCTAAGACCACCAGAGCGAGCACAAAAGAACCAGCGGGTAGGCAAGGGTAGGAGCAAAACTGCAAATTTATTTTTGGTCACCTAGCTTCAGGGAAGAAGGTGGGTAGGGAGAGGTCTGTCGGCCTCTGGCAAAGGAGGCCAAGAGAGTCGCCCGGTGAGCTCTCGGGCGGAGTTCCTGATACAGTCCCGACTGGGGGCTGGGAAGTCCGCGTGTCGCGTCTGCCGGGAGCGGCTTTTCTAGGAGTGGGAGGGCAATAGGCGGGGCACGGGCGTGTCGGGGGGCATTCCGCAGGTGCGACCAGGTAAATCTTGGTCTCTTCGGATTGACGTCACCTGCCGCATGCCCAGTTGGTCTGCACCTTCCCTGGGCGCTGGCTGCATTTTCGCGCGCGCGGGAAAAGCTGGTGATGAAGAACCCAGAAGTGCGCCATCTTGCCTCCGTTCATCCAAACAGTCCAACCTTTTATTGATAATACTGATAAGGGGCGCCGTGGTCTGTCTGGCTACATCCTGCTGTTAAGGGGCGTCGTTAAGGTCGGGGCCTATGGTTGGTATTTGGACGTATGGATGAAGAATAAAATAAGGCACAGTATTAGTATAGGAATGGAGAATGGAAGCATTTGTTGGAATATGGGCAAAACCCAGAAGGATGGTCCTGGCAAGGTTGGGGAGTATGAGATAGTTAAGAAAATTTAGTAAGTTTGAGGCGAGTGGGGGAAAGTTGAACTGATTTCTCGGCCTAGTAAGGGGGTAGGGCATGAGGATATAATGAGGAACAAGTGCGCAAAGTAGTTGTTGGCCAGGCAGCAATTAAGGAATGGAGTTTTTCGTGGAGTGGATGGCTTTCCGCTTACTCCTACTACAGAGATATTGGATGGAAGGCTAGGTCCAGAGAAGGACGGCAAAACAGAATAGGTAGCCTCGCTGTCGATTAAAAAATTAATTGTCTTACCCACTACCAGGAGAGTTACCCGCAGCTCGGCGAGGGTGATGGGGGTCCCCGAGTCTCGGCACCTTCAGTTGTCGTCGTCCAGATGTAGAAGCTGGAAGGAGCTCCCAGGATCCTGGGAAAGGGGGTCACATGGAAACGCGGCACCTGTTCTCAGGGTGGGGCAATCAGACTTCCAGTGTCCTCCCTGCTGGCAAGCAGGGCAGGGGGTTGCTGGTGGACGAGGGTTAGGACATTCACTGGCCCAATGTCCTGATGCCTTGCACTTATAGCAAGGCTGCGTTGGGGCTCGGGGACCTTGCAGACACCTGTTGGCATAGTGTCCTGCCTTGCCGCACTTATAGCAGGCTCCTTTTGTAGCCTTGGAGTCTGCGGGGTGTGTGCTCTCTGGCCTGGGGTTATGACTGGGCTGTAAAGCCGCTGCTAGGAGCGGGCTACCAGTCGATGAGGAGCAAGGAGGAGGAGTCTGGGCAGGAAGGGAGGGGTTGGGGAGAGCGGGGAGAGAAGGAGGAGTATAGGGACGAGAGCGTAAGGCCCAAAAGCCTTGTACGTAATTAATTTCGGACCACTTGCCTAGCCGCTGGCAGAAATTGCTGAGGTCGATCACGCCACAGTGGAAAGGAAAATTAACCACTTCCTCCTAAGGTCTTGTTCAAGCTGTAAGGTTTTTAAATTGGCTAGGAGGCACCCTAAGGGGGTGCTCTTTGGAAATTTGGACTGGGGGTTTCCCATTTGTTTCCTCTTTACTTACACAATGGACACAATGGAAGTGGAAGTGGATCTCTGCCTGGCTTCAAAGCGTCCTTTGGAACCAGCAGAGACAGACTGGAGGCTCTTGGAGCCAAAGTGGAGATTACCTTCAGGCAGACGTCTCCGTCCTGAACGTGTCTCCTGAGCCACTTGGTGGCTCAAAAGTGGGCCTCGGACCTGCGCAGGATTTTTGGCCGAGGGAGGTAAAGAGGACACAAGGGCACTTACCCCAGAGAGGCTGTGAGAGTGAGGGAAGCGGGTCTCAGGTCCTGGTCTGTCTGCGGCGTGGGAGCAGGAGGAGGTTCCTCAACCCTTAGAGGCCTGAGGAGGGGTCTCCTCCCGGGTTCGGCACCAACTGATTTGTTTTTCTAAGACCACCAGAGTGGGCACAAAAGAACCAGCGGGTAGGCAAGGGTAGGAGCAAAACTGCAAATTTATTTTTGGTCACCTAGCTTCAGGGAAGAAGGTGGGTAGGGAGAGGTCTGTCGGCCTCCGGCAAAGGAGGCCAAGAGAGTCGCCCGGTGAGCTCTCGGGCGGAGTTCCTGATACAGTCCCGACTGGGGGCTGGGAAGTTCCTGCGTCGCGTCTGCCGGGAGCAGCTTTTCTAGGAGTGGGAGGGCAATAGGCGGGGCACGGGCGTGTCGGGGGGCGTTCCGCAGGTGCGACCAGGTAAACCTTGGTCTCTTTGGATTGACGTCACCTGCCGCATGCCCGGTTGGTCTGCACCCTCCCTGGGCGCTGGCTGCATTTTCACGTGCGCGGGAAAAGCTGGTGATGAAGAACCTGGAAGTGCGCCATCTTGCCTCCATTCGTCCAAACATATATGTGCCACATTTTCTTAATCCAGTCTGTCACTGATGGACATTTGGGTTGATTCCAAGTCTTTGCTATTGTGAATAGTGCCACAATAAACATACATGTGCATGTGTCTTTATAGCAGCATGATTTATAATCCTTTGTGTATATCCCCAGTAATGGGATGGCTGGGTCAAATGGTATTTCTAGTTCTAGACCCTTGAGGAATCGCCACACTGTTTTCCACAATGATTGAACTAGTTTACAGTCCCACTAACAGTGTAAAAGTGTTCCTATTTCTCCACATCCTCTCCAGCACCTGTTGTTTCCTGACTTTTTAATGATTGCCATTCTAACTGGTGTGAGATGGTATCTCATTGTGGTTTTGATTTGCATTAATCTGATGGCAAGTGATGATGAGCATTTTTTCATGTGTCTGTTGGCTGTATAAATGTCTTCTTTTGAGAAGTGTCTGGTCATATCCTTCGCCCACTTTTTGATGGGGTTGTTTGTTTTTTTTCTTGTAAATTTGTTTGAGTTCTTTGTAGATTCTGGATATTAGCCCTTTGTCAGATGAGTAGATTGCAAAAATTTTCTCCCATTCTGTAGGTTGCCTGTTCACTCTGATGGTAGTTTCTTTTGCTGTGCAGAAGCTCTTTAGTTTAATTAGATCCCATTTGTCAATTTTGGCTTTTGTTGCTGTTGCTTTTGGTGTTTTAGACATGAAGTCCTTACCCATGCCTATGTCCTGAATTGTGCTTGAATACCTCTTTAAAAATGCACATAACATCTAGAACTACCCTCAAGGGACTTATTTTGACTATCTCTTCATGGAAATAACAAATATGGGTTCAAGCTGAATATATTACGGAACTATTTCAAGGAAGATTTCTTGGGTTTGTTTTTCCTTTCTCAAGCATATCACTGTGCTCTTCATAATTGGCAAATTAGATATTGTGAAAGGGAAGGAAAAACGAGCAATGAGAGCAGTAAAATGCCAAGAGGGCAGCAGTAGAAGCAGCTAATGGCAAGGGTTGTTTCACAGGCTTGCACTGTGCAGGTGCAGCTCCCTGAGGAGAAGAGTCAATGTATGATGCCGCAGAAAGACAAAAGAAGCAAGTGAGAGCATTTGGGTGTTGGTGACTGCTTTGCAAATATTTTAAGAGCTGCGTCTTTGACTTATTTTCCTTTCTAGAGATATTACCTTGGTACTACCATTTATATGACATTGCCAGGAAGCTCTCTTGACCAGTGATGCCTTGTTACTTGGGCCTCCATGCCAAGAACAGACATTCAGGCTTCCGTGAGAATTTTCAACCAGGGGTAATTGAGATAATTTGGAGGCTAAAGTCAGAATGAGACCCACTGTGTGTTCAGCCAGTACTGTACAGCTTCCTAAAGCTGCCATGGCAGGATTTGTGTTTCTAATGGCACAGCTTCTACTCAACCAATGTGGCTCCTTTCAAGAAAATCGTAAATATTTTTTTTTGTTAAGGAAAAGAGGCAAAAGAGGCTGGGAGGGGTTGGGGCAAGATGGCAGAATAGAAGGCTCCATTGATTATTCCCCCCAACAGGGACACCACATTCAACAACCAGCTACACGAAAAAGCACATTTATAAGAACTAAAAATCAGGTAAGCACTCACATTACCAGTTTTTAACTTCATATCACTGAAAGAGGCACTGAAGAGGATAGGAATGACAGTCGTATTACCAGCACTACCCCTCTGCCATTCCTCCACAACAGCTACAACAGCTGCAAGGCATGGAGAAATCTGTGCAGGTGGGAGAGGGAGAGTGCAGTGATTGAGACTTCATACTGAATTCAGGGCCACCCTGTCACAGAAGAAAGCAAAACTGGGCTGAACTCAGCTGATGCCCGATTATGCAAGAAGCATTGGGTGAGCCCTAGCCATAGGGGAATAGCCCATCTCAGTGGTAGGAACCAGAGTTCTAGTAAACCTTGCCGCTTTGCGCTGAAGTGCTCTGACAGGCAATCTAGGCCACAAGGACCGCAAGTCCTAGGGCTGAGCTGAGCTCAGAGCCAGTGGACTGGGTGGGGGACAGATACATGACTTACTGAAACACCAGCAAGACAGCTGAGAGAGTGCTTGTGCTACACCTTTCCAAACCCTAGGGCAGCACAGCTCACAGCTTCAAAAGAGACTCCTTCCTTCTACTTGAGGAAAGAAGAGGAAAGAGTAAAGAGGACTTTTGTCTTGCATCTTGGATAACAGCTCAGCCATAGCAGGATAGGGTACTGATCAGAGTTGTGAGGTCCCCATTTCAGGCCCTAGTTCCTGGATGACATTACTAGACACATTCTGGGCCATAAAGGAACCTGCTGCCTTGAACGGAAGAAACAAATCCTGGCAGGATTCATCACCTGCTGATAAAGAACCTTTGGGCCCTGGATAACCAGCAGTGATACCCAGGTAGTATGCCATGGGCCTTGGGTGAGACTCTGAGACATGCTGGCTTCAGGTGAGACCCAGCAATTCCTGGCTGTGATAGCTATGGAGAGAGACTCCTCCTGTTTGAGAAAAACAGAGGGAAAACAAAGGGAACTATGTTTAGCACCTTAGGTACCAGCTTGGCCATAGTGGGGTAGAGCACCAAGCAGGCTCTTGGGGGTCCCCAACTTCAGGCTTTGGCTCTTGGACAGCATTTCTGGAGCTGTCCTGGGCCAGAGGAGAGCCTATTGCCTTGAAGGGTGGAGTCCCAGGCCTGGCAAGACTCACCAGAGGCTGACTGAGGAGCCCTTGAGCATTCAGTGAACATAAGTAGTAGTAGTAGCCTGAACATAAATACTGCCTGTGGGCCTGTAGTGGTGATGACCACAGAGAGAGGCTCCTCTGCCTGTGGAAAGGGGAGGGAGGGAAGAGTTAGAAGGACTATGCCTTGTGATTTGAGGGCCAGCTAAGCCACAGTAGAATAGTATACCAGGTAGACTTCTAAGATTCTTGATTCCAGTCCCTAGCTCCCAGGTAGCATCTCTGGACCTGCTGAGGGTCTGGGGGAGTTTGCCACCCTGAATAGAAGAATGCAAACCTGGATAGCTTTGCCACCTCTTGATTGTGGAGCCCTAGGGTCTTGAGCAAACATAGACAATAGCCAGGTAGTGGTTACAGTGGTCCCTGGGTGAGACCCAGTGCTATGCTGGCTACAGGTCTGACCCAGACAGTCCCAGTGGTGGTGGCCACAGGGGTGCTTGTGTCACTCCACCCCCAAGTCAGGCAGCACAGCATAGGGAGAGAGACTCTGTTTGGGAGAAAATTAGGGAAGAGATCAAGAGTCTCTGCCTGGTAATCTAGAGAATTCTTCTGAATCTTATTCAAGACCACTAAGGGAATACCTTTATGCATCTGTAAGAACCACCGTATTACTTGGCTTGAGTTACCCCCTAATGCAGATACAGCTTAGATCACAACACTCAAGTCCTTTTGAATACCTGGGAAACCTTCCCAAGAACGACGGGTACAAAGAAGACCAGACTGCAAAGACTACAGTAAATACCTAACAATGAATACATAAAATAAATGCCCAGGCACTGATGAACATGAACAAGCATCCAGACCATCCAGGAAAATATAACCTCACCAAATGAGCTAAATAAATCTCCAGGAAAAAATCCTGGAGAAACGTATATGTAACTTTTCAGACAGATAATTCAAAATAGCAGTTTTGAGGAAGCTCAAAGAAATTCAAGATAACAAAGAGAAGGAATTCAGAATTTTATTAGATAAATTTAACGTATAGATTGAAATAGTTAAAAAGAACTAAGCAGACATTCTGGAGTTGAAAACTGAAACTGACAGACCAAAGAATGCATCAGTCTCTTAATAACAGAATTGATCAAGCAGAAGAAAGAATTAGTGAACCTGAAGACAGACTATTTGAAAATACAGAGGATAACAAAGAAAAAAAGAATAAAAAACAATGAAGCATGCCTACAGGATCTAGAAAGTAGTTTCAAAAGGGCAAATCTAAGATGTATTGGCCTTAAAAAAGAGGCAGAGAAAGAGATAGGGATAGAAAATTTATTCAAAGAGATAACAGAGAACTTCCTAAACCAAGATAAAGATATTAATATCCAAGTACAAGAAGGTTATAGTCCACCAAGCAGGTATAAACCAAACATGACTACCTCAAGGCATGTCATAAACTCCCAAAGGTCAAAGATAAAGAAGGGATCCTAAAAGCAGCAAGAAAAAAGAAACTAGTTTCAAAGCTAATTCATGTGAATCAATTAAATATTTCAAAAGATAGAAGCATATTTTTTGTTGGTCAACAAGTGTTCTTATATAACACTGGGTAAAATCTCTCCAAGGCTCTATTGTTACTAGAAACATATCAGCAATAATAATCATTATAATCATAGTGTAATATTCTATGCACATCTCTCATGCTAAACCTTATTGACTCCAATTTTCTTGAAGAATTTTATTTCATTTTATAAGAATCAACTTTGAATTAATGGCAAACATATCTGTTCTGAGGTGCATCTCATTTTTGTTAAATTGGGTTTATCTTCAGATTTGCCGGTAGCATTGTAAAGAGCCATAATGTCTATTTGTTGTCATAGCCACTGGTTTGGTGCTTTGTGTAGATTATCATATTGTATTTCATTGAATCTATGATGCAGTTGATTGTAAGATATGCCATAATTTTATGTAATGGTAAAATGCTACCATTTAAACTATGGCATAAATCTTTCTTATCACCTGGAATTTCTATTGGTACTGTTTGAAATAGCTTATTTAGACTTATATAAATACAAATTTTAATCATATATCGCACATGTGCATATATATAAAGGGGAGCATGAATGAAATAAGTTGATTAATGTATTCCTAAAACTTCACATTTAGAGTCCTTTAAAAAAATCTGTATGTTTAAATGACAGATAACATTATATGTATTTATCCTGTATAACATGATGTTTTGAAGTATATATACATTGTGGAATGGTGAGATCTAGCTAATTACCATAATTACCTTACATACTAAATTTTTTTGGTGATAATACTTAACATTCACTCACTATTTTTCAAGAATACAATATATCATCATTAACTATAGTCACCTCAATTGTGCCTGCATGTCTTCCAGATTTTTCATCTTTGTTGTTCAGTGAGGGGCAGAAAGCAATTTACTGTAATGAAGGGTTGGAGTTGAGGAATGTGGCAGGCTTTTAGTTTAAGTCGTTCAAGCAAGATGAATTACACAGAAACTACCGTCTTTTGGCTTTAGCACATCCACCTGATCTTAGAATCAGATATGAGGGATTTATGCCAAATATAGCAAACTAGGAACAAAAATTCTTGGGTTGGTTTTTAGAGGCCTCTGTTCTGTGAAACCTTTGAATTATTATTTCCTTCTCCTTTCCCTCCTCCTCCTAGTTTTCTTATTCTTCTCATACTTCATTGTTTTTATTCCTATGTCTTTCAGTGCCCAATATTATTGTCTAGTAAAATATACATGATTGGAAATCTACTCTATAAAAGAAGAAACCCATATTTGTCAAGGTGAAATCATACTCACGCCCCATCACATTCAGTTTTTGTACTACCCTAAATGAATTATGTCGATGCTCTGATCACCATTTATGGCACGGGGGAGGCAAAACACATCATAATATTGCTAGAGCAACCCAGATGACAGCAATTTCATAAGTTTACATAAGAAAATTAAAAGGGATTCTGGGTTCAACCATTGAGTAGTCATCATTTAACAAATACTTACCAAGCACCTTGTGTGATGTACAGTATTCTAAAGATTCTAATTGTGAGAAAAAGTAGACATAGACCCTCCTGTCATAAAATTTATAATCTGGTGATTTCAAGTCCCATCACTAATCTGATAACATACAAATTTCTCTAGTCAAGTCCTCTTATTTGAGTCTCATAGTTTTATGTCTAACTATCTACTCAATATTTCCACTTCAATATCACCTCAAGGTCAACATGTCCAAGATAGAATTTATAAAATTAAACTTATGGTCACTTCTCACTGTCTTCCAATAAAAGAAAAATAAATGCCACTTATCCCTCTTTTAGACTTCCATATTCTAGTGAATGTCACCTTTATCAAGAGTATCTCAAGAAAGAAACAGAGGGGGCGGAGCAAGATGGCCGAATAGGAACAGCTCCAGTCTCCAACTCCCAGCGCGAGCGACACAGAAGACCGGTGATTTCTGCATTTTCAACTGAGGTACTGGGGACATCTCACTAGGGAGTGCCGGACAATCGGTGCTGGTCAGCTGCTGCAGCCTGACCAGCGAGAGCTGAAGCAGGGCGAGGCATCGCCTCACCTGGGAAGTGCAAGGGGGAAGGGAATCCCTTTTCCTAGCCAGGGGAACTGAGACACACAACACCTGGAAAATCGGGTAACTCCCACCCCAATACCGCGCTTTAAGCAACGGGCACACCAGAAGAATATATCCCTCACCTAGCCGGGAGGGTCCCACGGCCACGGAGCCTCCCTCATTGTTAACACAGCAGTCTGTGGCAATCTAACCGCGAGGCAGCAGCAAGGCTGGGGGAGGGGCGCCCACCACTGCTGAGGCTTAAGTAGGTAAACAAAGCCGCTGGGAAGCTCGAACTGGGTGGAGCTCACAGCAGCTCAAGGAAACCTGCCTGTCTCTATAGACCCCACCTCTGGGGACAGGGCTCAGCTAAAAAACAACAGGGGAAACAGCAGAGGCCTGAGCAGACGCGAACGACTCTGTCTGACAGCTTTGAAGAGAGCAGTGGATCTCCCAACATGGAGGTTGAGATCTGAGAACGGACAGACTGCCTGCTCAAGTGGGTCACTGACCACTGAGTAGCCTAACTGGGAGACATCCCCCACTAGGGGCAGTCTGACACCCCACACCTCACAGGGTGGAGTACACCCCTGAGAGGAAGCTTCCAAAGTAAGAATCAGACAGGTACACTCGCTGTTCAGCAATATTCTATCTTCTGCAACCTCTGCTGCTGATACCCAGGCAAACAGGGTCTGGAGTGGACCTCAAGCAATCTCCAACAGACCTATAGCTGAGGGTCCTGACTGTCAGAAGGAAAACTATCAAACAGGGAGGACACCTATACCAAATCCCATCTCACATGCAGAGACATACATAGGCTCAAAATAAAGGGATGGAGGAAGATCTACCAAGCAAATGGAGAACAAGAAAAAGCAGGGGTTGCAATCCTAGTCTCTGATAAAACAGACTTTAAACCATCAAAGATCAAAAGAGACAAAGAAGGCCATTACATAATGGTAAAGGGATCAATTCAACAGGAAGAGCTAACTATCCTAAATATATATGCACCCAATACAGGAGCACCCAGATTCATAAAGCAAGTCCTTAGAGACTTACAAAGAGACTTAGACTCCCATACAATAATAATGGGAGACTTCAACACTCCACTGTCAACATTAGACAGATCAACGAGACAGAAAGTTAACAAGGATATCCAGGAATTGAACTCATCTCTGCACCAAGCGGACCTAATAGACATCTATAGAACGCTCCACCCCAAATCAACAGAATATACATTCTTCTCAGCACCACATCGCACTTATTCCAAAATTGACCACATAATTGGAAGTAAAGCACTCCTCAGCAAATGTACAAGAACAGAAATTATAACAAACTGTCTCTCAGACCACAGTGCAATCAAACTAGAACTCAGGACTAAGAAACACAATCAAAATCGCTCAACCACATGGAAACTGAACAACCTGCTCCTGAATGACTACTGGGTACATAACGAAATGAAGGCAGAAATAAAGATGTTCTTTGAAACCAATGAGAACAAAGATACAACATACCAGAATCTCTGGGACACATTTAAAGCAGTGTGTAGAGGGAAATTTATAGCACTAAATGCCCACAAGAGAAAGCAGGAAAGATCTAAAATTGACATTCTAACATCACAATTAAAAGAACTAGAGAGGCAAGAGCAAACACATTCAAAAGCTAGCAGAAGGCAAGAAATGACTAAGATCAGAGCAGAAGTGAAGGAGATAGAGACACAAAAAATCAATGAATCCAGGAGTTGGTTTTTTGAAAAGATCAACAAAATTGACAGACCACTAGCAAGACTAATAAAGAAGAAAAGAGAGAGGAATCAAATAGATGCAATAAAAAATGATAAAGGGGATATCACCACCGACCCCACAGAAATACAAACTAACATCAGAGAATACTATAAACACCTCTACGCAAATCAACTAGAAAATCTAGAAGAAATGGATAATTTCCTGGACACTTACACTCTCCCGAGACTAAACCAGGAAGAAGTTGAATCCCTGAATAGACCAATAGCAGGCTCTGAAATTGAGGCAGCAATTAATAGCCTACCCACCAAAAAAAGTCCAGGACCAGATGGATTCACAGCTGAATTCTACCAGAGGTACAAGGAGGAGCTGGTACCATTCCTTCTGAAACTATTCCAATCAATAGAAAAAGAGGGAATCCTCCCTAACTCATTTTATGAGGCCAACATCATCCTGATACCAAAGCCTGGCAGAGACACTACAAACAAAGAGAATTTTAGACCAATATCCCTGATGAACATCGATGCAAAAATCCTCAATAAAATACTGGCAAACCGGATTCAGCAGCACATCCAAAAGCTTATCCACCATGATCAAGTGGGCTTCATCCCTGGGATGCAAGGCTGGTTCAACATTCGCAAATCAATAAACATAATCCAGCATATAAACAGAACCGAAGTCAAGAACCACATGATTATCTCAATGGATGCAGAAAAGGCTTTTGACAAAATTCAACAGCCCTTCATGCTAAAAACGCTCAATAAATTCGGTATTGATGGAACGTACTTTCAAATAATAAGAGCCATTTATGACAAACCCACAGCTAATATCATACTGAATGGGCAAAAACTGGAAAAATTCCCTTTGAAAACTGGCACAAGACAGGGATGCCCTCTCTCACCACTCCTATTCAACATAGTGTTGGAAGTTCTGGCTAGGGCAATCAGGCAAGAGAAAGAAATCAAGGGTATTCAGTTAGGAAAAGAAGAAGTCAAATTGTCCCTGTTTGCAGATGACATGATTGTATATTTAGAAAACCCCATTGTCTCAGCCCAAAATCTCCTCAAGCTGATAAGCAAATTCAGCAAAGTCTCAGGATACAAAATTAATGTGCAAAAATCACAAGCATTCTTATACACCATTAACAGAGAAGCAGAGAGCCAAATCAGGAATGAACTTCCATTCACAATTGCTTCAAAGAGAATAAAATACCTAGGAATCCAGCTTACAAGGGATGTAAAGGACCTCTTCAAGGAGAACTACAAACCACTGCTCAGTGAAATCAAAGAGGACACAAACAAATGGAAGAACATACCATGCTCATGGATAAGAAGAATCAATATCGTGAAAATGGCCATACTGCCCAAGGTTATTTATAGATTCAATGCCATCCCCATCAAGCTACCAATGAGTTTCTTCACAGAATTGGAAAAAACTGCTTTAAAGTTCATATGGAACCAAAACAGAGCCCGCATTGCCAAGACAATCCTAAGTCAAAAGGACAAAGCTGGAGGCGTCACGCTACCTGACTTCAAACTATACTACAAGGCTACAGTAACCAAAACAGCATGGTACTGGTACCAAAGCAGAGTTATAGACCAGTGGAACAGAACAGAGTCCTCAGAAATAATACCACACATCTACAGCCATCTGATCTTTGACAAACCTGAGAGAAACAAGAAATGGGGAAAGGATTCCCTATTTAATAAATGGTGCTGGGAAAATTGGCTAGCCATAAGTAGAAAGCTGAAACTGGATCCTTTCCTTACTCCTTAGATGAAGATTAATTCAAGATGGATTAGAGACTTAAATGTTAGACCTAATACCGTAAAAACCCTAGAAGAAAATCTAGGTAGTACCATTCAGGACATAGGCATGGGCAAGGACTTCATGTCTAAAACACCAAAAGCAACGGCAGCAAAAGCCAAAATTGACAAATGGGATCTCATTAAACTAAAGAGCTTCTGCACAGCAAAAGAAACTACCATCAGAGTGAACAGGCCACCTACAGAATGGGAGAAAATTTTTGCAATCTACTCATCTGACAAAGGGCTAATATCCAGAATCTACAAAGAAAACAAACAACCCCATCAAAAAGTGGGGAAAGGATATGAACAGACATTTCTCAAAAGAAGACATTCATACAGCCAACAGACACATGAAAAAGTGCTCATCATCACTCGCCATCAGAGAAATGCAAATCAAAACCACAATGAGATACCATCTCACACCAGTTAGAATGGCAATCATTAAAAAGTCAGGAAACAACAGGTGTTGGAGAGGATGTGGAGAAATAGGAACACTTTTACACTGTTGGTGGGATTGTAAAGTAGTTCAACCATTATGGAAAACAGTATGGCAATTCCTCAAGGATCTAGAACTAGATGTACCATATGACCCAGCCATCCCACTACTGGGTATTTACCCAAAGGATTATAAATTATTCTACTACAAAGACACATGCACACGTATGTTTATTGCAGCACTATTCACAATAGCAAAGACTTGGAATCAACCCAAATGTCCATCTGTGACAGACTGGATTAAGAAAATGTGGCACATATACACCATGGAATACTATGCAGCCATAAAAAAGGATGAGTTTGCGTCCTTTGTAGGGACATGGATGCAGCTGGAAACCATCATTCTTAGCAAACTGTCACAAGAAGAGAAAACCAAACACCGCAAGTTCTCACTCATAGGTGGGAACTGAACAATGAGATCACATGGACTCGGGAAGGGGAACATCACACAGTGGGGCCTATCATGGGGAGGGGGGAGGGGGGAGGGATTGCATTGGGGAGTTATACATGATATAAATGATGAATTGATGGGTGCTGACGAGTTGATGGGTGCAGCACACCAACATGGCACAAATATACATATGTAACAAACCTGCACGTTATGCACATGTACCCTAGAACATAAAGTATAATAAAAAATAAAAAAGAAAGAAACAGAGGTATAGATGATGCCTCCCCTTTTACATGCCTGTTTCTTATCTATCACCAAGTCCTTTTGATTTTACTTCTTAACATTTCACAACCCTGTCCACTTCTTTTCATTTCCCCAGCACCACCATTGTCGTAGACCAAACCATCAGTATGTTTTGAGTGAACTGCTGCAAAAGCTCACAAACTAGTCTCCAGAGATCAGTGCTGACCCTCCTCCAATCCGTCTTTCAGTCAGAATGGACGCAAGTGATACCATGTGTATTTTTATTCATTTCTCTATCCCTAGCTCCTAGAATAGCACCTAGCAATAGTAAGCATGCTAAGTATATGCTGATTATTTACATAAATGACTTTCCTAAAGACATTAAAGAGCAATATCTTTGACATGGCCAATAGGATGCTGCATTATTTGTCCCTATCTAGCACTTCGGTATCATCTCTCATCAGTGTCCTTCCCAAGATCTTACTTTCTGTGCCTCAACAAAACTGGGATTCTTTAAGCTTCTAGAACAAATCCTGCTTCTTATATCAACAGGGCCTTTGCACATACTGTCCCTTTGGTCTATACTGTAGTCTTCCTTCAACTGATGAGCTCCTACCCTTCATTCAACTGTTAGGCCACATGCTGCCTCCCCAAGAAAGCTCACCCTCCCTGTTCTCCCAGACCTCACAGATTTCTTAGTAATTTACCAAAGAGGCCCAAAATCCTTTCTTTTACAACACTTTTCTCCATTTGTAATGATGTATTCATTATTGTGGTCAATTGACTAGTTTCTGTTGCCTTATTTAAACTGGAAGTTCCACAAGAGCTGGGGAAATGTCTTCTTTTGCTAACTAGCACCTTGCGCCTTGCCTGGCCTATAACTGGTACACTATGAAGGTTTACTAAGTGAAGGTAAATACTTTATTGAGAAATTAATTATAACTAAACATATGATTATGTTGTGACATTTCTATACGTCACTGCAAGTAAAGTAACAATTTGAGCACATTTATGGTATTGTCTGTCTTTTCTATTACTTTCCCTTCAGTAGAGTGTAGTCTACTATAGGTGTGTGGTTTTTAAAAATCGGGTTGATCATCACCTTAGGGAAGACAGTAATGAAAGTATTCATTTAGAATACAAGCTGTGACAGAAAACCAAACACTGCATGTTCTCACTCATAAGAACATTGAAAACACATGGACACAGAGAAGGAAACAACACACACATGGGCCTGTTGAGGGGTGGGAGGTGAGGGGAGGGAACTTAGAGGACGGGTCAATAGGTGCAGCAAACCACCATGGCACACGTATACCTATGTAACAAACCTGCACGTTCTGCACATGTATCCCATTTTTGTTTTAGAAGAAATAAAGATAAAAAAGAATACAAGCCGTAAACAGACAGAATCCTAACTTCTATGTTTATGAAGTTAAAAGTTTAGAAGTTTATCATTTGTTACTGTCATCAGGTAGCAAGACACTTTTAATTGGTGTTTCAGGACCTACGAGAAAAAGAATTGGGTAAAAACAAATAGAGTCAGCCATAAAATTAAATGGCTTGATTCTTTACTCTGCCAAGTGTCTGAGGGGAAATTATTTAATTCAGCCAGTGAGTCAACAAGTCAGTCTAATTCTCTAAATCTGGTTATTTTCCTTAGCAAAATGTATGTGTTCTCTTCACCACAAAAGCATATTTGCAGAAGGCGTTGACTATGAAATTCTCTTTGCCACAGTTATTGAAAAAGAATATAAAGAGTCACATAATAATTAGACAATTGATGTTCTCAAAACAAGATTAAGATTCTCATTCCCACTCAAAGTAATTCTTTGTCAACTGAACTATGAAAACTCTCTCCACCCAAAAGGGAACCAAATTTAAGCACTTAAATGTCTCTAATATAAATCCTGAAAACTTATGACCCTTTTAGTCATTCAGTGGTAGCGTCTTTCTTAAAATATTTGGAAATATTAAATATTATTTTACCTATTTCAGAATTGTAAGCCCCAACTGTTTTTCCAAGTCTACATATTTATCAAATTAAAAATATTTTTTAAAAGTTAATGAAAATGACTATGTATTTTTCTTGGTGGATATTCCAAGTAAATCACTATGCTCTGTAACAATATCCTCTTGTAGTTTACAACATGCATTGCTTAATTTGATCCACAGAATAATCCTATGAAAAAAGTATTCTTATCTTCCCCTCCTATTCCC
Source organism: Rhinopithecus roxellana (assembly GCF_007565055.1). NCBI lineage: Eukaryota > Metazoa > Chordata > Mammalia > Primates > Cercopithecidae > Rhinopithecus > Rhinopithecus roxellana. The sequence goes on along the minus strand of NC_044555.1, from coordinate 32,521,897 downwards.
AAATGGCAAAACTGAGTGTTCCTCTCATTATCAAACTGTAAGTAGTGAAGCTTGTAATTCATTAATATTTTTAGATTCCAAGTCCCATAATGGTTTGCTCTACACCGCACTGAAGAGAAGGGCTATCAATATTTTTAAATCATTGGGAGAATAATCCAGAACAAATTGTCAAAGTTTCCAGTATCCCCAAAGTTCAATAAGAGAAGTCTGAGGGGGGTGATAGTGATTATCGAATTTCTGCAGGGTTACTAAGATCTGTTCTCGTCCCTCCTAACTCCATAATAAAAAGAAACGGACTCACATAAAGACAAGATCTGTTCATTTATTGAGCTCCCAATATATACCAAGCACTGTCCAAGGTGCCGAAAATACAAAGATTGCTAAAACATGATCCCTGTACCCTCGGGTTTCATGGTCCTTTGGAGAAGATGAACACATAAACAGGTAGTCATGAGTCAATGTGGCAAATGCAGTGAAAGATGTGCAGAAGGGCTTTTGGAACACAGAGAAAGCCATTTACATTGACCTACAGTATGTCAGAGAAGTATCCTTACTGAAGATAGCCCCAAAGGCCAACTGGACATCATGATGCTTTTGGGTTACAGGTTCTGTGAGAATAAGAAGACTAGTTTTACTTATTTTTGTATTCCCCAGCACCTAATACATGGCTAATGCTCAACACATTAGTCTATTTAACCAAACTGAACTGCCAGATCAGAGATCCTGAGGAGGCTCATGAAATGCTTGTCCTCTTTCTTGGAAACAAATATGGCCCTCAGGCCATGTGTGAGGCCATTCTTGCATTGTTGTAAACAAATACCTGAGACTGGTTAATTTATAAATAAAGAGGTTTAGTTGGCTCCTGGTTCTGCAGGCTATACTGGAAGCATAGCAGCACCTGCTTCTGGTGGGACTTTAAGAAGCTTACAATTATGGCAGAACACAAAGGGGGAGCAGATATATAACATGGCAAGAATGGAGCAAGAGAGAAGAAGGATGTGCCACATACATTTAAGCAGCCAGATCTCATGAGGAACTCACTCACTGTCTCAAGGACAGCACCAAAGGGATGACACTAAACTCTTCATGAGAAATCTCCCAGGCCCCACCTCTACTACTGGGGATTGCAATTCAACATGAGATTTGGGTGGGGACAAATATACGAAGTTTATTATTCTGCCCATGGTCTCTTCCAAATCTCATGTCCTTCTTACATTTCAAAATACAATCATGCCTTCTCAATAGTCCCCCAAAGTCTTAAATCATTCCAGCATTAACTCAAAACTCCAAAGTATCATCTGAGACAAGGCAAGTCCCATTCACCTACAAGCCTATAAAATAAAAAATAAATTATTTACCTCCAAGATACAATGGGGGTATAGGTATTGGGTAAACATTCTCATTCCTAAAGGGATAAATTGTCTAAAAAAGGGGCTATAGGCCCCATGCAAGTTTGAAACCCAGTAGAGCAGTCATTAAATCTTAAAGCTCCAAAATAATCTCTTTTAACTACATGTCCCACATCCAGGGCACACTGATGCAAGTGGTAGGCTCCCAAGGCTTTGGGCAGCTCTATTCCTGTGGCTTTGCAGGGTGCAGTCCCTGAGGCTGCTCTCACAGCTTATTGAGTGCTTACAGCTTTTCCAGGCACAGGGTGCAAGATGCCGGTGGATCTACCATTCTGGGGTCTGAAGGATGTTGGTCCCCTTCCCACAGCTCCACTAGGCAGTGTCCCAATAGAGACTCTGTGTGGGGCCTCCAACCTCACATTTCTTCTTGGCACTATTCTAGTAGAGGTTCTCTGTGAAGGCTCTGCCCCTGCAGCAGCCTTCTGCCTGGGCACCCAGGCTTTTTTTATAATTCCTCTAAAATCTAGGCAGAGGGTGACAAGCCTCATTTACTCTTGCACTCTGTACACCCACAGGCTTAACACTACATGGAAGCTGCCAAGGCTTACAGTGGCTTGCACTCTCCAAAGTGATGGCCCAAGCAGTACATGGGGCTCTTTGAGCCAATGTTGGAGACAGAGTGGTCAAGATGTGGAGAGCAGTGTCCTGAGGCTGCATAGGGCAGCAGGGCCGTGGGCCTGGCCCACGAAACCATTCAATCCTCCTAGGCCTCAGGGCTTGTGATGGGAGGGTCTGTCTCTTAGATATCTGGAATGCCTTTGAGACCTTTTTCCCAGTGTCTCAGTTGTTAGCACTTGGCTCCATTTTATTTATGCCAATATTTCTAGCAAGTGGTTTCTTGACAGCCTGATTGAATTCCTCTCCTGAAAAAGCCTTTTCTTTCTCTGCCACATGGCCAGGCTGCAATTTTCCAAACTTTTATGTTCTGATTCCTGTTTAAATATAAATTCCAAGTTTAGATCATTTCTTTGCTCCTGCATTGAGCATAGTCTGTTAAAAGCAGTCGGGCACCATATTGAATGCTTTGCTGCTTAGAAATTTCTTCCACCAGATACCCTAAATCATCACTCTCAAATTCAAACTTCCACAAATCCCTAGATCATGAACAGAATGCAGCCAAGCTCTTTGCTAAGGCATAGCATGTGTGACCTTTGCCCCAGTTTCCAATAAGTTCCTCATTTTCATCTGAGACTTCATCATCAGCCTGGACTTCACTGTCCATGTCACTATAAGCATTTTGGTCACAACCATTCTTATCTATAAGAAGTTTCAAACATTCCCTCATCTTCCTGTCTTCTTCTGAGTCCTTCAAACTTTTCCAACCTCTGCTTGCTACCCAGTTCCAAAGTTGCTTCCGTATTTTTAGGTATCTTTATAGCAGTGCCCCATTCCCCAGTACCAACTTTCTGTGTTAGGCTGTTACTGCATATAAAGACACTCCTGAGACTAGGTAACTTATAAGCAAAGAGGTTTAATTGTCTCATGATTCTGTAGGCTGTACAGGAAGCATAGTGCTGGTATCTGCTTCTGGGGAGGCCTCAGGAAGCTTACAATCATGGAGGAAGGCAAAGGGGGAGCCGGCAGCACATCACGTGATGAGAATGGAGCAAGGTGGTGGGAGTGGAATGTGCCCCACACGTTTAAACAGCCAGATCTCATGAGAACTCACTCACTATTGCAAGAACAGCACCAAGAAGATGGCACTAAACTATTCATGAGAAATCCACCCCCATGATCTACTAACCTCCCTCAAGGCTCATCTCCAATATACTAGGGATTGCAGTTCAGTGAGATTTGGAAAGGGACAAATATAGAAACTATAGCAGGCCACACGATGAATGTCTTTTCAGTTCCTCAGTTAACCTGATTTTTCCTATCATGAAATATTTTCGAATCTGTGAAATTTCCTTCTATTAGAACTCTGGGCAACACATTTAATCTTTTTTTTTTTTTTTTTTTTTTTTTTAACAGTAGTTGTATCTGAGAGAGAAATACTCAAGGTTTCCTCCAGCCCAATGATCTTTGACTCTTGCCCTGGATTTTTCTTACTTAAAAGAAAAAATGGTTTTGTATGCTAATTAGTGTCTATTGCATTAAATGGCCTCATATATTATCATTCCATTTGATAAAGCCATAAATTGAATAGTCTCTCATTTATTCAGTTATCAAGTTCTATTAATTCTACCTCAAAACTCTTGAATCTCTCCTTTTTTCTTATTTTTTAAAAATTGTATACTGCCTTGTCATCCTCTCTTGCCTAGACTTTTGCATTAACATTCTAATCCCATGTTTACAAAGCTTCCAAAGTTATCTGGAGACTATTTTTCAAAAACCTTTGATGGCTCTCCATCACTAATGGGATAAATTCAACACCCTTTAGCATGGTTTACCAGGCCTTTATGTCCTGAAAAGTGAATTGGGTTGAAGTGAATTACTTTGTGTTATTTGTAAACAGAATGGTCACAGCCCATGATTAGTGAGTTATTTTAATAAGTTGAAGTCAATCTTTAAAACACTGGCTTGTGATATACTAATTTATTATCCTACCAAATATATTTACAAAACAGGGCTACAAAACAGAGTCACAAAATTGCTATGCCTAGATGCTGAAAAGACTGCCTCTTTGACAAAAATATTGCTCTCTTGGAGCATGTGGAAGTTAAGAAAATAACTTTTTCCACTGATGGAAGGCCCCTGCTGTACTCTCTGATGATGACTGGGAAATATTTATTTTACCAGAATTGGGATTATAACCATTTTAATGCATCGACTGGGGTTCAGGAGTCAGCCCCTCAAATTCTGTTGTCAATTCTCCTGTCAATTCAGCTCTGCATTTAGACTCTCTCCAGGGTCTGCTGGAACTTTAACTGCTGAAAACTGTAAAGAGTTTGCCTCCTTCAAAAATATTATAGAGAGCTTGCTGTGTTGACTTAACTTGTGTGTGTGTGTGTATGTGTGTGTGTGTGTGTGTGTGCATATGTGTGTGTGTGTGAATCTTGTTCTTCATACTCTACTAACACACCACTACCTCCAACAATAGGGGAGACGTTTTTGAATTGAGGTCTTAGCAATTGTGGCACATCATACTGAATCATTCACCTTCTCCTGCCCAGTCTGCTTTACCTTCAGATACTAAAGAGAATGTTTTAATGAGAAGGAGAAAATTATGTGCAGTCAGAAAAAATAAACTGATTGAATTCAAGCATCTCATTTTTGAAGTTGAAGTGTGTCTGGCACAACAGCTGGAGCTTAATTCAGAGGGAATACCATAGTAGCTTTTGGTCTTGAAAAGTGAGTTACCAATGTTTTCTTCTACAAAATATCTGCCACTTCCTTTTATTTCTATGCCTTGACTCCTGTTTCTTTACTGTGCCAAGTTAATAGAAAAAAAACTAGTGAAAGGTACAATCTGTTAATACAGCTCTGGTAAGTGTAAAAATGAGTGGGATCTCTGTCTGCTATGCTTGGAATATCTGAGAAGCACCCCTGGTTGGATGATTGATATTTGGGTTTAAATCCTGATTTCTTCAAGACTTACTGTAAAGTTGATTCACGTATGGGAAAAAGGGGTTGTCCTGGTTGATTTAAGAATATGTATGTGTGAGGGGGTGGGGAGAAGTGTCTTTTTGTCTCTAACATTCCCTGACTCTGTGATCCATATCCATAATTCTAATAAAGATCTCTCTGTGTGTAATTAAGGGGTTTCCTGGCCTCTTGCAGAAGTATGTAGAACAGAGAGGACAAAAGAAAGAGGAGGAAATATAGAAATGCAGCTTGGGCCAATAATACTACCCCCCAAGCCTCTCATCTGTTTCTCTACGGGTTGTTCCAATCATGCTTCCTCCATGACTCAGTACAATTTCAGGCCTAGGTCTGACTCTGTACTTTTTTTTTTTTTTTTTTATTTACTTCAAATTGGTCATTTATTCTAAGTATCCAGTCATGTTCAGACTTTGTGTTTGAGATTTTCATATAGAAATAGGAAAATAGAGGGATAGCATTAGGAGATATACCTAATGTAAATGACGAGTTAATGGGTGCAGCACACCAACATGGCACATGTACACACATGCAACAAACCTGCACGCCGTGCACATGCACCCCAGAACTCAAAGCACAAAAAAAAAGATATAGGAAAATAGAAGATAACCATCGCAATTATATTATGATTATGCTTCACTCTTGAACTTAGTTATATACCTTGATCACTTACATTATGTGTCACACTTGGCTGCAAATGATATTTAGAGCATAAATCAAATCTAGCTTTAAATGATTAGAATTTGCTGTCATTTAGTACATTAAAATAGGAATGCCAGGCTTTGATTATTCTTTTTTTTTTTTTTTAGTTTATTTGTATTTTTTTTTTTTTCATTTTTTTATTATACTTTAAGTTCTAGGGTACATGCGCACAACGTGCAGGCTTGCCACACCTGCATATCTGCGCCATGCTGGTGCGCTGCACCCATCAACCCGTCAGCACCCATCAATTCATCATTTATATCATGTATAACTCCCCAATGCAATCCCTCCCCCCTCCCCCCTCCCCATGATAGGCCCCAGTGTGTGATGTTCCCCTTCCCGAGTCCAAGTGATCTCATTGTTCAGTTCCCACCTATGAGTGAGAACATGCGGTGTTTGGTTTTCTCTTCTTGTGATAGTTTGCTAAGAATGATGGTTTCCAGCTGCATCCATGTCCCTACAAAGGACACAAACTCTGTACTTCTAAAAGAAACAACCTGCAGCTTTAGTTTAGAGGTAGGGGAAGAGTGAGCATAATGGTGGTAAGAGGAGGTAGATGCTTGTGTCAGATGATAGATAGCTCAAACTAGAGCACATGATTGTCATGTAAGGTAAAGCAGAGCTTGAGGTGGTCATGGATGGAAACCATGTCTGTGCTGACAATAATAAATACCATGTACTGAATACTTACTATGTGCTAGGGACTACTCTAGATGCTTTATATGTGTTCTCTGACTGACTCTTTCAATAATTCTGTGAGTTAAGTATTACCAACCACATAGTACATATGATGAAACTGAGACTAACAGAGATTAAATATCTTGCCTAAGGCCTCATAACTAGTAAGCAATAAAAACAGGATTCGAACTATGATCTGGCTATGTTCTTAACCATTCTACTTCAGTGGTCTTACATAGCCATAATCTGATTTTTCTCTTTATTCAAACTTTTGAGAGTAACAGATGTTGCTTGAAACAAATGGGGTTTGAAAATAATCCATTTGAGGCTGGGTGCGGTGGCTCACACCTGTAATCCCAGCACTTTGAGAGGCTGAGATGTACGGATCACCTGAGGTCAGAGTTCAAAAATAATCCATTAGCACCTTTTTTAAAAAAAATCTTTTAAGACCTTTTTTTAAAATTACACTTAAATTCTGGGATACATGTGCAGAATGTATAGGTTTGTTACATAAGTATGCACGTGCCATTGTGATTTGCTACACCCATCAACCCATCATCTACATTAGCTATTTCTCCTAAAGCTGTCCCTCCCCCTCTTCCCCTATCCCCTGACAGGCCCTGGTGTGTGATATTCCCCTCCCTGTGCCCATGTGTTCTCATTGTTAAACTCCCACTTATGAGTGAGAACATGCGGTGTTTGGTTTTTTGTTCCTGCATTAATTTGCTGAGAATGATGGTTTCCAGCTTCATCCATGTCCCTGAAAAGGACATTAACTCATTCTTTTTGATGGCTGCATAGTATTCCATGGGGTATATGTGCCACATTTTCTTTATCCAGTCTATCATTGATGGGCATTTGGGTTGGTTCCAAGACTTTACTTTTGTGAATTTTACTGCAATAAGTATACGTGTGCATGTGTCTTTGTAGTAGAATGATTTATAATCCTTTGGGTATATACCCAGTAATGGGATTGCTGGGTCAAATGGTATTTCTGGTTCTAGATCCTTGAGGAATCGTCACACTGTCTTCCACAATGGTTGAACTAATTTACAGTCCCACCAACAGTGTAAAAGCGTTCCTATTTCTCCACATCCTCTCCAGCATCCAGCATCTGTTGTTTCCTGCCTTTTTTTTTTTTTTTCTTTTGAACAGGGTCTCACTCTGTCGCCCAGGCTGGAGTGCAGTGGTGTGATCTTGGCTCACTGCAACCTCCGCCTCCTGGGTTCAAGCAATTCTCTGCCTCAGCCTCCCAAGTAGCTGGGATTACAGGCACCCGCCACCACGCCTGGCTAATTTTTGTATTGTTAGTAGAGACGGGGTTTCACCATCTTGGCCAGACTGGTTCTCTTGAACTCCTGACCTCGTGATCCACCTGCCTCGACCTCCCAAAGTGGTTTCCTGACTTTTTAATGATCGCCATTCTAACTGGTGTGTGATGATATCTCATTGTGGCTTTGATTTGCATTTCTCTAATGACCAGTGATGATGAGCTTTTTTTCATATGTTTGTTGGCTGCATAAATGATTCTTTTGAAAAGCGTCTGTTCGTATCCTTCTCCCACTTTTTGATGGGGTTGTTTGTTTTTTTCTTGTAAATTTGTTGAAGTCCCTTGCAGATTCTGGATATTAGCCCTTTGTCAGATGGATAGATTGCAAAATTTTCTCCCATTCTGTAGGTTGCCTGTTCACTCTGATGATAGTTTCTTTTGCTGTGGAGAAGCTCTTTAGTTTAATTAGATCCCATTAGTCAATTTTGACTTTTGTTGCCATTGCTTTTGGTGTTTTAGTCATGAAGTCTTTGCCCATGCCTATGTCCTGTACGGTATTGCCTATGTTTTCTTCTAGGGTTTTTATGGTTTTAGGTCTTACATTTAAATCTTTAATCCATCTTGAGTTGATTTTTGTATAAGGTGTAAGGAAGGGGTCCAGTTTCAGTTTTCTGCATGTGGCTAGCCAGTTTTCCCAATACCATTTATTAAAAAGGGAATCCTTTCCCCATTTCTTGTTTTTGTCAGGTTTGTCAAAGATCAGATGATTGCAGATGTGTGGTGTTATTTCTGAGGTATCTGTTCTGTTCCATTGTTCTATATATCTGTTTTGGTACCAGTATCATGCTATTTGGTTACTTTTAGTATAGTTTGAAGTCAAGTAGCATGATGCCTCCAGCTTTGTTCTTTTTGTTTAGGATTGTCTTGGCTCTACGGGCTCTTTTTTGGTTCCATATGAAATTTAAAGTAGTTTTTTTCTAATTCTGTGAAGAAAGTCAATGGTAGCTTGATGAGAATAGCATTGAATCTATAAATTACTTGGGGCAGTATGGCCATTTTGACGATATTGATTCTTCCTATCCATAAGCATGGTATGTTTTTCTATTTGTTTATGTCCTCTCTTATTTCCTTGAGCAGTGGTTTGTAGTTCTCCTTGAAGAGGTCCTTCACATCCCTTGTAAGTTGTATTCCTAGGTATTTCATTCTCTTTGTAGCAATTGTGAATGGGAGTTTGTTCATGATTTGGCTCTGTCTATTATTTGTGTATAGGAATGCCTGTGATTTTTGCACATTGATTTTCTATCTTGAGACTTTGCTGAAGTTGCTTATCAGTTTAAGGAGAATTTGGGCTGAGATGATGGGGTTTTCTAAATATACAATCATGTCATCTGCAAACAGAGATAATTTGACTTCCTCTCTTCCTATTTGAATACCCTTTATTTCTTTCTCTTGCCTGATTGCCCTGGCCAGAACTTCCAATACTATGTTGAATAGAGTAGTGAGAGAGGGCATCCTTGTCTTTTGCCAGTTTTCAAAGGGCATGCTTCCAGCTTTTGTTCATTCAGTATGATATTGGCTGTGGGTTTGTCATAAATGACTTATTATTTTGAGATATGTTCCATCAATACCTAGTTCATTAAGTATTTTTAGCATGAAGAGGTGTTGAATTTTATCAAAGGCCTTTTCTGCATCTATTGAGATAATCATGTAGTTTTTGTCATTGGTTCTGTTTATGTGATGGATTACATTTATTGATTTGCATATGTTGCACCAGCCTTGTATCCCAGGGATGAAGCTGACTTGACCGTGGTGGATAAGCTTTTTGATGTGCTGCTGGATTTAGTTTACCAGTATTTTATTGAGGATTTTCGCATCGATTTTCATCAGGGATATTGGCCTGAAATGTTCTTTTTTTTGTTGTGTCTCTGCTAGGTTTTGGTATCAGGATGATGTTGGCCTTATAAAATGAGTTAGGGAGGATTCCCTCTTTTTCTATTGTTTGGCATAGTTTCAGAAGGAATGGTACCACCTCCTCTTTGTACCTCTGGTAGCATTCGGCTGTGAATCCATCTGGTCTTGGGGGTTTTTTAGTTGATAGACTATTAATTACTGCCTCAATTTCAGAACTTGTTTTTGTTCTATTCAGGGATTTTACTTCTTCCTGATTTAGTCTTGGTAGGGTGTATGTGTCCAGGAATTTATCTATTTCTTCTAGATTTCCTGTTTTATTTGCATAGAGGTGTTTATAGTGTTCTCTCTTGGTAGTTTGTACTTCTATGGGATCGGTGGTGATTTCCCCTTTATCAGTTTTATTGTGTCTGTTTGATTCTTCTCTCTTTTCTTCATTAGTCTGGCTAGTGGTCTATCTATTTTGTTAATCTTTTCAAAAAATCAGCTCCTGGATTCATTGATTTTTTTGAAGGGTTTTTCATATCTATCTCCTTCAGTTCTGCTCTGATCTTAGCTACTTCTTGTCTTCTGCTAGCTTTGAATTTGTTCGCTCTTGCGTCTTTAGTTCTTTTAGTTGTGATGTTAGGGTGCCGATTTTAGATCTTTACTGCTTTCTCCTGTGGGCATTTAGTGCTATAAATTTCCCTCTAAACACTGCTTTAGCTGTGCCCCAGAGTTTCTAGTACATTATGTCTTTGTTCTCATTGGTTTAAAAGAACTTATTTATTTCTGCCTTAATTTCATTATTTACCCAGTAGTCATTCAGGAGCAGGTTGTTCAGTTTCCATGTAGTTGTACATTTTTCAGTGAGTTTCTTAATCCTGAGTTCTAATTTGATTGCACTGTGGTCTGAGAGACTGTTATGATTTCCATTCTTTTGCATTTGCCAAGGAGTGCTTTACTTCCAATTATGTGGTTAATTTAAAAATAAGTGCTATGTTTTGCTGAGAAGAATGTATATTCTGTTGATTTGGGGCAGAGAGTTCTGTAGATGTCTATTAGGTCTGCTTGGTCCAGAGCTGAGTTCAAGTTCTGAATATCCTTGTTAATTTTCTGTCTCATTGATCTGTCTAATATTGACAGTGGGGTGTTAAAATCTCCCACTATTATTGTGTGGGAGTCTAAGTCCCTTTGTAGGTCTCTAAGAACTTGCTTTATGAATCTGGGTGCTCCTGTATTGGGTGCATATATATTTAGGATAGTTAGCTCTTCTTGTTGCATTGATCCCTTTACCATTATGTAATGCCCTTCTTTGTCTTTTTTTTTTTTTTTTTATCTTTGTTGGTTTAAAACCTGCTTTATCAGAGACTAGGATTGCAACCCCTACCTTTTTATGCTTTCCATTTTCTTGGTAAATATTCCTCCATCCCTTTATTTTGAGCCTATGTGTGTCTTTGCACGTGAGATGGGTCTCCTGAATACACCACACCGATGGGTCTTGACTCTTTATCCAATTTGCCAGTCTGTGCCTTTTAATTGGGGCATTTAGCCCATTTACATTTAAATTTAATATCGTTATGTGTGAATTATATCCTGTCATTGTGATGCTAGTTGGTTACTTCGCCCATTAATTGATGCAGTTTCTTCATAGTGTCGGTGGTCTTTACGTTTTGGTTTGGTTTTGCAATGGTTGGCACCAGTTTTTCCTTTCCATATTTAGTGCTTCCTTCAGGAGCTCTTGTAAGGCAGGACTGGTGGTGACAAAATCCCTCAGGCTTTGTTTGTCTGTAAAGGATTTTCTTTCTCCTTTGCTTATGAAACTTAGTTTGGCTGGATATTAAATTCTGGGTTGAAAATTCTTTTCTTTAAGAATGTTGAATATTTGCCCCCATTCTCTTCTGGCTTGTAGGGTTTCTGCAGAGAGATCTGCTGTTAGTCTGATGGGCTTCCCTTTGCGGGTAACCTGACCTTTCTCTCTGGCTGCCCTTAACATTTTTTCCTTCATTTCAACTTTGGTGAATCTGATGATTTTGTGTCTTCGGGTTGCTTTTCTCGAGGAGTATCTTTGTAGTAAAACCTTTTGTTTTTTCTCACTGGAGATACAGATATGCAGTTATTGATGATAACTAAGAAACAATCTACAGAGTATGCTTGTAAGTATGGCTATGAGCAGAGACTGTGGAAGCTCCTAGGAGTGATTTGTCAAGGTCTACCACTCTCTCGGACCACAATGCAATAAAAATAGAAATCAAAACTAAGAAAAGTGTTCAAAACCATACAATTACATGGAAATTGAACAACCTCGTCCTGAATGACTTTTGGGTAAATAATGAAATTAAGGCAGAAATCAAGAATTTCTTTGAAACTAATGAGAGCAAAGATTATAATATACCAGAATCTCTGGGACACAGCTAAGGCAGTGTTAAGAGGGAAATTTATAGCATTAACACCCACATCCAAAAGTTAGAAAGATCTCAAATTAACAACTTAACATCACAACTAAAAGAACTAGAGAACCAAGAGCAAACCAATGCCAAAGGTAGCAGAAGACAACAAATAACCAAAATTGCAGCTGAGCTGAAAGAGATTGAGACCCCAAAAAACATTCAAAAGATCAACACATCCAGGAGCTTTTTTGTTTTTTAAAATAATATTACAAAGTAGATAGACTGCTAGCTAGGCTAATAAAGAGGAAAAGAGAGAAGATCCAAATGAACATAAATTTTAAATGGCATATGAGGTATTACCCCTGACCCCATAGAAATAAAAATTAATATCAGAAATTACTATGAACACCTCTATGCAAACAAACTAGAAAATCTAGACGAAATAGATCAATTCCTGGACATTTACCCCCTCCCAAGATTGAAACAGGAAGAAACTGAATCCCTGAACAGACCAATAATGAGCTCCAACATTGAATCGGTAATAAATAGCCTATCGACCAAAAAAAAAAAAAAAAAAAAAAAGTCCAGGGCCAGATAGATGGATTCACAGCCGAATTCTACCAGATGTACAAAGAAGAGCTGGCATCATTTCTACTGAAACTATTCCAAAAGCTAAGAAGGAGGGACTCCTCTCCAAGTCATCCTATGAGGCCAGCATCATCCTGATACCAAAACCTGGCAGAGACACAACGTAAAAAGAGAAAAATTCAGGTCAATATCCTTGATGAACATTGATGCAAAAATCCTCAGCAATACTAGCAAACTGAATCCAGCAGCATATCAAAAAACATATCCACCACCATCAAGTAGACTTTTCTCTTAGATTCCAGGTTGGTTCAACATATACAAATCAATAAATGTGATTCATCACATAAACAGAACTAAAGACAAAAACCACACGATTACCTCAGTAGATGCAGGAAAGGCTTTCAACAAAATTCATTATCTCCTCAAGTTAAAAACTCAACAAACTAGGTATTGAAGGAACATACCTCAAAATAATAAGAGCCATCTGTGACAAACCCACAGCCAAAATCATATTGAATGAGGAAAAGCTGGAAGCATTCTCTTTGAAAACCAGCACAAGAGAAGGATGGCCTCTCTCACCACTCCTGTTCAACTTAGTATTGGAAATCCTGACTAGGGAAATTAGGCAAGAGAAACAAAGGGCATCCAAATAGGAAGAGAGGAAGTGAAACTATCCCTATTTGTAGATGACATGATCCTATATCTAGAAAACCCCATCATCTCAGTCCAAAACCTTCTTAAGCTGATAAACAACTTTGGCAAAGTCTCAGGATACAAAATCAATGTGTAAAAATCACTAATCACTAGTATTCCTATACACCAACAATGGTCAAGCCAAGAGCCAAATCAGGAACAAACTCCCATTTAAAATTGCCACAAAAAGAATAAAATACCTAGGAGTACAGCTAGCTAGGGAGGTAAAAGATCTCTCCAAGGAAAACTAAACTGTTCGAATAAATCAGAGATGGCACAAACTTCCCATGCTCATGGATGGCAAGAATCAATATCATAAAATGGCCATACTACCCAAAATAATTCATCAATTCAATGATATTCCTATTAAACTACTAATGAGATTCTTCATAGAACTAGAAAAAAAAGTTATTTTACAATTGATATGGAACCAAGAAAGAGCCCCCAAATTTCAAGGCAATCCTAAGCAAAATGAGCAAAGCTGGAGACATTACACTACCCAGCTTGGTAAAGCATTTTCTTACGTTTACTCTCCCTCCTTTCCTGTCTCACTTCTCCTTTTCCTTACAAGTGAGTTCCTGGAATTTCACACCCCTATAAGTGTTAGCATGTGCCTCAGGCTCTGTTTTCTAGGCAACCCAAGCTAAAATGATAAAATATTGGTGCAATTAGTAACGTGATGAGTTGGTAGTTGAAGGACTTTGAATATTGTGCTTAGGAATTTGGATTTGGGCTTTATCCACAGGTTGTGGATAAGGAGGAGGGTATTTAGATAGAGTTCCTGGCATAATACATGGGTGAAGAAATAATCTGTACAACAAACCCCCATGACACATATTTACCTATTTAACAACCTGCACATACTGCACATGTACCACTGAACTTAAAAGTAAAAAAAAAAAGTTGCTTAGAAGCTTGTTACTTATGCTTTTGAGATTAGAGAGAAAAAATATCCACAGTGTCCTCAAAAAAGAAATATAATGAATGATGTCTTTAACATTTATATAGTAAATACAATAACATATTTAATAACATAATTTCTTATAGCTTCTTTCTTATAAGTAGGCCAAGGGCAAGATAGCATAGAAGCAACGTACTCTATATTTGTATAATATATTTAGAAATTGGCCCACTCAAGTGGCTTCTTAAAACAGCCTACACACTGTCGAAAACATACGTAGTAGAATGACCATGCCAAAGGAAACTCATTGCACCTGGGTGGTTCAGACCAATGTCTGATGGCCACTCTATAAAAAAGACATAAAAGACTGACTCACTCTACTGGCCCTTCTTCAAAAAAGAACAGGAGTCATGAGAGAACTGTAAGCTCAGGACTATTCTCAGCTTGTAAAGGGCTCTCTCCAGTCCTTGCACATAGCACCCTACATCTCAGAACCAGCAATAGGGTGTTGAATGTTTCTCACGATGCCATATCTCCAACCTTTCTTCTTTTGTCACATCTTTTTCTGACCAAACTGGGAAAGGTTCTCTGTTTTTCAGGATTCATGTGATTAGACTTAGTCAGCCCAGTTTATATAGTCAATTGCCCCATCTCAAGGTCAGTACCCTTAATCACATCTGCAAAATCCCTTCTGCCATGTAAGGTAAAATATTCATAGGTTCCAGGCATTAGGGTGTGGATATAATGGGAATGGGGGGCATTATTTTACGTACCCCAATGCCTGTTTTGATCAAGGTGTAGTAGTGGAGATAGTGAAAAGCAGGAGATTCCAGATATATTTTTTAAGGTAGAAACAGTAGAATTTGTCTATTTTGCTGAGATTACAAATGAAACAGAAAATTCAAGGATGACTCTAAGTTGTTTGGCCTGAGTAATAGGAATTATTGAATTGCCGTTAACTGAGATGAGGAAGAGTATATGAATAGGCTTGCAGGGTCTATATGTCACGATAGGTTAGGTCATGCTGTAGTAGCTAACAATTATAAAAGCTCAGTGGTTTTACAAAGGACATGACAGCCATTTTTTTAGATTTTTATAGATTTAGGGGGTACAAGTGCCATTGTCTTACATGGGTATATTGCATAGTGGTAAACTCTGGGCTTGACAGCCACCTATTTTATTTGGTCCTTGCCTCAAGGTTTAGTTTTAAAGGCCTTGTGATTCAAAGAATTTCTCAGTTTTATATTTGATAGTTGGTGGTAAAAACCACTTGCATCTTCCAATCCTGCAAGTCCCTGGAGTTTTGAATTCTATTTCCTCTCACTCCTGTTTCAAATTGGCAGAGCTCATCTCTTTCTTCAGGTACAGTGTCAAATACAGTCAATAGTAGCAGACATAATACTAACATTCTGTTTTGCAACATTTTAAGCCACAAAGCAACAAACTTATTAAGAACATTATTTATCTTTCAACTTATTGCAGGCAAACTTTTCCGCACTGCATACTGTAGATCACCATACCTTCCATACTTTGGTAACATATTTTTTTTCTTCTCACTAACTGTCCCTGAAACCAATGCTATGTGTTTTTCTATTATAGCAGAACCAACTTCTGGCACCAATTTCACTATCAGCTAGGATAGACTAGGTCATGTAGCAGCATCACACACCATAAAGTTCTAATGGCTTATAACCACAAACACTTATTTCTTGCTCACACAACTCATTCATGTCATCTTCATTCTGGAACCCACAATGATAAAATACCTACTATCTGGATTATTGTCAGTCTTGTGAGGGGGGAACAAGAGAGAACATGAAAACCATGTATTGACTCTTAAAACTATGCCTAGAAATGACACATATCACTTCTGTTTGTATTTCTTTCGCCAAGAATAAGGCACATAGCCAACTCTATGTCATCAGGATGAAGAGTATCATCCTCTGCCAGATTGGATTAGTAAATACTTACAAACAATAAAATAGTCTAATACAGGAGACCAGCTCAAGTGTTTGGATTTGGGTATATTATGTTTGAACTATCTCTTAGATGTCCAAGTGGAGATATAAAGTAAGAATTTGCATTTGAAAGTTTGGAGCTCAGAAGAGATAGAAACTTTAAGAATCAAGAACATATGTAAAGTAGTTAAAATCAGGAGAGTGGAGTGACTACGATCATTAAAGAAATGAGTACATCTAGAGAAGAGAAGAGATCTACCATCATTTAGAAGTGAAGTAAAAAGAAAGTAAAAATTTAAAAATAAATGGGGGAGAAATTGTCAGTAAGTTAGAGGAAAAACTGGGGATATATGATGTCCTGAAAGCCAAGCAAAGAAATTATTTCAGTGATGAGGCAGTGATCATCTTTGTCATGTTGCCAATAGGTCAAGTAAGAAAAAGACTGAAAATTGACCATTGGCTTCATTTGTGTGGATACCACTGGTGATCTGGAAACAGTTTTTGTGGGGCAGTGGGTATGGAAATCTGATTAGACTATACTTAAAGACAGAGTGAGAGAAAAAGAATTAATGATAGTTAAAAATTGGATAATAGGTAAATAGGGCCAAGAGAGGGGTTTTTTAAAAAGAAAAAAAAAAAGAAAAGAAATGTGAATGGTATCAGCATGTTTGTGTGTTAAAAAAAGAACTACTCTAAAATGAGTTAGAGATGTTAGTGATGATACAGCACAGATAGAGGAGAATCACTGGAATAAGGTCTTTGAGCAAGTGAGAGAATATGGGACCCAGTTACAAGTTGAAGCTTCGGTCTTAGCTAGAATCATAGACAGTCCATTCTTAGTAACAGTAGAAAACATTGAGCATATGATACAAATGCTAGTACACAGATAAATGTGTTGGTGAGAGCTTATTGAAGTTCTTTATTGATTTCTTCTATGTAATCAATGAAACAAGTATCAAAGTCATCTGAGACCAAGAGGAAGAAAGTGTTGGAAGGCTGGAAATACTGGAAAATGTATGAAATTGTCCTATGAGAGGACAGTAGAGAGAAGAAACTAGGGGAAATATAATTTAGTAACCAGATAGCATTAAGAACCCTTCTGAGGCCAATAATCATAAATTTAAAGACCAGTCAGTATGGATGTATGTTTTGCTCCAGCCATATTCACATATAGAAGTAAAGCCATGGAATAGGTGAAAAACTGAATTTAACTATGGTTGGAGTTTTGCCATGTGAGCCAAGTTGCAATGAGCTATGCTCACCCCACTGTACTCTATCTAGCCCAGGTGACAGAGTGAGGCCCTGCCTCTAAATCATAATAACAATAATAAATGTAAAATGCTTGACACATACCATTTCTGAATGCCTGTTATTATTGTTGTTATTGTTATTATCCTTATCTCAAACTGAACTGGCCTTTGGCATTTCTTACTTAGAGATTGCTTTTGATAGTTTTGGAGTGAGGGGAGAGATGAGACTTAGAATCAGAAAAGCCTGTGAGGTGATGAAGAGAAATGGCAATTTCTTTTCCCAGCCTTCATGTACTAATTCTTCTCTTTACCTCACACTATATTTATGACATTAAACTGACATGGTTGAAAGTCAGAAGGTACATCAGCACCGTGTTCTATAAGAAGTGATCTCTTGATAAAGTTCATGCATAAAGTGTTGACATTGTGACAAATGTAAAAGCCTGTCTCAGCCAAAAGCCCTATCCCAGGTAGTTTGACATACTCCTTATTAGTTATTACACGTTTATCCCCAAGAGCTGATAATGCCAAGGGCTGAGAGCCTGGGACACTTGGACATAACCTGCTCCAAGCTCAATTCCAGTTATCCTTGAAAGAGGGGTGTGGTAGGGTTGTCCCAGAGTGACAGCTTCAGCTGGTTTCCTGTTCCACTCTTCTGCCCCAGAGTTTCTTTCTTGTGGTGAAGAGAAGGAGGAAGACAGCAGGATGTTCATGGAAACCCTGCTGGCTGAAGTGGACAGAATGGTGTTCGGACACTCTTCACCTCCAAACCTTCTGCTTTACTTTTACGATAATATTCCCATGAGTAAGGTAATCAGGCCATCTGGCACACTGATCCCCCATCTCCTGCACCCCAGACTGCTTCAGGCCCTTTGTTTTGAGTTCTTGGACTGCTCGGTGAACAGGACCAGGAGGGGACATAAATTTTGGGTTGTTAATACCAGCTAACTATGTGACCGTGTCATTTCCCCTAGTTGGGCTTCAGTTTGGGAGAAAGGGTAGGCAAGATACCAAGGGAATTCTATGATCTCATGGGAACCCAAGAACCCAGTGGTGCAAATAATGTAATCATTTGAATAAAAAGTTTGAAAATAAGTATTGAGAAACTACCATGTTGATCAATTTCAATTTAAATGGCTGCCTCGGAATAATGTGGATAAAATGCACAGCATTGACTTTACCTTGGTTCCCTGAGCCCTAACATTCTTAATTTAGATAGCACATTGATATTGTTCTTGAGAAATACTAGATTACAAAAAAATTCGAATTCAATGAAAAAAATAAATAATTTAAAACTTATATTTTATATTGTTCCCAGGAACTTCTTCATTTTCTGATTAAAAACTATTACCCTTGAGTGATTATATTTATCCTCACTAATGATTTGAAGGAGTTATTTGATTTATTTTTTGGTCAGGGTTGCTGTAATGTTGAACTTTTTTGTGGGGCAAAGAGTGCATATAAAAACTTCCAAAAGTGTTTGTTTATTAGGCATTTTTGTTTGATCAAAATATTGGGAAATCATGACGATGGATGATAAAAATCTTAGTTTAAAAGCAATGGGCCACCTGCACACATCAACTGTGGTCAATGTCAAATGACTGCCCCATGTGAGAATAAGCATAAGAGGCCTAACCGGAGGTCTGGAACCTGTAGCATCTGTGTTAAGTTTCCTTCCTGGACTTAGCCCCTACATGGTATAACAGCCAACCCTTATGTAGATCCTTTCAGCGTCATCTATCTCCAGGGCCACCTATTCCGCCCCAGTCACTCTGTGTTGATGGACATCATGGGAGACCCTTACCACCGGGAATCTCTGGCTTCTTCCACCACTTTTAGACTTAAATATGCCTTCACATAGTCATGCATAGGATCTACCTTCCCCAGCTGTGGCTGAAGGGGCTATGTGATACAACTCAGAACGGGGAGGCTGTTAATTCCCTATGAAATTAGGGTGTGAATTTTAACAAGTTGGGTTAGAAGATAAGAGAAAACTGGTTGATGAATTCCCAGTCTGGCACCCCATCACACTGTTTAGAGATAGTAGATTCATAATCTCTCTAAACATATCCAACATGAGTGAGCAATTGACTGTATTTTTACAAAGCTTTGGCCAGCTTGTTAATGCATGCTCTTACATTTGCTCTCCCTCCTTTCCTGTCTTACTCCTTCTTTTCCTTACAAGTGATTACCTTGAATTTCATACCCCTAAAAGTGTTAGCATGTACCTCAGGCTCTGTTTTCTAGGTAACACAAGCTAAAACAGAAAAAATATCAGTGCAATTAGTAACATGATGCGTTGGTAGTTGAAGGGCTTTGAATATTGTGCTTGGGAATTTTGATTTGGGCTTTATCCACATGTTGTGGATACTGAAGAGGGTTGTTGGATAGGGTTCTTGGCTGCAAGCAGCAGAAACCAGCTCTGACTTAAGCAAAAAAGGAGATTTATTTGAGAAATATTATAGAAGTCCTCAGGATGGAAGGTAGGACTTGGGAGGGATAGGTGTGAAGACAGTACTGGAAAACTAGGTGGTGGAACTCCTGGACCCTCTCTTTAAAAACTATCATCAAATCAACTTCCTGCAAATTAGAAGTGGACCAGGTATGAATCAGTCATTGTCAAGATTCGAGAGTGAAATAAAGGGGAAATAAAGTGTAAAAAGAAGATTGAAGATGTTGGAGAAAAGAGGAACTGGTGAAGGAGTTCTTCCGTAGGCAGTTGGGAGAGGTGGTAACTGAGACTGTGAAGCCTTTAGAAAGAAGTGGGATATATTGTCTTCCTAAATGGGAGAGAAAGAAGATTATGATTTTAAACACAAAAATTATCTGAGATGGTGAGAAGTAGTAGGTGAGGGAATGTGTTCATGTGCTCCCTCTGCTGTGTGATTATATTATTTACTTCACTTCTGTTATTCAGTTTCTTCATATTTTAAAAGAGGGTTTCAGACCCAAAAGTCTTTTTCTACCTAAATAAGCTATAATTCTGTCTCCTTTGGTGGTAGAAAGGGTGAAGAGTGGGTTGCGGGGACTCTTTGGTCTATCTTGGGTAGATGGAGCTCTTTAGGTTTCTCCATTTGCACCAACATTTCTCAGACATTTTCCTCCAAAGTTGTGCCATCTTAGACAATATTTGTGTAAATGGATGGATTAGGCTGTGATTCTTCCATATCAACAAGGAGGGACATTTTCACTATTGAAATCACTTGTCTTCTCTTCAATTTGCCTCTCCCTACAGGAAGATGCTCTCCTGGTACCTGACCATCTTACCAAGAATGAAATACACTGAAGCCTGGTATAGAAAACTGGGAGATGTAGTAACAGAATACCTCCCCATTGTATTGTCAGGATTAGTCATATGACTTGCCTTAACAATGAATTGTTAGCAGAAATGATGTAAATCACCTTTGGTAGAAACTTTAGGAGCCCATTTGAAGCTCTTTTTTCCTTCTGCCATGGTGACTGGAAACATTCTCCAATAGTGGTTGCTCCTTCAGCCTGAGACTTAAAGTGAGGATAATTGCAATGCAGGGTATAGCCCCAAGCCAACCTTCTAGAATTGTTACAAAAGCGAGAAATCAACCTTTAGGCTACAAGGACTTGAGGATTGTTTATTAGTGTGGTGTTCCCTAGATTGTCCTAATTGACACAAGGCCTCAATACTCTTCTATTGAGTGTAGAATTGTTTAAGCCACCAAAAACCAAAGAGATGCTGGTGGTGCACACCCCCATGGCTTCTTTAATTGCGACATAGCATGATACAGTTACAAAGACTATTATGCCTTTAGCTTCATTTTCCCCTCCCCTTCCATTGTTCTTTTTCTATCTTGCTACTGTGCCTCTTTATAATGTTGAAAATGTTTCTTTTCTTTTGTAGGAAAGAAATCACCCATGCTTGGCCCAAAGATCCACATATTATCTCTTTCATTGTAGGCATCGAGACATTTTTTAAGCACATATTATTCAACAAATGATATTCTCAGTTTCAGTAGATAATAAAAAAGAAAAAGCCCAATGCACATTCTATTCCTGTAGGAACAGACAACCAGTGATTTATTTTATCATAATAAAAAGTATTTATGCCATGATTCATATCTTTAATGCAGTGTCATTATTCTGTGGCTGTGCTAACTGTAGAGGAAGAGTTGTTTATAGTCACAGACAGAGCGTCAGACTGAGACCCAAGAGTTATTCCAAGAATGGTGACAAGAACAGAGTGTGTTAGAAGGAGCTGCCCAGCTGGGAGGAGGATTGTGTGAAGTAGAAGTAACCTAAATATTCTATTATCTTCTGTGCTTTTCTTCTCTCCAGGGAGAATTTCTTTGTTCTGGTCTTTATTGAAGTCCCTAGTTCCTTCACATTCCACTCTTTAATGATAATTTTTTTGAACATCCAAGTTTGTAATGGAATCTCTCTCCACAAATTTCGCTGGGATTTCCACAGAAGAAGGTGTACACATAGCTAGCTTAAGAATATATGCGCCAGTATGCGGTGGTCCAGACCAATCACAGAACACTAGTGCACAGTGTATAGTCTGGCCATTTGACTAATACTAATAAAGCCTTATTTTTCTCTTTTCCTGAGACAGAACAATTATAACGCTGGGATAATGCTAGGGAACTTGATTTTCTTTTAGAAAGTTATACTTTTTCAAATGGTAACATAAGCAAACACCCATATATTCATGTCCCAGATTTAAAAACTCTTAATAATTTTTATATTTCCTTGTAGCCTTTGTGTGTATGCTTTTTTAAAAAAAGAGCAGAAGTTATATAGATGTATTCTTTTTTCAGGTTTAAAGGTTTTTTAACTTTTATTTTGGGTTCAGGGATACATGCGTAAGTTTGTTATATAGGTAAACTGCATGTTGTGGAGGTTTGGCGTATTGATTATTTCATCACCCAGCTAATAAGCATAGTACTCAATAGGTAGTTTTTTGATCCTCACCCTCCTGCCACCCTCCATCCTCCACCCTCCACCCTCAAGTTGGCCCCATGTCTGTTGCTCCCTTCTTTGTGTCCTTATATACTCAATGTTTGGCTCCCACTTGTAAGTGAGAATATACAGTATTTGGTTTTCTGTTCCTGTGTTAGTCCACTTAGGATAAAGGCCTCCAGCTCCTTCCATGCTCCTGCAAAGGACATGATCTCATTTTTTTCTATGGCTGCATAGTATTCCATGGTGTGTATGTACCACATTTTCTTTATCCAGTCTACCATAGATGGGCATTTAGGTTGATTCCATGTCTTTGGTTATTGTGAGTAGTGCCATAATGAACATACACATGCCTGTGTCTTTATGATGGAGTGATTTATAGTCCTTTGGGCATATACCCATTAATGGGATTGCTGAGTCTAATGGTAGTTCCGTTTTAAGTTCTTTGAGAAATCTCCAGACTGCTTTCCACAATGGTTGAACTAATTTACACTCTCTCCAACAGTGTATAAGTGTTTCCTTTTTTTCCATAGCCTCACTACCATCTGTTGTTTTCTGACCTTTTAAGAGTAGACATGCCAATGGGTGTGAGATCATATCTTATTGTGATTTTGATTTGCGTTTCTCTAATGATCATTGATACTGAGCTTTTTTTTTATATATATAGTTGTTGGCTACATGTATTTCTTCTTTTAAAAGTGTCTGTTCATGTCCTCTGCCCACTTTTTAATGGAGCTGTTTGTTTTTCTCTCGTAAATTTAAGTTCCTTATAGACTTTTGTCAGATGCATAGTTTGCAAAAATTTTCTCCCATTCTGCATGTTTATTCTTTTGATAGTTTCTTTTGCTGTGCATAAGGTCTTTAGTTTAATTAGGTCCTATTTCTCAATTTTAGTTTTTATTGCAATTGCTTTTGGTGTTTCCATTGTGAAGTCTTTGCCAGGTTCTTTCTTTTTAATATATAAGATATAAAAACTCCCCTTTGACTGTATTTCCAGACCATTGCTCTCTCCCTGTTCCTCAGAGACAACCACTATGATGAGTTTGATATTCATCCTTTTAATACTTTTACATATAGCAGTAGAAATTTAGAAACAAGATGTAATATTTCTGAGTTTTGAAAAACTATATATATATAGAATTGTTCTATACATTTCATTCTGCAATTTGTTTTTTAAATTTAACATTAAGTGTTTTAGAGCTATTCTTACTGATTCATACAGCTCTGATCTATTTCTTTTAGCTGGATAGCAATCCATTTCATGAAAATTTCGTATTTTATCTGTTCCTTTAATGATGGATGTTTGGATTATTCTTAATTTTTTTTTTTTTTTTTTTTTTTTTTTTTTTTTTTTTTTTTTGCTATTCCTGACAATGCTGTAATAAACATCCATTTATGTGTCTTCTTGTATACATAGTCAAATGTTTCTCTGGGGTGTACACCCAGAAGGGGAAATGTTAGTTTGTAGGATTGACACCTTTCTCATTTTAGTAGATACTGTTACATTCCTCTCCCAAGTGGCTGTTTCAATTTATATACCCAAAAGCATGGTATGAGATTATCTGTTTAGTCATCCTCCTCTATACTGGTGATTGTCACACTTTTTAATTATGATTAGTCTGATGAGTAAAAGACTCTCTCTCATTGTAGTTTTAATTTACATTTCCCTGATTACTGGTGAGATTGAATTTCTTTTCTTTTCATATGTTTATTGACCATTTATGTTTCCTCTGGATCCATTTTATGCTAACGTTATCTCTGCTGATTTTTTCCTATATACAGAAAAAGTACACTCAAAAGCATTTATGCGTAAAAAGAAGCTGGAGGAAGAGGGAAAACCATTTCCAGCATTGTTTACTAGAGCAGTTTTCTTTAATCTACCTGAATAAGATGACTTCATTGTGCAACTTCATTTTAGGAAGAAGAGACTATGGTATCACATTCATTTACTGCATAGATGTTATCTAATCACAAAGCACCTTCAAAACCGATACAAATTCTATGCAACTTCCTTCAAAATTAACACATTAGCATGCTTTAAGTAAACATCAGTGTGTAATAGCTAAAACATGGGTTTTGGAGTTAGAAGGAATTGGCTTCCTATTTCAGTTCTGCCAGTTTCTACCTAGAAGGAACTTGGGGAGACCATTTAGTGTCTCAAAATCATTAGTATATTTTCTCGGACTTTTTATAATTACAGTGAAGCGTTGACAGTGGTAGAAGTGAGTGAATTATCCATCCGCTTCCTTGTTATAATTCCTGGCATTTTCATGACAATTATACAGCCTGGCTTCACAGTCTTGAATTTTTCTTTCAGACACTGTCTCCTTGCTACTTCCTTGACCTATTAGTATGGTCTCACATAGAACCAGGTTATTACTTATGATCCACCTCCAGGAACCCCAACTACAAGCTTTTTCTTTCTGGCCATGCTGCTCTTTCATTTCTGATCCTTCACTTCCCTTGTTACATTATCTTCCATCCCACTAGCCCTACCCTATCTTCACAGCAAAAGAAACTTTCTTCTTTTGCATAGTTTGCAAAAATTTTCTCCCATTCTGCATGTTTATTCTTTTGATAGTTTCTTTTGCTGCTTGTCTAGCAGTCTAAAACCTTGTTCGACAATGTCTTCTCTCTCCAGGGCTCCTCTGGTCCTTCCATTGCATCCACCTGGTAAGTCCTCAGTCCCAAACACACCTGCTGTGAGTTTTCTCTGCTCTTCCCATCATGAGCTATTCAGCACCAGGATAATTAGATTAAATACAGCAGTGGTTCTCCAAACATGGGTCCTGGACCAGCAGCATCCACATCACCTAAGAACTTATTAAAAGTATACATTATTGAACCCCACCCAAGATCTACTGATTTAGAAATTGTGGGCTGGGACCCAGTAATCTGTGTTCAACATGCCCTCCAGGTGACGTACTACACCTTCTTGACCTCAGCTGAGGTTTCTTGACAAATCTTCTATTGACTCTTCAGTTGAATGCCTGCCAAAATTTTCAAACTGAAGTGCAGATTCCCCAATGTTAACAATTCTAATTTAGTATATCTTAGTGCAACTCAGGAATCTGCATTTCTAATATGCATTCCATGAGTTCTGATTCAGGAGGGCCTGTGGACCACACCGTGGCAAACATTGGGGAAAAAATAACCCTCATGGTAGTCTTCTATTAGCACTAACCTCAATCCATCTCTCTTCCATTTGAAAAGGACACGGCCTCGCTATTGAGCTCAGGGAGTTGAAAGCTCAATCCGATTCTTTCCTCCCTCCTCTGATAACTCATTCAATTACTTCCCATTTATGTTCCCCCACATACGGAATTCTGTTTTATGCTTAAAAACGTTTCCATGACATTGTTACACCTTTGGAGTCTAATTTTATTTTATTCCTTTTCTTCATTAAGTATTTGAAAGAGTGAAGTAACCATACGACTTACATATCTTCATGCTCACACTCACTCCTACCACCGTCAACACTTTACTGAAATTATTCTCTTGACGTTTTCTAAGGACTTCAAAATTGTCCAATCAAATGACCTTGTCAGTTTACCTCCTCCTCTCCCATTCTAAAATTTTATTCCGATGACCACCCTCTCTTATTAAAACTCTCCCTTCGACTGGCTTCCCATGACAACAACTTCTCTCAGTTTCCCTTCTATGGCTCAGATTTCCCCTTCTCTTTCTCTGTTTTGTGCCTTCCATCCCTCCAATTCTCTCAATGAAGAATGTGTTTTCCTTGCTCTTCTCTTTTCTTTTTCACATGTGCTAATCATTTTTTTCACTTTCAATTGAGCTGTAATTTACATACGATAAAATTCAGCATTTAAAAAATGCAATTCAATAGATTTTGTTATATTCACAGAGTTGTGCAACCACCATCACAGTGTACTTTCAGAATATTTTTATCACCTCCCTCCTGCCCCCTCAAAGAACCCACCCTGTACCCATTAGCAGCCACTTCCTATTCCTCCCTCCCTGCAGCCTCTGGCAACCACTAATCTTTTGTCTCTATGGATTTGCTTATTTGAGACATTTCATATAAATGGAATCATACAATATGTGGCCTTTTGTGTCTGGCTTCCTTCACTTAGCATGATGCTCTCAAGAGAGATCCATGTTGTGTCATGCATCAGAATTTCATTCTTTTTATGTCCAAACAATATTTCATTGTATAGTTATATCATATTTTGTCCTTTCATTAGTTGATGGAAATTTGATTTGTTTCCACCTTTTCACTATCATAAATATTGCTACCATGAAATTTTGTCTACAAGTTTCTGTGTAGACATATGTTTTCAATTCTTTTGTATATATGCCTAGGAGTTCAGTTGCTAGGTTATATTTTAGCTCAATGTTTAAGTTTTTAAGGAACTGCCAAACCATTTTCCAAAGCAACTGCATCATTTTGCATTCCTACCAGCAGTGCATGAAGATTCTGGTTTCTCCACATCCTTACCAACACTTGTTATTGTTTTTATTTTTTAATTATAGCCACCCTAATGGGTGTGAAGTGGCATAATTTTGTGATTGTGGTTTGCATTTCCTTAATGACTAATGATGTTGATAATCTTTTCATGTGCTTATTGGCTATTTGTATATCTTCTTTGAAAAATATATATTCTAATTTTTGCCCATTTTAAAATTGGACTTTCTTTCTTTCTTTCTTTCTTTCTTTCTTTCTTTCTTTCTTTCTTTCTTTCTTTCTTTCTTTCTTTCTTTCTTTCTTTCTTTCTTTCTTTCTTTCCTTTTTGTTGTCAGAGCTCTGTGTATTCTGGATACTACTCCAGTATTAGATTTATGTGATTTGCAAATATATTCTCTCTTCTTCTATGGGTTGTCTTTTTACTTTCTTGGTAGTATCCGTTGTGTGTAAATGTTTTTAATTTTGATGAAGTCTAAGTTATCTATTTTTTCTTTCCGTGTTTATGCTTTTGATGTCATATCTAAGATTCCACTGGCAAATTGAGGTCATTCTTTAGAAGGCTGTGTATGCTCTGAATCAGCATCCAATATATGGTAGTGTTTCTCCCCTATCCAGGATTCATGGGTCCAGGAATCAAGGGGTAGAAGGGGAAGTGGCACCACTCACCATCAACCCTAGTGACCCACTAGGAAAATTTTTGCTTCCTGTTCCTGCGACATTATGTTCTGCTGGCCAAGAGGTCTTAGTTTCAGAGGGAGGCCACCAAGAGACACAACAATGATTCCATTAAACTGGAAGTTAAGATTGCTACCTGGCCACTTTGGGCTCCTCCTGCCTCTAAGTCAACAGGCTAAGAAGGGAGTTACAGTACTGGTTGGGGTGATTGACCTGGACTATCAAGATGAAACCAGATGACTACTACACAATGGAGGTAAGGAAGAGTATGTGTGGAATACAGGAGATCCATTTGGGTGTCTCTTAGTATTACCATACCCTGTGATTAAGATCAATGGGAAACTACAACAACCCAATCCAGGCAGGACTACAAGTGTTACAGACCCTTCAGGAATGAAGGTTTGGGTCACTCCACCAGGTAAAAAACCATGACCAACTGAGGTGCTTGCTGAAAGCAAGGAAATAC
The DNA here is from genome assembly GCF_007565055.1 of Rhinopithecus roxellana. Classification (NCBI taxonomy): domain Eukaryota; kingdom Metazoa; phylum Chordata; class Mammalia; order Primates; family Cercopithecidae; genus Rhinopithecus; species Rhinopithecus roxellana. The sequence goes on along the minus strand of NC_044555.1, from coordinate 32,494,132 downwards.
AGAATGGGTAGTAGAAGAAGGTAGTTATCAACACCAGCTACGACCATGAGACCAATTGCAAAAACAAAGACTGTAATTGTCATGAGTATGTATATATCTATACTAAGAAAATTCCTTGTTTTATCTCCTTTCTTTTTCCTTTATCATGTGACGTAAGATTTATTGACTTCATATTAGCATTTAAATGTTAACTTCATGTAATAGCATTTAGGTTAAGTATTAATGTGCTTCCAGTTGTATGAAGGGTAGCTGTACTATGTTAGGTGTAATTAGGACCTTATTATTGTCTTTATTTGGAGATTAAGTATGATTTCAGGAGATGCATATGAGTTCAAGTTGACAAGGGGTAGACTTGTGATGGTTAATATTAGGTGTCAACTTGATTGGATTGTAGGGTGCCTAGATAGTTGGTAAAGTATTGTTTCTGGGTGTGTCTGTGAGGGTGTTGCCAGAGGAGATTGACATTTGAGTCAGCGGACCGGGAAAGGAAGACCCACCCTCAGTGTGGGTGGGCACCATCCAATAGGCTGCCAGCACTGGTAGAACAAAGCAAGTGGGAGAAGGTGGGCTAAGCTGGCTTGCTGAGTCTTCTGTCTTTCATCTTTTTCCCGTGCTGGATGCTTCCTTCCATTTCTCCTGCCCTTGAACATCAGACCCCAGGTTCTTCAGCTTTTGGACTCTTGGACTTACACCAGTGGTTTGCCGGGGGCTCTCAGGCCTTTGGCCACAGACTGAAGGCTGCACTATTGGCTTCCCTGCTTTTGAGGTTTTTTGGAGTCAAACTGAGCAACTGCTGACTTCTTTCTTCCCCAGCTTGTAGAAGGCCTATCGTGCCTATCGTGGGACTTGGACTTGTGGTAGTGTGAGCCAATTCTCCCTGATAAATTTCCCAATAGGAGATATATATATATATATATATATATGATATATAGGAGATATATATATATAGGAGATATATATATATCTCCTATTAGTTCTGTCCCTCTAGAGAACCCTGGCTAATACAGTTTTACCCCTATATTTTCTTCTAAGATTATTAAAGCTGTAGCTTACAGCTAGGTCTTTTATCCATTTTGAATTAATTTTTGTCTATGCTGTGAAGGACCCAATTTCTTTTTTTTTTTCTTTTTTTTTTTTTTTTTGCATCTAGATATCCAATTGTACCAGCACTATTTGTTGAAAAGACTATTCTTTCCTCATTAAACTATTCTGGAACCTTTGTTGAAAATCAATTGATCATAAATGTAAGAGTTTATTTATTGACTTTTAATTCTACTTCATTGATCTCTATCTCTATTCTTATGCTAGTACCATGCTGTCTTGATTACTAGTAGCTTTCTGATTGATTTTGAAATAGAAATGTGTGAGTTCTCAAACTTCAGCTTTTTCAAAATTGTTTTGGCTATTCTGGATCCCTTGTAATTCCATGATAACATTAGGATTAACTTCTCGATCTCTGTAAAATATCCAAGTGGAATTTTGTTAGGGATTGTACTGAATCTGTGGATCAGTTTGGGGAGTAGTGCCATTTTAACAATATTATGTTTTCTAATCAAGGAACATGGAGTGTCTTTCCATTTATTTACATCTTTAATTTCCTTTAATAATGCTTTGTATTTTTCAGTGTGAAGTCTTGTACTTCTATGGTGAAAGCTATTTCTAAGTATTTTGTTCTTTTTGATGCTCTTATAAATGGAATTGTCTTAATTTTGTTTCCCAGTTGTTCATCGCTAGTGCATAGAAATATAGTTGACTTTTTTAGACTTTGCTATAACTGCTTTTTGGATATTGATCTTGTATTCTGCAACATAGCTGAATTCATTTATTAGTTCTAATAGGTTTTGTTGTGAATTTCTTAGGATCTTCTGTGTACAAGATCATGTCGTATGTAAATACATATAGTTTTACTTCTTTTTTTTCAATCTGGATTGCTTTTATTTTTTTTTCTGTCTAATTGGCCTGTCTAAAGTCTCCAGCACAATATTAAATATAAGTGGCAAGATCAGACATCCTTGTCTTGTTCTTGATCTTAGGGGGGAAACTTTCCATTTTTTGCCTTTAAGTATGTATTAGCTGTGTGTTTTTCCTAGGTGCGCTTTATCAGGTTGAGTAAACTCCCTTCTATTTCTAGTTTGCTCAGTGATTTTATCTTGAAGTTGTGTTTAATTTTGTCAAATGCGTTTTCTGTATCTATTGAGACAATCATGTAGGTTTTAAAAAATCCTTTATTCTATTAATACAGTGTATCACATTGATTTCTTTTTGTATGTCGAATTAACCTTACATTTATAGAATAAATCCCACTTGGCCATGGTGTATAATCCCTTTTATATGTTGTTGGATTCCATTTGCTAGGATTTTGTTGAGACTTTTGCATCTATAAGCATAAAGGATGTTAATCTGTAGTTTTCTTGTCATGACTGCCTGGTTTGGGTATCTGGATAATACTGGCAATATAGAATAAGTTGGAAAATATTCCCTCCTCTTCTATTGCTTCAGAAGTTTATGAAGTTTGGTGTTAATTTTTCTTTAAATATTTGGTGCAGTTCACCAGTAAAGCCATCTAGGAAAGGGCTTTTCTTTGTGGGAAGTTTATTTTTATTAATAGTTCCATTTCTTGATTACAGATATATTCAAATTTTATATTTCTTTTTGAGTCAATTTTGTAGTTTGTTTCTTTCTCAGAATTTGTCCGTTTCATTTATGTGATTTATTGACATACTATTGTTTATAGTATTCCCATATAGTTCTTTTTATTTTGGCCATGTAAGTTCCCCCTTTCCTTCCTGATTTTAAGGATTTGAGTCTCCTCTCTTTTATCTTTGGTCAGTATAGCTAATGGTTTGTTAATTTGGTTAATTGTTTCAAAGAACCAATTTTGATTTGATTGATTTTATTCATTGGTTTTCTATTATGTATTTCATTAAGTTTTGCTCTAATCATTATTATTTCCTTCCTTTTCGTTGTTCTGGGTTTAAGTTGCTTTTCCTTTTCTAGTGTCTTAAGGTGGACATTTAGGCAACAGAGTTGCTATCTTTTTTCATTTTTAATATAAATATTTACAGCTGTAAATTTTCCTATAAGCAGTGTTTTCACTGCATTTCATATGTTTCGGTGTGTGTATTTTTGTTTTCATTCATCTCAAAGTATTTTTGAATTTCCCTGGGATTTCTTCTTTGACCCATTTGTTATTTAAGAGGATGTCTTTGGGTCTCCATATAGTTGTAATTTTCCCAAATTTCCTGTTGCTTTCTAATTTCATTTCACTATGCTTGAAACACATACGTTGTATAAATTTCATTCACTTAAATTTACTAAGATTTGTTTTATGGCCTAATGTATGGTCTATCCTGGATAATGTTTCATGTGCACCTGAGGAGAATGTGTATTCTGCTGCTGTTGGATGAAGTGTACTAGAGATGTCTTTTAGGTCTGGCTGATTTATAGTGTTGCTCAAGTCTTCTATTTCCTTGTGGATTTTCTGATACCTGTTCTGTTTTTGAAAGTGGGTATTGAAGTCTCCAAATTTAATTTTTATATTATCTATTTCTCTCTTCAATGCTGTGAAGTTTTCCTTCACACATTTTAGGACTCTGTTCCTACATGCATACCTGCTTAGAATTATTTTGTCTTCTTGATGAATTAAGCCTTTTATCCTTATATAATGTCCTTTCTTGTCTTTAGTAACAAATTTGTTATCTTAACTCTATTTTGTCTATTAGCATAGCTATTTCATCTCTCATCTAGTTACTGTTTGCATGGTATTTTTTTTTTCCATCTATTTACTTTCAACTTTTTTATATCTTTAAATCTAAAGTGTGGTTGTAAAGCATGGACATAATCAGCCATCTCAACAGAAGCCATGAATAGAGATTGGACCATTCAGCAGAAATACTGCCATATGAGACTAAAGAAAACAAAGAAAATGTCATAAAGTAAAGGAAGACTGTTGGACTTCTTAGACCTTATAGAACTGGACCATAGAGCTATTTCTATCTCTTTTGATATTCTCCGTTTGGTCAGACATCATTCTCATATTTCCTCTAGTTCTTTAGAAGTGGTTTCCTTTGGTTCTTTGAACATGTTTAAAATAGTTTATTTAAAATTTTGTCTAACAAGTCTAATGTCTGGTTTCCTCAAGTATAGCTTCTATTCACTGCTTCTTTTCTTGCATATGGGCTATATTTTCATAGTTCTTCTTATGTCACATATTTTTTGTTGAAAACTGGACAGTTTAAAGTAACAAATTGTGGCAACTCTCAAAATAAGATTGTGCCCTCTCCCTAGGGTTTCTTGTTGCTGCTACTTGTAGCTGTTATTATATATTTCCTTAGTGACTTTTATGAATTGATTCTGTAAAGTTTGTATTCTAATGTTTGGCCATAAAAGTTTCTGTTCTGTTAGCTTAGTGGTCAGTTAATTATTGGACTGAGATTTCCTTAAATATCTGAAACCAGTAATTCTCCCAGTCTTTGCAGAAAGGCCCTGTATGTGTTTTGGCCCATGCCAGCAACACTCAGGAAATTTACAACCCTATCATAGCCTTTACTTCCTGCTTATGCAAAACCTCAATGTCAGCTAACTGTGAGTGCTTAGAGCCTTCTCAGGCTCTTTCCTGTATATAAACATAGCCTTGGGAATGCCCACAGCTCTATGTATGTGCACGACCTTCTTGGATTCCTGGGAATGTAGTGGATCTTTACAAAGTCCTCTGTGAACATCTCATTCTCTAACAATGTCCTTTGTTGTTGTTGTTGTTGTTGTTGTTGTTGTTGTTGTTTTTGGCCTGGCTCTTGTGTGCTCCAATTGCTATCACTACTTCAGGCAGCTGCCTTGTTGAACAATTGCTGATGATTGTTTTTACAAACACCTCCAGGAATTTTTCTATACTGTCTGCACTGAGTGAAGTCTGGGTCAGGTCAAATAAAGGCAAGTCTTGCGAATGGGGGTTTACAGATAACGGCTAGATACATCAACTAATGACAGTTCTCTAAGAATGGTGTATTTAGGAGACTCCAAAAACATTCTGTCCCTTCAGTGTCTACTAGGCTATTGGGATGGGAATAGGGAAAGTTGAAATGTTCCAGAGCTTACTGCTCTTAATGAGATTTAGTTATTTTTCTTTAATAAATGCTCCTCAGATTGTTGCAACATTTTGGTTAATTTCCAGACTTCTGAAAATGTTGATTCTGACAGTTTTTGTCAGTGTTCTCATTGCTTTTATGGGGGAACTGGCATTACGGAGATCCTTACTCTGCTTTTCCTGTTGATGTCATTACTGTTAATTTAATATTGGCTGCTACATCTGTATTCCCATTTCACTTGACTTCCACCTGAATTTCCCTTGATACATACCTCAAATTTAATAAGTAGTAAATAGAACTAATAGTCTCTTTCCTCAAATTTGCTCCTGCTTCCAATGTTCCTGTTGAAGGCTTCACTGCAAGGCCAGAGAAAATTAAGCTGGCAAAGCAGATGGAGGAGTCATCACAATGGCAGTAGAATTTAATTATAATTATCTGTGTTAATCTGATGTTGCTGGATGTGAAAGGAATGAAAAGATTGTGAATTGGAAATTTAGGAATTTGGTTCACAAGATTGACACCAAAATTCCCACTGCCCGTATAATCTCAGACTCAATTGAATAATTCTTTGTGCTGTGCAATTAATTGCTTGCTCCACAGACCAGCTGAATTAGAACCCACTTCACTGAATTTCCTACACATAGTAGGTGCTCAATAAATGACTAATAACATAAAACTTAATTAAGTAAATAACATAAAAATGTTTCTTTTATTCTCTCACTCACTCTCTTTCTCTGTCTCATAAACCAGGGATCTTGTCTCCTTCCCAGCTGGAAATTTCTCTAAAAAGTCATGAATATAATTACTTTTTAAAATATTTCATTGACATGTCAACCTGAATTATATATCAAAGAGCGTCCAAATGAGAGTTTGGTATGAGATATAAGACCTAACATGATTTCATGCCTCCTTGTGGGCATTTAATAAATATTAATTGTGCTGGGAATCAATCTAGCAAATGATGGCTGAATCTGTTATTGCCCATCTTTTACATTTCATACCTGTATACTCAACACAGAACACTGGAAATCAAGGACTGGCATTCACCACAATGAAGTAAACAACAAAATTATTAGCAGGGAACATGGCCCATGGAGCTGACTTAAAATAGTAAAGTCCTTCATTTAGGCCTTTAAGAAAAAAATGGCACTGAAAGTCTCAGGACAGGCCCACATGACATAAGCATAGCTAAACTATTTTTATGGTGGAAGATTTTTACTGTTTCCATGTGCATGAATGTGTGCATGCATATGAGAGAGAGAAAAAAAGAGACAAGAGGAAATTGTGTAGATGTATCTGAATATGTTATATTCTCTGTTCCTCAAGCTGAAAGCTTTATACAGTAAGACAACAACGGAATGTAAAAATGAAATAAAAATTCATTAATAGATGCCTACAAGAAATATTTCAAAGATTTAAACATTATGCATAATTATTTTCCTTACAATTAAATAAAAAATAAATATACGTATTTATCTGAGTAAATACATTCTTGGACAATAGTGAGTTCTCATCATTTGTTACATGAATGAATGAATGAACAATGAATGAAAACAGTTTCTCTTAAAAATTGAATGGAAATACAATGTTGCATGTAGGTATTTAAGTAAATAACGTTTGTGTCTTTTGCAAAAATATAATCAAGTCCACTGTCTAGTGTGCTACTTAATGTCCCTTATTACAGGAAAGATATTTTTTATCAGTCTCTTATAAAAACTGAGGCTACAGTATTATGTTAACTGTCTAAAGATACAGTATTATGTTAGCTGTCTAAAGATGTCTGGCCAAGGTTCAAGTAGATTTTTTAAAAAATTTTTTAGTAAGGGATAGCTTACATATAGTAAGGTGCACATATCTAAAGGGTATACAGCTTGATGAATTTTTACCCACTTTGAGAAATGAAACATTTACATCTCAGTAGACTCCCTCATGCCCCCTCTCAGTCAATACCCTTGCCCAAAGGCAACTACTTTCCTGACTTTTTATAACACAAATGAATATTATCTGATTTTGAACTTCACATCAATGGAATTATGTAGTATTTATTCCTTTGTGTATGAATCCTATCACACCACATAATCTACATTGTTGTGTGTTGCACTAGTTTATTCTTTTTCATTGTTGTGTAGTATTCCATTATATCAATGTAACATATTATTTATTCAGTCTACTGCTAATGGACATTTGACTTGGTCTCCAGTTTTTGGCTATTTTGAATGCTACTCTATGAACATTCTTTTGTTCTATGAACATAGTGTTCTATGAACATTCTATGAACATAAACACATTTCTTTGTTGGAAATAAAACTCTGTGTCATATGATATGTGTATATTTAGCTTTAGTAGATACTACTAAAGAGTTTTTCAATGTAAATCCACCAATTTTCATTACTACTAGCAATGTATGAGAGTTCCAGTTGCTTTACATCATGCACATTACTTTTTAACATATCATTCAGGATCATAGGTCCTCTTTGTTCATTTGCATTTTATTATAAGTTATTTTTTTAATCCCATTTCTTCTAATTCTTAAATGATTTCAGTTGGTGGTGGAGGGTTCTCCCAAGTATACAGTTTTTTTTTCCAACTGAGAAGCAGTTTCCTTTTTCCATGGAAATGAAGGTACAGACGTCTACAGAATATTTCTTTGCTCTGCAGGTCTACCAATGAGAAGAAAGTGCCAACTGAAAACTTTTAGAAAATACCCAGTTTACTCAAGGAAACTAGCATGCTATTCAATAACAAATAATTGAAGACAATTGCTTAATAGAGAGAAATTGAAACAGCAGACTAATTGCCTGTTTGTGACACCCATGTGATCGACTTGGTAAGTAAAAACTCAAGAATAATGTTCAGTGTTCTCTAGAATGGGCCACAAGCCCTTCAGTGCAGATTCAGGCTCTCTCTCTCTCTCTCTGTCTCTCTCTTTATCTCTCTCTCTCTCTTCTCTCTCTCTCTTTTGCTTCTATCTTATGGCAGATCTCTCTTAGGGTCAGTAGAGCACATGCAGATTTTACACTATGCACTCTCTCTAGCTGATATCTGATAGCGAGTTTCATAGGAGTGATTGGAGAAGAAAACCAAGCACAGACTCTATCATGCTGAGTCTTCATTTATAGTTGTGGTAATTTCTATTATATTTTATAATGCTAAACACTACTTTTAATCTGGAACTTTAGGTCATTATTTCCAATGTGGCTCCTTACAGTCTAGCTCCAATGATGAATAAGTACTAGTTGTTACTGTTAGCACAATCATTATTTTTGCTTTCTTTAAACAGCATATACTATACTCAGGAGTAGATTCAGTTAATGGTTTGAAGTGCATCAGAAAAATTAGATGACATTAAAATACAGTTACTTCTGAAGAAAGCTTTTGGCACTGTATAATAGTGGAGAGGTAAAACTGTTTAACAGATTAAACATTTTTTCATGGTTCATGGAAAACTTGAAAAACAATTCTAAATTTAGAGCTATTTCTTAGACTTTTATGTTGCTCCCTTAATGTGTTTATTCTAATTGTAAATTAGACACTTATATTCTCCTTTATAAATTATATCTTGATGTATAGGATCATCAGTCCATGCACATGTGGACAGTAAAACTGGCATGGAATTGTATTTTGTGTTTTCTTTCACTCAGTCATTTAACATTTGTTCATCTATCAAATGCCACTCAGTCATGTCCCTTAGCATTGGCCCTATCATTATAATGTGGAAAATCTAGGAAGAGATCCTTTATTTTTCCTCAGGAGCCTGGTTTTTAAACAGAAGTTATATCTTCCCAGTGACCACCAGAGTCACATACTATCCAGTGGTACTCAAGTAAGAATGCTTTAAGTGGTATATTATCTTTAATACCTGTAAGTAATAAATTATGACTTTGGAAATAGTAACATTTTTTGAAGATACATACAATTTGGGCTTCAACATGCCCAGCTTGCCTATGTCCCATAAAGATCCCATTAACAGTTTATCTCATTAACAGCCATTTGTACTCATCAGCTCAGGCTGTGTTTTCCCACTGGGACATCATTTACAGTTCTCTAAACATATTTTCACAACATTCACCTGACAACATCAGCTGAGAGAAAAATCTTCAGACTGCAGAGAAACATCAGGAGGCCATGAATTCTTAATCAACACACAAAATTGTGAAAATGGTGTGTATATCTCTTTGAAAATATCCTTGGCAATAATCAATCAGGAAAAGAAACAGTAGATAGTCCAAAGACTTTGGCTCAGTCTCCCACTCCCCACTTAAGAGGAGATTTCAAGGCATTCGTGTGATGGCCAACGTTCACGAATTCTGTCTCCCTTGGGAACTGTCACTAGAGAACTTGTGGAAAGAAAAATGGTTTTAGTTTTTTGAAGTTCACGAAGAAGCAGAAACAGTCTAACCAAGAATCACCTGGTGAAAGATCTCCTTTAATGAGCAAATAAAAATGATTTTTAATTAGCACATGTACATAATTTTAAAATGAGACCACACCAAAAAAGAAATCTATTCCCTTAACTGGTAAATAAATAAATCTTCTTCACATATCCTTTAGCACATTTATTTGTGCAATAATTTACTTTTACATTTCCTTATACAGTGACCCTTAAACTTAAACCAGAGTTTCTGTATCGTACTTCACTCAGATTACATTTCATTGTACTGGAAACCTGGAGATGCCTGATACAATAACTTAGGCTGTGAATTAAATCTACAGCCACATCCCTTGGTGATGTGGTTGGTACCTATACTGGACTTCCTTGGATAGCCTTTCATTGTGGTCTAGGTCCTTGCTACTCAAGCCTACTCAGAGTGTGGTCTTCAAACCATCAGCATTAGTATCACTTGGGAACTTTGTTAGAAATTCTGGATGTCCTAACCAAATTTTATAAATCACAAAAGAAGTAAAGCAACTTTATGATAGAGGCTACAGCCCATCTAAAGGCAATGAGATGTGAGGCAATGTGGCAAAATAAATAGTTTTGATTTTATGAACACTATATCCTAGACAAGGGCAACTTTAAAAACTCCTTGATGATAAAAATAGAGCTTGATTTTTAATAGAATATTTTGTTGATAAAAGGTGGAAGGACCCTCATTGCCTCCAGAATCGTCCTCAGAATACTTCATTTTTGTTACTGACTGAATTGTTTTGCTTTTTTGTTTTATGTTCCCTCTCCATCTCCTCATGGGACAGCTCTCTCTCCTATCCCACTCCACCATGTATTTGTTTCTTCCATCTGCCTAGTGAAACTGGTGAAATTACTGTGCATCTTTTGATTTGTTCAGCCCCTTTCCTGAGGCCTGCTCCAAGCCTCCATTGTCTTTTGTCAATATGTGCAGAATGGTGGGTTAGAAAGAGTTTGGTAAAGGAGACTGCAGGTGACCATTTATCCTGCTGATTAAGAGATCTTGACTAGTTTGATGAAGAAGCACCATTAAAAACAATAGGCTCAACTTACATTTCAGGAAAGAGTAAGTAGATGTGCTTTTCTTTTTAACTTTTACTATATACAACTAGAAATTCTGAACATTATATTCAAAACAAATATAAGAATACTCTGGGCCCGGCACGGTGGCTCACGGCTGTAATCCCAGCACTTTGGGAGGCTGAGGCGGGTGGATCACCTGAGGTCAGGAGTTCGAGACCAGCTTTGCCGACATGGTGAAACCCCATCTTTACTAAAAATACAAAAAATTAGCCAGGTGTGGTGGTGTGCGCCTGTAATCCCAGCCACTCGGGAGGCTGAGCCAGGAGAATCGCTTGAACCTGGGAGGCGGAGGTTGCAGTGAGCCGAGATCGTGCCACTGCACTCCAGCCTGGGCAACAAGAGCGAAACTCCATCTTAAAAAAAAAAAAAAAAGAAAGAAAACAGAAAAAAAGAATGCTCTGCAATGTGGAGAGAAGAAGACAGTCTGGCAATGCGGAAATGCCAATGAGTACAGAAAAATAAAATCCACAGTAAAAGCCTTCTCTCTCTAGCCAAAGTATTAGAGAAAAGACAGCACATGAAGAGAGAAAAGTTTTGATAATATTTCACTCCAGACAAACATCACATATGAAACTAAGGCCCTGCCCTCACCAGCCACAGCAAAGAGTGACTAGAGAGCCAGGACTTTCATCACCACTGAGAAGTAATGAGGTCTTTCCCACATTGTCAGTGGTGGCCATGTGAGAAACACTAATGAACTGCCCCCTGCCTCTTCCAGCCAGGGTGGTATCAGCAGAGCCCTTCTGGGCAGCCAGAAGTCCCACCTCCACCCAGCAGTAATGAGGAATCCCTCCCTTTTGGGTGCCAGTGGAAGCTGAGTAGGGAATGTAGACATAAAACCCATCTGGAATTAGCAAGGTGGTACCTGTACTTCCCTTTTTGAACAGTGTGAGAGGAAGCTTGCTAAAACATAAGACTTAAACAGGATCCAGAGACTCAAGACAATATCTAAATGTCTAGGTTTCAATCAAAAACAATTCCTCATACAATGAACCAAGAGAATCTCACTGAAATGAGAAAAGAAAATCAAAAGATACCAATGCTGGGATGATACAGATGTTAGAATTATCTGATGAAAACTTTTAAATAGCCATCATAAAAATGCTTCCATGGGCAATTACAAACATGGTTGAAGTAAGTGAAAAAACAAAAAGTTATAAGGAAGAACTAAACGAAAATTTTAGAACTGAAAAATAATTTTTAAAAAACTCAATGGATGGACTCAACATCATAATGGAAGGAATAGAGAAAATAATCAGTAAACTTGAAAACAGGGCAATAGAAATTACCCAATCAGAACAACAGAGAGAAAACATACTGCAAAAATTACTAGAACTCCAGGAATATGTGGGATTATAATAAAAGATCATGTGTCATCAGAATCCTAGGAGAGGAGAAAGAGAGTGAGGTTGAAAAGTACTGGAAGAAATAGTGGCTAAAAACTCCTCAAATTTGTCAAGAAACATAAATCTGCAGAATCAGAAGCTGAACAAATCCCAAACAGGATAAACTCAAAGAAATCCATGCCAAGACACATCATCAATAAACTTCTGAAAACTAAAGACAAGGAAAAAAAATCTTAAAAATAGAGAAAAACCATACCTTACTTACGGAGGAAAACAATTAGAACAATGGCAAATTTGTCATCAATGCTGTGGACACCAGAAGGAAATGATACAATATTTTTTCAGGTGCTGAAAAAGAACTATGAGTCTGTGAATATTTATAGCAGTTTTATTTGTAACAACTAAAAACTGGAAACACCCAAAATATCCAATAATAGGAGAATAGATAAACAAAAGATGGTCCATTCTGTAATTTGAAATATTACTCAACAATAAAATGGAATGAACTACTGATATACCCAACAACTGGATGGCTCTCAAGGGCATTATGTTGTGTTTTTAAAAACCAGTCTCAAGAGGATACATGCTGCATGATCTTATTTACGTAACATACTTTATGTGACAAAATGATAGAGATAAAGAACAGATTAGTGGTTGCCAGAGGTTAGGTATAGTGGGGAGGAGGGCTTGGTATGACTAAAAAGGTAGCACTAGGGAGATCATTGTGGTGGGATAATAGTTCTGTATCCTGATTGCTGTGGTGGTTACACAAATCTGCACATCTGATGAAATGGCATAGAAGAATGCACGTACATTGTATCAATGTCAATTTCTTGCTTTTGATCTTATACTATAATTTCATTAGCTGTAACCACTGTGGGAAACTAGGTCAGTGTATGTGGAATTTCTCTGTACTATTCTTTGTAATGTTCTGTGAATCTTTAATTATTTTAAAATAAAAAATTTAAAAAATAACAATAGGCTTACTATTTGGCATTAGACAAAGAGATAGGAAATGGTGTTGGAGGCGACAGTAAGACTTCAGGCACTTCAGTGCCAGAGCCAGGGAGAACTCAAGAAAGAATATATGCAGGTTGAAAGGAATCCTGGAGAGAGTTGGAAACTTTTTCTTTTGTAAGCACTAGGATGCAGAGAGGCCCCACACTGGACTGTGAAATCCCTAACAGCCATGATCATAATGTGATGTATGTGACAATTGCACAGAACAAATAAAAATATTTGTGGACTGAACAAATGAATAAATGAGAGTGTCAGGTCCTACGGAGTGGCTTGTTGGTGGCAGGCAGAAAGAAGAGCTAGAAACAGGCTTTGAGAGGACCAAGAATTACATCCAGTCTCATACAGGTGCCTGTCCGAAGCTATCCTAGGTTAACCTTCTAGTTTTCTGAATGTATGGATTCTAGTGTTTCAAAGTAGGAGGGAGAAAAGGAAAAGGCTTAAAACCTCAGTTAATGTCAAAGCAGTCAATCTCTGGCCAGACTTGTGGTGTCAGGATCAGGATTCTGTGTGCTTAGGCATTTATTCTACTTTTGTAAGTTCTTCATTTCCTTTTAGATTCTTGGTGAAGTTCCTTATAAATTTTTAATTCATCATGACTATCATAAGTCAGAATGACCTGCTTATGCCCAGAAGAACTCAGAAGACAAACATTGAGGCCAGGCCATAGCAGCAGGAGTTTTTCAAGCTAGACATCAGGAAAAAAACTAAGGGAGATGATGCTGTTAATGAGGTAGACCCTCTTAGAGAGAGATGCCAGAGAAAGATATGACCTCTGCTTTCATTCCAAGAGGACTGGTCATTTTTATGGACCCTGGATATTGCTCAGTGTGTAGATGTATTAGTCCAATCTGATTTTCTTGGGCCTGTCTGCAATATAAAAGTACATAACAATAGAGTAAAATACACTTACAGTATTGCTGCTCTCCTCCGGTAGGGATCAGCATGCAATTCAGAGAGAATAACAGATAACAAGAATGTCTCATAAAACAGTCAACAACCTGTACAATCACTTCATGGAGAGTAACAAATACTTGATTTCAAAACCACAGAGCTGAAGTGGCCACTTGGATTTTAAAACTAATGCAAAATACATTAAGAATCCATCCTAAAACATTTTTGAAGTGAAGATCAAATCTACATATTTTCAGTCAATGCTTTTGTAACTGTCATGTGAACTTTAGGACATCAAACAGTCAGATATTTTTTGAATACCTACTGAAGCAAAGAATTTTAGGTATTGAGGATCATAGAAAGAAGTAATTTTGCTGAGGTTTTAAAAATGTGTGTGTGTGTGTGTGTGTGTGTGTGTGTGTGAGAGAGAGAGAGAGAGAGAGAGAGAGAGAGAGAGAGAGAGAGAGAGAGAGAGAAAGAGAAAGGGAGAGAGAGATAGAGATGTTCTTTCCTTCACCTTAGACATCTACTCCCACAGCCTTAAAAGTTGCATATGACCTAGTCCATTTATTTATTCATTCATTCTACAAAATTGTCTCCAGAACTAACTACATATCAGGTATTGTGAAAGGATAAATATTTCCTAAATGACATGAAAGAAAGATTCAAGAAGAAAAAACGTGTGAGCAGGTGGAGGAAAATTCAAGCCAGGGAACAGGAGGCTAGAGGATGGAAGGATGAAAGGGGAACAACAGAAAAATGTAACCATTTCTGGAGATACTCAACAGAAAGGGGTTCTGACATCTTGAAAGAAGTTGCACAGGCACCAGGAAACATGAATAATCCAGTGACCATCCAAAAGGACACTGAGCTCCTTAGGTTGGGGGTTAAGTCCTCCTTATTTCCTTTTGATTAATCTATGCACAGTATAGAATCTTCTCCATAGTAAGCATTGAATAAATATTAGTTCAATGAACGAATGAGTAAGGAAAGTTGATACTTCTTTTCTGAGAAACACAGAAATGCTATATACAAATCTGACACGACACATTTAGGGATACACTGCCTTCCTACAGAATCTTTCAAGACTTACCAAAACCACTGGCTGATGCCCAAGCAAGAAAGTCAAAGAAGTGATGGAAACATCCCGGAGCCCCAAGGTCCTTCACTTTTTCTTTACAGGATTTGACTTCAAAGTCTTTAGAGAAATTCTTCTATTTTCTTCCAGGTTAGGTAAAGACTATAATTTTCAATAAGAAAACTACTATAGTTCATTGTTTTCTGTCTTTAAGTATTTGGAAAACTACTGTGAATAATGGAAATGTATAGTAGGTGTTAATATACCTGGGATTGGGGCTTTGGAGAAGCTGATCCCACCAAAATACAAAAGATCCTCAAAAAGTATTGTAAACACCTGTATGCACATAAACTGGAAAAATCTAGAGGAAATGAATACATTTTTGGAAACACACAATCTCCTAAGTTTGAGTCAAGAAGAAATTGAAACCCTGACCAGGCCAATATCAAATTCCAAAATTGCATAAGTAATCAAAAACTTTCACCAAAAAATTCCCTAGACCAGATGGATTCGCCGCTGAATCAGATGTACAAAAATATCCAGTAGTACCAATTCTACTGAAAACTATTCCAAAATATCAAAGAGGAAGGATTCCTCCCTAACTCATTCTATGAAACCAGCATTACTCTGATACCAAAACCTAGCAAAGATGCAATGAGAGAAGAAAACTACAGGCCTACATTTCTGATGGACATATTCATAAATCTCCAACAAAATACCTGCAAACCAAATCCAAGAGCATATTAAAAAGTTAATTCACCATAATAAAATAGACTTCATTCCAGGGATGCAAAGTTGGTTCAACATACAGAAATCAATAAGTGTGATTCACCATATAAACAGAATTAAAAGCAAAGACTATCTGATAATCTCAATAGATGCAGAAAAATCTTTTGATAAAATCCAACATCCCTTCATGATTAAAAAAAAAAAAAACCTGAAGAAATTAAGCATCAAAGGAACCTACCTCAAAATAATAAGAGTCAACTATGACAAACCTACAGCCTACATCATACTGAATGGACAAAAACTGGAAGCATTCCCTTTGAAAAATGGAACAAGGCAAGGATGCTCACTCTCACCACTCCTGCTTAATGTAGTAATGGCGGTGCTAATCGGAGCAGTTGGGCAAGAGAAAGAAATAAAAATCATCCAAGTAGGAAAAGAAGGTAAACTATCTCTCTTCATGAATGATGTGACTATATACCTAGAAATACCTAAAGATTATGCCAAAAAGTCTCCTGAAAATGATAAACAACTCCAGTAAAGTTTCAGGATACAAAATCAATTGCAAAAATTAGTAGCATTTTTATACACCAATAACATTCAAACTGAGAGTCAAATCAAGGACCCAATCTCATTTGCAATAGCTAGAAAGAAGTAAAATACTTAGGAATACATTTAACCAAGGAGGTGAAAAATCTCTACAAAAAGAACTACAAAACCCTGCTGAAAGAAATCATAGATGACTCAAACATGTGGAAAAGCAGTCCGTGCTCATGGATTGGAAGAAACAATATTAAAATGTTCATACTGCCCAGAGCAATCTACACATTCAACACTATTCCTATCATGCTACCAATGTTATTTTTCACAAAACTAGAAAAAACTATTTTCAAATTCATATGGAATCAAGAAAGAGCCTGAATAGCTAAAGTGATCCTAAGCAAAAAGAACAAAGTCAGAAGCATCACATTACCTGACTTCAAACTATACTCAAAGGCTATGGTAACCAAAACAGCAATGTACTGGTACAAAAACAGGCACATACACCAATGGAACAATATGTAGAACTCAGAAATAAAGCCACACACCTACAGCCATCTGATTTTGGACAAAGTCAACAAAAATAAGCAATGGGGGAGATGACTCCCTATTCGGTTAATTGTGCTGGAGTGGCTGGCTAGCTGTATGCAAAAGAATGAAACCGGACTCCTACCTTTTGCTATACACAAAAATTAAGATTAATTAAAGATTTAAATGTAAGATGTCAAACTATAAGAATTCTAGAAGAAAACCTAGGAAACACCATTCTGGACATCAGCCTTAGAAAAGAATTTATGACTAAGTCCTCAAAAGCAATTGTAACAAAAGTGAAAATTGTCAAGTGGGACCTAATTGAACTAAACAGCTTCTGCACAGCAAAAGAAACTATCAACAGAGTAAACAAACAACCTACAGAATAGGAGAAAATATTGGCAAACCATGAATCTGAGAAAGATCTGTCATCCAGAATCTATATGGAATTTAAACAATGGAACAAACAAAAACCAAATAACCCTATTTAAAAATTGGCAAAAGTCATGAACACACACTTCTCAAAAGAAAACATATAAATGGTCAACAAATGTGAAAAAATGCTCAACATCACTAATCATCAGAGCAATGCAAATCAAAACCACAATGAGATACCAGCTCACATCAGTCAGCATGGCTGTTATTAAAAAGTAAAAAAACAATAGATGCTGGCGATGCTATGGAGAAAGGGAAACACTTATACACTGTTGGTGGGAATGTAAATTAGTTCAGCCATTGTGGAAAGCAGTTTGGCAATTTCTCAAAAAACTTAAAACAGAAATACCATTCAACCCAGAAATCCTATTACTGAGTATATATCAAAAATAAAAGAAAAAATTCTACCAAAAAGACACATGCATTCACATGCTCATTGCAGCTCTATTCACAATAGCAAAGACATGAAATCGACCTCGGTGCCCATCAGCAGTGGATTCGATAAAGAAAATGTGGCACATTTACACCATGGAATCCTACAAGACTGTAACAAAGAATGAAATCATGTCCTTTGCAGCAACATGGATGCAGCTGGAGGCTATTATCCTAAGCAGATTAACTCAGGAACAGAAAACAAAATACCACATGTTCTCGCTAAACACTGGGTATTCATGAACATAAAGATAGCAACAAGACACTGGAGACTTCTAGAGGGGGAGTCAGGGGAGCAAGGGTTGAAAAACTATTGGGTACTATGCTCAGTACCTAGGTGATAGGATCAATCGTACTCCAAACCTCAGCATCATGCAATATATCCAGGTAACAAACCTGCACATGTACCTTTGAATCTAAAGTAAAAGTTAAAATTATGAAAACAGAAAATAAAGTCTTCAGCTTAAAAAATGAAAAAAATAAATTCTAAACATTTCTTGCCTTTTCCGTATCTTTTATGTATTTTTTGGAAGATTGTGTTGACTTTATCTTCCATCTTCAACATACTTTTTAGAAATTTCAGCAATCATCTTATTCATTTATTTTATAAAGCTCTTTCTTGTTCTTTGCTCATTTTCACGTTCTCCTTTTTCTATCAATTAAATAACACTATTAATCTTTTACAATACTTTTTTTTCTTTTTGCGCATTTATTTGGATCTCTCTGCTTCATGATATACACTTTTTAAAAATACCTGGTGATATGTGGTAAAAAGAGGCAAAAAAGAGAAAGAAAAATAAAACCAGACTGGGAGACCTAGGTAAATTACCTTCTAGGTAGAGGGATCATTTTGTATTCCTTATTATGATATTCCCTGAAAATAATTCCGGTCATCACTGGTCACTGCCTTGTGGCAATTGGGCCTCAGTGGGATTTTACCTGGAATGAGAGACTCCCATTTCTGTGCAAATTTTTACTTCCTTTCACTGATTCTATTAATGCCTCATTTACCAATGATCGTTAGATAATTACACTATTTTAAAAATAGGCTTGCTTGCTAAAGAGGGACTAAAAGTGTTTTGACAGTAATATTAGCTTATTTTGCAGAGATAATCCACTTTGTAGTAGTTATGGAAAATAAATATAATGTGTTAGCGGTGCCATTAGCTTTTTTTCTGTATTGAGAAACTGAATCATCAATTTTGAATAATAAAACTTTAAGCTACATAAGAAACATCAAGCTTGTTCGTTCGTGTTCAAAACTCACGACCAAATACCTTTATGTTTCCTCTTCACATTTGCTCCCTAATTATATCACTGGCCTTTACTGGTGTATGTTATAACTCCTGGTTTCTCTAAAATGAATATCTGATATTCTCTAAAACCCTCTATGAAAGGGCATTCCTGTGGGGATATATGTTTTTTGTGATGCTAGGGCCCTATGAGAAGAGATGGCATTTGGGGATCCCTAGACACTGACTCTACTCCCCCTCATGAAGATGAGATGTCACCTTGATGATGCTGAGTTTGTTTTACAAACTGGCTCTTTGGTTAGCATTCTAGCAGAATAAAAGGGCATACTCAAACTGGGCAATTTGAGGAAAGTGTAATAAAGGGAGTATTTTTAAATGCATGGGCATAGGAATAAGAAAACCAACAAAGGATAGTGTAGTTCTCCACATCTAGCAGTAGTGGGGAACCATAACCATCACTAGACCTGAATGAGCAAGAGGAGGGCACAGAGACAGGATCTATATTAAGAGGGCAGCCTGATAGAAACAGCTTTCCATAAAAAGAAGCAGCCAATCCGTGGTGATCCTGTAGAGAGGCAGCCAGGGAAGTAAAATATCCCAGCCTGATTCTTCTCTCATCTTTCCGTCTCAGTCAGTGTCTCTCATTGGCTGAAGCCAACCAGAAGCCAGAGGGCAATGGAGCCTGTTGACAGAGTTCATACAGGTTAGTTTCCTGGAGTGCAGAGCAGGGTGGGGAAGGCCAGAGTGGATTTGAGACAGACAATGGAAAATATTCAGCACACCATGAAAAGCTCATGCTTGTAAACAATTTCTTAAATAGAGTAGTTGGTGTCACTTCTTCTGGAATGGTAACGTTAAGTCCATGAATTCGGAAGGAAGTAGTATAGTGAGATCTGGCTTACTTTTCAATTCCGGAGGACTCTACCTGCATGGAGAATGACATAGGCAGTTTCACATTCTGTAGAAAAGCCAGGCATGACAGGAAAGCCATGTGAAGATGTGTTACATCTGCTCATACTCTGCATGGTTACCTCATTCTATATCGTTAGTAAAATTATTTTAAACTTCTGTCCTAAGTGAATATATGTCTGTCTGTGTATTTAGTTTTTTCTTCCATTAATTCACAATGTACCTGAAACACTATAACTTCGTATTTCTCAAACACATAAATATTTCACGGTATACATATACTTATTCTTTAACCATAGAAATAGATACCACTTAATTCTGCTAAAGATTATACTTTATGAAACACAGGTGGAATATGATTCATTTGATTACTGTTGACACTAGTATTTAATTTCCATAATTAACATCCATATTCATTGATAATGTTAATAAAAGCATCCTAAGTATCTTTGGATGGAGAGGAACCCTGGGTAGTGGCCAAGTGAAGGCAGGAGAGACAGCTGGGAATAAAAGAAACTGATGAAGAAAGGTAAAGTATTTGAAGTAGAGTGCTGAATTTCTATTGCTGCAGAGTAAATCCTGATATGGGTACATTAACTTGGGATAGGGATTGTTAGCCAGAAACAGATCTAGGTTTTGTGGGACCTGAAGATGATACAATTTGAAGGATCCTCTTTAAGAAAAACAATTCAAACTTATAAATGTGAAGTTCTATATGAAAGTGAAATGTCTTGAGAAATTGCATCAAATAAATTTTAAGAAATTAACATCACAAACATCAAAGAATCTTGAAACACAACATAATAGTACTATAAATTAGCTGCCTTACATATCTGTATAATACTTTTCTCTTTATATTTTGGCTGTGTACTCCTTTATTTCCTCTTCGTATACAATCTTTTTATATCATTTTCTATAAAGAGAATAGAAGGTAATTCAGTCTTTCCTCTAGTGTGTTTTTGTTCCTCTATCTTTATATTTTTCATGCTGGGAACTATAGTTTGTGTTCTTATTCCATAAAAACTTTGGCCCTGCATTGGCGTAGTAGTTCTGGGTTAGTTGCACAATGGATCGCAGAAGTATTTCTGGAACCCATTCTTACCCTTGATTGGCTAACAATAGCTTAACTCTACACAGGGACTGTCTCCCATGTAAATATATCTCGCTAACTCCAAATTAAAATTAAGCCCAACTCAAGTTCCCTCTAAAATGTCTGTGGCCACTCCATTGCTACCTGACAGGAGTAGAAATGTGACAGAATGGAAAATTGTCACAAAAAGAGTCAGTGGTCTTAGCAGATCATGATTAAAATATCTTATTGTGCAATTATTCCAAAATACATAATGTTAATACATTGCTTGTGCCTCTTCTATGGCCTTGGAAAGGAACTGTGTAAGGTTTACTTGCTTCGTGATAAATTCAACTTTAGGTAATTGAAATAAACTGCACAGTGCTTCACCTTCCTCCTGTGGAGGTAACAAGAAGAGGATTCAGGGTGGAGTCAGTTCTGCTGCTTCTCCCATAGAGTGAAGGTAGAAGTGGGAAATTAAAGTTCTCATTTTTGCCCATTCATCACTCAGCCTGGCATGGGCCACGGCATGGGGTTTGGTGGGGAGGAATGCTTGTAATACTAGCTATGATAACTTATTCATGTATTCAATCAGTCAACATGTATTTGATGATTATGTGTCAGGCATTATTAGAGATAATAGTGTCATTCCTATCACAATAGTGAGTAAAACAGATGCAATCTCTGTTTTCAGTGATTTTTTTTTTTTTTTTTTTTTGTGAGACGGAGTCTCGCGCAGTCGCCCAGGCTGGAGTGCTGTGGCGCGATATCGGCTCACTGCAAGCTCCGCCTCTTAGGTTCTCGCCATTCTCCTGCCTCAGCCTCCCAAGTAGCTGGGGCACCCGCCGCGACACCCGGCTAATTTTTTTTTTGCATTTTTAGTAGAGACGGGGTTTCACCGTGTTAGCCAGGATGGTCTGGATCTCCTGACCTCGTGATCCGCCCGCCTCAGCCTCCCAAAGTGCTGGCATTACAGGCGTGAGCCACCGCGCCCGGCCTGTTTTCATTGATCTTAAAGTCTAAAGGAGGACAGACAAATTACCATTCCATCTTGAAGTAAAACAAATGTGTGAAAAGTAATAGAATAATTTGTCTACCATCCTGTCCATACCTTGGCACAAAGCACTGGTAATCCCAGAAAAATAGTTCTCTAAAGTCCCATTCATGGCCTTGGTATCTGTGGTCTCTTTCTGTTCCTAAAACATGGCAGAAAGGGAAGGCAAGAACTCCAAATTGGAGTGGAGCGTGTAGAAGCTGAGAAATCAACCACATCTCCAAGTCTTTGTTCTTTGCAGTCTTGTGCTTTATTCGATTGTGGACAACATAGAAGGGGTATAATTTCCTATATTCAACCAATCAGTGACGAAAGATAAGAGAATAGGTACCACATGAAGCTTCTCTTCTTCTAGTCTCTCATGTCATTCCTATCACAATGGCTGTAAAACATTGGTTGACAGTGTGAAGGCTTACATTATTGAATAGAGAGGAAGGTAAAAGATTTCCTTCTATGTTCATTCTTGCCACAGACTTTCAGAAAACTATCTAATTTCTTAGCACCTCAGCTGCATACCAGTGAAATGAGGTCAACTATACAAATTCCTTACTTATCTAATTGGGATACAAACTGCTGCAAGAATTACAGCTGTGAATGAGTGAATTCCAGAGGACTTGTCTGTGGTTACAGAAAATAGGCAGAGCTCCGTGGGCCCTCAAGAAAGAATAACCGTACAAAGTTGTACATAACGAAAGAGGAATAATTTTTTTAAAGAAAATCCTTAGGCAGAAAGGGTTTTTCATCAATATTGAATATTGACTCAATATTAAAATCAGTACTCTCTATGGCCAAGCCATGCATACTGCTCTCATAGGTCTCTGATTGATCTTTTTGTCTTGAGATATACCTTCACAGGAATGTCAGTATTCTGGAAATGGCGGTGAGAATTCTACTACCAGGTAAACACTCAATGAGGTATGAATATGCAAATGACCTATTGTATCTACCATGCACAATACACTTCTTAAAGTCTGTTAAGCTCTTACTAGGCCAAGCCATGTGATCTTTGGATGCGTCAAAGCTCAGGAAAAAACAGTTTGAATCCTGGCTCTGCAACTTTCTGGGTTTCTGTGACCTTGGACAAGTTACCTAACATCTGTGAACTTCAGCTTTCTTGGCCTATGAAATAAGGATAGCAATAACTCTTGCAGGATTGCTTAATTATTTAAAAAATTTATGCTCATATAAAGCATGTGCTATAAAGCAGGTGCTCAATGAATGGTAAGTATTATTTATTATAAACTTCAACACAAGCATAAGCTTTTTAAAATTATTTTTTCTTTCCAGTATTTAAACTTTGGGCTAAGAGAGACTTTATCATAAGATTATTATGATTTGTAAACATGAACCAACTTCTCTATAGCAATTATTTTGCTGGGAAGTAAGCAAGGTCATAAATCAATAATGACTCTTGCAACCTCAGGACTTATCGATCTTTCCGTTTGTCTTCTGTAATGTTCCTGGAAAACTCAATTATTTTGGGAAGTTATCCAAACTAGTTTACCCAGTGTTCTATATTAGTGTTATTAGTAACAAGTTATGAAAGCATTTGATTGATTTTCTTGGAAAACAATCCCTTTAGAGTAAAATAGAGATATTTATTCTATAAATGTCTTAGCATATTACATTTCTTAAAAAGAACAAGTTGAGACAAGCAGCTAGAGATTCTAGAATCACGTGCTTCTGATAAATTCCACTTTTCTGGGCACCATGGTCGAGAGTGCTAATAAGCACTTTAGGAAAAATTCTAGAGATACGTGAATCCTGTCTATCTTATGGGGCTGGACATTGGTGGTAATTTAAAGTAGACATATCTTTTAATGTGTCCGGTGTTGTTCTCCAATACTCAGTATAGTGCTTGGTGTGGAGTAAGTACCCAGTAAATGTTGGTTAGATGAATAAATACATGAGTGAATGAAAGCATAAACAAATAAATCACAAATGCATAAGTACTTACCCACTGTAAATGCTTGTGAAGGTGGCTCTACTTTCCTTCTCAGTACAAAGTTGTCTTGGATTTATAATGATGTCTAAAAGGCCTGTTTCTTTAACACTGAACTCTATCGGCAAATTCAACTGCCTCTCTGTTCCCTTTTTCAATTTAGTCTGTTTGATAAGAAGTAGTCACTAAGATGCATAAAACTTTTCTTTATGATGGTGAGGTAGCTTGAATTTGGGCCTAATATTTGGAAGGCCAAAGGGAGCTATTTATTAAAACAAAATGGGGTATGGAAGAGGTTAGTGATTCCCCAAATTTGTCTGATGGAAGAATCACTTGATGTACATGTTAAAAATACAAATTCATAGGTGTCAGCCAAGAATCTCCAAAAACAATACACCAAGTGCTTCTTATGACCAGGCAGGTTGGGCAAAGACTGGGATAGGGTATGACTGTCACCTTACTATCAGAAGACCAATGGAGCTTGCTTGATGTAACAATTTTCCTTACCTTCTGTTTTCTCAGACTGAATATAGAGATATCAGTATCTCCCCAGAACATATCAAAGGGATTCTAGGAGAATCATAAGAGGATTAACTTTCAAACCTTTATACTGTATGCAAACTTTTGAAATCTATCCTAAAGATAGTAACAAACCCATCAGGATTGCAGTGTTTCTGAGAGAAGACACCTTCATAGTTTGACAAATCCTTGTTTGGCAACCTCTCATGTGACCTTTCCAAAATCACTGTGGCCAACCCACACTAACTAGGAGCTCCCAGTCTACCTTGTTTGTCACTATTTCCCTGGAAATGAGCTACTATATTTGTGCAATTAATAAATATTTAAATAAAGAAAAATGTGTGTCTTTGCCAAAGGAAAACACGAGCCTAGTCTATTAGCAGGTTACTATTAGAAATTAATCATTTCTATTTGGCTGATTTTCTTGTCTAGACTAATATTCTGTCATTAGCAAATGCTCCTACAGGTATATTGAGAAGAAAATAAAAATAACAAAAACAGTTGTCACTACATTAATAACCATTGTAATATTAATACCTTTTTAACTCAGTATGTGTCTGGGCATTTTTGCTAGAACTGGGAATTTGCATTTGTGGAATAAGACTTCTGCAATGTAAAATGAAGGTGATAAATGTAATGTTAACCTAGCCAAGAAAGTACACTTGGTCCCTTCATGGTTATTGCCTAATAAGATCCAGGCATGAAGAAAGATTTTCCCTTTATTTTAATGATAAAAATTATTATTAATAAAAATATTATGAGAAAAGCTTTGAGATAAGTGTTTTACATGCTGTATTTCTCTTAAACTTCATGACATCCTTCTGGAGCAAGTATTATTATTATCATCATCATTTTACAAATGAGGACATTGAGGCTAAAAAAGTTATAACTTGCCAGAGGTCTTTCAGCTAAGTGACAAAGTCAGAATATGTATTCATCTCCGTAAAACTCCAGAAGCCAAATTCTTAATTACCATAATTTATTGATTCTTAACCAAAAACAAATGGAAACTTAATAGTTCATATTCCTGGTTTTTAAGATAATGTATCTTCTTTTATTTATACTTCCTGTCTGATTTTAAGATCTCAAGAAATTTTGCTTTAGGCTAAAACTATTTTTTATTTAAATAACCATTTCTAATTCTTGTCATTAATAAACAACTATATGTTTCTATATATGTATATGTATTAATATATGTATATTTGTGTCTGTGTGTATATATATGATACACATAAATATGTATTCATAATGATGTGAAAACCAAAAACTCAAATTGTAACATCTGTTATCTTCACTCTGAAGCCTTTCTTCTGGGTCTTTCCAGTTTAAATATCTATCCTAGGAGCTGCTAGGTACTAGTAGTTGGTGAATGATCCTAGGTTTATGCTCAGATTTGACTGAACAGCTTTCTCAAGAGATTACAAGGTGACTTTATCCGGGTTTAAATTTCAATGTTGATGCATGTTGGATTCTCTGGAAGCATAGTGGAGATAGAATTTGACATAAGAAGTATTTATTAGGGAGAGGGAGGAAGCAGGATTAGGCAGAGGGAGAAGCTGAACAGCAAAGCAGACCTGGCAAAGCCTTGGCGGACCCCACTGGGTGCTAAGGTGACCATAGGGCCCATTGGGGTTGCCTGATTTAGCAAATAAAATACGGAACACCCAGTTAAATCAAATTTTTGATAAAAAACACAAATAACTTTTTAGTATGTGTATGTCCCATGCAATATTTATCCCATGCAATATTTTGTCTGACAACCCTACTCCCACTGGACCAAAATGTCTGGGTAATTATATCCCAATTTTGATCAGTCATTGGATGTAGCCAAGGCCAGGAAGGATAGAACCTTGGGAGAGGTGGCTTTCTGCAACAGAGGCAGACCCTGAAGGAGCTGAAAGCTAGGCAACAAACCCTTCCACAAAAGGCGATCTGGGAGCCATATATCTGTGTTCACCACAAATTTGTAGCCACGGGAAGTCTCGAGGCAACTGAAAGCTCCAGAAAAAGGGTTTTAATGAAGGGATTTTAGCAGCTCTAAATTTTGCTGCTTAGTGGTGGATTTGCATTGATACTACAAAGGATTTACCTAACAAGAAAGCTCTTTTCAGTCAAGTGTATAAGCAGTGAGACTGAACACATATCCATGGAAGAAACGTGACAACTGAAAAGTTTGGAGCAGGGCCAGCTTTATGGGTGTGTGACCAATGCAGTCACAAAGGGTCTGGGCTCAGAGAGGCCCTGAACTTGATTTAATGCTTTGATGACTCTGTCTTGAAGTTATTGGTAATTTTATCTCTTTTATTTTGTTAGTGAAGTCT
This sequence comes from Rhinopithecus roxellana, assembly GCF_007565055.1. Taxonomy (NCBI): domain Eukaryota; kingdom Metazoa; phylum Chordata; class Mammalia; order Primates; family Cercopithecidae; genus Rhinopithecus; species Rhinopithecus roxellana. The sequence goes on along the minus strand of NC_044555.1, from coordinate 32,467,494 downwards.
GATGGACAAAGGAACGTGCATGTGAGCAGGGAAGAAGCACGCACGATATGTGTGTGTCTGCAGTTGCTGGTTTCCCTGTTTACATGTAGTTTTCATGATAGCACATGAATCCCCGATTCCTGTGGATTAGCTATCCATGGGAGTTCAGTGAGACTCAGAATGAATACAAGATAAGAAGGCTACATTTATGAACAGTAGGCTAGGACACTGACAGCCCCAGGAGGTCATGTTTTCTATTTGAATTAGAGCTTTCCTTGAATGCAGAAGGAAGGAAATTGTATTCTAAGAAATACAAATCACCAGGAAAATCTACCATATTCTTTCTTATTCACATTATATTCTGGTATTAGCTAACCACTTATGCTGAAAATGATGACAAAGAAGGAAATGATGAGCAAATCGTAGTTATTTTTTCTTTTCTCTAAGACCTTTCTAACTCACTAGTAAGCTGAGGGTAGAGAGTGCTGCTAGAATGTGTGTGTGTATCAAGAAGTGAAATAAAAACAGTTAAGTTCGTTTTTCCAGGGTTTCTACTGTTTTGGTAAGAATAAAATACATATGCGTGTATGAACTATGAAATATATATTGGGTGTTTTTAGTGATAACACATATGAATTATATGTTCTTATATTTGCAGTTAAACTAGCATTGTACAATCTAAAAGTGAACAGTAAAATTCATGCAATAGTTTAAAATTTGAATTTTTCTTTGCTTAGAATCACTTTAAATGGCTGATAAAAAAAACTTAGCAAATCAAGAAACTGCAGGAGAAAGGAAAAGGCTTTATCTTTTAGTATATTTATAGACACTTTTTGAACAGGAGGCCCACATTTTCATTTTGTACTGGGGCTCAAAAATTATGCAGCTTTTAGGTCAGACAAATGGGATTAGCATGTATAAATGGAGAGGAATGAGATGAGGATTCTGAAAAACTGAAGAGATTCTGGTCTTCCAGGATCTTGACTGTGGATGGATGGACTTGCACGACTTTTAACAATTTGTTTTTTGTATCTTGTGACCTAACATGCCAGCAATTAAGAATGTTCTATATTCTGTGATCAATTATCAAATATTTATTGAGTCTGTATGGATGTAGCAACGTACTAGGAGATATGAAAGGGAAAAACTGGTGTTGAGTTACAGGGACAATAAATATCAGCTACCCTCAAGGAGCTTGCATTCAAATAATTGACTTTTCTAATTGTTTCTAGATTCTAATATGTACCTACATCATAGTACTTGTGCACATAAACACATACAAATGCACACCCATGACATTTTCCTTTCCTCCCCTCTTAACCATATTTTGTTCCCTTTCTCTATGAGCTTTCTGGACATTGCTAGGATGGTGATGATGATGATAGTAATGGTGATGATAACGATAATAGTGAACATTATTCTAAGCACTTTACACATATTAATCCAGTTAATCCACATAATAGTCCTGTGAGATCTGTGCCATTTTAGTCTCCTTATTATAAATAAAGAAACTGAAGCCCAGAAAGGTTAGGTAATGTGTGCCCCAAATCAAATAGCTAGAAAGTAGATGAGCCAGGATTTGAACGAATATGGTTTCCACTATACTACACTATGAAATGGCCTCAAAATTGTAGGCAGTAGTGACCTTGAGCAGTGGTCTTCAAATTTACATATGTTTATTGCAGCAGGAGAGAGATACTAAAAATTCCAGCAAAGTTTTAGGAAATTATTATTTCCAGATCCTCAGCCTCATTGAGCTCCTTTTCCTGTAATGGTCTGCCAAGAACAAGACTGAAGTTGGAGATGGTTCCCTTTCCCACCTCCCCTTTCACAATACCCCTTATCCTTTCTTAGGGAAAAAAGGCCCTCATGCTAAATGTTATTATGGCTCATTGTGCTGGGGTATAACACCCTCCCCTCTAAGTACCAACTAAAGGGTAATTTAAAGTACTGGTAATAATGTTGAGAGAGTGAATGACTTTTAAGACTGTGTAACAATATCATTTATAATGCAGGAGTTTCAAATTCTTTGTAATCAATAAACTAAAGGACATAAACAGAGTACTAGCTGATAGGTTATTAAAAATAATTTTTGATAATAAAACACTATGTGAATTTTGTCATATAACTTAGAATGAGTTCTAAGAACTAGGTGATGGTTTTATGACAAATCCATTCTCATTCTTTTATTTAAGTGACAAGTTTTCTCAGAGTTTATGTTTTATAGAAACAGATCAGAGAAAGTGAGTTCATGTTGAACTATTTCATTCTAACAATAAGTACCATTCATTCAAAGATACATAAATTAATTGTATAAATGCAATGCCATCCATTCATTAAAAAGCACATTTCTGTTAAGATTGTACTTTTGTTTACCATACAAAAAAAAAAACAACTCAACATCCCTGATCATTAGAGAAATGTAAATCAAAACAACAATGAGATACCATCTCACGCCAGTCAGAATGGCTACTATTGAAAACTCAAGAAACTACAGATGGCTGGCAAGGCTGTAAGGCTGTGGAAAAATGGTAGCAATTTTACACTGTTGGTGGGAATGTAAATTAGTTGAACCATTGTGGAAGACAGTGTGGTGATTCCTCAAAGACCTAGAACCAGAAATACCATTTGACTCAGCAATCCCATTACTGGGTATATACCCAAAGGAATATAAATCAGTCTATTAAAAACATACATGCGTGTGTATGTTCATTGCAGCGCTATTTACAATAGCAAAGACATGGAATCAACCTGAATGCCCATCAGTGATAGATTGGATAAAGAAAATATGGTACATATACACCATGGAATACTATGCAGCCATAAAAAGGAACGAGAACATGTCTTTTTTTTTTTTTTTTTTTTTTTTTTTTTAGTATTATTATTGTTTTTTGAGACAGAGTCCTGCTCTATTGCCCAGGCTGGAGTGCAGTGGCGTGATCTCAGCTCACTGCAGGCTCTGCCTCCCGGGTTCACGCCATTCTCCTGCCTCAGCCTCCTGAGTAGCTGGGACTACAGGCGCCTGCACCATGTCCGGATAATTTTTTGTATTTTTAGTAGATACGGGATTTCACCATGTTAGCCAGGATGATCTCCATCTCCTGACCTCCTGATCCGCCCACCTCGGCCTCCGAAAGTGCTGGGATTACAGGCATCAGCCACCGTGCTCAGCCAATCATGTCCTTTATAGGGACATGGATGAGGCTGGAAGCCATTATCCTCAGCAAACTAATGCAGGAACAGAAAACCAAACATTGCATATTCTAACTTATAAGTGGGAGCTGAACCATATGAACGCATGGGCACAGGGAGGAGAACAAAACACACTGGGGCCTGTCAGGGGATGGGGGAAGGGAGAGCATCAGAATAAATAGCTAATGCATACTGGGCTTAAATTTTGTTTAATAATTGTTTATCAAAATCTGTAATGTATTTGTTGCTTCTGATCATTATTTCTAATAATAATTGTAATGACAATTCAACCCTGAAGAAAATTTTAATATGTTATGTTGTTTGATCAAAGGAAGTTTTTAAAAAATAGATTTTAATTTAAAATATGTATATTTATTACATAGAAAAAATAGATTATTAAAAGATTTTGAAAGGTAAAATATGGAAATAGTATAAAATTTCTGACAGTTAAAAAAGAGCTTGTTCACATGATGATTTTTCAAATAAATGATGAGTAACACTACAGTAACAGAATCTATTGGATACCTTTAAGAATGATATAACAGTTTGTTTAAAAATGTCCAAGTGTAAAAGATATTCTTCATACTTGTTTAACATTATAATGAAACAATTTAAAGGTCAATTTAAAAATATAAAAAGGAGTATTTAGTTTAATGCAACTTTTTGTAGGTATACTAACATAAAAGTTCGAAGACCTCATGACCTGGGGGAATTATCTTGTAATCTAAGTATGTTATGTTCAGTTCATCTCCGTTACACACTACACACTCCTTCAGCTCTTTTTAATGCACAAAGCATCCTTTGAAGTGATGAAAGCTGTGTGCCAAGAAGAAAGAAAGTATTAGAGAAAGTATTAGAGATAGAAACCCATCAATTGTAGTGTCTCCAGAGGGGCTGTTTAAATGAGTAATCAATTTTATTCTTCTCTTCATCGTGTTCAGGAAACTTTCAGCCTTCTTATTTAATTTGAAAATTGCATCTCTCATAATTGCTTTTGGACCTACATATAGCATTGATAAGTAAAAAAGTATTTACCTTATAACTTCCCTCTGGTATAGCCCTGGGGAAAAATAAGAATAAGCTTTTATAAGCGAGGAAATGAAATAGGACAACTGTTTTCACCTTGGAAATGGAAAGCAAGATGACCAACAGAGATGTAACCAAGACAGAATGAGGAAGCAAATCTCCTTTCTGACTAGTTGCGTGTGCCAAAAGTTACTTATTTAACCTCTCTGAGACTTAGTTTCTTCAAATAGGGAAAAAAGTAATACCTTTCTTAGAAGTTTCTGTCAGGTATGAATGAGATTAAATGTGAAGAGCTTGGCAAAATGTCCAATATTTTTAAAATGTTAGAAATCTGTGGAGTTGGCTAGGGAAGGAAAGAAAGAAGTTTCTTGAAAAAAATTCAGGTCAAGAATTCATTTTAATATATCAGAGATTTCTTCTTCTAAGTAACGCCCTTTAAAGGCTATATGATTATTTCAGAGATATTGTCATTGCCAAGATATTTTTGTAACTAATCTTTGGGGATTGTCTTCCGAACAGTAGTTTAGAATATCCTCTCTTAAAGGTTTAAAAGAGGATATTCTAAACTTTTAAGAAACATTTTTAGTTAGTTGTAGATTTGTATGCAGTCATAAGACAGAATACAGAAAGATCCTGTGTGCCTTCTCCCCTAATAACATGTTACAAAACTATAATACAATATCACAACCAGAGAGATGCAACCCACTGGTCTAATTCAGATATCCCGGGTATTATTTGTGCTCATGTGTGGGTATTTTGCTAGATGAAGCCTTTCGTAATTTTCAGTTATCAGGCCCTGCCTTCCTATAGAGAATCTGGATCAGAATTTGAGGACTCCTAAAAAGGAAAACAGATGAAAAGCCAACAAAATCTTACTTCTTGATCAAATGATGTTATTACCTTGAAGTTAAGAAAATCGTCTTCATAACATACAAAAATCACAAGTTGGAAAAGGAAAGTTTGATATAATAGAGTATATCAAAATTAAAACTTTCTGTACAAGAAAATAAACCATTAACAAAGTTTAAATACAACATAGAGCCTGGGTGAAAATACTTGCTACAGATATAAAAGACAAAGCGTTAGTATTAAGAATAGACCCAGGTTGGGTGTGGTGGCTCATGCCTATAATCCCAGCACTTTGGGAGGCCGAGACGGGTGGATCATGAGGTCAGGAGATCGAGACCATCCTGGCTAACACGGTGAAACCCTGTCTCTACTAAAAATACAAAAAAATTAGCCGGGTGTGGTGGGGGGTGCCTGTAGTTCCAGCTACTCGGGAGGCTGAGGCAGGAGAATGGCATGAACCCGGGAGGCGGAGCTTGCAGTGAGCTGAGATCGCGCCACTGCCCTCCAGCCTGGGCAACAGAGCGAGACTCCGTCTCAAAAAACAAAAAACAAAAAAAAAAAAAAAAGAAGAAGAAGAATAGACAAAAAGATTCTGTGAATAAATATGAACAAAAACACAATAGAAAAATGAGGACTATATGCTAACAATTCACAGAAACAGGTTCTTTTCTCTCAGGGTGTTAAAGCCATTATTCTACTGTCTTCTGGCCTCCATAGTTTTTGGTAAAAAAAACAAACAGACAAGCAAAACAAAACAAAAAAAACTGAATAAGTCTTTTTTTGTTGTTTTTATTTATTTAATTTTTTTATTTCCATAGGTTTTTGGGGAATAGCTGGTGTTTGGTTACACGACTAAGTTCTTTAGTGGTGATTTATGGGATTTTGGTGCACCCATCACCCAACCAGTGTACACTATACCCAATTTGTAGTATTTTATCCCTCACCCCACTCCCACACTTTTCGCCAAGTCCCCAAAGTCCATTGTATCATTCTTATGCCTTTGTGTCCTCATATCTTAGCTCTCATTTATGAGTGAGAACATATGGTGTTTGGTTTTCCATTCCTGAGTTACTTCACTTAGAATAATGATCTCCAATTTCATCCAAGTTGCTGCTAATGCCATTATTTTGTTTCTTTTTATGGCTGAATAGTATTTCATGGGGTGTTTGTGTGTGTGTGTGTGTGTGTGTGTGTGTGTGTGTGTGTATACAGTTGGTGGTATTTTGTTAAGGACTTATGTGTCTATATTCATCAGGGATATTGGTCTGTAGTTTTCCGTTTTTGTTATGTCCTTTCCTGGTTTTGGCATTAGGGTGATGCTGGATTCATGGAATAATTTAGGGTGGATTACCTCTTTCTCCATATTGTGGAATCATGTCAGTAGGATTGGTATCAATTCTTCTTGGAATGTCTAATAGAATTCAGGTGTGAATCGTGTGGTCCTAGACTTTCGTTTGGTGGCAATTTTTTATTACCATTTCAATCTTGCTGCTTGTTATTGGTCTGTTCAGGGTTTCTAATTCTTCCTGGTTTAAGCTAGGAGGGTTTTATCTTTCCAGGACCTTATTCATCTCCTCTAGGTTTTTTAGTTTATGTGTGTAAAGATGTTCATAGTAGCCTTGAATGATCTTTTGTATTTCTGTGGTGTTGGTTGTAATACATCCCATTTCATTTCTAACTGAGCTTATTTAGATTTTCTCTCTTCTTTTCTTGGTTAATCTCACTAATGGCCTATCAATTTTATTTATCTTTTCAAAGAACCAGCTTCGTGTTTTCATTTATCTTTTATATTTTTTTTTTGTTTCAATCTCATTTAGTTCTGCTCTGATCTTGGTTTTATTTCTTTTCTTCTGCTCAGTTTGGGTTCGATTTGTTCTTGTTTCTCTGTTTCCTTGAGGTGTGACCTTAGATTGTCTATTTGTGCTCTTTCAGACTTTTTGATGTAGGCATTTAAGGCCATGAACTTTCTCCTCTTAGCACTGCCTTTGCTGTATCCCAGAAGTTTTGATAAGTTGTGTTACTATTATTGTTCCGTTCAAAGAATTTTTAAATTTCCATCTTGGTTTCATTGTTGACCCAATGATCATTCAGGAAGAGATTATTTAATTTCCATTATTTGCATGGTTTTGAAGGTTCCTTTTGGAGTTGATTTCCAATTTTATTCCACTGTGATCAGAGAGAATACTTGATATAATTTTAATTTTCTTAAATTTATTGAGACTCGTTTTGTGGCCTATCATATAGACTATCTTGAGGAATATTCTATGTGCTGATGAATAGAATGTATATTCTGCAGATGTTGGGTAGAATGTTCCATAAATATCTGTTTGTTAAGTCCATTTATTCTAGGGCGTAGTTTAAATCCATTGTTTCTTTGTTGACTTTCTGTCTTGATGGCCTGTCTAGTGCTGTCGATAGAGCATTGTAGTCCCCCACTGTTATTGTGCTGCTATCTATCTCATTTCTTATGTCTAGTAGTACTTGTTTTATAAATTTGGGAACTCCAGTGTTAGGTGCATATATATTTAGGATTATGATACTTTCCTGTTGGATGAAGCCTTTATATATAAGGCTATATAAGGCCCCGCTTTGTTTTTTTTTTTTTTTTTTTTTTTTTTTTTTTTGCTGAGACAGAGTCTTGCTCTGTCACCCAGGCTGGAGTGCAGTGGCCGGATCTCAGCTCACTGCAAGCTCCGCCTCCCGGGTTCACGCCATTCTCCTGCCTCAGCCTCCCAAGTAGCTGGGACTCAGGCGCCCGCCACCTCACCTGGCTAGTTTTTTGTATTTTTTTAGTAGAGATGGGGTTTCACTGTGTTAGCCAGGATGGTCTCCATCTCCTGACCTCGTGATCTGCCCCTCTCAGCCTCCCAAAGTGCTGGGATTACAGACTTGAGCCACCGCCCCCGGCTGTTGCTTTAAAGCTTGTTTTGTTCGATATACCAACAGCTACTCTTGCTCGCTTTTGGTGTCCATTTGCATGTAATGTCTTTTTCTACCTCTTTACCTTAGGTTTATGTAAGTCCTTTTGTGTTAGGTGAGTCTCCTAAAGACAGCAGAAACTTGATTGGTGAATTCTTATCCATTCTGTCATTCTGTATCTTTAAGTGGAGCATTTAAGCTATTTACGTTCAATGTTGGTATTGAGATGTGAGGTACTATTCTATTCATCATGCTATTTGTTTCCTGAATACCTTGGGTTTTTTTTTTTTTTTTTTAATTTACTGTGTTGTTGTTTTATAGGTCCTGTGAGATTCATGCTTTAAGGGGGTTCAGTTTTGATATATTTTGAGGATTTGTTTCAAGATTTACAGCTCCTTTTAGCAGTCCTTGTAGTGCTGGCTTGGTAGTGGTGTTTTCTTTCAGCATTTGTTTGTCTGAAAAATATTATTTTTCCTTCATTTATGAAGCTTAGTTTTTCTGGATACAAAATTATTGGATGATAATAGTTTTTTTTTTTAAGGAGGCTGGAGATAGGACCACAATCCCTTTTAACTTGTAGGGTTTCTGCTGAGAAATCCACTGTTAATCTGTTAAGTTGTTCTTTAGGTTACCTGGTGCTTTTTAGTATTCTTTCCTTTGTCTTAACTTTAGATAACCTGATGACTACGTGCCTTGGCAATGATCTTTTTGTGATGAATTTCCCAGGTGCTCTTTGAACTTCTTGAATTTGGATGTCTATATCTCTAGGAAAGCTGGGGAAGTTTTCCTCAATTATTCCCTAAAATATGTTTTCCAAACTTTTAGATTTCTCTTCTTCCTCAGGAATGCCAATTATTCATAGATTTGGTCATTTAACATAATCGCAAACTTCTTGGAGCCTTTGTTCATTTTTTAAAGTTCTTTTTTCTTTGTCTTTGTTGGATTGGGTTATTTCAAAAACCTTGTCTTCGAGCTGTAAGGTTTTTTTCCTTCTTGTTCGATTCTATTGCTGAGGCTTTCCAGTGCATTTTCCATTTCTGCAAGTATGTCCTTGATTTCCAGAAGTTGTGATTGTTTTTCATTTATGCTATCTATTTCACTGAAGATTTCACCCCTCATATCTTGTATCTTTTTTTTTTTTTTTTGTATTTCATTAAATCAGACCTCACCTTTCTCTGGTGCCTCCTTGTGAAAGAGATCAAATGAAAAAAAACTAAAAGGCAGAAATGAAGTCCACAGGCAAACAGCCCGGGCGGCGCCCTGACAGCCCGGGCGGCGCCCTGAGCCTAGTTAAAGATCGACCCCAGACCTAACCGATTAGGTTATCTATAGACTCCAGACATTGTAAGGACAAACGTTGTGAAAGTCTCTGTCCTGCTCTAATTACCGGTGTCTGCCACATATCTTAGTCCTGGGCCCAGTACAAACACAATCCGCTATTTTGTCCCAACTTCCTGAGCCCAACACAAACACATCCCCCCCCACACATCTCAGAAACACCACCTAGAGAGCCCCTGATAAGGTCACAACCGTTTGTAGTTTTACTAAATGCGCAGGAACAAATAGAAAGCTGTTAATTGTATAACTTAGAATATCAACCAATTACCAATTGTAATACTGTGACCAAAAGAATTCCTTTGTACCTCTGTAACCTTACATATCCTGTATGCATCGGGCTATAAAATGCGGGCACATGCATCATTCGGGGCCCTCTTGTATGTTGTAGAACGGAGGGACCAAGTTCGAACTTGCATTAAAGATCCTTGCCGCTTGGCTTTGACTCTGGACTCTGGTGGTCTTCTTCGGGGAACAAACGGTCTGGGCATAACACTTGATTATCTTAATAATAATCAACCTTCTGAATTCTTTTTCTGTAAAATCAGGGATTTCTTTTTCATTTGGGTTTATTGCTAGAGAGCTACTGTTATTTTTTGAGGGTACTAAAGGAACTAGATTTGTCATATCACCAGAATTGTTTTTCTGGTTCCTTCTCATTTGTGTAGGCTATGTCAGAGGGAAGACCTGGGGCTCAAGGGCTGCTGTTCAGATTATTTTGTCCCATGGGGTGCTCCCTTGATGTAGTACTCCCTCCTTTTTCCTAGGGATGTGGCTTCCTGAAAGCTGAACTGTAGTAATTGTTTTTTCTCTTCTGAATCTAGCCACCTAGCGGGACTACCAGGTTCCAGATTGGTAGGCAGCTGCACAGACAGGTGTGTCTGCACAGAGTCCTGTGATGTGAACATCTTCAGGTCTCTCAGCTCTGGATAGCAGCACCTGGCCTGGTAGAGGTGGCAGGGGAGTAAAATGGACTCTGTGAGGGTCTTTAGTTGTATCATTGTTGTTTATTACACTATTTTTGTGCTGGTTGACATCCTGCCAGGAGGTGGCACTTTCAAGAAAGGGTCAGCTGTGATAGTATAGGGAGGATCAGCTGGTGGGTGGGGCCCTAGAACTCCCAAGAGAATATGTATGACCTTTGTCTTCAGCACAGATCATACATAGAAACAGTCAGGTGGGGGCAGGGTTAGGTGTGTCTGAGCTCAGATTCTTCTTGGGTGGGGCTTGCTCCAGCTGCTGGGGGGGATGGGGGTGTGGTTCCCAAGTCAATGAAGTTGTGTTCCCAGAAGGATTATGGCTTCCTCTGCTGTGTCATGCCAGTTGCCGGGGAAGTGGGGAGAGCCAGCAGTACAGGTCTCACCTAGCTCCCTTGCAATACAAAAGGCTGGTCTCATTCCCACCGTGCCCCCGCCACCAACAGCACAAAGTTTGTTTGCAGGCAGTGGGTGAGCAGGGCTTAGCACTTGCCCCAGGCTACCAAGCTCCTGGCTAAGAAAGCAGGCAGGCTTCAGATTTCACACCTCCCCATCTGCCCATGTTTGCACTCTAGATTTACCCCCTTCCTCAAGTTCTGTCTAGGAAACTCTGTGTTTGGTTGGAATTCTTAACAAAGTTCAGTTGGAGTTTCCTTCTCCCTGTGGTCTTTTCCCAGTTCCTCTGGCAGCCCTTCCCAAGGACCCCTGTGATACAAAATCAAAAATGGCTTCCCTGGGGACCGAGAGAGCCCACAGGAATCTTCCCACTGCTTCCTCTACTGCTGTATTTTGCTTGGCTCTTAAAATTATCTCAGCTCCAGGTAAGGTCAAATTTTTCTTTTGTGATCTGGACCTACAGGTTCCCCAGTGAGGGTGTGTGTTTGGAGGCAGACAATCCCCCTTTCCCACTTTCAGACTTGAGCACTCATAGTATTTGGGCTGTCTCCCAGGTCCTGCAGGGGCAATCCACTTCCTTCAAAGGGTCTGTGGATTCTCTTGGCTTTCCTGGTATGTGTGGTTTTGGAGCAAAAGTTCACAATGTGAATTTCCACACCCTGCTCTGTTCATTCGAGTGGGAGCTGCTATTTAGTCCTGCCTCCTGTCTGCCATTTTCCCCTCAATAAATCATTTAAATCTTTGTTCCCCTATATGTCATTTTTCTCTAGCTACTTTCGAGAATTTTTCTTTACTTTCATTTTCAAAAGTTTGATTATGGTGTATCTAGGCATATTCCTTTTTGAATTTGTTTTATTTGGGGTCTTAAATCTATAAATGTATGTATTTTACTAAATTTGGGGAAATTCCTCTCATTATTTCTTCATATAGATGTTGTATGTCAACTGTTTTTTGTTTTTATTCTGGAACTCCCAATGACATATGTGTCGTGCCATTTGGTATTATTCTACAAATCCCAGAAGCTCTGTTCAATATTCATTAATTTTTTCTCTGTTCCTTAGATTATATATTTTCTATTGCTCTATCTTTAAGTTCATTGACTCTTCCCTGTCATATCCATTGTTCTACTGAATCCCCATCCAGTGATTTTAAGATTTCAGGTATTATAGTTTTCAATTCTAGAAGGTCTATGTAGTTATATTTTATAGCTTATATTTCTGTTGAGAACTTTTTCTTTCTATATACTTCAAATGTATTTACCTTTACCTCATGGAACACAGTTAAAATAACTGGTTTAAAATTAATTTTTCCACAATATTTAGGTCATCTGGTGATTGGCATCTGATGATCATCATTTTTCTTAAGAATCGATCACACTTCCTCTGGTTCTTTCTATGTTGGGTAATTTTAAATTGTATTATGTACATGTGTTCTGGTATACAGACTCTGAGCCCTATTATAATGTTCTGAAGGTTTATTTTATTTTTGTTTGTTTTGTATATTAACCCAGTTAGGTTCAAATTGCAGTTTCTGTCTTACCTGCTACATGGTTCAATCTCAGGTTCAGTCTTCTAACTAGGCCTTTGCTGTGCTGGTTTTGGTCGGGTGCACACAAGTATAGCCCAAGAATGAGTCTAAGATTGTGTGGGTTTATATACAGAATTAGGGGATCCCTTTCTTTGCTTCTCTTCTCTCCAGGATTCTCCTTACACTCTATAACTCCATGTTCTCTTTCCTGATTTCTCTAGCCAGTAAGATGAGCTTTCTATGGGAATAGTCTACACTATTTTACAGTTTTAAAAACAGCCTACTCTCAGGGCAATTCCATAAGATAAAAGATATTTTTAAAGCTCAGAGATTCAAACCCTTGTGGATTATTTCTCTAAATTTACTCCCCTCCACAATCTGCCTGCCATTATTTATTCTTTGAAGTCCTCAGGTAGTTGGTTTTCTCTGTGTTTTGTCCAGTTTTTAGTTGTAATCAGCAGGATTTCGACATAGCAAGACAAAACGGAACCTCATTTGTCTTTTTAAAAAATCATAATCATGTTAAAGTATTTGTCAAACTGTCCCATAATATGGTATTTGCTAATTATCAATTGTGTTGGTTCTCTTTATTGCTAAAAGTTTTCCTCTGTTTTTCTGAATTTTGTTTTGTAAACTCATTATGAGAGAGTAGTTTTAATTATCTGTCTTTTTCTCTCTCTCATTTGATTGATGGAATCTATAACTTAAAGTCTATGAACTATTCAATCAACATTCACGTTAAGTGTAGTACTTCTATTACTATTACCAATAGTAATATTAGCTAACATTTGTATATCTTTTACTATCTACCAGGTTCTAGTTCAAATGCTTTACATCAAAATTTTGCATTTTAGAATGATGTTTTATATATCTGCAAAATATTGTGCTGGGATTTTGATAGAAATTGCATTAATCTATAGATCATTTGGGAAAACTGGCATTTTTACTATGTTCAGTGTTTAGTGAACACGGTATGTCTCATCATTTATTTAGATCATCTTTGATTTGTTTCAACAGAATTTTATACTTGCCATTGTATAAGTTCTGCTCATTTTTTGCTAGATTTATACCTGAGTATTTCAGTTTTTCACTGATTATAAATAATGTCATGTTTTATCTTTTGGTTTCCATGTGTTAATTGCTAGTATATAAAAATACAATGAATTTTTATTTGTTTATTTGTACCTTGTGAACCTGCTGACCTCAGTTATTTGTAGAAGTTATTTGGGGGAGCATTTTTTTTTTTTTGTTATGTTCTTTGGAATTTTCAATATAGATCATCATGTCATCTGCAGATAGGGATGGTTTTCTTTCTTTCTTTCTTTTTCTTTTAAATGTATATGCCTTTTATTTTATTTTCTTGCTTTATTCCACTGGCTAGAACTTCCAGTACTATGTTAAGTAACAGTGGTGTTACCGGGTATCCTTGTTTAGTTCCTGATCTTAGGGCAAAATAATTCAATCTTTATTAGGTATTGTGTTAGCTGGAGGGTTTTTCTAGATGAACTCTATAAAGTTGAAGAAGTTCTCCTTTATTTCTAGTTTGCTCAGTTTTTGTCATGAGTGGCTGCTAAATATTGTCACATCCTTTTTGCCTTGATTGATATGATCATGTGATTTTTCTACCCATTTTAAAACACAATGGTACATGAACATCCAAATTTGGTGAAGATAAGTTGGAGAAAATCATTTGTTTGACCAAACAATTGAATTCTTTAGTAAAAACGTCTTCTAGGGCATTTAAAATTTAACGTTTTTATTTTATCCTTTTTGGCAGCATATCTACTATATAAATCCAGCTATACTTATTCATTATTACTGACTACATTTTCTGGACTTTTCTAGAACATGTAGAATTTTCTAGAACATGACTTACAAAAGGATTTTGGATTGTTTCTGAATGTAAAAACCCATCATAGATATATAATTTGGAGATCAAAATTTTGAACATTGAAATGGGTTATGGATTTGCCAAAATAGAATATTTGAAATGAAACCACTCCAGAAAAATCTATGACTTATAGAGACATCATTACTAGGACCCACAAGAACCAAATGACAGACACTAAGGAGTGGTTCTTATTCTCAATGCCTTTTTATCAAGATTCTGCCTACTCTTATGGTATATTAGGTTACCCCCTGGAAATGGTTACTACTTGCCCTGCAGTCTGTAATGCAACCACATTTTTCTTTTTAATATCCAGATTGGAACTAGTTCTATGAATACAATGTTAGAACTGAGTTTTGACTTTTTTTTTTTCCTTCTGTGTCCTTTTTTTTCTTCTCTTTTTTTTAGGTTGAGTGAGTTTCTACTTTGCAGGTTAGGGTGATAAAAACCTATGTTCACAAAATAGGGCATAGAAAGCAATGCCATAATAGTTTTGTGTCTTATAATTCACCTGAAATTTACAACATATGAATGTTTTGTCTTTCTAGTGTAAATAGACAGCATATCTCTAGACCTGTGGTTATCAAATGAGCGTGTGTTAGAATCATCTGACAGACTTATGAACCAAAAAAACGCTGGGCCCCATCTCCAGTGTTTTGACTCTATAGGTCTGGAGTGGGGCTGAAAATTTGCCTTTCTAACGAGTTCCAAGTGACGCTGAGGCTGCTTCTCCGGAGACTATACTTTGAGAATTACTGAACTACCATTCTAGGAGGGTGGGAAAATGGGTTTTCATCCTGGAGCACAAATTATTTGCATGAGTTTAAGCAAGTTGTGAATATTCTATTCTTCAGTTTCTTTATCTGGTAATTAAGATCAATAATACCAGTTCAACCTATTTTGTTGAGTTCTTGGGAGGAGCCAATGGAATAATGTATAAGAAAGTGCTTTTGAAAATGAAAAGAAACACTTATGTGAAATTGTTAAATGTTTTCAGAGATGTAATGATGGTGTAAGAAATATTCACTCAAGAATGCCACAGCTCACACACGATATTTGCAATTTTATTTCCTTCATATTTTTCCCTCTCTTTACACAGTAGTGCTTGCCTTCTGGTTACTGACAAGCAGCAGGTAAGTGGTTGGTGAATCAATAAACCCTTTGGTCTTGAGTCTCTAGCTCTGCTTTTTTCCACCCATGGTCGCTGGGTATCCCTCTCTTTTTTTCCTAATGCTTATTGTAGAAATATTTCACAGGAAATGGGGTGACACTAAACCTCAAAATATTGTTTCTTTTTCCTAAACAAACATTTTTATCACTAGGGGACAATCCTGCTTTAGTTGATGACATATTAGTTGATATCCATAAAGGTGTTCCTGTTAGGCTAGCCCCTTCAGGTATTCAGGTTTCCTACCTACAAATCAATGAAAGATGCAATTTGAACTTGATTGTTTAGAAAGACACAAAGGCAGAGAGGATGAGTTGCACTTCAACACCGAATATTAAAGGACAAGCTTGCTGTCAAAGCCAGACCACTAGCTTCATTTGATCTATTGGTTTTAAGCTAAAGGGAGGCTCGAAGAAGGAGTGATTACATCATACCAACAGCTAATAAGGAAACATTTTCAGCATTTTTTTATTTGTACCAAAGGTAATAATGGAGTGGTGGGGTTCTTTTGGTACAACCATCATTTCTTTCATTTGAATGCTAATTCCATTCTCAATGTATGAATTAATTATAACTTCTATTGACTATGTCGATATTGTTTAGAAAAATCATCTCTCAGATCAGATGAAAAGTTTTCCCTGTGTTTGAAAGGCTCAAGTGACTTGTTCTGCATATGGCATTAATATTCCTTGATGTAAGCTACATAAAACATTAAAACCCAATTAAACTCAGAAAGGGGACCAGCCCTGCTGACTTATTTATTTAAAGCCAAGGGAGTGGAGATCCCTTTTCTTGTTGTATGTGTAAATAAAGACATTATGTCTGCCCCATTCCCCATGCCTATTTGGAGCATATTTAAAGATTTCATCAAATGTACCTAAAATTATTATCTTCAAAGCTAGAGCAAGATTTATTAAACCCTGAAGTGTTTGAGCAAAGACAGTAATTTTTGAGAGTATATTTTGACTAAAGCTGTTTTGAGCATTCCCCGTGCCACAGAGCTCCCAAAATGTAGGAAGAAAAGCTAAGAGTAAATGAGAACGGACACTTTCTGCATAGATCTTGTTCAAAAAGCTAGAGGAATTTCAGGTGCTTCGTTGCTCCTTCTTATTTTCTCCCCTTGGGGACTGAAGTGTAGTGTAAAGCAGCCTATGGTGTGGGGAACTAAAATATAAAGAAATCCATGATAAGGCCAGGGTGAGAGGATTGCTTGAGCCCAGGAGTTCGAGACCAGCCTGGGCAACACAGGAAGAACTCCATCTCTAGAAATAATTAAAAAATTAGCCAGGCATGGCGGTGCACAGCAGTAGTCCCAGCTACTTGGGAGGCTGAGGTGGGAGGATCACCTGATCCCAGGAGGTCAAGGCTGTAGCAATGTTCACACCACTATACTACAGCCTGGACAACAGAGCCAAAAAAAAGGAAAAGAAAAAATCCATGATAATAGTTAACCATGAATCATGCTTCTAGAAGAAAGACCATAGAATTTAGTTTTCATTTGTTATCATTCCTTTATGGGCCAAAGTGATTCCTAGCCTGAGAAGAAGAGTTGGGACAAAGTCTATATTCTGATTCCTAAATACATAGATCCATAAATACACACACACACACACACACACACACACACACACATATAATATCTTATTCATTTATTAATTCATTTGACAAATATTTATTAAATGCCTACCATGTGTCAAGCAATGTTTTAGGTACAGAATGTACAGTGGTGGGTAAATAAGAAATCCCTAATCCTAGGAAGCTTACACTAGTGAAGGGAGGTAAAAAATAAACAAAAAAGTAAGTAAATTTTGAGTGTGTCACACGGTGTGATGTGCAAAGGAGAAAAAACATGCAGGGTGGGAGGGACAGGCAAAAAGGGAGAATGGGAATAGAGTTTCTGTTTTATTTACAGTGGTGGGGAAATGCCTCACCTATGAGGAGGGAAAAGGGTGCTCCCAGAACAGTCTTCCAGATAGGAGTGTTCTTCACATGACTGCAAATAATAAAGAGGTCAGAGAGGCTGAAGAAAAGTGAATGAGGGGGAAAGTGGAAGGAAATGAGATCAGAGAAGTGTGTGTGTGTGTGTGTGTGTGTGTGTGTGTGTGTGTGTCTGTGTGATGTTAAAATGTCCCCACTAAATGTAATAATAATGATAGTAGGTGCAATTCTTTTAAAATACACTTAATTGGCAAAATAAAAAGTCAATGGCTCTTTTTGGCCCCATGCATCACCTTTTGTTAATTTTGCTCTTTAAGACATGCAGGTCTGGAAAGCACCACTTGAAGCAATGCAGGCTGAATGAGGTGCAGCTACTGTCATTGAGAATCCAAAAAAGTAATGTGAAGGAATAAAATCAGGACACAAAGTTGAGGCCTGATACAAGGGACAATATTGGAGAAATACAATGTGTCATGCATGGGAGTACAGAGAGGATAGGGAAGTGGTAGGTGGATGGTGAACCAAGATAATCTTCATGAAGTCTGAATTTTGAAATAGGCATGAAAGAAGAGATGATTTTGAGAGTTAGGGAGAATATTCCAGTCAGAGGAAACATAGCAATAAATATGTAAGGAGGCTAGAAAATACAAATTGAATAAAGAATCCAGCATCTAGAAGCCTAGCTTGGTTGATTTTTTAAGGGATGCATACGGAATGTACTGAGAAAGAATGACTGAAAGGCCAATTGAGGTCCAATGGTAAAGGACTTTGCTTTGAGGAGTTCAGACATAACCCCCCTCAGTTGTTATCAATAAGTCAATCAAGGAATAAGCCACTGAAAATTTTGTTGAGAAAGATAATATCATCTGAACTAAGCTTTAATAAGTTACTTCAAGACTAGGTGTAAAATGAATGATTTCATGGTTTTAAAACATGGTCACAAAATCTTTAACATTCCTTCTATCAAGAGGTGAAGTTTCTGTCTCTTTCCATTGAATTATGTGACAAAATACAGCAAAATTGACAAGGTCGTAAAAGGTCATGTAGTTTCCTCCATGTTTGCTCTTGGATCTTTAAGTTATTATGTAAGAATATCATATAAGAGGCCGGGCGCGGTGGCTCACGCCTGTAATCCCAGCACTTTGGGAGGCCGAGGCAGGCGGATCACAAGGTCAGGAGATTGAGACCATCTTGGCCAACACGGTGAAATCCCGTCTCTACTAAAAATACAAAAAAAATTTGCCAGGCATGGTGGTGGGTGCCTGTAGTCCCAGCTTCTCGGGAGGCTGAGGCAGGAGAATGGCGGGAACCCAGGAGGCAGAGCTTACAGTGAGCCGAGATCGCGCCACTGCACTCCAGCCTGGGCGACACAGCGAGACTCCATCTCAAAAAAAAAAAAAAAAAAAAGAATATCATATAAGAAACCCAGGCCGGGCGCAGTGGCTCAAGCCTGTAATCCCAGCACTTTGGGAGGCCAAGACGGGTGGATCACAAGGTCAGGAGATCGAGACCATCCTGGCTAACACGGTGAAACCCCGTCTCTACTAAAACAAAAAAAAAATACAAAAAACTAGCCAGGCGTGGTGGCGGGCGCCTGTAGTCCCAGCTACTCGGGAGGCTGAGGCAGGAGAATGGCGTAAACCTGGGAGGCGGAGCTTGCAGTGAGCTGAGATCCGGCCACTGCACTCCAGCCTGGGTGACAGAGCAAGACTCCGTCTCAAAAAAAAAAATAAAAAAAAAAAAGAAACTCAACTACTCTGAGGTTACCATGCCCCGAAGAAACTCAAGCCACATGAAGAGGCTGCTTGGGGGCTTTCTGGCCAATAGTCCTAACTTAACCCGGGATTTGAATCATTCCAGCCCAGGTGCCAGGCTTGTGAGTAAACAAGCCTTCAGATGATACCAACCCCCAGCTGTTAAGTCACACCCAGCCTTCAAGTCTTATCAGCTGAGGCCAAAGATATCATAAAGCAGATATAAGCCATCTTCACTGTGCCCTCTTCAAATCCCTGATCCATGGAATCAGTGGTTGTTTTAAATCACTGAGTTTGCAGTAATGTGTTCCACAGCAGTGGATACTCGGAAAAAATGGGACTGAAGAAGATAACTGGGAAGCAGATATCACCCTGGTGATGTTATGTGTAAGACACGTCTCCACCTCTACGATATCTAGTTCAGGGATTGGGACACCAGGCAGAAAATGTGATCCATGGGCTCTTGTACCATATTTTAAGTGAGCCTCACTCACTTTACTGGAGTTTGGAGTTTTGCTATTTCTTTGAAGTACATGGGCTAGACAAGGGTGATTAAAAACTTGGCTGCAAATATCTTTGTGACTTAGGAACAGGGATTGATTTCTTTAAAAAACACAAATCACATAGCAAGAACATCAAAATCAGGAACATTATGGACAAAGTTATTGTAGGTTAAAAAATAAAAGGTATTTGTCTAAAACTAACATAAAATTAATATCTAGAACATATAAGCAACTCCAGCAAATAAACAAAAAGGATAATTCTCATAGAAAATTGGGCAAAAATATGCATAAAAATTTACAGAATAAAATATTCTAAAAGCCAAGAAGCATATGTGTGATAAAAATGAAGAGTAATCAGAGAAACGAATATGAAAACAATTATAAGAATCCACTTTGTACCTGGCTGACAAAATTAGGAAACGTGGTAATGTTAAGTGTTGTTGGAGATGTAAGAATATACTGTTGCTGGTGGGAGTGAGCACCAGAGCAGCCACTATGTTGGAGAGCAATTTGGTACTGCTTAGGATAAGTTCCTTAGTTTAAGTACACTGTGGCCTGGCAACATTTTTTACCTGCAATTAATCTGAAAACATTCTTACGCAACTCCATAAGGGAAAATATGTGAGGCTGTTCATTACAGTATCGCAGTCGTAATGAGTTGCCGACTACCTGGGTGTCAATCACTGGGAGACTGGAGGAAAAGAATGTGGCGGATACTCATTGTGGAATATTATGGGACAAGTAGAAACAAGAATTTAGAACATGTATGGATCCTAAAATCAGAGCGTAAAGTGGATATAAAAAGCAAAAAATGAATGAGACATATAACAGAGTATCGGTTTCAGAAATCAAAATGTCATCAATACAAAATAATAATCATTTTACAAGAGCATTCAAGAACAATTAAGAAAATAGTTGCTGATGGGTGGGTAATGGGAGTGAGTAAGAAATGAATAAAGAATAAATAAGTAAAGAAAATAAAAGAGGAGCCATACTCAAACCAATAATGATGATGTGCCCTGAACTGAAAGGTATGATGAATGTCCCAAATATCATAAAGACAAACCAATACACTCAGATAAAAGCCTCTGGAGTCTCTGACTATTCTGAATTGTTTTAAATACTTGCTGGAATCTGGTTCTTTTGTCCTCTCTACATTTCTCTATGAACATACACAATAAGTCGGACTACCAGGTGTGGGTTACTCATGTGCTATATATTTTTATCAGGAAATTTCATTAGAGCTCATTTGGCAGTTTCTGATTCTGTACCTTGATTCAAGTGACTTAAAGTTTTTTCCTTGATTATTAAAATAATCCATATTCATTGTGGAACATTTAGAAAATACAAGAAAAAGGCCAAGAAAAAATAATTCAAAAAAAATCAAGAGGAAAATTATCTTTACTATAATCTCACCACTCAGAAATAATTACAGTCAATATTTGAATATATTTATTTTCAGCTTTTAAAAAGTATGTATATGTGAGTATTAATATTAAATATGCATATTGATATATGCATATTATATCTTTAATTGTACTATAAGTAAATTTCACTGTTGTCAGAATTAGGTAGCATGTCTTTAAAAATCTTTGCTTTGTTTACAGATGTTAATAATAATCTCATTTCAGTTTGTGTTTATTTGATTGCCAGTGAAGTTGTATTTCTTATGTTTTTTAGCTATTTCTATTTTCATTTTTGTGAATGATCTTCTCAAAAACTGTGTTCATTATTCTATAGCACTCTTGTTAAAAATCAATCTTATATTTTTCCTGTATGTGAATGTCATTAAACCTTTGCTATGCTTCTTGTTGTCATTTAATTTAATTTATGCAAAAAGTATTACAGATTTTCTTTCATAGGTAGTCAAACCTATCATTTATCCTTTTCTATGTTTTTCTACATCATTTTAAGTGTTAAAATGTCTTTACTCACCTATAATTTCTTCTCTCTTGTCTGTGTATCTGTGTGTGTTTATTTATGTTTTTACAGATCTTTTTCTTTGATCAAACCAGGAACTTATTTTATTATACTGTATTAAGGAGATGTCTAAGTTGATCTTCTCAGTCCCTGCCATTACATACGTGTCCTTTATTTTTCTATTAATTCTCAATGCTTCCCTTATGGTGAATTAATTCACACATACACTTACATTTGTTTCTGCCTCTACTGATATTAATTAATTTGTCTCTCTTTGCACCAGAAATATAATATTTTAGCTATTATTGGTTTATAATATATTTTAATAACTGAACACAGTCACAGTAATTCCTGCAATACTCTTTTTCAAAAATAATATTCTTCTTTGCAAATGAACCCTAGAATTATTTTAAGTTTCAAAACAAACTCCGTTTGGATTTTATTGGCAATTACATGTAAACAACATAATCATCTGGTGATTATCAGAATCTTCAAAGCATTTAGAAATTATATCCAAAATAATGCATTCCTTCATCACGCTTGAGTTATTTTTAAAAGCTCTTGATGAAGTTGTCATTCTTTTCAAATGTATCACTCACATTGTCTTGATTAAGGTTATTCTTGTCTTCTAGCAGTCATTGAGCACTATACAGTGTGGCCCAGCTTACCTGACTGAATGTGGAAAGAAGGGTGTCAAGGAGACTGAAAGTCAGAAGACTTTCTTCTAACTGCTTTAGGAGGAAGTTTCAGTGCAAGACTGTGGTGGCTCTCCAGGTGTATTTTTTTCCACAGACCCTGCAATTTCTGGGAGAAGACAGTATGGGTGGGTCAAAGGCCCAACTAACATTCTATCCTTCAAACCCTACTGTTAATTTCAGAGGAGAGATTCTCAACAATTTTTATAAATTTATTCACACTCCAACCGTATTTTGTGAAAATTCCTTGCAGAATTCAGCAAATGGTTAGGTATTACTCCTATTGTCATTGTGATTATGGTTTTGTATCTTTTTTTTTTTTTTTTTTTGAGACAGAGTTTCACTCTTGTTGCCCAGGTTGGAGTGCAATGGCACTATCTCGGCTCATCGCAACCTCCGCCTCCCAGGTTCAAGCGATTCTCCTGCCTCAGCCTTCTGGAGTAGCTGGGATTACAC
Source organism: Rhinopithecus roxellana (assembly GCF_007565055.1). NCBI lineage: Eukaryota > Metazoa > Chordata > Mammalia > Primates > Cercopithecidae > Rhinopithecus > Rhinopithecus roxellana. The sequence goes on along the minus strand of NC_044555.1, from coordinate 32,444,972 downwards.
GCATGCGCCACCATGCCTGACTAATTTGTTTGTATTTTTAGTAGAGATGGGGTTTCTCCATGTTGGTCAGGCTGGTCTTGAACTCCTGACCTCAGGTGATCCTCCCGCTTCGGCCTCCCAATGTGCTGGGATTACAGACGTAAGCCACTGCGCCCGGCCAATATCTTATTTTGCTCTTTTATGAGCATTTTAATGGAAACATGGGTGAATTCAGGATAGTCTAAGGAATGCTGCAGTAATAACCCTCAAATTTCGGTGACTTTATACCAGACAAGTTTATTTTTCATTCCTACTGTTTGTCCAGTCTGGTTGTCTGGGGGAATCTGATCATTGTAGGCTTATGGAAATTCCATGTTATCACAGGCTTACACTATCACTGCAGCAGGGAGAAGAAACATGGTAAATCACATACTGGCTCTTACAGCTTCCATACAGGAATATCACTTCAGCACTCTTTCAGTGGCCAAAGTAAGTCACATGGCCTTATCTGATTTCAAAATGGGGAGAGAATTATAGTTCTAGTATGTTCCAGAACAAGAGCAGACTATTTTTGGACAACCTAATGATTAGCATACATTCACATTCTGAAAGTCTCACTTCAGCAACTTTTAAAAAATGGCGGTCGTTTGGCTTCTTAATCTTTTACAATACATAGACTAAGTCATTTATCAGATGAGCAGTGCTTTAGAAGCTAGAAAATAATCCTTGTAGAAAAGCAATCTATTTCTAAAGGCAAAGACAAAATAAGAAAGTAGGCGTTATGCCTTTGATACTGGAAGGTCTTAATTTCAGCATTTGGCGTTCAGATCGGGATTGAAGGGCATAAACGTCTCTGCTGTTCTATCCATGGGATGACTGTAAAGCACATGCTTTCAGAACTTTCTTTCATTGCCTGAATACATTATTATGTATATTGACTTCTTCCTCTTCCTTCCAAAGGCAAAACCTTGGAGCATGAGTGTAATCACTTGAATGCAGAGTGTCATCTTCTACTAGTTTTTATGCATTCACTGTTTCATTTTAACAAGAGGAGAGGGAAGTCTTGTTGCTATAATATGCCACTTTAAACAATCCTGGACTGTGAGGCTGCCAACTCTGGCATCGGTTAAGTCAAGAGCAGGGTACAATGGGTAGTGAGGGGGTGGGAAGAATCCACCTAATACATATCTCATATTGATTAAAATAAATGAATGCTCTATTTCTAACTGGTGTCAAAAGACATTTACAGTTTTCCTTGCCTGTTTCCCACGTCTGCTTGGCACAGAGACTGCCAGGATCAATGGTCCAATTTTAGTTCCACTTTCTTCTTCCATCATTCCCTGTATTCAGCTCTTCGGAAGTGAGTTAATAATGCAAAATCTGGCTGAATTAAATTCATTTAACTGTGCTGCCAATTCCCTTCCCTTCATGCATTTTTAAAGAGATCTCAAACCGGTGATGGATTTCTAATGCTCTAGGAAAAAAAAGCAAGGATGAAACAGTAAACCTGAATGGAGTGAATTGTTTATTATAATTACTCCAATGAATTATCTCACTTTGTACCCAGAAGGAAGAAGAAATATCAACCTATATAGGCTTTGCAAGTGGCAATATGCATGGTGGAAAAAAAATTGTAGAAACGGCCTCTTCAGTCAGTCAAACAAGTGACACAGTGCAGCTTCACATGGAAAGCTGTGAACAGTAAAATATGAGTTTTGGGGGGGCTGTTTCTATAGCAACCCAGCATATTCTTGCTAGGACTATGAATGCTTTTTTAAAAAATTAAACTTACAGTTAGAAACATATTAGAAACCAGGCCTCAAACAGTGCCTGTATGTGACACTGTAACTACGTGACTTAGACCTACTTGGAAGGTCTAATTTGAATCCTGTTTCTTGTTCCCAGACTTGTCTTTGGTTCTCTCCAAATCCTCTTGGCTTATTAAATTGACTGATGCAACTAGAGTGTATAATCTTAAAGTAATATTTAGAAAAAGATAGAAAGATGAAATTTTTGTCAAATATATAATGACAAATGGTAAAGATTTCAGCAAGCAGAGATCTTTTAATGAGACAATGTTCCTAGAAATTAAATACCCATATGTCTATTAGTTTGGGTGAGTCTGTTAGCATTCAACTGTTAAAGTCACCTGCTTCTAAAGCAAGATGTTAGAACAAGAGATTGCTAATGGCTTTTTAAAGATTTCTTATAATTACTGAATAGATTTTTCCTATCATGGCAAACAAACCACCTGGAATTTGGACTGTGTTTTATTACCTACCTCCCTGCTTACAGTCTCTGGTCCCAAGAAGGTATCTTGTTTATCCTAACTATAAAGTGGTTCTAATGGCATAATTGGTTAGTAACACGGACAGTTCTCTAGTTTGTATTCTCATGACAAACCAGAGAGCAAAAGACTTCACATTCTGGTTGCATGCTCCCATTTTTTTGTTCCTTAAATGGAACCAGGGACTATCCTGCTACTAGATATGTTCTTCATCACCACAAACATCTAGAGACTTCATCTGTGCAGTATGGACAAAAGTTTCAATGGTTACAGAAACCATGTTCCTGTTAATTTTATGTTTAGCAAGATCACTCTGAAAATCCAGACCACGGCAATGATGAAAAGTTGAGTGGCTCATTCAGTGTATCATCTAGCAAAGCTCAGCATCCAATAGAGCTTTAGGAGTGCAGGTGCTGGGGCGGAGCAAGATGGCCGAATAGGAACAACTCCAGTCTCCAACTCCCAGCGCGAGCGACACAGAAGACCGGTGATTTCTGCATTTTCAACTGAGGTACTGGGGTCATCTCACTAGGGAGTGCCGGACAATCGGTGCTGGTCAGCTGCTGCAGCCTGACCAGCAAGAGCTGAAGCAGGGCGAGGCATCGCCTCACCTGGAAGCGCAAGGGGGAAGGGGATCCGTTTTCCTAGCCAGGGGAACTGAGACACACAACACCTGGAAAATCGGGTAACTCCCACCCCAATACTGCGCTGTAAGCATACAGGCATTCCAGGAGAATATATCCCACACCTGGCCGGGAGGGTCCCACGCCCACGAAGCCTCCCTCACTGCTAACACAGCAGTCTGCCGCGATCTATCCGCAAGGCAGCAGCGAGGCTGGGGGAGGGGCGCCCGCCATTGCTGAGGCTTAAGTAGGTAAACAAAGCCGCTGGGAAGCTCGAACTGGGTGGAGCTCACAGCAGCTCAAGGAAGCCTGCCTGTCTCTGTAGTCTCCACCTCTGGGGACAGCGCACAGCTGAAGACCAACAGGGGAAGTAGCGGGAGCCGGTGCAGACGCGAACGACCCTGTCTGACAGCTTTGGGGAGAGCCGCGGATCTCCCAACGCGGAGGTTGAGATCTGAGAACGGACAGACTGCCTGCTCAGGTGTGTCCCTGACCCCTGAGTAGCCTAGCTGGGAGAAATCCCCCACTAGGGGCAGTCTGACACCCCACACCTCACAGGGTGGAGTACACCCCTGAGAGGACACTTCCAAAAGAAGAATCAGACAGGTACACTCGCTGTTCAGCAATATTCTATCTTCGGCAACCTCTGCTGCTGATACCCAGGCAAACAGGGTCTGGAGTGGACCTCAAGCAATCTCCAACAGACCAACAGAGAGTCCTTCTGACTGTCAGAAGGAAAACTATCAAACAGGAAGGACACCTATACCAAAACCCCATCAGTTCGTCACCACCATCAAAGACCAGAGACAGATAAAACCACAAAGATGGGGAAGAAGCAGGGCAGAAAAGCTGGAAATTCAAAAAATAAGAGCGCATCTCCCCCTGCAAAGGAGCGCAGCCCATCACCAGCAACGGATCAAAGCTGGTCAGAGAATGACTTGGACGAGAGGAGAGAAGAAGGCTTCAGTCCATCAAACTTATCAGAGCTAAAGGAGGAATTACGTACCCAGCGCAAAGAAACTAAAAATCTTGAAAAAAGAGTGGAAGAATTGACAGCTAGACTCATTAATGCAGAGAAGATCATAAACGAAATGACAGAGATGAAAACCATGACACGAGAAATACGTGACAAATGCACAAGCTTCAGTAACCGACTCGATCAACTGGAAGAAAGAGTATCAGCGATTGAAGATCAAATGAATGAAATGAAGCGAGAAGAGAAACCAAAAGAAAAAAGAAGAAAAAGAAATGAGCAAAGCCTGCAAGAAGTATGGGATTACGTAAAAAGACCAAATCTACGTCTGATTGGGGTGCCTGAAAGTGAGGGGGAAAATGGAACCAAGTTGGAAAACACTCTTCAGGATATCATCCAGGAGAACTTCCCCAACCTAGTAGGGCAGGCCAACATTCAAATTCAGGAAATACAGAGAACGCCACAAAGATACTCCTCCAGAAGAGCAACTCCAAGACACATAATTGCCAGATTCACCAAAGTTGAAATGAAGGAAAAAATCTTAAGGGCAGCCAGAGAGAAAGGTCGGGTCACCCACAAAGGGAAGCCCATCAGACTAACAGCAGATCTCTCGGCAGAAACTCTACAAGCCAGAAGAGAGTGGGGGCCAATATTCAACGTTCTTAAAGAAAAGAATTTTAAACCCAGAATTTCATATCCAGCCAAACTAAGTTTCATAAGTGAAGGAGAAATAAAATCCTTTACAGATAAGCAAATGCTTAGAGATTTTGTCACCACCAGGCCTGCCTTACAAGAGACCCTGAAGGAAGCCCTAAACATGGAAAGGAACAACCGGTACCAGCCATCGCAAAAACTTGGCAAAATGTAAAGACCATCGAGGCTAGGAAGAAACTGCATCAACTAACGAGCAAAATAACCAGTTAATATCATAATGGCAGGATCAAGTTCACACATAACAATATTAACCTTAAATGTTAATGGACTAAATGCTCCAATTAAAAGACACAGACTGGCAAACTGGATAAAGAGTCAAGACCCATCAGTCTGCTGTATTCAGGAGACCCATCTCACATGCAGAGACATACATAGGCTCAAAATAAAGGGATGGAGGAAGATCTACCAAGCAAATGGAGAACAAAAAAAAGCAGGGGTTGCAATCCTAGTCTCTGATAAAACAGACTTTAAACCATCAAAGATCAAAAGAGACAAAGAAGGCCATTACATAATGGTAAAGGGATCAATTCAACAGGAAGAGCTAACTCTCCTAAATATATATGCACCCAATACAGGAGCACCCAGATTCATAAAGCAAGTCCTTAGAGACTTACAAAGAGACTTAGACTCCCATACAATAATAATGGGAGACTTCAACACTCCGCTGTCAACATTAGACAGATCAACGAGACAGAAAGTTAACAAGGATATCCAGGAATTGAACTCATCTCTGCACCAAGCGGACCTAATAGACATCTATAGAACTCTCCACCCCAAATCAACAGAATATACATTCTTCTCAGCACCACATCGCACTTATTCCAAAATTGACCACATAATTGGAAGTAAAGTACTCCTCAGCAAATGTAAAAGAACAGAAATTATAACAAACTGTCTCTCAGACCACAGTGCAATCAAACTAGAACTCAGGACTAAGAAACTCAATCAAAACCGCTCAACTACATGGAAACTGAACAACCTGCTCCTGAATGACTACTGGGTACATAACGAAATGAAAGCGGAAATAAAGATGTTCTTTGAAACCAATGAGAACAAAGATACAACATACCAGAATCTCTGGGACACATTTAAAGCAGTGTGTAGAGGGAAATTTATAGCACTAAATGCCCACAAGAGAAAGCAGGAAAGATCTAAAATTGACACTCTAACATCACAATTAAAAGAACTAGAGAGGCAAGAGCAATCACATTCAAAAGCTAGCAGAAGGCAAGAAATAACTAAGATCAGAGCAGAACTGAAGGAGATAGAGACACAAAAAACCCTCCAAAAAATCAATGAATCCAGGAGTTGGTTTTTTGAAAAGATCAACAAAATTGACAGACCGCTAGCAAGGCTAATAAAGAAAAAAAGAGAGAGGAATCAAATAGATGCAATAAAAAATGATAAAGGGGATATCACCACTGACCCCACAGAAATACAAACTACCATCAGAGAATACTATAAACGCCTCTACGCAAATCAACTAGAAAATCTAGAAGAAATGGATAATTTCCTGGACACTTACACTCTCCCAAGGCTAAACCAGGAAGAAGTTGAATCCCTGAATAGACCAATAGTAGGCTCTGAAATTGAGGCAACAATTAATAGCCTACCCACCAAAAAAAGTCCAGGACCAGATGGATTCACAGCTGAATTCTACCAGAGGTACAAGGAGGAGCTGGTACCATTCCTTCTGAAACTATTCCAATCAATAGAAAAAGAGGGAATCCTCCCTAACTCATTTTATGAGGCCAACATCATCCTGATACCAAAGCCTGGCAGAGACACAACAAAAAAAGAGAATTTTAGACCAATATCCCTGATGAACATTGATGCAAAAATCCTCAATAAAATACTGGCAAACCGGATTCAGCAGCACATCAAAAAGCTTATCCACCATGATCAAGTGGGCTTCATCCCTGGGATGCAAGGCTGGTTCAACATTCGCAAATCAATAAACGTAATCCAGCATATAAACAGAACCAAAGACAAGAACCACATGATTGTCTCAATAGATGCAGAAAAGGCTTTTGACAAAATTCAACAGCCCTTCATGCTAAAAACGCTCAATAAATTCGGTATTGATGGAACGTACCTCAAAATAATAAGAGCTATTTATGACAAACCCGCAGCTAATATCATACTGAATGGGCAAAAACTGGAAAAATTCCCTTTGAAAACTGGCACAAGACAGGGATGCCCTCTCTCACCACTCCTATTCAACATAGTGTTGGAAGTTCTGGCTAGGGCAATCAGGCAAGAGAAAGAAATCAAGGGTATCCAGTTAGGAAAAGAAGAAGTCAAATTGTCCCTGTTTGCAGATGACATGATTGTATATTTAGAAAACCCCATCGTCTCAGCCCAAAATCTCCTTAAGCTGATAAGCAACTTCAGCAAAGTCTCAGGATACAAAATTAATGTGCAAAAATCACAAGCATTCTTATACACCAGCAACAGACAAGCAGAGAGCCAAATCAGGAATGAACTTCCATTCACAATTGCTTCAAAGAGAATAAAATACCTAGGAATCCAGCTTACAAGGGATGTAAAGGACCTCTTCAAGGAGAACTACAAACCACTGCTCAGTGAAATCAAAGAGGACACAAACAAATGGAAGAACATACCATGCTCATGGATAGGAAGAATCAATATCGTGAAAATGGCCATACTCCCCAAGGTTATTTATAGATTCAATGCCATCCCCATCAAGCTACCAATGACTTTCTTCACAGAATTGGAAAAAACTGCTTTAAAGTTCATATGGAACCAAAAAAGAGCCCGTATTGCCAAGACAATCCTAAGTCAAAAGGACAAAGCTGGAGGCGTCACGCTACCTGACTTCAAACTATACTACAAGGCTACAGTAACCAAAACAGCATGGTACTGGTACCAAAACAGAGATATAGACCAATGGAACAGAACAGAGTCCTCAGAAATAATACCGCACATCTACAGCCATCTGATCTTTGACAAACCTGAGAGAAACAAGAAATGGGGAAAGGATTCCCTATTTAATAAATGGTGCTGGGAAAATTGGCTAGCCATAAGTAGAAAGCTGAAACTGGATCCTTTCCTTACCCCTTATACGAAGATTAATTCAAGATGGATTAGAGACTTAAATGTTAGACCTAATACCATAAAAACCCTAGAAGAAAATCTAGGTAGTACCATTCAGGACATAGGCATGGGCAAGGACTTCATGTCTAAAACACCAAAAGCAACGGCAGCAAAAGCAAAAATTGACAAATGGGATCTAATTAAACTAAAGAGCTTTTGCACAGCAAAAGAAACTACCATCAGAGTGAACAGGCAACCTACAGAATGGGAGAAAATTTTTGCAACCTACTCATCTGACAAAGGGCTAATATCCAGAATCTACAAAGAACTCAAACAAATATACGAGAAAAAAACAAACAACCCCATCAAAAAGTGGGGAAAGGATATGAACAGACATTTCTCAAAAGAAGATATTCATACAGCCAACAGACACATGAAAAAATGCTCATCATCACTGGCCATCAGAGAAATGCAAATCAAAACCACAATGAGATACCATCTCACACCAGTTAGAATGGCAATCATTAAGAAGTCAGGAAACAACAGGTGTTGGAGAGGATGTGGAGAAATAGGAACACTTTTACACTGTTGGTGGGATTGTAAACTAGTTCAACCATTATGGAAAACAGTATGGCAATTCCTCAAGGATCTAGAACTAGATGTACCATATGACCCAGCCATCCCACTACTGGGTATATACCCAAAGGATTATAAATTAGTCTACTACAAAGACACATGTACACGTATGTTTATTGCGGCACTATTCACAATAGCAAAGACTTGGAATCAACCCAAATGTCCATCTGTGACAGACTGGATTAAGAAAATGTGGCACATATACACCATGGAATACTATGCAGCCATAAAAAAGGATGAGTTTGCGTCCTTTGTAGGGACATGGATGCAGCTGGAAACCATCATTCTTAGCAAACTATCACAAGAAGAGAAAACCAAACACCGCATGTTCTCACTCATAGGTGGGAACTGAACAATGAGATCACTTGGACTCGGGAAGGGGAACATCACACACTGGGGTCTATCATGGGGAGGGGGGAGGGGGGAGGAGGGAGGGATTGCATTGGGGAGTTATACATGATATAAATGATGAATTGATGGGTGCTGACGAGTTGATGGGTGCAGCACACCAACATGGCATAAGTTTACATATGTAACAAACCTGCACGTTATGCACATGTACCCTAGAACTTAAAGTATAATAAAAAAAAAAAAAATAAAATAAAAAAAAAAAAAAAAAAAAAAGAAAATTAAGAATACTATTTCTAAATGAAAAAAAAAAAAAAAATAAAAAAAAAATAAAAAAAAAATAAAAAAAAAAGGAGTGCAGGTGCTCCTAATAAAATGGAAAATGCCTTTCCTATTAATAATGCAGCACACTCCTCTGTCTTCTTGTCTCTGTATCCTTTTGCTGACTCAAAACAACAACAACAACAAAACACTGTTGTGCTTTCACACAAATACCAAACACCTCTGGAGAGAGCACTATATTTCAGCCAGTGACAGAGGGAAGATTTGAAATTTGAGATGCAGGATTTGAGAAGAGTTTTCTATTAATCTGAGTTTTCTCCTTTTTATTTTATTAACCACCAACCATCCCCCACCCCAACCTTGAGAGTTAAGATTCTGAAGGTGTCTCATGTAAACTCTGAATAAATTATTGGTGTTTAGCACAGCCAGCTTCCCTTACTGCTTTCAGAGTCAAACCCCTCTGGAGTCAAATGGGACTCTTTGCTACATCAGTACAAAATTGATAAAAATTAAGTTTGGCACCACAGTGGCTTCTCCTGACAACCAATTCATAACTCTGACAGGGCCACACACTAATGTTTTCACCTATGATTGTGCTATTGACATCAGTTAAACTGACCAAGTCCCCCATCTTGTCATCCCAGGCCGTCATATGTATACTTGTTCTAATGTGTTCCTCTCCCAGTAAAATGATAGTTTTTCCTGTGCTCTCACTTGCTCTCTCTCACTTGCCGCCATGTAAAATGTGCCTGCTTCCCCTTCCAACACGATTGTAAGTTTCCTGAAGCCTCCCCAGCCATGCTTAACTGTGAGTCAATTAAACCTATTTTCTTTATAAATTATCCAGTCGCAGGCAGTTCTTTATAGCAGTGTCAGAGCAGACTAATAATACACTTGGTCTTCCTCACAAGCAGGGTGTGTCTCAGGAGAAACAGTTTTGTTACAGAGTGGATGGCTTTTCTCAGAGTGTCTTCCAAGAGACTCAAGTAGAAGCCAGGAGGCTTCTTACAGCTCAGCCCAAAACATCACCTAGGCCATATTCTATTGGCCAAACAAATCCTTAAAGTCCACTCAGGTTCAATGGCAGGGAAATTAAACTCCACTTCTCAATGGGAAGAGTAGCAAAAAAATTTTGGCCATGTATAATCTACCATATCTCATATTTCAGAGATCAGAGACGGGTTAGCTTTCTCTCACCTCTCCTTTTTCTTACTTCCAACTAACTCCCCCATCCCCTCCAGTCTGGGCTCTAGTTCCATTCCTTCCTTCAAATACCCCTCCAGGTTATGGTAACATCTTATTCTGAATCACTACATCTAATAGAAGTTTTCAGTCTCAGCTTATTGATTTCAGGAACATTTGGCATGTTGCCCAATCCCTTTTTTGTTGGCTTCATAACACAACACTCCTGGTTTTCTTTTTCCTACATCTCTGGCCATATCTTATTCCCTTTGTAGGCTCAGCCTCCTCTACCTGGCCCATTACATATTGAATTCCAAGAAATAGGGTCACAGGGTCTCTTGTACTTTAGATGAGGAGGGATACAAATTACACTCCACAGGCTAGCACCTGTTTTTTTGTGAATAAAATTTCATTGGAACAGAATCAGGTCCATTTATGTATGCATTGTCTATGGCTGCTTTTAAGCTACAGTGGTAAAGTGGCAGGGACTGTATGGTCTGTAAGCCTGTAATATTTACTATTTGGCCCTGTACTGCAAATGTTTGCCCACCCCTCCTCTAGAACCAGTAGTTTTCAAGGTGTGGTCCCTGGATTAGCAGCATTCATGTCCCCTGAAACACGTTAGAAATGCAAATTCTTGAGCCCCTCCCAAGACCTGCTGAATCAGAAACTCTGGCTGTGGGGCCCAGCTACCTATGTGTTTGTTTACAAAGCCTTCCAGGTGACTCCAGTGCAGGCTCATATTTGAGAATCACTGCTCCAAATAGTAAGAAAATTAAGGAGAGAGCCAGACATACTGAAGGTTGAAAGCAACCACTACATCTGCCATATTTGAGTTGAGGTGGTGGAGGCTGAGCACCCCTGTCTACTGGTAGGATCTGCATCAGCCCAAGGCTAGAAGCAGCAGCTATGGCAAAATCACTGGCCTATGGGTGTTTCCTTTTCTCTGCAGAGTGGGTGAAGGTTTAGGAGCTCTGAGGGGCACCCCAGCTCTGTGGCCTAAGAGGATTTATGTTTTTTAACTTAAGGTTACTTTTGTAAGTTCAAATGTGACCTAAAAAATAATTATTATAAGTTTTTATTTTCCTGTTATGTGCTAAGCACCATGTAAAGCACTTTATATATTTTATATATACATATTTAACCATTGTAACATACTAACAGAGAGCATAAGTCCTAAACTCAAGCTTCTGGCTTCCAATTCAGGCCCTGTTGCTTTATACTTATATCCCCCTGGCCAAGTTACTTACCCACTCTCTGTCTCTAACATGATTAACTATAAAATATGGTCAATGACTGTATCCACCTTATAGAGTTGTTATGAAAATTAATGCATCTAAAGTGCTTAGATCACTGCCTGGCAAATAGTAAGTATTTAATAAATTAACTATTTGTATTATTTTATTTAATTTTCACATCAGTACCCCAAGGTGGATATTATTGCCCCCAGTTTACAGGTAATCTCTCTGGGCCTTTGATTCCTTAAGCAAAATTTTTGAGGTCAAACATCTAGTAAGTTTCAGAACCAGGATTCGAAGACAGGTTGTTTAGAAGCCAATGATCAAGCTCTTAACCACAATAGACACACATACACACACAATTTACATCTTTCTGGAAATTAGTTTCTTTTGGTAGCCATATGTCCACACAGTTGTGTTGATATTTAAAATATTGATCAAATCTTAAAACACTAGAAATTCTTTAAAATGTCATATATAACTTAATTTCTTTTATTTCATTTCAAATAGCTTACCAAACATATTGAACACGTTTTGATAATTTGGCACTAGTTACTGTTATACTGATGCATGTATATTAGCTAATGTAGAAATTGGTGATGCATAGCATATGAGAGTCTGCCATTCAACCCTTAACAGCTCTTTTCTTAACAAATTCCTTTGTAGCAGTTTTTTAAATTATTATTTGCAGTTTTCTCATGAAGTAAAACATATACTCCTATGTGGCCCCTTTGCTTACTTTTCACAAAATCAGTTAGTAAAACAAAGACTAGGACATTTTTCTCCAAAGTGGTTTTCTTACCTTCTAGAAAATCCTTCAAGTTCTTTAATTTTGGTAACAGCATTCTAATTCTTTTCAGTACAGTTAAAAATAAAATTTCATCACTATGGAAAATGGAACATGCTCAGACACTAACAATGTTACCTCACTTGCATATTGAGAGCATGAGGTAGGGCAAGGGGCATCTCTGGCATTTTGGCCATTTTAGAAAGTCATGCTGTAAGGTTATATGGAGGACTTGGTTTGAACTTCATTTGTTTTTTATGTGGAGAGAAAGACACCTAAACTGAATGGTATATTGGCTGAACCAGCATTTAGAAGAACCAGGCAATCAGTTAAGTGCTTGCAATACACAGGTAAATAAGACACAGTTCTTGTCTAAAGAAAATTCGAGTCCAGAGGGTAAGACACCACAGTGGGGTAAAGTGAAGGACTGGAGGGGACTTCAGATGCAGATGAAAGAGAATCTTCTGCAGGAACCTCAGTGAAAGTATTTTGGAGATAAGATTTGGATGAGTGGGAATAGCTATAGGAAAACTGGGGAGTAAGAAATCAGGTAAAGGAGGCAGCACAAGCAAAGATATAGGTTTAAGAAATCCCATTATACAGGTAGAGCACCATCATTACTGGAGCCATCTATATGAGAACGTGTGTGTGGCAGGAGAGAGAGCAGGAGAGGTCGGAAGGGACGTCTTTGTCATGGAGGCCCTAGTATGCAGTGGCAGGCAAATGATGTTCAGTGTGTGAGCCTGATATTTCTTATCTCACAGATGTATCTCCATTGCCAGTCTCTGTACTTATTTCTGTACTTGTTTCTTCCACCATATTCACTTATCTCTGTATCTTTCCTTTTGCATTCTGACAGGATTATAAAGTTTTCTATTTACATTATGAATTCCATTTTCTTCTGAGTCATTTTGGTAGCTATTTTCACCAATGCAGGTTTTTAATTCCATTACTGCCTTTTTGAATATTTTGTCATTTATTTCACATACAACATGTTTTCTTTGTACCTGATCCCATTGTTTTTTCCTATTGCAGGTCTGTTCTAGATTAACGTTGCTATGGTTTGAATATGTCCCCTCCAAAAGTTATGTTGAAACTTAATACCCATTGTGGTGGTATTAAGAGGAGGGCCTTTGGGGAAGTGATTACGTCATCAGGGCTCTGCCCTCATGAATGGATTAAGATCCTCATAAAAGAAGCTTCAGAGAAATCTTTGTCATTTTTGCCCTTTCACCCTTGGCCATGTGAGGACACAGCAAAGAAGCCCTCATCAGACACTGACTGCTGGTGCCTTGACTTTGGACTTTCCAGCCTCCAGAACTATGAGAAATAAATTTTTGTAGTTTAAAAATTACCCAGTTTTAGGTATTTTATTACAGAAGCACAAAAGGATTAAGACAAACATTAACAAAAGTTTTATGATTTTTATGGAGATTAAAGTAGAAATTTCCTTAACTTTTTTTTTCAGTTTCTGCAGTGATTTCACCAAGTGTTTTCCTTTCTTCTTCTACATTAACAGGGAATTAACTTCTCTGTAAGTAGAATAGAATGCTTCCCAGGCCGTGAATTGTCAATTGTTCTGTTTCTAATAATATCAAATGAGGAGAAATCTATGCTGTCCCCTGTTTGTAACAGGTAGAGGCTTGATCACCCTAAAGCTAAGAGAACCCCCTTCTTGGCCATAAAGGCAGGTGCTAGTTTTATCTGCAAAATCCAAAGCTTGAAATTCATTGCTCTGTGTTAAATTTTTATAGATTCACTAAGCTGGAGTGGAAACTTTTTGTCAACTATTTCATTCTTTGACTCTGTAGAATGCATCAGTGATGATGGTGTTGAAGAAGGAGAAGGAAGATGGCAGAAGTAAATAATCTTGGCTACTCCACCAGGCACTTTTCTAAGACCTTTAATTAGTTATCTCATTTAATTCTCTTAAGAACTCTTTGAAATAGCTACTATTCTTGCCCCATGTTACTTACAAGGGAACTAAGGTATGGATAGATAAAATAACTCAAAATCTTGCAACAAGTAGTAAAAAGAGGTCAGACTCTACTCCAGATCTGTCTGATTCCAAAGTCCATGCTCTTGATCTTTATGTAATGCTCTATTCTATATAGGCTCTTTCTTGAATAGGTTGGTACATGCCAATCTACCCCTACCTCTGAATATAGCTTGCTTAGCCCCAGAGGATTTTTCAGGATTCAATGATCCATCATTCACCCTTTCTACTGCTTTTGACTGCTCATCATGTTGCACATAGAACTCTGTGTCTACTGTAGCTTTGTGCTTGGAGCTGGAGGCAGAGAGTCCAGTGGCCCTAATCTTCCACTGACTTCTGAAATGTGTTATTCTGTTTAGAGTTTGGGCATGCCTTAGCTAGTGCTTGTGGGGTTTTTTTGTTTGTTTGTTTGTTTAATTTTAAAAATCGAGATGGGATCTCACTGTGTTGCCCAGGCTGGTCTTGAACTCCTGGGCTCAAGTGATGCTCTTGCCTCATCCTCCCAAAATGTTGGGATTACAAGTGTGAGCCACCATGCCCAGCCATGATTGTGTTTCTTAATTCATACTTATGTGATATAGTTAATGAAAATTTCTTCCTGCTTCCACACTGTACTGGACTCTCCTCCTTGATTTATTTTATCTTATTGTTATTTTTAATTTATTGTGCTCCCAAGATTTTTCCCTTTTGTTATCATATATTTTTAAAGGGAATATGAGAAAAGACGGAATCCAAAACCTTTAGCTAGCTATCATTTTTGTTTTGTTTTTTGTTTTGTTTTGTTTTGTGACAGGGTCTTGCTCTGTTGCCCAGAATGGAGTGCAGTGTGCAATCACTCACTGCAGCCTCAACCTCCCAGGCTCAAGTGATCCTCCCAAGTAGTTGGGACCACAGCTGTGTGCCATGATTATTTGTAGTGATGGGGTTTTGCCATGTTGTCCAGACTGGTCTCGAATTCCTGAGCTCAAGTGATCTGCTCGCCTCTGTCTCCCAAAATGCTGGGATTACAGGTGTGAGTCAACATGCCCAGTTGCTAGCTATCAATTTTTTAATGCCAAACCTCCACTCTCTTTTCAATGTTTAATTTAAAATAATATCTTAGAAGAAACATTAAGAACTGCTGTCTTTGATGCTATAGGCATATTGATATTCATTCAAATTAACAAATGTTTATTAAGTACTAGGAATGTGAAAAGTGCAGTGATCAGCAATTTGGGGATATAGATACAGAGAAATCGTAACTCTTACTTTCAGATGCCTCGTGAGAGGGATAGGTGTATCTATGATTCACTATGTCTTTTTCAGTGTCCTGTATGACACTCTAATGTAACAAAATGTTATGGGAACCCAGGAGGAGAAGGAATTATTTGCTGCAGGGTTACTGGAAAAGGACTTCCAGGATATCTTAGGTTGAATTCCCCCAGAAGCAGGTATCAAGAGTCGTATTTGGGCACAAGGTTTATTTGGAAGTTGATTTAGGAATCCAAGCAGACAGCACTAATAAGCAGCTTACTGTTATGGGTAATGGGGGCTCATTCCTACTAGGGACCTCTGGGAGATAGTTAAGAATAAACCTCAGTGCTGTTCTCCTTGAGGTGGCAGAGGAAAATGAAATTTTTATTTACTAAATTTTATGTATCGTTGTTTGAGGGCTTTGCCAGGGATGTTAGCTTTCCAGTACTTCTCACCTGTCCTACATGTGGGCTGAGTCTGTGTTCGTGCAGCCAAAAAAGCCTCAGACAAAGAGTTATAAGCTTGAGTAGTGCGTGGAAACGGGATTTGGCCGAGACACAGACAGCATCTGCTTCACTGGAGGAGGTGGCATTTAAATTGGACCTTGGATGATGAGAAGATTTTTCAGCAAGTCGTGATATGGGTGGGGGTAAGCATTTCAGCATGTAAGAGTAGGAAGGACTAAGGCAGCATTTGTGTGGTCCACGGCAAATAATAATAAAGCACCAAAGTTTGAAAATGATTCACATTTTTAAAATTAGAGAAAATTCAAGGTTATCCCTATAAATATTCATTCTCACTCCCTTGCTTTGAGTGGGAGAGAACGTAGCTCTCAAGAGTTTGCTCAGAGGGAATCGTGCTTCACCAGCAGCCTGTCTCCTTTAGTTAATATCTAGGTTGCTTTGACTTATTACATTGTTTTACTTCTCGGCAGAATTTTGGGGTTTTGTCAAAATGTGGGCATGACTATGTGAATTGTGTTGTTGTATATGGCGGATGTCATTATTGACACGTGTCACAATGGGGAGAAGGTTAAGAATTGCTGATACAAGGCTTGGCGATGTGGCAGGCAGGTATAAGGAAGAAAAAAATAATCCAGTGGTTGGAGCATAGGTTGTAGTGTATGGGGATGCGAACTGAAGGTGGATGAGGAAGGGAAAGGACAGGTGGTATATGTTTATATATCTGTGTATATTTATCTGTATGTATAAATATATTCCTAACTTAATATTGGGGCTAATATTTGGTGAGTGTTTTAAATTCAGCATCTCTAAAATAATGAAGAGAGGCTACACATCACAGGAGTGAAAATGAGTTATGTGAATTTTCCTTTTACTTGCATGTAGAATGAGGAGAAATATCAAACCATATTATCTGCTTCACAAGGTGCAATTGCTCCCTGCTAATAAAATCCATGTGAGTTTTCACTTCAACCTTAGAGAATATTGAAATTTTTGACAAGGTAGGTTATTAGTAGGTTGAGAGCCTCCATCAAAATTTGCACCTGTTTGAAAATGCTTCATTCTGGACAGGCAGCTGACGTCTCTGGTAATTCACACCTGTGAGCCCCTGAAGCTTTGGAAAACTGAGTAGAAGCAACACCATATCACTGCAGTACTTATCCCAAATTTCCCATGGGGCACAAGGCTATCAACTGCGAGCAGGTGAGGCTTATTTAAAACATCTTCATTCCTAGTTTACATAACATGGAATAGAGTGTTGCATGCCATATGAGTACATGGAATACTGAATACATAGAATACTTGTATAAGAACTAGGCTTGATTCTATAGACTATCATAGAAGCAGAAATGACATTCTTCTGAGGGCTGTTGATAGAACAGTGACAGTGCATAGAAATTCTGTTTAGAGAGAAAGACAAAAAAAAGGATAAGTTTTGTTTCAAAAATAATATCAAAGATGAAGGATAGTTCTTAAGATTTCATAGTTTGTTTTTTGTACTTTTTCCTCTTTTCTTTCTTTTTTTTTAATTTTTTTATTTTATTTTGTTTTTTTTGAGACAGGGTCTCACTCTGTTACCCAGGCTGAAGTGCAGTGATACGATCATAGCTTACTGCAGCCTCAAACTCTACTTTCAAAGTTCAGCATCTTCTGTGGTAAGAGGAATTTTTACGGCATTTCCATTCCAGTTGTCTACCCCACGGTGCTGCTGGGTCTTATCCCACTCCTGCTTGGCAGCTCCATGGCTTCTGGTTGAGCATCTCAGCCCCCTGAGCATTATTCAGCTGTTTCTCCTTTATGAAAGCCAGTGGCGAGTTTGCACTGGGACCAGCCACACTTCCCTTTGATAACCGCTCTGTCTGTTCATCACTATATTTCCACACAAGGTAAAAAGGATGGGATACATTTTACTGACGGATTGGGGGAAACAATGCGATGGAGAAAACTTCAAAATCAGTGTTATGGCATGATTTTTTTCCCACAAGTTTTTGAGACAACCTGGTAAATTAAACTTCTCACAGGGAAATTACCAATTCTCTCTCTGTTTCTGACTTGCTTTTTCCCGTTCATTCTATCAAAAAGAGAAAGATGTATTTTTCTATTTTCTCTGTAATTTTTAAGTTCTGTCACTCAAATGAATTATTAATTTTCCATTAGCATTCAAAGAGTGTTGAAGTCGTCTCTTTTATCCTTCACCACTGTTCCCCACCCGCTCCATGACTGTTGGCAATAATAAATAGGCCCCTTGTTGAGTTTTTTTGCCCTTTATCAGCTATTTTCTTAGCTACCAATAGAGAAACTTGAGATTATCACCTTATCAACCAATGACTTTAATTTTCTCCACCCATTCTCTTGTTTTTGAGGAGAGAAGAGAGAAGAGAGATTATTTGTTAATTTTTTAAAGAATAAGATAATGTAAAGGTCTTTTGGAGTGATTTTGAATGATACTGTTGTTTTCTAAACTTTAAATATTCATTGAACTCTATTGTAAAAACTGGTCATAGACTCCTACACTACCCCATCCATTTTCTCACACCTCCTGATACGTATTCTACTGTGGCTCTTATTTCACTGGCTTAGACATACCTATTCATTGGTCTCCTCCTGGGTGCAATGTCAGAGTCCATAGCACATTTGTTTTGGTTCCTCTGAGGTCCTGTATTGAAAAAGGCAAATAACAGGTAATAAATAAAAGGTTGTTGAATATATTCGTATCCAAGCTGCCAACTCACCTTCTGAAACTGTTCCATTTAACAAATCCTAAAACAATGACATTCATGTTTTGAAAAACTTCCAGAAACCTGTTTCAATATTCGCTACCAAGGAGAAATGGGAAAGGAGAGAAGAGGATCAACATTTATGAAACATCAACTTTGTATCACATAGTAAGTATAACAGACCTTGTCTCTTTTATTCTTTAAAACAGTCCTATTAGGTAAGAGCTATTAAATCTCCATTTTTCCAACAAGGAAATTCGGGTACATAAAGTTAAAAATTCTGGAGGTCATGGGTTATCATGAGACAAAACATGCAAACCTGAGACAGTCTGTTTCCAAGGCCCAGATTCTTTCCACCTTACTTCTTAATCATTCCCTAGTGAAGAAAGAAAGTAGACTTGACTCTTGAACAGCATGGTTTTGAACTGTGAGTGTCCACTTAGATGCAGATTTTCTTCTGTCTCTGCCATCCCTGAGACAGCAAGACTAACCCTTCCTCTTCCTCTTTCTCCTCAGCCTTCTCAACATAAAGATAATAAGGATGAAGACCTTTATGATGATCCACTTCCGCTTAATAATTTTTATTATTATACTTTAAGTTCTAGGGTACATGTGCACAACGTGCAGGTTTGTTGCATATGTATACATGTGCCATGTTGGTGTGCTGCACCCATTAACTCGTCATTTACATTAGGTATATCTCCTAATGCTATTCCTTCCCACAATAGGACCCAGTGTGTGATGATCCCCTTCCTGTGTCCAAGTGATCTCATTGTTCAGTTCCCACCTACGAGTGAGAACATGTGGTATTTGGTTTTCTGTTCTTGCGATAGTTTGCTGAGAATGATGGTTTCCAGCTGCATCCAAGTCTCTACAAAGGACACGAACTCCTCCTTTTTTATGGCTGCATAGTATTCCATGGTGTATATGTGCCACATTTTCTTAATCCAGTCTGTCACTGATGGACCTTTGGGTTGATTCCAAGTCTTTGCTATTGTGAATAGTGCCACAATAAACATACGTGTGCATGTGTCTTTATAGCAGCATGACGTATAATCCTTTGGGTATATACCCAGTAATGGGATGGCTGGGTCAAATGGTATTTCTAGTTCCAGATCCTTGAGGAATCCCCACACTGTTTTCCACAATGGTTGAACTAGTTTACAGTCCCACCAACAGTGTAAAAGTGTTCCTATTTCTCCACATCCTCTCCAGCACCTGTTGTTTCCTGATTTTTTAATGTTTGCCATTCTAACTGGTTTGAGATGGTATCTCATTGTGGTTTTGATTTGCATTTCTCTGATGGCGAGTGATGATGAGCATTTTTTCATGTGTCTGTTGGCTGTATGAATGTCTTCTTTTGAGAAGTGTCTGTTCATATCCTTTGCCCACTTTTGATGGGGTTGTTTTTTTCTTGTAAATTTGACTGAGTTCTTTATAGGTTCTGGATATTAGCCCTTTGTCAGATGAGTAGATTGCAAAAAATTTCTCCCATTCTGTAGGTTGCCTGTTCACTCTGATGGTAGTTTCTTTCACTGTGCAGAAGCTCTTTAGTTTAATTAGATCCCATTTGTCAATTTTGGCTTTTGTTGCCATTGCTTTGGGTGTTTTAGATATGAAGTCCTTGCCCATGCCTGTGTACTGAATCGTATTACCTAGGTTTTATAATAACATTTTTTTCTCTAGATTATTTCATTGTAAGAATACAGCATATAATACATAAAACATACAAAATATGTATCAATTGACTGTTTATGTTATGGGTAAGGCTTCCAGTGAACAGTGGACTATGAATAGCTATGGTTTGGGGAGTCAAAAGTTATGTGTGGATTTTTGACTTCATGGGGGATCAGTCCCCCTAACACCTGAGCTGTTCAAGGGTCAACTGTATTCTTTTCCACACCTCATTGACAGATCAATTTACTTGATGCTTTCTTTTTGCCCAAATCCTGTCAGCCATTCCCCTTTGTCTAACATTAGAGTTCATACTACACAGCCTGAGTAGCAAGACTGTACATCCCAGTGGTAAACAAGTTATGTGGGCTTCTGTGTCATTGATAATGGGAACTCTATAATTTCTTACTTGATCTCGTAAAACTATTCTGTTAAATGGGCATGATAATAGTATCTACCTCACAACAAAGTTTTTTGAAAATCAAGTGATATAATACATATGAAATGCTCAGCATAGGACACAGTAAGGACTTCAAAAATATAAGCTGGTACTAGTATGTGTTGTCCTTGTTGTTATTAATATAACTTTACCATACCCTTCCTTACTTTTTTTTTTTTTTTTTTTTTTTTGAGATGATGTTTTGATCTGCCAGCAAGACTAGGGTGCTGTGGCATGATCATGGCTCACCGCAGCCTCAACCTCCTGGCTCAAGCAATCCTCCCACCTCAGCCTTCCGAGTAGCTAAGACCACAGGCATGCACCACCATGCCCAGCTAATTTTTTTTATTTTTGTGGAGACAGAGTTTCACCATGTTGCCCAAGCTGGTCTCAAACTCCTGGGCTCAAGAGATCCGCCCACCTAGGCCTCCTCAAGTGCTAGTATTACAGGCATGATACACTGGGTCTGGCCCATATCCTTCCTTTCTAACCTTTGGTGTTTCCTGTAAAAGCACTCCATAGCACAAACTTGCCTGCAGCCGGACTGGGTTCGCCAAGCTGTGCCAAACTCTATGATTATCCTTGCCTTTATTCTTTGGCTTAAACTAACACCTTTTCCTCTCCATCTGCTCATGCAAATCCAATCAATTTTCTCACTCTCTCAGGCAAAGCTGGTACTCCAAATAGCCATCCTGTGGATGTTGGCTTCTTTCCCAAGCTACCTTGTGGGAGAGTGCTCAATGTGCAAAGTGGCTATGGCATCTGGAATGGGGGTTACACATGGGCTTCACAATGCTGACTTTGCCTGACTAATGCTAGCCCAGCTACCACCACTATTGAATGCTTGCTTGACAACATCAGAAATAAAGTTGAGCCCCATTAAGACATTATTTTCTGAGGATGAAGTTGTGAGGAGTCGGGTCAGGGGAGCAGGGAAGACCAGCCAGCTTCTTGGTGGCATATTGATTGATTACATTCAACCTCTTCCAACATGGAGGAAGCAGAAATTTGTCCTCACTGAAATATATATTCTAAATATGGATTGGCATCCCTGCCCATGATACTATTGCCAGGACCACCATTCATAGATTTATGGAATTCATTATTCACTGTATTATTTTGCATAGCAGTGCTTCTGAACAAATATTGAATTTTTCAGGCAAAGAAATGTGGCTTGGCTTCATGGTCATGAAATTCATTGCCCTTACCATGTGCTCCACTATTCAGAAGCAGGTGACCCCACATAATGTTAGAATAGCCTGTTGAAGATACAGCTATAGTGTCTATTGCAGTAGAAGACTATATCTTTGTGGTTGGAAAACTGTCCTCAGGGATATGATATATATTTTAAACCAATGACCAATGTTGTCACCATTTTCACACAACCATAATGCATAGGTCTCAGAACCAATGGGTAAAGTCAATAGTGATTTTTTTCACCATTCCACCTAATAATCCATTCACTGAATTTTGCTAAAAGTTCCCTCTGGAACTTTTATTTTGGGCCCTGCTGGTTGAGAAGTGTTGATTCCCCAGGGGACTGGGAAGACATTTCTACTAGTGGACACAATAATGGTTCTGTTGAACGGGAAGCTGAGAGTGCCATCTGATCTTGTTGGTTCCTCAGGCCACCAAACTTACTGCAAGCAAAGAAGGGGGTTACTCTACCAGATAGAGTGCCTGATTATCAGGGGGAAATTGAATTACTGTACATAATGGGAGCAGAAAGAACTATGACTAGAACTCAGCAGGTTTCATAGGACACCATTTCTTTAATTATAAAAGTTAATTAAAGACTACCCAGTTAATGCAGGATCACTGAGGACTCAGACTCTTTACAATGAAGATTTGAATCATCCAACCAGCTAAAGAAATTTGACCAGGTAAAGTGAGGGGTAATGATAAACAAACAAACAAACAAACAAACAAACAAAAAACCATGGAATAGGCAGTGAACAAAAGAACTTCAATTTCCAATATGGATTAGTGTCCAGTTACAGAAACAAGAACTATTACATACTTTGTGCAGTGTGTATATTTTGTTTTTTGCTTGATTTATATGCATATATGTTTTTATCATTCACTTCCCCTTTTTGCACTATTTTATATAAGCAGTGTTGGTAATACTTAATTTTTAAATTTAGTCTTAAAATAGTAAATACCTCTGTGGGCTTTTTACTGATCTAGAAAAGAAATTAGCCTTTCCAGAAAGGGATATGGTGACTAATAGGATCCTGTGTTTGGCCATTTTGGGGAGAGAATAAGTATATCTTAATTTGTGCAAGGAAGAGTTGTAGTGGTGATGTCATAAAAGTGGTGGAGTAGGAAACTCCAAAACTTGGTCTGTTCATTGAAGCAAGCATTAAGCAAAACTAAAAGAATCATTTTTTTTTTTTTGGAACTCTGGAGTCTAATCAAAATCTTACAGCAACCAGGAAAGTGTTTAATGAAAACAGACACTGCTAAATTTTGGTAAGAAAATATTGTGGAATTTTTGCTTGCTCGCCTAACATCTCCCACTTTCCAGCTCGATAGTGGTTGTGGGAACAGCAGCTTGTATACCTGGCATGGTTTGCTGGTACTGGGATGGGGGACAATATGGATCTCATTCTCAATACATTTTAGCTTTGATCAGTCTAGTATTTCCCTGAGGGACTGGTACAGAGACTGACCTTTATTTGCCACTACCTCCCTTCCCTGGGGCTAGAGTGACTGTTTAGGTGACATCTGTCAAAAGTATTTCAAAACATACTGTACATGTCTGCCTGGGGCAAGGGACAGAAGATGGGGCAAGCAGCAGACAGACCCAAAAGTCTGGGAAGGAAAAGACTAAGGAGGAAATTTCTTCAGGGAATAAGGGCTCTGAAGCATGATCATGTATACTGGGAAATCCAGGATGCAATATGTGTACCCAGGGCCAGATGCATCCTCACAAAAACTTGAGAGGATCTTAGGCTTGCACCTCTGGTTAATCTTTGGGCTTTGCACAAGTATGAGGTAAAAGCTAAAGCAGAGTTTTAGGTGTCCTGGCTTAGTGTTGAAGGAGTGCTCCAGCACAGAGCCAACCTTCAAAAACTGGGAGAATAGTTTTTTTCTTTTCCTTTTTGGCTCCAAGTATTTAAAGAAATTCCTGGCAAGTTGATGACTAAATGCTAAGATAACAACATAGAGACTTCAGTGACCACATACAACAAGAATCTATTGCAAAAAATAGTTTAGAAAAGTCATTAAACCAGTGGACAATTGCAGCCCTCAGTAATCAATAACAACAAACCCAGAGGATGGGGAGAATATGATTTACATAGTTACCGCTTTATGATATTCACATTTTCTGGTTTTCAAAAGCAATTCAGTGCATACAAAGAAATAGGAAAGTGTGGCCCATTCACAGGTGATTAAAAAAGAAAAGAAAAGAAATGGACAGAAAGTATTCCTGGGAAAGCTCGTACCTTGGACTTAATAAAGACTTTAAATTGATTGTCTTAAATATGCTAAAAAAGTTACAGGAAACCATAGACAAAGAACTAAAGGAAATAAGGAGCAAGATGTATGGACAAATAGAGGATATCAACAAAGAGATAAATTATAAAATGGAACCAAATAGAAATTGTAGAGGTGAAAGGTACAATTGCTGAAATTGAAATTTCACTAAACTAAGTAAAAAATTTACTCTCAGAACTTCCAGAAGGAATAAGCCCTGCTGACACCTTAACTTTAGCCTAGTGAAACTAATTATAGACTTCTGACCCCCAGAACTGTGAAAGAATAAATTTATGTTGTTTTAAGCTACTAAATTTGTGGCAACTTGTTACAGCATCAATAAGCGGTTAGTCCAACACTTTTAAATCAATACCAAGCATTAAATTCCTCTCTCATTAAAATACCTAGAGTGGTGTCTATTTTCCTGTCTGAGTATTGATAAGTAGGTGTTTTATCAATATTTATAGAATAAATTAATGTATAAAATCTGTAAGGTCCAAAGCTAAGGTCCAAAGTCCTCCACTCTCTTAGTTTGGGTTCCTCTAGAAGCTGACCCTGAGCTAAGAAGTTGGTTGCAATGTTTCCTGGGAAATACTGGTAAGGGAGTAGAGACGTGAGACAGGGAAGGGAACACAATCAAGGTCAATGCAGGGAATGACATCAAGCAAGTTATCACTGGGGAAAATTGAAACCTAATCTTATCGGGGAACTCTGGGAGCCAGTGTTGCACATGCACCTGGGGGCAAGGGAACTGGAGAATTTCTTACCAGTTGTCATCAGTAGTCCTTCCTTGAGGGCTACACCAACTTGCTGGCACCTCTGATCTGCCACAAGTAGGGGCAGAGCAGGCTCTGGTGGTCAGAGAAAGTTCTCAGACCATAAGATACCAATTCTGGCAGTTGGAAGGTAGGTGGGCATGCACTGACGTGGTAAGGGCTTCATCTATACTCACAAAATATACTTTAGTCAATCCAGCCCAGGTTTACCTCCTTCCTATTAACCAATAGACACATACTACATACACCACTCCTTAGCAAAACAGTGCCTTGGAGGCAATAATGTGCACATTTTGTCCCTTAGTAGGTCTACAGGATTTCTGACAGCAAGAGCCATGACTTATTTTTCTTTCATGTTTCTCACAATGCTGAGTGCCATAGTAACAAATATTTTAGGCCCTTAATATATATTGTTGAATTGAATTGATTATCATAATTGTGTAATATCTATTTCTTATCTTCGAAGGTGGCTCCCTGTTGAGTTTTCTGTTTCTCCTTTTTAATCTTTTCCTTCATTGCAATATTTTAAGTACGCATTCACAAGTGATAATGAGGGAAACAACGTAAAGATTTTATTTCTAATGTAAGTATCTCTCTACCTACCAATGTGTTCAGCCTTTGAGGAAATCAGTGTTAATACCTACCATTAGCCTTTCACAGCCTTTTCCATTTTCTTACAAATATACATGAATGTGCACATGCTTTGTTTTTGTTTTTACAAAACATATGATTATATTATGTACCTTCCTTTGCCAATTGTCAGTTTACTTGATAATAGGTCATCCACACCACCAGGTCAAAATAGATTTAGTTCATTTATTTTAACAGTTGCAGAATATTATCTTTTGGATGTCCTGTAATTTATTTAACCATTATTTTATTGATGAACATGTAATTTGCTTCCAGCTTCTTTTTGCCTCCTTAAACAATGCGGCAGTAAACATCCTACTACAAATGTTCATTTATATGTGTCAAAGTGCTATTACTATGTCAAAGAGTATGTGCATTTGGAATTTTCATAGATATTGCTAGATTATCTGCCACTTCTTATCCATATTGAAAATTATCATTTCTCTTAAACATTTCATATTTTATTTATATGTAATGGGATTTGTCTAACCAGCATTAATATATACATGGTTATGAATGACAAACTGGCATGGTACTGCTAGGAATCATTTGCATATATCAATTGTCATGGGGATTTTCTGCTGAAGGGAAATTATGGGGGTTTCTTTGTGTCTTGGAGGAGAGAAATGTGGCAGAATCTGAAGCACAGGCTGCGCTTCTTTTGTCTAAGCAACAAAGTGTGATGCAGCTTTGGGGAAGCAGGAGATTTGTCCCCACTTCTAAATGGAACACAGCGTAGTTGTGGCAGCAAAGAATCTGGCACACAAAAATGCCTACTTAGCTTGGAACATCCTAGGGGATTAGCAGAAATAACTGGGTTGTACTTAGTTCAGCAGTGGGTAGCAAAAGCCAATGAGACATGTGTTGTTGCAATTAAAATAGCTGGCCGCTTTCCTCCCCCTAGATTTGTACCCATTGGTTAGCAAGGTATGGGAAACTTACCTTACATATAAATTGACTTGAATTCTCAAATTGGTCTAAAATCTCATAGCACTTTGAATAGACTCACTTCCTGAAATAGCAAATTATTTTTCTCTGTTGATCCTTTTATTACTGTAAAAACATTTCAGAGTAGAGAAATATAATGAGATGATGAAACATTTTATTAATATAGCTGTGAACCTTTTAATTGAAGTTTATGCTTTATATTGTTTGCGAACGAGTTTCAAAAATCATAAGAAAAACTTTCCTTCTTTCTGGAAAATTCCCATTTCAAAGCTAAAATGAAAGCATTTTAAAAAATAAATTTTCAACAACAAAACAGTGTTAATGGATATACCGAAGGGCAATTCAGTGGCGAGAGAAGGCATATATGTTTTACGTACTAACCCAGCTTTGCCAAGTTTCCCGCTTTGCTGCAAAGTTCATTTTCAAAACATTGGTAATCTATCATTTGACAGCTTGTTGCTTCTGAAATTCTGAATTTCTGGTATGCAGCTAATGTATGTGCACTTAGAAAACACTAGATCTGACTTCACATGTTTGCAACTCTTAAATTACATGCTGCTGTCAGGTATTGACTTTTATGGTTGATAGCTTTAATATTACTATTTGTGTCTCTATAAATTATTTTATCTGAAGCCAAAAAAGATGAAAATCCAGGTTTTATTAATAGATATACTAAGCATAACACTCAAGACATAATTGATATGAATATCAATAGCATGATTTTAATAACATCAAACATTTTGGTGTCATAGGGAAATGTCTTCTAAATGCAGAGTGTGAAGGGTGCAGTGAATCAGGGGCAGGCTCGTAGGAGGAAATACCTGACTTGAATCTATGAAAAGAATGGAAGAGTCTGAAAACCATTAGAGACAGCATTTGAAATAGTCCAGAAGATTCACATTTATCATAACCTTGATTTTTACAACCATAAAAATTATAAATTTTACGAACCAAAAACAAAAAAATTGGCTGTAATGAGGCCATCAAGATTTCTAGAACTATGCAAACAATGGGGATTTGTTATTCTCCTTAAATGTTGTATGGAAAATATTTGTGTGTGTGTGGGGGGGGGGGGGGGGTGTTGAGAGGGGAAAAGGAGGTATTTAATTAAAGAGAGAGACTCCTTTAGAATATTTCCTAATGAGAGGAATTTATAACTTTAGGATGTTTGGTTTCTCTCCAAGTTTGGATCTTAGCTTTGTATAGTGGCAGATGTATCAGGAAGGAGGGCTTTGACAGGGTTTCTTTGAGAGAGGACAAAGTGATGCAGATGTAACAGAGAGCAGAGAATCCCTTAATGAAACTCCTTGCTGACCAAGTTTGAGATAAGAACACACAGAGGAAGTCCTGACACCAGAGCCCCACAAAGTGTTGAACGCCTGACATTTGACTCATGGAAAAAGGACCATTGATTCACCCAAAGTGAGGCAGAGCAAAATGGTCTTTAATACTTCCCATTCAGTCTCTTCTCTCCCTTTCTAACTTCAAGCTCTATGGCCTCAGCTTACTCTCCAGTTACTCAGAACTTGATGTGGTTTGGCTGTGTCTCACCCAAATCTCATCTTGAATTCTGGTTCCCATAATCCCCATGTGTCATGGGAGGGACACGGGGAGAGATAATTGAATCATGAGGGAAGTGCCCCAGGCTGCTGTTCTCGTGACAGTGTATTCTCATGAGATCTGATGGCTTTATAAGGGGCTCCCCCCATTTTCTCTGCATTTCTCTCCTGCCACCATGTGATGGATGTGTTTGCTTCCACTTCTGCCATGATTTTAAGTTTCCTGAGGCCTCCCCAGCCATGCTGAACTGTGAGTCAATTAAACCTTTTTCCTTTATAAATTACCCAGTCTCCAGTATGTCTTTATTAGCAGGGTGAGAATGAACTAATGCAGTAAATTGGTGCCGGGAGTGGGACACTGCTGTAAAGATACCCAAAAATGTGAAAGCGACTTTGGAAGTGGGTAACAGGCAGAGGTTGGAACTATTTGGAAGGCTCAGAAGATAATAAGCAAATGTGGGAAAGTTTGAAACTTCCCAGAGACTTGGAGTGCTCAGAAGACAGGAAGATGTAGGAAAGTATGGAACTTCCTAGAGACCTGTTAAATGGCTTTGACCAAAATGTTGATAGTGATATGGACAATAAAGTCCAGGCTGAGGTGGTCTCATATGGAGATGAGAAAGTTTTTGGAAATGGGAGGAAAGGTCACTCTTGCTATGCAGAGACTGGTGGCATTTTGCACCTGCCCTAGAGGTCTGTAAACTTTGAAGTTGAGAGAGATGATTTAGGGTATCTGGCAGAAGAAATTTCTAAGGGGCGAAGCATTCAGGAGGAAAAAGAGAGAGTTACATCATCGTGGCAGACAGGAGGCTGGACTAGATTGCAGCTCTGGACAGAGCAGTGTGTGGAGGCTCACACTGTGAATTCGAGCTCCAGATCCACTGCAAGACAAATTGACAATTCTGAGAGGACCCACAGACCCTCTGAAGGAAGCAGACTGCTCCCGCAGGACCCAGGAGGCACTCCATATACTGTAATTGCCCCAACTGCAGAAATAGGAAAGGGAAACCCTCCTCTCCCAAACACACACCCCACTGGAGAAACTGAAGGTCTGTTTGCAGGAGAAGTTTCCAACCTTACCTGGAGCTGAGTTAATTTGGAGAGCCAAGTGAAATACAGAAAGCAGCAGAAAGACCCTGGGAACTCGCTGGGTCCCCAAGCAGCCCATTCCTGCCTGGTGCCACAGAGATCCATCAGGAGGGTAGCAAGAGGAGCAGGGGGTAAAACTCCACAGGGAGAAGGAAATCTCTAGCTGAACTTTGTAACAATTTGAATGGAGCGAGAGGCCTCCTAGCCAGAACTCAGGAGCGTGCACAAATTTGGCATGCAGACTCCTCGGGCAAGGGAAGAACCAAGGCCTTTTCTTTTGCAGCTGGAAGGCAGGTCGCCTGGAACAAGTTTTCAAGCCTATGTTACCCACCACCTGGGAACAGTCTCTGGGCTTTTGGAGTGGGGAACAGTGGGAGTGAGACTGGCCCTTCAGTTTGCATGGGAGCTGGGTGAGGCCTGTGACTGCTGGCTTCCCCCCACTTTCCTGACAACCTGCGTGACTCAGCGGAGGCAGCCATAATTCTCCTAGGCACACAACTCCAGTGACCTGGGAATCTCACCCTGATTCCCCACAGCAGCTGCAGCAAGACCTGCCCAAGGAGAGTCTGAGCTCAGACACACCGGGCCCTGCCACCACTTGATGGTCCTTCCCTACCCACCCGGGTAGCAGAAGACAAAGGGCATATAATCTTGGGAGTTCTAGGGCCCTGCCCACCACAAGTTCCTCTCCACAGTACCACAGCTTGATGCTCTCTGGAAAGCACCACCAACTGTCAGGAGGCCAACCAGCACAAAAATAGAGCATTAAACCAACAAAGCTAAGAACTCTCACAAAGTCCGTTGCACCCCTCCACCACCTCCACCGGAACAGGCACTGGTATCCATGACTGAGAGACCTATAGACAGTTCACATCACAGGACTCTGTGCAGGCAATCCTCAGTACCAGCCTGGAGCCAGGTAGACTTGCGGAGTGGATAGACCTAGAAGAAGGACAACAATCACAGCAGTTCAGCTCACAGGAAGTTACATCCATAGGAAAAGGGGGAGAGTACTACATCAAGGGAACACCCTGTGGTACAAAATAATCTGAACAACAGCCTTCAGCCCTAGCCTTCCCTCTGATAGAGCCTACCCAAGTGAGAAGGAACCAGAAAACCAACCCTGGTAATATGACAAAACAAGGCTCTTTTACACCCCCAAAAAATCACACTAGTTCACCAGCAATGGATTCAAACCAAGAAGAAATCCCTAATCTACCTAAAAAATAATTCAAGGTTAGTTATTAAGCTAATAGGAAAGGTGAAGCCCAGTGCAAGGAAATTAAGAAAAAAAAAAGATACAAGAAATGAAGCAAGAAGTATTCAAGGAAATAGATAGCTTAAAGAAAAATCAATAAAAAATTCAGGAAACTTTGGACACACTTTTAGAAATGCAAAATCCTCTGGAAAGTCTCAGCAATAGAACTGAAAAAGTAGAAGAAAGAAATTCAGAGCTCAAAGACAAGGTCTTTGAATTAACCCAATCCAACAAAGACAAAGCAAAAATAATAAGAAAACATGAACAAAGCCTCCAAGAAGTCTGGGATTATGTTAAATGACCAAACCTAATAATAATTGGTGTTCCTGAGGAAGAAGGGAATTCTAAAAGCTTGGAAAACATATCTGGGGAATAATCAAGGAAAGCTTCCCTGGCTTTGCTAGAGATCTAGACATCTAAATATAAGAAGCACAGAGAATACTTGGGAAATTCATTGCAAAAAGATCATCACCTAGGCACATTGTCATAAGGTTATCCAACGTAAAGACAAAGGAAAGAATCTTAAGAGCCGTGAGACAAAAGCGACAGGTAACCTATAAAGGAAAACCTATCAGATTAACAGATTTCTCAGCAGAAGCCCTACAAGCTAAAAGGAATTGGGGCCCTATCTTCAGTCTCCTCAAACGAAACAATTATCAGCCAAGAATTTTGTATCCACCAAAACTAAGCATCGTATATGAAGGAAAGATACAATCATTTTCAGACAAACAAATGCTGAGAGAATTCATCATTACCAAGCCACCACTACAAGAACTGCTAAAAGGAGCTCTAAATCTTGAAACAAATCCTGGAAACACATCAAAACAGAACCTCTTTAAAGGATAAATTACACAGGACCTATAAAACAAAAATGTGAGTTAAAAAGCAAAAACAAAAAACAAAAAAAACCAAAGTACACAGACAACAAAGAGCGTGGTGAATGCCATGGTACCTCACATTTCAATACTAACATTGAAAGTAAATGGCCTAAATGCTCCACTTAAAAGATACAGAACCACAGAATGGATAAGAACTCACCAACCAACTATCTGCTGCCTTCAGGAAACTCACCTAACACATAAGGGGACTCACATAAACTTAAAGTAAAGGGGTGGGGAAAGACATTTTATGCAAATTGACACCAAAAGCAAACAGGAGTAGCTCTTCTTATATCAGACAAAACAAACATTAAAGCAGCAGCAGTTAAAAGAGACAAAGAGGGACATTATATGATGATAAGAGGCCTTGTCCAACAGGAAAATATCATAATCCTAAACATATATGAACCTAACACTGGAGCTCCAAATTTATAAAACAATTACTAACAGACCGAAGAAATGAGTTAGACAGCAACACAATAATAGTGGAGGACTTCGGTACTCCACTGACAGCACTAGACAAGTCATCAAGACAGAAAGTCAACAAAGAAACAATGGATTTAAACTATACCTTGGAACAAATAAACATAACAGATATATACAGAACGTTTCATCCAATAACTGCAAAATACACATTTTATTCAACAGCACATGTAACTTCCCTCAAGATAGACCATATGATAGGTCATAAAACAAACCTCAATAAATTTAAGAAAACTAATATTATATCAAGGACTCTCTCAGACCTCAATGGAATAAAATTGGAAATCAACTCCAAAAGGAACCTTTAAAACCATGCAAATACATGGAAATTAGATAACTTGCTCCTGCATGAGCATTGAGTCAAAAACAAAATCAAGATGGAAATTAAAGAATTATTTGAACTAAATGATAATAATGACACAACCTACCAAAACCTCTGGGGTACAACAAGGGCACTGCTAAAAGGAAAGTTCATAGCCCTAAACACCTACATCAAAAAGACTGAAAGAGCACAAATCGACAATCTAAGGTCACACCTCAAGGAACTAGAGAAACAAGAAGAAACCAAACCCAAACCAACAGAAGAAAGGAAATAACCAAGATTAGAGCAGATTTAAAGGAAATTGAAACAGAAAAAAATTACAAAAGATAAATGAAACAAAAATCTAGTTCTTTGAAAAGATAAAATGGATAGACCATTAGCAAGATTAACCAGGAAAAGAAGAGAGAAAATCCAAATAACCTCACTAAGAAATGAAACAGGAGATATTACAACTGACACTACTGAAATACAAAAGATCATTCTAGGCTACTATGAACACCTTTATGCAAATAAACTAGAAAACCTAGAAGAGATGGATAAATTCCTGAAAAAATACAACCCTCCTGGCTTAAATCTGGAATAATTACATACCCCAAACAGACCAATAACAAGCAGCAAGATTGAAACGGTAATGAAAAAATTACCAACAAAAAAAAAAGTCCAGGACCAGACAGATTCACAGCAGAACTCTACCAGATATTCAAAGAAGAACTGGTACCAATCCTTTTGACACTATTGCACAAGATAGAGAAAAAAGGAACTCTCTCTAATTTATTCTATGAAGCCAGTATCACTCTAATGCTAAAATCAGGGAAGGACTTAACCAAAAAAGAAAACTACAGACCAATATCCTTGATGAACATAGATGCTAAAATCCTTAACAAAATACTAGCTAACTGAATCCAACAACATACCAAAAAGATAATCCACCATGATCAAGTGGGTTTCATACCAGGGATGCAGGGATGGTTTAACATATGCAAGTCAGTAAATGTAATACACCACATAAAGAGAATTAAAAACAAAAATTACATGACCATCTTAAAAGATACAGAAAAAGCATTGGACAAAATCCAGCATCTCTTTATGATTAAAACTCAGCAAAATCGGCATACAAGGGATGTATCTTAATGTAATAAAATCCGTCTATGACAAACCCACAGCCAACATAATACTGAATGGGGAAAAGTTGAAAGCATTCCCTCTGAGAACTGGAACAAGACAAGGATAGCCACTCTCACCACTCCTCTTCAACATAGTACTGGAAATTCTAGCCAAAGCAATCAGACAAGATAAAGAAATAAAGGGCATCCAAATAGGTAAAGAGAAAGTCAAACTGTCACTATTTGCTGACAATATGATCATTTACCTTGAAAACTCTAAAGACTCCTCCAGAAAGCTGCTATAAATGATAAAACATTCAGCAAAGTGTCCAAATACAAGAATAATGTACACAAATCAGTAGCTCTTCTACACATCAAAAGTGACAAAGTGGAGAATCAAATCAAGAACTCAACTCCTTTTACAATAGCTGCAAAAATAAATAAATAAAATACTTAGGAATATACCTAACCAAGAAGTTGAAAGACTTCTACAAGGAAAACTACAAAACACTGCTGAAAGAAATCACAGACAACACAAAAAAATGGAAACACATCCCATGCTCATGGATGGGTAGAATCAATATTGTGAAAATGACCAGACTGTCAAAAGCAATCTACAGATTCAATGAAATCCCCATCAAAATATCACCATCATTCTTCACAGAATTAGATACAACAGAGCCCGCAAAGCCCAAGTGAGATTAAGCAAAAAGAATAAATCTGGAGGCATCCCACTACCTGATTTCAAACTGTATTTTAAGGCCATAGTCATCAAAACAGCAAGTACTGGTATAAAAATAGGCATATACACCGATGGAACAAAAAAGAGAACCCAGAAGTAAACCCAAATACTTTCAGTCATCTGATCTTCGACAAAGCAAACAAAAACATAAAGTGGGGAAAGGACACCCTATTCAACAAGTGGTGCTGAGATAATTGGCTAGCCCCATGTAGGAGAATGAAACTGGATCCTCATCTCTCACCTCATGCAAAAATCAATTCAAGATGGATTAAGGACTTAAACCTAAGACTGGACACTATAAAAATTCTAGAAGATAACCTTGGAAAACCCGATCCAGACATTGGCTTAAGCAAGGATTTCATGATCAAGAACCAAAAAGCAAATGCAATAAAAACAAAGCTAAACAGCTAGGACCTAATTAAATTAAAGAGCTTTTGTATGGCAAAAGGAATAGTCAGGAGAGTAAACAGATGACCCACAGAGTGGGATAAAATCTACATAATCTATACAACTGACATAGGACTAATATCCAGAATCTACAATAAACTCAAACAAATCAGTAAGAAAAAATCAAAGAATCCCATCAAAAAGTGGGCTAAGGATAAGAATAGACAATTCTCAAAAGAAGATATACAAATGGCCAACAAACATATAAGAGAAAACCTCAGCATCACTAATGATCAGGGAAATGCAAATCAAAACCACAATGCGATATCGCCTTACTCCTGCAAGAATGGCCATAATCAAAAAATCAGAAAACAGTAGATGTTGGCCTGGATGCAATGATCAGGAAGCACGTCTACACTGCTGGTGGGAATGTAAACGAGTACAGCCACTCTGCAAACAGTGTGGAGACTCCTTGAAGACCTAAAAGTAGGACTACTGTTTGATCTAGTAATCTCACTCCTGTGTATCTACCCAGAGGAAAAGAAGTCATTATTTGAAAAAGACACTTGCACATGCATGTTTATAGCAGCACAATTCACAATCACAAAAATATAGAACCAACTCAAATGCCCATCAATCAACAAATGGATATGTCAATGCTGGGGCATTGCCTAGTGGAGCTGTGAGAAGGTCACCGTCCTCCGGAACCCAGAATCCTCTGACAGCTTGCACTGTACGCCTGGAAAAGCTGCAGACACTCAACACCAGCACACAAAAGTAGCCAGGAGGGGAGCTGTACCCTACAAAGCCACAGGAGCAGAGCTGCCCAAGGCCATGGGAGCCCACCTCTTGCACTAGCATGACCTGGAAGTGAGACATGAAGTCAAAGGAGATCATTTTGAAACTTTAAGGTTTAGTGACTGCCCTATTAGTTTTTGGACTTGCATGGGGCCCGTAGCCCCTTTGTTTTGGCCAATTTCTTTCATTTGGAATGGGTGTATTTATGCCTGTACCTTCATTTTATGTAGGAAGTAACTAACTTGCTTTTGTTTTTACAGGCTCATAGGCAGAAGGGACTTGCCTTGTCTCAGATGAGACTTTGGACTTGGACTGTTGTTTTAATGCTGGAGTGAGTTAAGACTTTGGGGCACTGTTGGGAAAGCATGAGTGCATTTTGAAATGTGAGGACATGAAATTTGGGAGGGGCCAGGGGTGAGATGATATGATTTGGCTGTGTCCCTACCCAAATCTCATCATGAATTGCAGTTCCCATAATCCCCATGTATCGTGGGAGGGACCTGGTGGGAAGTAATTGAATCATTATTTCCACTCTGTTGTTCTGCTGATAGTGAGTGAGTTCTCATGAAATTTGATGGTTTTATAAGGGGCTTTTCCCCCTTTTGTTCAGTACTTCTCCTTGCTGTTGCCATGTGAAAAAGGACATGTCTCCTTCCCCTTCCACCATAATTGTAAGTTTTCTGAGGCCTCCCCAGCCATACAGAACTGTGAGTCAATTACATCTCTTTCTGTTATAAATTAACCAGTCTCAGGTATGTCTTTATTAGCAGCATGAGAACAGACTTACACAGAAGTCCTCTGTTAGTTGTTTCGTACCAGTATATATCCTTCCTGGGCAGTATCAAGTTTGGCTGGACATTTTACCACTAGCCTTCATTTCTTTTTACCCTAATAAAATCTTAGGCTTCCTGAAGTTTGTTCCCCCAGAGTTTTACAATTAAAGCAGTTTGGATCATCAGTCAATATGATATTTCCTATCTAATATACTGACATCCTAACAGAATTTCTCAGAGCTGTTCAAAGGACAGGTTTTTTTTCAAGTGGATAGTATAAGTTCAAATGGTGGTCTTTTAATTTGAACAAGTGGATGGGGGAGCTTCTTTAGGGGTGGAAGATTTCTTGCTTTTCCTCAAACCACATAGTGTAGAGAGCTGCCTATTCTACCTAAGGATAAACCCATCTCTGATGCCTTGTCCATGTCGGTTTCCCTTGAGGTGTGTAGCTCATTGTCACACACTCAAGGTGATGCCCAGCATACTGTGCTCAGCTTATGTCACTGCCCATCTACTAGGTATCCCCTGTCCCCATGGGCCTTGACTACTTGACTTGCTTCCCAGTAAGAGTGGTCCTAAGGAGGACATGGGCTTTTCCTGTGCTCTTTAAAGCTCTGGCTGCCCTCCTTCCATGATCAAAGAGGCCCTCATGCTCAGTTCTGACTGATAAGGAAAGGCTGTCATGCCTGCAAACTGGCTGGAGTGGTCCCACAGAGGGCCTGCTTTCTCAGTGATTTTCCAGAAGGCCACATAAACTCAACCCAAAAGTGCATGTAAGCTAGTTTCCTGTTGACCAATAAGATACTTTTTTGTATTTACTCTCCTTCCTTGCTTTTATTTTTTCCCTCCTTCTTGCTTCCCTGGGAGAATACTCCCCAGTAAAGGGTTACAATATAAGCTTCTACTTCTGGCTCTGTTTTCTAGAGAATCAGGGCTAAAAAAAGAAGTAAAAATAGATTATTGACAATGTCAAAGAAACATCCTAGTGTATCTCTATTTTCCTAACTATAAGTCAAATTGAGTCCTGTTATAGTTGCTCAAGGATTATGGGATACAGGAAGTGGTCAAGTGTCACATGATGTAGCATGGAGTGATGGAGGTGAACATAGCAGGAATGTCTGGAGCCTGGACTGCAAAGGGCAATGACCCAAAGGCATAAAAAAGTTCATATAAATGCAAGGTTCTCAGATGTGTTTGGCTACAACGGTAAGTGTCACTTGTGCCTCAGACAGTGTGGAAAAGTAATTGAGATAAGGAAATGATGAGCAAACCCTGAGGGTGATTTTTTTCTTTCCAGGCACAGGTTTTGTGGACATCTTGCCTTGTTGGCCTAGCAAAGGGTCTAAGAGCTGGGTCCAGCTGGGGATTTCTGGGAAGTCCCGAGGAGCAGAACACTGCTCAAGTTTTCCTCTGGGTCCACATGTTCTCAAGGTCAAGTAAAGCTTATGTGTATATAGACTTGATCATTGACCTGCAAAACAAAGAACCCACCTTTACATGTGGTTCTTAAAATACTTTCCATTTTACAACCAATTTCTACTCACCATTCTTAACAAGTTGAAGATTTGAAATGACCATATGCATAACAGGATAAGGGTCTCCACAGGTTCATGCATGAAGCTAGAGGCTGAGAGTGGACAGTGTCCTCTAAATGAAATGAAGGGGAAACGTAATAATGGCTTTTAACAAGGTCACATTGAAAGGGAATGACAGGATAAATTGGACCATTTGAGAACTTTGCCAAGTGTAAAAATTAAGGCTACATTACTAAAAAATCTACCTAGATAATCTTGGGCTTTGAAAAAAAGTTAATGAGAAATGGACCTAATTATTTGAACTGAGATGCAGAAAATGTAGTTCATGTACCTATTAAGGATACATCAGATGCCCAAGGTATCTGAACAAAAATGCTGACAAAGATCAATTTAATATTGAATGATTCATGTCAGGAGACCTAGAATTTTTTTGAATAAGAGACTTAGGGGGGAAGTCTGCTGAAATAAACAAATCCTGAGATAATATTTCATTTAGATTTGGGTCAGTAGATAAGTTTGATTTTTTAAATAGGTCTAAAGTTGAGAGTCTAAAAAAAGACTTGACAAAAATAGACCAAGTGCTTTTTAACTTAAATCAAGGAAGAATTTTTAAAATATAGAAATAGTCATGTGTAGCAGTATGTTTTGTTTACTCCCTTAAAAGAAAAAAAAAAACAACATATTTTAGGAATTTAAAGTTTTCGGGTGATTTTAGATGAATTTATATTGTTTGGACAATCTTCTTAAAATATAAAAATAGTAAAGAAAAAGAATCTTACAAAAACTCAGTCATTTAATTTTGAGAAATTAAGAAAAACCATTCCAAGCACTTGGTTAAGTCTTTTCTGTATATTATCTTGTTGATTTTTCAAAATAACTTTTTAAGGAAATAATTTTTGTAACCTCATTACAGATAAAACAGGTTTAGGGAAGTTAGCTAATTTGCCCAAAGTCTTACCCCTTGTAAACCAGGACTTGAACTCAAGTCTCTCAGATTGAATGGTGTGGTTAGACAGTGGGACTTAGACCCTGTGCTGTCACCAATCTGCTAAGTGCACAGAGCATTTCATGTGTGTAGTTCAGCCATGCAGATTAGGTTTTTAACTTGTCATTCTTGGTTAATTAACTGTCTTTGACAAAGTCTGACTGCTCTTGCTTCTCTGGCATTCATTTTTGGTATGACCACTTTTTCTAGCATGTGGAAGAAATATTTACATGTTTGGATGTCTCTTTTTGTTAATCAAGATACAAATTAATATGGCAAGGGGATGAAAAGCTTGTCTCCATTTAGGCAACTCCATAGATTTCGGACAAAGCAACAGAATTTGGTGATGATGATACTCTAAGAATGATCGAATGGATAAAGTTCCTAATGACAACACCCAGGGAGGCATGATTGGTTTTCTTTTGCTGCTTTCAAGGAAGTGTGTACTCTAGCCAAATTTAGGATGCCCCATAAGACACCAGGAAATGTTACAAAATTTTGTGCAGTAAAAAACAACCTTTAAAATGTTTAAGATTCTTTCATGTAGCAGCCTCAGATTTCAGATTTCAGATTCCTTCATAGCAGCCTCAGATTTCATTTTTAACAAATTTTATAATATACCAAATTTAATGAGGTATTGTCTGAATATAGTTTGTCTATTTTAAAAAAGAAAGTAGTAAGACTGAATTTATTGTGACCTATGGGATCATAACATTTATGGTCGTGGGCTTTGAAATTAAACTGAGTTTGAATTTTAGTTCTGCTACTTCCAGGCTGTGAGGCTTGGAAAAGTTATTTAGTCTCTGTTCCTTGTTTTTCTCATATCATTGTAAGGATTAAATGAGATAATGTATTATAAATGCATCCATCATATTCATTTATTATTATTTATAAACCATACTTGTACAGTCAGTGTAGCAAACTTGATTTTACAAGCAAATCAAGTTTCTTCAATGTATATATTTTGGATTCTTAAGTCAGTGTATTGATTTTAAACGTTAAAAAAAATATACAAACGTTATGTTTTTCCATTTTCTCTTTTCCCCTACTTTCTTATCATCCACCCTCCACCTGTCATGAAAAGGAAAGAAAAAAAGAGAGGAATAAGAAACAGGAAGCAAGGAAGGAAGGCAGACAGGCTAGCAAAGAATGAAATAAAACAAAAAATAAATTTTAAAATTTCTTTATAATTTTTGGAAATTTAACTTCTTTAGACGCTGCTATTTGAAATACATACATAGTTCAATACATTCAGGAGGGACACTAGGCTGAAAAATTTTCCCTTTGGTAAAACTGACACCAGCAACTCATACAGCTTGTCGGATCTAAGGTCTCACTGGGAGGCACAAAGGAAACAGGCAGCAGAAGGAGACATCAAATGGTGCTGCCTGCAGTTCCCAGCAGTGACTCTCAACAGGACTGCATGCATTAGCATGGTTCCTGCAGGAACTACTGCCCAGCTGGTTGTCAGTGGAAGTGTGGACACAGGCTACCCTCCTTTCTCCTATCCTTATCTGGTTTCCCAGCAGCAGATGGTGATGGTAGTCACATTTTTCCAGCTGTCCACACTACAGAGGAGGACCCAAGTTTGTCTCTACACTCCCTTCTCTCGTTTTGAGGACTCTGAGGGCTGAAATGTTATGTAAGAGAAAGATCTGGTTTGATACTTTGGATCCCACTAAAATTCTGTAAGTTTTATTTTTAATGAAAATTGCTAAATAGTACAAGCTTGGCTAGTGGAAAATGAATAAATTCAAGCACTATAAATAACTAAAGTATTAATAAGCATCTCTCTAAGAGTTTGGGTGGAAAATTATCTTAATTTTACATTATTATGGAGAGGGCATGAAAAATTACTTAATCATGAGATACATAATACTTATCAGTAAAATCAATTCAGGGGTAATGTAATAGCCAAATGTTCTATTATGATTTTAAAACCATTATCCAAATTAGTTGCTGAAGAAAGAAACTAAATATAATAAGAACTGTAGAACCATTAGTAGTATTTTGGTCTCACTAAAAGTAAGCTATAAGAATGCTCATCTAAAATTACAAGCATAATTAAAAAATCACAGAGGCCTTGAAACAAAACACAAAATGACAATCATGAAATCCATCAACCGCTCTAATAGCAACTTATGTTTATATGGTGACTTGCACTTTGAAATGAGATTTCACAGATGTTATTGTAGTACAATATCCTTTGAAGTAGATGGACATGCCCCACTATTCCTGTTTACTAAATGAATATACTGAGACTCAAAGAGATTAGGTAACAAGGCAACATCAGACCTATAATCCAGTTTTCTTGTCTTCAGAGTAGGTCTTTTTTTTCCATCTTTGCAGGCCATAGATGTTAACTTTTATTGTATAGCAGCCATTGAAAACATCTCAACTTGCTCGAAGAACTCAAATATTCATCTATATTTTGTGTATATGTGTGTGTGGCGGGGGGGGGGATACCGGTGCTAATGTTGTGCTTCTCTGTTGCATTGATGGCCTCAAATGAAACCCATCTCTTGATATTCTTGTCTTTGCATGTTCTGCCCTTTGTATCTGAGCAGGACCTGTATTTGCTTAAACCAAAAGAACACAACTGAATTGCTATTATTGCAGTTCCGGGCCTGACCCTTAAGAAGGTCTGGCATAGTTTGCTTTGTACTCTTGAAAGCCCAAGATATTCATGAAAGAAGGCTGACTAGTCTGCTGGAGAGGCCACTTGCATAGAGAGATAAAATGGAGAGGCTACTTGGAAACAGAGAGCCCCTAAGGCAGCAAGGAACGAGAAGCTCAGACATTCCAGAACCCTGGCTGAGCCCAGTCTGCAGACAGTCTGCCTGCTGAATTTAATCAGTGACCCCAGAGGGTGACTAACAGAAGAAACCCCAGCTGAGCACAGCCTAGGCTGCAGGACTGGGAGAAAATAAAATGAATGTTGTTTTCAGCTACTAGGTTTTATGGTGGTTTGCTACAGATAGATAACTGAAATAAATGTCAAAGCAATGGGCTTCAGGCTTCATTACTCTTTCCAAGCACACAGTTACTGAATGAGCAAGTATTCCCCAATCCTATATCTCAAAATCCAGATGACAGTTCTATGAATTCTGCATTGGATGTGTTTCATCATCAGGGAAAAAGAAAGGCCTGATGTGAAAGACCAAAACATTCATGAAACTGACTTATTTTGTATCAGAGCAATAATGCTGCTAATTGTTTAAACCAAAAACGCAGGCACAGTGTGGCTGCTTAGATATGAAATGACACTCCATAAACTTGTAATTTCATTTCACATCCATGAATGCATTTTCATCCTATGAGGACTGCTGTGTATGCGGGTGCTTTCAATTCCGGGAATGTCATCTGGGAAAAGAGAGAAGCAGCTTGGCCATGAAACTGCAGGTTTGCAAATTAGCAAATTTTCAGCACTCTGTTCATTAGTGAAATCAATGACACTTTTAAAGGACTGAGAAAAATTGTCAAAATATGAGCATATGAAAATGATGACATGAATGGGACTTTAGAAACTCAGGGGTGAATGTCGGGGAGACACAGCACAGGAAGAATCCTTTGATAAACTCCCAAACAGGCTACAGTTGGTTGCATCAACCGAAGTGACTGTTCTGCCTCTAGGTCATTTGCAACTTTGGAATTCTTGCTTGGAACTGGCTTTTTTGGGTCATCCCTTGGTTTAAATTATTTTCTCTTCAGATTAAGAGCACACCAGATGTTAAGCGATTCTCTTCAACTGTGTGATTTTAAAGGAAGTTACTTTAAGATAGTTATTAACTTAACTGTATATTTAAGACTTAATGCAAAAAACAATCATGGTTTTCATAATGGAAGCACATGATTCAGAGTGGGAGGGAAAGGCCTAAACTGGTATATGGTAAGATCTAGCTTTTCCAATTGTTTTATCTTGCCTGCCACTGGCTTGTGTGAATTCTTCCAGAGGCAGCTGATGGTTGTTAAGTAAGTTAAAGATGGCCAAGAAAAGCCTAACATACAGCCCCTGCCTTCAAGTGGCTTAGAGTTTATTCAAAAAACAGTGATATGGGAGACTCTTAACCATTCTCAGAGTCAGAGAGCCTCAGAGATGCTAATGATGAAACCGGTCTTTCCTTTATTTAGAAAAATGGGCACAAATTAGATATGCACATTGCTTTCCTCTCGCTTTTTGTGTCAATAGGCAGCAAGATTCCCTGGTTCCCACCTCTTTTTAGTCACCCCAAATACCTACAATCTTGAAATATATCAACTATCCTATAGCAACTTACATTAAATGATGCCTTACAGTTTAAAATCCAACTTCATAGTTTTTTTTTTTTTTTAATAATCCTAAAATGTAGGTGAGGCATGAACTACTATTCTTATTTTTTTTTTAAATAAATAAACTGATTGAGAGAGATCCAGGCAATGTGTTTAAAAGTCAGGAGGTTATACACTCATAGATAATAAGTTGTTGACTTTTAGCAAAAACTCTCCAGAAACACAATTCTTATTCTGTCCAGTTACCCCAGTTGGAAGTCAGAGGGCGTAGCTGTGAAGGAATAGAGGACTTACATGGAAAGAAAGATGAGTATCCTATGGTGTGCTGAGGATAACTTTTCTTGTGGAAAAAGAAAAGTCATAAGCTCAGAGGCCATGGGGTTGCTGGGATGCCATTAGGAAGGAGTCAGCCCCTCACCCGACTTCCCACTTTTAAGTGGGTGTCAACCTGTATGTTAATTGCAGCACTATTCATAATAGCAAGGATGTGGAATCAACCTAGGTGCTTGTCAATGGTAGATTAGATAAAGAATATAAGGTACATGTACACCATGGAATACTACACAGCCATAAAAAAGAATGAAATCATGTCCTTTGCAGCAACATAGATGCAACTGGATGCAATTATCCTAAGCAAACTAATGCAGAAACAAAAAACAAATACTGTATGTTCTCATTTATAAATGAGAGCTAAACATTGGGTACACATGGACATAAAGATGGGAACAACAGACACTGGGGACTAAAAGAAGGAGGAAGGAGGGAGAGGGATAAAGGTTGAAAAACTTCCCTATTGTGTACTATGCTCACTACCTGGGTGACGGATTCAATTATACTCCAAGCCTCAGCATCATGCAATGTAACTTTGTAACAAACCTGTATATGCACCCTCTGAATTGAAAATAAAAGCTAAATAAATACATGAATATATAAATCATTTCCAAAAAGTACACAGAAACTACCAACTCAAAGCAGAAAAGAAATGACAGGATGAACATGGCAGAAAGCTCCTTTTTTAAAAAAAATCCAGTGCTGAACTAATGCATGCTTCCTGATGTGTAGGAGAGTGTTAGGCTTACCCTGTTTGAGCTATTTTCACTATGGCGTATGCATGCACACATACATACATACTCACATGCATATGTGTATGCACATATGTACATGCACACACATTCATATGTTATTGCTTTAATTTGCTGTATTTAGTGGACACATAACCTGGAGAAAGCACTGTGCCTTTTCTATTTTCATCTGTACCATACCTGCTGAGAAGCTTTCAGTACCATTTTGAATAGAACTAGAACAAACTGCACTATTTTGTACAATCTCAACTGTCCTCAAGCTTGAGCTACAGAGCAGAGAACATTTTCCATCTTCCCACAACAAACAGCATCCTTCCAACGTGTTTGAACAGGACATATTTTCTAGAACAAAACTAAGACATGAACTGGACTGATGGAACATTTAGTTTGAATTTCTGATCTCTAGTAAATGATTCAAACTCTCTGTGCCTCAGTTGTCTTTTTAGTAAATTAAAGAGGATTAGGATTCTTTCCTGATAGGAAATTTTAACCATGTGAGAATTTTTTGATATTACTTCAACATGAAAGAAACAGGTTTACTGTAAATATAGGATTGTTGTTATTTTTTCCCAATGGTTCTGCGAACTCAATTAAGAGCGAATCTAGTATATACCCTGTGTGCACTGACATTTATTTTATCCTTTCTCATGAGAGCCAAAGGACAGACACAGTTAATCCAATCATGGCAAATGAATAAACCTCCTCCACAGCCCAGGCCAGACATTTCTCATGCTTTGTCTAGCTGTCTCTAATTTTCTGTTTGATTTTCTACCACTCACAAGCAAGATAGAGGGTTGCTTTGGCAGAAATTAAATGTGCAAAAATGTTTTACCATCTGCTGGAATATTCTTGGATGTTATCC
Organism: Rhinopithecus roxellana; assembly: GCF_007565055.1. Lineage (NCBI taxonomy): Eukaryota > Metazoa > Chordata > Mammalia > Primates > Cercopithecidae > Rhinopithecus > Rhinopithecus roxellana. The sequence continues at coordinate 32,400,387 of NC_044555.1, read as the reverse complement.
TTCCAGTAGCACTCATTATTAAAAATATTTATTGGACATGAACAATATATCAAATTCTGTTCAAAATATGGCTGCCTCACAGTTACTACTCAAACAAGAATGAAAAAGAATCACATGATTTTAAAATAAAGATTGCATTAGTTCTGTCCCTGAATTTTGCTACTCTTGACACTATTTTTCCCATCTGAGGAAGAGTGGTACTATTTTTCCCCTCTGAGGAAGAGAAAGTTATTTAAGGCAAGAACAGCATTTCTCTTATTTAAAATATGAACAGCCCTTAACACAATGCATATTAGTAGAGGCTAAAAATGTTGATTCACTGATAAATTTGTAAAGCCTCTTTTATCATCTAAATTGCAAGTTTCTCAAGGGGCAATGACAGGATTTACTATCTCTTAGGTGTGTGAACATCTGTTAGTTTTTGGTTTTGTATTTTATTTTCAGTGCCCAGAATCTGATGCTGTAGTCTAGGTTTAGAAAAACACCCACCATAAAGGCTGAAACACCAGATACTTGTTTTTCCCAGCCTCCCTTGCAGCTAGGGTACTGGCAGACAACCTAATTAGATCAATTAGGAGCTAATAATGTTAAGAATAAAGTACTATGTAGAATGTATTTGCAGCAGAAACATTTGACATTACAGGAGTGGCAGTGGTAGCAGAGTTAATAGTGAAGGCTGTAGTGGCCAGTGTTCATAGAAGTGGCAGAAATCCTTTTTCCAAATCCTTCATAATTCTCATTGTTTTCCAAGCCTTATTTTATGACTTTGTAGGTAATATTCTAGCCCTGAGATACAGTCAATGAATTATCTTCTGCTGAAATCAGGCAGGACAATTTCTGTGGCTTCCATGTTAAGAAACATAGCTGATGTGTTGGGTTTATTCTGAAGCCTCTTCAAAATAGAGTTTTAGTCAACACCCTATAGTCCATTTACCAAACATCATTTTGTGTTCCACCCATGGAAAATTCTATATTCTGTTGTATTTTTAACTGTTTTTATGCATTAGTCTTGCCTGCTCCATGATATTATAAAGAACTTGCAAGCAGAAATCACATTATCCTTCTTTTTAACCTTAGAGTCATACAGAGTTATTTAAAAAGAGTACATGTTGAATACATACTTTACTGATTGATATCAGGTAAATAACATCAGAACAATAGTCATTAGCACAGTGAGTATATGACTCAATAAAAAGATAGGTGCCATTTTTTTCTGGACCAAGATAGAGAATACATGAGTTACTTAAAATTAAAATTCAGTGCCATATAAGAGGAGCAAAAGATTTTTACTGAGTTCAAACTGCTTTGAATTTAATTTAGTCAAATCAATTTTTGTAACTAGACAGTCTTAAAATGGAGACTAATTGTAGGTGTAGCCTTCAGGCTAAAATAAGAATAAAAGGATGGATTTTCAATGTCATTGGTCTAACGTCAGTTTTAGATTAGTGATAATAGTGCATGTTCTACCTCTTTCTTTATTTCTTCTTTTCCTGCCCCAAACACAATCATGTAACAAAGTCAGAGGAAATTGGTTTGAGATTGACTGTCAAAGGGATTCAAGAAAGGATTGAGGGAGAGAACTTGATGGTGGGGAAAATCTCTGAAAATGTGGCCTTGGCCGTGGAAATGGGCCTGGGAACTGAGCTGTATGTTTCAGGCAGAGAACTTTGGTAGTCAGTTGGTGGTGGGAGGTGGTGTAGAGAACTACTTGTGTCAGAGCAGAAAAGATTATATCTGCATTTAAATAATTAGAATCTGATTCTACAGATTTCAGTGTTATGATGAATCAATGTCAAGCAGTTCCTTCTGTTATTCATTAATTCAACAATCATTTATGGAAGATTTTTTTTCTGTCATGCATTGCTCTAGGCTCTAGAGCTAGAACAGTAAGTGAGACAGATGCAATCCTGAGCCCAAGGAGTATATATTCTAATAAGAGAGTATATATTCTAATAAGAGAGAGATAGATAAAAAGCCATAGAGAGATAGATAAAAAGCCATCAAGGAGGTAGAAATATATTCTAGGTATTAGATAGTGATAAGTACTATAAAGAAAAATAAAGTAGGATAGGGAGATAGAGGGTGATAGGGCTGCAATTTTAGGCAGGGTTGTCAGAAAAGGTTTTCTCTGAGGTGGTTACATTTGGGAAGAAACTTCAAATGAGGAAGTAGGCCTGGCACAGTGGCTCACGCCTGTAATCTCAGCACTTTGGGAGGCCGAAGCTGGTGGATCACGAAGTGAAGAGATCAAGACCATCCTGGTTAACACAGTGAAACGCTGTCTCTACTAAAAATACAAAAAAATCGCTGGGCATGGTGGCAGGCGCCTGTAGTCCCAGCTACTCGGGATGCTGAGGCAGGAGAATGGTGTGAACCCAGGAGGCAGAGCTTGCAGTGAGCCAAGACGGCACCACTGCACTCTAGCCTGGGTGACAGAGTGAGACTCCGTCTCAAAAAAAAAAAAAAAAAAAAAAAAAAAAAAAAGGAAGTAATCCAAGAAAACATCTAGGAAGAGGAAAAAACAAGAGAAAAGTCCCTGAGGCATGGTTGTACTTGACTTGCTTGAAGAAAAGCAAGGAGGCTAGTTTACCTGGCACTGACTAAACCAGTGGAAGAATCATAGGAGATGAGGTAGGAGAGTGTACTGAACACTGTGACGAACTGACCAGATTCCCCTTCAATGAATAAATTGTTGCTCCAGCTGTTAAGTGTGCTATGGGCAGACAGACATCAGCTGTCAGGTCTTCCAGGGATTGCCCCAGCTGCTAAGGGCCACCTCAACCAAGGTCTTGCCCCTTCTGGAGGCATCCTACACCCAATCACTGATCAATGAGGGAGTATAAAAGGCCAACATCTTGACCTAAGTCAGGACAACTCCAAAGAGCCATTCCATCTTCAGAGCTTGCCATGAAGTTGGCGAAAACTATTGTTGTGCCTAAATCGCAGTTTGCCCTCTCCCTCTGCCCACTCTTCCTTTGTTGTCCTCCCTTCCATAGATGTCGATTCCAAGGGCATTCCCTAATAAAAACTCTGCCCTCTAAACTCCAGAGGGATCATTCAACCTGCTTCAACAGTGAGGTAGGTGACTGGATTCCATTGAAAGTGTTATGGAAAGACTGTGGGGTTCTGAGCAGAGAAGTAATGTAATCTAATTTATATTTTACAGGGATTACTTGGTTGTTGTAAACTACAGGAGGAAAAGAGGAAAGTTATTGAAGTAATCCAGGCAAAAGGTGGTGATGACTTAGACTAGAGAAGCATTGATGGAAGTGATGATAAATGAATAGGTTCAACATGTTTTCTGAAAGGAGAGCTGAAAAGATCAAGAATCTTTAATTCATCAAAGACGCTATAAAACTCAACAGTTAGCATCAGAAACAAAAGAGTCAATTAAAAACATGGCCATTTTACAAGGATTACTTTGTTTAAAATGGATAAAAACACTGGCTGGGCATGGTGGCTCACGCATGTAATCCCAGCACTTTGGGAGGCCAAGGCGGGCGGATTACGAGGTCAGGAGATCAAGACCATCCTGGCTAACACAGTGAAACCCCATTTCTACTAAGAAAATACAAAAAAAAGTTAGCCAGGGGTGGTGGCGGGCGCCTGTAGTCCCAGCTGCTCGGGAGGCTGAGGCAGGAGAATGGTGTGAACCGGGGAGGCAGAGCTTGCAGTGAGCCGAGATCGTGCCACTGCACTTGAGCCTGGGCGACGGAGCGAGACTCCTTCTCAAAAAAAAAAAAAAAAAAAAAAGGGGGGGATAAAAACACTAATATAAGTCAAGTCATCTCTTATATTCATAATCTAAATGGTTTGTTTATTTCACAGAAACAAATATCGCTGGATTACCTGGTAGAATGCCCAGTTAGTGCTGGTAGGCTAAGCACTCTTCATACCAGGAGTTAGCAAATTACAGCCCACGAGACAAATCCAGCCTGTTGCATGTTTTCATGTGGCCCATATCCTAAGAATGATTTTTATATTCTTAAAAGGTTAAAAAATCAAAACAAGAACAGTATTTTATAACACATAGAAATTATATGAAATTCAAATGTTAGCATCCGTATAAAAGTTTTATTGGCACATAACCAAACTCATTTGTTTATGTATAGTCAATGGCTACTTTCATGTTATAAGAGCAGAGTTGAGTAACTGTGACAGAGACCATATGGCCCACAAAGCACAAAATATTTACTAACAGACCTTTAGAAAAAGTTTGCTGACCTCTAATTTATCTCACAGAAGTACAGCCTGGTGGAATGCCCAGTTAATGCTGGTGGGACTGGTGGCCTGTTCACTTACTCTAACTTTGTTCCTGCTAGATAACAGTGTGATGAGCAGTCATTCAGGATCAGTTTGTTTAAGAAGGGCCTATGGAATTCTGGCTTTTTCCATGGTTCCTTTTGCTCATTTCAAGGTCTGTTGTGATATCATGGCTGTTAGCAGTTTCTTATGAAAAACATGGGCTTGAGACCTCTTCAACTGTCCTTGTAACTTTCAACTAATCATATCCACGGTGCAGCATACAGTGACAAATAAAAGCAAATGGCAAATATTTCAGTACCATTTTCCACAATTTTCTATGTGCTCCAATTTCTCCTTGTTCTCCTTGTTTTCCCCCTGCCCCAGCAATTTGGACTTGATATTTAAACTTGATCTTCCAAGTATTGATCCTTAATATTCTCTAGGGATTTTGCCTCATACTTGCCTTTATATTCTTCTACTCATAGCTATCCTAGAGGAAGCTCTAGACTGGCTTTGGCTCCAGGACTCAATCCTAGTACTGCTCCTCCTAAAGGACTCTCCCTTCCACCAGAGTCTGCCTTACCAGTTGGTTGTTTTTCCACTGTGCTCCTACTGTTGCTCCATGGTCATCTTCTCTCTCTTTACATGAACACACTCTGCACTTAGCTTCACTTTACCCCATCTCCCTCCTTTGAGCTCTTCTTTGCATCCACTCTTAATTAATGCTCTTCTCTCTTGACCAGAGCACTATATCAACCAAGAGAGCCCTCTTGGGCTTCTAAGGGTGCAGGAACCACATCTTTTGCCAGGGGGCCTATCAATCTACTTACTTAAATTATAACAGGAAATCTAGTTGTTACAACTTATATTTATTGAACGTATATCTCTGTCTCTGGTGGTGGCTTGTATTAGGCTGGTAGAGCTGCCACAATAAAATACTACAGACTGGATGGCTTAAACAATAGAAATTTATTTCTCACAGTTTGGGAAGCTGGAGTTCCAAGATCAAGGTGCTGGTAGGGTTGGCTTCTGGTAAGGCGTCTCTTCCTGGCTTGCAAATGACTGCCTTCTTGCTGTGGACTCACATGGCCTTTTCTCTGTGCATGTACAATACTGGTGTCTCTTTGTTCACTTACGAGGACTAGTCTGATTGGATTACGGCTCCATCTTTATGACCTCATTTAACCTTAATTACCTCCCTAAAGGCCTTACGTACAAATACAGTCATATTGGGTGTTAGGGCTTCAACATATGAATTTTAGGGTACACAATTCAGGCCATAACAGTGCATTACAAACTTTACTTACAGTATCTCACTTATTTCTCTCAACAGTTCTATGAGGTAGGTGGGTGCTCTTATCATTCTCATTTTACATATGCAGAAACTGGAATTCATTTTGCACAAGGTTACATTTGTGGTACCTTTGGTAGATTTCATACTGAATCCCAGGTCTGATGAAACCCACAGCTCACTCCTTTAATCTTTCCTGTATATGGCCTCTCAAAGGTTATCTAGCTATTTTAAAGGATTTACATAAGTTAACTCTAATTCATGGGATAACTCTTTTTCTGTCACTGGTTATGAGTAACTTAGCAACCTCTAGAACTATTTAGTCAAAAACCCTTGCTGCCCATATGATCTGCAAGACCTGTACTGCCTTAGGCTAATTGTGGAGGAGTCTTGGAAGACAGTGGAAGTCAATTCAATGTAAGGGTGTTAACACTGGGGCTGTAGCTGTGTGCAGGATTCTGTGATTCGATTTTAGAGCATTCTGGTACAAGGACTGTTTGACAAGCTTCCATGATTTTAAGTAAGAAGAAAAATGTGTGTATGTGTTGGAAGGGAGTGAGGGTGGGTGGGTGAGTGTGTGTAAATGTGGCAACAGGAAGGGTGGAAAGGGAATGAAAATGAAAAATAAATTAATATTTATGGAGCATCAATTATATACTAGAAAATTTGCTTTGCTAAACTGTAACATTTTGTTTAATCCTTGTTAGGCTTGCTTTTTTAATTAAAAATTTTATTGAGATAATTATAATAACATGCAATTGTAAGAAATAATAGAGAGAGCCTGTATACTTATTTTTGTTTTGTGTGTGTGTATATATACGTGTGTGCTTGTGTTTAGTTCTATACAATTTTTTTATACATATAGGTTTATATCCACAACCACTGTTAAGACCAAGAAGAAATAGTTTCATCAAGGCAAGGACACCTTATGTTCTCCTTTTATAACATGTTTACCTCCTTTCCTGTCCCAAACCCCAACAACCATTAATCTGCCCTCCATTTCTAAACTTTTATCATTTCAAAAATATTTTATAACTGGAATCATACAGCATATAATATTTTGGAATTGACTTTTCTCACTCAGAATAGGTCCCTGAAGATTCGTCCAAATTGCTGTATGTATCAATAGTTCATTCTTTTTGTCAATAAGCAGTATTCCATGTATATACGTATCCCAGTTTGTTTAACCATTCTCTTTTTGATAGATATCTAGGCTGATTCCGGTCTGTGTCTATTGCTATTAAAGCTACTATTGACATTCATGCACAGGTTTTTGTGTGGATATAAGTTTTCATTTCTCTGGAACAAATACCTGAGAGTGTAATTTCAGGATCCCTCTAGGTGAGGGAAGAGAGTTTGGGGCCTAGAGTGGCAAAGAGACTTCTTGTATGGCCCAATTGCTGGAGTTCCCTCTTGCTGGTTCTTTTCACCCACTTCAGCATGTCTTGGTGGGGTGAGGGAGTCTAAGACATGACTGAACTGGAGAGCACTTCTTTTGGCTGCTTATTGTTGGTAGGGCTCTCTGTTGGTCTCCCTTGTGGGAGTTGCTAGGTCAGGGGTAGGGAAACGCCGAATCCGAGTTGCCTTCTCTTCCTTTGAGTGGGAGCACATGAGACACTGTCCTGCTGGGTAGTCCCTCCAGTGTTGTAATCTCAAAGGGGTTCATCTTCTCATCACCTTTCAGATATCTCCTTTAGTTGTCTCTTTCATAATTTCAGGGACTTAATGAGGAGAAGTAAGGCAAAAGGGGACTATGGAGTCTTGGCTAGACAGGAAATCTAAGTCTAAGCAAAGAGATAGGAAATTCGGGACAGAAAAAGTCTGAGCAATTGGCAATGGGTGTGTTCACTGTCCTTTATTGTCTAGTCAGAACAATGTTATACAGCAGTGACCCTTACTGGTTTTAGCCTTTTGCATGTGACAGTTTTCCTAGTTTTCATATGTCTAGATCGCCATTCTCACACCTTTGATTATGGGGTGGACGTGGAGTGGGTAGGCAGACAATAGAAGGTTCATTTTCACACTGGGCATCTGTTTCAAAGCCAAGATTCATGCCCCTTTTATAATTTCTTCTAGAACAGAAATGGTTGGGTATGATAATACCCAACCATAACTCCATGGCCTTATTGAGGTGGATCAGCGGGCAGGTCATCCTTCCCTGTTCTTTAGAACCAACACTGAACATCAAGCTGGCACAAGCTTTGGACAAAGAAACCTGTCAGAGGCTTTGCAAGCATTACATGTTCCATTTGTTGTGAGAGCATGAAATTTACCTTTCTGAGAAAAGAGCACTCAGAATTTTGTTTGACTAATTTAATAAGTTAAACGATTTTGTATGTCCGTCTTTTTCTTGAGAGACAGAAGACTAATAAATCTATGATAGAGGTCAGGGCACTTTCAGCTTCTATAGTAGAATTTGTGTAAGAATCTTGTGAACAATGCTCATAAGAATCTTACAGGTTAAGTATTATTTTCTCTATTTTACAGATGATGGTGCTCTATCTCAGCAAACATAAGTGACTTAACCTCTGGTTAATAAGGGACAAGAGAATCCACCTAGCTTTGAGTCCTAGTGATGAATCAAAAGCCCATGCTGTTCCTTCAATTTAGTTAAACTTTTATTCAGTGTCATGTTTTGTGTTAAGATCCAAGGAACAAATAAGGAGTCAGACATGGTCACTAGTTTCCAGGGATTCACACTCTTATGGGTACACTGGACTCTTCGTGTTAACTTTATTTGCACCCCATCCCCAGTCTTTCTTGTTTTGTCCATCCAATAGTAATTAAAGCTAACCCCTATACCTATCATATGCTGGACTTAGCCAAGAAATGTCCCATTGTAAATTTTAAAATTCTGTGATTTTTTTTTTTTTTCTGTTTCTCTCTTCAATTTTCCTTTAGGTGAAAGTTACATGGAAACAGACACAAGCTAAAAATTTGAGGGTCAATAAGGGACATGTTCCATTTCCCAGTGTAAAGAATCTATTACTCTCTTTTATATCTGATGTCTTAAAAACTATGGCAATGATTGTGTTTCCATTAAAAAAATCATTCTTACATGATTTTCTGAATAAATGACATAAATAGTGCCTATTTAAATGGGAGCTTAATGGGAAGCTTTCATAACAGATTAAATGTTTCAATGTTCAAAAATGTAAATTTTATCCATAATAAGAACAAAGTGTTTCTTACTTTTTGTATCGTCACTGTCTTACCCTGCTATGGTAAATATTTTGTCTCTTTTAACTTCATTTAGATGTGGCAGCAGGTAGAGAAGGAAGACTTCAACTATAAAACTTTTATAGTCAAGGATATCTAGTTAGAATCTTAGCTCTGCCATTCACTTGCTATATGACCTTAGGCAAGTGACATAGCCTTGCCGAACATTAGTGTCTTTATTAAGAAAAGGCATGGGAGAATATACCAACCAACAGTAATGTATTCTCTCACAGTTTTGGAGGCCAGATGTCCAAAATCAAAGCGTCAGCAGGACTCCCACTGGAGGCTCTAGGGGAGAATTCATTCCTTGCCTCTTCTAGATTCTGGTGGCTGCCAGCATTCCTTGGTGTTCTTTGGCTGGTGGCCACATCATTCTAATCTCTTCCTCTGTCATCACATTGCCTTCTTCTGTAATCTACTTCTGCCTGTCTCTTACAAAGACACTAACATGGGCCGGGCGCAGTGGCTCATGCCTGTAATCCCGGCACTTTGGGAGGCTGAGGCGGGCAAATCACCTGAGGTCGGAAGTTCAAGACCAGCCTGACCAACATGGAGAAACCCCATCTCTACTAAAAATGCAAAATTATCTGGGCGTGGTGGCGCATGCCTGTAATCCCAGATATTTGGGAGGCTGAGGCAGGAGAATTGCTTGAACCCGGGAGGTGGAAGTTCTGGCAAGCCAAGATCACGCCATTGCACTCCCGCCTGGGCAACAAAAGTGAAACTCCATCTCAAAAAAAAAAAAAAAAAAAGACACTAAAATGGTATTTACGGTTCACCTGGATAATCAAAGATAGTCTCCTTATCTCAAAAGCTTAACTACATCTTCAAGACCTTTTTGCTTATAAGGTAACATTTACGTGTTCCAGGGATTAAGACTTGATATCTTCAAGTGGCCATTATTCAGCCTACTACAGGATCCATTTAGGTAAAGCTTAGTGGGTATATCTATGTATTTTCACAGTCATTTTCTTGTGCAGTTGTTACTAGCCATCCTGATAGAATAATATAATTCTACTTCCCATGATGCTAATTTATCTCTCACTATAACATGAAGGTTCAGGATCATATTGTCATATGAACCTGTCCTTTGGAACTTGGAACCAGGAGTATAAAGGTAGGTAGTGGAGGAGAAGCAAATATAGGGAGCCAGAAAGTGATCTGTGAAAAATAATTGTAAATATCACAGTGTATCTATGAAAGAAATTTGATAGAGATTTTTGTATATTTGGAAATCCTAATAATGCACCTGTCGTTGTCAATAACAGGTTGTAAAGTGGAAAGAAACTTCTTAAATTATGGATTTTTAACAAATTTCCACCATTTGTGCTAGAAAAAAGACTGAATTATCTTTCTGTTTTCCATATAGAAAATATTATAAAAGACTAAGGAATACGCAGTCAAAATGTAGAAAATAATGTACAATAGAGGTGTATCAGGCAGTTAATTTGTCAAAAATATTAATTTTTGGAAATTTTCATGGTATCTGCCAGGTTTTAAAGATTTTGTAAGTTGTTGTGTTTTCTCACTCTAAATAAAAATTAACTTTTGCAGTTGATTTTGTATGTATCTTCTAAAATGACTCCCCAGAATTGTTCAAATTTTAGGTACAATAAAACCTAGAAGAGCTCAGGCCCTCTCCAGAATGTTCTGTGGTTCAGGCATGCTCTCTTGAGAGTAAGTGAAAGGACAGTTTATCGTATGCATAAAGGGGAGCTGCCTCAGGAGACAGAGCTCTTCAACAATGACAAGAAGTCAGTCTTCTTTACAGCTTGACAAAGCTGGCAACACAGAGCAGTTGCTCTCCAGCTACTTGTCTGGGATATCTTCCTGAACTTGGTGCTTCTCCCAAGTGTGGCCACAAAACCAAATACTTATGGTGATTTGTTGAATGAGGGATGTGCAGTGCATTCATCCATTCTTTGCACACGCTCATCTCTTTCCCTGGACCAAGGTAGACCATCAGAGATGTGTGTGGATGTCCCTGGCGAATTGCTCTTCTTGGGTTATAGTAATATGGTGGCACCAAGGGGAGTGTGAGAAACTTCCCTTTGAACCTGTCTCTGTATTTACTGTAGGGATGCTGTTGAGGAAGTTGTCCATTATATTCCTGTTTATGAGAACCCAGGGGAGACATTTCTCTATGGCTCTTTTGAGTATCAAGTCTGATTTTTTATCGTATGGATGTTGTAAGACATGTGCCTGGTTTTGTCTCTCACATCTCATGTCTCGTGAAACAATGGGGACTTAGAACACGCATTCGGGGTATCAATATTACCCCTGGCTCCATCTCAACTACTTTTATTTTCTCCTTTACCCTACTTTTCTTATTTGCTTCTTATTGGTTTTTATCTTATATAATTAAAGGTATTTATGTAAGCCACCCTAAAATTAGTATGCAACAATGTGGGCAGAAATAATCATTTAAAAACCATGTTAAGTGATTAAAAAAACAACAAAACATCTAAAGCACATTTCCCCTCAAGGCATTATTAATTACCTGATATTTCTGCACAGGCCTTTTGCCAACAGGTCAGAACCATATTAGTGAAAAAGGATCCAGGTTTTATTAATGAAACTTTAGACATTTTCAGCGAAAAGAAAAAAAAAAAACTTATTTTTTCCCCATTTACTTTTTTCTTTTCCCCTTTGCATTATATTGTTCATTTAAGAGTACAAAGGTTCTCTGAAGCCCCCAGTTCTTTTTTATTTAAGTAGTTTTAGTCAAATTACACATAACAAAGATGACAAAGGCCTTTCTAATCTTCAGTGCTTTCTGCTCCTGGGAAAACTCAGACCTCCTGTTCTTGTTTCCCTTTCCTGAGTCAGCGCTTGGCTAGTCCAAGGCTGTGGGGCTCCAGGTCAGACAGTTAGAAACAATAAGCATAGAGAGATAGAAGAAACAACAGCCTATAGTTTAAATTTGAAAAGGAGTCTTGCTCTTTAGGTGGCAGAATAACTTTGTTGTTAACACAGTTCTGAAAAGAAGGACTAGGGCTATGGGGTGTCAAGAACATGAAAAACATGGTGTTTCTTTAACCTCACTTAAATTAATTGTGATGCTAAACTACAGAGTGGGATAATAACCCTGTTTGGCTTCTCCTTGACCTCTGTGTAGCATTCCTTTCTCCCAGGACCCGTCTAGAATGAGGATCTTATAACTTACGGTCAGACAAGGTAGCTCAGATAATTTCTTTATGGCCCTCTCCTACTGTTGTGCCAGACCCCTACTGACTCCAACAGGGATAGCGTCATGTCCTAGAGGCAGAAGAAGAGAGGGGATCTGGAACCAGCAAAAGACACATAGGGTTTATTGAGGACTTACATATGGGGCAGTCCAGTGGTGGTGGGCCGGACCGAAAAACTGCTACCACCTTCCACCTAGCAACCTCCATATAACCCAAAACAAAGGACCTTAATCCCCTGTATGGCCTGCATTCCAAGGCATGGGCCAGGGGTTCGTATGTCCTTCATAGACAAGGAGAGAATCTCTAGGTTTGCCACTCCTGGATTTCTTAGCTCAGAGCTCCAAACACACATTCTTCTTAGACTTGAGGGTCTTTCTCAGGGTATGCTTAAATTATTGCTGTCAGATGCATCTACTATACACCTACACAGAAAGGTGGGGGATAGAGTGGCTTTGCTTCTGAGGCTTTTCAATCTCCTTTAGTTCAAAGTACTCAGCACACTAAAGTGCCATAATTTGGCATGTCGTTTTCTGAGCCCTGATGCCTTCATTTCTGTTATTGCTAAAATTTCTTGCCCAATCGACATGGCCAATTTTTAATTACATATCTACATTAAATTCACCTTGTAATTTATTTTTGACCTGGTGGCCATCTGATTTAGAGTTTAGGTAGTAATATTTTATTTCAGGATTTATGAATCAGTTTTCTATTTGACATCTCCCTGACTGTCGAAGTTCTTATGACCTTGACAGGGCATTATTTTATGTACTTCCCCAGGCTCATACTCCATCTTATACACCATTCTTCACTTTATGATTTACTGTCTGTTTCTATGTCCTGTCTACTGGCCATTCACAGGAACACTTCAAATCAATATTCGCTTTGTGGACCTATGCAAATTACCATCCCGTTTTCTTGACAATCTCTGCTCATGCAGTATCCATTCATGATGGTTTCTTGTCTGCCTTTTCCTGGGCTGCCTTAGAGCTTTTCCATGTTCACATCCTATATTAAATAAAAGGAACATAAAATTAAAGTCCCAATACAAATCATCGAAACTGAACAAGAAACTCTAGACAAAAACATCTACCAGAGAGGAATGACATTGGTACAGAATAAAAATGATTAATATTGATTTTGAATGTCTCTCTGTACCTAATGGAGTGTGTGTGTAAGTGTACAGGTAAGTAGGAGAATATTTGCTGCTTGGAACGGATCTCACAATATAGATGCTGAACTAAACCTGTAAAAGAAAAGAAGATGGAGCGATGCTATCAGGGGCTTATTGAAAAGAGTGAAAAGAGATGGAGCTATGCTATCAGGGGCTTATTTACTCTAGCTGCCTTGAGTGGAGGGGCATGATTCCTGTGCCATTGTAAAAATGCACTTGGCACCCTAGATGTTGGCTTTCTCTGATATGGGAGGGAATGCTGGAAACTCTTCTTACTTGTTAGTAGGTAGCAGGAAAGCCTGCACATCTTGCCACCATGCCATTTCCCAAAGGGCGCTTACCCTGCCACCCTCTGTCTCTGTTGTCTTATAGCAACCTTTCTCAGTGCAAGCAAATCAAGTGCTCCATGAATATTTAACTTCATGAACTTGCAGGACTGTTTACTTAGAGTGTCATTTCTTCTTCAGGATAGCTCCATCTTTGATTCATTAAATGTTTTTATGCAATAATTGCTGTATTAGAATATTTTCCTTTTGGTTGCTCTGTTGTAAGGCTCTAGAAGTTATGTACACTATGTGTAAATCATGCTGCACATTCATTCTCTTTCTTTACCCCAATCCCCATAATCTCAGTGTACCACATTAACAAAAGCATCCTAAAAAGGAATCCAAGAAAAATGTTACACATCATTTGATCAGTAAAGACCATACTATACAGTCAAAGGGACATTAAAACAAACAACAGTGATGCTTAACATGCTGAGCACTTACAAGGTGCTAGGCACATAGAAAGCAATTTGCATATAGTTTAACTAATCTAATGACAAGCTTAAAGGTGTGTAATTATAGAAATACAGAAGCATATGGTTCTTGTTCTCCACTCTAGAGAGGAAAAGGCCAGCTGGCTGGCTCCTAGAGGAATTCACTACCTTTGTGAATTTCTTGAGAACCAGGACCTGGCTCTCAGTCTCATGGGCCTAAACACCTGATCAGCTTAGTGAATGTGGATTCATCTCTCAGGGGTGGATCATAAGCCAAGAAGAAATCACCATCAGACAAACCCAATACTCAAACTCACATGCTCAGCATATGCATCAGTCAGGGGCTTAACAGGAGACAGATGGCATGCTGAAATTAGGATATTTGAGGGAGGGCTTAATAAAAGGAGTTATTTATTAATCATACAAAAGTGTAGGCAGGAGTAGAAAAACTATACAGGATAGTATGGAACTGAAAGCTAGTAAAAATTTCTCTGTTTCCACCTAGGCTTAAGAATGGTAGCCCATTCTCTAGGCCTAAAGGAGAGAGGAGAGGAAGTGGTTTCAATAAGAGAGTCTTGGGGTGAGAGGGCCACCTTGACAAGAGCTGCAATCTTTAGCAAAGAACTCAGCCAGCCCAAAGCAACCTTACAGGGAGGGAATTGTGAGAATTAATGCTCTGAAATCACTTTTTCTCTCCAGGCTCGAGGCAGGGCTTTCTATTGGTGAAGTCCAACAGGAAGCCACAAGCAAGACTTTTTTAAGGCAGTCTATACAGGTCAGCTTCCTAGAGTAAAGGGCAGGGTAGAAAGGGTAGAGAGTAAATACGGACAGGCAAAGGAAAATATTTTAGCACTGAATATCTTCTCCTTAAGCCAAACCTGGGTCAGAACCCACTTCACAAATTCGTCATGAATAATTACCACACTAGGGGCTAGGAATTCTTAAAGTTAATGTAGTCGGCCCATTGCCCACTGTAGGCAGACTATGTGAGAGGCCAGATCATGATTAGAAATTTATTGGCAAGCATGGACTCAAGGGAAACTAGGAGAATGTAGTGATTTATGATGTCAACCCCTGGGGACTGGAATACTAAAAGCTATAAAGCCCTGTGGTTTCTATCGCTACAAAACAAACTACTATAAAACTTAGCGACTTAAAACAATAAACAAGTATTTTTAATGATTCCATGGGTTATCTGGGTGGTTTTTTGGGGGCTGGCAACTTCTTTGAGGCTAGATGGTCTAGGATGGCCTCACTTACAGGTATGGGGCCTCAGGTAGGATGGTTGGACAGCTGAGGCCTCTCTACATGCAGGTTCTCATTCTCCAGGAGATTGGCCCAGGCCTGTTCATGTGATGTAGGAATAATTCACAGAAGCAGAGAAGGCAACCCCACTATGTGAGCACTGTTCAAACCTCTGCTTATTTATATTTGCTAATACTCCGTTGGCCAAAGCAAATCACATGGCCAAACCCAGATACATGGGTGGAGGAATAGACTCCACCTCTTGATGAGAGGAGCTTCAAAATACTGTGGACTTTTTTTTTTTTTTTTTTTTCAATCTACCACACCTTAATTCCACGTTAGGAATGGTCTAACCTGTTGAACAGGAAATACTCAAAGTTTCTTCGTTGATACTCTTTCTCCCTAACCCAGTGCTTGGGCAATTGTATTTGTGATGTTCTGCTATGTTTTTATGGTTGATTACAACCCTTACTGTGATTGCAGTTGCTACCACGTCTTACAGCCATTCTGTATTTTGAGAGCTATTGGGCCATGAGTCATTGGGTTGATGCTTAAGCTTAATTCTCAAACATATTTTTATTTTCCTTGTTTCTGATTTTTAGGGGACTCTTACATTTAGTTCCCAAGTACTAATAATATGTATTATTATTCTCATTTTACATATTATGGAATTAGGAACACAGACAGTAGAGGTTGGATCAGAATCCAAGTCTAACAGAATCCACAGCCTGCTCTCTTTTATATATATATATATTCAGTTGCTTCTTAAAATTTACATGAAAACACTTTCTAAATATAAAGGAGCATTGTCATCATCATCATTCTTATTAGGATTGTCAGTATTATTGAAAGTACAGCCCCCTAGTCCACAGTGAGGTAACAGCATTACAGCAGACAATTTCATCCTTCTTTTTTTTTCTCCTGAGCCAGCAACAAGCACTTCATAAGACTTACATAAAAATCAGTCTTGATTAGAAGGCTCTGAGTTAATGGTTTTCCATTCTATTAAATTGCCACTTATTCTTTTAAATTAGTTGTCATTTCAATAGGGAAGCCAATTGATTGAGCATCCAGGCTATAGGGTGTACAGATTAAGCCATCTGTGGAGCAAGCATGCTTCATGCTCCCATTGTAGTCCATATAAAGGACAAGTACAGGCCCATAGGTTGCTGAACACTTAATCCCTGCCTTCCAGAAAATCACTGTCCAGTTTAGGGCCATCAAATTAAATTTAATTATGAGTTACCTGAGTCAATATTCCTCTATATTCAAATAAATTGTAAGTCTCTTAGTGGCAGGAATTGGGATGTATACTTCTTTTGTGTAGCACCTAACACATAAGGCACATATTAAGTGTCTGAGAATATTGTTGATTGATGTATTGATTGAAGGCTGAAAGAGTTTATGAGTAGGGGTTGATGGGGAATAGTGGCTCCTTCTATAAAATACTATTGGGTAAACATTAATCCTTTGGATCAGTAAAGAATTAGGTTTGCCTGCACTAATGGATGCCCAAATCAGAGTGGCTTGCAAAACGTAGGGAGTTTACTTTTATTTCACATACCATTAAATTTAGCAGTAGGCAGTAAAGAGCTATGGAGGCTTTGTAGATGACATCAGTGACACCGTCTCCTTGGGTTTTTCTGCTGCATCATCTCAAACACAAGTATTTATAACATGCATTATCAATTTATCAGCATCTCACAACACATATTTTGGGAAATGTTAATCTAAATTAAATCTTTCATTTTGCAAAATCAATAGAATTTAATTCAGCAAATATTTATTGAACAAACCCTGTATGTCAAAAAACTGTTTTTGAAGCCCTGGAAAAGGATAGAGAAGGAAATCAAGATCCTAAGAGGTAAAGCAACTTGAAAGTTGACATATCAAATGAATGGACTGAGCCAAGGCTAGAGTCTGAACCATGTTCCCTTCTTTTAACAAACATGACTAAACCTCAGGTAATTACATAGAGCAGACTTTCAGGCTTTATTATAATAATTCTCCCATTTCAGGTTAGTAAATGTGGCTCAGAGACAGTGAGTAACTTGCCCTAGGTCACCCAACTATCCAGATATTGAACAACAACTCTTTTGTGATCCATGTGACTCCAAATTTTTTAATTTTTACTTTAGCATGTTTATTGTTTTCCTATTTTATCTTTGATATGACAAAATATAGAACCTGCTTCAGGTATGGGAGGTGGCAGGCTCAAGGAATTCAGTGCTTAAGTTTCAGGTTAGTTCCTTGTCCTAGCAGGGAGCTGATGCAGGAACATGGAAACAGAGGCCTGGACATTCATGAGGTCAGTGAGCTGGCCATCTTTGATGGCAGTTGACCCACACATTAGGCTGTACCCTGACCATTTGAGGTCACTGCAGAAGCCAGATGTGTTAGTGCCAGACTATTTCAACATTCCTATTGTCAAGACAGAGAGAGAGAGAGAGAGAGAGAGAGAGAGAGAGAGAGACTTCAATGCAAGACTCAAACATCATTTCCTTAAGCCCTGAACTTGCCAGATGTATACAGCAGTGGCTTCCATGAGTTTTCCAACACTTCTTTCATCATCCTTTCATCTTCCTTACTATATACTCTCTTTGTTGTACATGCCTTTTACATCCCTTCCATCACCAAATGCTTTCTAAGTTTTCTTCTTTAGATACGTATTTTGAAGTGTTCCCTTTTTCTTTTCCATTACCAGTCTTCAGTGATGCATTCCAAGATTACTATTATGGAGAGATCAAACAGGAGACTATCACCAGACTCTCACATTCCAGTCTCTTTCTCTGTCCTTCTGGAAAAATCTTTAAACCTTATGCTTTTTCTATGTTCAAAATGTCATATGTAATACGTAACCTATATTAACATCCTTTACCAAATATGGCAAAGACTACTAGTGTCTTATCCATAATTCTTCTCCTCTTATTTTTTGATTTAAAAAGCCCTAGTTTTGTTTAGGTTAGCAAGGTACCTAGTTAAAACAATAACAACAATGAAAACATCACATTTGTAATACTTACTTGAAAATATGGATTGCCTACCCATTGCAGTAAGAAGAAAACACTGGATGAGCTCCTAGAAAAATCTATTTAAATAGGGATAACTTAGCTAGGAAAACCAGACTGTGGACTTGACTGATATTCCAGCAGCCGTCTTGTAATCATGAGAAGAATGGAATCCATGCACTAAGGAGCAGACAGATAGAAGGCACTTTGTCTCTGAGGACTTCATGGAGCTGCCATGACATCTCTGGACAGGTACTTCTAGAATTATTTTTGCCAGAGAGATAAGTCTAAGCCAAATATAGGCATTTTCTGATTAACCTCAATAATCCATCATCGAAAATAAGACATGATACATGAAAATGCTAATGATGTCTAGTTCCCATTATTTTAAATGAGTAAAATCATGGGTTAAAGGTCAACCAAAACCATCTGACCAATTTCTTAAAACAAAACGAAAACACAGTAAAATGCCAATATGCAAATAACAATTGTGTTGATTTGTAAAATACTCAAAATATCACTTTCTAATATACAAACAATCAATACTGTTGTTAACAAACAACTGGATCTTCCACTTTCAGCCAAAATTGAGTTTGAAGAGGCTTCAGAATAAGCCCAATACATCAGCTATGTTTCTTAACATGGAAGCCACAGAAACTGTCCTGCCTGATTTCAGCAGAAGATAATTCATTGAATGTATCTCAGGGCTAGATAATTACCTACAAAATCGTAAAATAAGGCTTGGAAAACAATGAGAACTATGAAGGATTTGGAAAAAATATCACACACAAAAATATATGAAACAACAGTTTTTAAGACACTAGACATCATGCAAAAAAGGACAGTGATTCCTGAGATCTGAAAAACAAATGAGGTGAACCCTACCATTGGCCCAGCTTACTAACTTCAAATGAATTCCAGGCCGAAGTACAGCGAAGAGGAACTGAGGCAGAGCCAGAAAAATTCCCTGAGTTGAGGAGATGTGGCTGAAGATCTGGCAAGAATCAATGACCTCAACTTCAACCTTAAGAAACTGGAAAAATATGAGCATTATCAAAAGTAAACATAAGAAAGGAAATAATAAAGTTCAGACAAAAAAAGGACTAGAAAAGAGAAAAACAATAGAAAAATAATGATAAAACTATTAGTTGGCTTTTGGAGAAAATCAATACAATTGATAAAACTCTTGCCAGGTTGATCAGGAAAAAGAGCTAGAGGTAGAGGTGGAGGTAGAGAGAGACAGAAAGAAAGAGAAGACAAATTATCAACATCAGGAATGAGAGAAATGACAGCACTATAGATTCTATAATTAAAGAATGTTATGAACTACTTTATGCAAATAAATTTGATAAATTAGAATAAATAGACACATTTTTTGAAAGGAACAAACTACCAAAACTCACAAAGAAATAGATAATTTAAATAGCCATATATCTATTTTAAATATGTAGTTAAAACTCTTCTCACAAAAAATCCTCAGACGTAGATGCCTTCATTGGAGAGTTCTACCAAATATGTAAGAAATAACAGTTCTTCACAAACTCTTTCATAAAATGGGTGACCATAAACAAGTATACAAGAAAATGCTCAACCTGATTAGTCATTAGGGAAATAAAAATTAAAACTGCAATGAGAAGTATCTCATACTCCATAATATGCTCCATACATATTAGCATAGCCCAAATTAAAAGATAGACCAGGCCAGGCGTGATGACTTAAGCCTGTAATGCCAGCACTTTGGGAGTCTGAGGCGGGAGGATCACTTGAGCCCAGTAGTTTGAGACCAGCCCAGGCAACATAGTAAGAGACCGTGTCTCTACAAACAAAACAAAACAAAACAAAAAAATAACCATTGGCCAGGTGTGGTGGTATATGCCTGTATTCCCAGCTATTTGGGAGGCTGAGGTGGGAAGATCGCTTAAAACCAGGAGTCTGAGGCTGCAGTGAGCTATGATCACACTACTGCACTCCAGCCCAGATGACAGAGTGAGCGAGAACCCCCGCCGGCCCCCTCCTCTCTCTCTCTCTATATATATATATGTGTGTGTGTGTGTGTGTGTGTGTATGTGTGTGTGTGTGTACATATATAATTGGAACACACTCATTTACTTCTGGTGGGAATGTAAAATGGTACAACCACATTAGATAACACTTTTGTTGTTGTTTAGCTTTAAAGGTACAAGTAGTTTTTGGTTATATGGATGAATTGTATAGCAGTGAACTGTCAGCTTTCAGTGTACCCATCACCCCATTGGTGTACGTTGGACTCAACAGGTGATTTTTCATCCCTCAACCCCCCCACCCTCCCCACTTCTGAGCCTCCAATGTCCATTATACAATTCTGTATGCCTTTGTATACCCATAGCTTACCTCCCACTTATAAGTGAGAATATGTGGTATTTTGTTTTCCATTCCTGAGTTACTTCAATTAGGATAATGGCCTCTAGCTCCACCCAAGTTGCTGCAAAATACATGATTTTATTCTTTTTTATAGCTGAGTAGTATTCCATGGGGTGTGTGTGTGTGTGTGTGTGTGTGTGTGTGTATATATCGCATTTTCTTTAGCCACTCTTCAGTTGATGGGCACTTAGATTGATTTCATACCTCTGCAATTGTGAAATGTGCTATGATAAACATATGTGTGTAGGTGTCTTTTTGATATATAGATACCCAGTAGTGGGATTGATGAATTGAATGGTAGATCTACTTTAGTTCTTTGAGAAACTTCTATTCTGTTTTCCATAGAGGTTATACTACTAATTTACATTCCTACAAGCAGTGTATAAGTACTGCCTTTTCACCACATCTGCACCAATATCTATTGTTTTTTGACTTTTTAATAATGGCCATTCTGGCTGGGATAAGGTGGTATCTCACTGTGGTTTTAATTTGCAATGGAAAACATTTTTGATGGGTTTTTAAAAAAAGTTAAATATACACCCAGCCATATGACCCCACATTTTACCATAGGTATTTACCCAAGGGAAAAATAAGAGTATATGACTATACAAATACTTGTATAGGTAGATCATAGGAGCTTTTTTTCTTTCATAATAGCCAGAAACCAGATATAACCCAGATGCCCATCAGCTGGTGAGTTAAATAATCAATTATGAAGTATTTATATAATGGGATACTACTCAGCAGTAAAATGGAATGAACTATTGATACACAGTGAATCTCAAAATAAATATGCTGAGTGACAGAAGCTGGACAAAAAAGTGTTTATTAGTATATATTGTATGATTCTATTTATATAACATTCTACAAAATGCAATTTAATTTATAGAGACAGATAACAGATCAACGCTTTTCCAGGTAGGGAGGTTTGGAGCTGTGAGGGGAATGAGGGCGTTATTCTAAAGGAACACAAGGACACTTTGAAAGTGATGAACATTTTTATTATTTTGATTGTGGTTTTGGTTTCATGTATGTCAAAATTACCAAATAGTATACTTTAAACAGTTGCAGGTTATCATATGCCAATTATATCTCAATAGAGTTGTTTTTTAGAAAGCAATTGTTTTATTTTCAGTTTCTCAACTTTTCCTAGCATCAGTAGCACAATAGCTTTACATCCCCTTTGTCATCTCTTTTCAAAATGTCTTCTTCGCATATTATGACATTTTACCAATTGTATTTGGAATGTTTCTTAAAATTTCTCTTACACAATATTTTGTTTTAAAATGTTACAAATGTTTAGATGTTAAAAATTGTCTTAATATAATTTTAGCTATATAAATATAAGACAAAAAATGATCTACAAATGCAAGGTATAATACTTACATTTATAACTTGGGTTCAGCAGAAAGCAGAGCTGAGGCTTCTGGAGCTATTCGCTTGCCCTTTATTAGGGATACAATTCCGGGGAGCAGGAGAGAAACAAAGAGAGTGGAGCGGCTAAAGGAGAACAAATACACAATTGTGCTGTTGAACTTACTGTTGCTAAGTGCAGCAGAATGCTAGGTTTGTGAAACTCGGCCTCCAAGAAGCTATCTCTAGAAAGTACATTCAAAGACTCTACTGGGGGCAATATGTGGATAAAAACGAAGGATTTATCCACTGGTTCCTGTTTCCTACTGGGCAAAGGTTTACTCCACAGGATATTCATTTGCCTATACTTCTGGATTATGTAGGCCAGGGTGAGGACACAGGGCAGTGAACAAAAAGGAGAGGCTTTAGGAGCAGGCAGGAGGCAACGACACTTCTGCTTGGGACTGTATAAAGAAAAGCCCTCATTGAACTGCCTGCTACCACAACAGCTGAAAAAAAAAGGGCGGGGGGGGGGGAAGAAACAGAAAAAAGGGAAAAAAGCGTGAAGCTAAGAGGATCTGAAATGATGCAGCAGATATATCTGAAACATGTATGTTCTATAGCTATTAAGAACAGCGGTAAGCCTAAAACAAAGTATTTTTTCTATGTCCTAGGTAACATATGTAACCTATAGTTCATCCTATTTGACATATGTGTCCTACTAATTTGTTTTACATGAGTACACTCTTAATCATGCTTGTGGCATTCATCTCTGAGGTACACTAAATTTACTTGGATCACTTTTATAAACCATTGACTTCTGTGCTCCCTCACATAGCAATCAAAACAGAACACCTGAGACGGGCTGAGTATCACTATTTGTAAAGACTTCCAAGTGATTCTAATGTGTAGCCAAGGTAGAGAATCATTGAACCACTTCAGTCTTCCAGCTGTCCACTGTATGTTCCATGTTTTTACCAATTCCAAATACTATTCACACCTTCACTACTTAATAGAATGCTATTTTCTTTCTCTAAGTACTACCCATTATTCAGAGTTCTTTTTAAATCTTATCTCACCTACATATCTTTTCCTAACCATTTTATCCTTCATGATGTTTCCCTTATTTGACTCCATCATCTGTATTAGCAAAGCACCTTCTATATCCACCGTAGCAGTCTGTAGTAAAACCCTTTTTTATTTCTTTCCAAACTTAATTGCTTTCCTCTCTTTCCTTCAACTTTTGGAATCCTCAATGTTAACATACACCTGTTCTCAACACAAAGCTTTCAGGATAAGATTCCGCTGAAAATTGTCTTAGTTCTGTTTATTTTGAACAAGTTCAGTGGGGCAAACGGATTTTAAGATGGCCCAATAATCTCTACTTTTATGTTCAGGCCCTTGTATAATCCTTTCCCCTGGAATATTGGTGAAATCTGTGACTTGCTTCTGACCAAAAAAATATGGCAAAGGTTATAAGATGTCATTCCCATGACTATGTTTCATTATATAAGGCTCCATCTTATTAACAGTCTCCTTAAATTACTGGTTTTGAAGAAGTTTCCAAGAATTCTACAGTCACAAAGAATACAACCTGGGAGAACTTGGAAGTAAATAATTCCCACTTAAGCCTCTGATGAGAACCTGGTCTGGCTGATACTTTGATTCCAGCCTTGTGAAACCCTAAACAGAGGACCAAGTTAAGCAGTGATCTGACTTCTGACTTACTAAAATCAGGATATTACATGTGTGCTGTTTTAAGCCATTAAGTTTGTGGTAATTTGGTACATAGCAATAAAAAATTAATACATACTTTGGTACTAGAAATGGGATGCTTTTTATCTGAAGTGGAATTCTGTTGTAAAATACCTAAAAGTGTAAGAGTGGCTTTAGAATTGGGTGGGTGCACACTGGAAGAATTTGGAGAACAATAGAGAAAGTATAAATTGCCTTGAGTGGACTGTTAGTAGAAATCTAAAGTTGAAGCATGCTCTTGGTGAGGGTGAGAGCTCAGAAGAAGTGAGGAATAAGCCATTGAAAACTGGAGGAAAGGCCGGGCACAGTGGCTCAAGCCTGTAATCCCAGCACTTTGGGAGGCCGAGACGGGCGGATCACGAGGTCAGAAGATCGAGACCATCCTGGCTAACACGGTGAAACCCTGTCTCTACTAAAAAATACAAAAAACTAGCCGGGCGAGGTGGCGGGCGCCTGTAGTCCCATCTACTCGGGCGGCTGAGGCAGGAGAATGGTGTAAACCCAGGAGGCGGAGCTTGCAGTGAGCTGAGATCACGCCACTGCACTCCAGCCTGGGTGACAGAGCGAGACGCCGTCTCAAAAAAGAAAAAGAAAACTGGAGGAAAGAGAAACCCTTGTTAAGTAGGAGAAGAAAACTCAGTAGAATTGTCTCCTGCATTTATATGTAAAGCAGAACGTGTAAGTGATGAACTTGTTTATCTAGTTAAGGAAGTTTACAAGAGAAGTATTGAAGGTGATATCTCGTTTCTTCTTGTTGCTTACAATAAAATGTGAGAAGAGAGAAATAAATCAAAAGAAGAACAAAAATGAACAAGAACTTGATGATTTTGAAAATCCAGTCTCTTCAAATGGCAAAAAGTTAATGGCTGAAATTAAGATGGCTTGGTCTAGAGAAAAACTTGACCTTATGACTCTACAACTTTTTGCTAAAATTTCAGAAAAATCAAAATATCAGAATATTCAGCCACACAAAGGACTCTTTCAAGAGATTAAGGGTGTGGCTCACAAATCTTAATCTGTAGGGCTTTTGTGCTCTTGTGGAATCCCTTCCCCTTAAATGTTGGTGGAATCTGTGATTTGCTTCTAACCAGTAGAATATTGGAAAGGTGATAGATTACCACTCCTATGATTGTGTTATGTTATATAAGACTCCATTTTGCTAGCAGTCTCATTTTCTTCATTGCTGGCTTTGAAGAAGAAAGCTTTCATGAATCCTACACATACAAGGAAATGAATTCTGCCAACCTGAGGGAGCTTGAAAGTAGATCCTTCTTCAGTCAAGCTTCTGATGAGAACTCAGTCCTGATAAACACCTTCATTGGAACTTTGAGAGACACTAAGCAGAGCCCCAGCTAAGTCATGCCCAGACTCCTGACCCACAGGAACTGTGAGATAATAAGGATTAATTATTTTAAGTTACTAAAGTTGTGGTAATTTGTTATGCAGAACTAGAAAACTAATACAGTCTGACTATTTATTGCTATATTTTAGTCACCATTTCTAGTCAGCTAAACAACAGGTAAATTATGAGATTATAGTTGCCTTCCATTTTTAGACATTTGTTTTCATTTCTTTCTTATCCACAATCTGCACATGTGGACATTGAGAGTTGAAGTCAAATTTCCTGACCCTTAGAGCACTGGTTCTTAAATTTTAGCGTGCATAAAAATCACCTGAAAAGCTTGTCAAGATACAGATTGCTGGCCCCCAGCCCTAGAGTTTTTGATTCAGTAGATCTGGCGTGGGGCCCAAGAATCTACACATTTAGTAAGTTCTCAGGTGATGCTACTGCTGCTAGTCCAGGACCAATACTTTGAGAACCACTTCTATAGACCGTCTTTACCATAGTTCTTCTTTCTGTGGCTTCCATGATATTCATTCTTGCAATTTACTCTGCCGCTCTTCTCATGATGACTAATATTGTAAGCTGCTGGAATTTCTAGGTTCTGGCTGGCAGTTGCCATGGCAACACACACAGGGTTGCCCAGTGCCTGAGGCCCTGAGTGAGGATGGCACCAGATGAATCACCAGAATAAGTGACTTGCAAGTGGCACAGACATTTTTCCCTGAGTTGTCCATTTCCTTCTGTGACCCTTATTCTTGATCTTTTCTTTTTTTGGTAATGTGTTTTTTGAGACCCCCTCCAGATTCTTCTCTATATAACATAATAATGATGAAAACTTCGATTCATGTCATTCTTCACATTTATTAAACGAGCAATACCCTTTCCAGCACAAAATCAAATTTTATTTGCATGACAACCTTGTGAGGTGTGCTGTATAGGTCTTGTTATTCCCATTTACAAATAGTTAATGTAAGGCTCAAAAACATTCAGAGATAACTGATATCCAAAGTTACACAAGGTAGAGAGTGGCAGAGCCAAGTCTGGAGGCCAGAACTCCTGATTTCTAGCTCAGAGCTTGTATCACCCAGGGCCCTAGCAAGAAAAAATTTCACAGTCAAAAGGATAACTGAAGAGAGCTTAACAAAGGGAACCCATGAGCGATGGTGACATACCCCAGCCTAGCAACTAGCCTGGAGGGTCAAGAGGATAGAGTGGTTAGTAAAACCTGGAAAGAGATATAGCTACAGGTGTAGCTGTAGGAGGACACCCAACAAAAAAGCTGTGGCCTTTAGTGGAGGAATGCAGTCACTGCCAATCCAAAGCCTGTAAGGAAGGGTGCCAGAGCGATAAACAACCCAACTTCTCTCCCCAGATTATGAGGGAGGCTTAAGATGAGGTAGAGACATTTTGACTTACCACTGTCTGATTAGGTCATTGCAGGTTTCTGAACAGGGAGCAATACATGAAAATGAGGCCTTAGGAAAATTGGACTGGCAGCATCATACAGGGCTGGTTGGAGGGAGAAGCTGGAGCTATGGAGATCAGTCGAAAGGATGCTACAGAGCTTAGAACATCTTCCATTTCTATCCACACTGAAGTGGGTCTGAACAAAATGGGCAAAGGCAGACATGAATGTTGTGGAAGGGTGTTGTGCTCCCATCCCTAGGGCATCTTTGTTTGAAGGAAATATCCCACTATACAGTCATATTCAGTATTGATCTTAAAGCCTTTTCAGGATTTAACTGGGGTATAACTGGACTTTTGGCCTTGGTTTGGGTTCTGGAAAAGCAGACTCAGAGAGAGGGATTCAAGTATAAGTAGTTTATTAAGGTGGTGCAGGGAATACCAGCAGGGAAATAATAAGTGAGGGAGGGAAATCAAGAAAGGGGATATTACTAAATCAGCTATCACAGTGAGTGACTGCCACTTAAGACCAAGAGTAAATTCCAGGAACTAGTGTAAAATGCATACCTCAGAATCATTCCACTTGAGCGGTGAAGGAGTTGAAACATTTGTATACCAACTCCTGAGCATCACTGGTTGAGGCATGCTCCCGGGAAGCAATAATTCCTGACACTTCCAGCCTGCCACATACAAAGGCAGAATTACCTTCTGTGGCTCTGGAAACAGCTTCCTGACGCAGAAATGCAGATACTGGCAGTTAGAAGTCATTTTGAGCACAATGAACTCGACATGGGTGGAGAATTGACAGTACCTGCTACATTTTCATTTGCAGGATTGTGTTCATCAGCACTACAGTCTCTACCCACTTAATACAGTACCTACCCTGCCACGTCCACATGGAATTCAACTTGCTCATGCACAAAATCAAGTCAGCACGATTGTTTTGAAAGTTGTAGCATTGTTGGATAAATACCATAATGGGCAGCAGAATTTGTAGTAAAACACAGGAGGTAAATTTTGGTAATTTTTAAAGGTTTCAGAGGAGAGAAAAGACATATTACCAAATGGCCAGGGGATCAATGTAGCTACCGTATCTGTTTGTGGCTAACCAACGATCTGTCCCTGGGATTCAGGCATCAATCCAAAAGCAAGAGAAACACACAATAAGGCAATGCAAGTACCCATGAAAAAGAACTCATCCTGCATTGCATAACATATCTGTTTATCGTCTTAACCTGGCTGCAAAAGATACCTAATTGCTCTTACTCCGCTCAAAAATAAAAGCTTCAAAGTGCTGTCATTTTCCATGGAGTTTCAGAACAGCCGATCACCTCATGCACTTGCTCTGTACTTAGATCTCACTAGGTTTGCATCTCTCAATTCAGCCAGGACATCTGTCCTGCTCTGCATCAGAGCCCTCAGCACGATCTTGAATCTACATAGACACAAGGCAGAAAAAAAGAGGCAGAGGGAAGCATTTTCTGTGCCACACTGTGCTGAATTATTTACTCCCAGCTCTGGGATTCAGAGAGCTAGTGCTTTCTCAGCCTTGAATTTTATTGCAATACAAAGAAATAAAATAAGTAAATAAGGAGAGAGAGGAAGTAAATCCCTTGGAGACCTACTGGCATATGAAATATCTTTTGAAATGGAGCCTGATGCTGAAATAATTGTGCCATTTAGAGTGCAATACTAATATGCTCACAACTATGGCTAAATGCTGGAGCAAAGAACAATTTTGCAGCAATAAATGTGTGGCCATTTGTTTAAGCAGAAAAAAATGAACCTAAAATTTGAATGGATTTATTTAATTAAGCATTGGCAAATTTAGACATTGACTACAAAATAATGCCTTCAAGCATTATGTGAAAAACAATAAGTTCAGGTAACGGAAATGAGGGTGTGTTTATTTCATCTGAGATCGGAATGAGAAAAAGGAATACAGTATGATCGGGAGGTATTTATATGGCCATAAAAGAGAGAAATCCGCCTCCTTTCACGATATGTGTCACAGAGGGGTATCGTGAACATTCTCAATGTATTCGAAAGGGGCTGTAATCATGTAATCACATAAATATAAAGTAACTTTATTTTTGTCTCCCACTACTCCTTTACATATTTCAGAAGGATAATTTCTTCCCAGCCTCTAGACAAAATCCTACCCCCCCGCCCATTTCTTTCCTGGGGTGCTTAAGCATTAAAAAATTCCTACGGTCACTTTAAGTCCGAAGGACATTCTCTTTTTAGTGATTATCAGTAGCTATAATCTTCAGGTTCATGTAATGCTCAAAACTTTGAATATTACTTGCTACTCTAATAGGAAGCCTGGAGCAGGGGAAGGGTGGGAGAGACATGGTCAGCTTTTTTTCTGGAGGAGAAGACATAGTGCTTCTTTGTCTTCCTCCTCCAGCTGCTCACATCGTTCCTCACTCCTCCTGCACCCGTGTGCAGGGAGAGAGAAATACACAAAGAAAGCATGTTGTAAGTGGAATGCTTATGAACACCATCCAGTTAGTGGCCTGGTTGGCATAACATTCTGACTCTTCCTCATGGCTGCAGTTGTGATGTTTTTGGAGCTCCTTTTCCACACCAAAAATTGGGGACATCTCATTTCCAGATGTCTTGCCTCTGAGTGACGGACACTCTTCTGTTCCACCTTTGCACTGTTTTCTTAGTCCTTAGCTGTTCCCTTGGGTTCATTGTTAGCTCTTTTCTCTGGAGATCTTTTCACTTGTCCAAGTGAGCCCTCCTGGCTAGTCCCTGAATTGATTGTATGCTCGTTCATTCTGTTTCTGTCCCTCGCTGTCTCTGGCTATCTCTCTCTCTCTCCTCTTTCTCTCACAAACATACATACACACTTGTCCAATTCTGTTTCACAGGAAACACTTAAACACTTATGCATTATTTTCTCTAATAAATTTCAGGATGTTGGTCAATCCCAATGCAGCCAACCATCACAGCAGCCAGTCTATCCATTTCAGTTATGATGTAGACATTAATCCACTGCGTCTGCCCCTCAAATCTTGGGTAACAAATATTACCTTAAAGCCCCTATCTTTTGACTTGAGGTAAAAAGAGAGGCACTTTCTGACCTTCTAAACAGAGCTTGCTCAAATAAATTACCTCTAAAAAAATATTTCTCCAAACTCCATCCTTCAACCATTTTTGCTCATGTGGCAAGTGAGAGTCATAAAACTCATAAAATTGGTGTTTGATCATTTCTTTCTGGAAATCCTATAGGAAAGCCTATCTCACAAGTCACTTTGGTATCTGGTATATATTAGTGTCTCAGCAGAAATTTCTATTTTAGCATCCAATTATGAAATAAAAAGTGTGGGGAGATTAATTTTCTCTCAGTCAACCCTTGGAAGTGCCCACAGACTCAGCAATAAGGAAATCCTTGGCTGCTATTTTTGGGTCTGCAGAGGGCTTCAGAACCATGTTTTACTGAAGGGTAGTACATTAACAGTATTTATTAGAAAACCACCATATGCCCCCAAGATAGCTATAATGTGTAAAATGCTATTTTCCTTTTTTGTTTTCCCCAGAGAAAGAACTGGAGGTTCAGACAAATAAAGTGGCTGGTCTAGAGACATTAATGCACTGTTAGAACTTGAGAAACAACTCCATTATCGTGTAGTCAGCTAACTGGTTAAGTCTGTTAACAGACATGTGGCATAATTTAATCTAATAATTTTTTCTATCCCCCAGGCTTATAGGTTGAGGTTGATCTCAAAGATAGGACTATTTGTGATCCAGAATCAAAAGATTCAAGAAAAGTCTGAGAATTTCATCCTTGGAGCAGAAAGTAAAAGTGTTCTGGAGCCAAAAGTAGTAACAAAGATGGAGGACAAGACATCATTGGATTAAATCATATTGGCAGACCAAACTTCAGAAGAATCAACACACCAGAGACAAGAAGAACTTGAAGTTAAAGCAAAATTCCCTTATACTGGAGTATTCTTCTGCATTCTCTGCTGAAATATGATGCCCCCCACCATGAAGAAGAGATTCACCTTGGATATAAACCACAATTTACCCCCTTCAACAGATCCCAGGAGCCTGCTGTTTACCTACTAGGGAGTCCACTTGCCTCGCTTTCTGCTTCCCCAGTCATATCCATCTTGCTCCATATGAACTTTCCCAGGCCCAAGCGGCAGATAAGAGAATGATAGCTACTCACCAAACCTTGCTCCTTGTCTTCCTGAGCACACAGCTGGACCCCATTTCGAAGCCTCCGTTGAGGTTAGATATGGTCATGTGCCTGAGTACTAGCCAATAGAATGTAACTGGGAACTGTTGTGTGTCTCTTTGAAATCTGGCTGATGAGTCCCCACCCCCATGCTACCCTCCATGTTGTTTCCCTTTGTAGTGACTTGATGCAATTGAGCCCAGGAAGCTTCAAAGCTATATACTGAGGATGGGTTTGATATCACAGAAGAAGTCCAGGTCCCTACATCACTGCTTTGAGAACTGCTGCCCACCTTTTGGACCACCCATTTTGGACTTAACATGAGCAAGAAATAAACTTTTCTGTTTGAATCATTATATATGTTTGGATTTGTATGTTGCAGCAGCTAGGATTACCTTAACCAATACGGACTCCCTGAGAAAAGTTGTTGGACCAATATGCATTTAAGCTCAGGTTTCAATTTTTCACACATGAAAAATTATAAATACATACAATTTTGAGCTTCTTTAGGAAAGAACAAATATCCTAATTGGCTTGGTATTCTCCCAGTAAATAGTTCTTGAAAGGGTATTTCATATAGTAGAAATTCAATGACTACCTGTTCAAAATGTTTAAATGTTCAAGTCTGAAGAAAAAAATATCAAATATGAGAAGATTAAGGAGTCATTTACATACTAAGAGCTTAATGAAGGCTTACTGAATAAATAAATGAAAGAGTGAATAAATGGTATATTTGATGAAAATATGTCTCACCTTAAGATTCACAGAGAAATTTGCTTATCTGTAAGATGAGGATTGTGATACCTTGCACTTTCTACCTCACATGTAATGTGTTAGTATCAAATCAGAGAATTTACTTTCAAGCATTTACTTTCTAAATTACCAAATGTTAGACACATGTAAGTTTTCCAATATAATTTAGATAGATTACTTTATGTTTTGTCAGTATGTTGACAGTTTATTGATAATGGAATTGAAACTCAAGGAAGCAAAATAATCTGTGAAGCACTTCTGAACATCTTGGAAATTTTTTAAAGGTTATATTAGTGACCTGAAGATTTTAGACCTCTTAAAATTCTGAATTACTATTAATTTGCAGATAAAATCATGCCATTATTTACCACTGGACTCAAGAGAACATCTTTTTGTGTATCATCAGTGCCCTGCAATTATAACTAATCATATCTCCTCTGTATCTCCCTGAGATGTATCTGACACTTCCTAGGTTCCTGCTTAGTGATTAGAGTCAGAAAAGCATTAATCAACACTGCTGTGCCAAATACTATGGAAATTCATTTAACCATATTATATAATTGAAATGTCAGAATGTTAAACACTTTCCATCATATGAAAATATATTTGGAATTGTCTAGAACCAAGCTGGCAGAGAACAAACACAAGGAATGTTCTTATAAAATGAATGAGATATAGCTGGGCATGGTGGCATGTGCCTGTAGTTCCAGCTGCTCAGGAGGCTGAGGTGGGAGGACTGCTTGAGCCCAGGAGTTTGAGGCCAGCCTGGACAACATAATGAGGTCTCCATCACTAAATATAAATTTAAAAATAATGGATAAGATTTAATGATCCATGGAATGGTTGGTTGTGGGCTTTTGGTCAGAAGCCTGAGAGTGGGGATTAGACAAAAGTGGCTGTCCAATGTGCCAGTGGTGATGCCAACCTCTCACCAGCTGAAATTGAGAAGTATATGCAGCAGACTTCAATGACTTCCCTCATTGCTGAAAGAGTATATCTTGTATTGCCTGGGCAGGTGACCTTCACCAGGGGTTAAGAGAATTCCTGTGAGTTTGTTGTGAGATTACCTCTCTTTCATTTCCCAGTCCTTCATCAGAAAAGTCAAGAGACTCCTATCACATGCTAGAAGAAAGATTTCCTTTATGCAGGCTCCATCCTCCATCAGTAGGAGTTAAGTGGTAGCCCCCAAATTCTGCATATTTCTCTCACTCCTTTCAAATTGTCCAATACTTACTAGCACTTTCTTCTTTGGAACATCATGTCCTGTATTTCTGTCATTTCAGTCACAAGAAGTGTAGGACTCTAGATCTTCCCCCATTCCTTGGCCTTTAATCTCCTTATGGCTCCACAAATTGCCTTTTCTGCCACCATCTCCCTTCCTTCTGCCACATCTCCTGAAAGAACTGGAACTTTCTGTCAAGCATCTATCAATTATTAACCAAATTCCCTATATCTCGTCACATTTCCTTGACTACACTATTCCTTTATTTTATTTACTCTAACTAAAACTTACCTCTCTTCAAAGGACCCCGCTTCCCTTACAACCTCCTCAAGAGGTGGCTGTTTTCTCTCCCAGACCCCTCAAAGCACTGAGTCTGAATGTGGGGTAGTGTCCTCCTTCCTCCTCATTGCTTCTTCCAGATCATTATTCCTCATTTCTCCCTAAGACTACACAGTTTGAATGACTTCTATATTGCCAAACCTTTAAGTGTATTTGAGTCTTCATTTTACTTGATAGATCAGCAGCATATTAACAGTTGATCACTCTCTTCCTGTTGAGACACTTTCTTCACTTCACTTCCAGGACACCATACTCTCCGGCTTGCTTCCTGCTTCACTAGTTGCTCCTTCTCTGTTCCTTTGCTGCTTCCTTCTCATCCCACTTATCTCTAAATGAGAGCCCCTGCACTTAATCTTTGAACCTTGCCTCTTCTCTGGATGCACTTACTGCCTTAACAATCTCATTTAATCTAATGATTTTCTATGCTTTCTAAATATTGATGACTCTACAAGTTATAGCTTTATTCCAGAACATTCTCCTGAACTTCAGATGTATGTATCCAAGGGCTCACCTGACATCTTCATCTGGATATTTAATAGGTATTTTTAAATTAATACATGAAAAACTGAGCTCCTGATTTTTTCTTCACATCTTCTCCTCTTGAAGCCCCTCCAATCCACACCAATCTCAGCTAATGACAATCCCAATCTTTCAGTCATTCAGGCCAAAAACTTTGAAGGCATCCTTGACTCCTTTCTTTCTCTCACACTGCACATCAAATGTATCAGAAAATCCTAATGGATCCTCTTTCAAAATATATGTATGGCATCCAACCAGTTCTTACTTGCTTTACAACTACAACCCTGTCAACTGTTATCTATTACTTGGATTATTGCAATAACATCCCAACTGGTCCTTCTACTTCTGTCCTTGCCTCCTTTGTTTCTATTCTAAAAAAAGCAGCCAAAGTAATTCTGTTAAACACAGGCAGAATATATCATTCCTTTGATTATAACCCTACAATGGCTTCCTAGCTCACACTGTGTAAAAGTTAAAGTCCTACAATACCCTTCAAAGTTTTTGGCTAAGTATGTAAGATATCTAGTGTGATAGATAGCATTAAGTGCTGAGGTGAAAAATAAAGCAGGGAATGGAAATAGCATCAAAGATAGAGTGATGATTGCATTTTAAATAGACCTGAAGGAGATGATAGAGTATGCCATACAGATATTTAAGGAAAGAATATTACATGCAGAGAAAAGAGCAGGTGCAAAGGCCCTAGGGCAGAAGCGTGCTGGAATACACAAAGAACAGCAAGAAAGCGTAGGAGATGAGGTGAGACAGGCCTGTTGATAATGTCTCTTCCACAAAAATATAACATGCATGTGAATAGAAATTTTTGGCTTATTTTATCTACTGTTGTATACCTAGAACTCAACTCTCAGCATTCTACTCACACTGACCATGTGTTCTGAGTTACAGTGGCATTTTATGTTATAGATTTTTTTTTTTTTTTTTTTTTTTTTTTTTTTTTTTTTTGAGACTAGGTCTGGCCCTGTTGCCCATGCTGAAGTGCAGTGGCGTGATCTTGGCTCACTGCAACCTCTGCCTCCCAGGCTCAAGCCATTCTCCCACCTCAGATTCCTGAGTAGCTAGGACTACAGGTGCACACCACCATGCCTGGCTAGTTTTTATATTATTTGTAGAGACAAGATTTTGCCATGTTGGCTAGGCTGGTCTCAAACTCCTGGACTCAAGTGATCCAACTGCCTCGGCCTCTCAAAGTGCTGGGATTATGGAGTGTGAACCACCACACTCAGCCTATGTTACAGAATTTTAGTTTTTAGTGTCCATAATTAGGGTCTGAAATACATCAAGGGTACCCTACGATGGTCATGGGAGATGAGCATTGAGACTGTAATGATAGAATGGATCAGACCATGCTTGAAGGACCTCAGAAGGTCTAGTTAAATTGTCAACTAACCCTCAAAGTTTGCAGAGCTGCTGGGACACAAAATCATGTCCAGAACTCTGGAGCCGCAGGATTCCTTTGGGTCCCCAGAACTTCTTTGAAAAAGATTATGATGGCTTTAATATCATTAATGCTTACTGAGTTTTTACAATGTAACAGGCATGGTTCTATGCTCTTTACACAACTAATTCATTGAATTCTCTCAACAACCTAATGAGGTCAGAACTACTATTATCCTAATTTTCGATGTGAGAAAACTGAAGTACAGAGAGGTTATGTGGCTTCCAAAGTCACATAGTTTAAAAGTGACAGAGACGGGATTCAAATTTAAACAATAACCACTGCCAGGGTACCATGGGAAGTTGTGGTCCAGACACTACATCACGCTGCACCCAAGGTGTCCTAATCCTATGCCTTCTTTCTCCACTGGATGAGAAAAAAGGAACAGGACCTAAGTCTCCTGATTTTGTGGGAATTTGCTTTTCTGTTCCATGTTTCTCCCTCCTCTGCCCTTCTATGCATTGAAATGATGGGCAGGGGAACGTTTCCAGCCTCTGGAGGCAGGTAAGCAAAGACTCGATGCACATTCCCACCTCTTGCACTGGCTCATACTTTAACGGCTGGAAGTTTAAAATCACATCCCAAGCTTCTTGGAACTCAAAATTCAGTTATCTGACTCAGTAAAATGTAGCTTTCTCACTTAAAAGGACTTGCCCAAGGGGCCTCTGGGATTTCAAATATACTTAAAAGCAACAACTGTGTTGAATCATAGAATCATAAGGGATTGCATTTCCGCTGGAGAACAGACAGGATGTTTTAAACAGAGGGGGAAATGTTTGAAGTTCACCAAGCTTTGAGTTTCATCCCACCCACCACATCTGAAAACTATCTGAGTCATTTGATGAAGGCAAAATACAGCTGGGCTCCCTTATTCGTAGTGTTATTGTGGCCTACCGTCTTTACATTGTGATGCTATCTCCGCAAGAACATTTCACCTACATCTACCAACCCTTTTCTACTGGAATCACGAAGAGTCTGTTCTCCAAAGTCTATCCAGAGTGGAGTGGGCTGAGGGTGGTATGGAGTAAATATTCTTATAGACAGAAGGCAAATACAGCTCTAGACAAAACAGCGAAGAGAACAGGTTTGTCCATGGCCCCGAGCTGCTATCAAGGAGGTTACAGGGCCTTTATCTCTTTCATGGTGCTGCAGTATAGTGTAGTGTGTTTATGAACATAGATGTGGGAGTCAAAAAGATACATGTTTAATCTTGACCCTACCCACTTATTTACTCACTGTGAGTCCTTGGGCAGATTACTTAACCTCTCTAATTAGATGTTACTTTCCTTATGTAAAATGGGGAGAGGTATTGTGAGGATCCAATGAGAAAATATTTGTAAGGTGCTTGCAACAGTACTGGACCCATAATAAATATTTAATAAATGTAAATTATTAGTACTGTTCTTGTTGTTACTGCCTCTCCCTCAAATGCCCATTGCTTTTTACCCTTTATTGTATTATTAAAATCTGCTTTCAGATGTTTTATTCAACCAAGGGATAGATGAAAACAATTCAAAGTCTTACTTACATTCTAAATTCTTGATCCCAGATTACCACCTATCATAAAGCTCAGAGGGCAAGGAATAATGGAAATGCAGAGAGAAATTTACCTCCCAAGAAGTAAATTTGTTCCAGGCCTGCCTAGATCTCTGCAATGAAGCAGTTAAAGAGCACTTGCTTTGGAGCCAGATTTGCAGGTCAAATCCAAGGAAATCCATGTAACTTTGAACGTTGGACAAGCTACTTCAACTCCTTGGGTCTCTTTATAACTGATGAAAAGATGTAGGGGGTCTTAGATCAATGTTTTTCAAATTTATTTATTTATTTTTTTGCCATGGAACTATTTATTTGAATAAACTCTCACAGGGAAATACAACGTATAGATCAAATGTATTGGATACAGGAGGTAAGTTTCCTGAGCTGCTCTCCTTAGGCATTGGGAGTATTTTGTGAACCCTCAAGCAATGCAGTTACACTGCATACCACTCAACTGTGTGATCGCCAAAATTCCTACTGTGTCTAATGCACTAGGTATGCTACATTTTTACCTTAAACACCAGGCTATGGTCCCATCATCCTCTCAACCTGTTCTGCTTATATCTACCTGTCACCTCTGGCTTCCTCATACTTGAAACATATTCTGGTTTCTCTTCCCCATAGAATCTATATCAGTAGTCATAGTCTCTCACCCTTAGACGATTATAAATAGCATACAATCTTTCATTTGATCAGCACAATGTTAAAAAATGTATTGTAATCTCTTTAGGCAAACATGTATTCTCCAGCTAGGCTCCATTACTCCCTACTACTTTCTCTTATCCAAGTCAAACATTTGTATTACTTGCCTGGCCCCTGAAGGCATCTGAATTCAAAATGTCAGATCTTCCATGTCATTCAAGGCCCTCATCAAATCTAGCTTTTGAACTCCTCTAGTTGCTCTCATTTCAAAGTTTCTATTGTACTTACAATATAGTTATATAAATACAAATAACAAAAATATTAAAAAGATAATAACTTAGAGGTTTAACTTCGGAGAATAATTTCAAAAAGAGAGCAGTCAGTTGACTTCTTTTGGATCTCTTATAACAACTTACAACAAGCACACAATCTTTTCTTGATTGAGTAGTCAAATATGTAATCATGGAATAAAATTAATTTGAAAAGATTCTGTTTAATAATAATGATCAGTAGCATATTAGTGTAACACTAATTTCCATTAAGAAAATCCCTCAAAATTTCAAAAGCTTAACACAATGGAACTTAATTTCTTACATACAAGTTCAGCGTGGGTGTACTTAGTATACAAATAAGAAAACCTTTTATTGGCCGGGCACGGTGGCTCACATCCCAGTACTCTGGGAGGCCGAGGTGGGCAGATCACGAGGTCAGGTGATTGAGACCATCCTGGCTAACACGGTGAAACCCCATCTCTACTAAAAATACAAAAAAAAAAAAAAAAAAATTAGCTGGCATGGTGGCGGGCGCCTGTAGTCCCAGCTACTCATGAGGCTGAGGTAGGAGAATGGCATGAACCCAGGAGGTGGAGCTTGCAGTGAGCAGAGATTGTGCCACTGCACTCCAGCCTGGCCAACAGAGCGAGACTCTGCCTCAAAACAAACAAACAAACCTTTGATTTTAAAATGATTTTAGGTTTACAGCAGAACTGCAAATATAGTACAAGAGTTCTCAGATACTCTTTCCTCAACTTCCCCTGATGATAAGATCTTATACAACCACGGTGCATCTATTTAAACTATAAAATTAACATCAATACAACACTACTAACTAAACTACAGACTTTAATCAGATTTCACCAGTTTTTCCTTTAATGTCCTTTTTCTGTTCTAGTGTCCGATCCGGGATATAACATGTCTCTTTAGTCTCCTCCAGTCTGCTGCAGTTTCTCAGTCTTTATTTGTTTTACATGACTTTGGCATCTCTGAAGAATAGTGGACATGTGTTTTGTAGAATACTCCAAAATTTAGGTGTGTCTGATGTATTCTTATCATTAGACCAGGGCTATGGATTTTTGGGAAGAATATCACAAAGGTAAAGTGCCCTTCTCATCGCATCATATTAAGGGGTGCGTGATATCCATAGACCTTTCACTGCTTATTAGACTTGATCCCCTTGGTTAGGGAAGCAACTGCCAGATTTTTTCAATGCAAAGTTGCTATTTTTTTCTATCCTATACTCTATTCTTTGGAAGCAAGTTACCAAGTCCAGCCCACACTCAAGAGAAAAAAAAATTAAGTTTCACTTTCTGGAGAAAGAAGTAGAAAGAAATTTGTGGACATATGTTAAAACCACCACAATAATGAATAAATACTGGGTTCTGTCTGCAGCAATTATTATTGCTGTGTTCTGACACTGATTTTTTATTTCTCTAATTTCTTCAGTATATGTTATCTGGAATTGTTCTATAAGAAGTTTTTCCTCTCTCCCATTTATTTATTTATTCAATGATTATATAAGTATGCAATCATGGATATTTATTTTCCAGGTTATAATCCAAAATTAATATTTACTTTGTTGCTCAAATTGTTCCAGCTTTGGTCATTATAACACTCTCAGGTGAGCTCCTGTGCCCTTTTTGACACACCCACATTTTAAAAATTTATTTTCTATTTACTTTTACTTTTATTTATTCACTAGAATTTCCTTACTTTCTATCACTATAGATGTGCTAAGGTCATTCCCTGTCCTATCGTTTCAATCAGTATATTCCAGCTGGAGTTATGAATTTCTCTTTGTCCTCTCAGATCCAACATTTCCCCCCCCCCCTTTTTTTTTTTTTCACAGCTCTACTGTTAGGTGCATAAACATTTGGGATTATTTGGAGTGTTAAAAGATTAACTGAGATACATTAAAATATTAAAGAGTTTATTTGAGCAGATAGTGATTCGTGAATCAGGCAGTGGTTTGGGGCTCCAGTAAAAGGACAGAGGGAGAAAACTTTTATAAAGTGTTCATGGAAGAAAGACAAAGAAAACATTTGATCAGTTAAAATGAGGCAATAGCTTTATTTGGGTCATTCCAGCTGAAAAGTCCCTAGTTAGAAGTTAGATGATGGTTTCTGATTGGTCAATCTTAAAGTTTGTTTTACCATTTATACTGAGATGAGTTTCAGTTTGCTTATATAGGAACACAAGTTGCTGGAGCCGTTTCAGCCTAATGGCCTCTCAAGTATTTTTTTTTTTTTCTCAGAAGCAGTGATCCCTTTATCATTATGTGATTCCTCTTTATCTCTGATAATATTTCTTCTTTCTCTCTTTCTTTTCTTTCTTTTTTTTTTTTTTTGAGATGGAGTTTCACTCTTGTCGCCTAGGCTGGAGTGCAATGGTGTGATCTCAGCTCACTGCAACATCCACCTCCCAGGTTCAAGCCATTCTCCTGCCTCAGCCTCCTGGGTAGCTGGAATTACAGGGGCCCACCACCACACCCAGCTAACTTTTGTATTTTTAGTAGAGATGGGGTTTCACCATGTTGACCAGGTTGGTCTCGAACTCCTGACCTCAGGTGATACACCTGCCTCGGCCTCCCAAAGTGCTGGGATTACATGTGTGAACCACCACATCTGGCCAGTGTTTCTTATTCTAACCTTTACTTTGGTCATAATTGATATACCTACTCCAGCTTTCTTTTGTTAGCGTTTGTGCCGTGTATTTTTTTTTATCATTTTACTTTTAATCTACCTATGTCTTTATATGTAAAATGGGTTTCTTGTAGAAAGTACATGTTTAAGTCTCAATTTTTAAATTCAGTATGAAAATCTCTATCTTTTAACTTGTGTTTTTAGACCATTCAGATTGAACCAAATTATATATGGTTGGACTAAAATCTATCATCTTGTTCACTGGTTTCTATTTGTTTCATTTGTTCTTTTTTGTTTCCTCATTTCTGCCTTCTCTCAGTGTAATTGAACATTTTGTAACTTTATTTTTTCTCATCTATTGAATTATTGTTTATACCTCTTTTAAAAACATGTTTAGTGGTTTAAAATATACATTTAAAAAAATCTTAGTCTACCTTCACAGACTATTATAGTGCTTCATGTGTAGTGTAAGACCCACATAGTAGTATATTTCCAGTTCATCCTCCTATCTCTTGTGCTTTTGACCCACATACAGAGGAGAAGGCAGTGTGAAAACAGAACAGAGATATTTAAAGATGCTGGCCTTAAAGAGTGGATTGATTCAGCCCCAAGCAAAGAATCCTGGAAGCCACCAGAAGTTGAAAGAGCCAAGGACAGAATTCTCCCCTATAGCTTCAGGAAGGAGAATGGTCCTTCTTTGATTCTGGCCTGTGATACTGATTCTGCCTTCTGGCTTCCATAACTGTGAAAGACTAAATCTGTTGTTTGAAATCACTACATTTTTGATAATTTGTTACAGCAGCCATAGGGTAATAATAACATCTAGGGTTTTTTTTTTTTTTTTTTTTTTTTTTTCCTGCTTGGTGTTTTCTGAACTTCTTGTAACTGTGATTTGGTGTCTGTCACTAATTTTGAAAAATGCTCAACCATTATTTAATTATTTCTTCAAATATTTTCTTCTGCTCTGTTCTCTCTTCCCTTCTGGAATTTCATTACAAATGTGTTAGACCATTTGATATTGTCTCATAGCTCTTGGATCTTCTGTTTTTCTCCTCTCTTTTATGTCTTTGTGTTTCAGTTGAGGTGATTTCTGTTGACGTGTTACGAAGATGAGTCTACTCATGACCCCTTTGAAAGCATTCTTCACCCTTGTCACTGTGTTTTTCATGTGTAGCATTTCTATTTTGTTTTTTCTTATAGTCACTATCTTCCTGCTACAAGTAACTACTTATTCTTTCATGTCATCTATCTTTTCATTTGGAGCCTTTAATATATTGCCTACTAGTTTCAACATCTGTGTCATAATTGGGATTGCTACTGATGGTTACTTTGACTCTTCAGACTGTTTTTTCTTTCCTTGTTGTATTCCTCTTAAATTTTTTGTTGAAACATGGACATACAAGACAATAGGCACTGAGATATATTTTTTATGACTGGAGATGAGCATGCCTTTCCTTCTGCTATGTCTTTAATGTGAGAGTTTGTAATAATATAATAAGAAAATGGGCTGAGTTTGAGGTTTGCTTTCCACTTGGCTTTGGGTCTTCTCTTTGTCATGCTCCCCAAAGAGAATTTTTCTTCTGCAGCCTCCCCAGTTTATTCCACTGCTAGTTTTACCTGACACCTTTTAGTGTGGCAATGGAGGTATGGGGAATGGAAACATTATCTAATGTTCTGATTAAGCCTCAGTCTTAGGCAAACGCTATGAAACTAGGTCAAAGTTTGTCTTTCTTTTCACAAGTATTCCTTTCCCCCCTCCAGACATAATGCTAGGCCAAGCATGCGTTCCCTTCTCATCCCAGGAGCAGAAGTATTTTATTTTATTTTATTTTATTTTATTTTCCTGTTTCCTTCTCCCAGGTGAACTTTGGTTTCCACTAGTGCCATCAGGCTATGGTTTAGTTGCTCTCATCCTTGTAGATTAAGGCTTTTATTTCTTATGGGAGGTAGGCGAGAAGTCTGGTTGGAGTTCTTCTCCACTAGTCGGCACCATTGAGGAAGCTTCCTCAGGGTTCTCCCCATCTCCCCTGTGTCCATCTATGAGGTTTCTGTAAGAAAATCTTGAAAGAAGGTGTAACCTTTTCAGTGTCTGCTTTCCCCAAGGGCTTTATACTCTTATACTAGCTGACACTAGGCTTTTAACAATTTGACTCTTTAAAATTCTAGTTAAATTCTCTTTCTGTCTTAATTGGCTTTTGGCAGCCTCTGTTCCAGGTAAACAAAGGCAGTATCCCATTTCTCCCTGCACACACCAGTTTCTCTCTAGGGTTCAGGTTAGTTGTTTGCCCTGTGACTTCGGTTCTCTCATGTGTTCAAAAGAAGTCATTAATTTTATTTCTTTTTTTGTTCTTGTTGTTTAAAGGGTAGGAACAACGTCTTTTCCAACTTTCTACATCTCTAAGCTGAAGCTAGTGGTTGAAATTTTTCATATCTTGATTCAGGGACCTAGACTTCTTTCTCTTATAGCTTTCCTATCCACTAGGGCTTGCATATGATTATTTATACTCATAGTTGACTTTTACTTAGAATAAACTAGTAGATGTTAAATTGCTGGGTGTTGCTGTGTGCATTCTCCAGGAAACAGACTCTAAGACAGAGATTAGTATTCAGCAAGTTTTTTTTAGGACACACTCTTAGGATTAAAACCGCTGGAAAGGAAGGGAAGAAGGCAGGATTGGACAAGGCAGAAGTTCAGCTGTGATAGAATCTCAACAAAGGGTCAGTTTATCCCATGGAAAGCTCTGGAGCAGAGATAGCTCTGAAGAGTTGTCCTGTATGCAGTGAGGAAGCTGAACTTTTACGTCTTCTCATCAGTCAGTCATTGAATGAGGGTGTATCCAAAGTAGTGCCTTGTCAAGGCAAGTGTCTCCAGCTGAGGACAATTTCTCAAGAGGACTGAGAGCTGAGGACTGTTATCTGGTAGCAGTGGAGGAATAAGTCCTGAAGGGGATCTGGGCAATGCATCACAGCTTCCACTACATTGAGTCAAAGAATATGAATATTTTAAGGCTCTCGATAAGTATTGTGAAATTATTCTTCACAAAAGTTGCTCTAGAAAAGGTGTACTTAAGTACTCTTGTACTTAGTTTTCTCATTGGTAATGTAGCAATAATTTTAACAATTTACCTCATGGACTTATTGTGAGAATTAAATGAGTCAATATTTATGGTATACTTAGAACAGTGCCTAGTATATACTAAACACCAAATGCTTCTTAGCTATCA
Organism: Rhinopithecus roxellana; assembly: GCF_007565055.1. Classification (NCBI taxonomy): domain Eukaryota; kingdom Metazoa; phylum Chordata; class Mammalia; order Primates; family Cercopithecidae; genus Rhinopithecus; species Rhinopithecus roxellana. The sequence goes on along the minus strand of NC_044555.1, from coordinate 32,357,206 downwards.
TAATTATTGCTATCATTTTGCATTGCTACCAGCAGTACATAAAATTGCCTATTTCTTTGCACTATAGCCACCTATGGGTATTTTCATTTAAAAAATAATTTTCCAATTTGAAATATGTCATGATGTTTTATTGACCACTTACATTTCTTCTTTGGTAGATTATTTTCTGATCCCCTTTGCCTATTTTCTATTAGAATGTAATTTTTTCTTACTAATTTGTGAGAGTTAAAAAAAAGTCTTTAAGATATTTATCATTTAGCATATAAGTTAGAAATAAGTTAATTTGTATATCTTTTAGCTTACTTAAACTAGATTATTATATTTTTACATACTTTCTGTAGGAGGCCTAATTAGTGGATCAATGCCAGAATGACATTAATGATGATAAAAATATTGTTTAAGGACAACTAATATCTATTGAGTATTTACTACCCTAATGTGGTAAGAAACACTCATTCTTTCATGCATTACCTTATTTAATTCTCAGCATACATCTCTATGAGTTAAAATCTTCTATTATACCCATTTAATAGATATGAAAACTAAGGATGAGAAAGATTAAATAACTTGCCCCAAAGTCATAAGTGGTGGAGATGGTATTGAAACTCTGAAGCCATCATTTCCTAAGGTGTGTGTTTTGTGAAACACCATCCCATGAGACATTATGTATACACATGCACAAATATGTACATGCCACATCAAATTGATCTAGTAGAGTTTTGAGTATCTTATTCCAGAAATAGCCTATATAGATACCAGCATATGAAAAACTCAAAGGGACACTTTAGGAAAGAAACTTGTTTAACTTGTTTAACCCAGGATTTCCCCCAAATTATTTAATCATAGATCTTTTATTTCCTATTATACCACTAACAGACTGTAGAAATAGTGCTCTATTTCACACACCTAGTAAAATGCTGCACTAGACTACTCAGTCCCTCAACCATTGAGAGCAGTGCCCAGCTGTCTGGGATTCTGTTCACTTATCATTGATACAGATGAAAACAAAGAGAATGACCTAATCAAATCAGCCGGTGACTCAAAGTGAGAAAGAAAAGCTGCTACACTAGGTAACAAAATAAGGATTTAATAATCTGGAACAATGGACAGAAGTAAATAAGATACAATCTGACAGGGATAAATGTAAAATCCTGCAGTTAGGTTAAAACAAAAATCAATGACATGAGTGCAATTTAGAAGGAAGTTAGATTTCGCAGTAGTTTGTGTGAGGAAGCCCGGGGAATTTAATTGATCATAAACCCAAGAAAAAAGCAATTTAAATGTATTCAATAAGCAAGGGAACTACAGTTTTAAACCTACATTAATACATGATAGTGTTTAGATTGTCAGAGATTGGTATCCACTTCCCTGGTTGTTGTGCTAGTCAGAGAGTGTCTGGAACATTGTGATATATCTGGCAGCATGCTTTAAGACAAATAATGAATGGCAATCCAGAACCTATCCAAGTGGTGTTGACTTAGATAATGAGGAGTCCAGCAGCCATCACCTTTTGAGCAGTAGTAGAAACAACTCAAGCTGTCTACTCTGGTAAGAGTAGGTTCAGGGTGGCCACTGGGAGTGGATGATTGTACTGAATATGTTTTGTTTGTTGCTATTTATTTTCCATTGTGCTTTGTACCCTAGGAGGCTTCCTGACCTCTATCTGCCAGTGGGAGGCACCAGGAGGAGATCAGAGATAGGAGGGGAATGAAGTAGGTATTTATTCCATTGGCTGCCTCCCTGATGGCTCACTGGGTGATTCTGTCCTCCAGCTTAAGCTACCTCTCAGCCTATCCTTCCCCTTGACATTTCAGACTTGCTGTTCTTGCTGGCTCTAGAGTGGTCCTAAGTTTTGCTTAACCCTGCTCACATCTTAATAAGTAGCCCTTTTATCTTGCTCTCCTGAATTACTGCCTGAGCATGTGATCTGTTGCCTGCTAGGACCAGCCCCAGACTAATGCTGGGATAATTAGGATGATTGTCTGAATATTTCAAGGACTTTCATATGGAAGAGGATAGAATTGAGACAACGGGGTGGAAGTTGTGAGCAGATTGGATTCATGTACTCATTTATTCATTCAACTAATCTTATTAAGCCTCTACTATGTGCCAAGCCCTGTGCTAAGTGTAAGGCAGTGCTCTAAATGCTTATGACAAAGAGAGTTAATCTAGGTTGAAAGTTAGGGAGGCTTCCCAGATTAAAAAAAAAAGAGAGAGAGAGAGAGAACCCAAAAGATGAGTAGGGCTTGCAGGGTAAAGAGAGGAGAACCTGGGAAGAAATGTTCCAGGAAGAGGAATTTACAAGTGAGAAGGCTGGAGGTGAGAGAGAAAAAGACTTATTATAGGAGGTGAAAGAAGGTCCCAATGTCTGGAGTTTCTCTATCTGCTGGTTGGGTGAGAGGAGCACATCAAGGGATGAGGCTGAGAGATGGGAGCGGGGCTGAACATGCAGAGCTATTGTGAAGATGGACTTGATTTTAAGGGCCATGGGAGCCCCTTGAAAAGTTTAAAGCAAGAGGGACACCTATTATGATTTTCTCTTTCCATTGCAGAGCAAAAGGAACAAGAACATCCAAGACTATTCAGATATAAATCACACTACCTTATCAAGGAATGAGCAGCCAGCTCCTGGAAGTATCCAAAGAGAGACTGGATGACAGCTCTAGCATATTTTTAAGGAGGCCACTACACTGAGTGAGAGGTTGGACTACCGGACATCTATGGTTCTTTCTAATCCAGGAAATTTTGAGAGTCCTCTGGCCTGGCCCCCATGCCCTATGGTGGGGTAAAAGACATAGAGGTTTGAGAATCCTTTCACTGACATCCAAAACTGGCAGTGCAATGTGCTCTTTTTTTTTTTTTTCAGCCCCTACCCTTGGGCCTAAAAGGAAAGATACACATCCAGACTGGAACTTCTGATAAGACACTGGGCTCTAGTGTTTGTGTTCTCTCATTCCAGCTGACACAGGAAGGACACTGGTCACAGTGATTTCCAGGGAATGGCTCAGCCAGCATCTGACCTTCGGGCCTGCTAACAGCTGGCTCTATAGTCTAGGGTATTAAACAAGTTCACCAGTTTTTTCTTTCTTTTAAAATTAAACTCTATGAAACATAAGGAAACAAACATCTCGGGCCCTGGGTCAGTGCCACACTCTGGCCACAGTGAGGACTGGGTAAGGTTTGAAGGATCTGAAGGCAGAGGTGTTGTCAAGCACAGTGGCACTCTTGTTTTGGAACTCACTCTCAGGGACTGGGCAGATCTGTGTGTGATAACACAGCTGTGGGCCGATAATTACAGAAACCTTCTCATTATGCTTGAGTGGGGGCCAAGGCATGGCACTGGCAGGGCCATGCCTTGGCCCCCACTCAAGCATAATGAGAAGGTTTCTGTAATTGCCGGCCTGTGAGGCTGCAAAACTGGCACTGTTTAGAGCAAGTTGGCTTTTACAGCAAGCTGGCTTTTACAGCCAGCACTGGCATCTGAGGTGTGCCGGAGAGCCCCTGTTCCTGCTTCCTGCAGGCGAGCGCCCCTAGTGCCTGCTTCTCATCTCCTAACTCAGGCAGTCTCTTTGTTCCTAAACCCACTGCATCAAACGCAGCAGCTCTGTCAGTGGGGCTCAGTTTTCTACTTGATATTCCATTCAACTTCTGTTCACATGACTCATCTTTCTTCCCCCTCCACATACTTCTCCTTTTTCTAACCCCGGGAAGGGATTTATTTTCTTTAACATTCCAGGTATAGAACATGTTTAATCAGAGCCTGGGTAGTCCCTGCTCTCTGGGTACAATGACAGGAGAAGCAGCCTGGCTTTCTAAGCACTTCTTATGGCCTTAAATGAGGACAGATTGATTTTGACTGAAATATCCACTAGCGAAAGATAATTAGAAAATTATCAATCTGTACGTTGAGTCGTAACAATTTGAATGAGAGCACAGGATAGGTCATCCTGGTCCTGACAGATCACCAGGGCAACAGGAGAGGGCCTCTGGGGAAAAGAAGAGAAGGGAAGAAGGAGCTGACTTGGGCTCAACAGTCATGAAGGCGGGAGTGAAGCAGAGTGAAGCGAATGTGCGAGGGTTTAATTTGCCTCATAGAAAATATCCTATTATCAAAAAGCTGCTTCCTCTACTGGCAGTTTTGCTTTTTCCAATAAAAGGGAAGACGTACAGCTTTATGTAACACATATAGCAGAGAAAGTAGAACGGTGACCCTGTGAAAATTATGGCATTAAAAGTAATAAGCTTGCCATTGCCAATAAACCACACAGACACCATGCTGTGCCATCCTGAGTATAAAGATGACATTTTTAGTTATTCCTATAGTAACTTCTCCCACTGCAACTACATTTTGAACATCATGCTTTCACAAAGAGACTCTTTCTAAAGTTTGAGGATTTCTGAGGTTTCATTCTTCAAGGCCCAGGTCAGGCATCCCATTTTCAAGAAAGCCTCACAGCCTGGATTACATGCTCCCATAGTACCTTTCTGTCATGGCAGTTAATTCACTTCTGTATTTGCTAATTGTTTACTTATCTTTCCAACCACTAGACTATGAGCTTCCTGAAGACAATCATCATGGATTATTCATTTCTGAATCCCTGGTGTCTACCAGTGCCTGGCTTTATAAATGTTTATAGAGTTGAATAATTAATAAGCCTTATTTCTTGTCCCATCCTTTAAGCCAAGGAGACTACTGCTGTAGCAACTAAGTTAGATACCTTCACTAATCTCTCCTAACCCCAAGGTGCTATAATTTTAGAATCTGCTGTCTTCTGCCTAAATCAGAAAGTAGATGAGGTTCTGAAGCAAGAAAATTATTTGGCTGGATGAGAATGTTAAAAGGGAGAAAACAATTTCTCCTAAGCAGAATTATTCATTTAAAATGGAGAGAACTGTGGCAAGAGTAGAATGGAATTGAGGCTAGTGGTATACAAAGATGTATGCCCAAAATTATAGAAAGGCAGAAACAGGCCGGGCGCGGTGGCTCAAGCCTGTAATCCCAGCACTTTGGGAGGCCGAGACAGGCGGATCATGAGGTCAGGAGATCGAGACCATCCTGGCTAACACAGTGAAACCCCGCTCTACTAAAGAATACAAAAAATTAGCCGGGCGTAGTGGCGAGCGCCTATAATCCCAGCTACTCGGGAGGCTGAGGCAGGAGAATGGCGTGAACCCAGGAGGCGGAGCTTGCAGTGAGCCGAGATCGTGCCACTGCACTCCAGCCTGGGCAACAGAGCGAGACACCGTCTCAAAAACAAAAAGAAAAAAAAAAAGAAAGGCAGAAACATCAATTCTCATTTTTTTCTCAAGAAAAGTCAAGAATTGAAGTCTATATTGTAAGCATTGATCACCAGAATCCTGACTACAAGAAAAAAATTGAAAGCCCTTCTCCTTTTTTCTGAAAATGAAAATTCTGATTGTATAAAAATAATTCAAGGGTGAAGGCAAGGACTATTTTCTTTTTAGAATCAGTTGCTGAAAAACTGGTAGAAATAATTGAAGATCAATTCAAAATAGGCAATTTAATTGGGTCTTTATTTTTTTTTTTTTAAAAAGGAGAAATTTAAAACGTCAGGTTTACTCTTCTGAGTTGTATCAAAGGAATAGAGAACATAAAAATTCAATATAGAACAAATAAAATACATACTGATCTTTCATTCTCTATTGTCTACACTTATAGGAATGAGAAAGAGAATTAAAGAGAGAGAGAGAAAAAGAGGTGAGTGGGGGAGGCTTTGGATAAAGTAACAGAAAAGAGAGAAAGACACTTGTAAACCTAACGGCCATAAAAACATAGCTAGAAAAAGACACACACAATAAAGACCCAGATAGAGGTTTCCATGACCTAGAATATCTATTCTGTGTGATTTTTAGAATAAGTTAGTAAAGACTTTTAAAAGCATGTTTTATTTTTGACTTTCAATATCTCTTGGTTTCAGAGTTTATGAAAATTTGATATTTGTTCTTTGTGTGTGTGTGTGTGTGTGTGTGTGTGTGTGTGTCAGAGAGAGAGAGAGAGAATGAAAGACTCTAAAGGAACTGACATAAGAGGTATGCTGAGAAAGTTTGTTCAGAGTAAGGAGTATTTCAGGAAAAAATATTTTGATATTTTGAATGTATCGCTTGGCAATATTACTTTGGCTGCTGCTGAAAGAGACAAGATGGAGTGGGAGAGGGTCCGAAAATAGGTTTCACTGGCTGCTACTTCTTTCCTTGAAGACCTTCTGGATCATCTCTTTGTTCTTACCTCATACTAGTTAGAGTTCCTGGGGTGCAATGGGGCTTGGGGATCCTTACACTGCTCTTAACAAGCTGTTTCCTTCATGACCCAGTGGAAGTGGGTAAATAAAATCTGCGTATGAGATGCTTCCATCTTATAAAAGAAATACTTAAAGTAAAACCATTCCTTATAAGTAACCATGGCCTACCAATGTGTCAACTAAGTTTATTAAGGGGAACATTTGTAGATTTATTCCATGCTGAACCTTTTAACTTTTTATTCTTATGTGACTATATACTGAAGAAATCCTAAAGATAAGCAGCTTTGCACACCTTTGTTACTCTTATTATTGTATATATAAAAACATTCCATTTTCACTTATTAATTCTATAGTTATTGATTCAGAAAAAGGATAATAGCTAACATTGTGGGCTCACTGTTTTCCATGAACTTAATGTGCTCATGAATCATTGAATGTCTTGTCACTGACTGCTTCTTGTGCCCAAGTTATTGTGTATTATTGATCCACAATGACTTTGTAATAAAATCAGTTTTTTTTCTGTTCTTTATGTTAATGCTCTCATTTAAAACTCTGTAACTCAATTGTTATTTTGTTTTGAAACAAAAACCTTTCATGAGTTTATGTTATAGGCAAGACATCATGCTAGTCGCTGGAATTGAATGCCTTGTTGCGTGACTCTGTGCAGCAAAATGGCATCTAAACTCGCTTCTTGATTTATATATAATCTGTTTCATTTCTCCTTAACTCCCCAACCTGTTTTAATTAAATGGATCCTTAATATAAAATGTTCCTTAACAAAGGGAAAGGGACCTATTTAGGTGTGTGTTCTAAATCAGGAGTCCCCAGCCCCCAGGCTCCAAACCCCTTGACCTGTTAGGAACCCAGCAGTGGGCCAGGGAGCATTGCCACCTGAGCTCCGCCTCCTATCTGAGGAACAGCGGCATTAGATTCTCATAGGAGCGCAAACTTTATTGTAAACTGCGTGTGTGAGGGATCTAGGGTGCACACTCCTTATGAGAATCTAACTAATGCCTGATGGTCTGAGGTGGAGCAGTTTCATCCCGAAACCATCCCCCATGCCCACCCCACCCCGTCCATGGAAAAATTGCCTTCCACGAAATGGGTCCCTGGTGCCAAAAAGGTTGGGAACTGCTATTTTAAATAAACCAGCATCAAGTATCCAGCTTTTAACTTTTTCCTCTTGGTCGTATGGTAAAATACAATCAATAAAAATTTTTGTAGACTGTGACCTCTTCCTGCCAGGATAGAAGTGGTTTACAGTAAAGGAGATATTCAGATCTTTATCCTAGACCAAAGTTTGGCTGTGCTGGCCCTTGGTACAGGGGAGTCAGGGGCTTGAGTTTAGGTCCCTTAACAAGATGGAAGGAAACCCAGCTGTAGAATTAGAACACGGATGAAATTCTCCATTAATCGACTCCTCTCCACCTGAACTGAACAAGGTCATTTTTCTTTTTTCTCAGTGCTAGTGTTCTATTAATAGAAGTAGAGACATACTTTAATATGGAGATAAAGTTTAATCACAGAAATAAAAACATGTATTTGGTCATGTCATAATGACCAAGACAAAGTTAACTCTGATTCCACAGTATATTTTAAGCCAAAATATACTCGCTTTCTGAACCATAAACATTGCTAAAATGACTTTTTTTCCAAAGAAGAGAAAATCCTAACAATTGTCTATAAGAAAATATCTAAAACACTTTGTATCAAACTTGCTTTACTTTTTCTTAATCTCTAAAATTAGAAATACTGGAAGAATATTAGATCTTTGAATTCAAGTCACACTGAAATAGACATGGCAAAATGGGTATTAAAAAAAAAGAGAAGAAAGAGAGGTAAATACGTGTATATAAATATAGCCAAACTACTTTATTGATCTATATCCACAAAATCTGTCAAATCAGAAGAGTCTGTTCTCTTGCAGACTTATGTTATACTGGATACAAGACAGAGAACTGGTACATAATTATTATTGGCTCAACTGCTTTAGACCTAAAGTATAAGTTATCTATTGCCTTAGGTAATGCAACATAACAACTCACTTCCTCTTTCACCTATCTCCATCAAATAAAACCGTAGCTCTTGTGTCTGTGGATCAGCTGGGTGGTTCTTCTGTTCTGGGCCAGGCTAAAATTATCTCATCTAGAAGCACTCTTGTAAGCAGTTAGCCAGCTGGTTGGCTGGGAACTGACTGGTCTTTGATTACTTCTCTCAAGCTAGCTCTCCTCCATGGGGTCTCTTATCCTCCAGTAGGCTGGTCCAGCCTTGTTCACATAGCTCTCTAGGATTTGAGAGAGCGAGAAGTATACAAAGCCTTCTGAGTCCTAGATTTGGAACTGTAACACCATCACTTCCACTGTATTCTGTTGTCTAAAACATGACACAGGGCTTCCAGGGGTGGGAATATAAACTTCACTTCTTGATGGGAAGCTTGATGGACAAAGTTATGGCTTTAGAAGAGCAGTGACAATTGTGTCATTTGTGCAACAAATCTACCTCAGAATAGCAAGCTTAAAAATTGAAAGGTAGGTATCAAGTTAAGGAGAATCAAGGTTTTCCTAGGCTGTGAGGAATTGCATCAGGATCTGGTTTTGTATCTGTGTGTGTGTATTTTTTTTCTTTCACAATGGCATCATGGAAAAATTAAAGATCGTAAAATAACTAGATCGAGAGCAGCAAATTATATCAGAATTAGGATCTTGTTTTTAGAAAGAAATCAACCTCCTCAAGTCTGGCTCAAAGTATGTAGTGAGATAATCTGTAATTTAAAATATTTTTAAGAAGAGCTAATGTTTTATGAGGAAATATAAAAACATTTTTAATATCTGAGCTAATCAAACTGGAAGTATTAATTTCATGAATGTCAGTTTGGGTACAAAGCAAAGTTTCATAGTTTGTGATTATAACAACAAATGGCAAGGTAGAAAAGAGACCATCTTCTCAGGAAAATTACACTTTATTCTTGGAAAAAGAACAAAATTGACCTTTTTCTGCCTCCTGATGGCAAATAAATTGCAGAGATCAGCGTAAAGCATGACCCACCCTATTATCATCATAGTTTTTGCAGCCTATTTAACTTTTGCTTTCAATATGTGTTGGAATAAAAGCCCTAATTTTACGCAGGGAATCTCCCAGCCTTTTTTCAAATGCCACTTGAGTAGATGCAATAAGCACTGTTCTAAGAGAACAAGAAATATAGAAAATGGGATTATAATTCTGGTATTAATGCTGTGTGCTCTTGATTCTTCTGTACCCTAATTTCCTCAACCACTTAATATGGATTTTTAAACTTTTCCTGCATAAAAGTTATAAGTACAGATGAAATCACATTTAAAAAATACCTAATTCATTGTTGCGAGATTACATTGGCACAATATTTTTAGAGGGTAGTTTTGGTGTCAAAGGCCTTAGAATTTTGCATACTTTTTAACCCAGTGATCCTACTTTTAGGGATTTATTTTAAGGAAAATAAGTCCCTTACTTTAGCTGCAAGGACACTTATTTTTCTAATTTTATGACAGCAAAAATATTGGAAACAACCAAATGACCCGAATTGGAGGTTTGGGTAAGTAAATTACAGTATTTCCATACATGAAAATGCTAAGCAGCAGTGAAAAATGATGAGGTGGAGAATTTTTATGAATATATGCTGAATAGTTTTCATGTCACTAAATGAAAATGCATATAACAAAATAATATGTTCAGTATAATTGCATTTTTGAATAAAGTATGTATATAAAAAGACTGAGAGAATGCGTACTGAAATGTTATTAGTGGTGATCTATATTGGAGATAGAGTTGGATTTTATTTTCTTATTTTTGTTTAACACTATTTTTATATGTATTACTTTTATATGATAATTTTATTGTTTTTTTCTTAAAAGATTTATGGAATAAGATTTATAAGTATAGAACATTTTTATGCTTACCTCTTGAATCAGTACACTATAATAATGAGAACTCAAATTTAAAACTCTGCATCTTTAAAAGCTTTGCCAGCTGACATTTGTCCTTGTCACAGACAAAACACTTTTCTATTTATGTTTACAGCATTGAAAAATGCACAGTATCCTACAGTACAAGGAGGGAGATTTATAATAAAGTCCTTCATCTCAGTGTATGAGTATACCTGTAAATCATTCACAGACTCACATTAAATATAAGCCTCAAAGTAGCAAATGTATCAAACAAACAAAATGTGAGCATGTCTGCACTATCTGCATCTTTGTTTCTCTATGTAACCATGACCATCTTGCTAAACTCTCATTCCACAGCCACCTAATTGTTCATTCAACACATATTTATTTCGGGGCTATATATTAACAGCTGTGTCTAGTACTATGATTCTGGAAAATTAGGCTGCAAATGGCTTCTTGGAATCAGAGTCCTTGCAGACACTCAACAATGCCTCCAGGATAATGCAGATTCTACATGCAATATCAAAAGAGCAAAAAACATTTGCCCTGTCTTCAAGAAACTTGTTTTTTGAACAAAAAAGGAAAAAAAATACAAGCATTAAATTACTAGGAAAAAATGTCATTCATCTATTTGTTCAACATGATATATTCTCAACTTACTGATGATGGGCAGCTTGTCAGACAGAGTGAAGAAAATATATGTTCCAATTTTAGAATACAATTCAGGGTCAGTTAATGCCAGATACTGTAATTTAGGGATGGGAGAGAGTAATCTTAGTCCCACAAAACTTACTTCAGTGATGGAAGGCACCTCGTGAGTATCTTGTCCAAACAAAGCTAGCATGATTTTATAGAGCAGGAAATTAGACCAATGGGGAAGGTTTTCCTGTAGAAATGGAGCTTAAAAGTGGGATTGAGATGATGGGTGGAATTTGCTAGAGAAGAGTAACAGAGGAGTACTCTACCAGAGGAAGAAACAAGCAACGGGCCGAACTGGGAGAGAGTATGCTATGGTCAGAATTTGTCCGGCAAAAAGCATATGTTGGAAACTTAATCCCCAAAGTAACAATGTTGTGAGATGAGGCCTAATGAGAGGTGATTAGGCTCTGAAGTCAGAGTGAATAAATGAATGATATTATCACAGGAGTGGTTTCATTGTCACAGGAGTGGATTTGCCCACTCTTGCACTCTTTTCCTCCTTATGTTTGTCCTTTCACCATGTGATGGCTTCCACCATGATGCAGCAAGAAGGCCCTTTCAAGATGCTGGCACCTTGATCTTAGACTTACTAGCTTCCATAACTGTGAGAAATAAATTTCTGTTTATTAGAAATTACCTAGTCTATGGTATTCTGTTACAGCCATGCAAAACAGACTAACACAGGGTGTGACTTATAGTGGGCCTAAGAGGTAAGAGAGAAAGAAAGCTGAGCACTTACTTAAGACCCAAGCACAGACAGAAGGATTCTCTACTGATTCATAACATACTGCAGGCATCAGAGAATGGAGCTCTTGAGAACATTATTCTCTCTCAAAAGAGAGATAGCAAGTAGATAAACAATTCCAAATAGTTGTTCACCTTTACTCCTTAAAGAAAAAAAATAAGGGCTAGACATAAAATGAACAATTGTAAACAATCTGTAGACTGGAAAAAAAAAAAGCCCTGTAGATTTTCCAGCTGTATAGGTGTTTCCAAGATCATGTTTTTGAACCAAGAATAAAAGCAATTGATATAAATTCTACTTTTACCACTTACTGTAACACTAAGTCCTTTTGGAGTTCTCAAATCTTAGGACCATTCTTTATTTTATAATGGAAGGATCATATTTCCACTTCTGGGCAAGATAGAGTAAGAGGGACCAGATTTATATTCCCACATGAAACAACCACAGAAACGAAACAAAATATGTGAAACAACTATGTTCAAGTAACTGGAAATCAGGCTATGAAAGATAGCAAGTCCCGAGAGATGGAAACAAATGAAGTAAAACTTTTGATTGCCACAACTTGAGAGAGTTTACATGCTGTGGTGCAGAAAAGGGAACCTAGACAAACCTGATGGTCTCACTGAGTTGAGATAGAGCTGAATGTCTGGGGAAATCAAGGCAACTAGAGATAGCTGGACAGAGTACCAGAGAGGAGAGAGGTGCGTAGAGAGAGGGACCTGAAGATTTTCAGAGCATTCTCTTCAAGTGCTTAATACAGTATTGATCAAAGTACACGTATAGATAAATCACCTGAGGCTAGGGAAATACCTATAGATAGATAGAATTACAGATAGCAGTGCCTGGCATTCACACTGAGCCAAGAATAGTGTGTTATCACCAACCAGGCTGAAAAAGTCACAACTCATGGGGCACTGGGTAGAGTACTCAGGATGTTCTTGCCTCAGTAGTGGGGAATAATTAGCTCTGATAGAATACCACACCAGACTTATCTAACAAATCCTGAAAGTACTACCTGAAAAGACTGAACTGTTTCCAAATAACCTAATTGTATCCCTGAATAAAGCTTAAAAACACATAGGAATACAAAAATATCCAGAACCCTAAAGAGCGTGTGGTACATATACACCATGGAATACTGTGCAGCCATAAAAACGAATGAGATCATGTCCTTCGCATGGACATGGATGGAGCTGGGGGTCATTATACTTAGCAAACAAATGCAGGAACAGAAAAACCAAATACCACATGTTCTTTCTTATAAGTGGGAGCTAAATGGTGAGAACACATGGACACATTGTGGGGAACACCACACACTGGGCCTGTTGGAGTGTGGAGGGTAGGAGGAGAGAGGGGATCAGGAAAAATAACTAATGGGTACTAGGCTTAACACCTGGGTGATGAAATAATCTGTACAACAAATCCCCATGACACATGTTTACCTAGGTAACAAACCTGCACTTGTACCCCTGAACTTAAAATAAAAATTTCTTAAAAATCCAAAACCCAGTAAAGTAAAGCTTATTGTAACTGGCATCAAATCAAAGAAAAAATAAAGCATGAAAAAAAGCAGGAAGAAACATTCAGAATGAGGACAATCAATTGATCAAATCTAACCCAGACCTGACACAGATGTTAGAATCAGCAGACAAGTACTCTAAAACAGTTATTATTACTGTATTCTGTACGTTCAAAATGTTAAGTAGAAACATAGAAGATATAAATAATGCATGAGAAAACATAGAAAGTGCCATGAAAATTATGATGTCTGAGATGAAATACATACACTGAATGAAATTATCAGGAGATTAGAAATGGCATAAGTAAAAATTAGTGAACTTCAGAACATAGCAACAGAAACAGTCCAAAATGTAAAGCATAGAGAAAAAAGATTCAAGAAAAAAAAAGGAAAGGAAAGAAAGAAAGGAAGAGAGATTCAGTGAGCTGTGGGATAACTTCAAGCAACATAAGAGATATGTTACTGAAGTCCCTAAAAGAGAAGAAAGGAGAGAACAGGAAAAGTTTTTGAAGAAATAGTAAGTGAGTTTTCCAAATGTAATGAAAACTATAAATGCAGAAATTCAAGAGGCTCAAAGAACCCCAAACACAAAAAAAAAGGTAAGGAAACTATTCCCAGGTGCATCATAATCAAATTAGTCAAAGCCATTAATAAAACAAAAAATTGTAAAATACCCAGAAAAAATAAGATAAATACAGAGAAATAAAGATCCAAATGACATCACATTTCTTGTCAGAAACAATGCAAACTTGAGGACAGTGGAGCAACATCTTTAAAGTACTGGAAAATAATAAACTGTCAACCTCTAATTCTACACTTGGTCAAAACTGACTTTCAAAAATGAAGACAAAGAAAGGCTTTTTCTGACTTAGTATTAGAATAATTCATCAACATCAGACCCACAGTGTAAGAAATATTAAAGTCCTTCAAGCAGAAAAAAAAATGATACTAGAAGGAAATATGTATCTATGCAAAGGAATGCAGAGCACTAGACATGGTAATGTGGTAACTATCTGGGTAAATTTATAAAAATTTTGTTCATAATTTAAATATCTTGAAAAGATAATTGACTATTTAAACAACAAAACCAACCAACAAACAAACTGAATGTATTATGGAGTTTATAACATACGTATAAGTAAAATGTATGACAACCATAACATAAAAGATGAAAGGAGAAAAATGGAACCACACTATTGCAAAGTTTTTATTCTATATATGAAATGATATAGTATCACTTGAAGGTAGACTGTGATATGTCAAAGATGCATAATATAAACACTAATGCAATCATAAAACAATAAGATAAAATTATAGCTAATAAATCAACAAAGGATATAAAATAAAATGTAAAAATAATAAAAAGAAGGAAGAAAAAGAGGGAAAAAGGGAATAAAAAGCAGATGGGACAAATAGGAAGCAAATAGCAAGATGGTAGATGCAAACCAAAGAATGTCAACAATCACATTAAATGTAAATGCTCTAAAGATTCCAGTAAAAGACACATTGTCAGATGGTAAAAAGAGAACAAGACTCACTTGTACACCACCAACTAGAAACACAATTTAAATATCATGATACAAATCAGTTAAAAGGAAAAGGATAATGAAAGAACATTATGCTAATACATTATTCAAAAGAAAACTTTAAAGGCCGTATGAGAATAAAGTTGATTTTAGAGCAAGGAATATTACCAGGGATAGAGAAGATCATTTTATAATGAAAACAGTGTTAAATCATTAGGAGAACATACTGATCCTAAAAGTTCATTAACCCAAATAAAAGAGTTTGTTTGTTTGTTTGCTTTGAGACAGAGTGTTGCTCTGTCGCCCAGGCTGGAGTGCAGTGACACGATCTCAGCTCATGCAACCTCCGCTTCCGGATTCAAGCAATTCTCCTGCCTCAGCTTGCTGAGTAGCTGGGATTACAGGCACCCACCACCATACCTGGCTAATTTTTTAATATATTTTTAGTAGACACAGGGTTTCATCAAGTTGGCCAGGCTGCTCTTGAACTCCTGACCTCAGGTAATCCGTCTGCCTCGGCCTCCCAAAGTGCTGGGATTACAGGCATAAACCACTGTGCCTGGCCAAAAGTTTTAAAGTTCATGAAGCAAAAACCGATAGAGTTGTAAGGAGAAATAGACAAATATACAATTATAATTGAGGATTTTAATAGTTCTCTCCTAATAATTGATAGAACAAGTAGGCAGAAAAGCAGCATGAGTATAGAAGACTTGAACAACACTATCAAACAACTTTACCTGATTGACATTTATATAACAACCCACTCAATAAGAACAACCCACTCACTAAGAGCATCAAAAAGAGCATCCAAAAACCTCTCTTTCAAGTAAACAAGAAACATTTATCATGCTGGACCATATTCAGGGATATAACACAAGTATAAATACATTTAAAAGTATTATAAGTCATACAAATTAAGTTCTCTAACAAAAATAGAATTAAATTAAAAATCAGTAACAAAATGATATTGGTAAAATCTCCAAATATTTGAAAACTAAATTTGAACTAAATATTTGAACACACTTCTAAATAACACATGGATTAAATAAGAAATAAAAGGAGAAATTATGAAATATTTTATACTAGATGAAAATGAAGACGTAACATAGAATTTATGGGCTTCTGCCAAAGCAGTACTTAGGGAGAAATTTATAGCATGAAATTCATATATTGGAAAAGGTTTCAAATCAATGACCTCAGCTTCCACTGTTAAAAAAAAAAAAAAAAAAAAGAAGCAGAGCGAAATAAGCATAAGAAAGGAGATAATAAAAATCAAAATTTATATCAACTAAAAAGAAAACAAAAACAGAAAAGAAAATCAATAAAATCAAGAGTTCTTTCTTTGAAAAAAAAGATAAAATTGATAAACCTCTAGGCAGACTGTTCAGGAAAAAGAGAGACACGAGACAAATTACCAACATCAACAATAAGAAAGGTAATATTACAGATCCTGTATATATTACAAAGGGAAGAAGGGAATATTATGAATAACTCTATGCTAATAATGTCAACGTAGATGAAATGGAAATATTTATTGAAAGACACAAACCACAAAAACTTACTCAAGAAGACATAGAGAACCTGAATAGGCTTAACTATTAAGAAAATTGAATTTGGAATTTAATACCTTCCCATGAAGAGAACTCCTGGCCTGGATGGCTTCACTGATAAATTCTGCCAAATATATAAGAAAGAAATAGTACTAGTTTTATACAGCTCTTCACAGAAATTGAAGAGGAAGGACTACTTTCTAACTGATTCTATGAGGCCAATATTACACTCACACCAGAGCCAGACAAACACTACAAGAAAAGAAAACTACAAACCAATATCTCTCATATTGTATTAACATAAATACAAAATTTATTAGCAAAATTTTACTAAAAATTTATAAAGAGGACAATACATTATGACAAAGTGAAGTTTATCCCAGGAATTTAGTTTTGGTTTAACATTTGAAAATGCAAACAAACTTACAAACTTCACCATACAAACAAACTAAAAACTAAATGAAACCACATGATCATTTATATAGAAATAAAATTCACTTGACATAAGTCAACACGTTTCTGATAAATAAATAAATAAATAAATAACTCACTCTTGGGAAACTAGAAATAGAAGGGGACTTCCTCAACTCGATAAAGGGAATTGTGGTAGTCAGACTCTAAGATAACTTCCAATGATCCCTGCCTCTTTTGTAATCCCTTCCCCGATTGTAGGCTAAACGTAGTGGTGACTCATTCATTTTATTTTTTATTTTTTATTTTTATTTTTATTTTTGGCAGAGTCTCCCTCTGTTACCCAGGCTGGAGTACAATGGCAAGATCTCGGCTCACTGCAACTTCCACCTCCCGGGTTCAAGCGATTCTCCTGCCTCAGCCTCCCAAGTAGCTGGGATTACAGGCACGCATCACCACACCCAGCTAATTTTTGAGACGGAGTTTCACCATGTTGGCCAGGCTGGTCTCGAACTCCGGACCTCAAGTGATCCTCCCACCTCAGCCTCCCAAAGTGTTGGGATTACATGTGTGAGCCACCGCACCTGGCTGTTTCACTCTATGACAGAATTCTGCAAAGTGATGGGGCATCACTTCTGAGATTAGCTTACAAAATGAGTGTGGCTTCTATCTTGCTTGCCGTCACGTGCTCTGAGGAAAGCCATCGGCCAAGGTATGACTTCCCTAAGGACAACACCATGTGGCAAAAAGCTGATAGAGTCCCCTGGCCAACAGCCAGTGAGAAACTGACACCCACAATCAGACAGCCTGTGAGAAAATGAATTCTGCCAACAACCACATGAGTGAGCTTGGAAGAAAATCTGCCCTGAACCCAGACTTCAAATGAAACAAAAGCCACAGCTAAGACCTTGATTACAGTCTTGTGAGAGACCTTGGGGCAGAGGCACCCAGCTAAGTCATGTCTTAGCTGGGATTCCTGACCTACATAAACTGTGAGATAATAAATGTTTGTTAAGTTGCTATGGGTTTTTTTTTTTTCTTTTAATTAATTAATTAATTTTTATTTTCATTTAGATATAAGACCTCACTCTGTCACTCATGCTGTAGTACAGTGGCATGATCCAGGCTCACTGCAACCTTAAACTCCTGGGTTCAGGTGATCCTCCCATCTCAGCCTCCCAAGTAGCTGGGACTATAGGCGCATGCCAACACACCTGGCTAATTTAAAAAGTTTTAGTAGAGACAGAGTCTTAACATGTTGCCCTGGCAGGTCTTGAACTCCTGGCCCCAAGCAATCCTCCTGCCTTGGCCTCCCAAAGCACTGGGATTACAGGTGTGAGCCATTACTCCCAGCTTAAATCGCTCCTTTAAGGTAATTCGTTACGCAGCAATGGAAAATGAATATAGGCATGGCATGTGCAAAAAAAATCTACCACTAACATCATACTTAATAGTGAAAGACTACATGATTTTCCCCTAAGATCAGTAACAAGAAAAAAAAAAAAATTTGCTGTCACCACTTCCACCACTTCTATTCAACGTTGAGTTAGAATTCTAGCCAGTATAATCAAACAAAGAAAATTAATAAATGTCATCCAGATTAGAACGGAAGAAATAAAGCACTTTTTATTCTTAAACAACATGATAATCTGTGTAGAAAATCCCATTGCAGCTACAGGAAAAAAAGCTACTAAAACTAAAACTCAAGTTTAGCAAGTAAGTTTCAGGATACAAGATCAATATACAAAAGTCATTGATATTTCTATATATAGATGGTCCCTGACTTACGATGGTTTGACTTACAATTTTTTACCTTTAGGATGGTATGAAAACATTCTGCATTTAGTAGAAAACAATATGATAGTCTCTCACAATGCTGGGCAGTGGCAGCGAGACACAAATCCCAGTCTTCCGTGCAAGAATGAGGGTAAATATCCAATGTTCTAAAGTGTACCGTGTTGCCAAATGATTTTGCCCAAGTATATAATGTAAGTGTTCTGAGCACGTTTAAGGTAGGCTAGGCTAGGCTTTGATGTTCGGTAGGTTAGGTGTAGTAAATGCATTTTCCATTTATAATGGGTTTATTGGGACATACACACACTGTAGATTGAGGAGAATCTGTACTAGCAACCATAAGAAATTGAAATTCAATAAACAATAACATTTATAATAGCATCAAAAATACGAAACAATCTGGAAAAAGATGTGAACGACTTGTACACCAAAGATTACAAAACATTGCTGAGAGAAATTAAACAAGAGACTTGGTATAATTGAGATATGAATTCTCCTTAAATTGATCTATAGATTTAACATAATTGTAATCAAAGTCTCAGCGGGCCTTTTTTTTTTTTTAACAGAAAATGAAAATTAGATTCCAAAATTTATAAGAAAATGCAAGAGACCTCAAATGGCCAAAACAACTTTGAAGAACAACAATTTTGGATGAATTATAGTACCAGATTTCAAAACTTATTATAAAGCTGTAGTAATCAAGAGAGTAAGGGATTAGCATCAAGACAGAAAAATAGATCAATGAAAGAAAAAAGAGTTCCAAAATAGACTCATACATATATAGACACCTGATTTTCAACAAATGTGCAATGGCAATTCAATGCAGAAAGATAGCATTTTGACAAATAGTGCTGAAACAATTGGATAGCCTTATGCCAAAAAAAAAAAAAAAAAAAAAAAAACACTTTGGTCCATAATACCTCATACCATACACAGAAATTAATTCAATATTTATCCTAGACCTAAATATAAAAACTAAAACTTCAAAACTTCTAGAAGAAAATCTTTGTGACCTTGGATTAGGCAAAGATTTCTTATATGCCATATCAATACCACAATCCATTAAAAAATTAATGAACTGGACTTCAACAAAGTTAAAAACATTTGCTCTCCAAAAGACACTCTTAAGAGAATAAAAAGAGAAACCACAGACTGGGAGAAAATATATACAAAGCATATGTCTGATACAATACTTGTATTCAGAATATATAAAGAACTCTCAAAATTCAACAAAAAACAAACAAATGACCCAATTAAAAAATGGGCAAAATACTTTGACAGACACTTCACCGAATATATACTGATGACAAATAAGCACACAAAAAATGCTCAATATAATTGGCCATTAAGGGAATGCAAATTAAAAACACAATTAGATACCACTACACATCTATTAAATTAAATTGAAAGTACAAAGATTGACGACCAGACCAAGATTTGGTGAGAATGCATAGGAGTTGAAACTTTCATAGCCTGCTGCTGAGAATGTAAAATAACATATATAACATGTAATAATAATATGTTATAATAATATAAGTGTTAAACATATGTCTACCATATGATCTAGGTGTTTTCATGTTTATTTACCCAAGAGAAAATAAAGCACATGTTCATACAAAGACTTATAAGAATGTTCATAGCAACTTCATTTGTAATAGCGCAAAACTGGAAGCAACTCAAATTTCCATCAACAGATGAATATGTCAACATCGTGAGATTTCCATACAATGGAATGCTACTCAGCAATGAAAAGGAATGAACTGTGATACATGCGGCAACATGGATGAAGCTCAAAATAATTTATGCTGAGTGAAAAAACACAGACTTCCTTCATCCAAAAAAAGAGGTGCATAGTGTTTGATTATATTAATCTAAAATTCTAGAAAATGCCAACCAATCTATCTAAACTAATTATCTAAACAAACTAAACTAATCTATGGCAGAGAGTAGATCAGTGGTTGCTTGGGAAAGAGCACAAGGAAACTCCTGGGGGCGATGCATATTGTGCTAATGATTTCACAGCTGTATACATATGTCAAAACTTATCAAATTATTTTAAATATATACAGCTTATTTCAATTATGTCTCCATGAAGCTATTGAAAATGAGAGACAAAAAAAAAACCCCAGAATGATTATAACTCTTACATGAAAAGACTATTACAATGATGAAATTAAATACTATATACTCAATGACTTTAGAAATAAACTGTACAATGTGAGCTGCTATTATTATCTGTGCATATTCTTTATCAATTTTAAGTGTTGATGATAAAGTTTACTTATACAAATTTTCACAAGACTGTTCTTGCTGTGTGAGGAGTATGCCTGCAATGATTGTACCACGTATGGTAATTTTAGTTCTTTTAAGCCTAGTTTGGCATAAATCAGCATTCATTTGCCAGAACATGACATGTATTAAATCTTTCTTCCTCCCTGTCTTTTTGTCTTTCAATCTTGACCCTGATTACCTTCCAGATGCTCTATGAGGATAGCTGGGAGCATTATTAGGTTCATCATTTATTCAGCATATATAACCAGCTATTTAAAAATTTACTGCAGAGATGCATATCATCATTGAAGTTAAAATAAAACACACTAAGTATAAGCTCCATTTTTCAAAGGGCTTATCCAATAAGTCAAACCAGAGAAAGTAGAAAGTCTGGCTTCTAACTGCAAAATCAGGAAAAATATCTGTGTCTTGTCCAATCAAACATTTGAGGCCAAGCAAACTCCTTGGGAAAGCTTAATTTTTTTTTATAAACCAATTTATGAGTTTAGGGCTAAAATGTTTTAGGAGCCTCATTGCTAAGCCAGAGGAATCAATATTTTTCTGTTAACAGGCAAGCTGTCACATAAACAAATCAGCTGAAAACCTCCATTTAGCAACTCAGGAAAGATGCCTGCTCCAGAGGCACACCAAAGCCAGTTCTTCGCTCTATTTTGGTCTCCTAAGCTGGGCCAGCAAAAACCTCACCAGTTTCTGTTCTAGTGAGTATACGTATCACTATTCTACATCTATTTAAAAGATTCTAATTTATTTTGCTAAATACAGTGTTGTAATTTGTTGATTCAAGAACAAATATTTTCTCTGTTATTTGGGAAAGGGGAGTTTAAGGCCTTATGTTGGTACCGTTTATTATGTCCTTTCTCCTCCTGGAGTTACAAATATGATAGAACATAAAGTCTCCTGGCAAGGCTGAGCTCATAACTTTTAAGATCTGGAGAGGAAAAGAAAGACCCCATGATTAAGACAACCACTTTTCTAAGGGCTTCCCATTTGCAGGGGTATATCACTGTTCATGTTATTATTATTTTTTGTCTTTCTGAATCCTAAAATAAAAGCAGTGCTTACAATCATTAAATGGAAATAGGAGTGAATGCTATTAAGACGTGCTACATGGTGCTGAACAAATCTTTGACTTATCATCATGCTATGCTAAGACTTTAGCAGTTTGAATACAGTGAATAGTCATTCATTTAAGCAACACCAAGCCAGCCAATTCTAGGCACCAAGAATTGTGCTAGGTGCTAAGGATCAAATAACCTTTAAGATGTAGTTCTTTCTTTGAAAGGAAATGATACGTGAATGTAACATATTTCATGTGTGAGCTGAGGTATAAAATGTGATACACATACATCCTTTTTGGAAACCATTTACTGCATAAAGCAAGATATTCCTCTGTGTGTGTATTCATGTGTAATGACAAGTGTGTGTCTTTTAGCTTTCTGTTATAGCACAATACTGAAAATGAATGTGTCAGGTAGCATTTACCAAAGTTGGTCATGTACCACCTCCATCAGAATCACATGGAAGTTCTTGGGAAAAAAAATGGTCTTGGGCTCCACTCCAGTTCTAATTATCAGAATCTGGGAGGTAGGACCTGGGAATCTGAACATTAATTCAGTTCCTAGGTAACTTGGTACACATCAAGTTTTAAGAAAATGTTGCTTAAATTTGAGAAAATATTCTCAAATTAGGCATCCAACAAAGGCCTAATATCCAGAACCTATAAGGAACTTAAGCAAATTAACACAAAAAAACAAAGAACCCCATTAAAATGTAGTCAAAGGACACGAGTAGACACTTCAAAAGAATATATACATGTGGCCAAAAAGTATATGAAGAAATGCTCAGCATCACTAATCATTACATAACTGCAAATCAAAATCACAATGAGATACCATCTCACACGAGTTAGAATGGCTACTATTAAAAAGTCAAAAAATAACAGATGCTAGTGAGGATACAAAGAGGAAACTCTTACACAGTGCTGGTAGGAATGTAAATTAGTTCAGCCATTATGAAAGCAGTTTGGCAATTTCTGAAAGAACTTAAAATATAACTACCATTCTACCCTGCAATCCCATTATTGCATGTATACCCAAAGGAATATAAATCGTTCTACCATAAAGACATGTGCACTATTCATAACAGCAAACACATGGATTTAAGTAAATGTCCATCTACAGTAGAATGGATAAAGAAAATGTGATACATATATTCCATGGAATACTATACCTCCGTAAAAAAGAACAAGATCATGTCCTTTGCAGCAGTATGGATGGAGCTGGAGACCATTATGTTAAGCAAACTAACACAGGAACACAAAACCAAATACTGTATGTTCTCACTTATAAGTGGGAGCTAAACACTGAGTACACATGAACACAAAGGAAGAAACTATGGGAACCAGGGCCTACTTGAGGGTGGAGGGTGGGAGAAGGGTGAAGATAGAAAAACTACCTATCAGGTACTATACTTGTTACCTGGGTGACTAAGTAATCTGTACACCAAACCTTCATGACATGCAATTTGCCTATATAACAAAACTACACATGTACCCCTGAATCTAAAATAAATATTAAAAGTAAATAAATTAAAAATAAACAACAATTTTAAAAAAACAATTTTTTAAAAGTGCTGCTGTATGAACAAGTTACAAGCATGATACCAAGTTTTAAAATGTGAAGGTGGCCTCTTGGATATAATGAGAGAAAAGTACAGATGGTCTCCCACAACTCCTGAAAAAGGCATACAAGCTTTGTTGTGTCCGTAGTGGCTCAGGGTCACTGCCTCTGAAATAGCAGTGTTATCTTCCCAGGGAGGAAAAGAAATGTTTGCTAGGGGAAAGTTTGACCAGCAGAGAAAGGCAGTGGGAAGAAGAGGCTAAGAACTTGGGAAATGAGTTGTTGGTTCTCACTCTGCTTTGGCTGCCCACTGGTTTTGTGAGATCAGAAGAATCATTTCTCTGATTGTTACTTTTATTTTTTTAATGGAAGGCAAAAATTATATAAATACACTTTTGCCACATATGATATAAATCAATGCCTTCCCTGCCTATCTAATTAGGTCATTGTGAGGTGCCAAGGAAATAAAGACGTGACAGTCTCTTGAAAAGAATAAAGGGTTTAACAAATGCAAAGTGTTCAGCTTATTCTCCCATTACCATTTCTCCTGAGAGTATCCGAAAGCAAAGTAATGTCCTTTCTATTTGACTCATCTAGCTGGCTTTCCTTTACCTCTAACTTTCAAAGACTACGTAATAACTGCCACTACTGTCCCTTCTCCTCAGTCCTGAAGCAACCACTGGAATTCAGAGGAGACCATTGTGGTAGGATTCTTGGAGCAAAGGCCACATGAGAAGTCCATGTCTATGCCTTCCTCAACATTTAATTTCTCTTTTAATAGATGAAATCTGTGAGCTCCGAACCATTGGGATTATTATCCAATGTTTATACTGAGCATAAGAAACCTGTAACTTGTTGCCATGGCAACAAGATTTCCTGTGTAACTTTTTTTTCAAATTGGACTTCCTTAAATGAAAACATCTACAGCACTGCTGCTCTTTGTCACAAAATGGAGGGGCACTGTATTCATTATCTATGACCATGTAACAGATTACTCCAAAACTTAGTGGTTTTAAGCAAAAAACGTTTATCAACTCCCAGTTTCTGTGGGTCAGAAATCCAGGAGTTGCTAGATAGGATCTCCTAACTCACAAGGCGGCAATCAAGATGTAAGCTGAACTTGCAATTTCATCTTGGGAAGGATCAGCTTCTAAGCTCACTCACATGGTTGTCCGCAGGATTTAGTTTTCTGGGGACTGTTTGTTAGACTGGGGATCTCAAGTTCTTGCTGGCTGCTGACCAGAGGCTTCTCTCGATTCCTTGCCACATGGACATATTTATAAGGCAGTTCACAACAGGGCAGTTTGCTTCTCTCAAAGTGAGGACTCTCTGAGAGAGAGAGAGGACTAATCTCAGAAGGGACATCCTGTGACTTTTGCCACATCCTGCTAATTAAAAGCAAGTCACTAAATCCAGCCCACACTCAAGAGGAGGAGATAACACAAGGGCATGAATACCAGGAAGCAGGAACCACTGGGAGTCCTTTTAGAAACACTTATTTAAAGGTCAATTAAGTAATACATTAGGCTCATTCCTGTAATCTCAGCACTTTGGGAGGCCGAGGCGGGTGGATCACTTGAGGTCAGGAGTTTGAGACCAGCCTGACCAACATGGTGAAACCCTGTCTTTACTAAAAATAAAATACAAAATTAGCCAGGTGTGGTGGCACACACCTGTAATCCCAGCTATTTGGGAGGCTGAGGCAGGAGAATGACTTGAACTCAGGAGGCGGAGGTTGCAGTGAGCCAAGATAGTGCCAGTGCACTTCAGCTAGGGCAACAAGAGCAAAACTCTGTCTCAAAAAATAAAAAAAAATAAAATAAATTAGTGATTTGTCAGTCAATGACTTACATTTGTCATGTATCTCCTTTATATACATGGTAAATAGTGAAGTGTTCAGAGTACAAAATATGCTTAATTCTCTATTAAAGCATTTGCCCTATCACATCCTATTATCATATATAATCAATTTCTTTGTGTTCTTTAAATCTATAGTTATAGCATAGAGAAAGGAAAAGTTATTTGAGAACAAGGAATGACTTATTCTCATTCCTTCACAATATATGACAAGTTGGGGAAGTGTTCATGAGCACATAAATAGTAGGGAATTTATAGAGGCAATATAGTCTAGAGCTTGATGATATTGATTCAAGGAGTCAAGGAGTTTTAAATTCAAATCCCCACTCAGTCATTTGGTAGCTGTGTGACTTTGGGCCAGTAAGTTAATTTCTCTTAAGTCTTGATTTATTTGCCTAAATAATGAGGGTTAAAATAGTTCCTCAATCATATGATTATTGTAACGACTAAATGAAGACATATATTTAAAAAGAGGAGCACTGGGCCGGACACATATTAAGTACTTAATAAATACCATGCTATTATATGATTTCTTGGGATCTTGAAGTAGGATGGAGGTCACTAGATCACTTCTGTTTGAGGAATCTGGAATTAAGGGTTCTTTCTACTATTCATTAGGACTCCTGGGGCTATAATATCATATTTTCCTTTATTTTCCCCATTGTTTGAAGAGTTCGATTGTGCTTTAATGTCCTCTAAGAATATGTTTCATCTTTTACTCTCACATTTAACTTCTTCTTGGGGGTCAATCTTTATAGTTTTGACATATTCCTTAGCAAAAAACCACCATTATCGTTTTATGGTGACCCATTTTCAGGTAAATATGACGTATTAGAGGAAGAATTCCTGCCTCCACCAAGCTTGAAGAGTGATTTATGTACAATGACAGGTTAAAATGAGCTAGTTTTCCACACTGATATAAAACGGGTACTGCGAATTTTGTTCTTCCTGGTCCCTGACTGCTCACTTAAAAGTTGATTTATTCTGATTCACTTCTCTACTTTTTCTGACTTTGCCATTATTTTTTCATGAGCAGACATCACTTCAAGTTTTCTTAATGCTTTTGTCCAGGGTGGGGGCAAGTCTCTGGAAATCACTAGCCAAGCCTTCTTGAGCTGATTTTGATGAGGCTTTGTTTATTACCTGCAGCAGAGTCCAGTGTTTAGATTCTCTATTGCGTTTACTTCAGCCCTGATTTGGGGAATTTTTTTTCTTTTCTTTTCTTTTTTTGCTGCATTCTCCCTCAACTACTTCCCTCATGCTTTCACTTCATCTGGTACCAACGAGAGTGCAATGTGGAACTAAGAGCCCCTGGTGCTATACCTTCCTGGGAACCTGGTAGCTTCACATTCCTGTTTATTTGCTCCTCCGAGTTCTTGTTAGTTTGATGCCTTTGGTTGCCTAGGGCATAGGAAATAATACATGTTTTGATTGATAGCCTTGAGTTGTAACAGATAATTGATACCGCTCATCCTCAGCCTGTTACTGACACCCAAACCATAGTTTTGTATGACAAGAATAGTATCTCGTTAAAAGAAAACTGGGTATCAGCAGGTTACTTTTGTAGATACCCTTCCAGGTATTCCTTGAAAACAACTGAACTAGGCTTTCACCATGAAGCTTGAGTAAACTCTGTGTTTAATGTTGCTGAAGAGTTTAAAACCAGCCAATCTCTTCTTCTCTTCTGCTAAGAGATTTTTACCCTATATGGATTCAAATAGGGTGAGGGGGGTGCCAAAGGAGTCAGCAATTACTGAATGCTAACTGCTTCCCAGGCTCTAAGCCTAGTACTTAACCAGGTTAGCTCATCTAATTCTCACAAGAACATTAAAAAATATGTATTACTAGCCTCATAATACAAATGGAAAAATTGAGGCCCTGAAAAGCTCCAGAATTACACATACATCATTGATCTAGGATTTAATCTCATCTCTCACTGAATCTCAAGGTTACTCCTACTATGCTGAAAAAAAGAGCACTCTACTTGTTGCTATTGTTGAGGCCCAGCTACATGTCACAATAATAATAGTTAAAATCTATATAGCACCTCCTAAGTGTTAACCAATTAAATCCTCACAACAATACTGTGAGGTAGTTATTATCTCTATTTTACAGATGAGGAAACTGAAGCATGCATTGCTGAACATCACAGGGCTTACAAGTGGCAAAGCCAGAACCTGAAGACAGGTGGAATGGCTCCATAGTCTCAATAATGTACATAACCTTCTATACTCACCAGCATATTTGATTAATTACTCAGGTCATTAGCAAATCCATTTGCCTCAGTTATCTACTGCTACGTAACAAACTACTCCAGAAACATAGTGGATTGAAAGAATCATTTTATTTTGTTCATGGTTTTATGAGTTGGGAATTCAGGAAGGGCTCAGTTGTGCTCTTTCTGACTCCATGTGGCATCAGTTGGGATGACTGGGGCTGAAGAATCTATTTCCAAGATGACTTCACATATATGCCCAGTGCCTTCTTTTTCCTTGTGTACTCTCTCTCTCTCCATATGTCATTTCAACTTCTATGCCACTGTCCAGCCTTGTAAAATTTTGTTATTGTTAATGCCCAAGAAAATTATCTAGCAAGAGATATCCATTCTTGACCAAAATTTGAAATAATTTTCAAAAGAATATAAAATCTATTGAGGGTAAAGGTCACAGATGAGACAAAGCTTATTTTGTGAAATAGCAACAGACATAGACTTTTTGTCATTTGAACCAGCTTAACACAAAGAAGTTTTCAGATAATATTGGGCACATATCAACCATCCCAGGGGATGCAAGTGGCCTCAGCCAATTGTATGGAGACCTGAAGACCTGGGATGGCCCTGAAGAACTTTCTCAAATTGGAGCAAGTGGGTCGAGTCTTCATACACCCAGATATACCAATCATTGGGTATCAGTTCCCCCACAGAAAGGGAGTATGACTTTGGATGAGGCAGATCTCTTCAGCAGAAAGCAATTTCTAGAAAGGGTTAACAGCTAAAGGATGTATGTTGCCAACAATCCCAAAACCTGAGGGAGTGAGTACTTTAATCCTGAAGGTAGTATCTTAGCAGCATACCACAGCATCAGTGTTTATAACATATAAAGTAAGGAATTAAGGATATTTGAGTCTTCCTTGTTCTTAATCTGTAGCAAGTTTTTATTCTTCAGACAATGCCTATTCCTGAGCTACTTCATGATACACTGAAAAAGACATTTCATGAATGTCAAGCAGTTGTTGATTTCTCAGCCTATTAGTGCACTTTCATGAATATAGATTATTTTTTCTTACAACTCATGCTTCACGTTAGGGGAATAAAATGCCAAATAGTTCCAAGGTATTGATTGCATTCTACTCAAAAAACAATGTCATCTACATAACCAAAATCTTACACAAATTGAAAAATAAAGATCTTGCTATTACTTCAGGAATCAAATGCTTTATAAATAGATCTATTGTAAATAGTTCTATCGTCATGTCTTAACAATTTGTAATAATCCACTTACTATTTTTTTCTAAGATAAGCCTTCTTTCTTTATTTCTATTTAGTTCTATAATGTTTACTGTATGCTGGTGTTGTTCTAAGTGGTTAACATACAGTAATTTATTTAATTCTTACAATCACATGACTTAGGTAAAATTATTCAATTCATTTTACTGATAATCATATCAAGGCATACAGAGGGCTAAGTAACTCACATAGCTGGTTAGTAGTAGCTGGGATTTCAACCCAGGCAGTCTGCCTCCAGGGCCCCTGCTCCTCGCCACTATGCTATACTACCTTTGTAATATCATATGCCAACACCATGTGTCTTCTGATACTTTATGGAAGTATGGATGTGAAATCTTCATTTCTTACCTCTTGATGCTTATGAAACACTATGTTAATCCTATGGGATCCCAGACTCTTCTCTTAAATGTGTGTTTGTATATCTGATGTGTGGAGGGATGCGGTGGAGGCAAAGTGGTGGTGATGGTGATAACGGTATCAGCATGTAGTATGAGTAAAGGAGACAAGATTTTTGTACGTATAAAATTTATGTTATTTTAAGAGGCAGTAATCATATTATCATGTCAAGATTATAGCCTAGTCCTAGAAAATAATTACTCCTGATGAGAAAATTACCTTTAAGCAGTTCCATGCAGTCCAGATTAGTCAGGATAGCCTACCAAAATCATCTACTTTTCCATGTAAGGTTAATTAAGAAATGTTAATCAAAAATACATACCCATTGGCCAGGCATGGTGGCTCAGGCCTGTAATCCCAGCACTTTGGGAGGCTGAGGTGGGTGGATAGCTTGAGCCCAGGAGTTCTATAGAGAGAGAGAGAGAGAGAGAGAGAGAGAGAGAGAGAGAGAGAGAGAGTACATAATTATATACATATAAAACATTTATATATATATATAAAAAATTAGCTGTGCACAGTGGCATGCACCCATTACTTAACCAGCTACTTGGGAGGCTGAGGCAGGAGAATCTCTTGAACCCAGGAGTCAGAGGTTGCAGTGAGCCCAGATAGTGCCATTGCACTCCAGCCTGGGCAACTGGAGTAAAACCCTGTATCCAAAAAAAAAAAAAAAAGTTAATTTAACATACATATCCATTTTTCCAGACCATTTCATGGCAAGAATGTTTTCTTTTCTTTTCTTTTTTTTTTTTTTTTTTTTTTTTTTTTTTTTTCACTATGCTCAATTCTTTCTCAAAATATCTTGGAGTTCTCCCAATTTCATCTTAAATGTCACAGATAGGCACCAGTTATTGTAACAGATATTGCCAGCTACATTCATTCCTAATGCTGATGACCTGTGTACCTCTCTTATGTTATGCATTTTGGAAAACTTTCTCAGAACCCTCATCAAAACTAGTGTAGCTTCCAAAAGCATGGGCAAAGAGTGTTTTCATTGCTTCATTGGCCACTACCACCTCAACCTTGAAGCCAGTCTTGTCACATGACTAATGAGGTAGCCTCACAAGAATTATTTTCAGGCTCTCCATTTTGTCTCAGCTGCAGAATTGTGGGCTAATAGAAATGGTGCAGAAGCTGCTTTGCCCAAACTACTCTCCAATCTCCTCTCGGTGTTGCAAAATCAACAAAGCTGTTTCCTGCCTAGATAATTATGGGCAGAGAATCTGGGCTGCACATGGTCTAAAATCACAGAAGCAATTCTCGTAGGTGGGTATGACAACAAAAGAACTAAGATTGTTTTTTGGAACTTATTTTCTAGCCATGTGCCCTGTACATTCCCCAAACCATGTGTTGAGTCATATTCAGTAATATTATAGGGGCCAAAGTGAAGAAATCTTGTATCTCCATATTCACTAGTGCAACAGATGACCTCGAATCAACCAGTTAGAAGGTAGGCTTAAAAGGGGTCCCTCCTTGTTTTTTGAAGTGGGGTTCCTCGGGCCACAGAGGGTCTACGGTCTTGTTATCAGACATCTGTAAGCATTTTTATGCAAATTTACTAGCTCTACATTTAGATTTTGATAATAATATGAATATATTCAATTAAGCATAGTCTTTATAATCTCACCGACCAATTAATGTGGTCTGTTACTGTATTTCAATACCTGCATGTGTATAATTAGGTTTACTATCACATTACTGTTAAATAATACCACTTTACTGTTATTGCCTAATTTTTGAAAATGAAGTAGATGTAATATATAAAAGATATCATTATCCTCCAGTAAAAGACAAATGACCTAACAGCCAACACAGTAAGAGCAGAGGTTTTACAGTAGTTTGAAAAAGAGGCAAGTCAAAAACAGGCTTACGTCAGCCTCAGAGCCTTTGCACCCACTGTTCCCTCTCTCTGGAACACTGACCCTTCCCTCACTCAGTAACACCCAGATACTCACTCTTTCATCTGCTTCAAGTTTTCTATACAAATACCACCTTCTCCATGAGGCTTTTCCTAAATTACAAATTGCAGCTCCCTTTTCTCAAATCTCCCCTTCTCTAGATTTTTTTCTCCTTAGCACTCAATATCATCTGACACACTACATATTTCACTTATTTATTTGGTTTTCTATCTGTCTATAACACTAGAATGTAAGCTTCATGTAGATGGGGGATTTTATTTTGCTTACAGATGTATTTGGAGTGCCTAGAAAAGCACCATTGGGAATGACAGGTGCTCATCCAGTGCTTGTCAAATGAACAAACAAACACATGAATGAATGAAGATTTAAACTGTAAATACCAGTTTGCCTTTATCATCTTATTTGTTACATAAATGTTATTAATTTGTATTTTGTCACTTCCTAGTTTTGCTCACTTTTCATTTGGAAATCTATTTTTTTACTTATACTGGTGGAATGACAATACATATAAGCAGCTTATTATACGTAAGTGATATAGCTTAGGTATTTGTCCCCTCTGAATCTCATGCTGAAATGTAATCCCCAGTGTTGGAGGTGGGACCTGGTGAGAGGTGTTTGGATCATGGGGGTGGAACCTTCATGAATGGCTAGGTGCCACCTCCTTGGTGTTAAGTGAGTTCTCACTCTGAGTTCACAGGTGCTCTGGTCATTTAAAAGTGTGTTCACCTCCCCCATCTCTCTGTTGTTCTTGTCCTCACCAGGTGGGATACCCGCTCCCCTTTCCATCATGATTGTAAGCTTCCTCAGGCCCTCACCAGAAGCAGATGCAGGCACTACACTTCTTGTACTGTCTGTAGAACCATGAGCCAATTAAACCTCTTTTCTTTATAAATTACCCAGCCTCAAGTATTACTTTACAGCAATGCAAAAATGGCCTACCACATCTAGTGCTTGTCCCTACATATTTAAATAACACAAGAAGAAATAGTAAAGATAACACTAATGTGCAGTCTTTCTTTCCCTTTAAAAGATATTTGTATGTTGTCCAAATTTTAAAAACAATGTTGGATAAGAAGATTGTTGGCTACTGAGTCATCAGGAAGGGATCCTGTTTGCTGGGGCACTCTGTGATTCCATCTTTGTGTTTGATTTTTCAAGTTCCTCCTGTCTCCCTGCACCCTACTTTGGGCAGCAAAAATTGTACAAAACAAGAAGTGGGATGTGGGCTGTTGAGCAGCATTTTTACAGAGAAATAAAGTACTGTTACAGAAGTCAGCTCCTCCCCTGCGCATTAGCGTTACTCAAAAATTGCAACCGCTTTAAGAATCTATCTTTTAAATAAGATCTCATTTCTCTGAAATTGTAGCTATTGTAAAGCACATCCGGAGGTTTATATGGTAGTGTATATTTTCCCCCTTAAGTTGACGGTTGTGACTATTAGGCAGTTGTTGAATGTACCAAAAAATCAATTGTTCTGGGGATGATTTCTCCACCAATTGTTCAATCCCAAAGTGTCTTGATGGTGCTAGCTCAGTGCTTCAAATGCTTGCTAAGCTCTTTTATCAGCTATTTCTTTGATTATTCCAGAAGACTCCGGACAGTACTTTCAAATACAGAAGGAACTCTATAATTTTAAAGGTATTTTATAAATAGGCTTTTTCAGCCTCAATCTTAGAGGTGGATATAAAACACTGTATTCTGGGGTTTAGAACACTCTTCCTCTGCTCACTCCTTATCCCTGCATCAACCATGGATATGCCACAGACAGAAATACTTACATCTTTCATTTAGCTACAAAACAATAATGGTTTTGGAGCTTAAGCCTCAGAAATATGAGTAAGAAATTCAACCATCACAAAATGGCAGAGGAAAGAGAAAAGAGGATATTTTAGTTCATATGTAGAAAGTGTAGATTACAGATGGGAAAATTCCTATTTCTCTTCCTCTCCTGAACACACAAAATATCTATTGCTATAGGATTCTGTAGCTAAAGAAAAATAAAATCAGCCTTAGTGAAAAATTATTCCCACATGGTCCTGACCATTATACCACATCTTTCTGCCACTTAGACATTCTCCCTTTATTGTGTGCATTATCTTAGTATTACATCAAATGAAAAAAAAAAAAAAAGCACAATTACATGATCTCCTTTTAGGAGTGTGATGTTGGATCCCATGTGTCCAGTGGGAGCCTCCTGTCCTCTTCCTTCAAGAGTACTCCTGGGACAGGTAGCCAGCATAATGTATAGTTTGGCTCTCTGTATCCCTGTATTGTGCATCCTCAGATTCAACCAGCCATGGATCAAAAATATTTGAAAAGGTACATTGTTGGTGGGAATGTAAATGAGTAAAACCACTATGGAGAACAGTTAGGAGGTTCCTCAAAACAAGAAATAGAGCTACCATACAATCTAGCAATCCCACTGCTAGGTTTATATCCAAAAGAAAGGAAGCCAGTATATCAAAGAGATAGCTGCAGGCCCATGTTTGTTGCAGCTCTGTTCACAACAGCCAATATTTGGAAGCAACCTATGTGTTCATCAACAGATGAATGGATAGATAAAATGTGGTGCTTATACACAATGGAGAACTATTCAGCCATAAAAAAGGATGAGATCTTGTCATTTGCAACAACATGGATGGAACTGGAGATAATTATGTTAAGTGAAATAAGCCAGGCACAGAAAGACAAACATCACATGTTCTCACTTATTTGTGGGAACTAAAAATAAAAACAACTGAACTCATGGACGAAAAGAGGACAGAAGGAGGGTTACCAGAGGCTGGGAAGGGTAGTTTGGGGTGGGGGTGGGAAGTTGGGATGGTTAATGGGTACAAAAAAATGGAAAAAAATGAATAAGACCTAGTACTTTGCTAGCACAACAGAGGGAAAACAGTCAGTAATAATTTAATTGTGCATTATAAAATAACTAAAAGAGTATAATTGGATTGTCTGCAGCACAAAGGATAAATGCTTGAGGTGACAGGAACCCCATTTTCCATGATGTGATTGTTACGTATTGCATGCTGTATCAAGGGATCTCATGTATACTATAAATAGATACACCTACTATGTACTCACAAAAATTAAAAAATAAAAAAATTTGAAATAAATATTTAAAAACAACAATACAAAAATAATACAAATAAAACCAATACAACAACTATTTACATAGCATTTACATTGTATTACATATGATAAATAATGTAAAGGTGATTTAAAATATCTAGGGGGATGTTCATAGGTTGTAAAAAAATACTATGTAGTTTTATATCAGGTACTTGCACATCCATGGATTTTGGCATTCAAGGGGGTCCTGAAACCAATACCCCACAGATACCACGGTATTACTGTATACTTTTACCACAGTGCTTCCCCTTTCTCAGTCTCCCATAGAGAGTATGGGCCTCATTTAACTGCTTCACTTAACTCACAATTCACCTACGTCATTATCCTAACCATACAATTACTTACAGCAAACAGATATGGGCAACTCAAATCCATCTGTGAAAGTCTTATTATGTGCAAAGCTTTGTGCGAACATGCTTCTTTTTTATTGTCTAATAGGATCTAACACATGAATCACACATTCTCATTGAACATTCTTGTTGAACACTTCTAATCACATTTTCCTAAAAATGTCTTTTCACTTGGCAGTGGCATTTCATTACCCTTCCCGTTGCCCAAAGGAATGATCAAATCTATACCTCATCAGGTATAGATTTGATTAGCCTGTTCCATTCCCCAGGTCCCTTTTTTTGTTTTTCTTTTGAGACGGAGTCTTGCTCTGTCACCCAGGCTGGAGTGCAGTGGCACGATCTCAGCTCACTGCAAGCTCTGCCTCCCGGGTTCACGCCATTCTCCTGCTTCAGCCTCCCGGGTAGCTGGGACTACAGGTGCCCACCGCCACGCCTGGCTAATTTTTGTATTTTCAGCAGAGACGGGCTTTCACCGTGTTAGCCAGGACAGGTCCTTTTTATCTCACACTCAAGCTTCCTAACACTCTCCAGAGGTTCATCTTCTCACTAAACCAATCCTCTTACCCATGTCTTCTCCTAGGATGCTACATTAGTTATCTATTGCTGTATAGCAATATTACCACAAACTTGACATCTTCAAACAACACACACTTAATATCTCACAGTTTCTATGAGTCAGAGATTCTACATGACTTAGCTAGGTTCTATGTGTCATGGTCTCTCAGAGGCCTGGGTGTTGTCCAGGGCCAGAGTCTCATCTGAGGCTTGAATGCAGAAGAATCTCCTTCCGAGTGCATGTGGTTGTGGCAGGATTCAGTTCCTTGAGGAATGTTCACCAGAGGCCACCCTCACTTCCTTACCATGTGGGTCTTTCTAACGTGGTAGGTTGATTTTATCAGAACCAGGAAGAAAAAGAATCTGCTAGGATGACAGAGTCACAACTGTATGTAGTCTAATCATATAAGTGACATACCATCACCTTTGTCATATGCTATTGGTTGGAAGAAAGTCACACATCCCTTTCATACTCAAATGGAGGGGATCATACAAAGATGTGATAGTGAGGCAGAGATAATTTGGAACCATCTTAGAGTCTGTCCACCACAGATGCTCCACAACCAAAAAATGATCTCACAAACTTTACTAATAGAAACCATGGCCGGGCATGGTGGCTCACAGCTGTAATCCCAGCACTTTGGGAAGCTGAGGTGGGCAGATCACTTGAGGTCAGGAGTTTGTGACCAGCCTGGCCAACATGGTAAAACCCCATTTCTACTAAAAATACAAAAATTAGCCAGGCATGGTGGCCCATGCCTGTAATCCCAGCTACTCAGGAGGCTGAGGCAGGAGAATTGCTTAAACCCAGGAGGCAGAGGTTGCAGTGAGCTGAGACTGTGTCACTGCACTCCAGCCTGGGTGACAAAGTGAGACCTTGTCTCCAAAAAAAAAAAAAAAAGAAAGAAAGACAGAAATTAAAAATTAGCACATTTGTCAAATAACTTTAGTTGTAGCAGATACTATTGATATCACCTTCATATTCCCCTAGATTCAACCAATTTTAGTGCACCCTGACTGACTTCTAACTGCTAGCTTCTGTATCTCTGTGCTTGAAGACTTCTCTTGTGGCAGGAGACTCCCCTGTCCATGCACACCGTCGGTTGCAAGTGAGGTAGAATAAACACTTCCTGAGAGAAGTCCTTAATCAGTGCCTGATGGGATCTGGTGGATAAATACCTCTTGCCCCTTGGTTGGAATAACTGAGGTGTGTCCTATACTGCCCCACAGAGTACCCCAGATGGACTGCTCTCTGGTTGCCCATATGGTAACTAGCTTGATAATACACCTGTGGTTGGCTGCCTGCCCTGCTGTGTTTCTCATCCCCCATTATTCTCTGACATTTCTTGGGATCACCTCCCAAATAAACTACTTGCATTCTGACCTTTCTCCCTATAATCTAAGCTACCAGCAGTTTCCTGCCATTTCTCAGGGCATTGGGCTGGGATGGAGTATCAACAACAAGGCATGTTTTACAAATACAATTTCAGGAACTTTGTGATTAAAAAAAAAAAAAAGTAGTCCAGTGTTGGTTTCATGCAATATGATAACACTGCCCCTCATTTCATTCTCCAAACTTGCTTCTCTTCTCTTTTGTTAAGTAAGATCTTGAAGTTGCCTTTGACATTTACAGCCAGTGTGAATTTTAACAAAGTGCATTTGTAAGTCCGACTTCTTAAAACAATTTTCAAGAAACCTCACTGCTCTGCCGAAAATGCACAATGAGCAGAATTAGCAGTTGTTATCTGCTTCCACCTCTAGAAAGTCCCCCAGCTTCCCTTGGGTTCAGTGTGGATTTTTCCCAGTGCTCTGTACCCAAGAAGAACCTAAGTGGCATCAGGTAATAATCACATGATGTGACTGCTTAGGCCACCTGTGTTCAGCAACCTTGGCTAATAGCCTCAGGGGACCGAACTATCCTCAGTGAGAATTCCTGACACTTGATACTGCTTGCAGGACCTGATCTTTCACTTTTTTTAGAAATACACAAAACACATTAGAAATTGGTTAGTGAGGTCAAGAAAAGTGTTCTTTGAATAGGTGACATCATGAAGAAATGGCTCATGGAAATCTTTTAGCTTTAATAGATTTAACACATATACAGTTGTATACATGAAACGCCCATCCATAGTGATATAATACATGTCCCATAATTTGGTACAATGCTCTGTAAAATATGCAGGCAAATCAAGTATTACTGTCTCCATGTTATAGTTGAGGTTACTGGCCCTTATAAATAAAGTCAGGCAGCTAGTAAATAACGCAGCCAGAGGTATCTCTTTCACTTATACTTGGAGGCCATACTTAATTTCCTCTAAATTTATCCCCTTTTCCTTCAAGTCTACTATTACTTAAATCATGATACTGCCAGGGGATAAGAGGAAAAGAACGGAAGGGAAGGGGAGTGGAGAGAAGGGGAGGGGAGGGGAGGGGAGGGAAATCAATAGAAAGAGAGAAAAATAGTAGTCATTTTTATTTAAAAAGGAGAGAAAACAGAGTGATATGGGAAGATAGAGGAGTTGGAACACCACATTTTCCTTCCTTCAAAATTATATGTACTAGGCTCAGTTTATGTGCCTTGCCAGAGCTTTACTCTGTCTTTGCTTTCTGCTCAGAGTGGCCCTAGCAATAGCTTGCCTTGTCCCTGTCATCATGGAGCGAAGCAGGTAATTGCTGCTGCCCTGTCCACTGTTAGAGATTAACTAGTAAAAAAAAGATCACCCTATCTGTGCCCTGGATGAGGACTGTGGCTTTCCCAACAGCTGATAAGAGCAATCCTGTGTTGGGAGCGACTTAGGTTGGATTGTGGAGGAAGCAGACTCCGAGAATGGAATTTGTATGCAGGAAATGTATGAAGGGGATTTGTATGCAGGAAATTTATCGGGGAGCTCCACCGAAACAAAGTTGCTGATATGGAATTGAGGGAAGCCTGCTTGCCAGACTGGATGTAGGGAAAAGTTTGAATTTCAACCTAATCATAATAATGACCTAGACCATAGGGAGCTCTGGGGCTGGGATGGTCCTTCAGAGATGTTCTGAATTAGGGGAATGGGAAGAGCCTTTGTTCACCTGTCTCTCATCAATCAAACATTGGATACGGGCTATCCCTGGAGAGGGGAATGACCTTAGGAAAAGCAGTTCCCTTTAGCCAAGGACAGGGGTTGACCTGTGGGCCATAGCCTGCCTGCCTCCTTTTTCTGTAAATAAAATCTTATTGGCACACAACTACACTTATTCAATTATGTATTACCTCCAATTTCCTTCACACTACAATGGCAGACTTGAGTAGCTGTGGCAGAGACTAAATTTCCTGCAAAGCATAAAATAGTAACTATGTGACGTTTTGCAAAAAAAAAAAAAAAAAAAAAAAATTGTTTACTGACCGTGGGCCTAGGGCTATTCCCTGAGAGGGATCGCTATGAGCCATTAGAACCCAACATTTCTGGCAACTGGAGGAAGAAGCACGTAGGTCCTACACACCACGTCATCCACTACAGGAAATTAATACTCCATAAAGCAAACTGGAGTAATGAAAGATAGTGGACAGATGGGAGCCAGAAGATAAATTCTCCTTTCTTCCACCATAATGGACTGTTCTGAGATGTAATGGTTCTGACAGCCTTTTGGAAGATGTCTCATAAGACTAAGAAATTGCCTACACTTGTTACAAAGCAATGGCTAGTTTAAAAACATATCCTTGAATATTTTTCTCCTGCCCTCCCTACTTTGGTACCTCCTTTCCCCTCACTCCTATTTTTTTTTTTTTTTAATTTTCTCTCTTCAATAAAGTTTAGCAAGTAAGCCTTTTGCCCCAGACTATTTCCTAGGTAACTCAGGATAAGACCTGTAAAATCAAATATTTAGAATTTGGTGTGGAACTAGTATAAGGTTAGAATAGTGGGGCATTCAGAGGAATGAGGACATATTCTGCCTGTCATCTCATTCCCAATCTCAGGGCACTTTTCAAAGATAACTCTCCTCCAACTCCCAAGTATCTATTGAGTGTAAACTTTGTCCTAAGGTTACTCTGAAGTATTAATACTTCTGCCCTTCTTGCTCCCATTTGCCCACAACCAAGATAGAATGCCTGTCCTTCTTCCCGAGGCTTCTGTTCCAGTTCTGGGGAACATGTTTATTATATACGATATTCTTTTTACTTACCCTGAGGGTATTCCTGTTGATCTTTCAGGGTATCACCATTCACCTTGTGAGTTATACAACTACCAAGGGAGAAACAGTAGCTCTAGCCAAGATACGATTTTTAAGAAGACACACAAAACAAAATGGAGAAAAAGGGCCCTCAGGCTGCTCTGCACTTCTGAAGTCTAGCTCTAAAAAATAAAATAAGCAGGCCACACACAAGGAAGCAAGCTAACTTTGTTTTGCTGAGAGGACTCTTTTCCTTGGGTTAATTCCAAGAGGGAACAGGCACCGAGTGAGTCACAGAAAAAGTAGGACAGAGTTTGCCTTTCAGGGAATGCAATAGTGTGGGCGTAACCACGGCCCCTCGAGGATGCTCAGCAGGCACGACTTCCTGAAACTCAGGCTACGTCAGGTAGAAGCCTACCATGCAGATCTCCCACTGCCATGTGAACTTGCTCCAGTTCTGCTCACATGCCTACCACAAGCTGAGTTTACAGGAGATCAGCTTTGTATTTAATCTGTCTTCTTAGTGAAGAGCTTGGGTGGGGCAAGGCTGGGTCTGTGGTTGATAAGGGAACTCCCAACCAGGAGTTATAGCAATCTGTGGGACAGACAACATAGAAATTTAAGTGGCATGGGTTGAGAGCTGCTCAATGAGATGTCACAGAAAGGGTATCCAAGTTGGGTCCTGAGACCAGTGTGTGACACCAAAGGTGGAATATGCTAGAAGAGGAATTCAAGGAGGAGATGATCCTAATGGGCAAAGGAAAGTAACCCTAGATAGTACTGGGTACAGAAAGTCACTGCCCTTGGCTGGGTATTTATGGGCCTCGGTGGTTTCATGTGATTCAAAGGATCAGTGGCAGCTGAGACACTGTTCTGAAGTCAATCATAAAGTCACATCATAAATTTCAGCGGGGGAGATAGACTCACAGTCTGATTAACTCATGATGTAGTAGTTATTTTGTGGCAGCTTTTTCTTCCCAGATGCAAACTCTTTCTTCAAATGCAAACTGACCAGGAAACATAATAGATAAAGCAGATAAGAGAGAAGCAGCTATAGTTAAGATTGAAGTAGTAGAGATGAATAGGTTAGATATACCTCCTTCCACTCCAACATCTGGGCCCCTGAGGCCTTTCTATGCCGTTTCTAGTACTCCATGTGATATCCTTTGAAACAAAAATTCTACGCTAACAGAGCAGGTGAGTAGGAGTTTAAGGTAGAGCATTGATGGAGATGAGGAACACAGCTCCCATTCTTCCCGCCATGGATGAATTAATAAGTTGGATATTCTAGAGAGCAATTTCTACCTTTACAGTGCCCATGGAGAACATGTGTAAGTGTTCATAGTTCTAGTCATTGTTTTGAAGACACTGGTCATCTCAAATGCTGCACTTCAGTATCGTGTGTGTGTGTGTGTGTGTGTGTGTGTGTGTGTACAGTAAAAGAAAGACCTATTTCCTGCTTTTTATCCTCCAGATAAATTACTCAATACTTACATACCTCATCAGGACAAGACATCCACAGTCATGACCTTCGATCAATGCATGATCTTAACATTATTTCTGCATCATCAAAGACTAAATTATATTCAAAGTGGCTTTAGCTAAATGCATTTTATTATATGTCACTTGTTTGAAAAACTGTCACTTTCTGTGAGATGTAGTTAGTAACAGTCTATTTCTACTTAGTGAACATTTAGTTTCTAGTAGTATAGATTAAAAAGAATGTATTTGTGCTTGTTAGAACATCATCTCACAGCTTCCCTGTCATCCCTAAGAACCCTCAAATCTCCTGTCCTTGTTGCCTTCTCTACTTCACTTGGTGAAAATTATATAGCATTTTATTTTGCTTCCTTACTTTGACTGTGTTCTTTTTCATCTTTTTTTTTTTTTTTTTTTTTCCTGCTCTGGGCTTTTTAATCACCCATCTTTTTTCCCTTGTTGACAAATGCAGCATATGTTTTCACCTAGTCACCAAAACCACCCACTTCAAAATCATACCCTTTGTCAAAATAAATCCACATGCTTAAGGAAATTCTTCAAAGAGCCCTCATATGTCTGTGTTTAATACTGACCTGTTTGCTTAGAAACTTTTATAGAATTGCCATCCTGGAATTTCTTTTCATTGCTTAGTTTATTGCCTCTCAAGTCTCCCTCATATTTCTTATTCTTGGATTCCTTCTATTTTTGGTTTTGCTAAACTACATCCTCAAATAACTTATTTTTTCAGAAGTATGTGTAATTACTAAACCTTTTCAGGCTTTTCCCATCTAAAATTTTCCTTGTTTGGTTTCTAGAACTGGTTAATAATTTTCCAGGTTATAGAATACTATGCTGAAAAAATGTTCCTTCAGGACTTTGAGGACATTGCCCCCATTGTCTTCCAGCATCTAATGTTTATAAAGTTAGTATCATTATGATTTCTTTTTCCATTCTCCACTGAACTCCCATCCCCTAAATGCTTTTAGGATCATGCCTTTGTCACTGTCATTCTGATATTTTAGTTATGTGACACAGTGAGAGCTTTTCTGGGTTTATTCTACTGGACATTTATGGGACTCTTAAAAATTGAAGATATGATTTTCTGAAACTGTGAAGTTTTCTTCTATTATTTCTTTATTTCTTTCCCTCTATTTTCTTGCTCCATCTTCCTGGAACTCTAGTTCTACAGAAATTCAACCTCCTGGATGTGATCTTCATATTTCTTAATTTTTATTGTATTTTTTCTTTCTTTTCTCGAGTATATTTAACATGTTCTATTTTTAATTTTCAGGAAAGTTTCTTTTTCTATACATATTCCCTTTCATAAATTCTATTCTTATTTTATGTATGCAATATTTTCTCAAATATCTCTGAGGATTTTAAATAGCTTTTTTTTTTTTTTTTTTTTTTTTTTGAGACGGAGTCTTGCTCTGTGGCCCGGGCTGGAGTGCAGTGGCCGGATCTCAGCTCACTGCAAGCTCCGCCTCCCGGGTTTACCCCATTCTCCTGCCTCAGCCCCCGAGTAGATGGGATTACAGGCGCCCGCCACCTCCCCCGGCTAGTTTTTTGTATTTTTTAGTAGAGATGGGGTTTCACCGTGTTAGCCAGGATGGTCTTGATCTTCTGACCTCGTGATCCGCCCGTCTCGGCCTCCCAAAGTGCTGGGATTACAGGCTTGAGCCACCGCGCCCGGCCAATAGCATTGTTTTAAACTATCTTTTGTTCCTTGAATTATCTTTTTTCTTCCCGAGTCTTTTAAAAAAAATATTACATTGGGTGCTTCTATTGTGAGTTGGTTTTGTCAAATGCTGTGTAATCTTAGATTATACATTTGCACTTAGAAATGTAAGAACACATTGTGTTTTTAAAAAGCAGTTGTTAATTGATTTCTTCTGGTGCTATGTCAATCTCCTTCTCTGCTTAAGAGAGAAGGTGTATCATCCATGAAGGAGCTTTATTTTGGATGATAAAAGGACAGAAACAAGAGAGGCAGGTTGAGTATCTCTCCTATTGTCAAAAGAAGAAGGCCTTTGCTATATGGCACCCAAGAACTACACAAAGTCTCCAGACCATTCAATTCCTTTATAAGAGTAATTCTTCCATCTGAAAGTTGAGATTGTCTCCCCTTATGGGGGTGTTGGGTGGCATACCTGTTGTAGCTATTTCTGAGATGGTATTTCCATTAGTCGTTGTGAG
This sequence comes from Rhinopithecus roxellana, assembly GCF_007565055.1. Taxonomy (NCBI): domain Eukaryota; kingdom Metazoa; phylum Chordata; class Mammalia; order Primates; family Cercopithecidae; genus Rhinopithecus; species Rhinopithecus roxellana. The sequence continues at coordinate 32,314,337 of NC_044555.1, read as the reverse complement.
TTCCACCTCATTTCCCACTCCACCTCTTTATACCTGATAACTCCTAGCTCAGAATCCCTCCGTCTTTAGAGCCTTTGCAGCTGCCTCTTCCCCTTCTGCTTTCTTCTGTGTCATAAGCTATGGCATCCACCACTGTTTCATCTGTCAAAATAACTCCTTATGCTTTCAGTCTTTCAGATACGTGTCAAAATCTCTGGTCAACCCCTGGCCCTTTATCCTCTCTTTAGTTCTGTATAGAAGTATTCTCTTTTATACTTCTTTACTGTCATTTTGGTGAAGTCTGGAAAGAAGAAGTAAAGACTGCCATTCTGAAGAAGACTGAATTAATTTTAGATAAACATTCTACTGAAGTCGGCTCCATGGCAAAGAGAATTATAGAAAGGAGTCAGGCTATTTATGCTCATTTTTATGTAGTAGTTCCATCTTTTAAATTCCCAGAAGTTCCCTTGATATTCTAAACATTAAAATGCTGGTTGACATACTCTATTACTAAATTATACATGATATGAGTTTAACAATTGTATGCAAATGTTAATTGTTGTTAAACTATCTATACTGTGCAACCAAAATCTGTATGAACATGTTTACAAAGTTTATAGTTTACAAAGTATTCACATATATCTCAGTTGAGCATCATTATTAGACTTTAAGGTAGACATATCAGGTTATACTAGCTGCAAAATAGTGGTTAAGAGAATCAGACTGCTTTGCTTCCAGTCTTGGAGTGGCTACTTGCTGAAAACTATCTTAATCTTCTGTAAACTACTTAACTTTCGTTGTAATCAATTTTCTTATCTGCAAACTTAGACTAATATTAACTCTCTCAAAGGGTAAGGCAAAGAAATTATAATACCTGTAAACATGTAGAAATGACGTATAAAAGGTGTTCAAGAAATATTCCATATCGTTATTATTATTATTTTCTTTATAATTGTCTCATTCCCTTTTACAGATGATAAAACCACATGGCATGAGTCAAATCACTTTTAGACTCAGTAAATTAGAAACAGATTTTGGATACAAATTCATGTGTTGTGACTCCAAATTCAAGTTATTTCCAGTACACCATATTGTTTCAGCATGTATGAGAAGATTAAAGACCTTGTAAAGACTATTTAAATTGGAGATGATCATAATATGATTTCTTCTGTCTTCAAACACTAACCAAAGATGTAAGGCTGTACAAATCCTATGGATAGAAGTGGGGTATCTATTTAAAATGGACATTCAAGATATTTTATCTGTGCTTCTTTAAAATTAGTTTATTAAATCTTAGCCACAATGTCTAACAGTTATTAAGCAAACGTTTGCCTTAGTTAACGGAAATCCTTGAGAATATGAACCAGACCATTCATCTTTGCATTCTCAATGCAGTATAAACAAAACTTATATAAAAGTTCAAGCTCAGTGATATTTGATTAAACTTACTTAAACAATGGGGCTTTAGAAACAATACCAAACTCATATAGTCATTTCTATGTTCTTGGGCCCTTTAGAGACATTTAATTTACAAAGGTGAGACTGTCACTGCGTGTACTTTTTGGGAAAGTTTATAGCATTGCTTTTCTTTGGATCTCAGATGAGCTGAACTATCAGCACATCAATACACAGGGGTAAAAATTAAAAACAAACCAAAGCAAAAATCCCAGCTAGAGGCCCAAGTGATCAAAAATCTGCCAATGCATGCATTATCATCCACTAGTAGTTACTCTCATTTCTGATCCTGAGATGAGATTTGAGGATACAGGTTCTAAAATACCTTTGCTTTGTTGTTGTTGTTGTTGTTTTCCAATTTTTTTCCTTCTGCTTTTATGATGTGGACACACTCCAGAGTTTTCCTACACATACTTTCTGAAGCTTCAGGGCAGTAGAATCAAAGCCTTCCAAGGCAGGAAGGTTTTATGTATGGCAGAAAGAAAACAGATGATATATGAACAGGTTTGGATATTCCAGGGATATTAATGGTATTGCATGAAAATAAATAAGTATTGCATAATAGCATGCACATTACTTTTATCCTTCTTCATCATGTTTTTCAAAAATCCAATGTTACAGAAAAAGGATATGTTTTAGCAATAGAAGATGTAGACAGAAAAATTAGAGTTAATTTTTTTTTCTTATCACAAGGCACCAGAAAGGCACAGATTAGAGTCTTGGAGTTAATACGCTAAAACTATATACAGTATAACATTGAAACTATGGTAAACCTTCAGTGAATTTCACAGTTAACACAGGAGAGCTTCCATCTCATGATGATAACTTGCATGTATTTTCTAACAGATGGTGTGGTTGTCCACATTTTTAGGTGTGTTAGATGGATTTTTCAGAATGTAACTTACATCTAGTTGATGTCATTTGATTGAGATTGTCACAACTTGGTGTCCACATTGAGAGTTATTACAAAACAGGGTCAGATTAACTAGTGGACCAGAAATCCCAATACATTCTTGATTACAAAAAATATTTGGGGTTCCTGCAGGACCCGAACTGAAGTCTGATTAGAGGTCCAACAGAGTTGACTGGAAAAGGGCAGCCTTGACTCTTCCCAGTTCTCATGTCAAGAGTTGGGGAACAGAAGGTCCTACCAAAACAATATCTCTCTATGGCAATATTTAAGGTGGGTGTACTAGCCTATTTATTTCTTGCTACTGACCACCCTCTGACACTAGCTCTTTATACTGCTCTGCCAAGAAAGAGACAACAGCCAGACATAGCTCTAAAATGTCAGCAGCTACAGCGGACCTCAGAAGTTCCATTTCTAAGGACTTGGCACAGAGGTTCAAGTTTGACATTGGCTCATACCTACTTCAGCATTTTATTACTAGAGGTCTGTCAGGGGTTGCTTTCTTTGGGAAGCAGACTCTGAGTTGGAAATTAGCATACAGGAAGTTATTAGAGGGGGCTCTTGGGAGAAACACCAGTAGTAGGGAGAGGAAGGAAAAGGATTGGGCAAAGGAAGAATCAAGCTGCAATGCAGTCTCAATAGTAGCTCTCAGCCAGCTCCATAGGGAAATCTGAAGCTGGGATGGCCTTTCAGAATTATCCTGAGCTGGACCCAAATGAACAGATCTCTTAAGGTCACACATTGATCAGTCATTGGGTTTGGGTCATCTCAGGAAGGGGACATAACCTTGAGCCACGTGTTTCTCATTAGTTGAAGAAATCCTAGGGAGGATGGAGGCTGACAGCTGAGGGCCATGTGCTGAAGGTGCTCTCAGCAGCCGAAATACTAAAGGGGAATCTGACAGAGCAGGAGCATTGCCATCTTGGACAAGTACCACCATTTTAAGTTTCACCTTGATCAAAAACCACGAAAATCCAAAGGGCATAAGCCTAATGGCTAAGGTCAGCATGACCATAAACCACAAATAACATGTCCAACCAGAAACATTCCAAAGCCCTTCCCAACCAGAGACATCCTAGCCCCGAGATAACTTCCCTCTGGCCGGGAAGATGTCAGCCCCAAGATAACCTCCCCTCTGCCCAAAGACATTCTAACCCTGCCATACATGTCTTCCCAACACCGAAACATTTCAAACTTGTGATAAGCCCTCTCACCCTACAACCAATATATACTCTTAGTCTGTAAGAGAGAATGCTCCTGACTGAAATTGGGCAGAAGCCCCTCTCAGGTGTATTTCTCCAAAATAAACCTGTCTTTGACTGTTGAACCATTTTTCATGTTTCTTTCCTCTTTCTTTAACTCTTACATTTGGTGCCAAAACCAGGGACGGGTGCTGGGGGTAGAGACTCTCTTGCAACCCAGGAAGCAGTGGACTGTGGTAGCTCATCTCACTGGATCCTGAGAGTCTCAGGCCATCCACCCCATCTTGTCTGTCACTTCATTTTTCAAGCAATTTGTGTGAGGAAGAAAACTAACCTGAAGGGGTCTGTGAGGCTCTGGCTGGGGCTACTCCCCAGTGGGTTCTCAAAACCCTCAGGTCTTGGGAATCCACCTCCAACCACCTGCAATGGGTATTTCACTCCCTTTCCTCCTTCTCCCTCTTCTCTCTCTCTCTCTCTTCCTCTCTCTCTCTCTCTCTGTCTCTCCCTTGTGCAGCTCCAGTCTAAGAGGCCCTTTGCCAATTCCAACCAGGACATCCACCATCAGACACTAATCCAGCCAGCTGGTAAGATCTGCCCTCCACTGGCTTTCTCTCAGTACTCAGGAAAGTCAGGTCTGCCATCCTGGTCCTCGGAGAACCAGTGGGACTAAGCTACAAGAAATCTTGGGGACACACTGTTTCTTCTCAGGTTGACCGTCCTCTTTAGAAAGAGGACTCCAGGTCTCCGCCTTTTGTCTGGGTATGCCTAGAACAAAAACAGACACCCTCAGTTTCTTCTCACCAGTCCACATGGGTGCCAAACAATCCCATATTCCTACGTCCGCTACACTGGGTTGTCTTCTTCACAACCTTGCCAAACTTGACTTACAGGGAAGCATAAAGCCAAAGCGTTTAGTCCTTTATTGCAACACAGCCTGGCCCCAATACAAATTAGATAATGACAACCAAAGGCCGGAAAATGATACCTTTGACTTTCAAATTCTCAGGGACCTTGACAATTTTATAACCAGGGATGGAAAATGGCAAGAGGTTCTCTATATTCAGGCTTTCTTCTACCTTAGATCCTGACCCTCCCTATATCAAGCTTGCATCCCTCATGAAATCCTTCTTCTTAATGAAAACCCTCTCCATGTCTCTCCTTTCTCTGAAACCCCTTCCTCCAAAACCCCTTCCCTCAAAACCCCTTCCTTCAAAACCCCTTTTGACCTGGCAGATGAACCCCCTCTGTATTCTCATCCCCCTGCATCTGCTCCTTGCCTGTCTGAAACTTCTGCCCCCATGACCCCTCCTGCCCCCAAGCCTTTAGCCCCAAACCCTGCTCCTCATTGTTCTCCACCTGTTATCCATTCAACAACTACCAATTAAACCACCTCAGCCACTCTCCCTCTCTGGGAAGTGACTGGGACTGAAGGTATTTCTCATGTTTATGCCCCTTTCTCCATGTCTGATTTGTCGCAGATCGAACAGCATCTAGGGTCTTTCTCTGAAAATCCTTCTCACTATCTCAGGGAATTCCTGCATGTAACCCTATCCTTTAATTTAACTTGTCATGATATTTATATAATTCTAACCTCCACCCTCAGTCCTGATGAAAAAGAGCATGTCGAGCATTTGGCTGAATCCCACACAGATGAACTCCATAACCAAGCTCCTATACAAAATCCAGTGGCCAATGATGCAATCCCCTGTAGAGATCCAGATTGGACTTACCAACATGGAGACAATGGCATCAGGCAAAGGGACCACATGATTTCCTGTCTCCTCACGGCCATGGGCAAAAATGCCCATAAGGCAGTTAATTAAGAGAAACTTAGAGAAATTTCACAGGAGCCCCAGGAGAATCCTGCCCTTTTCTTATCACTCCTCACTGAAGCTTTGCTAAAATATACCAATCTGGACCCAGAATCTAGAGAAAGGCAAACTTTTCTCCACCTCCAATTTATTTCCCAATCCTCCCCCAGATATCTGGAAAAAATTACAAAAGTTAGAGGAGGGTCCCCAAATATCTCAGCAGGACCTCCTAAATGCAACCTTCCATGTCTTTAATAGCAGAGATGAGGAACAAAAAATTTTAAAAAGACAGACATCTCCGTTTAAAATACCAGATGCTTACCTCTGCTGTCCAAAAGTCAGTTACACAAAAGCCTCCCAATACCCCAAAGGGAAACTCCCTCACCTCTCCGGGAATCTGTTTCTGAAGTGGCAACCCTGGACACTGGGCAAAGGCTTGTCCTAACCCCCAGTGCCCCACCAAACTGTACCCAACTTGTGGTCTTTGGGGACACTGGAAAATGGACTGCCCCCAACAGGGACACCCTCCCCATTCAAGTGTGGCTCATAATGAGGCCCCCCAAGCATCACAGGAGGAAATCTCTTCACTGCTGGCACTGACAACAGAAGACTGAGGGTGCCCAGGATCCTCCACCCCCACGAAAAGTGAGTCCACCGAACCCAGGGTAATTGGGATGGTATCCAGTAAGATTATTTCCTTTCTCCGGGATGCTGGGGCGAGTCTATCAGTATTAACTGAATATCAAGGCCCATTAGAATGTTCATCCATTTCTGTTGTTGGCATGAAGGGCATACAAGAAACCCCACACAAAATGCCACCTCTATACTGCTCATTTCAGGGAGTCACCCTCACTCACTCTTTCTTGGTCATTCCTCATCGTCCCACTCCTTTACTAGGAAGGGACATCCCATACAAACTAGCAGGAGTCATTCATTTATGGGCCCTACACCAAAGCCACAAAGCCACACTTATTATTATGTCAAGAACAAAACCCTTCCTCAGACACTCCATATCAAATAGACGTAAAACCCAAATTTCTCAACCAGGTAAATCCCATAGTATGGAACATTGACTCCCCCATAATAACTACCCACCGTTCTCCAATTCAAATTTCACTGAAGGATCCTAAGTGCTATATAGTAGTCTCACAATATCCCCTCAATCCTAATGGATTACAGGGACCCAAGCCCATCATCTCCCGACTTTTGGCTCCCAATATTTTAATCCTCACCCATTCTCCCCAGAATACTCCTATTCTCCCAACCAAAAAACTAGATGGCTCCTATAGACTGGTTCAGGATTTGCAATAAATCAACTCTGTTATTGTTCCTGTTTATCCTGTTGTCCAAAACCCCTACACCCTCCTATTGAGAATTCCTCCCAACACTAGCTATTTCTCAGTATTGGACTTCAAGGATGCCTTTTGTACTATTCCTCTACATTCCTCCTGTCAAAAACTTTTTGCTTTCACTTGGACCGACTCTGACACAGGCTATTCCCAGCAACTCACCTGGACTGTCCTCCCCCAGAGGTTTAGAGACAGCCCTCACAATTTCAATCAGGCACTTCAATTGGGCCGTTCCCAACTACCTCTACAACCTAGCATCTTGCTTCAGTACAAGGATGATGTACTTCTTTGCAGCCCCTCTCTAGACCATTTATTCAACACACCACCAGGCTTTTAAATTTTTTGGCTGAATGCGGGTACCGACTGTCCAAAAGGAAGGCCCAATTAACCTCTCTAAAAGTCTCATACCTAGGATTAATTGTAACTCCAAATACTTGAGAAATTCCACCAGTTGAAAGCAAGGCATTCAACAAATCCCTTTTCCTGAAACAAAAAGGGACTTACTTTCTTTCCTCGGATTAGTGGGATATTTCCAATTATGGAGAGCAAATTTTGCCATTATTGCTAAACCCCTTTATGAACACACAAAAGGAAATCTTGACCAACCACTCACTCCCACTCCAGACCTTTATCATGCTTTCTCTCACCTAAAATATGCCTTATTACAAACCCCGGCTTTAGGCCTTCCAAATCCCCTGAAACCCTTTCATCTATATTTACATAGTTCTCATAATCAGTCCCTTGGACTATTAGCCGAACCCATGGGAGATTCCCTCCAACCAGTGGCATATTTTTCAAGACAACTAGACTCCATTTACAAAGGCTGACTCCCTTTGCTTTAAAGTTTTGGCCACAGCTTCTCTAATTATCCCTGAGGCACAAAAACTCACGTTCTATGAACCCCTTCAGGTATTTTCTTCTCACAGTCTGCAAGATATGCTCAGCCATAAAGCACCCACCTCCATCTCATCCTCTTGCTTGCAAGCCTTACATTCAATTCTCCTCCAACCCTCTATCTCTCTTCATAGATGCTCCCCCCACTCCCGCCACTGTTTTGCCTTCAACATCAATTTTGGACCCCAATCAACAATCATGCTCTGATTTAATTGAAAGTTATCTCACCATGTTTCACCACCTTACTTCCACTCACATAAAGGGAGCCCCAGATTGGTTTATAGATGGCAGCACATCAAAAAACCATCCCCTCCAAGCAGGATATGTCATCACTGAGGGATATCATGATGATACCCACTTTCTCCCACCTACAAGAGTGAGTCGTAGAGGCTGTCCGCTTGCCTTTGGGCACATCCTCCGAACAAGCAGAATTAGTTGCCCTAATAAGAGCACAAAACCTAGCAAAAAAACACACAAGTTAATATATACACCTATTCTAAATATGCCTGTAACATCATCCATTCCAATGCCCAAATTCGGAGTGAGCAGGGCTATCTCACAGCTAAGGGAGCTCCTATCATTAATGGAAAACTAGTCCATCATTTACTAAAGGCAGATTTACTTCCAGGAAAGGTTGCAGTTATCCATTGCAAAGGACATCAATCAGATGAAAGCCACATTTCTTTAAGAAACCGTGAGGCTGACTATTGGGCAAAACAAACCTCAACCAATCATCCAATCTCCCAATATCTATTTCCCCTCATACAACATATCCCCTCCTTTTATCCAGAACACCAAATACAACAACTAGTAACAGTAAGGGCACAATTCAACCCCCCATAGTGGTTCATAGAAAACAAATTAGTCCTACCTGACCCTGAAAAAAACAACTCTTTTATGGGACATTCACAATCTCTTCTATGCCAGCCATTCCCCTCTACAACATTTCTTAAGTTCCCATATACACATAACCCCAGATATAAAGGAACAGCTAAAAGCCATTTCCCATCAATGTTCTATTTGCCAAAAAGCTTCACCCCACTCCAATACTCCACCCCCTTCTTACCCACCCATCAAGCCAGGGGACACCTTCCAGGACAGGATTAGCAAATTGATTTTACGCATATGACCCCAATTAAAAAGGTTCAATTTCTTATAGCATTGGTTGATACCTTTTTGGGATGCATCGAAGTTTTTCCCACAACCAACAAATGGGCTTCTACTGTAACCTCCAAATTAATAACAGAAATCATCCCCAGGTTCGGGGTGCCTCCTTCTTTTCAATCTGACAAAGGTCCTGCATTCATCTCTTAAATTACTCCAACACTTGCACAAGCTCTACAAATCACCTGAAAGCTACACATCCCCTATAGACCTCAATCTTCAGGAAAGGTTGAAAAATGAATAACATTCAAAAAACACCTTACCAGCTACTCACTCACTCCAAACACATAAAGACTGGGTTACACTTTTACCTTCGGTTACACTTTTACCTTTGGCCCCCCTAAAAATTTGGGCACTCCCATGTAAGCCCTTAATGCTCAGTCCCTTTGAGCTCATGTGTGGGAGACCACTCGCCCCCTTTGTTCCACCTCATGGCCAAGCACCACCTCAACCAACTCCTCCCGTTTGCCTTCTTCTACATACTGTCCTTCTTCTACATACTTCTACATTTCATTTGGGAATATGCTGACAAATACCTGCCACAACCTGTAGCCAACTTCTCTAATCCTTTCCTACAGCCAGGAGATTGGGTCCTGGTAAAAGGTCCCAGCCCTACCCCTAATACCTGCCTCACACCTAAATAGAAGGGACCTTACCAGATCATCCTTACCACACCCATGGCAGCAAAACTGCAGGGACTCCCTAACTGGATTCATTATACTTCTCTCAAGAAAACTGACTTCCCTTCACCACATACCCAAACAACCAAATCTAAAACCCCTTCAGCCTTCTCTTGTGTCTCCTCAGGACCTGTTTCCCTCCACCTTACCCAAATCCCAGAGGAAAAGGAAAAGAAATTCACGTAAACTGCTTATGTATCTTTCTAACATTTTTCTCCCCCAAACTTTCACCACTTCCTAACCAACCTTGCTACAGACCTTCAGTGGTACCCTTATGAAACTCCCATTATATATCTTGGTCAGCTCCTTACTGTTCTATGGGACCTATGGCTTGAAGGAACTTTCCAGGACTTTACTCCTACCCAGGTAACCCTTTTCTCTTTTTGCTTGTTTTTTTTTTTTTTTTTTTTTTCAATATAAATTCCCTAAGTACGTCAAACTCACCAATACAACCATTCCTCACTGCTCTCAAGCTCGAACGCTCTATAAACCTCACACAGTCCCTCTTGCTGCAAGCAAACTCTTCCTTTGCTCCAGAATGCTGGATGTGCTTATAGCTGTCTTCCTCAGCTTACTCAGTCCTTGCTGCACCCCTTCATGACCTTTTAACAGGGAGCATAACCCTAATTTATAAACTCCGAAAAGGAGCTTCCTTTTTTGAAAGAGCTGACACCCTGGTTGGCAATTATCCTACCTCCAGGGCCAATCCAGCTAACAAATTATTTCAAACTTATTACAACCCCCTACAACACCTTAAGCCCCAAGGTCCTCCTGTTAAAGGGCCTATAACTAAACACACCCTCCTTTTACAACAAGCCTCACTTTGCTTTTCAGCCTCTGAGGGAAATCTCCCTGTGTGATCCTTAACGCCTAGTCAATGCAACTGCATTATCATTATTATACACCCCTCTGACCATCAGACTAACCGAGTTGACTACCAAGTATCACCTGAAGCAAACAAAGCATTTCTACATCTGGCTTGTTTTATGGTCTCTCCCTTGACCAATACCTCCAGCCTAACATGTGCTGTCTCTGGGGCCTACCTTTTCCCATGGCTCAATATCAATGGTGCAATGTCCAATCACATTAAATGTGTAAAAAATAACTTTTCCTATATCTCTACTTAGTAGGTGTCTCCCTGGCCTCCTCCTTGTTCATCTGGAGCAATGAACCACAGGAAAGAAAAAAACATACCATCTTTAATTCACTTACTCTCTTTCCATATTGCTGCCTGTATTTACAACAAAGGCCGGTTCTTTTTGTGTGGCACCAACACATATCTTTTTCTCCCCACTAACTGGACCAGAACCTGTACCCTAGTTTATCTATCTCCCTCCATTGTACTAGTTCTTCCTGATCAACCTTTGCCCATCCCATCCCTCCAATATGTTAGGAAAAGAAGGGCTATCCACGTCATTCCTTTAATGGCCACCTTGGGTATAACCTCTGGACTTGGATTGGGAGCGAGCAGATTAGCCACCTCCGTAACATACTTTAAGGCTCTTTCAACAGAACTACAGCACTCATTAGAAGATATAGCCCAAAGCTTTATAAGGGTCCAAGATCAACTAGACTCCTTGGCTGGTGTAGTCCTCCAAAGCAGATGGGTACTAGATCTTATAACAGCTGAAACAGGGGGCCTCTGCCTCTCATTAGGTGAGGAATGTTGTTTCTGTCTCAACCAATTTGGCTTAGTAAGAGACACTGTTGAAAAAACTTAAAGAAAGGGCTAAAAAACTAAGGAAAAACCAAAACAACCAAATAGATTCTTGGTTTAAAAACAAAATCATAGCATGGGTCATCCCATTCCTGGGCCTTCTCCTAATAATAAGCCTAGGACTAATGTTCTTACTCTGCCTAATTAACCTTTTTCAAAGATTTTTAACTGACAGGATCATGGTCATTTCACAGACAACTACCCCAAAACATCTACAAATGGTGTTACTCCTGCAATCAATCTGAGACCTGAAAATGCTCTGTCCCCTCATCAGCAGGGAGTAGCCAGAAAGAACACGCTGCCCCTCATCCTTTTTATAACTGCAGGGTCTGGATTGACAGAGCAAGAGCATCACCATCTTGGACAAGTATCATCATTTTAAGTTTCACCTTGATCAAAAAACTGCTGAAATCTAAAGGGCATCAGCCTAATCGCTAAGGTCAGCATGACCATAAACCACAAATAACATCTCTGACCAGTAACATTCCAGACCCCTCCCCGACCAAAGATATGTCAGCCCTGAGATAACCTCCTCTCTGGCTGGAAAGATGTCAGCTCCAAGATAACCTCTCCACCACCCAAAGATATTCCAACCCTGCCATAAGCCTCTCCCTGACACAGAAAGATTCCAAGCTTGTGATAAGTCCTCTCACCCTAACACCAACATGTACTCTTAGTCTGTAAGAGAGAATGCTCCTGACCGACATCAGCCAGAACCCCCTCTCAGGTTTATTTTGGAGAAATAAATCTGTCTTTGACTGTCGAGGCACTTTTTGTGTTTCTTTCCTCTTTTTTTAACTCTTACAGAATCTAGGTGGTGGATCACTGCATTCACTGCAAGGTCTAATTTTGGAGCAGTCAAATCTCAGTTCAGACATAAAGCCTGGCCTGAAATTTGAAGAATGTACTACTGTTCCCTGACCAAAACGAGGATGGGGTTGCTTATTCTCACAGCCCAATAATGAGATGCAGGTGAACTGGGAAAGAAGAGAGTTTATTTCTGTAACCAGATACAGGGAGAAGGCTGAGAAAATATCGCCAGATCAACTCAAAATTACAAAGTTTTCCAGAGCTTATGTACCTTCTAAGTTATATGTCTATGTGTAGGTGTGCATTCATCTAAAGACAAAAGTGATTAACCCCTTCTAATCTATAACTAAGGTCTGAGTTTTGAAAACCTTCCTCTGGAGCCTCAGTAAATTTACTTAATCCAAATGGGTCCAGTTGCCAGGGTTATTACCCTTATCTTGTCTCCTGCTAAATCATGGAGGTTTGGGGAGTTCCTTTAGACCCCCCCAATAAAACATTTTTGTGGAGGTCTGGGGAGTTTCTTCAGATCCCCAATAAAAATTTGTTTAATCCTAAACAGGTCCTGTTAAGAATTCCTTTGTTATCTTGTCATTCTTCAAGGCCCAGAAAAGGCCTGGGCAAAACTCTTGGTGTGCTTTTGTTACATTCCAGCCTTTGAATAAGGGTACTGGCTCTATCAGCTTTTAATAGTTAATGTCACCACTCAGTCAGTGCTGAAACAGTTATTATGGAGGCCTGGGCTAGTGAGACCTGGCCTGCCATACTACCCCCTGTCACGCATCCTGCCTATCTGTGAGAGATAGAATTTGTCCTTGTTTAATATTAGGTTTAAAAGCAGAAAACTATCTGGCTTTGATAGATGCTACTGCCCCACACAGAGCTCCAAGATAGTGCTAACAAGAAGAATGTTAAATATAGTTAATATTGAATGGGTGTTTACCATGTGCCTGGTGTTGTTCTAAGCCCTCTCCATGTGTGACTTCATAAAATCCTCACTCCAACCCTATGAATAGGTAGTTTGGCATCTCACAGATGAGGAAGCTGAGGAGACAGAGACTGTGAGGGGACCATGAGTGCCTTCTCTTCTGTCACTCAGAGAAGATGAGGAATTCAGGGGTGATGTGCTGTCCCAGGTACATCACTGATCTTTGGTATTCTCTTACATCATCTTACACTCAGGTGCTACCAGGGGAGCAAGGTGTACTCTATGCATCTTGAAAAGATAAAGTATCAGCCAGCAGATGTGTTGGGTGCTTGTCTGAGGCCAGGCTTTCTAAGAAACGTCATACTCTTTTGGAAGGCTTTTCTGAGTTCTAAATACAAGAACAGCCCCCAGACCAACTCGAAAACACACTTCAATCTGTTTTCAATCTAGGTTCCCTGTATATAAAGAGAGAGAGATCTTGTTGCTATATACAAATTTAGTCTCCCCTTGGCTTTATAAGCCCTGGATGATAATTTCATCTCTGCTGCTAATGAGACAGAAAACCTTGCCTATAATAGGAAGCAGTTGGACTAAAGGGTCTTTAAGGTCTTTTCCAGCTCTAAAAGTTTTATGTTGCTATTAAAGTCAATAGTAATTAATAAAGGGAGTTCAGAAGGAAAAAAAGAATCAGAAACACTGCCAATATAAAAGTGTCATGTGTTACTATAAATAACTGAATGTGGTTCTTACCTGTGGTCTGGATTCACGAGACAAAATTAATTCCTTTCTTTTATAAACTTGGCTATGTCCTAGAAGTTTCAATGCATTTTAAAATTAAAATGGAGATTGGCTTTCCATCTAAATCCTGCCTGCTGTCCTCCCATTTCATCTCCTACTTTGCAGACTTAGTGATGATGAAAACACCAAGGACATCCTCAAAGAGAAGGTTATTTGAAGCAGCTGCCACTCAAGCCTTGCCCTTTGGGACTGTCATCTTTTCACTTTGTCTTCACCTGTGCCCCTCACAGCTCATGGAGCTAAAACTTGAGGAACCTCAGGGAACAAGCTGTATTTGAGTAGGTAAATTATAGAGGAATTATAGAACACAATCTGACAGGAGGAAAAACTGCTCAAGTGCAACCTCTCAGTTCTGTTCTACAACATCTGTTGAGTATAAGGCACTGTGCTTGGAGATGTCAGACACATAGGCACAGCTCCTATCTCCAAGAGGCCCTCAGTCCAGTGGGAAAAGAGAGATAGATTCAGAAATGTCACAGAAACGATTGGTTTAACAGATGTAGAGAAAATGTGTGCAGATGAGAAGAATAGCTGTCACTTACTGAGTACTTACCAAAAGCCATGTGTTTTACTAGCACTTTTTTATTTAATCATTTCAACAACCAGAAATGGAAGGTATTGTTGTTATTATCCTCATTTGATTATAAGGCAACAGGCTCAAAGAGGTGAAATGCTTTGCCTCAAGTGACTCAACTAATATATGGCAGAGCTTGAATTCAAATCTAGATCTTTTTGACTTCAAATCCTTCACTGTCATTTACTGTACTTTTCTGCCTCCCCCAAGGCAGACACCCACAATTCTGACTTAGAAGTTTGCGGGATGAATTATACTGAACGTGGAAGACTGATTGAGACATGCAATAAAAATAGGAAGACATATATTCTGGATAAAAGGAATAGCCCAAACAAAACTGAAGATATGGAAAAGTCCCAGGACTTCATGGGTGGCAGTGGGAATGCCAACTATACTAGTGCTGGGAGGAGCACAGTGTATAGCAAGGTGTGGAGGAGGGACTACAGAAAGGGTTGCATTGGAGGGATAGGAACAGACTGAGTATAACTGTGATTTCCATCTAGCAGCATACCTGTGAAAGTTTCTCAACAAATCTTTGTGCAGTTCTGACATTCAACGTAATGTATTTTTGCAAAATTGTATACACATCACACACACACACGCGTGCGCACGCACACACACACACACATAAGAAGTGAGATCTGTCCCATAGAGTTGAGCTCGGCTAATTAGAAAGTTATATTGTAAAGCAGTGGTTCTCAAACTTGAACGTCAGTCAGGCACGGTGGCTCATGCCTGTAATCTCAGCACTTTGGGAGGCTGAGGTGGGCAGATCACCTGAGGTCAGGAGTTTGAGACCAGCCTGGTCAACATGGTGAAACCCCATCTCTACTAAAAATATAAAAATTAGCCACGCATGGTGTCGCACGCCTGTAATCCCAGCCACTCCGGGGGCTGAGGTAGGAGAATCCCTTGAACCTGGGAGGCAGAGGTTGCAGTGAGCCGAGATGGCGCCATTGCACTCCAGCCTGGGTGACAGAGTGAGAATCCATCTGTAAGAAAAAAAAAAAATTTGAAAGTCCAGAAAAATCCCCTGGAAAGCTTGTTAAAGCATAGAACGCTAGGCCTTAACCATAGAGATGCTGAATCAGTAGGTCTGGGACGCAGTCTGAGAATCAGGACTTTTAAACAGCTTCTGGGTGATGCTTATGCAGCCAGTCTGGGGGCCACACTGCATGGAATTGATGTAGAGCAGGGTGTGACTCTACTGTGAGTGCAAGGTAAGAGGTTCAGCACTTGAAAATTATAGCCATAAGCTTCCTGTAACCCAAGTCACACATTTGTGCTCCTCTCTCCATCTTTGTCCCTCTAGGCTGTTCCGTTTCAAGCCCTACCCTGCAGCGATAGTGGTCTTTCAAAAACATGAGTCTGATCATGTCACTATTCTGTTCAAAAATGTTGGTGGCTCCCATTGCCTTTGTGTGGCATGTGAAACCTTTCATAGCCTTTCTTACCTCTTCAGTCCTATGCATTCTCCCATATAGAACACCTTGTAGCTCCCCAAAGGAACTACATCTCCTTACCTACATCTGAAATGCTAACTTCTATGAGTCTACCTCTCATCACTTGGTTAAATTTCATGTCTCTTCCAAGTCTTATCCTCTATATCAATTCCAAGTAAAGGCCTTTCAAGACCTTAAGTGATGTCCCTTGAGGACCTCTGTAAAGCACTCTTGCACAGTATAGAAATGACCTGGTGACATGGCTGAGCCCTCCCATCCATAAACTGGTATCTCCTTGAAGGCAGGCACGGAGCCTTGGCACCTAGTATATAAACAATTTAATAATTTATAACATGATGTTATGTGAGATCTGGCAAAAATAAAACATTATGTCTCTTCTTCCTAGAGCAAAGGATTGTATGCTTTCTTAGAGCCTGAGTTACCATGATAAAAACTCGCTCACAAATAGCATGAGAACATGACAACATGCCATTAGTAACCCAGAAGAAGCTGTATGTGTTTTATATTTTTTTATTCTGGGCTTTACAAACCACAAAAGCAACTGTTTTGCCTCCACAAAGAACATATTTTTAACAGCATACTTTCCCAAAAGAACACTCCTCCCTCTGTTGCATTTTGATCTATCCTGATTTAATTTAAAGTTTGAAGATGGGGTCTGACCTTATCTATCAGTGGCTGAGCTGTTGTCTCATGGAAATGCAGTTTGAAACTCATTAATAGGGTAGCCTGTATATTATAACTTAGAAGCTCTGGGTTATCACTGATGCTTGCAATTGCTATGGAAACCGGGTTTATATGCACCTTTCAAAGAGTCTGCTTTAAAACAGGGGAAAAAAAAGATGAAGAAAAAGAAGGCTTCGTGAAAGAATAAGATATTTCGTACCCAGCATGCATAAGCAGGTTCAGTGATGCAAAAATGCTCTGCCTACACAATGATAAAAACAATTTTTTATCTTTTTCAGGAGTTAATAATGTATAGCCTTGTCTTAGAGAACTGTGTTTATACTGGTAGAGAAGAATGCTCAAGGCAGCTTTTCCCGGTGCCCACACGTAGACACACAAACACAGACACACACCCACGATTTTCAGTTTTCCTCAGACTTTTTGCAATCTGCATTCTTAAATCCTCCAAAGGCCTCTGTATATGCAGCTTTGGCTGCTAAAGCCCACCCAGTGTGGACTGACTGAGAGCTCAGTCTCTTCTGCTACCCCTTGAATATGTATTGAATGTTGCATCCTGTCTCATGGGCTGAATTTTTCAATTATAAAACGATAGTGCTAATTTGATCAAGTTTCTTATTAAAAATTATCGGATGTATTCCTCCCCAAATTTGGGTTTTGGAGGCTTCATCCCTCATCACCTTGCCCACATTTCTCCCTAATAACCTAAGTGTGGTACTGTGTTAGGTAAAAAATAGTGTATCATCTTGTGGAAAATGATTCTTTAGACACACCTCCCCCACCATGTAGAACCATGTGTTATTCCCTCCAGTGTTTTCATCTGCTTATCTCCCCACTTGTGAGTCATCTATGATTTTCCCTTATCACTTCTGCAACCCCATTCCTCCCCTAACTCTAGCCAAATGTGAGCTGGGTTGCCTTCTCTTCTGAGCAAGAACAGGTCACGAGGGCTGAGCTTTCTGTCTTCACCTTTAGACAGAAGAAACTTGAAAGAAGAACGCATCTGCAGGCAGCTGTTCACTCCACAGGCATCTGGAAACCACTTCTTTGCATTCAAATAGTTATGCAACCCCACATGTTGGAAGGCTGAAGAGACCACAATACTCAAAATGAAAATGACACTGTTGCAACACATAGAATATCTGAGAGAAGAAAGGGTTTCTAATGTCTTGACTATCTATGATATTCCATAAAGTTAAGGGATTGGATATGCATGGGCTGGGAGGACTGAGGAACAAAGGATAGAGGTTAAGGTAGGTATGAAAAGGGACTACTAACTACTTTAGAATTTGAAAAAACTATTGATACCAAATTTGCCCACCCTCTGTACAAAAAACAAAACAGACACTGGTGCAACTTTAACCTGATAATGCATGAAAAATGGCTATTTTTGATGAGAAAAACTTCAGTTATTTCCTTGTAAACACAAAGAAAATTAAGAGAAATTGTAAAGTTACTATAAGAAAATTCAACAATAACTCTTATAATATATTCCCTCTCAATTAAACAGCAAATCACCCTAAAGTGTTTTTCAGCCTGAATATTTATCAGCCTAGATAATCTACTTTACCAATTATGTTTTGCATTTTTAACAAAACTTTTTCTACAAAAGTTAGTACAACTAGAAGTGAATATAAATTAGTCCTCTTTCAAGCCTTTAACATATTAAAAAGCTATAGAATACATACATTAATCCATAGTTTTATAAAAGGAATATGGTTTTATAAAATTAAAAGCAATATCAGGATCTGTATTTGTGTTAAATAATTACAATAACATCAAGCAGGCATTTCCCACTTAATCTATTACTCTCTAAGATTATCATTCAATTCTGCATTACAATTTAAGTAATTTAGTACTCGACGCATGCGCTACAGAAAACAAGAAGCAGTGTATTACAGTAACAAGGTTTGTATTTCACAAACAATTGCAACGGTGAAGCAGATATCTTCTAAGCGTTGCATATTCACAAACAATTGCAAGGGTGAAGCCGGTGTCTTCTAAGGGTCGCATGACTGGATTTGCAGTCCACCGCCTAGAGGAGCTTCCTCTGATTCTTCCGCAGCAGTCTTTTCTTCATTCGTGGCTTGTGGCCTTTCTTCGTTTTCATCGTCTTCACTTTGTAGGTCGTTCCACATTAATTGTCTAGCTAATTTGATGTTCAATTCTTCGTTGTAGTGAAGCCTTCTTCTTATTTCGAACTGCCGCTTTTTCTCCTGTTTCTGGAGGAGGATTTTTCTCATGTAGGCCTCGTTGCTCTCTTGCTCCTCCACCTCACAGCTGTGGTCCGCAGCATCAGTGGCGGCCACGGCTTCCTTTCCTTCGACACCACGCACTGAATCTTCTCCTTCGACATCGCGCACTGAATCTTCCTCATTATCTTGCACATTCATGTAGGAAGTGCCGGGCTCATTTGCCTTCATTAAATCGTAATCTCTGTACGTTGCGCGGTGAGTCGCAAGGATGCTTGATTCGTCCCACTTCTGGGATTTCTTTCTCTTCACCTCTTGAATAATCCCTCCAGACTGCTGACCGGAAGTCGCCACCGAGGAACCCGACGAGCTTTTGTTTTTCAGGATCCCCTTGATGGGCCGGTGCGAGGAGGTAGAGGCTGACATCTTACGGAGAGAAGGGCTGCGAGAGAGTTGGGCCGCTGAGCAGCCGTCCGCCGCCCTCCAGTCTGAAACCGCAGCGCCGTCTGCCTGGGCAACAGGTCCCAACGCCCTAGTTAAAGCACCAGGGCCCTGGTGTCACAATGGGCGCTGTGTATGACGTCACAATGGTCGCCGCCTCCGCCACCGCCACCGTTACCGCTACCGTTACAGCTACCGTTGCTTTTGCCGTTGCTGCTGGCTTTACCGCTGACGTTACCGCCTCGTGGCCCATGCTAACGTCATTTTTTTTTCTCCCTTTTAACGGAAAATAAGGTAGGAAATACCCTTTGGTTGCACTTGGAAAGGGGAAGCATTGTTTTAGAAACTTCTATACACCCTGACTGCCCACAGGAAAGCTATGTTAAATATTTCTCACTGTGGGTCACTGTCAAAACTTTGAAAGCCACGACTTTGGTTGGAAAGATGAGAGAGGCCTCAGCTAGAAGGTGATGACCTTCTGCTTCTCCCTCCTGTGCCCATCCACACTCTCCCTCCACCACACATACATTAGTCCTCCTCTCCTCTCCCTGTCTTGGTGAATGACCCCAACATAGAGCCAATTATATCAGCTGGGAATCTGCGTGTCCTCCTCAGCCCCTTCACGTTGCCCATTCTCCAATCCAGCCCTCAGATGTGACCTAAATATTTCAAGAGGCTCATTTGATCTCTTCTGCCACCACCCTGTTTCAAATCACCATTTTCTCTTATGCAACTTCACTCACAGTCATTGAACTGGGCCCCCAATATCTCCTCCTGCTGCTGTCCAATCCCTTATCCACCCTCAAAACACCCATCAGATCTTCTTCTCTCTTTCAAACCCTTCAATGGCTGCCCACTGTTCTTGACATAAAGACCCAAATTCAGAAGAGGCTGAAAAACAGCTGTTATGATCTGCTCAGTTTACTCAGGCATCTATCTGGAATCTTCTCCCCTTAAATTCTTCCCACTCTACCTCCAGCTTTCTATCCTGATCTTCCAATTATGGGAGCATTCATGAACCTTCCCGTCCAAGAATTTTTTTTTTTTCCAGGTTCTTCGTGCAGCCTGGAGCACCCTTTCAGATTTCAGTTCAATCATCATTGACTTTCAGGGGCCATTTCCTGACCCCCAACAGCAAATAGACCTCCCTTTGCTTTCATGGCGTCTCTTATTCTCTGTGACAGCATTTGGAGTCATTTGTAATTTCTTATCTGTGTACACTAAATGACAAACATCAAAAGTAAAAGGAAGTGACAAAGACTCTCTCCTTTGACCAAACTTTAATCAGGCTCCTCTAAGCCCTCTGCTTGACTAGGCCTAAACTTGGGCTTGTAGAATCCAGTTTGAGCAAGAATCTTACTAAGTTAATTTAGTGAAAATTCCCCACCACTGATATCTGACCTCCCTGAATAGCTGATCAAATTCCTCATGCCCAACACTAGATATCTTGTCACCCTGTTGAGTTAGTTTAGCAAGAATCCCCCTTAGCCCTGATGTTTCCTTTCAGTAATTTTCCATTCACTGAGTCTCTATTCTGCCTTTTACCTGTTCTTGTCGGAGTGGGAGTCAATGCCAATTTTATTCCCCTACTGCAAGACTGACCCCATTGCAGTGGTCCCTGTACCTACTGTGATAGTCCTTCATGGAATAGAGTCTTTCTTACCATCTTTAACAAGTGTCATGAATAATTTTTTTAACAGTTATGTTGGCTGTGACTCAGATAAGATCAGATTCACCATTGGACCCCTGGAGCTCTCATCCTGAAGTATGCACCTTTGAAACCTTTGTCTTCACTCTTGACTGACTGATCAGGAATCCATTGGTAAGCCCAATTCTTGAGCCAGTGTTCCAGATGGCAGTCTGTTGAAGCATGGTGAGGATATGTTTTGATTCTTGTGATTCTGAGTATACTCTCTGAAGCTGGGTTAGAGTCCGAAGCTTTTTATGAAAGGCACCTGAGTTTCCTGCACTCCAGCCTGGGTGACAGAATGAGACCCTGTCTCAAAAAAAGAAGAAGAAAAAGAAAGAGAAAGAGAGAAAGAAGGCACCTGTTGGGCTGGAAGTCTTTCTTCCTGGCTCTTTGTTTGGAGTGGAGTTACATGTATTCTCTAATTCCTGGGCCTGGTCCTGGCTAGAAAATTCTTCCTGTCTCCCACCCTTATTTAATTACTTCCTGGCTCCCTGGCCTGTAATATTTTCCTGACTCTTTTCTTTCAAGTGAGGATCCACTCCACAACTACTGGGCTGGAAATTTTATTTTTTTCTGGCTGTTTGTGAGGCCTCTCTTTATGGAAATTGTTCAGTTGTCTGAAACTCCTCCTCTTGAACCCCTGCTGAGGCCAGCTCTGTCTACTTCCTTTCTTATTGGCATGAGTTTGCTGGGGATTATTTGGAACTCCAGTGGCCTCTTTGAGGAACCTGAGATCTCCTCAAACTGGCTCCTCTATGGTCTCTTCCTTCACATTGCTTCTTCCTCTTACCACCTTCGATCTTCCCTTCGGCTCCCTTGAATTCTTTGTTATGTTCCCCTCAAACCCCTGCCTCCTCCACTTCTCTGTCCACCCCTGCCAGACATTTTCCTTTTCACTCCAGCTCAACTACCTCAGTCATTTGAACTTTAATCCTCCCACTCACATCACGGCCTCTCAAGAGACTCAGAGATACCTGAAAGCCACTATCTGAGGCTGAAAAAAAAAAAAAAGGCTAATTAGAAACAGACTGGATATTTTGTCTACTCAGATGGACTCTGGAATCATCTAGACATTTTCTTGATGTGCCCTCAGTCCCTGATCTCAAATTTAGTCGTCAGCGTTTATAGGATTACATATCAGGGCAAAAGAAAATCTTGGAGGTCCTTGGAGGTCTCCACAAAACTTCATAAAAAGCTTTAGCTCTTTTTTTTCTTCAGCCATTTACATTTTATTTATTCCTTTTAACATGTTCTTTCTAAAGCAATTATGTATTTTATAACTGATACTTTATCATATTCTGTTTTTAACTTTCTTTTTTATTGTTTTTTTCTTTCAAGTTCTGGGGTACATGGGCAAGATGTGCAGGTTTGTTATGTAGGTAAACATGTGCCATGGTGGTTTGCTGTACCTATCAACCCATCACCTAGGTATTAAGCCCACTATGCATTAGCTATTTTCCCTAATCTTTAGCTCTTATTGAGTAGGTAACCTCAATTTGTCCCATTTTTGTCAGAAACACAATTCAGATAAAAATATAAGTGGAGATAAGCCAGTGAGTTTTGTATTACTGTGTTGCCTGATTCATGGCTAAATTTTTAGAATGAAAGCTATAAGGTCTCTGTTTGCATCGATATGTTTATATATGCTTGTATGTATGCATGCATATTACATAAATGATATTTCCCTACTTCCAGATGGTATTACCAAATTAATTTATAAAATCCCTCAAAGGATAAGTTCTATTCAAATTGGCTTACAAGATAAATGAGACATAGAAATTAAATATTCCTAAAACTCCCAGAAATATAGGAACTAACTCAAATGCTTTTCAATTTTATATGACTTGGGTAAATCTTTGGGAAATAAGATTACTTTAATATTGTTGGTTTAATTAAAAAAGGGTATGTCCTCTGAGTTATCAGCATTAAGTATAAGATGAGCATACATATTTATTCTACCTGGGTTTACCAGTATGTTATCTCTACTAAATGCTTAAAGTTATAAAAATTATAAATTTAACCTAAGAATGAATGAAGAAGTGCAGTATCCACCACTTCATATATATCAAGCAGAGCAGTTAAACAAAAGACCATATATTTAACATTTTTAGGTTTTTGTTTTGTTGATGCTTGCCTAACATGCACACGCTATAAAATTAGTTAACAGAAAAATAACTTGAAATGATGTTTAGGCTTGTATGATGTTATAATTATTATAACTTAAAAACAGTTTCCAAATATTTGGTGATGTGAAACCTTAAGAGTTATCCTAAGTTAAATTAGGTAATAGATATTAATTAAATAACTAGATCATTTCTAAGCAATATAAACTATTAAAACACTACTAAATCTAAGTTTATGTCTCTATACTTTGGGTTCTTATTTTCATATGGAGCATATGAAATATGTTTGGGCCTCTTAATAAACATGAAAAATTGTATTATAAAAAAATAGCCTATACCTGTAAGAAATGTGGGATGGTATATTCATAAAATTTGCTAATGTGCTCATACAGAATCCTGGTATGTGACAGACTTCACAATTGTCCACTTCCCAGTTTTTTTATGTAAAAGAAAGGTGAATGATGGCTAAAAAATATTATATACACCACTGGAAATAATAAGGCTGTGGGGAAGCAACTTTGTATGCAAAATATAGAAGGGTAGTAGGTTATTTATTTATTTATTTATTTTTTGAGACGGAGTCTCGCTCTGTCGCCCAGGCTGGAGTGCAGTGGCCGGATCTCAGCTCATGGCAAGCTCTGCCTCCCGGGTTTACGCCATTCTCCTGCCTCAGCCTCCCAAGTAGCTGGGACTACAGGTGCCCGCCACCTTGCCCGGCTAGTTTTTTGTATTTTTTAGTAGAGACGGGGTTTCACCGTGGTAGCCAGGATGGTCTCGATCTCCTGACCTCGTGATCCGCCCGTCTCGGCCTCCCAAAGTGCTGGGATTACAGGCTTGAGCCACCCCGCCCGGCCCATATGTTTTTAATAAAGTGTATAAAATATGAAAAATCCTTTTTCATTAAGGAAAGAAGAGTCATTTTGTCCTAAAGTAAGATGAGTGATTGTTCTAAATGAGAAAGGGAAAAAGAGTAGGACTGAAGCTAAATACATATTTTTTAAAAGTTGTAGAAGTTGTGGAAAAGGAATTTTTTGTGTAGTCAAGATGCTAATATTTTTATAAGGATTTTTTTAAGCGCAATAATGTACTAATCCAAATCTATAATTTGGTTTTCACTCTGTTAAAAGGACAACGTTTTCTTAAATTATTGTAAAATATTTTTCTTTACCTGTTGAATAATTCATCTAGGAAGGAAAGATGCTATGTCTTATGTAGATAAATTTCCTGTGCTTCATGTTGTCTTTATCACATATTTAATTACTTTTGAAAGCAAATCTTTTCAATATTAAAAAAGCTAGGGTTATTTTTCTCGAGTATGTTACTTTCTATATTTACCTCTGGAATCTTTTACTGCCACTTTGATTAAATGGATAACTAGGTATATTTCATAGAGATCTGTAATCCCATTTAATCAAGTGCTCAAACCTTTTGACATTTTTGACAAACTTCCCAAAATCAAATTCTAAATGATGTTTTTTTGACTTGGAACTAACTGACATTTACCAGAGGGCTCTCTTATTAAAGAACTTGTTCTTTCACCTTGTAAAAGAGAGATATTAAAGTAATTAGGTTTATTTCATATGTTAAATTATATGAAAAGCATTGTCAAATAAGAAGTGATGCTTAACCTTCTATAGATGATATATGTATGAATATAACTTATTAATATGTGTTTCAGAAATTGTATGAAATTCCTAAAAATTTGTCAATGCCCTTACTGACCACATAATCAGTCATAATTGCAGTTATTATCCTAAAATGCTGTATGCCACAGAACTAACCAAATTTCTTGTCAAATGAACTCTCTTCCAATCTTTAATCATGATCATTTTAAGTCTTCTGTCACTCACAGAGTTTTTGTTTTACTCTGATTCTTCTCTGAAAGCATCTACAATCAGCTACAGGCAAGAAATTTCCATGATGGCATCAATTGAATAACTTTGCAAACATGGTACTGGATTGAGTAAGAACTTCCAGACTTAATGAAGAAACTGATAGTCTCATAAAACTGCTAACCCTAAATCAAGGAAAACAAGGATTTGTGACATGGGACTGAATGAACTAATGAGAATGTTTATACTTTTGTATACTTTTGTTTTAAAACATTGCTGATTCTTTAATGTTAGTTTCCATATTCAAGGACTCTTTTCCTCTTTTCTCTTAAGCTATCTATAACTTATAACAATTTAGTAGATTATACTTTTTTTTTTTTTTTTTTTTTTTGAGACGGAGTCTGGCTCTGTCGCCCAGGCTGGAGCGCAGTGGCTGGATCTCAGCTCACTGCAAACTCCGCCTCCCAGGTTCACGCCATTCTCCTGCCTCAGCCTCCCGAGTAGCTGGGACTACAGGCGCCCACCACCTCGCCCGGCTAGTTTTTTGTATTTTTTTTTTTTTAGTAGAGACGGTGTTTCACCGTGTTAGCCAGGATGGTCTCGATCTCCTGACCTCGTGATCCACCCGTCTCGGCCTCCCAAAGTGCTGGGATTACAGGCTTGAGCCACCACGCCCGGCCTAGTAGATTATACTTTTGTGAACAAAAATGAATATTTATCTTTCTGCCTACCTTATCCCTCCCAGAATTTGGAACCTCTTATTGAATATTCTTATTTTCATGACAATATAGTTATTTGCCTAAGTTCAGTAAGAATATGTTTTCCTTGTAACTAGACACAACTGGAGAAATTGGTTATATTACCAAGATTTTGACCAGAATGCCATATTAGGAAATAATGGGTATAGAATTAGTTTTAAGGAAATAAAGTTGACTTTATAGAGCCAATGCTTACAAAACACTCTTGGAAAAACTGGCCTGGTACCTGCTTTACAGGGTTCCCAGCATTACAGGTGAGTGAGGGAGGTTACTTCCTGGCAGATTGTATAAGTCAGGGTTCTCTGGAGAACCAAAACCAACAAAAATATAGATAGATAGATAGATAGATAGATAGATAGATAGATAGATAGATAGAAAAGAGATTTATCATGGGAATTAGCTTGCATGATTATGGATACCGAGAACCAGGAAAGCCAGTGGTATAATTAAGTTTGAGTTTGAAGACCTTAGAACCAGGGGAGCCAATGGTGTAACTCCCAATTTATGGCAGTAGGCCTGAGAACCAGAGGGATGCTGATGTAAATCATGGAGTCTGAAGGCTCAAGAACTAGGAGCTCTGCTGTCCAAAGGCAGAAGATGGATTTTCCAGCTCAAAAAAAGCGAGAGAATTTACCCTTCCCTGCCTTTTTGTTCTATTCAGGTGGGCCCTCAAAAGACTGGATGATGCCCACTCACACTGGGCAGGGTGGGTCTTCTTTACTCAGTCTACTGATTCAAATGCCATTCTCTTCCAAAAACACCCTCACAGACATACCTAGAAAAAATGGTTTACCAACATCCATTAACCCAGTCAAGTTGACACATAAAATTAACCATCATGCAGGCCCAGGAACCTCAGGGTACCTTGGGGACCTTGAGAAAAGAGGAATTCATCTAAATCCAAAGATACTGCAGGCGAAACTTGGTAGGGAATTCTTCTTGGCTTGGCTTCATAGCCTTGAGAAGGTTTTAAAAGTCTAGTTTGAGATTCCTTATGAAAAGTTCCAGCAAAGCAGACTCTAAAAGGCCTATGTGGTTAATTACCATTCTTTTTGTATTTATGTAAATAGGCAGGCTGAAGCTAATGAGATCAGATTTATTTTACAAACAAGGGGGATGACTATAGAAATAAATTTTGTTTCAGTGGAAAACTATAGTGCACCTGTTATCAGATTATAGTCCTGTTCATTGTGTTTGGTTTTATTATCTTTCTGTAAACTGGACTGGATTTTAAACTTTTCTAGTTTTCTTTTTCTGGTTATAACTCTCCAAACGAATGCTTCCAATTTTTCTCCCACCCTCCTGACTTGGTATCACTGAGACCAAAAACTGCCCTTTCCATAAAGTCCTGCAAATTGAAGCTGGACTTCAAACAATATAAACCATAGCAGACGATCTGTAGGTAATGATCATAACTTCATACTTGCTGCTGTGTGGCCCACTTAGAAAGCTCACTGAAACACCTGATGTCATCAGCAAAGACATTAAAACTGCAAATCAAACCAAGAAATTTCTCATATTGCCACTGCTGTCCTCACTTCCCCATCTAAAAATGTTTTGAGCTTAAACCTAGAAATCTTCTTGACTATCTGCCTACTGGATTCAACAACTGTTTCCAGCCATAATCTTTGTTTTTATTTTGTTTTAATGAAAATTCCCATCATTAAATGCCTGACTTCTTGCACCATTCAGCAAATATCTGAATGTTTCTTCTTTCCTTGATCAAGAGAAGAATGACAAAGACTCTCTTCTTGACCTAACTTTAGTTAGGCTCCTCTGAGCCTGTTATTGATTAGGCCCGAACTTGAACTTCCCTCTGTCCTTGTAGAATCCAGTTTGAACAAGAATCTTACTGTTCTCAGACCAAACCAAGGGTGGGGTTGCTTATTCTCGCTGCGCAATGACAAGATGCAGGTGAACTGGGAAAGAAGAGAGTTTATTTCTGTAACCAGGTATGGGGAGAAGGGTGGGAAACTATCGCCAGACCAACTCAAAATTACAAAGTTTTCCAGAACTTATATACCTTCTAAGCTATATGTCTGTGTGTAAGTGTGCATTCGTCTAAAGACATAAGTGATTAACTTCTTCTAATCTGTAACTAAAATCTGAGTTTTGAAGACCTTCCTCTGGAGCCTCAGTAAATTTACTTAATCTAGATGGGTCCAGGTGCTGGGGTTGATTACCCTCATCTTGTCTCCTACTAAATCATGGAGCTTTGAGGAGTTCCTTTAGACCCCCAATAAACATTTTGTGGAGGTCTGGGGAGTTTCTTCAGACCCCCAGTAAAAACTTGCTTAATTCTAAACGGGTCCTGTTAAGAATTCCATCATTACCTTGTCGTGCTTCAAGGCCTAGGAAAGGCCTGGGAAAAACTCTTGATGTGCTTTTGTTACCTTCCAGCCTTTGTATAAGGGCACTGGCTCTCTCAGCTTTTAATATTTAACTTCACCACTCAGTGCTGAAATAGTTATTTTGGAGTCCTGCCTGTTCAGCTGTTAGTGAGATATGGCCTGTCATACTATTAAGTTAATTTAGTGAGAATTATCCACCATTGGTACCTGACTACCCTGAACAGCTGATCAAATTCCTCATACCCCATTCTCCATATCTTGTCACTCTGGCCTGCCTTCAGCAATAATCCTGTTGAGTCAGTCAGTGAAGACTCCTCCTTACCCCTGATGTTTACTGTTACTGATTTTCCATCCACTCACCCCCGACATTGCTCCTTGGCTATAAATCCACACTTGTTCTTGTTGGATTGGGAGACAAGCCTCATTTCTCTGCCTTACTGTGAGACCTCACTGCAATTTTTCCTCTACATATTGTGATAGTCCCCTATTGACTAGTCTCCCTTGCTGTCTTTGATGAGTGTCATATTTTTTAAACACGTTTTTTTAGCAGAAGGTTTCTGTTTTGCTCGCTACTATTTTGATCTTTGTATTTCCGTGACATGATGCTGTACCTGGCACATAGTAGGTATTACAAAAATATTTCTTAAGTGAATGATAAGTGATACCTGATAAGGTATTGGGAGAATGAGATTTTTGAGTGGAGGAAAAGGAGCTCCAGAGCCCTTGTAGTCAGTCAGAATTTGTCCAGTCACTCACGTGGACATATGTGGAATTTGGAGATTGTTACGAAAAGTGACTTTGGCACATTTTCTGTCCTTCATAGGCCTCATTTTTCACAGGCAGAAATACCCTTTGAAAAACAAAACAAAAAAAAATTAAGATCCAGTTTCACATTTTCCCCTCCAGGTAGCACTCACAAGAATTTTTTTCCCTTCTGATAACATTTTGCTTCCTCTTCTCTCCCTCAAGGTCCTTCTGCGTTTTAGAACACAAAAGCAAAAGCATGAAAGAATCATAAAACTTTTACAAGGGCCTTAAGCACCTTAAGTTCAAGTTGTCCTGTATTCTCTAAAGTCCTGCTAACTTCAGGAACTCTGCAATAACTTTAAAACTGTGTTATTAATTCCAGAAAAAAAAATGTACTGCTAACATACTCTTTGAAAAAAACTGTATTGTGTGATGAGGGTTTTCAGGGATTGAAAAGCTGATATTCAAGGCTATAGGAAAACCCTCTGGTATGTCAGGACAAACAAACAAACCTTCATTATTCAGAAATACTTTGGGCTCCTCTTAAAAAGCCTAACTGAAAGGCATCAGAGACCAACACACACAAGACTTGTCCTCCTTGCTAGTGGGCACAATGGACCTGTATATGTTAAGCCATAAACAGGATGTTTAGGGAGACACCAATTACAGTGCATTGGAAGTTTGCCTTTGTGTGTACACAGCACCCACCCCCACATACTGTGATGTGAATATACAAGCTGCTCAATATATAATGAGTCAGCCATCCTGGAGTTCTTGCATTTTCTGAAACTCATCATTCAGTAGCACAGTGGTAATTCAGGCTAGTGCAGGAGCACTGTGATTTGTGACCTATTACGTGGGTCACAAACAAAATCATTTAACGAAAAAAATTAGGCATTGCAAATTTAAGTTGCATATTATTTTTAAATATTTCTTTTTCATTTACCATTGGCTAACTTTCTCTTTAATGAAAGTCACTCTGAGAAAAACCCAAATTTTGTGTTCTTGTCATCCAACTAAAAATTCTAAATCTAGTCAACACTGAAGGATATGTGTCACTATTGTAAGCCTAAAAGTTAGAAAACATCAGCCATCTTTCCAGCATACCTGTTTACACAATTTACTGTTATTGCCCTGCTACAAGGGATGAGCAGCTATCTGAAGTTCCATGGTGCCACATCTCTCTGCTCCCCCTCCCAACACGCTGGGGTAAACTACACCCATCCTACTACTAAGTGACACATTATATGCAATTTAGATACCGGCCTAGAAATTTCTATTTTCAACAGATATTTAGTAGTCCTCTGTATTAGTCCATTTTCATGCTGCTGATAAAGACATACCCAAGACTGGGAAGAAAAAGAGGTTTAATTGGCCTTACAGTTCCACATGGCTGGGGAGGCCTCAGAATCATGGCAGGAGGTGAAAGGCACTTTGAACATGGCAGCGGCAAGAGAAAATGAGAAAGATGCAAAAGTGGAAACCCCTAATAAACCTGATCTCGTGAGACTTATTCAATACCACAGGAACAATATGGGGGAAAGCCCCCCCACGATTCAAATTATCTCCCACTGGGTCCCTCTCACAACATGTGGGAATTATGGGAGGACAATTCAAGATGAGATTTGGGTGGGGACACAGAGACAAACCATATTGCCATCCACTATATTTCTAGTGGGAGAAACTTTGTTGTAGAAAAACTGCCGCCTTGTCACACAACCAAGAAAAGTTAGGCATGCAGACACTTTGAAGGGTGAGTGGGAATGGAATTTATTGGGTGAAAAGGGGAAAAAAAACTCTCAGCAAATTGAGAGGGGTTCCTGTTAACAGGTCCCCATCTCACAGATTTAATCCCAGGTTACAACAGAGGAACAGGAGAGGCCAGGCTCCTCTGCACTGCAAATGGCACAAATTTCCTGAGGCTACACCCTGTCCTCCCAGTGCACAGCCTGGTTGGAGTTTCTCTGGGAACCCCTTCCCACCTGGCTGTCTCATTCCCCCCTCTAAAGAAGTACATCTAACTGCCATTAGGATAAGGATAAGGACGAAGACCAATTTTAACTGCTTTCTGCTGACAGGGGGCGCTGATTTGGGGAAAACAGCAGTGAGAGTTCCCTCAGAGGCCTATCTAAGGTTTCCCAGCAGAAGGAGCCATCATCAGAGGCTCTGATTACATGACTCTTTGGAGTTTGACGGCCTGAGGGCAAGAACAGACAAACCGGGTTATTAAAATTCATGTATCAAAACGAAACAAGGGGAGTGGTAAGGATGGCTCAAAAATCCCAAGGCCATTTACTGGTTTGCACAGGGAGAGGGAGGCCAAAAGCCCGACTGGTAGTAAACTACCCTTTTGCCGGCATGTTGGGCTTCCGGGTTCCCTTCCCCTGAGCCCAATCCTAAGCCAACCAGTGTAAGATCTGGCAAATTAACTTTTCCCATTTTGGAGGATGCATCTCAGGGGAGTGTCTTGTAGTACAGAGACACAATTACCTATCAATGAAGAGAGGACAGAGAAGGAAAAATGAAAAAAAAGTTTTTTTTCAGAGGAGTCCCAGGGGTTCAGGATACATTTGAAAGGGGTACAGACTGAAGATGAATTGCTACTCATCTAGAAAGAGGGGCGCAGGTATCTCTGGTTCCTTTCTCTTCCTGGCAAATACTTGGGGTATGTGAGGGAGTGAAAGTGAGTTGCTCCTCTTTCTTTCCTCCATCCTTGTATCCTCTAGTCCTGGCAACCATGACAGGCTGCTACTCATGGGTGTTAAAGCGGTTTTCACCCATGTTAACAGGAGAGCCTAGGGGGTGGGAGTATCTGCTTTTACCCACATATACCCTATCTCCCCTGCTGTCAGTAGCCTTGAATTACCTCGAGCTCATTTATGCCATGGATACTAGTGTGACCTTTATCCTTGAAACAGGAAGCTTGGCTGAATCGGCAGGAATTAGCCCTGCTCACTTGCATTGTGCTATTTAACTTCCATTATCATCTGCCTCCAGATCCCTCCGATGCAGTTTTTTTTCCTAGGACTTTGACCAGAAGCTTGAAATTGAGTTTGGGACAAAAATGTACCTCCAGGAGGTTGCATGGACTCTTTATCATAAGCCAAATGCTAAGGTGAAGCTGTGGAACTGAATCCTCCTCCAACAATGGAGAGAAAAGGATGTATTGTGAAATGCTCAGAAAACTGGTGGCTATAGTTATGCTTGCTAAGATTTGGGTGCATGGTGCTTGGCTTTGGTTAATTCCCTTGGTCTTAGTCTCCCAAAAAAGAGACCTCTGGGTGATGGGCAACCTATTTAGTCCCATCACCTGGCAGGATTTGCAGGATAATTGCTCAGAACTAGAATATTGATCCAGATTTCTACATTACTCATCCCTTTTCTTCTTTCTGAGCTGCAGCCAGAGTTTGCTGGTTGGTTCACAGGAATAAGCAAGGTTAGTCTAAAATGTAGGTGAAATCTTAAAAATGACTAATGAGTTTAGAATTTAGTGACAAATGTATGATAAGTTTTGAAGCATAATTTCTCTCTCTCCAGTCCTCATTTTTGTTTAAAAAACAAATCATGACAAGTAGGACTAAGTTTTTTGCAAAATAGACTTTAGCGTTATAGTTGACATCATTATGTGCATAAAATGCAGCAAGAATAACTATTTTTACATACTTGAGATTCCACAAGGAATCTCAGATAAGACCTTTTAAAGTGGTGCCCAGCCATGGGTTTGTATCCTTAAATACCTGTGAGTTGGGTGATCCTCTCCTCTTAAGGTCCCAAGACAAACTTGGAGCTCCTGGGCCTGTTAGAAAGTGACATCCTTTACTGACCACAGGTCAGGAACCCTGTACAGGAACTGTGTAGGCAAGGGTATGAGGCCAGTTTTCCCAAGGGGCTTTTATCAGCTGTGCAAGTTGAGCTTGACTCCTTAAAAGGAAGCATACTCTTCCAGTCAAAGCCTTGGTAAAACAAGTTTCTGCAATTGTGTCCTGTTGCAAAAGAAAATGGATTCTTATTGCACTGATGCAAACAACTATATTGCCATAAGTTAAGAATACTCACAGTTTCCAAATTCTAAAAGAACCAGGCAGAGAGAAACAAACATGCTCCGAATTTTGTTCACAAGAGTATGCCTCACTCAATTATTAAAGACCATAAATAGTTCAAAATAAGTTTCCTTGACTCTGAAAAACAAAACAGTGATCAGCAATATTCCAAGCAAAGTCAGAAAGATTGCTTCAGTTTTCTGAGTTCAGTCCATTTAGTTGACTCTTGTTTTGCTTGATATTCATAAACATTTGAGCTCTTCATGAATCCTGTAAATTTTTCCATTATTCCAATGTCACAATCTCCAAAGTTATCAGAAACCTATATTTGAGAGCACCTGTCAGAATCCTATAGCTTATTATAAACCCTCTTTTGAAACGGATTAAAACAAAATAGCAATTGTTTGTAAATAACAAAGTATCCAAGGTAGTAACAGATAGAAACCCAATTGACAAAGAAGTTTGGTTTATAATAACTTAACATAACAACCTTAATTATGATCGATAGCATATACTTTAGACATCATAGTTTAGAAATCCCATACAATTTTGGAATATATATTCACCAAATATATATTCACCAAAATATAACCTAAAGAAGATTGAACACCATTTTGGCAATCCTATGTACCTAAACATGTCAAATAATCCTGTTTACCTCTCTTTTGGATACTCCAGGGACCCTCTGAAGCACCCAAAAGTCAGACATCAGGAAAGACAATTTTGAAACTGAAATCTAATTTCGAGAAGCCTGTTAAGTGTTAGAAATGTAGAACACTTAATGTTATGAAATAGAATTCCAGATTACCATGAATTACTTATTTTGCCAAAATGATGACTCAGAAATTTTAAAAAAGCAAAAACCTTTTATAACCCTTTACCAATTTTGCTAAAGACCAGATAAGTGCCTTAAGAGTACCTTGTTGTGTTTTTATTTCAATGTTCAGTTTACAGAAAAACCATATAATACCTTCTGAATTCAGTCAATATGTTCACACACAGAATTTTTGCAAGAATAATTTTTACAATCCTTCCACCACTTGTTTGAACTTTTAGCTTTATCTTATCTAATTTAAAACAATTATTTACCCCGGGCAAGAATTTACATTTCCATGCCTTTTTAATAATCTTTTACTAAATACACATTTTACTGTTCTTATACACCTCACATGTAAATCTATTTCCAGTAGTTTCAATTACATGTTATAATGGTAATGCCTAGCAATTTTTAACTTAAATGTAAAACAGGGTAAGTTGTTTTAATTATGTGCTAGGTGCAGCCAAGGTTTGACTCCTTCCAGCTTAATTAAAGGTGTGGTTCATTCCATATGTCCCCAGGCCTTACCAATTTTGAAGCAAGCAAGTCAAGTAGTTCACAAAACCCCAAAAGCAGTTTCTAACCTTAAAATACTTAGCAAAGCTAGCATCTGACCTGCATAATTTAGTCCACCTATTTATATTTTGATGACACCTGCTTTTTACCAATAATCTTTAAGGCTGTTTTTATTTCTCAAAGATTAAAGTCATGTGAACTTAGAAGTACCACAGCTTTTATCCTCCCTTTAAAAAATATTTGATCCAAGAGCTTATCTTCCTTTAGGTCAATTAATTAGAGCTCTTTTTAAAGGCATCACACACACAACACATATATAACTACACAGACGGGAAGAAGAAAACCCAGTCTCCATAAAATCTTTTGTTTACCAATCTCCTAATTGGATTATTGACCTCTGGGTGGAGCCCTTTAAGAGACAGGGCTAGGAAAACATGCAGCTTCTAAGGCCTAATAAATAGGCATAGATGGAGCAAAAACAGATTTTGAGAGAGATCTATTCGCTTTTAATTCCTGAGGTTCCATGAGGAAAACTGAGGTCTCTCCCCTCTGATGTGTGCATTGAGAGTGGCAAGGCAAAATGGAGAAAAATAATTCAGTCGATTGAAGAAAAAAACCTTTTTCCAGCAAAACATCATCAAAGAAAAGAAAAACATAAAGGCCTTTTAAATATACTTATAACTTGGATATCCACTTTTAATTAAGCTGAGCACTCTTTAAGAAAGTCTTTTTGGCCAGGCGCAGTGGCTCACGCCTATAATCCCAGCACTTTGGGAGGCCAAGGCAGGTGGATCACAAGGTCAGGAAATTGAGACCATCCTGGCTAACACAGTGAAACCCCATCTCTACTAAAAATACAAAACATTAGTCGAGCGTGGTGGCGGGCGCCTGTAGTCCCAGCTACTTGGGAGGCTGAGATAGGAGAATGGCATGAACCCAGGAGGCGGAGCTTGCATTGAGCCAAGATTGCACCACTGCACTACAGCCTGGGCGTCAGAGTGAGACTCTGTCTCAAAAAAAAAAAAAAAAGTCCTTTTAACTCCCTTATTATCTGACGTTAGTCATACCAAGTGGCCAATATTTCTGGCTTTCAAGCTTTATTTACTAAAGGCTCAGAGAAAGGAAAATCCAAGGCAGTTTATGGAGGGGAAGAGAGTCAACAGATAGCAAAGGTCACACAGATATCAAACCAGAAAGGACTCACTCCCTAAGCCAAGATTGAACCCTGGGCTGCCATTATAAAATGGCAGAGGACAAAAGAAAGGCATTGCCACATGGTTACAGGCCATACTCCGAAGGATATAAAGCAAGATGGAGACCAGCCACAAAGTTTGCTACAGAACATGCAGAAGACACACAAACCACACCAGATTGGCTACAACTCAAGACCAACTTCACAAATCCTTTTTCATAATTAAAACTTTACAGAGAATATGAACAGTGATCACCATCATTTCTGGCCCAGCAAAACATCTTCCAAAGGGGAAAAAAAAAAAACCTCCTTTAAAAGTAAACTGCTGGCCAGGTGCAGTGGCTCATTCCTGTAATCCCAGCACTTTGAGAGACCAAGGCAGGTGGATCACCTAAGGTCAGGAGTTCGAGACCAGCCTGGCCAACATGGCAAAAACCCATCTTTGTTAAAAATACAAAAAGTTAGCCTGGCATGGTGGCAGGTGCCTGTAATCCCAGCTATTTGGGAGGCTGAAGCAGGAGAATTGCTTGAACCCTGGTGGTGAGGCTGCAATTGCACTCCAGCCTGGGCAACAGGACAAGACTCTGTCTCAAAAAAAAAAAAAAAAAAAAAAAAGTCAACTGCTGACAGAGTAGAAAAAAGAAAAAGATTCCTGGGGAAGAACCTCTTATTCTTATGCAAATAGGTTCCTACACCAGGGAGAGAAATTTAATTGCTGCCCAAAAGGGTTGGACCCCTTGGCCAGGGGAGGGGAAGACTCCCTCGCCAGGCATCCCAGCCCTGGCCAGGAGGGGAGTGGGAGAGGCACCATTCACTGGTCCAACCTGTAGGCACCTGCAGCCGTTGGGGTGCAGTGGTGCGCAGTTTCCTCTACCCTCAGAAGAGATCCAAGGAAAAAAAGGCTTAGAAGTGAAAGGAAAAAAGATTTTTCGGTTTGCATAGTACTCACCCTTCCTGAAGCCCCATGTCTGGATGCCAAAAATGTTGCAGAAAAAAACTGGGTTCTTGTCACACAACCAGGGAAAGTTAGGCACACAGACACTGTGAAGGGTAAGGGGAAACAGAATGTAGTGGACCAAAGGGGAAAAAAACCTCTCAACAACACGAGAGGGATTCCTGTTAACAGACTCCTGTCTCACAGATTGAGTCCCAGGTGACCACACAGGAACGGGCAAGGCCAGGCTCCTACCGCCTGCAAATGGTGGGAAATTCCCAAGGCTCCACCCTGTCCTCCCAGAGCACAGGTCAGTCAGAGGTTCTCTGGGGATCCCTTTTTTACTCGGCTGTCTCACCTTCATCTGAAAGCCACAAAACAATGGAGTTATGCTTCAGTAGTCTTCATTGTGTTAATATTTGGTAAATACATCTAAAGATGCATTTTGTTCTGTCATGACAGCTTTTTAAATAAATAAAAACACATATCACTGATGTGTAAAATGTAATTTTAACTCTCAACTGTTTGCACAGGAACCATGTATTTGGCAGAACGCTATTGTTAATCATGGCAGTAGATCACTCCCACGGCTTTGTTTCTTCTCTGAGAATCACATCTCTTCTTCTATGGAGACATTCCCCAAATGCCGTAAGTATAAGAGTTCTCTCAGAAGGAGAACCCAGCTAGAAACAAAACATTTCTCAATCAAAGGTGGGAACACCTATGAAACCAAGAGGAAATGACCAAGAGGAAACAAGGAAAGCATCCTAGATGTCCCACTGGGCGCCATTAGTGAGAGGTTAGTAAAACACTGAGAAGGCAGTGGACTCTTCCGGGAGCAATCATGCTGCCAGATGTGGAGATTAATACTCATTCAACCATGTGGTATCTGAAGTCATGCATCAGTACATCCAAGAATTGTATACAGTACTTGGAGAATGATGTTATATACTGCATAGTATCAAAATCAAAGTGCTATTTGGTTTTACATCTATGTTTCTTGCCCAGACTCTTTGTCATACCGCAAACACAAGTTTCTGATATTCTACCAAATAATCTCTCTTAGACGCATACTCTGAACAAGGACTCCAACGCAAGTAGTTTACTTGGGAGGAGACTTGCAGAAAACACAGGTAGGGGAGTGGAGAAGTAAGACAGGGAAGGGAAAAGGCAAAGAGTATCTTATCAAAGCAGTTACTACTGTGGGTACCTAGAGCTTAATCCTGTTGGTAAGCTCTGGGAGTCAGTGTAGGAGAGTTACCTTCATGGCCCCATCTCGACCCACAAGTGAGGGAACTAGAGTATATTTATATATCAGTTGTTGCCATCTTTACATAAGGGCTGCTGGGAGAGGAGATGGGCATTAATTAAAGTATTACTTTGGCTAAGAAGGAAATCCTAAAAGCCATGTCATACAAACTCCTTATTGCCTAGCTGAGAAGGCTGAGGACCAGAGACATATGGTGACTTGCCCAGGGTCACACTGGTGCTTACTGGCACAGCAGCCTTCAAGTCAAGGTCCTTAGGGACTGCCATGGCAGTGCATTTTTCTATTCCTTCCACATCCCCTCAAGAAGTGGTGGGAACCAAGGGTCCTAGCACTTGTCTCATATTCAAATCAAATATCTACACTAGTTTAGATAAAATCCCCTTCGCATCTCTGCCTCCTTCGCCTGCACTATTCATCAGTAGTACCAGCACAACTGAAGTAGCAAAACCACCCCTTTCAGAAGATTTAAAAACCTGAACCTCATGTTCTCTGAATAGCAAGTTAAAATGAAGTGTAATAGCAAGTTAAAATAGCAGGTTCAACCTGAGCAAGTTCAGCTTAAGGCACAAGTGGAAAAGTTTCCCAGGCAAAGGATCAATAGGTCAGCTGATCGAGTTTTCTAGTTCTGGCTGAGCCATAGTCAAATTAGGAAAACAATTATACGATCCAGGGCAGCAAAATTCAATTTTACCAACAACACTGAGATTCCTCGAGGCAGCCCTTTAAAGATGACATTAGAGACAAGATTATTTCCCATGTGTATAAATATGGCTGGGAAGAATAACACACACACAGAGATATAAGCTGATGTGTGATTCATTCTATTCTGAAAACAAATTTTCTTGTTATTATATATCTATATTTTTTAGAAAGAGCATTATAAAAACAGCAAGAGAGTGCAATAGAAAAAGAAATGAAACGCCGCAAGTCTTTTTTATGATGTTTCACACACAAAAAGAAAAATAACTCAGAGAATCGTCAGATTTCTTAGAAGATGCAGTAAACATATTGTTAGCATCCCCATGACTCACTAACAAGATGTTGTCTGCAGGGAGGTGGGGCCAGAAAGCTGTCGCCAAATTCCAGTCAATGATTTATAGTATTTGTGACTACCACATGCAAAGAGTGTCAGCTGGCAATTTATTCTGGCTGATGTAATTCGACAGAGTTTTCTTCTTTTCTGACAACCAGTCCAGTAAGTGAGGTTAACACATTTCACCTCTAATAATCAGACGTAAACCTAGCAATGGAGTTTGGTTCTGTCTTAGTCATGCCTCTGTGTTGGTTGTGTTTAAACAGATCCAGCAAAACAGTTCATGGCAGCCATTCAGACATTCAGACACTGTGACAGAAAGGAGGGAGTCAAAGGGAGTAGAACAATGGTTGTCAAACTTCAAGGTACATCACAATCCTCTGGAGGACGTGTGAAAACACAGATGGCTGGCTTCGCCCCCAGAGAGGCTGACTCAGTAGGTCTGAAGTAGGCCGGAGAATTTTCATTTCTAATGAGTTCCCAGGTGATGCTGCTGCTGGTGGTCCAGGGCCACATTGAGAACCACTGGAGTGGATTCTGGTCCTGTCCCATCTGGCGGGTGACACAGACAAATGGAGGTCCACAGCTGGAGCCAATACTCTTTACTCTCTGGAAAGTTGAGTGAGTGCAGAAGTACGAGAGAGAGGAATTCATTCTGCCATAGGTACCAGGAGGGATATATATATATATATATATACACACATATATCGAATTTTGAACTAGGCACTGAGGTGGAGAAAAATTCCTCCACAGGGAGAACAGCCAGGGAAGGGGACTTCAGGCAGAGGATGGGTGAAGGCAAATGGTCTTTGGGATTGATCCTAAGATGCTGGAGTAATAGAATGGCTACTCCTTTTATAACTATCTACATGAAAGGGCCCATAAGTCTGTTTAATCAAACATTCACATTAACTACCTGAGGTGATTGCACATGTAGAAAACACAGTAAAAGAAGTTGACAGGGAGGGCTTCCTGGTATTCACTCAAACTGATTCTCCATTGTTGTCTGCACTTTGTCAATGCAAACGAGAGTTGCAAGAATATTTTTCTTCAAAGGCAGAATAAATTTCTCTTAGCTGAGAGGACTTGATTGTGCAGGGAAGCTTGGTTGTCCTCTTTTAAAATGATCAGAGTCCAGCAGTGGCTTATAGGCAGCTTCAATAGTGCCAAATAAGCAACAAACACATGTAGATTGGATCCATGTCCAAGCTGAATTACCTTAAGCAACAGTCATAACCTCCCTGAACCTTAGTTTACTCATCTATAAAATGGAATAATAATATCTCGCCCCTAACATATGTTACCTGGGACAAAATAAGAAAGGCAGTCATGAACTGTAAAATGCTAAGACAGTGATTATCAGACTGTGCTCTTGGATGGCTTTCAGCCTTTGATGTTCAAAGATTGAGAAAATCTGTTTGAGTGATAGTTGTGATTATAATTGCTGACTTTACCATAGAATACTATAAAAAAAGAACATGGAATAAATGGCTTGCTGTAAATTTGTTCATCTGAAAACAAAAATATTCATATATGTGGTTTAATTTAGTATAGAGAAACTGTTAATTTTCCCCCACTCTTCACCATCCCCTCTCCATGCAGCAGAATCCGAATTTATGGCTGTGTGTATTGCTATCCAGAAAAAAATGGTTGCATGTTCAAGTCTTCTTTGCATCTAGGTGTGACCATGACACTAAGTTCTAGCCAGAAAATGTCTCATCTGGGTCTTTTGAGAATTGTTTTTACAGGGAACTAACTTAGTCAAGAAAGATGCTCTTTTGTCATCCTTTCATTTGCCTGATGCTCACCAGGAGTGTGGATGTAATGGCTGGAGCTCCAACAGCCTTCTTGGATTATCACACAACAAAAAACATGGGAACCACAAGATAAGATGACAGGAAAGAATGAAGAGCCTTTGTCCCTTATGACAGTGTGGGGCTGCTGTTCCAACTCTCTTTTGCTTAGCTCTAGACTTCTTTTAAGTGAAAAAAACAACAAAAACAAAAAACAGCTTTTATCTGACATATTCAACCATTATTATTTTCCTATATTTGTGGCTGAACTTTATCTTACTCAATACACATGACTTAAATTACCTGTTGCTAATGGTTGCAGGACTTCATTATCGCTGCGCTGTCGCATCACTACATGTGTGACAGTTGGTCTCCTCTAATGCTATTGGCATCTCAATTCACATTCTCCAGATGCATTAAAAAACATTCGTGATCCAAGAACTGTTCCATCTAGGTGCTGAGGGTCAGGTTTAACTTGACTCCCTTCCTAGTATTTTACCTGCTAGTAGACTTTGATGGTAGATATTAATAATATATCCTGATACCGAATTCAAGGCCTTTTTTTTTGAGATGGAGTTTAAATCTTGTTGCCCAGGCTGGAGTGGAATGGTGCGATCTCGGCTTACTGCAACCTCCACCTCCAAGCTTCAAGTGATTCTCCTGCCTCAGCCTCCCGAGTAGCTGGGATTACAGGCATACACCACCATGTCAGGCTAATTTTGTATTTTTAGTAGAGAAGGGTTTCCTCCATGTTGGTCAGGCTAGTCTCAAACTCCCGACCTCAGATGACCCGCCCGCCTTGGCCTCCCAAAGTGCTGTAATCACAGGTGTGAGCCACCACACCCAGCCGACCTTTTTATTTTTTATTTTTTGAGATGGACTCTGTCTCTGTTGCCCAGGCTGGAATGCAGTGGCGTGATGTCAGCTCACTGCAACCTCTGCCTCTTGGGTTCAAGCGATCTTCCTGCCTCAGCCTCTCAAGTAGCTGGGACTACAGCCGCCTACCACCACACCTGGCTAGTTTTTGTGTTTTTAGTAGAGATGGTGTTTTCACCATGTTGGCCAGGCTGGTCTCAAACTCCTGATCTCAACTGATCTGTCTGTCTTGGCCTCCCAAAGTGCTGGGATTACAAGCATGAACCATCATGCCTGACCTCAAGACCTTTTTCTTTCCTTCCTTCTTGTGTCCTAAAGATTTATTGAGAGACCCCGTGTCCTGATGTTTCCACCTTCTTCCCTTCACATGCTGTTTGAAGAGAAGATGCTGATGTATTCCTAATTATGTTAATACTGCTCAGTGTGATCATTTTCCCTAGGGGGTTGTCATGGTAGTAGGTGGTCTATACATACTCAGTGTAACATTGGGGTGGTGGTATTTTAGGCACCTGATAGTGGTTGTGGGATATATTCTTTCGGACAGTGTAATTTTCCTGGTACCCATGAAATCTCATCTCATAGATGGTCCCCTGAAGGTAAGGCTGGCCGTATTTGTCCAAGAATGTTTCATTCAACAGCCAATCTCAGTGGCTCTAATGGCCCAATTTTTCCAGACTCCAATTAGCACTAGATGAAAAGTACTTCATATGTGGAGATCATGTTTCTGATATCCTTTGTTTCTCCCTAGCTCCTGATGCACACAGTAGGGACTTGGTAAATGCTCTCGTTAGTGAATATCAGAGATCAATACAGGTGCATCTATCAGGCAGTGATTGTTTGGGACTACAGCTGTTACAGCAGATGAGTGCCTTAGCCCTAATAGAAAATCCTCCTGCAGTGGATGGACACTACTTTTCAAGGAGATCAGCCCCTATCTCAATGGAAAATGGTTTCTTTAGAAAATTGTGCTCAAAATGGTATATTTTATCTGGCTTTTTGAGAAATATGCACTTTAAAGGAACAAAACAGAATATTACTTCATGGCTCAGGCAATATATCTCTGTCTCTATTGTTTGGTTAAGTCTTATTAGGATCAGTCGTGCCATGAATTAGTCCATTTCCCATTTCTCCCTGCCATTATACTTCCAAGTATTTCAGAAATAAAGCCAATTTTTTTTTTCATTTTACTTTTTTATGGGAAAGTGAAAGTATTAAGTATGACAAGGCCTGTCATCAACTAATGAGAAATGGCTCTTGGGGCACTTATGACTATTATTAAGATGCTTTCCCTTCTGAGTATGAGCAAGAAACTGAGATGCATGGACTGTAAACCGAAACAATGAAGGACTATAGAGAACACAGTAGCCACAAAAATTGGGTTTATAAATTTAGGCTTGGGTTGCTAACATTTTCAAAGGCATCTTGAAAAATTTCCTTTAAAGAAAAACAGAGAAAAGGAAAGAGACATGAGGGAAGTGAGATTCAGTATATCATGAGGTGTATTACTTTTCAGTAGGCTTCTTGCATTAGTGACACAATCTTTCCACAAAGAAAAAATTTCCTCTCATTGTTTCTTTATCAAGGAATCTGTAGAAAAGTCATTTCCAGATTAGTTGCCAAGGACAAGATGAAAATCATTAGCATGATATGCACGCATAAGTAATGCATTGCTGCAGACTGAGACTGGGTATCACACTGCAGACATGGGGTGATGTATTAGAAAGCCACTATAAAGTATTGAACACTTAAAAGCACCATTTTCGTTTTTCTTTTTTTGACAACATAATGAAAAGTTTCGAAGCACTGTTATCATTCAGATTATAGTACCGGTTTATTTTTATAATTTCTTTTCCCAGCAGATCTTTAGGTATATGCCGAAAGTTATGGGGATTAGAATGCGTATGAGCATAAAAACTCAAAATCAAAACTGTCACAACTAATGCTTGGAATCTTGAAAGTTAGAGCAGATCCTGAGTTACGAATTGCAATTTTGTGTGGAAACAATCTATCAGCAACTGAATGCTGAGTAGCAACTGCTCTCCAGAAAATAGCTTGCCTCCTTTGGTATAGCTATACTTACAGGATGAAAGGTCATCCAGAATTGTGGAGGCATGGAAGCAGGGATATATGGTTAGGCTTTATTGCAGATGCTGACATCATATCTGGTCCTGTCATTTTTACGTACATTTCCATTTAGAAGGAATTCAACATTTATCTAGGCCAGTGCTTCTCAAACTTTGATATGGTTATGAATCATTTGGAGATCTTGTTAAAATGTAGATTCTGACTCAGCAGGTCTGGAGTGGGTGCTGAGATTCTGCAGATCTAACAAGCTCCCAGGTAAGACCTCTCCTGCTGGTCTGTAGAAGACATTTTGAACAGTAGCAAGGTATCAGATCAGTTTTGGTATTTTTGCCTATAGTTTTCAGATATCCTAGTTTTTGTGATTAATTATGTCGCAGGTAAATTGTTAGCAATACTAGTTAAATAACCAAGATTTTCTGCCAGTCTATTTCTATGATAGCTGTATCTATGGTACACTTCTATGTGTATTTCTATGCCTGTTTTATCTATATCTTTCAATTGAAATAATTCAAGGTTATCCCCTTAGTAATGTTACTATCCTTGACATCTAGCTTCTGATATGCTATTCTTAGTGAAAGAAAAAAAAAAAAAAGGTAGATTCCTGCCAGAGAACTACACATAGGTCTGGTTATGCCACTTGGAATGTATTACACATGTGAATGTCATCTTCCATAAGTGTATAAAATATTGAGAATTGCTAATCTAGTTCAGTATTTCAACTGAAGCTTTTATTTCCGTGCCCATTGCTTAATCTTGACTTGACAGTCCCAGTGATGGGCAACTCCACATTCTAAGTCACCATATTACATCTTCGAAGAGCTCTAAGGATTAGAAATCCTTCTTTATATTGAACAATCATTTTATTGTCTTGTAGCCTCTATCTATTAGTTGTAATCCTATTATTTAAAAAGGAAAGGAGAAAATCTACATTTCTTTATGAGAGGTTATCAATTATCAGCCATCAAACCTGCCCTAGGTTTCTTGTCTCCAAGTTGGAGACACTTCAGGTACTTCAACTCCATTACAAATGCATGATGTGAATACTCAGAGTGGGCATATGGGATAAAATATGGCTTTTGTTTCTGGTCCATATCCCCCATTTCCAGATGTTCCTGTGTCTCCTCTCAAACATACTTTCAGGAAAGGCTGTGAAAAGGTTTTCTGCCAGCTCAGTTTCTCAGCCATCTATTTCCCCTCCCTGAGTAGCACATTAATCCTATGTGTCTGTGTGTGTATTTCTTTTGAACATAAATGCATATTAGTGCATAAAGCGTTTCTTAGGGGGTGACATTTACAGTGCATTTAATTGATTAAATGTACTTTAATTCATTTAAACAGTCCTTATAAAAGACATGTGGACTATTTTCAATATTTTACTCTTAGAAACATTCTACATGAATACTTGGAATTGCTTAGTCAATTGCTATATTCATTTTTAATTTCGACAGATATTGACAAATTGCCTTATGTAGAGTTCTAACCAACTTAACTCCTAACAACACTGAATGAGAGTGTCTGTTTTCCACAAGCTTGCTACCACAGTTTGTTATAAAGGTTTTAGTTTTTGTCAAACTGGAGGATAAAAAAATGTTGATATTGTAGTGGCCAAAAGAAACCTTCCCCTTCACTCTCTGAATGTTCACTGAAAATCAGCTGACAAAATGAAGATTAA
Organism: Rhinopithecus roxellana; assembly: GCF_007565055.1. Lineage (NCBI taxonomy): Eukaryota > Metazoa > Chordata > Mammalia > Primates > Cercopithecidae > Rhinopithecus > Rhinopithecus roxellana. The sequence continues at coordinate 32,269,563 of NC_044555.1, read as the reverse complement.
TAGGACAAAAGACTTACAAAATGTATTAACATGCACATATATACGTGAGAAACATATAAAATATGAAAGCTCAAAGAAAGGGCCAGATGGTAGACTCTATTATACCATCTTGAGTTTACAGAAGAATAGGGGCTTGGAGCATAGGGAGACAAGTTAAGGGAGGGAGAGAGAAAGAAAGGCAAGGAGTAAAGGCAGCCTTGTTATGTAGATGAAGACTCACAGGTAGCAGCTCTCAGAAAAAATAAGTGGCAGCCTGTGGTCGAGCTAATCATTACCAGATCTGGATAAAGGGGAGGACCTCTGAAAAAGTCTGGCTGTTTATTTCACTAATTAGATTTTTCTCTACAGATGCAAATCTACTCCACAAAAGACAGCTTTTCAGGGCTATTCCTGTCTGCAGGCCCTCTGAATAGCCATCCCAAAATATGTCAAAAAAGTATATTTTGGGGTAAAATATTTTTGGTTTTTTCAGTCCCCCATTTAAAACTTTATTTTTAGAAAGTTTCACATATTAAAGCCCAAGTGAGTAGTTTTAGAGAGATTCAGATAAGAAATGTGAGATTGGCAATCTGGGAAGGACAACACAGATTGGAACAAGCAGCCCATATCTTCTCGAATCAGTCTTAGTCCTGCGAATAGGTCAGTTCTGTTAAATAGCTGTGTCTCATTTCAGAAGGTGATATTGCAGATGAACTCTCACAGGGAGGCCTCTATTTATAATGCAGACAAACAGATCTTCAATAAGAGGTATTTCTGGGGAAACAGAAGAAAAACAAAGATTGATGTCTAGAGTAGTCTATAAACTAGTTTTTTCTAGAGTTTCTGAAAGATCCTGAGTTGAAGTGGGCAAGTAGTAGCAATATGACAGATTTTCCTGGATAGTACTTCAAATCAAGTGTTTCCGTGAACTTTGGAGTAGTTGATGCATCAGTGGGAATTAAATCTGTTTATGTGTAAGTCGCTGTGGTGATCTCTCCCTAAGTTTATATAAACTTGTCTAACTTCAGTTTATAGGATTTAAAGAAAAGAACAATTTTAATTTCTAGTGATTTTAAGTCAGAAAAGTGGGAGAAAATTGGGAAACATTAGTCTGGAGATTCATAGCCAGATACTAGAGGGAAATAAAATTTAGGATTTAGTCCAGATTACAGATAAATAATAATGATGGTGGAGAACATATACTAAGGCATATCAGAATTATAGGAATCTCATATAATTTTGGAACACATTATATTAATAACACATTTATACAAATATATCTCAAGGAAAGTTAAGCATAATTTCTTATTTGACAGTGCTTCCTGTATAATTTACCATATCAAATAAGCCTGTTTATTATTCAAAAAGTAAACCAAAGTATCTTATTGTTTCTTATTAATGCTATATGAAAATCTTATTCAAAAAGAAAAACCAAATTCTAGTTGTGTATTAGTGTATTTTTGATATTACGGCTCAATATAAAAACACTTAAAATACAATTTTAGTCAGTTTAACCACACAAGATTTTGAAAATTTTCCTCAATTTTTGATATTCATTTAGTTTTAGCTATATCTTTTTTCTTCATTTTGAAGCAACCTTTAAACGACCTCTAAAATAGATAGAATTATTTTTTTCTCAACAAGCAGAAATCCTCATGCCTTTATAACTTTTCTTACCAAAAGCATAACTTGCTTTTCTTGTACATTTTACATTAAGAGTTATTTCTCTCATTTTAATAGCTTTAATCACATATATCAATTTAGATTTTAGCCATATAAAAATAATATGTCAAAGGATATAAGCCTAAACTTATATTTATCATCAATGTTTCTGTATGTTACTTAGAAATGATTATCTATTGCTTAGTTACATATTAAGTAATTACTAATGATTATCTATTACTTAGTTACATATTAAGTAATTACATGTTAATAACATTGACTTGAAGATCTTAAATCAGTTACTGAACAAAATTTTGAAATGATGACAGTTACCCTTCCTAGTGTCTCCCCAAGTTGTGCTGGGTCCTGAATACCCATGTGGTGTTATGCCCAGACCGTTTATTCCTCGAAGAAGACCACCAGAGTCCAGAGTCAAAGCCAAGCGGCAAGGATCTTTAATGCAAGTTTGAACTTGGTCCCTCCGTTCTACAACATACGAGAGGGCCCGGAACAATGCGTGCGCTTGCTTTTTATAGCTCGAGGTAAACAAGACTTGTCAGGTTACAGAGGAACAAGGCATTTCTCTAGGCTACAGCATTACAATTGGTTTACATTTTAAATTATACTTTTAGCAGCTTTCTTATTGGTTCCTGCGCTTTTACAAACGGTTGTAACCTTATCGGAGATTCTCCAGGTGTTGTTTTTCTTTGAGATATATGGAGGAATGTGTTCGTGTCGGGCCCAGGAAGTGGAGGCATTGCTCAAGGCTGTGATGTGTTTGTGTTGGGCCCAGGAAGTGGAGGCATATGGGGGGATGTGATGTGCTCAAGGCTGTGATGTGTTGAGGAATGTGTTCTTTCAGTGGCACCTAGGATAGCTATGAAGGGCAGGGCTTATCTGGATCTTGAATTTGCACACCAGGTGTAATGCTCAGGAGAGGGAACAGAGATGTGAAGAGGATGTATTCAAGATCTGACCCCTCCCAGCATGTCCAGGAGGCACATCTGGGCCAGGGAGGATGGGACTATATTGAGCTTAGCTCTGCCCTGTAGCTGGTGGTCCAGGCACTGAGGACATGCATACGTCCTCAGGCCTTGCCATGGCCGTCTGTCTAGACCTCAGAATCTAGAGGCTTAAAACCAAAGATATAAGCTCACAGTAAGATGTGTACCAGGCTTTGTGGGAGCACAGCAGCTGGCCCTTATAGCTTTAGCTTATAGACACATTAAGTAAGTATCAAAAATATTACAGAACGAGCAGTTTTATAACATTAAAAAATGTGGTAGAGACAACATAAGCCTGTCTGACAGTAGACACAGGTAAAAATGTCTGAATTATATTTGATACTGACAATTATGAAGAAATTCTTATTTTGTCAACAATTTTAAAACTAGCTTTATTTATCAAAAATTATCTCAGATTACATAGAAATATCACATACACATAACACACAGACATACAGACACAGCCAGAAGCAGATCTTGTAGTGTTCATTAAGATTCTTTATTTGCCAGCTTCTTTCTCCCATTCAGATAATCAATCTTCCAATTACTTGTTTCTTGCCCTAAGCAATTGCTAACTTGGAAACTCTAAATTTGCACTTCTAAAGGGATGGTTTTTGGGTAAAACAAGGTAGGAAATTTTATATGAAAGACGTCAAACTTAGACCTAAACATTATTATTTGCCAAGACAAAGAAGGGTATAGTTAAAGGCCCAGTTAAGGCAAGATAGCTAGGAAAAGTACCTTAAACAAAGATAAGGTTTATTATGTAAAGTTTAAGTCAATGCCTTTCTCAGAGTAAAAGCCTCTAGTGGTTGAGCAACAGAGAGGGCGATTCTCTTGCACATAAAAATTTTTGTATATATGTAAATTTATTTGACAAACAGTTTAAAAATAGCCACCCAGATGTCAGAAGGTTGTGCTTTCAAGATCAATTTAGTTGGATAGGTGGATTTTTAATTTAGTTTCTGTATCTTAATGATATTACTGAATTCAGGGCAAGGCCTATTAATAAATAAAGCTGAAACCACTCACAACTTTAGGTCTCTATGAGGAAGACAGGTGACACACAAAAGGTTTGGTGGCACTTTGGCTGTGTTCCTCAAGGAGTCTCAGAACCTCCAGAAGTCTCTTTTAGATTCCTTTATGTGATAACCAGAACTCTTATATGTCCTTTCAGTAACTTTTCATCCATTGACTGAAGAAATAGAGACTTGAAGGGGGAACATATCAATGACTAAATGAAAGTGTACAAAAGATCAAAGTTGGCAAAAGAAGGAGCCAAGGCAAACAAATGAATGCAGTCCTGGATAAGCCAGTCTGGAAAGCTTCCTAAAAAGGCCAATGAAATTTTATGTTTTTTGTTTGTTTTGAGCAACAATTATGCCAACAAGAAAGGAAGCAAACAGAGCGACTGAACACGCAATTAAAAAGAGGTTTCAGGCCAGGTGAAGTAGCTCATGCCTATAATCCCACCAGTCTGGGAGGCCAAGGTGGGCGGATCATTTGAGGTCAGGAGTTCGAGACCAGCCTGGCCAACATGGTGAAACCCCATCTGTATTATAAATACAAAAATTAGCCGGGTGTGGTGGTGCACACATGTAATCCCAGCCATTCGGAAGGGTGAGGCACGAGAATCACTTGAACCCCAGAGGTGAAGGTTGCAGTGAGCCAAGATTGTGCCACTGCACTTGAGCCTGGGCAATAGAACCAGACCCTGTCTAAGAAGAATACAAAAATAAAAATAAATAAAAGAGGTTTCAGTCACTTTAAAAAAATTTCCATGGGAGAAGTAGTATCCAAAAGAGTACAGAGAAGTATATACGTATGTGTGTGTGAGAATATATAGTCTGAATATCAGCTTTTCATTAGGCCAATTTGTGAACATAGAGCTCTTAAAAAATATTTTCAAATCTCTCATGATCAGATTTTAGTTGGGACAAACAGCCAATATTCCTGGCTTTTGAACATGTTTTTTCTTCTTTCTTTTAAACCAATGATATTTACCAAGTGACTCAAAACCAAAATCAATTAGCCTTTTATGACTTAACCAACGACACATGAGACATCTCCAAAGAAGTGCAAAGAGCGGTTTTTTTTTTTTTTAAACAAATACAGAGCCCCTGCAAAGACACCTAGAAGAAAAAAGAGACTTATAGACAACCAGAAAAACAAAAGCTATCCGTAGAAAGGGAAAGGATCAGTAACAACTGGGTACTGCCAAAAGCTAAGAGTCACACAAATATAAATTCAAAACAAATCATTCAAATTAATTCTTATAAATGTTTTTTTTTTTTTTTTCTCTCCCAGCTTAAGAGATTTACATCTCCAAGAGACTGATTCCCTGACAGACAATTGAAACCCAGGCCACAGCAGTGAAAGATTGGAATCCTAGCCACTAGATTACAGGCTGGAGTGCTTTTTATGTAACTCCACCAGGGAATTCAAAGCAGGCAGTTGGAGCATACAGTGGATTTTAAACTTCATTTTAAATGTAATTTCTGCCTTTTTGTGATATTGCCAAGGGATTTTCTAAAGGCTGTATTCCTTTTGTATCTTTTCACAGCTACCTATAAGATAGCTGTTTAAAACAATAGCACTCAAAAAAAAATTTTTAAATATAGCTAATTTATTTATTCCATAAGTGACTTAAGTCAATGAGTGTTCTTAATGGAAAGTCCCAGAGGTAATTTCTCAGGTTTAGAATACCATGGATGTAAGTGGTATTTTTAAAGTGGCATAGAAGATGCAACCCCCCATGATCCCAAAGAAAAATTTACTGCCAGGTATAAGTTAAGACAGCAAAAGAATTTTGTTGTTATAGATGGTTAAGGATGGTGTCTTCAGTATTTCACAAGTTCGTAGGGGGCTGCTAGTCATGAACCCATTAATCCATGACATCAGGTAGGCCTTCCTGGGATTGGACTTTGCCAGGACTAATCAGGCATCAAAGGTTGAGACAACAAAAGCCCCTTTTGGATTGGACTTCCTATTATGACAGACTTTCCTGAGAGCTTACCACTTTCAGAACAAAGAGTGTGCTCCTTAATATCTTACGTGTCTTGGGGTTCTTAGTCATTTCAGACTGGCAACTAGATGTTACCCAAAAATCACACCCTCTGATGGAAGGGACCAAGAGAATGTTCCCTCTTGGTCACACGTCAAGCTTTCAACCACATAAAAGAAGATGAAAGGGCCTCTATGACGAATGACACAGAAAGACAGTGACAAAGGGAAAAATAAAGACTACTTCTGAGAGGAAAAGGATCAGACAATATAAATGTTCATACCAAAAAATACACCTCAGTTGCTACAACTAAGACTAGTCTGTATAAACGTTTTTCTCACTTTAATCTTAATTTTAGAAAAGGAGAAATATACAGTTTTTTTTTTATGGTATTGTAATATATTTATTTTTTTCCCTTTTTTTTATTATACTTTAAGTTCTAGGGTACATGTGCATAACGTGCAGGTTTGTTACATATGTATACTTGTGCCATGTTGGTTTGCTGCACCCATCAACTCGTCAGCACTCATCAATTCATCATTTATATCAGGTATAACTCCCCAATGCAATCCCTCCCCCCTCCCCCCTCCCCATGATAGGCCCCGGTGTGTGATGTTCCCCTTCCCGAGTCCAAGTGATCTCATTGTTCAGTTCCCACCTATGAGTGAGAACATGCGGTGTTTGGTTTTCTGTTCTTGTGATAGTTTGCTAAGAATGATGGTTTCCAGCTGCATCCATGTCCCTACAAAGGACGCAAACTCATCCTTTTTTATGGCTACATAGTGTTCCATGGTGATATACAGTTATTTTTACCATTAGCTTGACCAGATTCTACAGATAGACTTTCAGGAATCTGACTGGTAAGAAATTCTTACCCTTCTGCTGGCGTGTCAGATACTGGCTTCCCTGGACTGTGGCTTCCAGAAGAACAGAGCAGTTTCAGTTGCCCTGCTCATAGTGCCAAAACTGTAGGGGCCAAGTGAAATCTGTCCTTTTGTCCTCTGAACATTCAATGAAAGTCAACTGACAAAAGGCAAAAGAAGAAGAAAAGGCATACAAAATTTATTAACATGCACATGTGCATAAGGGTCATACAACGTATAAAAATTCAAAGAAAGGGCCAGATGGGGCCAGGCATGGTGGCTCACACCTGTAATCCCAGCACTTTGGGAGGCCGAGGCAGGCAGATCACGAGGTCAGGAGATCGAGATCATCCTGGCTAACACAGTGAAACCCTGTCTCTACTAAAAACACAAAAAATTAGTCGAGCATGGTGATGGGCACCTGTAGGCCCAGCTAAGGTTAAGGCAGGACAATGGCGTGAACCTGGGAGGCGGAGCTTGCAGTGAGCCAAAAAACAAAACAAAACAAAAAAACAAAAAAACGAAAGGACCAGATGGTTGATGATTTGTTTTATTTTTTAAATTATACCTTACGTTCTGGAGTACATGTGCTTGTAACTTGCAGTTTTGTTAGGTATTTCTCCTAATGCTATCCCTCCCACAGTCCCCCACCCCCCAACAGACCCAGGTGTGTGTTGTTCCCCTCCCTGTGTCCATGTGTTCTCATTGTTCAGCTCCCACTTATGAGTGAGAACATGCAGTGTTTGGTTTTCTGTCCTTGTGATAGTTTGCTGAAAATAATGGTTCCCAGCTTCATCCATGTCCCTGCAAAGGACATGAACTCATCCTTTTTTACAGCTGCATAGTATTCCATGGTGTATATGTGCCACATTTTCTTTATCCAGTCTATTATTGATGGACATTTGGGTTGGTTCCAAGTCTTTGCTATTATGAATGGTGCCACAGTAAACATACGTGTGTATGTGTCTTTATAGTAGCATGATTTACAATCCTTTGGGTATATACCCAGTAATGGGATGGCTGGGTAAATGGTGTTTCTAGTTCTAGCTCCTTGAGGAATCACGACACTCTCTTCCATAATGGTTGAACTAATTTACTCCCACCAACAGTGTAAGAGTGTTCCTATTTCTCCACATCCTCTCCAGCATTTGTGGTTTCCTGACTTTTTAATGATTGCCATTCTAACTGGCATGAGATGGTATCTCATTGTGGTTTTGATTTGCATTTCTCTAATGACCAGTGATGATAAGCATTTTTTCATATGTCTGTTGGCTGCATAAATGTATTCCTTTGAAAAGTGTCTATTCATATCCTTTGCCCACTTTTTGATGGTGTTTTTATCTTGTAAATTTGTTTAAGTTATTTGTAGATTCTGGATATTAGCCCTTAGTCAGATGGGTAGATTGCAAATATTTTCTCCCATTCTGTATGTTGCCTGTACATTCTGATGGTAGTTTCTTTTGCTGTGCAGAAGCTCTTTAGTTTAATCAGATCCCATTTGTCTATTTTGGCTTTTGTTGCCATTGCTTTTGGTGTTTTAGCCATGAAGTCTTTGCCCATGCCTTGTCCTGAATGGTATTGCCGAGGTTTTCTTCTAGGGTTATTATGGTTTTAGGTGTTACATTTAAGTCTTTAATGCATCTTAAGTTAATTTTTCTATAAGCTGTGAGGAAGGGATCCAGTTTCAGCTTTCTACATATGGCTAGCCAGTTTTCCCAGCACCATTTATTAAATAGGGAATCCTTTACCCATTGCTTGCTTTTGTCAGATTGGTCAAAGGTCAGATGGTTGTGGATGTGTGGTGTTATTTCTGCAGGCTCTGTTCTGTTCCATTGGTCTGTATATCTGTTTTGTTACCAGTACCATGCTGTTTTGGTTACTATAGCCTTGTAGTATAGTTTGAAGTCAGGTAGTGTGATGCCTCCAGCTTTGTTCTTTTTGCTTATGATTGTCTTGGCTATGAGGGCTCTTTTTTGGTTCCATATGAAATTTAAAGTAGTTTTTTCCAATTCTGTAAGAAAGTCAATGATAGCTTGATGGGGATAGCATTGAATCTATAAATTACTTTGGGCAGTATGGCCATTTTCACAATATTGATTCTTTCTGTCCCTGAGCATGGAATGTTCTTCCATTTGTTTGTGTCCTCTTTTATTTCATTGAGCACTGGTTTCTAGTTCTCCTTGAAGAGGTCCTTCACATCCCTTGTAAGTTGGATTACTAGGTATTTTATTCTCTTTGTAGCAATTGTGAATGGGAGTTCACTCATGATTTGGCTCTGTTTGTCTATTATTGGTGTATAGGAATGCTTGTGATTTTTGTACATTACTTTTGCATCCTGAAACTTTGCTGAAGTTGCTTATCAGCTTAAGGAGATTTTGGGCTGAGATGATGGGGTTTTCTAAATATACAATCATGTCACCTGCAAACAGAAACAGTTTGACTTCCTCTTTTCCAAATTGAATACCCTTTATTTCTTTCTCTTGCCTGATTTCCCTGACCAGAACTTCCAGTACTGTGTTGAATAGGAGTGGTGAGAGAGGGCATCCTTGTCTTGTGCTGGTTTTCGGTGAGAATGCTTCCAGTTTTTGCCCATTCAATATGATATTGGCTGTGGGTTTGTCATAAATAGCTTTTATTATTTTGAGATAAATTCCATCAATACCTAGTTTATTGAGAGTTTTCAGCATGAAGGGCTGTTGAATTTTGTTGAAGGCCTTTTCTTTTTTTGTTTTTTTTTTATGATACTTTATGTTCTAGGTAGGGTACATGTGCACAATGTACAGGTTTGTTACATATGTATACATGTGCCATGTTGGTGTGTTGTACCCATTAACTTGTCATTTACGTTAGGTATATCTCCTAATGCTATCCCTCCCTCCTTCCCCCACCCCACAACAGGCTCTGCTGTGTGATGATCCCCTTCCTGTGTCCAAGTGTTCTCATTGTTCAGTTCCCACATATGAGTGAGAACATGTGGTGTTTGGTTTTCTGTTGTTGCAACAGTTTGCTGAGAATGATGGTTTCCAGCTGCATCCATGTCCCTACAAAGGACATGAATTCATCCTTTTTTATGGCTGCACAGTATTCCATGGTGTATATGTGCCACATTTTCTTAATCCAGTCTGTCATTGATGGACATTTGGGTTGGTTCTAAGTCTTTACTATTGTGAATGGTGCCTCAATAAACATATGTGTGCATGTGTCTTTATAGCAGCATGATTTATAATCCTTTGGGTGTATACCCAGTAATGTGATGGCTGAGTCAAATGGTATTTCTAGTTCTAGATCCTTGAGGAATCACCACACTGTCTTCCACAATGGTTGAACTAGTTTACAGTCCCACCAACAGTGTAAAAGTGTTCCTATTTCTCCACATCCTCTCCAGCACCTGTTGTTTCCTGACTTTTTAATGATTGCCATTCTAACTGGTGTGAGATGATATCTCATTGTGGTTTTGATTTGCATTTCTCTGATGGCCAGTGATGATGAGCATTTTTTCATGTGTCCATTGGCTGCATAAATGTCTTCTTTTAAGAATTGGCTGTTCATATCCTTTGCCCACTTTTTGATGGGGTCGTTTGTTTTTTTCTTGTAAATTTGTTTGAGTTCTTTGTAGGTTCTGGATATCAGCCCTTTGTCAGATGAGTAGATTGAAAAAATTTTCTCCCATTCTGTAGGTTGCCTGTTCACTCTGATGGTAGTTTCTTTTGCTGCATAGAAGCTCTTTAGTTTAATTAGACCCCATTTGTTAATTTTGGCTTTCATTGCCATTGCTTTTGGTATTTCAGACATGAAGTCCTTGCCCATGCCTATGTCCTGAATGGTATTGCCTAGGTTTTCTCCTAGGGTTTTTATGACTTTAGGTCCAACATTTAAGTCTCTAATCCATCTTGAATTAATTTTTGTATAAGGGGTAAGGAAGGGATCCAGTTTCAGCTTTCTACTTATGCCTAGGCAGTTTTCCCAGTACCATTTATTAAATAGGGAATCCTTTCCCTATTTCTTGTTTTTGTCAGGTTTGTCAAAGATCAGATGGTTGTAAATGTGTGGTATTATTTCTGAGGGCTCTATTATGTTCCATTGGTCTGTATCTCTGTTTTGGTACCAGTACCATGCTGTTTTGGTTACTGTTGCCATGTAGTATAGTTTGAAGCCAGGTAGTATGATGCCTCCAGCTTTGTTCTTTTGGCTTAGGATTGTCTTGGAAATGAGGGCTCTTTTTTGGTTCCATATGAACATTAAAGTAGTTTTTTCCAATTCTGTGAAGAAAGTCATTGGTGGCTTAATGGGGAGGGCATTGAATCTATAAAGTACCTTAGTCAGTATGGCTATTTTCATAATACTGATTCTTCCTGTCCATGAGTATGGAATGTTCTTCCATTTGTTTGTGTCCTTTTTTATTTCATTGAACAGTGGTTTGTGGTTCTCCTTGAAGAGGTCCTTCACATCCCTTGTAAGTTGGATTCCTAGGTATTTTATTCTCTTTGAAGCAATTGTGAATGGGAGTTCATTCATGATTTGGCTTTCTGTTTGTCTGTTATTGGTGTATAAGAATGCTTGTGATTTTTGCACATTGATTGTGTATCCTGAGACTTTGCTGAAGTTGCTTATCAGCTTAAGGAGATTTTGGGCTGAGACAATGGGGTTTTCTAAATATACAATCATGTCATCTGCAAACAGGGACAATTTGACTTCTTCTTTTCCTTAATTGAATAACATTTCTTTCTTTCTCTTGCCTGATTGCCCTAGCCAGAAATTCTAACACTATGTTGAATAGGAGTGGTGAGAGAGGGCATCCCTGTCTTGCACCAGTTTTCAAGGGGAATGCTTCCAGGTTTTGCCCATTCACTATGATATTGGCTGTGGGTTTGTCATAAATAGCTCTTATTATTTTGAGGTACATCCCATGAATACCTAATTTATTGAGAATTTTTAGCATGAAGGGCTGTTGAATTTTGTCAACGGCCTTTTCTGCATCCATTGAGATAATCATATGGTTTTTGTTTTTGGTTCTGTTTATATGCTGGATTCTGTTTATTGATTTGCATATATTGAACCAGCCTTGCATCCCAGGGATGAAGCCTACTTGATCATGGTGGATAAGCTTTTTGATGTGCTGCTCAATCTGGTTTGCCAGTATTTTATTGAGGATTTTTGCATTGATGTTCGTCAGGGATATTGGTCTAAAATTCTCTCTTTTTTTCTTGTGTCTCTGCCAGGCTTTGGCATCAGGATGATGTTGGCCTCATAAAATGAGTTAGGTAGGATTCCCTCTTTTTCTATTGATTGGAATAGTTTCAGAAGGAATGGTACCAGCTCCTCCTTGTACCTCTGGTAGAATTCAGCTGTGAATCCATCTGGTCCTGGACTTTTTTTGGTTGGTAGACTATTATTTATGGCCTCAATTTCAGAGCCTGTTATTGGTCTATTCAGGGATTCAATTTCTTCCTGGTTTAGTCTTGGGAGAGTGTATGTGTCCAGGAATTTATCCATTACTTCTAGGTTTTCTAGTTTATTTGTGTAAAGGTGTTTTTAGTATTCTCTGATGGTAGTTTGTATTTCTGTGGGGTCGGTGGTGATATCCCCTTTATCATTTTCTATTGCATCTATTTGATTCTTCTCTCTTTTCTTCTTTATTAGTCTTACTAGTGGTCTGTCAATTTTGTTGATCTTTACAAAAAACCAGCTCCTGGATTCATTGATATTTTGAAGGGTTTTTTGTTTCTCTATCTCCTTCAGTTCTCCTCTGATTTTAGTTATTTGTTGCTTTCTGCCAGCTTTTGAATGTGTTTGCTCTTGCTTCTCTAGTTCTTTTAATTGTGATGTTAGGGTGTTAATTTTAGATCTTTCCTGCTTTCTCTTGTGGACATTTAGTGCTATAAATTTCCCTCTACACACTGCTTTAAATGTGTTCCAGAGATTCTGGTATGTTGTATCTTTGTTCTCATTGGTTTCAAAGAACATCTTTATTTCTGCCTTCATTTTGTTATGTATCCAGTAGTCATTCAGGAGCAGGTTGTTCAGTTTCCATGTAGCTGAGCGATTTTGATTTGAGATTCTTAATCCTGAATTTTAGTTTGATTAAACTGTGGTCTGAGAGACAGTTTGCTATAATTTATGTTCTTTTACATTTGCTGAGGAGTGCTTTACTTCCAACTATGTGGTCAATTTTGGAATAAGTGTGATGTGGTGCTGAGAAGAATGTATATTCTGTTGATTTGGGGTGGAGAGTTCTATAGATGTCTATTAGGTCTGCTTGGTGCAGAGTTGAGTTCAATTCCTGGATATCCTTGTTAACTTTCTGTCTTGTTGATCTGTCTAATGTTGACAGTGGAGTGTTGAAGTCTCCCATTATTATTGTATGGGAGTCTAAGTCTCTTTGTAAGTCTCTAAGGACTTGCTTTATGAATCTGGGTGCTCCTGTGTTGGTTGCATATATATTTAGGATAGTTAGCTCTTCTTCTTGAATTGATCCCTTTACCATTATGTAATGGCCTTCTTTGTCTCTTTTGATCTTTGATGGTTTAAAGTCTGTTTTATCAGAGACTAGGATTGCAACCCCTGCCTTTTTTTGTTTTCCATTTTCTTGGTAGATCTTCCTCCATCCCTTTATTTTGAGCCTACATGTGTCTCTGCTGCTGAGATGGGTTTCCTGAATACAGCAAACTGATGGGTGTTGAGTCTTTATCCAATTTGCCAGTCTGTCTTTTAATTGGAGCATTTAGCCCATTTACATTTAAGGTTAATGTTGTTATGTGTGAACTTGATCCTGTCATTATGATGTTAGCTGGGCTGGTATCAGATGTTCCTTTCCATCTTTAGTGCTTCCTTCAGGAGCTCTTGTAGGGCAGGCCGGGTGGTGACAAAATCTGTCAGCATTTCCTTGTCTGTAAAGGATTTTATTTCTCCTTCACTTATGAAACTTAGTTTGGGTGGGTATGAAATTCTGGGTTGAAAATTCTTTTCTTTAAGAATGTTGAGTATTGGCCCCCAGTCTCTTCTGGCTTGTAGAGTTTCTGCTGAGAGATCCACTGTTAGTCTGATGGGCTTCCCTTTGTGGGTAACCCGACCTTTCTCTCTGGCTGCCCTTAAGATTTTTTCCTTCATTTCAACTTTGGTGAATCTGACAATTATGTGTCTTGGAGTTGCTCTTCTCGAAGAGTATCTTTGTGGCGTTCTCTGTATTTCCTGAATTTGAATGTTGGCCTGCCTTGCTAGGTTGGGAAATTTCTCCTAGATAATATCCTGAAGAGTGTTTTCTAACTTGGTTCCATTCTCCCTGTCACTTTCAGGTACACCAATCAAACGTAGATTTGGTCTTTTCACATAGTCCCATATTTTATGGAGGCTTTGCTCATTACTTTTCATTCTTTTTTTCTCTAACCTTGTCCTCTCTCTTTATTTCATTCATTTGATCTTCAATCACTGATACCCTTTCTTCCAGTTGATCGAGTCAGTTACTGAAGCTTGTGCATTTGGCATGTAGTTCTCGTGTCATGGTTTTCAGTTCTTTCAGGTCATTTAAGGACTTCTCTACATTGTTTATTCTGGTTAGCCATTCATCAAGTCTTTTTTCAAGGTTTTTAGCTTCTTTGTGATGAGTTCAAACTTCCTCTAACTCAGAGAAGTTTGATCATCTGAAGCCTTCTTCTCTCAACTCATCAAAGTCATTCTCCATCCAACTTTGTTCCATTGCTGGCGAGGAGCTGCATTCCTTTGGATGAGGAGAGATGCTCTGATTTTTAGAATTTTCTGCTTTTCTGCACTGCTTTTTCCCCATCTTTGTGGTTTTATCTACCTTTGGTCTTTGATGATGGTGACATACAGATGGGATTTTGGTGCAGACGTCCTTTCTGTTTGTTAGTTTTCCTTCTAACAGTCAGGACTCTCAGCTGCAGGTCTGTTGGAGTTTGCTCGAGGTCTACTCCAAACCCTGTTTGCCTGGATATCAGCAGGAGAGGCTGCAGAAGAGTGAATATTGCTGAACAGTAAATGTTGCTGCCTGATCGATCCTCTGGAAGTTTCATCTCAGAAGGGTACCCGGCCATGTGAGATGTGAGGTGTCAGTCTGCCCCTAGTGGTGGGTGTATCCCAGTTAGGCTACTCAGGGGTCAGGGACCCACTTGAGCAGGCAGTCTGTCCATTCTCAGATCTCAAACTCCGTGCTGGGAGAACCACTACTCTCTTCAAAGCTGTTAGACAGGGGCATTTAAATATCTCGAAGGTCTTTTCTGCATCTGTGGAAATAATTGTGTGGTTTTTGTCATTGGTTCTGTTTATGTGATGGATTATTTGTGTATGTTGAACCAGCCTTGCATCCCTGGGATGAAGGCAACTTCATTGTGGTGGATAAGCTTTTTGATGTGCTGCTGGATTCGATTTGCTAGTATTTTATTGGGAATTTTTGCATTGATGTTCATCAGGGATATTGTTCTAAAATTCTCTTTTTCCGTTTTGTGCCTGCCAGGCTTTGGTATCAGGCTGATGCTGGCCTAGTAAAATGAGTTAGGAAGGATTCCCTCTTTTTCTATTGATTGGAATAGTTTCAGAAGGAATGGTACCAGCTCTTCTTTGTACCTCTGGTATAATTCAGCTGTGAATCTGTCTGGTCCTGGACTTTTTTTGGTTGGTAGGCTGTTAGCTATTGCCTCAATTTCAGAATCTGTTATTGGTCTACTCAGACATTCGACTTCTTCCTGGTTTCGTCTTGGGAGGGTGTATGTGTCCAGGAATTTATGCATTTCTTCTAGATTTTCTAATTTGTTTGCATTGAGGTGTTTATAGTGTTCTCTGATGGTAGTTTGTTTTTCTGTGGGATTGGTGGTGATACCCCCTTTATCATTTTCTACTGCATCTATTTGATTCTTCTCTCTTTTCTTTTTTCTTAGTCTTGCTAGTAGTCTATCTATTTTATTGATCTTTTCAAAAAACCAGCTCCTGGATTCATTGATTTTTTTGAAGGGTTTTTTTGTGTCTCCATCTCCTTCAGTTCTGGTCTGGTGTTAGTTATTTCTTGTCTTCTGTTAGCTTTTGAATTTGTTTGCTCTTGCTTCTCTAGTTCTTTTAATTGTGATGTCAGGGTGTCGATTTTAGATCTTTCCTGATTTCTCTTGTGGACATTTAGTGCTATAAATTTCCCTCTACACACTGCTTTAAATGTGTCCCAGAGATTCTGGTACACTGTGTTGTTCTTCTCATTGGTTTCATGGAACATCTTTATTTCCACCTTCATTTCGTTATTTACCCAGTAGACCTTCAGGACTAGGTTGTTCAGTTTCCATTTAGTTGTGCAGTTTAGAGTGAGTTTCTTAGTCCTGAGTTCTAGTTTGATTGCACTGTGGTCTGAGAGACAGTTTGTTAAAATTTCTGTTCTTGTACATTTGCTGAGGAGTGCTTTACTTCCAACTATGTGGTCAATTTTGGAATAAGTGTGATGTGGTGCCATGAAGAATGTATATTCTGTTGATCTGGGGTGGAGAGTTCTGTAGATGTCTATTAGGTCCACTTGGTCCAGAGCTGAGTTCAAGTCCTGGATATCCTTTTTAATTTTCTGTCTCCTTGATCTGTCTAACATTGACAGTGGGGTGTTAAAGTATCCAATTATTATTGTGTGGCAGTCTAAGTCTCTTTGTAGGTCTCTAAGAACTTGCTTTATGAATCTGGGTGCTCCTGTGTTGGGTGCATATATATTTAGGATAGTTAGCTCTTCTTCTTGAATTGATCCCGTTACCATTTTGTAATGGCCTTCTTTGTCTCTTTTGATCTTTGTTGGTTTAAAGTCTGTTTTATCAGAGACTAGGTATGCAACCCTTGCTTTTTTTTTTTTTTTTTTTGCTTTCCATTTGTTTGGTAGATCTTCCTCCATCACTTTCTTTTGAGTCTATGTGTGTCTTTGGATGTAAGATGGTTCTCCTGAATATAGCACGCCAATGGGTCTTGACTCTTTATCCAATTTGCCAGTCTGTGTCTTTGAACTGGGGCATTTAGCCCATTTACTTTTAAGGTTAATATTGTTATGTGTGAATTTGATCCTGTCATTATGATGCTAGCTGGTTATTTTGCCCATTAGTTGATGCAGTTTCTTCATAGCATTGATGGTCTTTATAATTTGGCATGTTTTTGCAGTGGCTGGTACCAGTTGTTCCTTTCCATGTTTAGTTCTTTCTTCAGGAGCTCTTGTAAGACAGGCCTGGTGGTAGCAAAATCTCTCAGCATTTGCTTGTCTGTAAAGGATTTTATTTCTCCTTCACTTATGAAGCTTAATTTAGCTGGATATGAAATTTTGCATTGAAAATTTTTTCTTTAAGAATGTTGAATATTGGCCCCCACTCTCTTCTGGCTTGTAGGGTTTCTGCCGAGAGATCTGCTGTTAGTCTGATGGGCTTTTCTTTGTGGGTAACCCGACCTTTCTCTCTGGCTGCCCTTAACATTTTTTCCTTCATTTCAGTCTTGGTGTATCTGACAATTATGTTTCTTCAGGTTGCTCTTCTTGAGGAATGTCTTTTTGGTGTTCTCTGTATTTCCTGGATTTGAATGTTGGCCTGCATTGCTAGGTTGGGGAAGTTCTCTTGGATAATATCCTGAAGAGTGTTTTCTAACCTGATTTCATTCTCTCTGTCACTTTCAGGTACACCAATCAAATGTATATTTGGTCTTTTCACATAGTCCCATATTTCTTGGAGGCTTTTTTTCTTTTCACTCTTTTTTTCTCTAATCTTGTCTTCATGCTTTATTTCATTAAGTTGGTCTTCAATCACTGATATCCTTTCTTCAGCTTGATCAAATTGGCTATTGAAGCTTGTGTATGCTTCATGAAGTTCTCGTGCTGTGTTTTTCAGCTCCATCAGGTCATTTATGTTCTTCTCTATGCTGGTTATTCTAGTTAGCCATTCCTCTAACCTTTTTTCAAGGCATTTAGCTTCCTTGTGATGGGTTAGAATATGCTCCTTTAGCTTGGAGAAGTTTGTTATTACCCACCTTCTGAAGCCTACTTCTATCAACTCATCAAACTCATTATCTGTCCAGTTTTGTTCGCTTGCTGGCAAGGAGTTGTAATCCTTTGGAGGAGAAGAGGCTTTTTGGTTTTTGGAATTTTCAGCCCTCCTGCTGTGGTTTCTCCCCATCTTCATGATTTTATCTACCGTTGGTCTTTGATGTTGGTGACCTACGGATGACGTTTTGGTGTGGATGTCTTTTTTGTTGATGTTGATGCTACTCCTTTCTGTTTGTTAGTTTTCCTTCTAACAGTCACAACCCTCAGCTGCAGGTCTGTTGGAGTTTGTTGGAGGTCCATTCCAGACCTTGTTTTCCTGTTTATCACCAGTGTAGGCTGCAGAAAAGCAAATATTGCTGCATGATCCTTCCTCTGGAAGCTTCGTCCCAGAGGAGCACCTGCCAGATGTCAGCCAGAGCTCTCCTGTATAACATGTCTGTCAGCCCCTACTGGGAGGTGTCTCCCAGTCAGGCTACATGGAAGTCAGGGACCCACTTGAGGAGGCAGTCTGTCCATTATCAGAGCTTGAACGCTGTACTGGGAAAACCACTGCTCTCTTCAGAGCTGTTAGGCAGGGACATTTAAGTCTGCAGAAGCTGTGCCCAAAGCTGTCCCTACCCCCAGGGGCTCTGCCCCAGAGAGATGAGGGTTTTATCTGTAAGTCCCTGAATGGGGCTGCTGCCTTTTGTTCAGATATGCCCTGCCCACAGAGGTGGAATTTAGAGATGCAGTGGGCCTCGGTGGGCTCTGCCCAGTTCGAGCTTCCTGGCAGCTTTGTTTACACTATGAGCATAAAACCGCCTACTCAAGTCTCAGCAATGGCAGACACCCCTCTCCCCACCAAGCTCCAGTGTTCCAGGTCGGTCTCAGACTGTTGTGCTAGCAGTGAGAATTTCAAGCCAATAGATCTTAACTTGCTGGGCTCTGTGGGCATGTGGACTCTGTGGACCCACCAAGCCAGGCCCTGAAGGGAATCTCCTGGTCTACTGGTTGTGAAGACCATAGGAAAAGTGCAGTATTCGGGCAGGAGTGTATCATTCCTCCCGGTACAGTCTCTCACGGCTTCCCTTGGCTAGGAAAGGGAAATCCCCTGACCCTTTGCACTTCCTGAGTGAGGCAATGCCCTGCCCTGCTGTGGCTTGCTCTCTGTGGGCTGCACTCACTGTCCAACCAGTCTCAACGAGATAAACCAGGTACTTCAGTTGCAAATGCAGAACTCACCCATCTTTTGTGTCAGTCTCACTGGGAGCTGCAGACCAGAGCTGTTCCTATTCGGCCATCTTGGAAGAGAGACCAGTTGATGCTTTTATTACATCTTGAGGTTGCAGGAAGAATAAGGGCTTGTTGCATGGCTAAGACAGGTTATGGGAGAGACAGAAAGAGAGAAAGGCATAAGGGCTTTATTATACAGTTGAAAACTCACAAGTAACAGCTCTCAGAAAGAATAGATGAAAACCTATGTTTAGTTCAGCTCTCCTGGATCTGCTAAGATAAGTGGAAGAGGCTCAGAGAAAACCTGGCTGTTTATTTCATTAATATAAACTTTTCTCTACAGATGGAAATCTGCTCCACAAAAGGCAACTTTGCAGGGCTATTTCTGTCTGTAGGCCCTCAAAATATGTCACAAAAGTATATTTTGGGGTGAAATATACTTTAATATGATTATTAATATAACCTAATTATATTAATACAATTCCTTTAATATAATTTTAATTATATTAATATAATTCCTTTAATATAATTTCACTCTTATAAGGGAGGCTGAACATCTTATTTATTTAAATGTTATTTTATTGTAGTGAACTACCTGTTTATATCTGCTGCTAATTTTATTAAGTTATTTATCTGTATTTTATTGATTTGAGGAAACTATTTATTTATTAGGCTGATATTGATATATTATTAGCTCTTTGTCTGTGATGTGAATTGCAAGACATTTTCCCTAGTTGTCTTTTTAAAAAATGGTTTTCTATTTCAATTTTAAAAATGTAGTCTATTAATTATTATCAATTGGTAATTAATTATTTTATAGTAATTTATTTATTTGATCTATTTTGAATTTATTCTGATGCATTTGTAATGTATGTATTTAACTTTTAAAACATTTCAAGATGTCATCTGATTGTTAAAATTTTTTAAATGAATTATGTTTTCTCTAATTAAGTCAAAATGCCACAATTTTTTTCTGTATATTTACACTATATGGACATTCCATTCTGTTGCGTTGAACTGTCGCTCACATGCCAATATTGATAGCCACAAAATATAATGTACATGAGAATAAACTTGAAAAGGAATATGTAGGAATCATGTAAAATAACTTTAAAATACTCTTAAGAAATCCAAATGAAAATTTCAACAAATGGAAAAGTATACTGTGTTCTTGGATAAGGACACTCAATATCATTTCTTCTTAATTAATTTAACATAATAAAAATGTCAATTCTTCTTAATTAATTTAACATAATAAAAACATTAACAGATTTTTGGAAGGATAACCAGAGAAGCTGATCCTAAAGTTTATGCTGAAAAATAAGCAAGTGAAAGTGACCCAGAATTTTTTCTCAGTCACTTGTTAGCTGGAGACCCCCAACCAGACCTTACTTGGACTCAGGTTCACCGCAGGAGACACCCCATCCACTCAGCCCGCCAATCCACACCTGCCCATGCTCTGGTGCGGATCCTGTAACTGCTGCAACTATGCACTCAGATCCTGGTGGGAGGGGGTGTGTAAGTGAGCAAGTATGGGGTCTGTCCTGTCATTTCAAGCACCAGTACAGAAGCAGGCTCTGTGCGGTGCTTGAGGCTGGGCCAGGCATATCACAAGCCACTCCTGTGGTGGACTCCAGTATCCAGACAAGGGAATGTGGCACCCAGGAAGGGGTACCCAGGACCCCAAAGCCCCAGAGGGGGTGTTGCAGCATGCTAATTGGCTCTTTTAGTCCTGCTCTCCACAGCCCAACAGACAGAGGCTTGTTAACAGCTTTGTCAGCCCCTTGCCCTGCTCCAGTCCATGGCTCTAGGGCTGGCTCAGCCCCGCTGCTGCTTCTGTCTTATGGGGTGGCTGCCCTCCACCAGCAGAGGGCAGAGGGCCATGGTGTTACAGCTTTCTCTGTACCCACGTTCAGTGGGTCCCAGGCTCTTGTCCCATGTCCAAGAAGAATGAAAATATGCTAAAAGTTGAAGGGTGAGGAGAATGGAGAAGAATTTTATTGAGTGATGAAACAGCTGTCAGTGTGAGGGTGGTCCCCCACCTGAAGTTGGGTGGTTTCTCCCCCATTATGAATGAGTCTGGGCCTTTTATGGGCTCAGAATGGGGAGTGTGTGCTGATTGGTTTGTGAGTATGCTAAAAAGGTTAAAATAAAGGTGGGCACAACAATGTAAAAAGCCAATTAGGGAAGGGTAAGTATGTGTGAAATAGGTGAAGGGTGGGGATCAATTAGAGGAAAGCATGCCAAATGGGAAGAAAGGTTCTCAATCCAGTCTGAGAATTTACCCAGGACTTGTAGCTTATCTTTAAGGCTTTAAACTGTCTTTGGCTTGAGGGTCAGGTTTTACCAGGGACCTGTCCCTGTCTGCCTAGGATTTGTCTGCCTTCTGTAGCTATCCAAAGCAGTCAGGAAAATTCTGATAAGAAAGTGTGATGATAGGAGACTAATACTACCAAATACTTGAATATATCACCAATCTACAATACATACAAAGTATTATATTGGTGCATGTGTATACACTTTGATATGTATTTCAATCAGTATGTCACCAGCATTTGATTTTAAACTTTTTTTTTTAAATTATGGGTTTAGCTGTGTTCTTTTTTCAATGACTTTCAAATGCAGGGTATAGAAGAAGGATAGTTTTAGGTAGCGTGGGAGGCTGAGGTGAGACCAGTAATGTACATAAAAAGTATTGTCATCTTATGGACTATTGCTTTTTGAGTACATCTTGACTACATGGTGCTTTTACTAAAGTTGAACCATGATTTGCTTCTGAAGGACATTTAAATGACCTATATTATTTTAACTGACTTTTCTAGAAGTATCTTCACATTTGAAAAAAAAAAAAAATCTGCACTGTTTCTTTTTCTCATTTTAAATTCCTTTTCTGTTTCCTGTCATACATATATCATCCAGTGAGATATAGACCATAACAAAGAGAATTGCTGAATGTCCTAGTCCTACAAATTCTATCTTTCAGAAACACATATTCTAAGAGTACTTTTACTCTCATATCCTCTGGAAAGTGCAAATAGAACCAAGACAAATAAACACACTAACAAAAAGGAATTAACCACATGATATGAACGTAGGTCAAATTAAGCCTTAAATAAATCTGTATGGGATTTTTAAAAATTTACAGAAATAATACATTATCAGTCAACAAATTTAAGCAAAAAATATCTGTGCAAAGAAAAAAGTGATCAATTTGATGTATTCCCTTCAATCCTATGTTTAGTGTATGTACTTCTTGATGGAGTTTTTTTTTTAATTGTTTGAAACAATTTTTAAACAAAATATATCTATTGCTCTGCAATTTTTTTTTAAAATATTTTGTGGGCAACTATAGAAGGTCTAGTTGAAAAATACTATCAAGTGATTTTTATTTAATATTTAAATCAGCTTAAAAATAATTTCCTTGGGCTTTCATTCCACTTTTGTGATTCACAAACTACTTTTGTTAAGAGGAAGATGAACACCAATCAAAGTGTGTTCTCAGGGCACTAAAATGAAAGTTTCAATGAAAGTCAAGGTCTTTGTCTGTATCAGATGTATACCAAGATCCTATAATGGTGCCTGTTACATAGTAAGTGCCTATAAATATTTATTTAATGAATCAACTTCAGCCAGTCAGTGTCAGAACAAGTGGGGATTGGGTGGGAAAATCAGGACAGGCTGTCAAGGGAAGGGCTAAGGCACGCCGCACATTTGTCAAATGTTTGCTCTTGACATCTTCCGGTAAGAATGAACATATTAGTTAGGGGAATTGTGTCTGTGCCTAAATTTTTGTTTGATTTTGATGACTGATCTTGTAGCAAAATGGTTCTTATTGATGCTAGCAATGTCATAAAATGGATACATGTATTATTTGCCTTTTTAATGTACTAAGATTATCCTTGGGAGATTAATTAAAAAAAAATAACTGGAAAACACTCTATAACCAATTCCTTTTTTTTCTTCTTTTTTTTTTTTTTTTGAGATAGGGTCTCGCTCTGTTGCCCAGGCTAGAGCGCAGTGGCATGATCTCAGCTCACTGCAACCTCTGCCTTCCCGGGTTCAAGTGATTCTCCTGCCTTAGCCTCCTGAGTAGCTGGGCTTACAGGTGCCAGCCACCATGACCAGCTAATTTTTGTATTTTTGGTAGAGACGTGTTTTCACCATGTTGGCCAGGCTGGTCTGGAACTCCCAACCTCAAGGGAACCGCCTGCCTCAGCCTCCCAAAGTGCTGGAAT
Organism: Rhinopithecus roxellana; assembly: GCF_007565055.1. NCBI lineage: Eukaryota > Metazoa > Chordata > Mammalia > Primates > Cercopithecidae > Rhinopithecus > Rhinopithecus roxellana. The sequence continues at coordinate 32,246,611 of NC_044555.1, read as the reverse complement.
TACAGGCATGAGCCACCTCATGCAGCCTAATTAATTAAATTCTATCATGTGATTTATTCTCTCCTCTGATATAAAGAGGTGAAGGAAACCAGAATATTTCACCACAAAATATACCTCTTTGGCATATTTTGAGATGGTTGTTCAGAGGAGTTGCAAACACAACAATAGCTCTGAAAAAGCTGTCTTTTGTGGTGGAGATTTACATCTGTAGAGAAAAATCTACATTAGTGAAGTAAACAGGCAGGCTTTCTCTGAGGCCCTCCTTATCTGGATCTAGGAAAGATGAACTCATAGGGAAAGGGGACTAAAGTCTGACACTTTTAAGGTTTGACAGATAAACTTTACCATGGGCTACCACCATCTATTTTTTCTGAGAGCAGCTCTGAGAGTACCTGAGAGGTCTTTATCTGCATTCTAAGACCTTTATCTGCATTCCAAGACAACCTTGGCTTTCTGTGCTTTCCACCTTTCACTCTCCCATAGCTTGTGAAGCCACCCACCCCATGCCTGATGCCACCCCCAACCCCCTCACAAGCCCACTTCTATATTCTTTCTGTAACCTTAAGATAGTATAGAAACTTCAACCATCTGACAACTCAGTGTCAGGACCAGGATCTAGTATCCTGTTTTAGTACCAGGATCTAGGGGACATGTATATAGATCTTGGCAGTAATAGTGTAACTGCCCAGTGGGTTCACCTTGCCCCCTGCCTAGACAGAGCTGATTTATCAAGACAGGGGGATTGTAATAGAGAAGGAGTAAGCCACACAGCTGGCTGCGTGGGAAACCAGTTTTACTGTTACTCAAATCAGTCTCCCCAGCACTTGGGGACCAGAGGTTTTAAGGATAATGTGGTGGGTGGGGGTGCCACCAGTGAGTCAGAAGTGATGATTGGTTGGTTCGGAGGTGAAATCATAGTGAGTCCAAGCTGTCCTCTTGCGCAGAGTCAGTTCCTGGGTAGCAGCACAGGATCAAATGAGCAAGTTTATCTATCTGGGCGGTGCCAGCTGATCCTTCAAGTGCAGGGTCTGCAAAATATCTCAAGCACTGATCTTAGGCTTTATAATAGTGATGTTATCCCCAGGAGAAATTTGGGAAGCGTCTGAATCTTGTAGCCTCCAACTGCATGACTCCTAAACCATAATTTCTAATCTTTTGGCTAATTTGTTAGTCCTACAAGGGCATTCTAGTCCCCAGGCAAGAAGGGAGTTTCTTTTGGGAAAGGGTTATTATCATCTTTGTTTCAAACTATAAACTAAGTTCCTTCCCAAGGTAGTTTGGCCTACGCCCAGGAATAAGCCAGAACAGCTTGGAGGTTAGAAGCAAGATAGAGTTAGTTAGGTGAGGTCTCTTTCATTGTCACACACACACACACACACGCGTGCGCACGCACACACCACACACACACACTGTGAGGACACTTATCCTTAGTGCAGTACTATCCCCTGGAAGTGGGAGGAATCTGGGTATTCATTTTGTGAATCAGGAGAGAAAGACACTTGGTCATATTTTGTGCTACTGCACTGTTGACCCTTATGTGAACTCTTCCACGGCCTTTGTCTCTATCTGGGGACAAAAATCATCAAGTAATGTGATTTTCACATGATCTAGGACATCTAGAATTTTGAAGTTGTTACACAAAGCAGGAGAACAAAGACTTCTTTGCTTCAGGGGAATTAGTTACAAAGATTCACTCAAGCTTTGAACTTGTTTGTATGCAATTCTACACCTTTTAAGATGCAAATCATTTTGAAAAATATTGTGGACTTTGGCGGTTAAATAAAAGGCCTATTTTCAAAACATTGCCTTATGTGTGTGGGTCATATCAGGTGATCTCATTTTGATACTACTTGGAGTTAATGAAGAGGCAATAACTTCTAGCATGAATCTAATGAAGAAAACAGTAAGGATGGAAAAGACCAGGTTCTGTCCTCTTTTCTGTGACTAGGAATCTTTATGAACCCAGATAAATTACTTAACTACTTTGAGCCTTGGTTTCCCCATGCAGAAAAATAATAAATGCTAATGTCTTCCTGATAGAGCTGTGGAAAAGATCAACTGAAATAATGTGTGGAACACTAGCTCAGCACCTGGCACGTAGGAATTGGTGAACAAGGTTGACTAGTATTATTACTTGCAATAATAAAATATATATTCTCAGCATGAAAGTATTTATATTAGAATGTTTTACTATAAATTCTTTACACTCCTCTATTGAAGAGAAGTTTAAGCAACCTGTGGAGTCAATTTTTCTGCTCTCATTTGGCCAGTACTGTAGTTTGCTTTTAAACTCTTATTTTGGCTAGAACTTCAGTGCCAGAAAGCTTGATGGAGAAGAATATAGAAGAGAGGATATTGATTAACAATTGCATTTTCTTGCAATCTAGCCTTGAATCTATTTGGCCAGATCAGTCCAGAGTGATGGATGAAGACATCTTTTGCCCTCTCATTGGCCCAAGAAGAGCTGTTAAGAATTGATTTTCTGTTTCATTTTAACGAGCTCATTTTGAGTCATTACAGTTTCCATAGTTAAGTACTTCTGAAACATATATTTTTTAATTGACAGATGATTTCAACTCTGTCATTGCCATTGCCATCTATTATGCTGAGTGATCTTAGTATTCAACTGTCATTAAATTAATATGTATGTATGTAGTAGAAACTGATATGAAGAAAAGTTACTGCACAGAGGCTTATTTATGACAGAAAAGCAAACATTTCAAATCTGTCACAGTGTGATTGTGTGGTTATAAGGCATGCATTTTTTATGTATAATTTAGTAGTCATAACTTAGCCTCTCTCTAAAATAACATGAATTTTTAGTCGTGTTATTGTCCTCTAAACATTTATTCGTCCTTCATTACTATAGATTGTAAGATATCAATAAACTTGGCCTTTAGCTCATTCTCTCTAGTCTTTCCAGTTAGGTCTGTACACAAACCTGAAATAAACAAATAAAGAAACCAGTTAGGTGTGTACACAAACCTGAAATAAACAATCAAAGAAACTAACAAACAAATAAAACCATAAACTGTAAAAATCAGATTGCTACTGTTCCTTCCAGCACCCATTCTTCACCTGTGTGTTTCTTGAACCAATTGACAGTTTTTGGAAACTTCTTCAAAGCTCAACAATGGGCTGTCCTCTCTTTTCCTCTTTACTCTGCTCCTAGGTCATCCCATCCATGCTCAAGGCTCTATAACCCACCTATATAGCCTCTTATTTTACATCTGTACTTTCATGTTTTAAAGATTTTCAAAGTTAACAATTACAAAGCCAAATTCTGGATAACTCCTTCCTGGTCTTTCTACATTGTGCTGTATTTCAGTGAATGTCATCATAGTCCTTCTGGTGGTACAAAATCAAGCAAAATAAATAAAACAAACAACAAAGCTTGGAGTCACCCTTGATAACCTTCCTCTTCCCCATCCCCATACTCTATCAACTCTTGCGATCATTAAGTCCTTTAGATTTTTGCCTCCAAAATATAATGAGTTTGTCTATCATCTCCATTTCTACCACAGTCTGTCTGTCCAGTCCAAGCTATCACATCTCCAACTTATACAGCCTCCTAACTGATCTCCTTGCATTCATGTTTCCCTTCTAATTAGTTATCCATCAAAGAGTCTGAGTGTGACTTTTAAAATGCAAGTCTGATCATGTTAGCCAAGTCTCCTCTTCCCTAACTACCTCAAACAGTAGAAGTGTTCCAGGACTGAACCACGTCCAGCTGCATGTTCTCATGGCCCAATAATGAGATTCAGATGGACTGGGAAAGAAGATAGTTTATTTCTGTAACCAAATACAGAGAAAATGTTGGTGATAATTAGCCAGACTAACTCAGGGTGCTGAAGTTTTTTCCAGTGCTTACATATGTTTAGATTATACGCCTGTGTGCAGTACCATATTTGCCTAAGTCTAAAGGTGATTAATTTTGTTTTAAGTAGAAGGTCAGAAGCTAGGAATGTTCTCTAAATCTACTTAATCCATGAGAGCCCCGGTACCAGGGTAATTAAGAAATGTCTCCTAAATCTACTTAATGCGGGCCCTGGTACCAGGTGATTACTTCTATTTTACCTACGTTTTGAGTCCAGAGAGTTGCTTCAAACCCCCAGTAAATTTATTCTACCCAAGATGGGTCTTGGTACAAGGAATGTAGGGCTGTCTTTGTTATCTTGACTTATTCCAGGTTTCGTAGACCCGAGACGGGTCCTGGTACAAGGAATGTAAGGCTGTCTCCATTACCTTGAGTTGCCCCAGGTTTCAGGAGAAGCCAGAGCAAGGCTCTTATGGAACATATGTTTCATTTCTGGCTTTGATGTCCAGGCATCGATTTCCCTAGGTTTAATTATTAATGTAATGTTAAGGCAAGCACTGTGGAAGTTTGCCTGTATAACTGGAGTGCTATGGAGGCTTGTCTGTGTGACTGTCAGGGAGAACTGGCCTGCCACAGAAGGGTTCGACAATTCATAAGATGAAGACCACAGTCCTCACAGGGTCTACACAGCCTTGTATGGCCTGGCCCATGGCTTTCCTTTCTTGTCATGTTCATGCTGCTCTTGGAGTTCCCCTGTTCTAACCACACTGGCTTTGTTTCTGATCCATCAGCTGGCTGTATTCCCTCCTGCCTTACCCTTAGGGTAGATGATTTTCGTTCCTCCCTCAAATCCCAGCTTGGTCTCGCTTCCTCAGGGAAACTTTCTCCAGTTCCCCTAACAACCTCAGGTCCCCATGGTATATGTGTCATGATGTTATGCATTTTCCTTTCAATTTAGAGTGGACATTTGTCTTTTTTTTTTTTTTTTTTTTTTTTGCATGCCACTAACCATTCTTCTTATTTGAGAAATTCCCTACTGTGGATATTCTGGAGTCAACATATTTGGGAACAAACACAGTTGGACTCATGGTAAGCATATAGTTCAACATGTGGGGAAAAACATACAGTGCCATAGGCACCTGTCAGCACACTGAACAGTGGGAGCAGAGATCACTACCAGACATCTATGGTGGTGAATTTATACTGCTATAATAAGTGATCACCAACTTGATGTCTTAAAATAACACAAATTTGTTCTTTCATAGTTCTGGACATCAAAGGTCTGAACTGTCACTGGGCTGAAATCAAGGTGCCGCAGGGCTGTACTCTCTGTAGAGACTCCAGAGGAAATCCTGTTTCCCTGCCTTCTATTCTAGAACTTTCATTTATTGGTTCATGGTCCATTCCTGCATCTTTAGAGCTAGCAGTGTAGAATCTTGCTTCAGTTATCACATTGTGTTCTTGTTCTTTAGAAGTATTTCTCTCTACCTTACTCTTACAAGACACATGCATTTACATTGAGTTCACCCAGAGAATGCAGGATAATCTATCTGAAAATCTTTGACTTAATAACATCTGCAAAGTCCCTTTGTCATGTAAAGTAACACAGGCACAGGTTCCAGAGATTAAGACTTGGACATTTTGGGGCTATTATTCAGCCTATCCGTCTCTCTCTTGTATTAGATTTTCAGCTCTAAGAAGGCAAGGCATGCATCTATTTTTGTTTTGCTCTGCTTTGCAGACTCTTTGACCCATAGTAGACATTTAGAAAAAATTACTAATGAACGAACATATTTTAATGTATAATTTTGGAGGGTTGTCAGCCATATGTGGCTCACTTAAAAATTTTTTTAAAAATTATTTATGTGTTGGAATTAGAGCGTATTAAATTTCTCATTTATTAATTATTAATTACTTAATGTCAGCACTAAGATTATTGAGCAGGTATTCAACAAATAAAATATAAAAATTTAGAGCTATGGGATAATTTGTTCCAAACTTTATTTCACAGAAGAGAAAGCAGATCTAGGAAACAGAAATGACTGGCTTAAGAGTAGACTGTGAAAGAGAGGCCCAGTTAGTATTTGAATTGAGATCATGCTTTATTAGTCAGCTTGGGCCACCATAAAAGAATACTACAGACTAAGTGGCTTAAACAACAGAAATGTATTTGTCAAGGTTCTGGAGGCTGGAAGTCCAAGATCAAGTTTCTGGCAAAGCCTCTCTTCCTGGCTTGCAAATGTCTGCCTTCTTACTGTGGACTTACATGGCCTTTTCTCTGCAAGCACGTGGAGAGCTCTCTCCTCTTTATATAAGGACACCAATCTTATGGATTAGAACCCTGCCTTCATGACCTCATTTAACCTTAACTACCTCCTTAAAGGCCCTACCTCCAAATTCAGTTACACTGGAGGTTAAGGTGTCAACATATGAATTTTGAGAAAACACAGTTCCGTCTATAACAATGCTGATTGAACCAAATGAGGTCATGTGAATATAGTGAGGTTGTTTCCACCACTTACAAGTTGTGACAGTAGGGGAAAGTTAGTTTTTATTTCTGTGCTTTAGTTATCTCTTCTGTACCTTTAATGTTTGTACTAAGGATTAAATACACACTGCATGTAAGTAAATCTAAGACTACAATACATGTTAGTGATTAGCCATTTCCTTAAATAATTGATGAAATATTTAGGCATCTGAATGCATTTATTTATTTGTGACGTTCCTTTAAGAGCAATCTCTAAACATAGAAAAAGATTCTACAGAAGAGACTATGCAAGAAAGATACAATGCAAGGAGGATTATGGATACTCCGAAATTCTTTAGAATAGATGTTTAGAACCTAAATGTTGACCATTTCATAGTTGTAATGGCTACAACAGCTAATTTATCCTGATAGCCCACATTGCCAAATAACTCAAAGCTAACAGACACAAAAGGTAAAGATTTAGCAGCTTGATTTTAAACTTTAAGTATTTGTCGCAAAAAGAATCTCAGGGAGTTTAGTCCTAGCTTTGTCCCCTGAGATAGAAAATCATAATTCCATAGCACTGGGTAAATGTCTCCCTGCAGAAATAAATCATAAAAATGAGAGTTTAGAGATTTCTGTCAGAGGGCGCTTTAATCTTACTCATCACAACACAGAAGGAAAGAGAAGATGATGAGAAGGGAACCCTGTGTAACATAACAAAGTTTCCACATTCCCTGAAAGCTAAAATAGGGAAAGAACGAGGTCTTGAGAATGTTTATGGTGATCAAAGAAAAAAATAGACAGCAGTGTATGTTTTGCAGAAAGGTAGAGCCTCAGACACTAGGAGTCTTGTATAATTATGATCACTGTAGCATTGTTTATTCAAAACAAACAAACAAACAAACCAAAAAACAAACACTGGAAAGGGTCTAGCTCTCCACTAATAAATGAGTGATTAAGTAAGTCGTAGTGCGTTTGTGCTCTGGAATATGACATAGCAGTAGAAACAATGATGTGGGTCCCTAGGAATATACATAGAAAAAATATAGATATGCTGTTAAGTTGAAAAGCCAAGCTGCTATTTATGTTAAAAATAAAACAAAACAAAACTGAATATTATTTATTTATACTTTATATAGAAAAAAACTAAAAGCATGCACACCATAATGACAGAAGATTTTGTTTTGTTTTGTTTTACGGGGAGGTAGTTCTGTGATTGGATGCAGTAGACAAGAAATATTTCAGCATTATGCATTTTACATGATTTTTTAAATTATAAAATTTATGTTAGTTATTAACTATTATATTATGATGATTTGGCTGGAATAGAATTCTAGGTGAAAACCATTTTTTTTTTTTTTTTAATTTATTTTGAGACAGGATCTTGCTCTATTGCTCAGGCTGGAATGCAGTGGTGCAATCATGGCTCACTGCAGCCTCGACCTCCTGGGCTCAAGCAATCCTTCTACCTCCGTCTCCTGAGTAGCTAGGACAATAGGCATGTGCCACCACGCCTGGCTAATTTTTAATTTTTTTTGTAGAGACGAAGTCTCACTATGATGCCCAGGCTGATCTACAACTCCTGGGCTAAACAATCTTCCTGACCTAGTCTTTCAAGGTGCCAGAACAGGCGTGAGCCACTGCCTGTAATTATTCAGAAAATAATTTCTTAGTGATACTTAGAAAGATTGTTCCATTGTCTTCTGACAGTAAATTTAGATGACTATGTTAGGTTTAAGTTAATTCTGACTCCTCATTTTCTGTATCTCTAATATTTTCTTTCATAATTTTATTCACTTTGCCTTTTGGGGTGAATATTCTGGGAAATTTTCTGAACTTTATGTACCAACTTTTTTTTGAACTTGATATTCCAGTAACCATATTTTTAATTCCAAAGAGATCTTTATTGATCTTGGATCATTTCTTTATCATTGCATTGTCTTATTTTATGTATATAGTATCACCACAAAACTCTGTGCACTGTGCTTTAGAGTTTTCATCTGCTCCTAAAATTATCTCTCTCTAGAAGCTAGTTCTCGAACTTAATCTTTTTCATTCATGATTAGATTTCCTTTCTAATGTCTGAAGATTCTTGGCTTTTATTTCAAATACAAGAATTAACATTTACAGGAAGGCTGACTGCAATGTTAATTTTATGTATCAGTCACCTGACTGGGTTATGAGGTGCTTGGACATTTGGTCAGACATTCTGAGTGTTTCTGTGAGGGTGGTTGTGGATGAGATTAACATTTGAATTGGAGTGAGTAAAGTAGATTGCCCTCCCTAATGTGGGTGGGCCCCACCTGATCAATTGAAAAGCTGAATAGAATGAAAAGGCTGAGCAAGAGAGAACACCTCCTGCTTTACTACTTGAGCTGTACATTGATTTTTTTTTTTTTTTCAGTCTTTAGACTCGGTCTGAAACATCAGCTCTTGTGCCTTGAGCCTGATGACTTTTGGACTAGAATTCACACTATTAACTCTCTTGGTTCTGGCCTTCAGACTCACTGGAACTACACCAGTAGTTCTGGGTCTCCGGCTTGCCAACTGACCCTGAAGATCTTGGAACTTGTTAGCCTCCATAATTACTCCATAATCAGAGCCTCACATAATCACTAGCCATCTATAATCCCTAGAACTAATTCCTTATAATAAATCTATGCACACACGCATGTATATACACGTATACACATCCTATTCACATATATTCACATCCTGTTGGTTCTGTTTCTCTAGAGAACCCTGACAAATATACTGGCCAAGAATATTTTGCAGGCTGGGTGTGGTGGCTCACACCTGTAATCCCAGCGCTTTGGGAGGCTGAGGTGGAAAGATTGCTTGAGGTCAGGGGTTCAAGGCCAGTCTGGGCAACAAAGCAAGACTTGATCTCTACAAAAAATGAAAATAAAAAATTAGCCGGATGCAGTATCATGTGCCTGTAGTGTCTGTCAGCTACTCAGGAGGTTGAGGCAGGAGACTCATTTGAGCCCAAGAGTGCAAAGCTGCAGTGAGCTACTGATGGCACCACTGCACTGCAGTCTGGGCAACAGGGTGAGACCCTGTCTCTAAAAATAATAATAAAAAAGAATGTTTTGCAAATGGCTGAGGTTTGTTAGTCATTAAATTTGCATTAAAGGGATCAGGTAGAATGCAGTCAGGCGGATGACTGTCATGCTTGGACTTCCAAATTTCCGAATGAGGAGGCTGTCTTCCAGGGCACTCTAATCCATCGCTGATGCCCTAACTTATCCCCAATAATTTGATTTCTTTTATTTGGATAGCCCTTTCTTTCAATATGATAAGAAACGAAAAAATGTACAATATATTGTTTGCTGTTTTGCCTGCATATGTTGGAGACAGACCGTGGAAGCCAATAATTCCATGTATAGATTTCATTTTATCATTACTTCTAATTCTTGCACCTTTTATGCCTGCTAGCTCCCATGTTGAATTCTTTCCTAGGTCTCTTCCAAACCAGTTACTCCTTTTCTCTTACCCACTGCAACCGATTCCTGTGTATGCAATCTAGGCTTTGATTTTCTCCTGTTTGCTTTATCTGTTATTATTTTTATATTCTCTTTCCATATTCTAGAAATTGTTGAAATCCCTTGTCTGATAATAACTTGCATTTCCATTTTTTCATTCTTATTGGTTCATCCTTTTTTCAATAGTTTTGGTATCATTTTAATAAGGTTTCTTGAGGGACAAGAAGAACCTGTATGTGGTCATTTATCATCATTAGCAAAAGGAGGGCTTTGAGAGTCCTTTGGTTGTAAAAGAAAAAGAATGTTGAAAGGAGGGAGTTCTTTTGATTATTCTTATTCTGCAGTATGCTGTCTTTTAGGTCAAAACCAGCATGTGTCATATATGATTCTTAATAGTTCTGTAGTAGGGTAAAACTACTGAGGCCTTTAAGACCATTAATAAGAGAGTGTGTGTCTGTGTATGTTTACCTACGAATGTGCGATTTTTTCCTTGTGTAATATTGGAGGCTCATAAAGAACCAGAGCTTTTACATGTGAAGTATTCATTTGCAGCAAAAGCTCTGATAATATAAATGATACAAAGACAGGCAGACAGACAGACAGATAGGTAGATAGATAGACAGATAGATACTTTTTTTTTTTTTTTTTTTTGCCACGGAGTTTTGCTCTTGTCACCCAGGCCTAGTCGAGCAGAGGGCTTACAGGAGCCAGATTAAAATTTGGTCAAAGGAGAGTCTTTGTGAGCCACCATGCCTGGCCTAGATAGATAATTTTTGATATGAATCTAATCTTTGAGCTTGGGGTTAGAGTAGAAGTGAAGGTTAGTTTAAAGCAGGAAAGAAAACTAGTGGCCTTTCTTGTATAACAACAGCATTTTTCTAACTTTGGTTTACAGGTGTGGCAAAACTACAAAGGGCCAATTACAAATGTCTATTTCATTATGTTGCTTATGAGGCATAAGAACAGATGAGAGGCAACTCACAGGAAGAAAAGGGATATCCTTTCTGATCCTATGATTAAGTAGCTCTTCTGGCAGATTCAGGTTTTATTAAAACACCTCTCCTCCATCTTTCCTGCTGGCTAGTGACGCACATGGTTTTTTGGCCGTCCTTCCCCTCTACTTGAGTGTACTGGCCTCCTTGATCTCAGAATATCCTTCTGAAATTCCTCCTAAATCAGTAAAAAAGTATGTATGTGGTTCCTCCCTTTCTGGATGGTTATTTAATCCTAAATTTCTACCATTCCTATTCATCACAGCCCAGGTAAAAAAATGCAATTTAAAATTAGATCCACATTTCTGAACAAAACGAGGCCTTGATTTATGTATAAGACCACACTATGCTTCAAGACTTCTCTGACCCATTCTTGATAAGGAAAATGAATATCTTAATCTCAGTGATCATTGTCTGAGAGGTCAAAGTTAGACTGCTCTCACACTTTTCATAGATTGTTGGAATTTTTGAGCTGAAAGGGTTCTTACTCATTTCACAGATAAAGAAACTGAGGCCCAGAGAGATACTAATTTGCCCAAAGTCAAGCATTTAATTTGTCAAAGACTTGGGTCTAGATCTCTTGCCCTCTATTATATTAAGTTCTTAATAATCAAGATAATACTAGCAGCCAAGTTTCTATAGCTACTAAGTGCCACATTTATACTTACATTTTTAGTAGTTCCAAGGTAGTTATAAAATTCATTATCTCCATTTCCCAGATAAGAAATATGAAGCAAAGAGAGGTTAAGTAACCTGTCTTAGGTCACATGGTTACTTCCAGACCCATTTGAAAACCAAGCTATGTGGCTCCAGAATCTATATGTTGTGTCATAACACCATTCTGATTCTCTACATGGGAAGGCCCTCATTTCAGTGATTGTGTTTCTAAAATGGAAGTCTTGGCCGGGTGCAGTGGCTCATGCCCATAATCCCAGTACTTTGGGAGGCTGACACGGGTGAATCACTTAAGGTTAGGAGTTTGAGACCAGCCTGGCCAACATGGTGAAACCCTGTCTCTATTAAAAATACAAAAATTAGTCAGGCATGGTGGTGAGTACGTGTAATCCCAGCTGCTTGGGAGCCTGCAGCAGGAGAATGGCTTGAACCCAGGAATCAGAGGTTGTAGTGAGCCTAGATAGCGCCACTGCACTCCAGCCTGAGCGATATAGTAAAAGCAAGACTCCGTATCGAAAAAAATAAAAAGTAAAAAAAGAGAGTCTTATCACTGGTTCCCAGTGTGATAAATAGTATAAATAACACTGTAAGCACTGAAATACTTCGCCTGAGACATTGTCAATAATAAATTGGGCAGGAAAACCAACAAAGTTGGATAAGAAAATGATAGAGGAGAGAAATCAGGAAGGCTTCCTGTTTTAGCCCAGATATAAGCTGCAAAGACATTGGTACACAGCTGGGACATTGCTATTGGAAAATGAAATAATCAAACATGGACAGAGTTACCTAGAGTTCCAAAGGTTTTTTGTATTCTCCTTTTCTTACTAGGCATTTTGCCAGTAGCCCTTAAAAAGCAGGTCATGTCTTCTGCTGCACTTTCAGACTCTCTACATACTGATACAAACTGGAACAAAAAAACATTCATCACTGTAAAACCTTGCCTTTCAGGCTCAGATGAAAAACTTGGCTCCAGCTCCCTTTGTAACCTTGGGTGCATGTAGAAACCTTGTGACTGTGAGCCCATGCAGTTCCACCTTCTAAGGGAAGTCAGCTCCCAGCATCTGAAATCTTTATAAACAATAGCTGTATCAGTTATCTATTACTGCAGAACAAGTCACTCCAATGTAAAAAGTAAAGTAGAAATTCCTCTTCACAGAGACTTTCCTTCCCATCTAATTAGGAATAAATAGTAACTTCTCTTAGAAGCAAAATGTATTCAAAGACCTGTGCTAACATTCTTAAATATCTGCTAGCTGTAATAAATAAATCAATGTACTTTATGTTCTTAGCTCCCACAGTTTAGTCTGAATATTTGCCCTGGCATGCTTATACTAGTCCAAGCAAGCATTAGGTCATAGCCTGTTCCTGTTCCCTATTTGAAAATGTTTTTACCTTTCTCAGCATTCCACAAGTTATTTCCTCGTTCCTTTGTTCTCCTCTGCCTTTGCCTCTTTTAAAAAGTTCTAAGTTGCTAGCCAATCAAGACAAATACAGAATGTGAGGTCCCGTTCCAGCCAATGGAAACCGGACACAGCAGTAAGGTGGATGCATCAAGTTATAAATGACCCTGTCTCCTTTGTTCAGTGTACTCTCGTAGCAAAACTGCTGGCGAGTGTACCCTTTCTGCAGAAAGTAAAAATGGCCTTGCTGAAGAAATTAAATTTCTGTTCAAATGCTATTTCTTTTGACACCGAAGAACAAGCATTTCAAACACCAGTAGTCAAGGACATAAACAACAGTTTATTATTTCTCATGATTCCATGGGTTGGTTGAGTGGTTTTTCTGTGAATTTTGCCTGGAATCACTCATACAGCTGTATTCAGCAGAAGAAGCCAGTGGAGTCTGAGTTCTGCTGGAATAGCTGAGAGGGCTGGACATTTCCCTCCACATGATTTTTAATTCTAGACTTTTTGCAGCATAGTTGTCTCAGGTTTCTAAGAAAGCAAGAGCAGAAGATGTAAGACCTCATTGGGCCTTAGTTCAGAGCTTGTACAGCATGACTTCTATCACATTCTACTGGACCAAGCAAATTATAAGGCCAGTTTTCATTCAATGTTAGATGGGACTGGCTGGATGCAGTGGCTCACACCTGTAATCCCAGCACTTGGGGAGGCCGAGGTGGGTGGGTCATTTGAGTTCAGGAGGTCAAGACCAGCCTGGCCAACATGGTGAAACCCTGTCTCTACTAAAAATACACAAATTAGCTGGGCATGGTGGTGCACACCTGTTATCCCAGCTTCTTGGGAGGCTGAAGCAGGGGAATCACTTGAACCCAGGAGGAAGAGGTTGCAGTGAGCTGAGATCATGCCACTACACTCCAGCCTGGGCAGCAGCACGAGACTCCGTCTCGGAAAAAAAAAGGGTTAGATGGGACTGAATAAATCCATGAATTCAGGGTTAGTATGATTCACTGGGGTCTATTTTGTAGTAATCTATCACTCAGGCCTTTAAAGCCAGGTCAGTAGTAGCAGCTACTTTTGCCTAGAATAGCAGCAGCTCAAGCAAGAGAAGAAATAAGAATTCATTACTGAGGTTCCCTTACAGAAAAAAAAATCATGCCAAAGGAAATTAAGAAATATGGTTATTTATTGAGTCTTTTCTTATTCTAAATGATTCTCATGGTATCTAAGTGGCTCTTATATTATTACGACCGGAAGAGGGTGGGAGCAGTATAGCGTTCACCCTAGGATGCAGTGGAATATTTCTGGCTTAAAGTTGGTTAAGGTTGAAAGATTGAGGGAAGGAAGTTGTACAGAATGCAATGTTGTCCCTGGGCTGTCACACTTGAAAATCAGGGTTAACAAAATAAATACTCACGTAGAGAAAGGGAAGGGATTACTGCAGGAGTATTAACTAAAGATTTATTTTCCCCACCAGCATGCTCAGTAGCAAAGCTGGAAAAAAATTTCCAGTGATAGATTAGTTCTTCCCCATCCTTTACTGGGATATGCTTACAAGCACATAGAATAGCAAGGAATGTGCTTTTATGTGTGTCTGTTGGGGGGTGCAGTGCTGAGGCACAAGAGATCTTCTGAAACAGATGCTCCAAAAGGATGTACATGTTTGGCATCATATAATCTTAAACTTTTACTCTGCAAAACCCTTAATATACTTCTTCTAATTGTGTGGAAAAAAAGCAAGAAGACAGGCATTTGGGTACTACAAATGTATGTAATAGGAAAAGGCTTCTTTCTTTTATCCAGACAAATCCTGATTATCCGCAAGGCAAGTGAGGTAGGTTTGATCAAAGACTGGTCACCAAGCCATTATTTCTTGTGGGTATCTACATCTGAGACAAGTGCCAAAGATCAGGGTCTCCCATAGGTCCCTGGAAAAATGCCTGGCAACCACTTGGAGTACTTCTGCAATTGACTTCTGAATGGAATTTTCACAAATGTTGTGGGGGGATGGGGAAAAATCCTTTTCTGAAAGAAAATATCAGCTGTATATTTCATATCATTTGTATTGCCTGTCAATCCACCAGAGATTAATCCCTAGACACAGAGGTGGCCGGGACCTGTCAAACGGCCCTTTAGGCCCATTGTTCATGGCTTGCTGCTTGAAGGAAGATATATCAACCATCCAGCTAATGGAGTTCATATACGCTGGTGTCTACCCAGGTAAGGGGCCCTCAAAATTCAGTGATGGAAAGAGAATCACACATGTTCTGCACTCATTCAATAATGCGTGGCAGAACAGTAATATTTGTTATTAAATACTATATAGTCAAGGGTAAAGAGAAAGGGGGAAAGAAGACACCTTAGAGGAAGTAGATTGAAATGTGTCTTTTTAACCACTTAGATCCTACATGATTAAAATAATAATGTTTTCATTTTTTTGATATAATTTTTGTAATTTACTAGAGGGCTATAGTGATGAATTATGAACCTCCTCATGAAGATATCTTGTCTCTTCTTGGCACAATTTCCTTCATGCTTCTTGACTACTTTGTTCATGTTGTTGCTAGAGGACTGACTGCACTATTTCATAAAGATTATGAGCTAGTGGAGTTTAGGAAACATGTTCTATTGTTTGTACTTGGTCTACTGCTTAGCATAGTGATTGTCACTTTTGTTTAAAAAATATATATTTGAATAGTTTAGATAATTATGGTTCAATTTGTGAAACTCCCATGTTATTATCTGAGATTATTTAGTACATGACATTTGATAAAAAGCAGAAGATACTGTATTATTTTAGAGTAATAAAAATAATTTGATCAGCTATAACTTATAAAGATTATAAAATCACAGTTTTTCTTTAATGAGAGGTTTTGTAAAAAGCAAAAGACAATAGTATGAGTATAAAGGGGAATATTTTTTAGGTCAATACTAATTTACCTACCCAAAAATATATAAGAGGGGGCCGCACGGTGGTTCACGCCTGTAATCCCAGCACTTTGGGAGGCCGAGGCAGGTGGATCACCTGAGGTCAGGAGTTCATGACGAGCCTGACCAGCATGGTGGAACCCAGTCTCTGCTAAAAATACAAAAATTAGCCAGGTGTGGTGGCACAAGCCTGTAATCCCAGCTACTGGGGAGGCTGAGGCAGGAGAATCGCTTGAACCCGTGAGGTGGAAGTTGTGGTGAGCCGAGATCACGCCACCACACTCCAGCCTGGGCAACAAGAACAAAATTCCATCTCAAATAAAAAAAAAAAAGAAAAGAAAAATATAAGAAGGGAACTTCAATACTTGAGTTATAGGAATATGACAAAGACCCAATTATGTATATACATTCTTACAATCAAAAGATAAGATAAACCAGAACATGGTGGGAGCCCAGTCAAGCAGCAGAAAAGTTTCTGTGAATGCTAAGGCTGTTCAAAACCCATGCTTTGTTGTCCTGCTTATGATTCTGTCCCCCATGTTAGTGATGCTATAATGAAAACAGCTACATGCAAATGAGCTGTAGAGTAACCAGGGACAGTGAAATCAGGGTCGAGCTTACTTCGATTTAGGGAAAGACTGAGGAAAAATTTGAGAGATGTTTGGGTTTTGTACAAAGGGTTCAATCACTAGAGGAACTGGGCTATAATGAAAGAGATTTTTCAAATCTGTGTATTGGTGCCAAGTTGGAGTGGGGTTGGGGGTGTGTCATGCTAATAGATGAATGAGAAAGTAAAACTGTTCAATTATCATTGTGTTGCTGACGTATCTCAAGGAGATTCTTCTTGAAGCTGAACAAAATGTAGCAAATATATGATTTAGAGAAAAACTAAGTCTAACGTGATAAGACAGTAAACGTTTAGCTACGTTAATTAGCTGGCTACTCCACATTACAGATAATTTGCCTTGATAAAATCAGCACTAAACAATTATTTTTACTGAATAGAAGCAAATATATAAATAAAAGAATGAATAAAAAATAAATGTACAAATAATTTCATCTAGGGGTATTAAAAGAAATTGTAAGACTGCAGAAACACTGTTAGTAGCTGAGTCTTAAGTATCTTCAGGGGATTCAATGGTTTGATTTAAGAGAACACATGCTCTGTCATTATGGTAAATAAAAGGGCCTTCGCATCTGAGTTGAGAAGAATGTGGGGACAGGTGTTATGGTGCTCACTTCTCCTTGACTCATAGCAATGATAAAATTTGCCACTACACCAGATAATCCAATATTTAAGGAAACAGATGACACCAAAAATCTTGCTATGGAAGTGTGCTCTTTGCTTTGAAACAGACATTGCTTTGTTTCTACTTCCTCTATAATTCCTAAATCTTGTGCTTTCGTTTCCCCTTAAAAATACTTCCATAAGTCATCTTATTCATAGGTTGTGTATTTCATGTAAAATTTTTAGGTTTTCAATTCTTCGGTTTAATCCTTAATCACTTTAGCCTATCTAATTTTAATAGCTTTTTGGAGATGTAATTCATATACAATAAAATTCACTCATTTATAGCGTACAATTCAGTGCTTTTAGTATATTCATAGAGTTGTGAAACCATCACAGCTAATCAAATTTTAGAACATTTTAATCACCCCCCAAATAAACTTCCTACTAATTAGCAGTCATTTCCAATCTCTGCCTCCCCCCTACCCCCAGTAAACATACCACATAAATATTAGGTGACCAATAATCCCTCTATGGATTTGTCTATTCTGGACATTTTATATAAATAGAATAAATAGAATTACGCAAGCTACAGTCTTTTTTGACTGGATATTTCATTGAGTATAATGTTTTCAAGATTTGCTCATGCTGCAGCATGTATCAGTCAGTGCTTTATTCCTTTTCATAGCCAAACAATCTGTTGTATGGATGTATCATATTTATTTATGCATTCACCAGTTGATGGACATTTGCTTTCAATTTTGGGCTATTTTGAACAATGCTGCTATGCACATTTGTGAACAGTTTTTTATGGATATGTTTTCAGTTCCCTTAGGTGAATACCTAGGAGTGGAATTGCTGGATCATATGGTTACTCTGTGTTTAATATTTTAAAGAATGTTAAACTTTTTCAAAACATCTATACCAGTTCACATTCCCACCAACAACGTATGAAGGTTCCAATTTATCGATATCATTACCAATACATTGTATTAATTGTGCTTTTTAGTTTAATTCTACTAGTGCATCAAATTGTATCTTATTGTGGTTTTGATTTGTATTTCACTAATGACTAGTTATATTGAGTGTCTTTTCATGTGTCCATTTATTGTCCATTTCTATATATTATTTGGAGAAATGTTTATTTAAGTCCTTGGATCATTTTTGAGTGGGTTATTTACTTTTTATTATAAAGTTGTAGGGCTTCTTTATATATATCCTCAGTACAAACCTCTTATCAGATTAGCAAATACAGTCATGTGCCACATAACAATATTTTAGTCAATAGCAGACCATGTATATGACAGTGGTCCCATAAGATTGTAAAAGAGCTTAAAAACTCCTATTGCTTAGTGATGTCATAGCCATCATAACATCATAACCATCATAATATCTTAGCACAATGCATTACTTCACATGTTTGCGATGATACTGGTGTAAACAAACCTACTGCACTGCCAGTCATGTAAAAATCTAGCACATACAATTTTCTGCAGTACATAATTCTTAATAGTGATAATAAACAACTATATTATTGATTTATATATTCACCATACTATACTTTTTATTGTTATTTTAGAGTATCCTCCTTCTACTTAAAAAGAAAATGTTAACTGTATGTCTTAGTCCATTCTTGTTGCTATAAAGGAATACCTGAGGCTGGGTAATTTATAAAGAAAAAAAGGTTTATTTACATCACAGTTTTTCAGGCTGTACAAGAAGCCTGGCACTAGCATCTGCATCTGGTGAAGGCCTTAGACGGTTACCACTCATGGCAGAAGGGTAAGGGGAACTTACATACAGAGATCACATGGTAAGAGGAAGCAAGAGAGGGGGAAGGTGTCATTCTCTTTCTGAACAATCAGCTCTCAAGGGAACTAATAGAGTGAAAACTCACTCATTACTGTGGGCAGCAAACCATTCATGAGGAATCTGCCTCCATGACCTACACACCTCCCACCACGCTCCACCTCCAACACTGGGGATCACATTTCAACATGAGACTTGGTGGGGCCAAACAAACCATATTCAAATCACAGCACTGTAAAACAGGCTCAGGCAGCTCCTTCAGGAGTTGTTCCAGAAGAAAGTGTTGTTATCATAGGATATGGAAGTTCCATGTGTGTTATTGCCCCTGAAGACCTTCCAGTGGAACAAGATGTGGAGGTGGAAGACAGTGATATTGATGATCCTGACCCTGTGTAGGCCTAGGCTAATGTGTGTGTTTGCGTCTTAGATTTTAACAAAAAAGTTTTAAAAGTAATACATAAATAAATTTAAAAATTAGAAAAAAACTTATAGAATAAGGATAAAAAGAAAAAAATCTTTGTACAGATATGCAATGCATTTGTGTTTTAGGCTGTGTGTTATTACAAAAGAGTCAAAACATTAAAACTTAGAAGTTTATAAAGTAAAAAGTTACAGTAAGCTAAGGTTAATTTATTATTTAAGAAAGAATAATATGTTTTTATAAATTTACTGTAGTCTAAGTGCACAGTGTTTATAAATTCCAGAGTAGTGTGCAGTAATGTCCTAGGCCTTCACATTCACTCACCACTCACTGATTGACTCATGCAGAGCAACTTCCAGTTCTGTAAACTGTATTCATAGTAAGTGCATTATACAGGTGTATCATTTTTTATCATTTATAGCACATTTACTGTACCTTTTCTATGTTTAGATATGTTTACATACACAAATACTTACCATTGGGTTACAGTTACCTACAATATTCAGTATATTAACATGGCATACAAGTTTGTAGCCCAGAAGCAATAGGCTATACCATATAGTCCAGCTATGTAGTAGGCTATACCATCTAGGTTTGTATAAGTACGATCTGTGATGTTTACTTAATGACAAAATTCCTTAATGATGCTTTTCTCAGAATGTATCCCTGTTGTTAAGTGATGCTTGACAATTTTTTTCAATTTTTACATGATCTTTTTACTTTCTTGATATCATTGGGAGCACAAAATGTTTTAATTTTCGTGAAGTCAAATTTCTTTATAGTTTCTTTTTGTTGTTATTTCTGGTGTTATATCTAAGAAAACATTGCCTAACTCAAGGGAATGAAGATTTTCTCCCATGTTTTCTATCAAGAATTGCACAGTTTTAGCTCTTATATCTAGGTCTATGATCCATTTTTAGTTAATTTTTGTTTATGGTGTGAGGTAAGAATCCAACTCCATTCTTTTGTATGTAACTATCCAATTATCCCACCACCATTTGTTGAAGATACTATTCTTTCCCCATTGAATGATTTTGGCACCCTTGTTGAGAATCAACTGAACACAAATGTATAAGTTCATTTCTGAACTCTCAATTCTATTCAATTGATCAATATGCCTATTTTTGTATTGGTATCATACTGTTTTAATTACTGTAGTTTTGCAGTAAGTTTTGAAATTGATAAGTGTGAATCCTTCAACCTTTTTTTCTTTTTCACAATCATTTTGGCTATTTGGGGTTACTTACAATTTCATATGAATTTTAGGATTAGCTTTTCCATTTTTCAAAAAAAAAGCTATCAGGAGTTTGATAAGGATTGCACTGAATCTGTAGATTGCTTTGGGTGGTATTGCCATCTTAACAATATTAAGTTTTCTAATCCATGAATATAGCATGTCTTTCTATTTATTTAGGCCTCTTTCACTTCTTACAGCAATGTGTTGTAGTTTTTATCACAGATGTCTTGCAACTGCTTGGTTCAATTTATTCCTAAGTATTTATTCATTATTATAAATTAATTGTTTTCTCAATTTCCTTTTGAGGTTGTTCATTTCCAGTGTATAGCAATACAATTGATTTTTGTCTGTTGGTCTTATGTCTTGCAACTTTGCTGAATTCTTTTGTTAGTTATAGTAGATTTTTGTAAGGATTTCATTTACATGAGATCATGTCATCTGTGGATAAAGATAATTTTGTTTCTTTCTTTCAAATTTTGTTGTCTTTTATTTTTTTCTCACTGATCTGTCATGATCTTTCAGTACAATGTTGAATAGAAATAACAAGCATATACATCTTTGTCTTAGTCCTGATATTAGAGGCAAAGCTTTTAGTTTCTCACCATTAAGTATGATGTCAGCTTTGAGTTTTTCATAGATAATCTGTGACAGGGTGAGGAAGTTCCTTTCCATTCTTATTTTGAGGAGTGCTTTCATTATGAAAGTATGCTGGGTTTTTTTCAAATGCTTTTTTTTTGTTTTTGCATTTACTGAGATTATAATGCTGTGTGTGTGTGTGTGTGTGTGTGTGTGTGTGTGTGTGTGTGTGTTTTGTTCTACTAATATCATGTATTACATTGTTTAATTTGTATATGTTAAACCAACCATGCATTCCTGGAATAAAGCCAATTGGTCATGTTGTAAGTTCCTTTTATATGTTACTGGATTTTATTTTCTAATATTTTGTTAAGAATTTCTGTGCCCTCATTCCTAAGAGATACTGATTTTTAGTTTCCTTTTTTGGGGGTGATGTTTTTATTTGTAGATTTTTCTCTCTCTTTTATTTATTTATATATTTATTTTTGATGTCTGCCTGGATTTAGTGTCAGGTAATTGTGGCCTCATATAAAGATTTGAGAAGTGTTCTCTTTTCTTCCATTTTTGTGGAAGAGTTTGTGAAAAAATGGTGTTGATTATTCTTTAAATATTTTGGAGAGTTCATCACTAAACCTATTTGAAACTGGACTTTTCCTTGTGAGAAGTTTTAAAAATTACTGATTCAATTTCTTTAGTTGTTATAGGTCTATTCACATTTTCTGTTTCTTGTTAAGTCAGTTTCAGTAATTTGTGTCTTTCTCGAAATTGTCCATTATATCTAAGTATTGAATTTGTTGTCATATAGTTGCTCATAGTACTCCTTTATGATCATTTTTATTTCTATTAGGCCAATAATGATTTATCATCTTTCTTCCTTCATTTTAGTAATTTGAGTTCTATTTTTTTCTTAGTCAGTCTAGCTAAAGGCTTGTAAATTTTGTTGATCTTTTGAAAGAAAAACCCAGCTTTGAGGTTTGTTGATTTTCTTTATTGGTTTTCTATTTTTTATTCCAATCATAATTGTTTTAATCATTATTATTTTTATCCTTGCTTTTGGCTTTTTCCTCCTCTCATTGGAATTTCTTAAAACAGAAGGTTAGGTTATGATTTGAGATCTTTTTTAGTACAGGCATTTACGGATATATATTTCCCCCCAAGCACTGCTTTGATATTTAGGTATGTTGGCTTTACATTTTTGTTCATCTCAAATTATTATAGAATTATACTCATAATTTATTTTTCATTTCATTCATTATTTAGGAATATGTTGTTTAATTTCCACATATTTGTTGGTTTTCAAATTTTCTTACTATTATTGATTTATAATTTAATTTATTGTGGTTGTAGAACATAACTTATATGATTTCAATTCTTGTAAATTTATTGAGGCTTCTTTTATAGGTTAACGTATAGTCTATTCTGGAGAGCATTCCATGTGTGGCTTAGAAGAATGTATTTTCTGCTGTTTCAGAGTGAACAGAAAATGTTAGATTTACTTGGTTTATAGTGCTGTTTTGTTAAGCTTTTCTAGGTAGACCTGCAAAATGGGTCACATAGTTTGGATGTTCTGAGAACAGGACATTTAAGAACTCGAAATTCAGTTTAATCCCCCTAGTAAGGCTGCTGGTTTTCTCAGCTGCCATAGTTGTGAGGCTACGCAATCTCATGACTATGTGGAACTGAGGAGATGGGGATGGAAAACTAAAATGCAGCAAAGACTGTCATGCTTCAATTGCTTCAAAGAGAATAAAATACCTAGGAATCCAACTTACAAGGGATGTAAAGGACCTCTTCAAGGAGAACTACAAATCACTGCTCAGTGAAATCAAAGAGGACACAAACAAATGGAAGAACATACCATGCTCATGGATAGGAAGAATCAATATCGTGAAAATGGCCATACTGCCCAAGGTTATTTATAGATTCAATGCCATCCCCATCAAGCTACCAATGAGTTTCTTCACAGAATTGGAAAAAACTGCTTTAAAGTTCATATGGAACCAAAAGAGAGCCCGCATTGCCAAGACAATCCTAAGTCAAAAGGACAAAGCTGGAGGCGTCACGCTACCTGACTTCAAACTATACTACAAGGCCACAGTAACCAAAACAGCATGGTACTGGTACCAAAACAGACATATAGACCAATGGAACAGAACAGAGTCCTCAGAAATAATACCACACATCTACAGCCATCTGATCTTTGACAAACCTGAGAAAAACAAGAAATGGGGAAAGGATTCCCTATTTAATAAATAGTGCTGGGAAAATTGGCTAGCCATAAGTAGAAAGCTGAAACTGGATCCTTTCCTTACTCCTTAGATGAAGATTAATTCAAGATGGATTAGAGACTTAAATGTTAGACCTAATACCATAAACCCTAGAAGAAAACCTAGGTAGTACCATTCAGGACATAGGCATGGGCAAGGACTTCATGTCTAAAACACCAAAAGCAACGGCAGCAAAAGCCAAAATTGACAAATGGGATCTAATTAAACTAAAGAGCTTCTGCACAGCAAAAGAAACTACCACCAAAGTGAACAGGCCACCTACAGAATAGGAGAAAATTTTTGCAATCTACTCATCTGACAAAGGGCTAATATCCAGAATCTACAAAGAACTCAAACAAATATACAAGAAAAAAACAAACAACCCCATCAAAAAGTGGGCAAAGGATATGAACAGACATTTCGCAAAAGAAGACATTCATACAGCCAACAGACACATGAAAAAATGCTCATCATCACTCGCCATCAGAGAAATGCAAATCAAAACCACAATGAGATACCATCTCACACCAGTTAGAATGGCAATCATTAAAAAGTCAGGAAACAACAGTTGTTGGAGAGGATGTGGAGAAATAGGAACACTTTTACACTGTTGGTGGGATTGTAAACTAGTTCAACCATTATGGAAAACAGTATGGCAATTCCTCAAGGATCTAGAACTAGATGTACCATATGACCCAGCCATCCCACTACTGGGTATATACCCAAAGGATTATAAATTATTCTACTACAAAGACACATGCACACGTATGTTTATTGTGGCACTATTCACAATAGCAAAGACTTGGAATCAACCCAAATGTCCATCTGTGACAGACTGGATTAAGAAAATGTGGCACATATACACCACGGAATACTATGCAGCCATAAAAAAGGATGAGTTTGCATCCTTTGTAGGGACATGGATGCAGCTGGAAACCATCATTCTTAGCAAACTGTCACAAGAAGAGAAAACCAAACACCGCATGTTCTCACTCATAGGTGGGAACTGAACAATGAGATCACTTGGACTCAGGAAGGGGAACATCACACACTGGGGCCTATCATGGGGAGGGGGGAGGGGGGAGGGATTGCATTGGGGAGTTATACATGATATAAATGATGAATTGATGGGTGCTGACGAGTTGATGGGTGCAGCACACCAACATGGCACAAATATACATATGTAACAAACCTGCACGTTATGCACATGTACCCTAGAACTTAAAGTATAATTAAAAAAAAAAAAAAAAAAAAAGATGTTAAGTTACACCAAAAAACAAAACAAAACAAAAAAAAGACTGTCGTGCTTATCAAGGTCCAGCAAATTTTTTCTTGAATTAATGCTTCTCAAATTGTTGCAAGCATTTGGTTAATTTCCAGAGTTGTGAAAATATTTATTTTAATAAATTTTGCCAATATTTTAGTTACTTTTATGCAGGAATAGTTTTGCAGAAGTCCTCACTTACCTGATCCAGAAGTCCCTCTCTCATAACATATGAATATTTTATTTAGTTTTATTAGGTTTTTTTTTGTTTTTTTGGGTTTTTTTTGTTTTTTTTGTTTTTGTTTTTGTTTTTTTTTGAGACGGAGTCTCGCTCTGTTGCCCAGGCTGGAGTGCAGTGGCCAGATCTCAGCTCACTGCAAGCTCCGCCTCCCGGGTTTACGCCATTCTCCTGCCTCAGCCTCCCGAGTAGCTGGGACTACAGGCGCCCGCCACCTCGCCCGGCTAGTTTTTGTATTTTTAGTAGAGACGGGGTTTCACCGTGTTAGCCAGGATGGTTTCGATCTCCTGACCTCGTGATCCGCCCGTCTCGGCCTCCCAAAGTGCTGGGATTACAGGCTTGAGCCACCGCGTCCGGCCTAGTTTTATTAGTTTTAACCATTTATCCTAATTATATATCTTTGCCTCTTATATTTTTATTTTTTGACTCTTCTTTATCTTCTCCAGTTTTAAACTTTTAATCTGACTAGTTCTAAGCTTTTATTTTAAATGTCTTCCTTTTCCACTTTTTTAGTAGTCAATATTAATCTTTATTGGAATAATCTCTCAATTTAAAGAGCTATCTATTTTAATTCTTTTTCACTTCTGATTAATAATGTATACTTCTGTTATTAATGTTTTCCTAGACTTTTTCCTTTGTGTTTTTTCTTTCCTCTTCTTTTCCATATTTATTAATTTTATTATTTGTGTTCTTAAGAGCTGCTGAAAGTTTAGCTGCAGGAGTGGTAACACAATTGAAAACTCACCCCACAAATTGGAGAGAATATTGTACTAGGTTTGTGTGTGCATGTGTGTGTAAGCTCTGCTTTCTACCCCTCAGCCTTGGAAAGTTGCAAGAAAGCTAGCCATCTACCTGGGGCTGTGAATAAAGAGTTACCCAAGAGAAACTAGAATCTTAGGCTTATACAATACACGGTATAAACTCTGCATGCACACTTACAGAAGATAAAGTAATTGTAAATGAAGAAATTAATTTTAAAGCCTTATTTGGAATCAGTGAGGCAAAGTTGCTACTGGCATTCAAGGAATCAGGAAGTTATATTTAATAGTTGTAATAATTTCCTAAGTCTCGTATAATGAAGTATCACAGACTTGGGGGTTAAAACAACAGAAATGTATTCTCTCAAAATTTTGGAAGCTAGAAGTCTTAAGTCGAGGTATTAGCAGGATTGGTTCCTACTGGAGATTCTGTGGGAAAATCTGTTCAGTGAGTCTCTCCTAGCTGCTGGTGGTTGCCTACAATTCTTGATGTCCCTTGGCTTGTACATACAACTCCAGTCTCTGTCTCCATTTTCACATGGTATTCTCCCTCGTATCTCTTTACATTATCTTCCCTCTGTGTATGTCTCATTTTTCTCATCTTAACATCAGTAACTGGGGTAAGGCCCACTTTAATCCAATATGAGCTCATCTTAGCATAATTACATCTGCAAAGTCTCTATTTCTGAATAAGACCACATTCTGAGGATTGGGTGAACATGAATTTTTAGGAGGCATCATTCTGTCTAGTATAGTATAGTATAGTATAGTATAGTATAGTATAGTAGTCAAGAGATGCAGGAAACCATTACTGATGCTCACTTCCTGCAGCACCTTGGCAAAAACACGAGCTAAGAATATTCTATCCAACCAAATTGTGTTTGAAGTATAAAAAGAAAAAGACAAAGAGTTTTTATCATGCAAGAACTCAGAGAACATCTTTGCCATGAATACTTACTGAGAAAACTACTGGAGGACAATCTTAAGACAAAAAATAACTAAGGAAATCCTAGAGAAAGAAGTCACAGTAAATTTTAAATATATTTAATAGTAGAATCACGACTAAAACTCATATGGGGAATGAAGTAAAAAATAGAATGTAAAAGTCATGTATAATAAGAATGGGGAAATCACACACATAGAAGACTGTCAGTGTCCCGTTTGTATCAATACAGCCTTCCAATTTCAATTCATTATAGCTGATTTCCATCTACCAATATAGGCATCTTTTTCCTAAGGGCAGTATTCAAGAAGTGTAAAGAAATTAAAATTCAGGAAAATACAAAGAACGCCACAAAGATACTCCTCGAGAAGAGCAACTCCAAGACACATAATTGCCAGATTCACCAAAGTTGAAATGAAGGAAAAAATCTTAAGGGCAGCCAGAGAGAAAGGTCGGCTTACCCACAAAGGGAAGCCCATCAGACTAACAGCAGATCTCTCGGCAGAAACTCTACAAGCCAGAAGAGAGTGGGGGCCAATATTCAACATTCTTAAAGAAAAGAATTTTAAACCCAGAATTTCATATCCAGCCAAACTAAGTTTCATAAGTGAAGGAGAAATAAAATCCTTTACAGATAAGCAAATGCTTAGAGATTTTGTCACCACCAGGCCTGCCTTATAAGAGACCCTGAAGGAAGCCCTAAACATGGAAAGGAACAACCGGTACCAGCCATTGCAAAAACATGCCAAAATGTAAAGACCAACGAGGCTAGGAAGAAACTGCATCAACTAATGAGCAAAATAACCAGTTAATATCATAATGGCAGGTTCAAGTTCACACGTAGCAATATTAACCTTAAATGTAAATGGACTAAATGGTCCAATTAAAAGACACAGACTGGCAAACTGGATAAAGAGTCAAGACCCATCAGTCTGCTGTATTCAGGAGACCCATCTCACATGCAGAGACATACATAGGCTCAAAATAAAGGGATGGAGGAAGATCTACCAAGCAAATGGAGAACAAAAAAAAGCAGGGGTTGCAATCCTAGTCTCTGATAAAACAGACTTTAAACCATCAAAGATCAAAAGAGACAAAGAAGGCCATTACATAATGGTAAAGGGATCAATTCAACAGGAAGAGCTAACTCTCCTAAATGTATATGCACCCAATACAGGAGCACCCAGATTCATAAAGCAAGTCCTTAGAGACTTACAAAGAGACTTAGACTCCCATACAATAATAATGGGAGACTTCAACACTCCACTGTCAACATTAGACAGATCAACGAGACAGAAAGTTAACAAGGATATCCAGGAATTGAACTCATCTCTGCACCAAGCGGACCTAATAGACATCTATAGAACTCTCCACCCCAAATCAACAGAATATACATTCTTCTCAGCACCACATCACACTTATTCCAAAATCGACCACATAATTGGAAGTAAAGCACTCCTCAGCAAATGTACAAGAACAGAAATGATAACAAACTGTCTCTCAGACCACAGTGCAATCAAACTAGAACTCAGGACTAAGAAACTCAATCAAAACTGCTCAACTACATGGAAACTGAACAACCTGCTCCTGAATGACTACTGGCTACATAACGAAATGAAGGCAGAAATAAAGATGTTCTTTGAAACCAATGAGAACAAAGATACAACATACCAGAATCTCTGGGGCACATTTAAAGCAGTGTGTAGAGGGAAATTTATAGCACTAAATGCCCACAAGAGAAAGCTGGAAAGATCTAAAATTGACACTCTAACATCACAATTAAAAGAACTAGAGAGGCAAGAGCAAACACATTCAAAAGCTAGCAGAAGGCAAGAAATGACTAAGATCAGAGCAGAACTGAAGGAGATAGAGACACAAAAAACCCTCCAAAAAATCAATGAATCCAGGAGTTGGTTTTTTTGAAAAGATCAACAAAATTGACAGACCGCTAGCAAGACTAATAAAGAAGAAAAGAGAGAAGAATCAAATAGACGCAATAAAAAATGATAAAGGGGATATCACCACCGACCCCAAAGAAATACAAACTACCATCAGAGAATACTATAAACACCTCTACGCAAATAAACTAGAAAATCTAGAAGAAATGGATAATTTCCTGGACACTTACACTCTTCCAAGACTAAACCAGGAAGAAGTTGAATCCCTAAATAGACCAATAGCAGGCTCTGAAATTGAGGCAATAATTAATAGCCTACCCACCAAAAAAAGTCCAGGACCAGATGGATTCACAGCTGAATTCTACCAGAGGTACAAGGAGGAGCTGGTACCATTCCTTCTGAATCTATTTCAATCAATAGAAAAAGAGGGAATCCTCCCTAACTCATTTTATGAGGCCAACATCATCCTGATACTAAAGCCTGGCAGAGACACAACAAAAAAAGAGAATTTTAGACCAATATCCCTGATGAACATCGATGCAAAAATCCTCAATAAAATACTGGCAAATCGGATTCAGCAGCACATCAAAAAGCTTATCCACCATGATCAAGTGGGCTTCATCTCTGGGATGCAAGGCTGGTTCAACATTCGGAAATCAATAAACGTAATCCAGCACATAAACAGAACCAAAGACAAGAACCACATGATTATCTCAATAGATGCAGAAAAGGCTTTTGACAAAATTCAACAGCCCTTCATGCTAAAAAAGCTGAATAAATTCGGTATTGATGGAACGTACCTCAAAATAATAAGAGCTATTTATGACAAACCCACAGCCAATATCATACTGAATGGGCAAAAACTGGAAAAATTCCCTTTGAAAACCAGCACAAGACAGGGATGCCCTCTCTCACCATCCTATTCAACATAGTGTTGGAAGTTCTGGCTAGGGCAATCAGGCAAGAGAAAGAAATCAAGGGTATTCAGTTAGGAAAAGAAGAAGTCAAATTGTCCCTGTTTGGAGATGACATGATTGTATATTTAGAAAACCCCATTGTCTCAGCCCAAAATCTCCTTAAGCTGATAAGCAACTTCAGCAAAGTCTCAGGATGCAAAATTAATGTGCAAAAATTACAAGCATTCTTATACACCAGTAACAGACAAACAGAGAGCCAAATCATGAATGAACTTCCATTTACAATTGCTTCAAAGAGAATAAAATACCTAGGAATCCGACTTACAAGGGATGTAAAGGACCTCTTCAAGGAGAACTACAAACCACTGCTCAGTGAAATCAAAGAGGACACAAACAAATGGAAGAACATGCCATGCTCATGGATAGGAAGAATCAATATCGTGAAAATGGCCATACTGCCCAAGGTCATTTATGGATTCAATGCCATCCCCATCAGGCTACCAATGAGTTTCTTCACAGAATTGGAAAAAACTGCTTTAAATTTCACATGAAACCAAAAAAGAGCCCACATTGCCAAGACAATCCTAAGTCAAAAGAACAAAGCTGGAGGCATCACGCTACCTGACTTCAAACTATACTACAAGGCTACAGTAACCAAAACAGCATGGTACTGGTACCAAAATAGACATATAGACCAATGGAACAGAACAGAGTCCTCAGAAATAATACCACACAACTACAGCTATCTGATCTTTGACAAACCTGAGAGAAACAAGAAATGGGGAAAGGATTCTCTATGTAATAAATGGTGCTGGGAAAATTGGCTAGCCATAAGTAGAAAGCTGAAACTGGATCCTTTCCTTACTCCTTATATGAAAATTAATTCAAGTTGGATTAGAGACTTAAATGTTAGACCTAATACCATAAAAACCCTCGAAGAAAACCTAGGTAGTACCATTCAGGACATAGGCATGGGCAAGGACTTCATGTCTAAAACACCAAAAGCAACGGCAGCAAAAGCCAAAATTGACAAATGGGATCTAATTAAACTAAAGAGCTTCTACACAGCAAAAGAAACTACCGTCAGCGTGAACAGGCAACCTACAGAATGGGTGAAAATTTTTGCAATCTACTCATCTGACAAAGGGCTGATATCCAGAACCTACAAAGAACTCAAACAACTTTACAAGAAAAAAACAAACAACCCCATCAAAAAGTGGGCAAAGGATATGAACAGACATTTCGCAAAAGAAGACATTCATACAGCCAACAGACACATGAAAAAATGCTCATCATCACTCGCCATCAGAGAGATGCAAATCAAAACCACAATGAGATACCATCTCACACCAGTAAGAATGGCAATCATTAAAAAGTCAGGCAACAACAGGTGCTGGAGAGGATGTGGAGAAACAGGAACACTTTTACACTGTTGGTGGGATTGTAAACTAGTTCAACCATTATGGAAAACAGTATGGCAATTCCTCAAGGATCTAGAACTAGATGTACCATATGACCCAGCCATCCCACTACTGGGTATATACCCAAAGGATTATAAATCATGCTGCTATAAAGACACATGCACATGTATGTTTATTGCGGCACTATTCACAATAGCAAAGACTTGGAATCAACCCAAATGTCCATCTGTGACAGACTGGATTAAGAAAATGTGGCACATATACACCATGGAATACTATGCAGCCATAAAAAAGGATGAGTTTGCATCCTTTGTAGGGACATGGATGCAGCTGGAAGCCATCATTCTTAGCAAACTATCACAAGAACAGAAAACCAAACACCGCATGTTCTCACTCATAGGTGGGAACTGAACAATGAGATCACCTGGACACGGGAAGGGGAACATCACACACTGGGGCCTATCATGGGGAGGGGGGAGGGGGGAAGGATTGCATTGGGAGTTATACCTTATATAAATGACGAATTGATGGGTGCTGACGAGTTGATGGGTGCAGCACACCAACATGGCACAAGTATACATATGTAAGAAACCTGCACGTTATGCACATGTACCCTAGAACTTAAAATATAATAATAAAAAAACTAAAGAAATTAAAATCCCCCCAAAGAGAAACTCTCAACAAATGATTGATTGGAGTTGATGAATAAATATGCTAGATTCCTTGATCCTTGTGTTGTAGGACTTGTCCTTAGTTCAGCTAATGACAGAGTTCTTTGTCCCATGGTCATGAAAATTCAGGCTCACAGACAATTTGAATGATGAGTAAGACAGGGTTTTATTGGATGTAAAGGAAAAAAAGGGGGAACAGGGACTCTGAAAGGCCAGAGTTCCTGCTAGAGCACTTCCTGCCTACAGCTTGTATCCCAGGTTCCACACAGGAAGAGGAGGTACCAGGCTCCTCCTCGCTGCAAATGGCACAAACTTCCAAAGGCTCCACCCTAGTGTGCAAGCCAGTTAGAGTTTTCTGGGGACCTCCTCCCACCTGGCTATCTCACTTGGAAAGATACCTCTAAGGCCTGTGTGTTACAGTCTTTCCCAGAATTTTATCACAAGATTAAGATTCAGTCACTCACAGAGATAGCTGGTTTAATATTTCTTTTATAGATTGCTTTATCTTTCTTTCTGCGTATTTCTTTACCTTCCTACTGGTATTTTTGGACCTTCACAAATAAAGCAATTACACTTGAATTATTGTCTCATGGTCTGCCTCTGAGGAAGCTCAAATTAAAATAACTACACAAAATTGATTGAGACGGGGGAAAAAAAAGGTAGAAACTATTGCACATATCTAATTGCTTTGTTTGTAATTGATGGGAGTCCAAGGAGATAATTTAAAGTTGCAAATGAAGTCATAAAAGCATAAGCATAATTAACTATAAATGGCAAACCTAAGTAATATAATTAACTAAAATTGAGTAGTAGAGGCAAAGCAAGAAAAGGAGGATGAAGAAGAAATAACTTTATCGTTGCTCGGGTTTAACAAATAATAGATACTTTTGAAGAAGTCCAACATTAAGAATATTATATAAATTTACAGTTATAGAGCTAAAATGGTAATGTAGGGCTTCCAAAAACTCTCTCTTCCATAAAAACAATGAGAAAACTGGCAAAAATGATCATAATCTGCTTTTTCAGGACTCCAGAAATTAACCAAAAACTTTCAGCAACCTGGGGAATGTTTATTCAAGAAAAATGGTTGGGTCTTGGTAAAAGACATAGTGAACTTTAGGGAATTTAAACTTTTCCTGGTTTCATTCTCTGCTTTCAAGATTTGCAGTATGGAAAAATAACGTTCTCCATTGATGGGGAAAAATGGCAGCTACTGAAGAGAGGAGAACAGGGATAAAGCTCATTCAAAGTCTCAGCCAAGAATTTTCCATTTGTGGCCTGCCTCTTGGATTCCTGGAAGGCCATACTTGCAAGCTGTCTGTATCTTACCTGATTCACAGATTCCCCAGAGTGAATAGCCTTATCTCTGGGGATATTTATCAAAAAGAAATTACAGGCAATTGCTTAACTTCTTGGCTGCTTGAGGCAGTACATAACAGTGGAAGCAAAAATAGACTAATAAGAAAGCTGGAAAGAAGCAGCTGACGAGTGTGATTTCATAGAGGCTTTCAAAAAGGTGATATATTTTTGAATATCCAGAAGGCTAGGCATATGCCTAAGGCTATTTGCATGCCCAGGGCTATGCATATCCTCAAGAAAGTTCTAATAAAGCCCTAAACTTTCACTGTTGGCTGACCTTGAGGCTCTGCACAAGCCAAAAGTAAAGGCTAATGCAGAACTGTAAACTGCCTAGCTGAGTGTTGAAGGTATATCCAAACACATAAGCAGAGCTTCTCAGCAAAGACTAGAAGAGATTTATTGGTCCCAAATATTTAATAATTTTTTTTTTTCTGAGATGGAGTCTCGCATAGCCACCCAGGCTGGAGTGTAGTGGTGGGATCTCACTTCACTGCAACCACTGTCTCCCAGGTTCAAGTGATTCTCCTGTCTCAGCCTCCCAAGTAGCTGGGATTACAGGCACCCACCATTGTGCCTGGCTAATTTTTGTATTTTAGTAGAGACAGGGTTTCACCATGTTGGCCAGGCTGGTCTTAAACTCCTGGCCTCAGGTTATCTGCCTCCCTCGGCCTCCCAAAGTGCTAGGATTACAGGCATGAGTCACTGTGCTTGGCTGAACATTTTTGTCCATTCATTAGTTGACTACTAAATTAACCAAGTGGAGACACCAGTGACCACACATGACAAAGATAAAGACTTTACGGAAGAGTTCAGAAAAATCACTAAACAATCGAAAAAATCTATAAATAGAATCAACAACAAACCCCAGGGAGGAAAAAGAATCTAATTTTCAGAGTTGCCACATTATGTTCCTTCAAAATCCAGATTTCAACCACAAACAATATGAGGCATGCAAGGAAGGAAGAAAATATGACACACACACAGGAAGAAAGCAATCAATAGAAGTCATCCTTGAGAAAGCCCAGATATTTCACTCACTAGACAAAGCTCTACATCAGCTATTCTAATATGTTCAAAGAACTAAAGGAAGTCATGTCTAAAGAACTAGCAGAAAGTACAAAAATATCACACCAAAGTAGCAAATATTAATAAAAAGACAGAAATTGTAAAAAGAAAGCAAATAGAAATTCTGGAGTTGAAAAGTACAATCACTGAAATAAAAAATTCATTTGATGAGATAAATTGTAGATTTGAGAAGACAAAATAAATAATCAGCAAATTTGAAGACAGACCAATTGAAAGTATAGTCTGAGAAACAGAAAGAAGAAAGAAGAAAGAAAAGTGGGCCTGGCAGAGTGGTTCATGCCTGTAATCCCAGCATTTTGGGAGGCTAAGACAGGAGGTTTGCTCAAGCCCAGGAGTTTGATAGCAGCCTGGGCAACATGGCAAAACCCCATCTCTACAAAAAATGGGAATATTAGCTGGGTGTGGTGGCATGTGTCCATAGTCCCATTTAGTCAGAAGGCTGAGGTGGCAAGATTGCTTGAGCCTGGGAGGTTGAGGCTGCAATAAGCTGAGATTGCACCACTGCACTCCAGCCTGGTTGATGGAGTGAAACCTTGTCTCAAAAAAAAAAAAAAAAAAAAAAAAAGAGGAAAAGAAAAAGAAAAGAAGAATGAACAGAGCATCTGAAACCAGCATACACATAGTGAGAATCCCAGAAGGACAGGAGAGAGAAAAGGGAAAAATAATATTTGAAGAAATAATAAGCAAAAACATTCCCAAACTTGATGAAAAAACAATGATTGACATATCTAATAAGCTCAACAAACTCCAATTAGGATAAAGTCAAAGATATCCACACAGAAGAACATCATAATTAAAGTGTTGGAAGACAGAGAATCTAGAAAGCAGCAAGAGAAAAATGACTTATCATATGCAAAGGATCCTCAATAAGATTTCTTATCAGAAACCTGAGAGGCCAGAAGGTAATAGGATGACACATTAAAAGCACAGAAAGAAAAAGCCTGCTAACCAAGAATTATATGTCTGGCAAAACTACCCTTCAAAAATGAAAGAAAAGATAAGACATTCCCAGGGAAATAAAAACAGTGGATTTATTTCTAGCAGACCTGTCTTGTAAGAAATACCACAGAGTCCAAGAATGATATACAAATGGCCAATAAGCCTGTGAAAAGATGCTTAACAGTATTGGTTATTTAAGAAATGCAAATCAAAATCACAATGGGATACCACTTCACACCCACTCAGATGACTAGAATCAGTAAGTCAGATAATAAGCACTGGCAAGGATGTGGAGCAATCAGAGCCCTTATACACTGCTTATGGGAATGTAGAATGGTGTAGCCCCTTTGGAAAACAGTCTGGTAATTTTTCAAATAATCAAACATAGAGTTGCCATATGACCCAGCAATGCTACTCCTACATACCCGAGAGAAATAAAAACATATAGTGACAGAAAAACTTGTACATGAATGTTTGTAGCAGCACTATTCAAACAGCCAAGAGGTAGAAACAATCCAAATGTTTATCATCAGATGAATGGATAAACAAGAGATGGCATATCCATACAATGGCCTACTATTCAGCCATAAAAAGGAATGAAGTACTGATACTGCTACAATATGGAGAAACTTTAGAAACATTAAGTTAAATGAAATAAGCTAATCATAAAGGACCACATATTATATGATTTCATTGATATGAAAGTCCAAAATAGCAGAATCTGTAGAGGTATAAAGTAGATTAACGATTACTTAGAATGGGGGAGTAAGTACGGAAATAGGTGAGTGTTGAGTAAATGGTAAGCTGTTTTTTTTTTTTTAGGTGATGAAAATGTTGTAAAATTAACTGTGCTGATGGTTGAATATATCTGTGAATACAGAAATGCAACTGAATTGTACACTCTAAATGGGTAAGTTGTGTAGTATGTGAATCATACTCCATTAAAGCTGTTAAGAAAAATGAAATACTAAAGGGAATCCTTCAGGCTGAAATGAAAGGAGAGTAGACAATAACTTGCGTCCACATGGAAAAATATTGTGGACCAGTGAAGATTCAGACATCAGTCTTTTCTCAGCACTACAGTGCTTTCAGAGCATTTTAATGAGCATCTTCTATACACTAAGTCCTCTGTTGATGAGATTGGCAATCCCTGCTGCTTTGGAGCTTTTAGACCAGACATTGAACACAGCCTTTCCCTTGTGGTGAGTGCTGAAACAGGGATGGACAGGAAACTATGAATTTTTAGCTCTAGGCTAGAGCCTTTTCATGCACCAGTTCATGAATTCTTAATACTCCCGTGAGGCAGGGACTGTTGACGTCTCTGAAAATTTTGTTTCTCTATCCATGAAATTAGCTCAAGAGATTTACCCCAGGTCTTAATTCAGTAGAGGCAAAAGCTTTATTTTTAATAGAAAATAGACTAAACTTATTGTGGTTTTGATTTGCATTTCTCTAATGAAGTAAAAGATAAAATCTATGCAGGACTTATTGCAGAAGCCATTACACATTAGGTACTTTACAAAATGATTCCTTAGTTCTGTTGTGTCTTGTATTACTTGCTTTTTCATAAATGCTTATTTTTTAACCTTTTCTTCACAATAAATTTCTCAACTTCTTTAAAAAAAAGAAAAAAGAAAATAGACTAAACTCAAAATCCCAGTAAGTTAATTATTATGTCACACCATTTCAATTTAATATTATGCAGGCATTTTTAATATAATTATTAAGACTATGTGGACACATGGTATAGAGCCCTTTACTAGTATTCTGACACATTAAATGAAAGAAGCACAATATAAGGTTTTATTTGTGTGATGTTTATAATTCTGTAATGTATGTAAAATTACGTAAAAATGAAACACATTACAGTTGTAGATATCACTGGTATAAGAGTATAGATCCTTCTAAAAATACGAAGACTACAGAGTGAAAGACTATAAAAATTATAAATACAGAAAGATAAGATTAAGCATTGTGACAAAAATAAAACAATATATTTTTCATGTCAATAAATCTAAATGGACTAAATTCATATGTTAAAAGACTTCTAGGTGGTTCATAAAGTAAATTTAGACACATAAAAATGAGTGATTCAGAAAAGTTAAAATAAAAGGATTGTTAAATGCACGCTAGGCAAATACAAACCAAAAGAACGAGGATTTGTGATCTTAATATCAAATATAATTTAGGGACAAAATCACTTTGTAAAGCTAGGAGTATAAATCACAATGAGAATATGAACAGATTTTATTGCAGAAGCTAGTTTTAACCAAAAACTACAGGGGAAAACAATTAAGTAGGAGCTCACTATTAGTGGAAAGCGTGAAATATGCTCATTGTCCAAGGTAAATCAAGTTATTAAAAAATCAGGAAGGCTATAGAAGACCTGTGCTGGATCTTCAATTTGCCCCTCCAGATCTATCTTCTATCCTCTTCTACCTTGTTTTGGTGCCCTGGGAAGCTGAACTCTTTATCCACATTACTGGGTTCCCTTGCCCCTGGCTTCTGGTTAGGTTCAGTCAATGGGGTGCATTAGTAATAGAAGAGAGGATGGAAGAAGAATGAGATCAAGATATTTGTTTCCATTTGCCCCTCTCTCTTTAGTCACTACAGGTTGGCTGCAACCTTCTGCTGCCTGTCAGGAGACCCTTTTTATACATTCTGTCCATCTCAAGGTCTGTAACCACTCTCTCTCCTGCACCTTCATGCTTAGGTGTAGTAATACTCTCCCACTCCCAAATATTTGAGTTACTGCTTTTGTGCAGTTACCCTTGTGCTTTCCTTCTACTCTGACAATAACTTTGTGAATTATCCTTGTATTAAACTCTCTTCAAGTTACTCAATTTCAGTATGGCCCAGCTGTTTTTTGATGATACAAAAGCAAAACATAGCCAGGTACGGTGGCTCACTCCTGTAATCCCAGCACTTTGGGAGGCCGAGGCGGGCGGATCACAAGGCCAGGAGTTTGAGACCAGCCTGGTCTACATAGTGAAGCCCTGTCTCTACTAAAAATACAAAAATTAGCTGGGCATGGTGGTGGGTGCCAGTAGTCCCAGCTACTCGGGAGGCTGAGGCAGGAGAATCACTTGAACCAAGTGATTCACACTCAGATCACAGTGAGCCGAGATTGCACCACTGCACTCCAGCCTAGGTGACAGAGAGAGACTCCGTCTCAAAAAAAAAAAAAAAAAAAAACCCAAACATAATTAATCAGATATAACTCAGATATATCAAACTCCATTTTGAAAATGGAGAATATACCTGCTTTTCAAGTACTCATTAAACAGTCTTGAAAAAAAATGAGAATGTATTGGTTTATGAAGAAAATGTACACAAAAACCTCGGTAAATTAAAAAATGCTTTTGTTCCAGTGCAATAAAACTAGATATTAAAAATATAATCAGAAAAAAACCCTGTATCCTGAAAATTAAAGAGAAAAAAAGTCTTATCATTTGAGTCAAGGAGAAAATACAAACTAAAATTGCATACTGAGTCTCAGGCAGGATTAATAAAAAACAAATCAGTATCTAGACACCTTGTAATACATGTGTAGAACAACAAAGGAAAAGAGAAAAAAGTTAAAGTAGTTGAGGAGAAAAGAGAGCTCACCTAGAAAGATAAACTTTTGGCCAGTTATCACAGAAGAATAGTATTTCCAAAGTATTGAGGGAAAATATTTATTACACTAGAATTCTATGTCAAATAAAGGCATTAGAGTTATATGATAACCAGGAGAGTTTACTATTCACAGAACCTTGCAGAAAGAATGAAAGGATATCCTTTAGCAATAATCCAGAAGGAACATGTAGGTTACCAAAAGCAATGGTGAGTAAAGAAATCAGTCAGCATGGTGGTAATTTTAAACAATTATAACAATTACAGAATGTTAATAGAGAGGGGAAAAATGCTCTAGTGTGTTTAAAACAAGAGGAAGCTAAAATCCAAAAACATGAAAATGGGAGAGCAGAGTAAACGTTTATAATTTTCTGAGCTTGTTCTATTGTCTGGTTAGAGATGAGGATGAATTTTTTAAATTTTATTTCGTATGCATGTTAAAATCTGATTGCAAAGCCACAAATGCTAATTTACTTAGCATCCAACTGACATCCACATTTGTATTACAGTCAGATATTAGTAGAGATCTAGCAATTAAAGGAAAAATGGAGGCCAGCCCACCTTCTGAGCTCTGCTTCATAGAATAAAAGAAAACACTACCATGTGTTATTGATACCCAGAACGTTCATTTTTGGCTCCCGTGGAAAAATGATTTTATATATCATATTCTACTGACTTGCTTCCTTGGTGACTACTGGGTGTGAAGTTCAGTGGCCTGTACATCACGGGCACATTCTCATTCTAAGCATCTGTTCTCGGAATGAAATGAGCATAAATAAATAAGCAGCCTTGTGAAAAGGTTCAGTCACAAAACAAGGATTTGGAGCCTTGAGACATAACAGGCTGTTTTCTAACTTAGTGTTGTTGGATGGTAGCTTTCTTTATGGTGGACTTTATTGCCATGTTATCTCCCAATGGTTTTTCTTATGGCTGACTTAGTTGGCCTGCTGAGCTAATGTGTCTAGTTCCAGAGACCAAAACATGATGAGTATTGTGTGTAGTAGTACAGCATTTTTTAGCCCTGGGGAAGAAAAGCCGAAACCTGTATCAGATGTAGCTTCCTTCTGTTCCAAATGACTATTTAACTATCCAACTACCCTGAGTTTCAAAGTCCACTAAGGGCTGGAAGTTGCTGGGAATTTTATTTGATGAACAGTTCTGATTGTTCTATAATGAAATTAATTACCTTGCCTCCAGGTATAGATGCTACATTTTATCTCCAGAGCCTGAGAAAACATTCACCTCTTCTTTTTAAAGATGGCCCAAAGCCCCAGGAACACAATGCTCAGGCTTGCACAAAGTGGAAGGAAAACTGGGGAAACTGTCCACATTTCATTGCATTCTTTCAGATTCTTGGGATTTCGCTGAGTTTGCTGGTGAGAAAGCTTGTTCATCTCCCACACCCCCATGTAATTAATCTGAAATTAACCTTCTCATTAACCCACAGATGGGGAAGGGCAACACACAAATTTTAAAATGTGTATGCTCACGTAGACTTTTATTGGCTATGGTTAAGAACTAACTTCTAGTTGATATATGCAGAAGTAATTAGAAGATGTTTGAACTGGAATTTTCATAACAAAAATTTGTTGCCAATGCATGTAGTTTTATGTCAACTAAGAGCCCACTCTTGTAAGATAGTTGTTAATTGAGGATAATATTGAATCATCTCAAAAAACCTGATCCATGTTTCTTTTGATTTTTTCCTGTCTTATGTATCTAACCTACTAGGGAATACATACCCAATCTGTTACATGTAAGTTGATTTATTCACTGCCTAGGAAGCGTGGGTCTCTTATAAGCCCATGTTTATACCGATGTCCTTACCTCTGCTATTTTTTCCCATGTTCAAAGCTCAATATTCCCTTCATCAAGCCTTACTTAACACAGCAGTTCTAATATTGACTGCCCATGATTGTGAGCACTAATTCTAAGGGATCTCTGTCTTTTGATGAGTCCCAGGGAAATTTTCTCCTAATTAACACCTGTGTCTCAATTCTCTCTCCCTTTACCTAGTCTTTTGGAGTCTTACTGTCAAAAACCAAGTACAAAAGTCAAAAATAGCAGACAATGGATTTCCAGCTTTATGCCTGTCTTAGCAATTCTGTGAGAGATGTTTTGAAGCTCTTCTTGAAAAATCTGTGCCAAAGACCTAGTAATTGTTTTTTATGGTTTTCCAATGAAGTGTGAAGTCCTTCTAATAGCTATCAATAGCTTTCTCTACTCTGTAGCTGTGAACACTAAGAAAGAGGCCTTTAACAACCTTTTTTTTTTCTCTTGCTCTTCCATCATCACTACTTTGGTCCCATGTCAGGCTAGAGACTAAATAGTTGGCATTATAACCTGAATAGCCTAGGAAGTTAAGGGTAGGTAAAATCAATCATATTGAATCCCTCCTGACTTTCAAAATAATAATAATTTTAAAATCACAGGCAACACATATCTACTAGTTCAATTGAAAAAAATCATTTATTTTTACTTTGTTCCAGGCACATTGCTAATAGCTGAGGATCTGTGGATAAAAAAGGAGGTCGCTTTCTCAAGTAACTCACAGCCTAATAATGTAGAGAGAGATGTCAATGAGAACACTATAAGATCATATGCTCAGAGGAGACAGGTAACCAGAGGAAGCTAACCCTGAGGGATTGTGAGCAGAGTTATGTCCTATCTTTACTATGTTTCTAGTACTTAACACAAGCCCAATCTTTGATATGCAATAAATATATATTGAATTAAATCCTATCACCCTACTCTTCTTAAAACATTCATAAGGTCAGTGAAATAATCTTCAACACCTTATTGTACTATTGCAAAGTTTATAAAAAGTAAAAGAAGGGCATCTACTTAAGTGTTCCTAGATATCTTTTCAAAGAGATGAGTCAGCAAAGCTATCCCTTAAAAAGCCCTTTAATTTTTTAAGAAGGTGCATAAAATTATTGTTAAGTAAATGTTTAATTACTGTTTTTTATACTTAGCCTAACAGGTTAGGTCAAATTTATGATTCACGAGAGTTGTATTTTTATGTGTTGTGTGTATTTTTATAGTACATTGGATTCTCTTTTGGGTAATTAATGTGCACACTATAATTATGCCCATTATATGGGACTTGGCACATAATTTTACTCTTTTATATTGTTATAGAGATTTGTAGTTGTGGTATCTTTGCTTTTATAACGTCTTGTTGTTCATATTTATAGTTTGTTTTATATCATATTCTTGGTTAGAAATGCAATCTGAATTATTACATTGTTCTTTGGGGGAAAAGATGACCTGTTTTAGAATGCTATGCTCTGTTCCCAAAACTGCGAGAATGCATTATGGTAGAAATTGGTAACTACCTATGCAGTCACATACCACTTGTTATTTTTTCACAGCAATGTTGGAGTTCTTTCCTCAATCTGAATGAAAACCCCTTCTGGGAACCATTACTTGCTTCATGACTCTTCTCTCCTGATTTTTCCTTCTCCTGTTCAACTTCCTATAATCATTGGCAGGTTTTCCTCCTAGACAAAGGTTGGTGTCGGGCCCTGAGCTGATCCTGGACACCATAATACCTGAAGTTCCAGCTCAATCAACAGGAGGAACTTAGAATTAAGTTTTAATGCTGCAGACTCAGGAGTAGGTGTGCTAGGGATGTGTGTTCTCCCCTAATCCCTACACAACAGCCTAGCCAAGTTAGCCCTACAGTCTCCCCCTGAATCCACCCACCACTTAAATGGGCCCTTAAAATTCTATTAAATTCTTGTCAATCTCTTTTTTGGAGTTACTGGACCTCACGTCCTGTATTCTCCACCGCTACCTGAGATCTGCCTTTGAATGGACGGTATTCAGACACATGATACAACTCTACTTTCATCCAACTTACCCCTGCTACCTTACTTTTCAACTGGAGTTTCCCAAAAGTCAACCAACTTTAAGACTGGGCCTCCAAGGTTAGAATACCTAGACTTTTCCAGAACATGCCACACCCTTAGGACAATAGTTTTCTCTCTGCCTAGCCATGCTTGCTAGGGCTTCCCAAGATTTTCCAGTCCTGGTTTTGTTTCCTTTTACACTAGCATATGCTTCTAAGGTACCAAGCTATCTCACAGTAGCACTGACTGGGACCCTGGTTCCACAGACATGAACATTCCATTAATCCTGCAACCTGCACAATATCTAGTAGAGTAATAAGCACACAGAACTTCTTACTGTGCAAATGCCTGGTCTGAAAAAGAGGAGCTTGTCTGCAGATCATAGCCCAGGGATCTGGGGCAAACAATGGTGGAGCCAATAAACTAAATGTCTCTGCCCTCGAGACTTTATAACCTGTTGGGGAAAAGGAGATGAACACCCAGAAGACAAGAATAATGGAGACTGTCTGGTTCCTGTGCTTTCTATGGAGATTAATGTTACTTCTACCTACCTAGCCCCTCAAACAAGAAAACATCCATTCTTCATTTGGCGATTTCAATGATATTTCTTTTCATCATAAATGAAATGATATTTCATTTCAATGATATTTCATTTTTACCATTTAAAACAGAATCTTTTTCTGTATTATTATGTTTTTTTTAGCTGAGGACATATGTTATTCTTTCCAACAGTGTAGAATGACAGAAAATGGAGAATAACGGTCCTTGCCACCTCAGATGCTCATTTCTTTCCAGTGGAGATTCCAGAATATAAGAGGGCTTTCCTCACCTCCCACTCTTTTCTCCACTTACTCCCATCTGGCTTCTGCTCCCCTCGTCCAACTAAAACAGCTCTCACTGAGGACAGCAATAATATCCACATTTCTAAACTTGCCATCTTACCAGCATGTGACACTATTGGCTACATGCTCCTTTAAGAAACTCTCTTCACCTGGCCTGGTGGCTCACGCCTATAATTCCAGCACTTTGGGAGGCCGAGGTGGATGGATCACCTGAGGTCAGTAGTTTGAGACCAGCCTGACCAACATGGTGAAATGACGTCTCTACTAAAAATACAAAAATTATCCAGATGTGGTGGTGGGTGCCTGTAACCCCAGGTACTCTGGAGGCTGAGGTAGGAGAATCGCTTGAACCCAGGAGGTGGAGGTTGCAGTGAGCCGAGGTTGCATCATTGCACTCTAGCCTGGGTGACAGAGTGAGATTCCATAAAAAAACAAACAAACAAACAAACAAACAAAAACTCTCTTCTTGGGTTCTGTGTTAGTTTCCTATTGTTGCTGTAACCAGTGACCACCAACTTGGTGGCTTAAAACAACACACATTTATTCTTGCATAATTCTGGCAGTCAGTTCAAAATCAGTATTACTGGGCTGAAATCAAGATGTCAGCAGGGCTACACACTCTTTGAAAACTCTGGGTCGGAATCCATTTCCTTTCCTTTTCTAGCTTCTGAAGGCTGCCCGCATTTTTTGGCTCATGACCCCTTTTTCTGTCATCAAAGCCAACCATGCAGCATGCACCTTTCTTCAATTGTCACATTGCCTTCTTGTTCTGAAGTAAAATTTCTTCCTGCCTCACTCTCATAGAAACACTTTGCTTATATTTGGCACCCAAACAGATAATTTAGGTTAATCTCCTCATCTCAAGGTCTTTAACTTAATCACATCTGCAAAGTCCCTTTCCTCATATAAGATTGCATTCACAAGTTCCAGTGGTTAGCACATGGATATTTTGAAGGGACATTATTCAGTCTGTCACAGGCTCCATGACATAATACTCCTAGTTTCCTTCCTCACACTTCTTTAGTCACTTGTTCTCTGTCTACTTTGCAGACTTGTCTTGTTCCTCAATTAAATATGAGATTTTCTGAGGGTTTAATCTTAGATTTTCTGTTTTTCATATGCAACGTTCTATTTACTTAGTATTTATGAGCCATAATTCTTTTGCAAAAGTATGTATTTAAATAGATAAATTTAGTTCAGATTTGGTAAGTTTAAATTAAATCGAATAAATATATTATTTAAATAAATAAATTTTAAAATTGTGAAACATAACACACATAGAGAAAAGTGTAAAAATCATAAACATCTAACAACAAATTATTATAACATAAAGACATGTGTTACCACCACTCGGGTTGAGAAATAGAACATTGCTAGTAGCCTAGATACCCTCTGTGGGGC
This sequence comes from Rhinopithecus roxellana, assembly GCF_007565055.1. Classification (NCBI taxonomy): domain Eukaryota; kingdom Metazoa; phylum Chordata; class Mammalia; order Primates; family Cercopithecidae; genus Rhinopithecus; species Rhinopithecus roxellana. Next base: position 32,202,100 of record NC_044555.1, on the reverse strand, counting down.
CCTTCCTAATTACATCCTCATCCTTGGTAAATTTATTTTCAAGCATTTTAATTTGTATAATGCTATTGTATTTTATTCCTTTTGAGAAAGAGAAAAGCAGCCTCAATATCTGGGAACTGGTCTGACTCTTTTCTGTTGAACAGGAACAAAAGCAATTTCACATGAAGGTAGCAGAATATGTGACCCCAAAATATGCCACTTTAAAATAAGGTTTATTTAGAGCTAAAGGCACTTAAAAAAATCAGGTACGAGAATGGCACTCTGACCCTTCTCTGAGAAAACCCCTGTCTGAAAGATGTCCTTCCTATACCAGAAGGAAAGTAATATTCTTGTCATCAAAGATGTGAAGTTGCAACCAAGATAATTCTACATAAGTAGACATTGTTAAAATAATTCTTCTATCCTTCAGCTTCCCAGTTTAGTTACTTTACTGCAATTGCCTCTTTTTGTTCAACCTAATATAAAAACATTTAAGGATTTTCACTTCTCTGGGTCTTCATTTCCTTATAATGGTTTCTGTGCCATGTAAAACTTACATTAAACAAATTTGTATGCTTTTTTTTTTTTTTTTTTTTTTTTGTCAGTCTGTCTTATGTCAGTTTAATTCCCTGATTCACATGATAAAACCGTAGGAAAGGAGAGGTCAAGTTTTGACTCCATGACACATTGAACAACAACATCAGAGAAGGCCACTCTGCAATCCTGATGGATCAAGACAAATGCTAGAGTACCTTGTAATCATGACTGAATGCAGACAAAAACATAAGCTCTGCCAACCCACAAAAAATGCCAAGGTATCCCACTCTGCCTTCTGAGAGAAGTAGACTGCTTTTTTTTTTTTTTAACCAATTAGAGCTCTGACCTCACTTTAATTTTTCGTCTTTCCAAAGATGTATTAAGATAATAACAAAATTACCACTGCTTCCTGAGAGCATGCAGTTCAGAGCAAAGCTCTGCTTGAACTCTGTCCCAAGAGCACCAGATACAAGCCCAAATCCTATAATAAATCATTTCTTAACATCCTTTCAAAGAGATGTTTCCTCATGATTTGCATTCCCTCTTCACAATGAGCAATATACCCACCTCATTCAATGACATGCATGTTCCTGGTGGTCTATGCCTATAGGACACTGACATTTTGGACTTTCTAAGTTATTTTTATTTGTGTAGAGATTGCTAATTTTTGTGTATACTAATTGCATTAATTTTATGAATAATCTCCTTACTGATTTTTCTTATTGCTAAGCTTCCAAAAATAACATTTACACAATTATGAAAAATATTTCTACCTTATTTTTTCAGCATTTATTCCTCTTATTTCTTTTTCTTGTCCATTTTCATTGATTAGTACTTGCAAAACATAATAAATATACCTGGTGATAATGGGTATCTTTGCCTTACTCTGACTTAAATGGGAATTTCTTGAGTTTCTCACTATTAAATATGATGCTGGCCTTTTATTTGAGATGTATACCATGTAAGGAATTCTGGTTCAGATTCTGGCTCTGCCACTTAAATGCTGTGTGACCTTAGACAAGCTGTTTACACTTTTGGCACTGATTTTCTCATCTGAATATTATGGCAATAATATCTCCACTTCACAGGGCTTTGCCAAAATTAAATTCATTAAAATATTTTCAGATTGTGAAAATGCTTACAACAGTGCTTGGTTCATAATTACTACATAAATGAATTTATATAATATCAATACAATATTCTCTAACACAAGATAGTTCTATACCATATACTATGTAATAGTACAAACAATAGTATTTCATGTATAAATGCTATTTATTATTTATTTATTTATTTATTTTGAGATGGAGTCTTGCTCATCGCCCAGGCTGGAGTGCAGTTGCATGATCTCGGCTCACTGCAAGCCCTGCCTCCTGGGTTCACGCCATTCTCCTGTCTCAGCCTCCCGAGTAGCTGGGACTACAGGCGCCCGCCACCATGCCTGGCTAATTTTTTGTATTTTTAGCAGAGACGGGGTTTCACCGTGTTAGCCAGGATGGTCTCGATCTCCTGACCTCGTGATCTGCCTGCCTCGGTCTCCCAAAGTGCTGGGATTACAGGCGTGAGCCACCGTGCCTTGCCATAAATGCTATTTATTAATCCTCTATTCCGATTTAATTAAGAATTTTATCAGCACTAGAGGTTGGATTTGATCAAATGCCTTTATGACATCTACAGCAATGTTCATATAGCATTTCTCTTTTCATGGATTCATCTTTCTTAAACACCCGTCTGATCAGGTTACACTCCTGTTTGGAATCCTTATGACTGCATAACATAATGCATAATTCCTTAGCAAGGCATTCGAGAACTCCCATAATATAACCCCAGCTTTTGTTTCCTCGATGCACTCTCTGCTCTGGATATATTAAAGTAGCTGCTTCATAAAAGGGCCATGCTCTACAATAATAGTTTTAACATGTGGATTTGTTCTGAGGATTTAACAATGTATGCATTTTAAAAATATGTAAAACACATAAAACAGTACCTGGTGCAGAGTAAATGTAATATAAGTGTTCCTATATATATATTTTTTATACTTAGGGTTTCATCAGTAATAGGTGTTGAATGTTATCGAGATCCTTTGGGGCATTTGTAGAGATGTTTATATGGTATTTTTCTTGTGATGGAGTCATTTTTTAAAACAAATGTCTGATCATATGACACCTTCATAGCAACTTACTACTGACTACTGTTAAAGTGGAATAATATGGTCTGAGAAGGATTCCATACTTCTATATTTGAGTCCTTGTGGATGAACTCCAACATAACTTAATACGCAGACAAGATTGAAAACCTAATTTAGGAGTATGTGCCTATAACAATAGCTGAGTCTTGGCCAATCCCAGCAGCCATACTTCAACCACTCATCCACTGCTGAATGTTCAAACTGTATTCAAATAAGGCAAACGCTGAGCTGTAACCAGTCCAATTGTTTCTGTACCTCACTTCTGATTTCTGTATGTTATTTCCTTTTTTTTTGTCTATAAATCTTCTACCACGTGGCTGCACTGGAGTCTCTCTAAATCTGCTGTGATTCTGCGGGAGTGGACTGCCCTATTTGCAAATTGTTCATTACTCAGTTAAACTCCTTTAAATTTAATTTGGCTGAAATTTTTCTTTTAACACTGCAAAGCAAAGCATTCAAGATATTCCATGATCTAACTGTACTGGGGGGACATGACTGTGGTCCTGTAAATAGGTTTTAAAATTTTCTCTTAATCCAAAGCAACTTTCACCAGGCTGTGAATTTTCATTTTTGTTTGCTGCCTTCTTTTGTCCCTAGTGTTTGTGCAAATTGTAAGACAGACACGTAGCATTATAGATGTTGACATTAATTGATCTGAAACTGTTTAATTTATTGGAGCAATTTCTTGCCAATCTTGTGTTCCTTCTTTGAGGCCTGAGAAGCCACTTGGTTAAGTATTCATTAGTTTGACTTCTATGCTGCATATGTAAAAATTCTACATGTATTAAAAAGACTTTCACCTCAATACCTACATCCTGTTCTAGCAGTTTCCTGTTTACTATGCATACATTATAGACAACAAAACAATTTGGAGATCCCCTTAGGGCTGCCTGAAAATTCAGAGATATATTGAAATCACATCAGCAATATATTTCCCTTTCATAATATATTATGCCATAGGTTTGTAATCTCTCCTAAGGAAACAAAATTAATTTTTCAATGGTCTTCGCTTGTGAGAGAGGATAGCATAATAAATACTCCTCCTTTGTACCTTTGGAGATAATTGGCTGGAAAACTATTGGGTGAAAATTGTTTTCTCACTCACAGTCATTCTGCTACACATTAGCACCACTGAGGCATGCTTTTGAATACTAGGAACATGTCCTTCAGACAAAGAGTAATTAGATGCAAAAGTTAAAAGAGAGAAACAGATGAATCCTCAGCATGGCTTTTAGAATATAAGAAGTGTGGTCCATGTTAATGGCTATGCTAGTTTTCAAAGCTCGCCTTTTGAACTCATCTTTTTATGTATCTAGTTTAAAAGGTTTGCATTCCTATTAATAATGAAATTTTAAAATGAAAGAGAGCCATATAATGATCTAGCATTCATGCAAAGGAAATCATTATTTACCATATAATAATTAATTCACAAATATCACCTGAGGAACCAAACTGAGGAGAAACTCCTGCTTTGCTCATCCTCTTTCATTCAATTATAACCATCCACTGTGTTGGAAAGGGCTGCAGTGGAGTTGCAAAGATGGGTATAATGTCATCCCACTACTTGATGACAAGTTCTTTAAGAGCAGCAACCAGGACAAATATACAAATTATCTTGGATGCAAGGCAGAAGATGTTACGGCCCAGAAGAAACATTTCAAAAGAGGGAAAGATCACATCCTTGTTTTGCTTCTGATACTTTGTCTTGCTTTACTATTTTATCACAACTATTTTAAGTTACAAGAATAAAGAGATATTGCATAACAAGTCAAATAACACAGATGCTTAAAAAGAAATAGTTCATAATCTGCTCTTCCATCCCTTCAATCTCTGCCCCTGTTCAAGGTAACAAATCTGATATGTTTGATGTACAATTTCTATATCTTTCTAGATTCTCATTTTAAAATACCTAAACTTTTTATTCTTTTACCAAAAAGATAGAATCATCCAATATGTCTTTTCATGCTTCCTTTTTTAAACTCCATTGTAAGATATAAAGAACTAGAAATGCTAATGCCATTTGATGGAAGAAGAGGAGTCTTTTCAATGAGTGGATCTGGAGAAACTGAATATCTGCATGGAAAAAAAAAATCCTTGACCCCCTCCCTCACAGATATTTAAAAATTAATTTGACATGGATCATAGATCTAAAAGTTAAAGCTTAAACTATAAAACTATAAAGCTTGTAGAAGAACCCACAAGAGAATATAGTCATGACCTTGGAGTAGGAAAAGTTTCTCAACAGGATAGATAAAGCACTAAGCAAGAATGAGAAACTTGATAAATCACACACACACACACACACACACAAACACACACACACACCTGCTCTGATTTCCAAAGTAAACATACGAATTTGTACTCTCATCAGTAGCATATAATGGTTCCACTTGTTCCACATCTTGGTCAGCACATGATATTGTAGGTTTTTAATCTTTACTATTATTGTTGTTGTTTTAATTTTAGCCATTCCAGTTGGTGTGACTCTTATTGTGGTTCTAATTATACTTCCTTGACAACGAATGAAGGTGAGTACCTTTTCATTGGCTGTTTGGATACTTTTTTTGGTGAAATGCCTGTTAAAATCTTCTGTGCATAAAGCAAAAAAGGAAAGAAATGGGTTGTGTGTTTCTCATTGATTTGGAGGCATTTAAACACATATTCTGCACATTATATATACTATATAAAATATCCGGGCCTTGCCTCTTCACTGTTCGAATAGTCTTTTGATAAAGAAAAGTTGCTAATTTTAATGAAGTACAATTGGCCGATTATTTCCTTTATTGTTAGTGTATTTTGTGGAGACTAGCTAAGCAAGCCCAAAACCAATATGGCAGGCAATCAGGAAGGCAGGATCATGGGTAGACAGGAAATCCACAAGCATGGGTTTACACTTGTCCACAGGCAGTCAGTCAGGATGGGAAGATGACCAGCAGGCTGAAATAGCACATATGTGAGCTAAAGCTTATTGTTCACAGACAGCAGTCAGGGAGGAAGAATACAGGAGGAAAGGAAGAACAATTGTAGATACAGATGCTATCTGGGTCTCTAAACTCAGGGATGGCCTAAGCCCTTTTGTAAAGCCCTTGAAACTAAATCAGGCCAGCAAAGATGTTCCCCAACTTACAATGAGGTTATGTCCCAGTATTGCATATTCAGTCAAAAATTATAAGTTGAAAATGCATTTAATACCCTGATAAGCCCATTGTAAAGTCAAAAAATTATAAATTGAACCATCATAAGGGAGAGGCAATCTGTAATACCACTTTTGATTAACTTAAAGTCAACTGATTATGGACTTGAATCACATTTACAAAATCCCCTTACAGCAGCACCCAGATTATTTGTGTGAATGAATATCTGGGAGAAGGCCTGTGTATGTTATGTAATGGCTGCTGCTTCCTTTCCATTCTCCAACTCTTGTTGGAGAACCTCCCTCATAACCACCCTGCATCTAGAAACATACTGGAAAGGGAATTCTGAGAACTTGTTTTCAGCCTAATCCAATTGACACATAAAATAATTGTCATAAATATTCTTCTGTGTTATCTTCGAGAGTCACAATGTCCAATTGGTCATACTTATTTAATGTAAGTTAAATTAAATAAAATTTAAACCTCAGTTACTCCGTCACACCAGCTAAGTTTCAACTGCTCAATAACTACATATGGCCACTATGTTAAACAGCATGGAGACAGAGTATTTCCATCTCATATAGCAAAGTTTTATCGGACAGTGCTATTTCAGAAACGATTATTTTGCCTTTAACATTTAGGTTTGTCTCTCATTTGGAATTCATATTTTACTAAAGGGCAAGGTAGAGGTCAATATTTATTTTTTTCATATGGAAATCAAATTAATTGACCCAGTATTATTTCTTAAAAAGCCTACCCATTCGCATTGCATTTCAGTGACTGTCATCTTTATTGTAAATTCGATGACCATATGTAGTGACCTGAATGGCCTGTTTTGGGACTTTTTATTCTATAAGTTTTGTCTATTTATTTTATCAATACCTCCTGATCTTGATTCTTGTATTTTTATAAGTATTGATATTTGGTAATAAAAGTTTTCTAATTGTTTTTCTTCTTCAAAACTACCTCAGTAATCTTTTACCTTTTGCATTTCTATGTGCATTTTAGAATCAGCTTGTCAATTCATACAATTTTCTTGGGTTTTCATTGGGATTGCATTAAATCTATACATGAATTTGAGGGCAAATAGGCATTTTCTTTTGCATTTAAATGCTATTAAATACCACTCAACTTGTCCAGTTATGTTCTTAGACACATTCCCATTGGCAATATGTGAAGTTCCTACTTCCTTGTGTCCTTATCGCCACTAAATATTTTTAAAATTTAATTACATTAATTAATTAATTAATTGAGGTGGAGTCTCATTCTGTTGCCCAGGCTAGAGTGCAGTGGTATGATCCTGGCTCACTGCAACCTCCGCCACCCAGGTTCAAATGATTCTCATGCCTCAGCCTCCTGAGTAGCTGGGAGTACAGGTGTGCACCATCACACCTGGCTAATTTTTGTATTTTTAGTGGAGACGGGTTTTCAACATGTTGGCCAGGCTAGTCTTGAACTCCTGAGCTCAAGTGATTTGCCCACCTTGGACTCCCAAAGTGCTGGGATTACAGGCGTGAGCCACCATGCCAGGCCACCACTAAATATTTTTAAACTTTGAATATATATAGTATCTGATTAGAGAAAATATCTTGCTGTTTTAATTTGAATTTCCCTAACTTTTAATGATGTTGAGTATCTTTTTACATTTTTTCCACTTAAATTTTCGTTTCTGTGAATTGATTTCTCACTTAAAATCACTTTTGCTAATTCAAATGCAGGTCTTTTCATGTATTATGGATGTAGTGGATACTATGCCATGCCGCTCAGGTTTTCTTTCAGGAAAGTTGCACTTATTTTACCATTTGCCTGGAGTGTTATCTACTGACTGGTCACAGTTATGTCTTCTCTGGGAATTACCCTTGGCCAGAGGATGCTGCATCACCCAAGGTTGTATTTTTTAATTGATTAATGCTAGTGTACAGAAGCCTGCCTTCTTTATGTTGTGGTGGGGAATCTCTGAAAGGCCATGCCAGCTTTAGCGTTGCCGCTTTGGACTGGCTAAAGCTGCTGGTACAACTGTACTATAGTTCAACCTCTGCCTCTGACCAATCTTGCTTCTTTTGTTCTCCTGCAAGTATTTTTGCCCAAGAGCATTCTCCAGTAAATTTTCTATGTGAAAATCTCAGTTTCAGAGTTTTTTTTTCTCCAGAAACCTGACCTATGACAATTCGTATAGGAAGTGGTTCTAATTGGTATTATGGAAATAGATCACCTGCGGGTTTGCTGTCAATGACCCCAGTGCTGGTGGTAAGTGGAATATGGAGAGTCCTTGGCATGCTGTCGTGGTATAATTGCTAAAACTTTCACCAGTGGTAAACTCTTGTGGAATATGGATGGAACAGAATACATTGTTGGGTACAATATCTTAAGCATTTGGGATATACAGGGGAAATAGTAATTTTAAAGATTGTGAGATTGGATAGCTGTGATTGGGGGCCTTTTTGTCAGATAAAGGCAATGCAATACCTAAATGGATGAATTGGTAATTAAATGCTAAATGTGAAAGTCAGATGGTCTCCTTGGTAACATATAAAGAGGCTTCCCTATAGCCATGGGGTAAAAAAAAGTGGAGAATCAGGCCTGGGACTTAATTATAAGAGTAGCAAAGCTCTGCAGAAAGTTGAATTCTCAAAAGTGTATTGTCGGAAGGGCACAGGTCAGAGATTCATGAGACTTTTTAGAAGGTGAGATTGAAACCATTATATTTTTAAACATGTACTCATGAATATTAAGTTTTAGCACTCCCTTTTATCTCTTTTCTGGCCCAATAAACATAAGTGTTATAGGTACTGAAATCAGGTGAATTTAATGATGTTACTATAAAATTATTTATATCTTGATATTTGCCAAAGAACCTGAAATGGCAGTTCCAATTTTGTATTTTCTTCCTGTTTTCTTTCATCTGTTTTAGTTTTTAAAACTACCTGGAAAATCTATTCAATTTGATAATACAAGTTTTGAGATGTGTCAGGAATACTTGAAGAATGAAGATTTAGGAAAATCTTTCAAAGTGGTCAGAGTAAAAAAAAAAAAAAAAAAAAACAATTCAGAGAAAATATAGCCCCCTTATGTTTTTCCATACTAAATAATCAACTCAGCATAATGAAAAACCTGAAAAACAAGAAAATTAGTTTGAAAGACAAGTGAGTGGAAAAAATGAGACATGACAACATGAGATTAAGAAAAGAAATTAATATTAAATAAAAAGTAAAATAAAAGTGTACAGTCAACAGGGTCCCAGAGTTTTATTACTAAAGCTGCTTCACAGAGTACCAGCCTACACTGAAAGGAACAATTTCCTAAAAGTCAATATTGACAGAATAAGAAAAAAGATTGCATTTTCTTGCCTCATGAGTCCAATGCAAGACCTTTATGTAATCACACAAATCAGAAAGATACTACTTCTTAGTTTTTCGTTGTCCTGCTTTTTAAAAAATTAAACCAGAAATACAGAAATGTCCATGAAAACTACTACTGAGAATCCTTCATGGACTTGTAGTTTTCTAAATGACAAACTTTTGGAAGATTAAATGACAAGAAATCCCTAGGAAGTTAACTTTGCTAGGACAGAAGGATCATCTGACAATATCGTTTATTCGTTATTTGGTATAACTCTAGGGTGAGGTGTGCCCAATATATAGAACATATTCTTGCCTATCTAAGTCAAGTGAAACTATATTCAAATACCCATTAGGCATTGTATTTGAAAAAAAAGCAAAAATGACAATATCAATATTACATAACCAGGCTGTACAATACAAATTCTAATGTTAATGTGTATTATGCTATATTACGGTGTGTCTGAAAGAGACAAAATTGGCATCATTTTGCATTCTGCTAACGTGTATTTTTCAATGATTTCACTGAATATCAGAATCTTGTGCATAGAGTGATATCAGGTGGAAAATATGGCTCTTTCATTTAGAATTTAAAATGATCTGGCCCCAAAGTGTCACTTATTCTTTAGAGAATTTCTACATAGTGCATACAACAGCTTTGTAGCTGCATTTTATTCAGAGTCTGACTTTGAAAACACAAGTGTAATTAAAATCAGAATATAAGTACAGGAGCTGGCTTTGTTAATGTTATCACAGTTGATTGTTTAAGCCTGGTGCATCATTGCACAGAGCGCTGTACTTATTGCAATGTTAACGCTCTGGGTAAAGTTCAGGACTTTTTTCATTAAGTCGCCCATACCTTCCTTTCCTTACTCCCTGCTCAGTATAGCTTCTGACGTTTGGAGACCCAGGAAAATTGTCTGAGGATGGAGGCATATAGGAGATGCAACTGAGCTTTCCATTTGGTATTGTCTTGCCTGGTATCTTTTCAACAGTTTGTGAAAAATAAATGGGTCAATTAATTATCTTTCTGTGAGTATTACGAATCCCATGATCTTCTTTGTATAAATGAAAAGTGCTAACTGATATTTTCAGGCTGCAATACAGATTCATATTAAGATAATTTACCTTACAATAATCCTTCATCAGGATTTTAGTGAGTGCTGGTTGTAGACATTTGGGACATAACCCTTCTCTCAGAAAGTTTCCAATCTCAAGGGAGCAGCTAAATAAACAGAGAACTATATTAGTATAGATGAATAGAGTTATTAGAAGGAAATTAGACAATCAAATTTTAGAGTGAATCAAAATCACTTGGAGAGCTTATTAAAACACAGTTTACTGGGCCTACCCCACTATTTCTGATGCAATAGGTCTGGGGTAGGGCCTGATAATTTACATTTCTAACAGCTTTCCAGTTAATATTGATGCTGCTGGTCTGATGGCCACATTGATTGCAGTCAGATTCTGAGAATTCACTCTACTTAAAGATGAGGGTCTCATACAAAGAAACCCGCATTTACAGGGGACCAATATGGCATAATCAGTGAGTCACACAGGAAAGAATGAGTAGAACTTTTGCAAAGCTCTTTCCTAGGAACCTCCCAAACTTATTGTGTGGGTCAAATGAATTTAAGTAGTATCATCCTCATTTTTCTGATGAGCAAAGAGAGGCCAAAGTAAGCTGAGTGACTTATCCAAGATTACACAGCTGACACAGTCACAGACCTACTGCTGCAACCCAGCCCGCTTGGTATTAGTACTGTTTCCATACATATCTGTGCAGAATAGCATTGTAATGAGAATGTTTGGAACAATATAGAAAGAGTCTTGGAGGAGATAAGGCTTTCAGTAAAATTTCAAGCATGTTAAGTTGTAAATGATAGGCAGCATGAATGCACTGGCCTGCCATTAGGCAATGATGTAGCAGTAAGATTGGAAGATCTATGTATAAGAGTGGCAAATAGGGACCTCTGACTATAAGGAAAAGTCAGACTAGGATGTAGCAAGGTATAGAGGGGATGGCCAGGTCAGAAGTAGTTAAGGAGGGGCCTTAGAGACCTAATAGTGTAGGTGCATCTTATTAGGAAGCAAATGGAGAGACTCTCTCAAACATAAAACAGAGAGGGGGCCTTTCGGCCGGAAGCGCCATCTTCCAGTAATTCGCCAAAATGACTAACACAAAGGGAAAGAGGAGAGGCACCCGATATATGTTCTCTAGGCCTTTTAGAAAACATGGAGTTGTTCCTTTGGCCACGTATATGCGAATCTGTAAGAAAGGTGATATTGTAGACATAAAGGGAATGGGTACTGTTCAAAAAGGAATGCCCCACAAGTGTTACCATGGCAAAACTGGGAGAGTCTACAACGTTACCCAGCATGCTGTTGGCATTGTTGTAAACAAACAAGTTAAGGGCAAGATTCTTGCCAAGAGAATTAATGTGCGTATTGAGCACATTAAGCACTCTAAGAGCCGAGATAGCTTCCTGAAACGCGTGAAGGAAAATGATCAGAAAAAGAAAGAAGCCAAAGAGAAAGGTACCTGGGTTCAGCTGAAGCGCCACCCTGCTCCACCCAGAGAAGCACACTTTGTGAGGACCAATGGGAAGGAGCCTGAGCTGCTGGAACCTATTGCCTATGAATTCATGGCATAATAGGTGTTAAAAAAAATAAATAAATAAAAGACAAAAAAAAAAAAAAACAGAGAGGGGGTTGCCAAGGAGCAGGTATGGAGGACACTTTGGCCTTAGTCTTGAGATGCATGGGCAAGGTTTCAGTGCAGAGGCACAGAAAGGTCATTTGTATAGTCCTGAGCAAGTCACTGAAAAAGGAGAGCTTAAAATTGATTGACAGTTCAATTAAGAATCCTGAACTAACAATACTACAACTCTAAAAGTTACAGATGTGAATGGGAAAGCCCCGAAATTGCTGCAGGTCTGGAGGGTCACACAAGAAATACCTAAAGCTTTCTTTGTAATCTAACTGAAGAATCTGTTCTTAGATTTGGGGCCAATCTGGAAATTACTGTTGCTGATAAAAGCAGAGGTGTTTGCACTGCTGCTGCTGCTTACCCATTACTGTACTAGGGCTGAGCATTGAGGCAGAAAGAGGTGCTTAGGAAAGGGGACAAAAGGACAAGAACCCCGAAAATAAATAGCTAAACCATTCTCAGGATAATAAATGAATAAAAAGAAATATGCAGAGTTTCCAGAATATTATTAGAATTGATTGCCTATAGTATCTGAGAATTTACTATAATTAATGTCTAAAACTTGCACCCAGGTGGGGCCAAACCAACATGAGTCTTATAGGAAAGAATGAATAGAACTTGTAAAATCATAAGGAAAGATAATTTAGAACCAAGTTGAAAGATTCCATCAGGGACTTCCCCACTATCTAGATGGAAGAAATGCCCTTATCTCAACTGTGCAACATGTAAATATTGTCTGACTGAAAAATAAACTCATATTCAATAGTCAATTCCTTTGGGAGGGTTTCCTAAGATGTTGTCTTAAATTTAGGCATTGTATCTATTAACAAATGTAACTAGCTATCAACCTACAAACCTGCCTCCTCATCTGCTTATCTCTCTATCCTCCATCTGTATCTATCTTATGGTCATAGTTGGCATTTGGTAATACCAACTTTGAAGATTTTTTTTTTTTTTTTTTTTTTTTGAGATGGAGTCTAGCTCTGTCGCCCAGGCACTGAGAGTGCAGTGGCCAGATCTCAGCTCACTGCAAGCTCCACCTCCTGGGTTTACGCCATTCTCCTCCCTCAGCCTCCCGAGTAGCTGGGACTACAGGCGCCCGCCACCTCGCCCGGCTAGTTTTTTGTATTTTTTAGTAGAGACGGGGTTTCACCGTGTTAGCCAGGATGGTCTCGATCTCCTGACCTTGTGATCCGCCCGTCTCGGCCTCCCAAAGTGCTGGGATTAAAGGCTTGAGCCACCGCGCCCGGCCAACTTTGAAGATTTTTAGGCTAAAATTCCTGCATGCAAGTTCTATGGGATGAGTCTTGAGTTCTAATCACCTATAAATTCATATGGAAGAGAGGATCCCAAGTTACTTTTTAGAAAATCCAAGGCCTTCTCTGCTTATAGTTTCTTGGCTACCTCTATGAGCAGCTGAACACTTGTGTTCCTTTGACTGCCCAACTTCTACATTTTAATTTTTTTTAACTTTGAGATGTTCATTTTACTAGCAACAGAGTATATACGTACTTTAGATACATTCAGGGAGTATAACCTTGAATTCGCTCTCAATTAATATCAACAAAACCCTCATGCTATAAGTGAAGGACAGCCAAGACACATGTAAAACTTCATTTCTCCAGAGGCTCTAAAATTATCCTTGGATTAACCTAGACCATCAGAGAGACATACACACCTGGACTGTGTTGTTTTTGCCCATCTCTCTCCCCCACATCCTGTTTTTATTGAATCACACTTTGACTTTATGTTATTGAACAATATTGAAGAACACTTCAAGAAAAAATCAACAAAAGTAGTTGTATTTATTGTACAATGTTGCTGAAGCTGTTTGGATACTTTTATTTCATTAGATATCTCTTCTTTCTGTGATCGCATGGAAGAAATTCCTGTCTGGCCTCTGCTATACTACCCCTGAGCCCTTTTTTTGGTTTTTATTTTCTGACCATCTTGAATAACTTTCTTCCTTCTTTGTGTTAATCACTGGAGAACTTAGAAATTTATGCCCCCATCTTGTGAGTACACAGGTCTTTACACTAAGCATTTTGTTTCCTAACTTCACATCTGGCTTCCAACTTACTTTTTTTAACGTACATTTTCCCATTTTACCCATTTTCTCACTTGTTTTTTGCTGTGTGTGTGTGTGTGTGTGTGTGTGTAAAATAAGGCTATTTTCTGCCTCCCTCCAGCCACATAAATTTATCCTCAGGAATGAAGAGTGTTGGAATGGGTCAGAGCAGGATATACCAGTTAATCTTGAGGACTGAGTAAGTTTTGACATATGTGTTATCCATGGAACCATCACCAAAATCAAGATAACCATCATATCCATTACCTCCAAGAGTTTCTTCTTGCTACTTGCTAATTGCTAATTAGCTACTTGCTACTTGCTAATCTTCCTCTCATATTTTCCAGTCCCCACTGTTATCCCCAGGCACACACTGATACGTTTCTGTCACTATAAACATTACATTTTCTAGAATTCTATAAAAATGAAATTATACTATATGTATTCCTTCTTGGTCTGGTGCCTTTTGTTAATACTTAGCATAAGTATGTTGAAATTAATCCATACTGTTGTGTGTATCAATAATTCATTTATTTATATTGCTAAGTGATATTTTATTGCATGAATATGCCCCAATTTGTTTATCCATTCATTTGTTAATGGTCATTTGGGTTGTTTTCAGTTTTTGGCTATTACAGATAAAGTTTCTATGAACATTTGTATGTAAATCTTTATTTGGGTATATTTTTTCACTTCCTTTGAGTAATTATTAATATAGTCACTCCAGCTTTTTTTTTTCAGTAGTGTTAGAATGATATATCTTTTCCCATTATTTTACTTTTAACCTATTTGTGCATTTATATTTAAGTGTGTTTCTTACAGGCAGCATACAATGGAACTTTTTTATTCTAATCTGACAGTTTCTGCCTTTTAGCTGGAATGTTTGGACCATTTCCATTTAATGTGATTATAAATGTTGTTAAGTTTACGCCTACCATTTGCTGTTTCTTTTTTTATTTATCTCATTTTTTTCTTTGTTCCTCTTTTCTTCTGTCTCTGCCTTCTTTTAGAGTAATTATTTTTATAACTCCATTTCAATTACTTTGTTGGCTTCTTAGCTATAACCTTTTGTTTTGCTCTTTTAGTGGTTATTTTAGGGTTTATAGTATACATTTTTAATTTTTCCCAGTCTGACTTCATTTGATATTATGCCACTTCATGTGAAGTATAATAACCTTAAAGAGTATACTTTCATGTCTCTCCTTCTGGGCTTTGTTCTTTTGTTATCACACATTTACTTAATACATGTAAAAGTAAAATTAAGATAAATTTTAGTTTTATTACATTTCGAAGAATTGGGGCCATAATTTCTTCAAATATTTCTTCTGTCTCCTTTCATCTTTTCTTTCCTTTATGCATGCCAATTACATGTAAGTTAGATGTGTGAAGTTGTCCTATGTTTCATTGATGATCTGATGATCTGTTCATTTTTTTTATTCTTACATTCTCTCTGTGTTTTATTACAGATAGCTTCCATTGCTGTGTTTTTAAGTTTATTAATTATATATCCTTTAATGCCTTATCTATCATTCATCCCATCCAGTATATTTTTCATCTCAAACATTATTGTTTTCATCTCTAAATTTTGCTTTGGATCTTTTAAAAAACTCTTTAATGTTTCTATTTAACATGTTCAATCTTTCCTCTAGCTTTTTGAACGTAGGGAATAGAGTTATATTAACCATTTTAATATCACTGTCTTCTAGTTCAAATATGTGTGTCAGTTCTGGGTGTGTTTTGGTTGCCTGGTAATCTTTAATAGGACATCAGGAATTGTGAATTTTTCCTTCTTGAGTGCTGGATGTTTTTGTATTCTTATAAATATTCTTCAGCTTGCTCTGGGATAAAGTTAATTTACCTGGAAACAGTTTGATCTTTCGGGGTCTTGCTTTTAAGATGTTTGTCAGGAATAGAGCAGCATTTAATCTAGGTCTAATCTCTACTACTGAAGCAAGGCCCTTCTGATTACTCAGCACTCCATGAATTATGAAAATTACCAGTCTGGCCAATTAAAACAGCACTATTATTGGAGTTGTCTTAGTACCAAGTATTCTTTTCTCTAAAACATTTTGGGGGTCCTTTCATTGACCTTGGGTAGTTTTCTTAAGTGCATGTACTGTTTGGTGCTCTGCTGAATGCTTGAGGTGGATTTTCTGTAAATCTCCATAATTTCCTCCTGTGCAGCTCTCTTGTTATTGCTCTCTTTTGTTAACTCCAGATGTCTTGCTCTCCTAGGCCTCTTAGCAATGTCTCTTCAACCCAGGGAGTTTGACACATTCTATTTGAGTTTGCCACAGTGGCCTGGAAACTCTCTCAATGCAGTACATTGGGCAATAGTAGGGCTAATTCTGTTAGCTTCTCATTTATCAGGAATTATATCCTTCATAGCCTGATGTCCAATGACTTAATGACCATTGTTTCATATATTTTGTCCCACTGTTTCAGATGGGAAGGTAGATCCTGTCCCTGTTATTGCATCTTGGTTTGAAGAAGTTTCTAGTCATTCTTTCCTTGGTGTTGGGTTTTAGCTCTCTTTTGAATGCTCTCTCTTGGAATAGTGTCTTCCTCAAGTGTATGGGCAGTCAGCACAGGATAGATCTGCTCTTGTCTCTGGAGGGAATAGGTACTTATCTTGGTATGCTTTGCCTTGATTTAATGCTTCCTTAACTCTCTACTCACAGTCAAACAAAATATGCTAAAGCTCAAGATTAGCAATTGGGCTGAGTACAGTGGCTCATGCCTATAATTCCAGCCATTTTGGAGGCTGAGGTGGGAGAATCACTTAAGCTCAAGAGTTCAAGACTCGCCTGGGAAACACAGTGAGACCCTGTCTCTACAAAAAAAATTTTAAAAATTAGTAGGGCATGGTGGCACACACCTGTAGTCCTAGCTACCTGGGAGGCTAAGGCAAGAAAATAGCTGGAGCCCAGGAGGTTAAGCCTGCAGTGAGCTGTGATCACACCACTGCATTCCAGCCCGAGTGACAGAGTGAGACCCTGTCTCAAAAAAAAAAAAAAAAAAAAAAAAATTAGCAATTGTACCTGGGGATGAGGGGCCCTGGAGATCACCCAGTCACCTCTAAAATGTCTTCATATAGAAGCACAAAGCGAAACCTTTATTTCAATCTAGATCAGAAGGAACCAAAGCTCCCACATTTGACTGGAGCATCCTTTCATCAATTCTGTCTCTCATGACATCAGCAGCTTGGCTGAGGATTTAGAGATTCAGCATTCTAGCCAAATATCTTTCCATCCTCTGTGACTAATATGGTAAATCCATTTTGGAACAAAGTAGGAAGAAAGAATTTTTTACTTAAATGCCAGTATTTATAGTTTGTTGTGTATGATTATGTTAATGTTAACTGTATATATTCATTTCCCCTTGGTATACATTCACTTTTTCTCAATTTTTGTTGTTTTTGGAGTTTTAATCCCCTCCAGATCTGTCCGTAGGTAAGTACTTGAACTTGGTGGGTCCAGATATTAATAACTATAGCACAGATGAGCGGAATGAGCATACAAGGTAAGCAGCCCCTTTACAGGTGACTTGAACTAGAAATCTTTCTGCACATGCTGTAATTTATAATAGTAAATCTGAGTGTGCACATACTAGTCATGGAAATTGAGCTCAGAAAAATTTAACGGGTATCAAAATTTTACACTTAAAATTCTAGTCTTGCTCATGGGAGTAAATAGCCTTTACTCAGACAGAGATTATCAAGCAATTTTTCTTCATACACTTACTCTTATCATTTATAGCAAGAATATTTTGACAGTAGTGGAAAGCATCCAAATGGGAAGAAGGTTGACTTTTATGAGACTATGACTTTAGGGTCAAATGACTGATAATATTCAGTCTTGCTTTCAAAAATAGACAACTGAAAATTAATAATGGGAAAAGTGTTCCTCAGAAGACAGGCTGATATAGATCTTCAAATACTTGGGGTGAATGACTGGAAAGCAGTGTTAAAAAGTGTTTCCTCCCCAACTTCTCCTTCATTAGCAACAGAGAAAATCAAGTCTTTAGTCTTTGACCACTTTGTTGAGAGGAATTATGATCAGGCTGGGAAGTCTTAGGAAGGCAGTGTGGAAAGAGCACTACCAGAAATTTTTGGATCTGTGCCCAGATCAGCCATGAAAAGATGTGAATTTTAGGAGACCGTGGGCTGAATTCACAACATCCTGCATGTTAGCATTTCTTCCAAGAGTAAATTTCTCATTCATTAAATAGATATTTTGCAAGCACCTACCAATGATCATGTACCATGAGCCAAAAGGAGAAGAGGCAAGCAAATATGAGTAAGGCAAGCTTTGCCTCTAGGAGCCCTCAAATTGGGGTCATCTCAGTTATTCACTTAACGCATTCCATACACTTCATGTTTCTTCTGTGGGGAATTGATGGGGAGGACAAAGCTGTAGTTTGTATGCCTATAACTCTGTCTGATTAAGGTGTATTTGTCCACCTTTTGTACTTTATTGCATTTGTTTTTCTGTACTAATTATCAATCTTCCCAGAAATAGGAGTTGTGTCTGAAATTACTTTTCTGGTCCTCCCTTCTGTCCCCTCCCAATCAGATCCATAGACAGAAGATTCCACAAACCATATCAAGCAACAGTTTAATAGGTTTTAATGACTCAAACTCCTAGGAGTCTCCATTATGTCAGGTAACATCAGATATCTCTTATTTTTGAAATACTTTGTATGATCCTCTTCTTGTTTAGATATTATATATTCTTGGAGCAGGCAAAAGACCCACTGTACCTTTGGGAAGAGCTTAAAACTGAATTCTAAAACTGGCATGTTCATACAATGGAATACTATTCACCAATAAAAACAATGAACTACTGATACAACATGGATACATCTCAAATGTGTTATTATATGTGAAAGAAGCCAGACTTAAAAGATTACATACAGTATGGTTCCATTTATATTGGCACTCCGGAAAAGGAAGAACTATAGAAGCAGAAAATAGATCCATAGTTTGGGCTGGTGGAAGGAGGAATGAGGACTATAAAGGGGTATGAGGGAATTTGGGAAGTAATGGAAATGTATATTTTAACATGGCAGTCATTACTATATGCACTTGTCAAGATGTACAGAACTGTACACTAAAATGGTGTGTTTTATTATAAATAAGTTATACCTCAATAAACCTGGGCAAGAGGAGACATGTTCAATGCCCATTAGGACCTATCACCTTGAGTCTATGTGTGTTAGGGAGGTGCTGAGAGCTATGAGCTCATACAGGATGCAATCTTGGGGGTAATATGTATTTCCACAATACATATTAGTTTGCACTCTGCTGTATCAGCCAGACAATAAAAGGATGAATAATTGTGTGTGTGTGCATGTGTATATGCTTGTATTTCCTATTTAAGGCAGTAAAGGAAAGCTATGCTGACTGAGGATAAGGAACAAAAAAAATGAGTTAAAAGGTAAAAAAGAGATAAATTGATAAATCTGGCTATATGTAAGGTACTCTTTTAAACATTTTACATATATAAATTATTTCACTCTCACAACAACTCTATGGTGGGTACTATTATCGTTCGTGTTTTACAAATGAGAAAACTGAAGCGTGGCTTAGATAGGTAAATTGCCAAAGGTCACACAGTTACTAAATAATGAGTCTGGGATTTAAACCCAGGCAGTCTGGTTCCAGAAGTCAGGCTCTTCCTAACTCTACTCCACTGCCTTTCTAATCATTAGAGAATACTAGCTAGAACATTAGAAAATAATTGTCCCCACCTGGATTTCATGTCAAGTTTAATTTCCAGGATCACTTCTAGTAAACAAAGAGCAATGTTCTCCCCACCCAAATCCAAAGGGGGAAATCAGGAGGCAGAGTGTTCATAAGTTGTTCATTCCCAGTCATGTTATATCAAGCTACACTGGACTTCACTTTTGACAGGGAATAGAAAGATAAGACAATATTTTGGAAAAAGATGAGGCAATTTGTTTGTGGGGTGATCAAAGGGCTGGCTATGTCACAATTCATTTTGAGTGTCAGATATTTACAGAACTGCTTTCTCCCCCACAATTCGGCTTCTTGTTACATAACTTTTTTGTAGCTACAATTTATTCCATTAATCCCACATGTTCTAATATGACGGTAGTGTCTTTAAAACTGCAACCCAACGGCAAAAACATTGGCTCTACCACACACAAAAAAATCCCCAGCAATAAAATCTGTTTAAAAAGATAAATCCATTTTGATATTCTTATTTATTTACGCTTTATTTTGCTCCAAAAAAAAAAAAAAGATATATGATATGGTATTTTTTTCTGCAAAGCCCATAACCATTCACAATTTAACCAATCTATATGTCTGCAATCTCACCATAGATGATGTACTGACCAAATATGATACATATTAGAATTCATACTGAACATCACATTCATCTTCAAGCTGCAATCTTTTCCCATGTTTCTTTGTCAAAGACTTTTGGAAATGTTATGCTAAAAATAACAGACTTTTAATGTGAGTAACAGGTTAACAAAATGAAAGTTGCTATAGAAACAGAATGCACACTTCAGAAAATGGAACTGCAAGGAGAAATCGTATTTATTGGCTATAATGAATTGGCGAAAGCGTATCAATATATATCTTATAGTCTGTTGCAGATAGCTTTGGTAGCTACTAATTAACAATATTTCCCAATATTTTCCTGAGTTTTAAGAATGTAGGCAATCACGGATATTCATTCAAGAGGCAGAAAAAAAAGATGGCTACTTCATGGATTCATGTACATAAGGAATGATTCCTTCAGCATAAGCAAAAGTAGGTCTATCAGGGTAGGGCCTTCATGTCTCCTTAATGCTGCGTTTTGTTTTGATGTCTTAACCATTACTATGTGCAAGGTTGTCAGAATTATTCACATCAATGAGGGATCGCCCGAATCTCTGAGGATTATAATTTACGTGGGGTTTAGTATGCTTGGTTTGCTCTGTGTAGTAATCCTGTAGTGTACTTAAGGAAAGCCTTAATGATTGGGTATCTCCTGTTTAACTGCTTTATTAGGGAGTATTTTATTTATTATTGCTCTCCAACTGCGACTTTTGACTGAATATTGCCAAGATTTGACTGTATTCTATTAAAGAGAAACAAATAGCAGTTTTTATACAGCATGCACCACTCTGCTTTTATAACCTGCATTTTTCATGCAGTAAATCCAGACACTTTACAATCATTAAGGATATAGAAGAAGACTTAGTTCCATAACAGCTTCTCTCCAGAGCTCAACCTGTGCTATAAAACAAGCCACCACAGAAAACATGCACTCTGGCTCAGCTCCCTAAAAGCCCAAACCCCCTGTTGTAAATAAGGTATTTCTGGTAGGAAAGTCATAGTTTGTGTTGAATGTTTTGCTTCTTTGATCCAGACGGCTGTTGTTTCTTCTCTGCTTACCTCCTCCAAATTACAATTTGCCCTCTTTCTCAGATCATTAATAATGTAGCCTCTGATAAGTGCACAGGCCTTAAGTGAGACGACTACATTGCCATTGCTAGGACCCAGCTGGTTTCTGCACTGAGGTTATGTAAGGCTCTAACTAGGCAGGCTTTTTCTTCTCCTCATACATCTGGAAAGCTTTCCTCCAAGGAATATCGAGATGATTGTGATGAGCACTGCTTTGGACTTTACTGAAGTTGCCCTGGGACTCCCTTATTCCCATGCTGTCTCCCCAGCACCTGGCTCCTCTTGTGTGAGAGAGCAGTGATGGTAACAAATGGGGCTGTTTGGGCTAGACCGACAGAGAGAAAGTTAATAGGCTCAGACTTAATTGCTTTCTACCTGAGACTGCAATTTCCTTCAGGATATGCAAATGGCTCTCTGGCGAAAATGGAACCAAGATAGATCAGGGCCATTTTCAAACTTTATGAAATTCTGGACTTGAAGCAGTAAAAATGACCTTTCTTTCTTCCTTTGACCCTAAAGAGCAGTCTTAACAATACAGGAGGATCATGTTCAGCAGCGACAATACCTGATGAAAATTGGGCCACATTGGAGTGTAGGTACTTTTATTGAGTCTTGACTATATGCTGGGCATTGTGCCTTATCTCATGTCTTAGCTTATTCTATTTTTACAACAGCCATGTGAGGTAAGAAGTATTCTTGTAATGGTTAATCAATTCTTTTTTTCACCTCAGTTCTTTTGAATGCTTGTTCTCTTTCTTGTTGAACACATAAAAAATTCAGAACTACTGAATTCCCTTTTTCCTTCTGTCATGTTTTAAGTGCTACATCTTTCTCAAACAAGAATCCTACTCTTTTTTTCCTCATAATGTTACTCTAAAAATAATAATTTTAATCATCCTTTTAATGGCATTGATCTTTCAATTTAATACAGAAATCAACAAACTTTCTTTGTAAAGAGCCACATAGTAAATATTTTAGGCTTTGCAGGCTATAGGGTATCTGCCTCAATGACTCAACTCTCCTGTATTAGTGTGCAAAAGCAATATAGACAAAACATAAAGGAATGGACATGGCCATGTTCCAATAAAACTTTATTTACAGAAATGAGAGGCCTGCCCATGAACTTTATTTTGTGAGATCTGGGAAAAAAAAAAAAAAAAGAAAAAGGTGGCAGAGAGATGGTGGGGAAAGCAAAGCGATACTTCTTAATTAATTCATTTCTAGGACCACTTTATTGTCTGGTTTTAGACAAGTCACTTCATTTCTCTGTGGCTTAGTTTCCTTATCTGTGAAATAAGAGTAACAGCTTCCTCATGGGATTATTGTGAAGATTAAAAGACAAGAAAGTTCCTCCTGGACTTCTCCCCATTTAAGTTTGGTTAACACTGTTAGATTATTTACAATATTTTAGGCATTTGTTTAAATGTTCATTATAGAACCATAAGACAAAGCCCTTGTTTCCTTTACCACCTCCCAGGAATTCAAAGAACATTAATCCTGGCTCAGAGGATAAAGGAAAGCTTCAGATAGGAGGCATTTAAGGTCAACCTTGAAAGATGAGTGGAATTTTTTAGGTTGAGAAGCAAGAGAAGGACGTTCCAAGTAGAGATAATAGCAGGAGCAAAGAGATATAAAAGCTTTGTAAAATTGCATGGTATTTTCACAGAACTGTGAAAAATAGTCCAAATATGGCTGGAGAACATGATAATGCATGGCGCGGTAGATACTGATAGACCCTACCTGACATCCATTCTCCTTCCTTCTTTACTCATAAGTCTTTGATTTTTTCCAAATCAGAATATGTACCCAACTAAAACTATACAACCTTTCAGTGTCCCTGAAAAGGGACAGCAAAGAATAAGTCTTTCTTTTTTTGCCACTTGTATTTTGGGTTTGGGGGGTACACATACAAGTTTGTTGCATAGGTAAATTTCATGTTGCTGAGGCTTGGTATACAAATAATCCAGTCACCAAGATAGTGAGCTTAATACCTGATAGGTAGCCTTCTAACCCATACTTCTTTCCCATCCTCCCCACTGAAGCAGTCCCCAGTGTCTACTGTTCCCATCTGTGTGTCCATGTGTATTCAGTGTTTAGTGAGAATATGTGATATTTGGTTTTCTGCTCCTGAGATAATTTGCTTAGTATGATGGCTTCCAGCTGCATCCATGTTGCTGCAAGGGACATGATTTCATTCTTCTTTATGACTACATAGTATTCCATAGTGTATATGTACCACATTTTCTTTATTTAGTCCACTGTTGATGGCCATCTTGGTTGATTCCATGTTTTTGCTATTGTTAATAGTGCTGCAAGGAAAATACCAGTGCCTGTGTCTTTTTGGTAGAACAATTAATTTTCCTTTGAGCATATATTCAATAGTGGAATTGCTGCATTGAATGGTATTTCTGTTTTAAGTTCTTTGAAAAATCTCCACACTACTTTACACAGTGGCTGAACTAACTTACATTCCCACCAGTAGTGGGAATGTGCATAAGCATTCCCCTTCTCTGCAACTTTGCCAGCATCTGTTGTTTTTGACTTTTTGATAATAGCCATTCTGACTAGTGTGAGATGGTATCTCATTGTGGTTTTAGTTTGCAATTCTCTAATGATTAGTGATGGTGAGTACTTCTTCATGTTTGTTGGCCATGTGTATGTCTTCTTTTGTGAAGTGTCTGTTCATGTTCTTTGACCATTTTTTTATGGGGTTATTCATTTTTGGCTTGCTGATTTGTTTAAATTTCTTGTAGATTATGGATATTAGACTTTTGTCAAATGCATAGTTTGCAAATATTTTCTCCCATGATGTAGGTTGTCTCTTTACTCTGTTGGTAGTTTCTTTTGCTGTGCAGAAGTTCTTTAGTCTAATTAGGTCCCACTTGTCAATTTTCGGTTTTGTTGCAGTTGCTTTTAGGAACTTAGTCATAAATTCTTTGCCAAGGCTAATGTCCAAAGTGGTATTTCCTAGATTTTCTTCTAGGTTTTTCATTATTGTTTTAGGTCTTACATTTAAGTTGTTAGTGCATCTTTGGTTAGTTTTTGTACATGATGAAATAAAGAGGTCCAGTTTCAATCTTCTGTATATGGCTAAAGAAGGCTTTCTTCTGACCTGGAATGTGGATTTAACACTTGAAGTTTCAGTAACCCATTCACAACCATAAAAACCAAAGCCACATATTGTCAGTGACATAACAGCCTGTTTTCCCTGTGACATTTTTCAGCCGCTACACTGGTCCTAATGACCTGTTTCCAGATTTTTGCTACATGAGAAAAAAATAGTCTGCTTATTTGTTTAAGCCACTGCACATTATGTTTTTCATTGTTCACAATTGAACAAAATTCTAACTTATTCACAATAAAGTTGGAAGTAACAAGAAAGATGCCAAAAATAGATTAAGTTCATATTGTTAAGAGTACCAATTGTTACAGTAAAGACTTTAGACTCTATTCTGTAGACAGTTGAGAAACATCAAAAGTTTCTAAGCAAAGGAGAGATGTAAAATATTTTATTAAACAGTAGACCATTAAGCTCTGAGTATACGCCAGGTACTATGGGGAACCACATAGACAAACAACAATAACAACAAGAAGGAGACAGACTAACAAATACAATTATTACAAATAATATGTTTATGAAGGAAACAAGTGGTTTATCTAAAGAGTAATCAGAGTGGCCTACTTTAGATATAATAAGAAAACCTCTTTGTGGAGGTAAAAATTGAATTCAGACCTAAAAGATGAGATGAAATTGATCGTTCAAATACTGTTAATAGCATTCTAGGCAAACAGGCCAGCATTTGCAAAGGTTCTGAAGCAGGACAGAGGTTAACAGCTTATGGGAACTTTAAGAAGCTCGGTGGGACTAGAGCTTATTACCCAAATTGGAGTTAAAGGTTTCATCTGAGGACTTAGAGATATGTAGTACCTTGTAACACTATGGTAAAGGGTTTTTAAGGCAACAGGAATCCATTGAGGGGTTTTAAATAAGTGGTACGATCCAAGTCATGTTTTAAACGAGTGTTCTTGATATGGTATAGAGAATGGATTAGAAAGGAGTAAGAGTAGAGTGATATAAACCAGACATCATTTGTTGTACTAGTCTAGACGAAAGATGATGGTGGGATGATGATGGCCTTGTCTAAGGCAGTGATGATAGGGATGAAGAAGTGTGGACACTTGAGGTTCATCAGGATGACTTGCTGTATGGATTGGATATAGGGGGTTAAGAAAAAGGAGGAATCAAGGATGGCTGTCTCTGAAATGAGTTTCTGGGTGGAAAATGATACTACTTACTGAGATGGGGAAGACTGATAGGAGGGGATAGATTTTGGATGGAAAATTAATTGTTCTGTTTTAGACATGCTAGGTTTCCAATGCCTCTGAGATACTTAAGTGGAAACAAGTAGACTGTTGGATATGTGGAATGTGTGAGTCTGAGATTTAGAGAATTCCTCTGGCCAGAGATAAAATTATGACTCATCACCAAAATGATGGTATTTTAGTCCAAGAGAATAGATGGGCTCACTTTGGAATATTGTGTAGAGAAAAAGAAAATATGAAGTCTGTTTGTGAAAGGAAGAGGAAGAATTGATTAGAAAGAAGAGAGAGGAAAGGATGGATTTAAGAGATAGTTTACAGGAAGAATCCACAAATTGTTGGAGCCTGATTAGATTGCAGGAGTAAGAAAGTTGAAGTCAAAGATAGCCTGGAGGTTCCCTTTTGCTTGATTGACTATATGCTGATGCTCTCTATCAGTATGTGATACACAGAAGGAAAGTGGAGTTTCAGGGTGAGATAACAAGTTTGATTATCGTGCTGTAAGGTTGAACATCAGATAGGCTTAAAGCCTGGAACTGCTGGCTGATGCTTTTGAAAATTGTCCCTTCTTCACCTATACCTGAAGCAAACACTCAGGAATTGTGTGTAGTTGTTTTGAAGCTGGTGGAAAGGTAGACAGAATGCCCAGAATAGTCATGTTGGTTGTGGAGGGCTTTTTGAAGGCTATGAACCTCCATAAGGATGGCAAGGGGAATTTCTTATGCCTAGTGCAATTCTTAGTCCATGTTAGTTGTGTCATCCACAGCTGAATGTTCCTGTGGGGAAATTTGGGGACCTAGAAAGCCTTACCTTCAACTGGGAATATATTCTGTACATTCAATGCCATTTACTGATCTTCACAGAAACTTCACAGAAACTTCACAGATCTTCACAGAAACTTCAGCTGTGTCTATTGCTGTGTTCCTGAGGATCATATCACTGATTCACTGTTTAAATGGAATTACTACAAGGTCCTTGGATCCTGATAGCTGTGTTGATAAGGACAATGAGAGAAACCACAAAGGTATTATTATCAGAATGCTAAGGTAACAAGTGGACCATCTTTGTTATTAAAATAAAAGGTGTGGCTAGGAAGAAAGGAAGAAGCATTACAGTGAAGTATGTCAATTGCCACCTTGGTTCCACATAGTTTGACTTTCTGGATTGAATATTAGAAATGGTCACAGTTATAATTTCCTGGTTGCTTCTATTGCTTCAAGTCAAAGGGTCAAAGATACCTGAGGTATTGTGCCAGAACATGAAATTACTGAATCCAGTCTGAGTAGTCATGGAAATTGAGACCAAAGCTGTTTTCTGGCAGAAATTGAATACTTACGGCATTTTAGATGTGAACGAAAGAAGTGAAAATTAAACAGAGCAAATTCTTTGCTTTTATTTTAGATTTTGTCAGAGGCAGCAGATTTTTATAACAAAAAGAATATTAAAATAAGAAGTTTTAAATGTGGGAGAAAGTAGTGGCGATAATGATAAAATTAAGTAAAGCTCAATCTTCACTGATCTTGCTTGAAAAAGTGGATAAAGAATAACTGGGTCCATGTAGAGTTTTAATTATGAATAACTATGCTTTAAATTTTGTGTACTAAACGTCTTCCTTTATTGTCAGCTCTGACCTTAGAACTCTGAGATTTATGCAAACTAATTGGGTTTTTAAAATTGTGTTCAGAAACAGCCACTCAAAAATAATTTTCTCATTGGATCAGGCACTGTTCAAGTGGAAATAAAAGTATTTCAATGAGGCGTAAAACATCCATCCATTAAGGGGAAAAGAAATTATTTCTTTTTAAAATTTCTGTTTGAAAGATAAATGTTGGTTTGCATGAAAGTTGACCAGGAGGTGTTCAATTGTTTAAATGTGATTGAGAATGACAAAGCTATGTGCCATCATTTTCAGGATAACTCACAGTTCCTAAGTATGCCAATTGAAATGACATGTGACAATGCAACTAAAATGGTAAATAATCGACTTGATAATTATAATTTTGCTTAGGAAAAAACAGCTCCCTAAACTAAGGTAAGAAGAAGATATTCAGCTTCTCCAAAGTTACAAATCTTGGGGCTAGGAACAATTGACACATGTATGTGTTTTAAACAATCTCAGAGCTAGGAAATAAGGAGAGGTTTGACAAATCTGTCCTCCCTTGAAACTTCAGTAAAAGATGGAGAAATATCATAAAAGATTTTTAAAGTTACAGTGGTGGAGAAGGTCTCAAAAAATAAATGAATGCTAGTGAGAAAAACAGGTATCAAAGTGAGTTAGTAGAGGGTCAGGCACTCTTGCATTGTCAGCCTGTTTTAGTCTGCTTAGGCTGCCATTACAAAATACCATAGACTGGGTGACTTAAACAACAGACATTTATTCTCTCACAGTTCTGGAGGTTAGAAGTTCAAAATCAAGGTTCTGGCTGATTGGATTGTGTACCCAGGGACAGAAAAAGAGAGAAAATGAGCTCTAGTGTCTTTCTTATGAGGACACTAATCCTATTAGATCAGGGCTCCATCCATATGCCTCATTTAACTTTATTTACTTCCGTAAAGGTCCCACTTCCAAATACAGCCATACTGGGTTAGCGCTTCAACATATGAATTTTGCAGGGACATGAACATTCAGTTCATAAGACAGCCCAAAAGAGGAGTGAGGGGAGGGACAGACTCACTGGGATACTGCGGGCAGGACGGAGTGAGGTGTCCTGGTCTGTGTGCAGGCCCAGCTGAGAACTACTCTGAGAAACAGAAGTCCCTTGAACTACCCACCACCCACCTGGCAATAAGGAAACCTGATAGTGGGGAGGAAAGGCTGCAAACCTGGATGAGAAGATGCTGTGAGGCCAAACTGTGGGCTGGCTGAGCCCACCCCTAACCCATCCCAGAGCTGATTAAGCCTGAGACTAGGGTATAATGGACCACCCAGCTGGAGACCAGTGGTGTCACTTGGAAAAAGTGACAGAAAAAAGGTTTTAGCAGTACCAAACAGAAACTTCAGGTAGACATGTTTTCATTCCCTAAACGAAGGTCTAAGAAGACAAACAAACTGTAAGCCTCTAAAATTGCCAGTTCCAGCCAGGGTAGTGGCTTACAACTATAATCCCAGCACTTGGGGAGGCCAAGGTGGGAGGATCGCTTGAGCAATAGGAGTTTGAGAACAACCTGGAAAACATAGTGAGACCCTGTCTCTACAAAAAAATAAAAACCTTAGCCAGGCATGGTGGCATGTGCTTGCAGTCACAGCTACTTAGGGGCTGAAGAGGGAGGATCCCTTAAGCCTTGGAGGTCGAGGCTACAGTGAGCAGTGATCATGCCACTGCACTCCAGCCTGAGCAACAGAGCAAGACCCTGTCTCAACAATAACAAAATGGCAATTCCTAGGAATCACTTGGGTAGGAGATGCCTGGGACATTTAAACATGTCTAAGGTTATGTTAATAAGGATACAGAGGTTAGCATAAAAAGCAGGGTTTCCCAACTACAGTCATTTTGGGCTGGATAGTTCTTTGATATAAGGGTCTGTCCTGGGCATTGTAGAACGTTTAGCAGCATCCCTGGCCTCCACCTACTAGATGCCAGTAGCACCGCTTCCCAAGTTTTGACCACCAAAAATGTCTCCAGATATAGCCAGCGTTGAGAACCTCTGGCCTAAAGAGAGGGCTGCTAGTGGCCTAATAGAGACAATGTATACGCCCAAATAAAATGACCATTTGCAGAATTAACTGAAATGCTAATGAAGTCTATAAGACCATGGCAATGCTAAAAAGGAAGCCATCATATAATATGCCCCAGGAAAAAGTCAAGCCAATGTGAGTCAGTTTCTTTCAAAAATGGGAGGGATTAACAAATTGTTCAATTAAAGAAAACGTTACCAAAACCAAAAAAAAAAAAGTTACAATTAATTAATTATTTAGTTTTGTGATTTAGTTCCTTCACTGGATAGTTATTGTAGTGTGCCTGAAATGTCAAACGTCCACACATTCACACTCACAAATATAATAATTTGACAGTGTAAAATTAATAACTCTGAGGTCAAGTTATGGAATAAAGAGTATACTTTGGGGTTACTTTGGGAAACTGATCTTCACTTTGTCGGGTCTTACTGTAAATACTTGAATTTGCACTGGTATTTTTATATGATTTACCCCTGATGACTCTGAAAAGTCAAGCAGTACATCGCCAGTAAGCTGTAAAACCGTGCAAGGAGAGCTTTTCATGGCACCCCACCTCAGTTCCATGTCTCTGTGTGGAACTTTAGGGGAGCTGGGATATTACACTTTTAGTGGGGAGGATGATGTGGTAGCTTCTGTTTTCTATAGCTACCTCCATAAATTTTTATGTCTTTTGCTATTGAAGAAACTTTACATCTTCTACAACAATGTCTGTTAGTGTCTTTCTGTCAATCATATCACTGTCCTGTTGTGATGATTCAGCAGGTGCCTTTTTTTATCCTGTAGTGTTGTGTATTAGACATTAGGAATTGCAGAAATGAGACTTAAATTTGCACCAGTCTCTTGTATTTCCCTTTGGATTTTTCTCCTCCTTTTATCTTTGGGGTCATCAGAGGACCCCTGTGTAGTCACATTACTTTCTTTAGATTGCTCTCTCTTTTTAAAAAATTTCCCCTTAATCTAATTTCTTATTATATTATAAAATTTATAAAACCACTCATCTCTCTTGAACACCTTTTAGAAACCTTTGTTGTGAGATTATAACCACATTCTATCTTAAGAATAAAGTCCAGGGTGCCTTTATTTCTATTGCCAATATTGCATTTTTAGAAACTCCTAGATCCTGAGGCTATATATATCTATATATACTCCAAGAAGATTACTTACTTCCAAAGTTTCTGTCATATTCATTTTAAGAACTCTATTGGCCTAGTTGGTGAGAATTAAGCCCAGAGTAAGAGTTCATCTTGATAGTTCCTCTACATGCAGATACAGCATTGTCATTGAAAAAAGTCAAGTATGTGTCAAATATTTAGTTGAATGATAACTTATTTAGATATAAATACCTTGCCTCCAAAACAGATATAGAAATGGTATTAGGAAAGCATAGTCTATTTATGATGAATTCATAATTGCTGAAATGCTTTTTATTCTGTTTTAAGCTTATATACTGACATAATTTCAGACCTACATAAAAGTTGCTAAAATAGTACAAACATACACCCTTCATCCAGATGCCGTGAATGTTAACATTTCAACACATTTGCTGTGTCTATATGAATCATTTTAAACAAAAGACACAGGCTTAAACACAAAATGCTCCTAGAGATGTGCAAACTATGACCACAAATATTGCATCTTTCTCCCTTCACACAAACCTCCTACCAGCCACACAGCCAGACATGAACAGTTTCCTAGTTGCCCCTTTCCTCTTACATTAGATGCATGGATCTGCCTCCCTCAGTAGACATCTTACCACCTTGGAGAGCAGGAACTATCTATTATTTATCTCTCGATCCTTAGCCTGCTGTTCAGTGCCCAGCACATTGTAAAGGTACTCAGTGTGTGTGGAATAAATTTTTCCTTTTATAGGGATGGGTTTGTCATTTTTGTTTGTTTGTTTTAGTATTGGTTTGCCTCTAAAACAGATGTTCCCTTTTGTCCTCAAGTTCTTCCAGTAAATATAGACCTATAAGCATATAAAGCCATAGCTGAAACTTTTAGGTCCAGAACTATGAGGATGGTGCTAGAGAATATGTGGGCATGGGAAACAATTCTCATTAAAGAAAGAGCAAGGATTTTGGTGATGTTCCAGAATCCACCCCCCGACCTTTTTTTTTTTAAGACAGTTCAACAGGATAGCAAAGTATAAAAGTGTGACAGATTATCATGTGTTTGAATAGAGTAGTATTGCTAGTTAACAAAAACCTGAAGGTTTGGCATATTCAACAGTGAGCTTTTAACCTAGTCATTACTGTTCAGATGATGGAATGAGAGCCAATTAGATTACGCATGCAGATATTCAAATATTAAAATATTGGGTAAAAATAGTATGGATCCAGCTGATGAAATCATGGGCTAAAGAAGTGACTGGACCACAAATAGAAATGCCAGATTAAAAAGATCTATCCATTCACTCTTTATTTTTATTATTTTTTAAAAATTTTTTAGGTTGGAGTCTCACTTAGTCACCCGTGCTGGAGTGCAGTGGTGCAATCTTGGCTCACTGCAACCTTTACCTCCTGGGTTCAAGCCATTCTTGAGCCTCAGCCTCTCGAGTAGCTGGGATTACAGGTGTATGCCACCACACCTGGCTAATTGTTGTATTTTTAGTAGAAACAGGGTTTCACCGTGTTGGCCAGACTGGTCTCAAACTCCTGACCTCAAGTGATCCACCTACCTCAGCCTCCCAAACTGCTGAGAATACAGGTGTGAGCCCCTGCACCTGGCCAGCCATCCACTCTTTTAATAGACCTCTGTTATAATCATAACTTCCCATTATCTTTTGAAAAGTTTTTCTACATTTGAGGAAACCCCACCTGTGATTCCTGTGTGTAGAAGTCTGAATTCAAATTACCACCCTCCTTTACGGCAAGCAATGTGACTTAGACTCCATGAATCAGATATATCTATGACAGATTTAAATTTTGAAATTTAAAAGCAAAACAATCTTGGCATGAAGTTTCTGTTTGTGCCAGCACAGATAATAGCCAGGGTACTTGCAACCTTGAGTGCCTGATGCAGAAGTAGCATTGTGGCTGGCAGCAGTAATGGTAGAAGTAAAGTCAAACTTTTGGCATTTTAATGCCTAGCAGGGGCAGTAGACTATGGTGGTTTATTCTCAGATATATCAGATATATCAATTCTGGGATATCATTATTTTAGTTACCTAATACCTTTATTTTTACCTTTAAATCTGTTACAGTTAAAACAACCAAAGTAGATTATTTGTTTGCAACTGCCTAATACAGTATTAGAGGTAACTCCCACTAAAAGGAGAAATGTAATCAACAATCAAGATTGAAGGTATCAAGAAACAGGAAGAGTAAATACAGTCTTTAAGAAAAGCAAATGCTGCAGAAACTTAATTGGAACCACAGCATTCTTGGGTAGCTCATATTTGGTTGACTCCTTGACTCTTACCTCATGCTCACTTTGAATTCATAGTTGGTCCTTCATAGAGTTCCCCAAGACAGAACTCACTCTACAACACATGATTGGAAGTGGATATTTTCTTGAGGATTTCATGGACACATAAAGGGGAGGCTGCATTTTAGCATCTTAAAATGTTACACTGTGTTACTGTTAAACATCCCTATTCCATTCCCGAAGTCCTTATCTAGCTGACAAAAAAAATAAGAGGGTTGGATTTTGGTATCAAGAGCGTAAGGAAATTTTAATTACATTCTAAAATTGGAGAGTGCCTTGAAAATACACTTCCCATGGAATAAGCACCATATACTTACAAGTTCCTTTCCTTTAAAGACTTTGGAGAATCTCTTAGAACTCATTATCAATTTTCAGGGGAAATGGGAACATAGACATCAATAATTGTGGAGAAATGGCAAAGAAGAAAGAAGAAATTGTTCTTTGTCTCAGTACACTGTTGTTTGTCTCTTTCAGTACATGTGTTTGTGTGTGCGTGTGTGCATGTGTGCGTGAAGCAGGGATAGAGAAGTTACATAGAAGCCTTTAAGTGGCCATGGACCAGTGTGCTTTCTGTGAATTCTCCTGAAAATTCTCCCAATTATTTAAATTTTCCATGCTAATGGGCTTGCCCATCACAGCCCTCTGGAAGAGTGGACTCTGGTCCTTTATAAGAGCCAGAGAGTGTCTCTTTTCCCTGGAGCTGACTGCCTCTATTTGTTTTCATTAGTGGAAATGAAAACAAATGGAGTCCCTAGGTGCCCTAGGCAGAAGGGATGCTGTACACCCACATTGCTGCTGCCTGCAGACTTCCAAGCTCATTCAGAAACCTTGCCAAGAGAGGAATGCTTCCACCATGGCTCTCCCCTTTAGGGCCTCGGGACACATTATTTTGAATTATATCAGAAGAGGAGACTGTTGACCAATTAAAATGCAGCACTACTACTAACTTATTTCCAACCGAGTGAAAGCTATGTAGAATCAGTCTCCTTAGATATTACCATTTCTAGGTGTATGCTGAATACTTGCTTCCTCGGCCTGAATTTAGCCACCATCCTCATACAACACTCAAGCTCTATTGCTGTCTATGGAATTTTGCATAAACAAAGGATCTCATAAATAGTCACAGTGATTTGTTGGAATTTGTGTTTACAAAAGGTTTTTTCCTGCTTTGCAAACTCAGACTCAGATCTGCAGCATTGTAAAGCTGTTTGCCCTCAACAGATGTTCTGCCTCTTGCTGGCTGTGTTATTGGCTGCGCTCATTTGTCTCATTCTGCTATTCACTTCCATAACACAGCCTGGAAATGTTATTTCTCCTCTCCCCTGTACAACCCTCTCTACCAGTGACTTGTCCACTGCTTCACTCCTGAAGCCACAGCTACTGAGCTCTGTATCCTCCTCTGTATTGCAGTTATTTCTGCTTCCATGGCTCTTCACAGTTGGATACTAAAAGCAGTGATGACTAACGCCTTCATTTTTTCTCTTGACACCATCTCCACATGCTTAAGCTTTTCTGTCACAGTGGGAGACAGCACCACTAGAAAAATTCAGTCACCCAGCAAGGATGTCTTAGAGTAATATTGACCCTTCCCTCTCTTTTGTTTCTTTAGTATTTAAAGCAATCTCTATATGCTGCTGAAATGTGTTTAATCTTTATCAGCTTATCCATTATTGTAGTCAAATGCCTAGTCCTATCTCTAATCCAACCTGTTGTAATAGTATCCTCACTGATCATCACATCTGGGGCTTTAATTCAACAAATGTTTACTGAGAAATGAGGAGACATTTATTGGGAAATTGCTTCTGGATGTAGACTCCCTTTTTGTCCATATTCTCAAGCTTCTGGAGAAGTGAATTTTGTTTCACAGAGACAAGTAACTCCTTTCTTATTTTCCTCCAAAGGAGTATGCCATTGGACCCCTCTTCTTGGAGAGGTACCTTTGAGCATCAAAGATGAAAATAAGAGGATGAGCATATTATTTAAAGAGGGGGTTATCTGAGACAAGTCATAGATCTGTGACAAGTCAACAGTACCTGGGTGTCAGTGGACCCTAAGGTAGTTTGCCTGTGGTGAGTTGTGAAATTTGACAATGTGTTATAAATCAAGCATTTTCCCTGATTAATAAACTGTCTCTTGTATTCTGTGCCAAGCACTGTGTTCGAGGCTGTGGGAGATACAAAGATGTGGAGATGAGGTTTCTTTCTCTACTTATTTATTGTGAGTTCCCGCTTTGACTAGGATCTCCATCCCTCTCCAGCAGCCACCTGCACAGACAAGCCTATAACAGCTGCAAGAAGGGGCAGAGAGTTAGGACGGTCAGTGTGACACCACAAGCCACCCACTAAAGATATCAACATCCAGTCTAATGTTCCGTGGGGTTCTGAACACCTTAGTGTCTCTCCATTGTCCTCACCCTCTACGAATCTAAGTAGTTCTCAAGCCTGGGTGCACATTAGAATTATTGGGAAACTTAAAAAATATGTATAAAATCTAAAATTGTTAACATGATAAGTATTATGTTTTGTATATTTAAGATAAGATATATGTAAGATAAAAAATGTAGTGAGCCCTCTACCTTCAGGAGGTGGAGCATAACTTTCCACTCCAATTGTGGGCTGCCCATTGTGTGACTTTCTTCCAAAGGGTACAATATGGAAAGCGGGGTAAGTATACAATGAAGATACCTGCCAAACCTCAGCCAGGTGATCAAGGATGTCAACAGCAATAAGATATGTTGATAGCATGTGCCAGTGAAATGTGATAAAAATGGCACTTTACCCCTATGATCTTTCTCTCCAAAATCTATAACTCAAATCTAATCATGAGAAAGACATTAGAAAATTCCCAATTAAGGGACAGTCTAGAAAATACCTAACCAGCAATCTTCAAAACTGTCAAGGTCATCAAAAACAAGGAAAGTATGAGAAACTGTCACAATCAAGAGGAGCCTAAGGAGACATGACAACTAAATATAATGTGATATCCTGGGTGGGATCCTGATACAGAAAAAGAACACTAGGTAAAAATCGAGAAAATCTGAGTAAAACATGGATATTAGTCAATAATAATGTATCAATATTGGTTCATAATTATCCCAAGTATCCCATACTAACATAAGATGTTAATAATAGGGAATAATAATAAGCTGGATGTGGGGTATATAGGAACTCTCTGTACTATTTTTTCAATAATTCTATCAATCTAAAGCTGTTCTAAAAGAAAAAAGTTTATTAAATAAATAAATATGCTTGGCTCTCACCCAGGTTAATACAATCTATACCTTTGCACGTGGGGTCTGGGAAACTTTTATTACAAGCTCTCCAGGTGATTTTGATGCACAGTGAGGTTTAAAAACCACTGGTTCACCTGGTCCTGCCCCTGCAGTCAAGATTCTGATGTAAGCCTGCTGTCTTATTTCACCTGCTTTTGCCTTCCTCAGTTCTTAGAACTAGATTTATTGATGGGCCTCATTTCTTGGCCCAGGTCCAGCTTGTTTTCTGAGTCAAATCTGAGCAGGCCAAGATATCTAGCTTATAATGGGAGTGAGCTCAGGCTGGGGCTGGACATTTTTTTCCCTTACCCCGCATAGACTTGAGACAATGTTCAGTACTCCCTGGCTTCTCCCAGCCAGCAATGACCCAGTGTGTAGGAATGTGCTTTTATGTTAATTCTTCTCAGTGGTCTCTTTGGGGAAACTGTTCATATCAAGATTTCCTCTTGTGTAGAGGCCTCATGCCTCTTATGTGGAGACCTTACCTTTGCTAATTTTCTTTCTTAAAGACTTTGTCCCCTCTCCTTGGTCACTGATTAGACACTGATGGAGGTAGAAAGAGGCTCTAAATGACTCTACCTAAATCCTGTGTCATTGACTTTCAGTTTTCTGGAAGTTTTGCCTTTCATGCCTCATCTACCAGGTTAGACCTCCTGAGCCCTGTGCCATGAACTGCCCAACAGAGGCTCTGCAGCCTCTGGGTAAGGTTCTCCAGTCCATACCTAAATGTTAGAAATGATCCTAGCTCGACTTCATCTTGCTGGCCCTATTTTACTCATCATGATACATTGAGACTTGAATCCACTGCCACTATGACAACAGCCCTTCTGCCAAGCCAAACTTCTCTTTCTCTTGACATTCAATTTGTACCTCTAATGGATCAGCTACCCTGATATCCAAATACATCAGTCTGGGAGCAGCACTCTCACATCTACTGCTCTCCACTAAAACTTATTTCTTATCCCTCACTTATCCCATTCTGCTAGATTTCGTCTGTATATTCCCCTTGCTCTTTCTTTCTGCCATTGCCTGTGGAATTTTTCTAGTTCTTCTTCCTTGCCTCACCAATATCATCACCAGGCAAGTGAAGAAAATCTGAAATTTGAAAAACAGACAAAAACAAACAGAAAGAAAGAATTTAGAAGAAACAGACAGTATAGGAAGTAGAAGAAAACTTAAAAGAGAAATAAAAACCTATAATTATCATCCTAAAAGTGATAAGAGAAACTATTTCATCCATGAAGCATAAACAAAATGGTATATTAAAAATGTAAAAATAAGAGAGTTCTTGGAAGTTAAAATTTGATACAGAAAATTTAAAACCCCATTAGAAAATTTGTTTGTTTGGTTTTTGCTTGTGCTTTCACTTCTGGGTAGGGACTTGATAGGTACCCTTGACTTCTTGCCTCTTTGAAATGAACAAATTAGGCAGAATACTCTTTGGCTACTGCTATTGGGTGTGTGAGGCTACTCCAGAGTGCTTGACCAAGTACCTGGTTGGATTAATGAACCTAAGTCTACACTGCAGGGCCATTCATATATCTGTAGGATCACCTGAGTTGGGAGGGGGGTCTCAAGATCAAGATTTAGGTTGAGGATCAGAAAGTTCCCTTTTATCCTCAAGTCCAAATCAGATTAAAAAAAAATTCCAACTTTTATTTTAAGTTCAGGGGTATATGTGCAGGATGTGCAGGTTCGTTACATAGGTAAACGTGTGCCATGGTGGTTTGCTGCACAGAGCATCCCATCACTCAGGTATTAAACCCAGTATCCATCAGCTATTCTTCCCGATCCTCTCTCCTCCCACTCCCTACCCTCTGACAGACCCCACTGTGTGTTTTTCCCCACTATGTGTCCATGTATTTTCACCATTTAGCTCCAAATTATAAGTGAGAACACGTTGATATGATTTGGCTGTGTCCCCACCCAAATCTCATCTTCAGTTGTAGTTCCCATAATCCCCATGTGTTGTGGGAGGGAACCCCCTGGTAATTGAGAAGGTAATTGAATCATGGGGCAGTTTCCCCCATGCTGTTCTCATGATAGTAATTTTGCACGAGACCTGATGGTTTTAGAAGGGGCTTCCCCCTTCCCATGGCTCTCATTATTCTCTCTGTGGTCACCTTGTGAAGAAGGATGTGTTTGTTTCACCTTTCACCATGATTATAAGTTTCCTGAGGTCTCCCCAGCCCTGCAGAACTGTGAGTCAATTAACCTCTTTCCTTTATAAATTACTCAACCTCAAGTATGGCCTTAGAGCAACGTGAGAATGGACTAATACACATATGGTATTTGGTTTTCTGTTCTTGTGTTAGTTTGTCAAGGATAATGGCCTCCAGCGTCATACATGTACCTAGAGAGGACATGATCTCATTCATTTTTAAGGCTGCATAGTATTCCATGGTATATATCTACCACATTTTCTTTATCCAGTCTATCATTGATGGGCAATTAGGTTGATTCTATATCTTTGTTATTGTGAATAGTGCTGCAATGAACATGCGTGTGCATGTATCTTTATAATAGAATGATTTATATTCCTTTGAGTATATACCCAGTAATGGGATTGCTGGGTTGAATGGTATTTCTGCCTCTAAGTCTTTGAGGAATTGCCACACTGTCTTTCACAATGGTTGAACTAATTTACACTCCCATCAACAGTGTGAAGCATTCCTTTTTCTCCATAACCTCACCAGCATCTGTTGCTTTTTTGCTTTTAATAGTAGTCATTTTGATGGTGTGAGATGATACCTCATTGTGGTTTTGATTTGCATTTCTGTAATGATCAGTGATGTTGATCTTTTCTTCATATATTTGCTGGCTGCATGTATACCTTCTTTTGAGAAGTGTTTGTTCATGTCCTTTGCCTACTTTTTAATGAGGTTGGCAAATCAGATTCTTAAATACAGAGTTTAGCTATTAGCCCTGTATTGGGATATTTTGGGATCAACCATCAAGCTATTAATAAAGTCCTATTAGGCCCCATCTGACTTCTGACCTTTGTGTGCATGCTTGAACAAGCAGAATCTCAGATGGGAGAGGAATGAATAGTAACTTAAACCTCTAACATTACCCCTTCCCCCAGTAACTAGAAGGAAATGTCAGAAAACTAAGGCATGTGTCAAACATGTATATTTAAGAAACTTTTAGTGACCTAAAATAAAATAAAAAATTAAAATAAATTCCCAATGCTATAACAGGACCTTCATGTGTCTCTATAGTCTACCTCCTCAGAGGGTTTATACAATATACCTCCCACTCATTGCTCTTATTAACCAAAACAATAACAACAAGAATAATTATTTTATGAAGTACTTACTTTGTGCCAGGCATTGTGCTAAGTACCTTATAAATATTATTTTACTCAAACTTCATAAAATATTCCAAAAGTCCAATATTCTTGTTATTCTCATTTCACAGATTCAAAAACTGAAGCACAGCCCCCTCCCCCAACATGGTATAACATCACTCACAGAGAATTTCCCTAGACCCATGGTTTCCAAGATGAGAGGAGGAAATTGGAGGTGGACATTCTGTCTCCCCACCAGTCTGGGGATATTCACAGGAAGCCCACTCCAATCCTGTACCACAAGAACCCCTGGGAGTTGCAGGAGAATTGAACCACTAGGGGCAAATTGGGGACCAGAGAGGAGAACTGATCACAGTGACTGAAACACAGATCTTGGCAATTTATCTGAACTCTGGTTGGCAGGGTGCCACATTGAAGAGACAGACCAGCACCATAGCACTCCAGGGATCACAGTTCACTAGAGGGCCTAAATCCCTGGCCAGAGTTTCCATAAAGATGCTCATACAGAGCCTATCACTGATCTGGAAACAGTTAAAAGGTCAACATTAAGTTCTGATACCTGCTTAAGTCCTTCCAAAACTAGGAAGCAATGGCAGGGCAGCAATATAGTTCTAGGGCAACATGTGCCTTCTGATGCTCACTATAAGTCTTCCCTAGACCAGGAAACAAAAGAAGGATAACCAGTTAGTTCCAATGTAGTGTTTAGTTCTCGTGCTCACTATAAGTTCTCTCCAGAATGGGAAGAATCACCAGGCCATCACTTACGTTCTGATGCTAATCAGTAAAGGTCTAACATCGCCAACGTACAACTGCATACACTAGAAGAGGTGGCTGTCTCTTCAAATGTGTAGACATCAGTGTAAAGACACACAGATTGTGAAAACTCAGATAACTATAACACTATGAAGAGAAGCCAACAAAGTTCCAGCAATGGATCCAGAAGAATTGAAGATCTATGAATTGTCAGACAAAAAGTTCGGATTGATCCTCTTGAAGAAATTCAGGGAATCATGAGAAAATACAGATAGAGAACTAAATGAAATTTGGAAAACAACCCAGGAACAAAATGAGATTTGTTAAAGTAATATAAATCAAATAGAAATCTTAGAATTAAAAAAATAGAAATTTTAGAAATGCTGAATACAAAAACTCAACTGAAAACTTATTTGAAAGCTTCAACAGAAGACTTGATCAAACAGAGGAAAGTATAAGTGAGCTTGAAGACAGAATATATGAAATTACGCAATCAGAAGAGCAAAAAAAAAAAAAAAGAAAAAAGGAGTAAAAAAGAATGGAGAAGGCCTATGAGAATTATGGAGCACCATCAAGTAAACTAACCTCCATATAATAGAAATTCCTAAAGAAGATGGGAGAGAAAAAGACCTAGAAAGCATATTTGAGGAAACAATGGCTGAAAATGGACAAAGATGACAACATCCAGATACAGAAATCTCAAAGGTCACCAATTAAATTCAGCCCAAAGAGAAAATTTCCAAAGCGCATTATACTCAAATTAGCAATAATCAAAGACAATAAAAGAATACTCAAAGCAACAAGAGAATAAAATACATATCACATTCAATGAAGCCGCAGTATGGCTTTTAGAGGACATCTCAGCAGAA
Organism: Rhinopithecus roxellana; assembly: GCF_007565055.1. Taxonomy (NCBI): domain Eukaryota; kingdom Metazoa; phylum Chordata; class Mammalia; order Primates; family Cercopithecidae; genus Rhinopithecus; species Rhinopithecus roxellana. The sequence goes on along the minus strand of NC_044555.1, from coordinate 32,161,101 downwards.
ACTTTGAAGGCCATGAGAAAGCAGGATGCTATTTTCAAAGAACTGAAAGAAAAAAACTGACAAAAAACAATAACATTCCCAGCAAAGCGTTTCTTCAAACAGGAAAAAGAGATGAAGATGTTCCCAAACAAACAAAAGCTGGATAATTCATCAACACCAGATCTGTCTTATAAGGAATGTTAAAGGAGGCTCTTCAATCTGAAAAAAAAAAAAAAAATGGACATGCCTGTCTAACAAAAAAAAAAAAAAAGATGGTATTAAACTCACTAGTAAAGGAAAGAAAACAAGTTAACAATATGCTAATACTGTATTTGGAGTAAATAAACCACATGTATCTTAAGTATGAAAACTAAAAGAAAAAAACTGTAAAATCAACTACAACAGTTAGTTAAGAGATAGACAATATGAAAAGACGTAAACTGAAACATCCATAACTCAAACTGTGTGTCTGTGGCAGGGGGATGATGTTAGAGTGTAGAGGTTGCTTTTGTTACCTTTATTTTCCTTGTCATCAAAGTTAAGTCATTATCAGTTTAAAATAACCTGTTTTAACTATAGGATAGTTTTTAAGCCTCATGGTAACCGCAAACAAAATCCTGTAATAGATGCACTATAAACAAATAGTACAGCATCAAAACATACTGCTAGAGAAAAACACTTAAGAACAGGAAAACAGAAAGACAGAAATGGAGAAATGATTTAAAAAAAAAAAAAAGAAAGAAAGAATGGCCGGGTACGGTGGCTCAAGCCTGTAATCCCAGCACTTTGGGAGGCCGAGACGGGCGGATCACAAGGTCAGGAGATCAAGACCATCCTGGCTAACACGGTGAAACCCTGTCTCTACTAAAAACTACAAAAAACTAGCCGGGCGAGGTGGCAGGCGCCTGTAGTCCCAGCTACTCGGGAGGCTGAGGCAGGAGAATGGCGTGAGCCCGGGAAGCGGAGCTTGCAGTGAGCTGAGATCCGGCCACTGCACTCCAGCCTGGGCGACAGAGCGAGAGTCCGTCTCAAAAAAAAAAAAAAGAAAGAAAGAAAGAAAATAACTATCCAAATGGCAGTAGTAAATCCTTATCTATCAATATCATTGAATGTAAATGGATGAAATTCTTCAATTAGAATAAATAGAGTGGTTGAGTGAATTTTAAAAAACAAGAACCAAATACATACTGTCTACAAGAAACTGACTTCACCTATAAAGACATGTACAGAAAGGGAAGGGATAGAAAAAGTGAAGGATGAAAAAGATATTGCGATCAAATAGATACAAAAATAGAGCAAGAATAGATCTTTTACTAGTAACTCTTTTTTTAAAAAATAGAGTTTAAATCAAGAATGGCAAAAAAGGACAAAGAAGGCCATTATATAATGATAACAGGATTAATATAGCAAGAGATATACAATTTTACATATATATACACTCAACCCTGAAGCAGCCAAATATATAAAATAAATATTAATAGACCTAAAAAGAGAGATTAGCTACAATACAGTAACAGTAGGGGATATCACCACCTCACTTTCAGTGACGGACAGATCATCTAGAAAGACAACCAAGAAATAAATTCAGAGTTAGACTGCACTCTAGACCAAATGGACCTAATAGATATTTATAGGACATTCCATTCAGCAGCTACAAAATATATATTTTCCTCAACAGTATATGAAATATTTTTGAGGATAAACCATATGTTAGGTCACAAGACAAGTCTTAATGAATTTTTTAAAATTGATATCATGTCAAATATCTTTTCTGACCACAATGAAATAAAATTAGAAATCAGTAACAGAAGGAACATTGGAAACTAAAACTGCATGCAAATTTAAAAAAAAATGCTCCTGAACCATAAATGGGTCAATAAAGAAATTTAAAAGGAAATTTAAAAATTCCTTGAGAAAAATGAAAATAGAAACAGAATATAGCAAAAATCTATAGGATATAGCAAAAGCAGTTCTAAGAGGTGAATTTATAGCAATAACTGCCTAAATCCAAAAAATAGAAAGACTTCAAATAAACAACCTAATGATGCATCTCAAGGAACTAAAAGAGCAAGAATAAACCAAACCAGAAATTAGTAGATGAAAATAAATAATAAAAATCAGAGCAGAAATAAATGAAATTTAGGCTAAGATTAATGAAATGATAGTTGGTTATTCAAAAATAAGAAGAGTTGACAAACCTTTAACTAAACTAAGAAAAAGGAGAGAAGACCAAAATAAATGAAAGCAGAGACAAAAAGGAGACATTACAACTGATACCACAGAAATACAAATGATCATTAAAATGTATTACCAACAAGGATATTCCAATAAATTGGAAAACAGAGAAGAAATGAATAAATTCCTAAACATATACAACCTACCAAGATTGAATCATGAAGAAATAGAATATCAGAACAGACCAATAACAAATAATGAGATCAAAGCAGTAGTAAAATGTCTCCCATCAAGGAAAATCCCAGAACCTGATGACTTCACTGCTGAGTCTTACCAAGCATTTAAAGAAAAATACCAATTGTACTCAAACTATTTCAAAAATGAAGAAGAGGAAGAAGAAGAAGAAGATGAGGAAGAAATGCTTTCAAACTCATTCGAGGAGGCTAACGTTACACTGATATCAAAATTAGACAAGGACACAACAACGGCAACAGCAAGAACTACAAGGCAATATCCCTAATGAATGTAGACACAAAAATCCTCAAAAAAAGCTAGCAAACAGAATTAAACAACACATTTAAAAGATTATTGTACTTGGCCATAAAAAGTAATGAAATAATGTATTTTGCAGCAACTTTGATGGAACTGGAGACCATTGTTCAAATGGAAAACCAAATACTGTATGTTCTCACTTACCAGTGGGAGCTAAACTATGGGTATGCAAAGGCATACAGAGTAGTTTAATGGACACTGGAGACTCAGAAGCAGGAGAATTGGAGGTAGGTGAGGGACAAAAAGTCACCTGTTAGGTCAATGTACATTATTTGGGTGACAGGTACACTAAAAGCCCAGACTTCATCACTATACAACTCATCCATGTAATTAAAAAACACCATACATTTAAAGCTATTGAAATTGTTTAAAAAAAGATCATTGATCATGATTATGTGAGATTAATCCCAGTGTTGCAAGGATGGCTCAACATGTGCAAATCAGTAAATGTGGTACATCATATTAACAAAATCAAGAACAAAAACCATATCATTTCAATAGAAGTTCAAAAAGCATTCAATAAAAGTTATCATACCTTCATGCTAAAAACTCTTAACAAATTGAGTATAGAAGGAACATACCTCAAAACAATAAAGGCCATATATGACAATCTGACAAATAACATCATAGTAAGCAGAGAAAAAAATAAAAGCCTTTAGTGTAAGATCTGGACTAAGACAAAGATGCACACTTTAACTGCTTTTATTCAACATAGTAATGGAATTTCTAGCCAGAGCAATTAGGCAAGAGAAAGAAATAAAGGGCATCCAAACTGGAAAGAAAGAAGTCAAATCATCCTTATTCACAGATGAAATGATCCTATATTTAGAAAAAACTAAAGAATCCACAAAAAAGAACTGATAAATTCAGTAAAGTTGCAGGATACAAATCAATATACAAAAATTGGTTGCATTTTTGTACACCATCAGTGAGCATTCTGAAAAAGAAATCAAGAAAGAAATTTCACTTACAATAGCTACAAAAATACCTAGGATAAATTTACCCAAAGAGGTAAAATATTCCTACAATGAAAACTATAAAACTCTGATGAAAGAAATTGAAAAAGGACACCAAAAAATTTAGATATCCCGTGTTCATGGACTGAAGAGTTAATATTATGAAAATATCCATACTATCCTAAGTGATCTACAGATTAAATGCAATTCATATCACAATATCAATTACATTCTTAACAGCACAGAAGAAAATACAATGCTACAGTTTGTAAGGAATCACACACACACACACAAAAAACCTAAATAGGCAAAGCAATCCTGAGCTAAAAGAACAAAGCTGAAGGCATTACACTACCAGACTTCAAAATATTCTACAAAGCTGTAGTAACCAAAATAAGATGGTACTAGCATAAAAAACACACATGTAGACCAACGGAACAGAATAGAAAACCCAGAAACAATTCCATGCATTTATAGTTTTTCAGCAAAAGCATTAAGAACATTCATTGGGGAAAAGACAGTCTCTTCAATAAATTGTGCTAGGAAAACTGGATATCCATATACAGAAAAATAAAACTAGGCCCCTATCTCTCACCACATAAAAAAATCAAATCAAAATGGATTAAAAATTAGATTTAAGACTTAAAACTATAAAACTACTTGAGAAAAAACATTGAGGAAATTATCCAGGGCATTGGCCTAGGTGAATATTTTTTGGTTAAGACCTCAAAAGCACAAATAGCAAAAGCAAAAATAGATAAATGGGATTGCATCAAGCTAAAAAGCATCTGCACAGCAAAGGAAACAGTAAACAAAGTGAAGAAACAACCCATAAAATGGCAGGAAATATTTGCAAACTATTCATCTGACAAAGGATTAATAACCAGAATGTAAAAGAAACTCAAATAATTCAATAGCCAAAAAGCAAACAAACAATCCAATTTGAAAATGGACAGTAATCTGAATAGACATTTAACCAAAGAAGATATACAAATGGCCAACAGGTATATGGAAAATATGCTCAGTATCACTAATCATCAGGAAAATGCAAATCAAAATCCCAATAGGATAAAATCTCACCCCAGGCAAAATGGCTATTGTCAAAAAGACAAATATATATATAACAAATGCTATTGAACATGCAGGGAAAGGGAAATGCCAGTACACTGTTGGTGGGAATATAGATTACTACAGCTATATTCCATGTTCTTATGAGAACACTCCTCTTAGCTATTAAGCCACTTTGTCTTGACATACCAAAAGCCTGAAATGTCTGCAAGTTTATATCTTCCAGTATAGAGGTTCCTTTAAAAACTAAAAATTGATCTACCATATGATTCAGCAATCCCTGCTGGGTATATATCCTAAAGAAAGGAAATCAGTATATCAAAGACATATCTGCACTCCCATGTTTATTGTAGCACTAGTTACAATAGCCATGACATGGAAGCAACCTGAGTGTCCATCAGTGAATGAATGGACAAAAAAAAAAAAAAATGTGGTACATATACACAAGAGAATATTATTCAGTCGCAAAAAAGAATGAAATACTGTCATTTTCAGCAACATGGATGAAACTGGAGGACATTGTGTTAAGTGAGATAAACCAGGCACAGAAAGACAAATATCAAACGTTCTCACTCATAAGTGGGAGCTAAAAAAGTTGATCTCATGGAAGTAGAGATTAGAATGGTGGTTACCAGAGGCTGGAAAGGGTAGGAGGGAGGAGAAATAAAGAAAGGTGGTTTAATGAGTACAAAAATGCAGTTAGATAGAAAGAACAAGTTCTAGTACTGTAGCACTGTAGGGTGATAATGGTTAACAATAATTTATTGTATATTTCTTTTTTTTGTTATTATACTTTAAGTTCTAGGGTACATGTGCATAACATGCAGGTTTGTTACATATGTATACTTGTGCCATGTTGGTGTGTGGCACCCATCAACTCGTCAGCACCCATCAATTCGTCATTTATATCAGGTATAACTCTCAATGCAATCCCTCCCCCCTCCCCCCTCCCCATGATAGGCCCCAATGTGTGATGTTCCCCTTCCCGAGTCCAAGTGATCTCATTGTTCAGTTCCCACCTATGAGTGAGAACATGCGGTGTTTGGTTTTCTCTTCTTGTGATAGTTTGCTAAGAAGGATGGTTTCCAGCTGCATCCATGTCCCTACAAAGGACGCAAACTCATCCTTTTTTATGGCTGCATAATATTCCACGGTGTATATGTGCCACATTTTCTTAATCCAGTCTGTCACAGATGGACATTTGGGTTGATTCCAAGTCTTTGCTATTGTGAATAGTGCCACAATAAACATACGTGTGCATGTGTCTTTATAGCAGCATGATTTATAATCCTTTGGGTATATACCCACTAGTGGGATGGCTGGGTCATATGGTACATCTAGTTCTAGATCTTTGAGGAATTGCCATACTGTTTTCCATAATGGTTGAACTAGTTTACAATCCCACCAACAGTGTAAAAGTGTTCCTATTTCTCCACATCCTCTCCAACACCTGTTGTTTCCTGACTTTTTAATGATTGCCATTCTAACTGGTGTGAGATGGTATCTCATTGTGGTTTTGATTTGCATCTCTCTGATGGCCAGTGATGATGAGCATTTTTTCATGTGTCTGTTGACTGTATGAATGTCTTCTTTTGAGAAATGTCTGTTCATATCCTTTGCCCACTTTTTGATGGGGTTGTTTTTTTCTTGTAAATTTGTTTGAGTTCTTTGTAGATTCTGGATATTAGCCCTTTGTCAGATGAGTAGATTGCAAAAATTTTCTCCCATTCTGTAGGTGGCCTGTTCATTCTGATGGTAGTTTCTTTTGCTGTGCAGAAGCTCTTTAGTTTAATTAGATCCCATTTGTCAATTTTGGCTTTTGCTGCCGTTGCTTTTGGTGTTTTAGACATGAAGTCCTTGCCCATGCCTATGTCCTGAATGATACTACCTAGGTTTTCTTCTAGAGTTTTTATGGTATTAGGTCTAACATTTAAGTCTCTAATCCATCTTGAATTAATTTTCGTCTAAGGAGTAAGGAAAGGATCCAGTTTCAGCTTTCTACTTATGGCTAGCCAATTTTCCCAGCACTCTTTATTAAATAGGGAATCCTTTCCCCATTGCTTGTTTCTCTCAGGTTTGTCAAAGATCAGATGGCTGTAGATGTGTGGTATTATTTCTGAGGACTCTGTTCTGTTCCACTGGTCTATATCTCTGTTTTGGTACCAGTACCATGCTGTTTTGGTTACTGTAGCCTTGTAGTATAGTTTGAAGTCAGGTAGCGTGATGCCTCCAGTTTTGTTCTTTTGACTTAGGATTGTCTTGGCACTGCGGGCTCCTTTTTGGTTCCATATGAACTTTAAAGCAGTTTTTTCCAATTCTGTGAAGAAACTCATTGGTAGCTTGGTGGGGATGGCATTGAATCTATAAATAACCTTGGGCAGTATGGCCATTTTCACGATATTGATTCTTCCTATCCATGAGCATGGTATGTTCTTCCATTTGTTAGTGTCCTTTTGATTTCACTGAGCAGTGGTTTGTAGTTCTCCTTGAAGAGGTCCTTTACATCCCTTGTAAGTTGGATTCCTAGGTATTTGATTCTCTTTGAAGCAATTGTGAATGGAAGTTCATTCATGATTTGGCTCTCTGTTTGTCTGTTACTGGTGTATAAGAATGCTTGTGATTTTTGCACATTAATTCTGTATCCTGAGACTTTGCTGAAGTTGCTTATCAGCTTAAGGAGATTTTGGGCTGAGACAATGGGGTTTTCTAAATATACAATCATGTCATCTGCAAACAGGGACAATTTGACTTCTTCTTTTCCTAACTGGATACCCTTTATTTCTTTCTCTTGCCTGATTGCCCTAGCCAGAACGTCCAACACTATGTTGAATAGGATGGTGAGAGAGGGCATCCCTGTCTTGTGCCAGTTTTCAAAGGGAATTTTTCCAGTTTTTGCCCATTCAGTATGATATTGGCTGTGGGTTTGTCATAAATAGCTCTTATTATTTTGAGGTACGTTCCATCAATACCGAATTTATTGAGCGTTTTTAGCATGAAGGGCTGTTGAATTTTGTCAAAAGCCTTTTCTGCATCTATTGAGATAATCATGTGGTTCTTGTCTTTGGTTCTGTTTATATGCTGGATTACGTTTATTGATTTGCGAATGTTGAACCAGCCTTGCATCCCAAGGATGAAGCCCACTTGATCATGGTGGATAAGCTTTTTGATGTGCTGCTGAATCCGGTTTGCCAGTATTTTATTGAGGATTTTTGCATCGATGTTCATCAGGGATATTGGTCTAAAATTTTCTTTTTTTGTTGTGTCTCTGCCAGGCTTTGGTATCAGGATGATGTTGGCCTCATAAAATGAGTTAGGGAGGATTCCCTCTTTTTCAATTGATTGGAATGATTTCAGAAGGAATGGTACCAGCTCATCCTTGTACCTCTGGTAGAATTCAGCTGTGAATCCATCTGGTCCTGGACTTTTTTTGGTGGGTAGGCTATTAATTATTGCCTCAATTTCAGAGCCTGCTATTGGTCTATTCAGGGATTCAACTTCTTCCTGGTTTAGTCTTGGGAGAGTGTAAATGTCCAGGAAATTATCCATTTCTTCTAGATTTTCTAGTTGATTTGTGTAGAGGTGTTTATAGTATTCTCTGATGGTAGTTTGTATTTCTGTGGGGTCGGCGGTGATATCCCCTTTATCATTTTTTATTGCGTCTACTTGATTTCTCTCTGTTTTCTTCTTTGTTAGTCTTGCTAGCGGTCTGTCAATTTTGTTGATCTTTTCAAAAAACCAACTCCTGGATTCATTGAATTTTTGGAGGGTTTTTTGTGTCTCTATCTCCTTCAGTTCTGCTCTGATCTTAGTTATTTTTGCCTTCTGCTAGCTTTTGAATGTGTTTGCTCTTGCCTCTCTAGTTCTTTTAATTGTGATGTTAGAGTGTCAGTTTTAGATCTTTCCTGCTTTCTCTTGTGGGCATTTAGTGCTATAAATTTCCCTCTACACACTGCTTTAAATGTGTCCCAGAGATTCTGGTAGGTTGTATCTTTGTTCTCATTGGTTTCAAAGAACATCTTTATTTCTGCCTTCATTTCGTTATGTAGCCAGTAGTCATTCAGGAGCAGGTTGTTCAGTTTCCATGTAGTTGAGCGGTTTTGATTGAGTTTCTTAGTCCTGAGTTCTAGTTTGATTTCACTGTGGTCTCAGAGACAGTTTGTTATAATTTCTGTTCTTTTACATTTGCTGAGGAGTGCTTTACTTCCAATGATGTGGTCAATTTTGGAATAAGTGCGATGTGGTGCGGAGAAGAATGTATATTCTGTTGATTTGGGGTGGAGAGTTCTATAGATGTCTGTTAGGTCCGCTTGGTGCAGAGATGAGTTCAATTCCTGGATATCCTTGTTAACTTTCTGTCTCGTTGATCTGTCTAATGTTGACAGTGTGGAGTGTTGAAGTCTCCCATTATTATTGTATGGGAGTCTAAGTCTCTTCGTAAGTCTCTAAGGACTTGCTTTATGAATTTGGGTGCTCCTGTATAGGGTGCATATATATTTAGGATAGTTAGCTCTTCCTGTTGAATTGATCCCTTTACCATTATGTAATGGCCTTCTTTGTCTCTTTTGATCTTTGATGGTTTAAAGTCTATTTTATCAGAGACTAGGATTGCAACCCCTGCTTTTTTTTGTTCTCCATTTGCTTGGTAGATCTTCCTCCATCCCTTTATTTTGAGCCTATGTATGTCTCTGCATGTGAGATGGGTCTCCTGAATACAACAGACTGATGGGTCTTGACTCTTTATCCAGTTTGCCAGTCTGTGTCTTTTCATTGGAGCATTTAGTCCATTAACATTTAAGGTTAATATTGTTACGTGTGAACTTGATCCTGCCATTATGATATTAACTGGTTATTTTCCTCGTTAGTGGATGCAGTTTCTTCCTAGCCTCGATGGTCTTTACATTTTGGCATGTTTTTGCAAAGGCTGGTACCGGTTGTTCCTTTCCATGTTTAGGGCTTCCTTCAGGGTCTCTTGTAAGGCAGGCCTGGTGGTGACAAAATCTCTAAGCATTTGCTTATCTGTAAAGGATATTATTTCTCCTTCACTGATGAAACTTAGTTTGGCTGGATATGAAATTCTGGGTTGAAAATTCTTTTCTTTAAGAACGTTGAATTTTGGCCCCCACTCTCTTCTGGCTTGTAGAGTTTCTGCTGAGAGATCTGCTGTTAGTCTGATGGGCTTCCCTTTGTGGGTAACCTGACCTTTCTCTCTGGCTGCCCTTAAGATTTTTTCCTTCATTTCAACTTTGGTGAATCTGGCAATTATGTGTCTTGGAGTTGCTCTTCTCGAGGAGTATCTTTGTGGTGTTCTCTGTATTTCCTGAATTTGAATGTGGGCCTGCCCTACTAGATTGGGGAAGTTCTCCTGGATGATATCCTGAAGAGTGTTTTCCAATTTGGTTCCATTTTCCCCCTCACTTTCAGGCACCCCAGTCAGACGTAGATTGGGTCTTTTTATATAATCCCGTACTTCCTGCAGGCTTTGTTAATTTCTTTTTCTTCTTTTTTCTTTTGGTTTCTTTTTTTTTTTTTTTTTTTTATACTTTAAGTTCTAGGGTACATGTGCATAACGTGCAGGTTTGTTACATATGTATACTTATGCCATGTTGGTGTGCTGCACCCATCAACTCGTCAGCACCCATCAATTCATCATTTATATCATGTATAACTCCCCAATGCAATCCCTCCCTCCTCCCCCCTCCCCCCTCCCCATGATAGACCCCAGTGTGTGATGTTCCCCTTCCCGAGTCCAAGTGATCTCATTGTTCAGTTCCCACCTATGAGTGAGAACATGCGGTGTTTGGTTTTCTCTTCTTGTGATAGTTTGCTAAGAATGATGGTTTCCAGCTGCATCCATGTCCCTACAAAGGACGCAAACTCATCCTTTTTTATGGCTGCATAGTATTCCATGGTGTATATGTGCCACATTTTCTTAATCCAGTCTGTCACAGATGGACATTTGGGTTGATTCCAAGTCTTTGCTATTGTGAATAGTGCCGCAATAAACATACGTGTACATGTGTCTTTGTAGTAGACTAATTAATAATCCTTTGGGTATATACCCAGTAGTGGGATGGCTGGGTCATATGGTACATCTAGTTCTAGATCCTTGAGGAATTGCCATACTGTTTTCCATAATGGTTGAACTAGTTTACAATCCCACCAACAGTGTAAAAGTGTTCCTATTTCTCCACATCCTCTCCAACACCTGTTGTTTCCTGACTTCTTAATGATTGCCATTCTAACTGGTGTGAGATGGTATCTCATTGTGGTTTTGATTTGCATTTCTCTGATGGCCAGTGATGATGAGCATTTTTTCATGTGTCTGTTGGCTGTATGAATATCTTCTTTTGAGAAATGTCTGTTCATATCCTTTCCCCACTTTTTGATGGGGTTGTTTGTTTTTTTCTCGTATATTTGTTTGAGTTCTTTGTAGATTCTGGATATTAGCCCTTTGTCAGATGAGTAGGTTGCAAAAATTTTCTCCCATTCTGTAGGTTGCCTGTTCACTCTGATGGTAGTTTCTTTTGCTGTGCAAAAGCTCTTTAGTTTAATTAGATCCCATTTGTCAATTATGGCTTTTGCTGCCGTTGCTTTTGGTGTTTTAGACATGAAGTCCTTGCCCATGCCTATGTCCTGAATGGTACTACCTAGATTTTCTTCTAGGGTTTTTATGGTATTAGGTCTAACATTTAAGTCTCTAATCCATCTTGAATTAATCTTCGTATAAGGGGTAAGGAAAGGATCCAGTTTCAGCTTTCTACTTATGGCTAGCCAATTTTCCCAGCACCATTTATTAAATAGGGGATCCTTTCCCCATTTCTTGTTTCTCTCAGGTTTGTCAAAGATCAGATGGCTGTAGATGTGCGGTATTATTTCTGAGGACTCTGTTCTGTTCCATTGGTCTATATCTCTGTTTTGGTACCAGTACCATGCTGTTTTGGTTACTGTAGCCTTGTAGTATAGTTTGAAGTCAGGTAGCGTGACGCCTCCAGCTTTGTCCTTTTGACTTAGGATTGTCTTGGCAATGCGGGCTCTTTTTTGGTTCCATATGAACTTTAAAGCAGTTTTTTCCAATTCTGTGAAGAAAGTCATTGGTAGCTTGATGGGGATGGCATTGAATCTATAAATAACCTTGGGCAGTATGGCCATTTTCACGATATTGATTCTTCCTATCCATGAGCATGGTATGTTCTTCCATTTGTTTGTGTCCTCTTTTATTTCACTGAGCAGTGGTTTGTAGTTCTCCTTGAAGAGGTCCTTTACATCCCTTGTAAGCTGGATTCCTAGGTATTTGATTCTCTTTGAAGCAATTGTGAATGGAAGTTCATTCCTGATTTGGCTCTCTGCTTGTCTGTTGCTGGTGTATAAGAATGCTTGTGATTTTTGCACATTAATTTTGTATCCTGAGACTTTGCTGAAGTTGCTTATCAGCTTAAGGAGATTTTGGGCTGAGACGATGGGGTTTTCTAAATATACAATCATGTCATCTGCAAACAGGGACAATTTGACTTCTTCTTTTCCTAACTGGATACCCTTGATTTCTTTCTCTTGCCTGATTGCCCTAGCCAGAACTTCCAACACTATGTTGAATAGGAGTGGTGAGAGAGGGCATCCCTGTCTTGTGCCAGTTTTCAAAGGGAATTTTTCCAGTTTTTGCCCATTCAGTATGATATTAGCTGTGGGTTTGTCATAAATAGCTCTTATTATTTTGAGGTACGTTCCATCAATACCGAATTTATTGAGCGTTTTTAGCATGAAGGGCTGTTGAATTTTGTCAAAAGCCTTTTCTGCATCTATTGAGACAATCATGTGGTTCTTGTCTTTGGTTCTGTTTATATGCTGGATTACGTTTATTGATTTGCGAATGTTGAACCAGCCTTGCATCCCAGGGATGAAGCCCACTTGATCATGGTGGATAAGCTTTTTGATGTGCTGCTGAATCCGGTTTGCCAGTATTTTATTGAGGATTTTTGCATCAATGTTCATCAGGGATATTGGTCTAAAATTCTCTTTTTTTGTTGTGTCTCTGCCAGGCTTTGGTATCAGGATGATGTTGGCCTCATAAAATGAGTTAGGGAGGATTCCCTCTTTTTCTATTGATTGGAATAGTTTCAGAAGGAATGGTACCAGCTCCTCCTTGTACCTCTGGTAGAATTCAGCTGTGAATCCATCTGGTCCTGGACTTTTTTTGGTGGGTAGGCTATTAATTGTTGCCTCAATTTCAGAGCCTGCTATTGGTCTATTCAGGGATTCAACTTCTTCCTGGTTTAGCCTTGGGAGAGTGTAAGTGTCCAGGAAATTATCCATTTCTTCTAGATTTTCTAGTTGATTTGCGTAGAGGCGTTTATAGTATTCTCTGATGGTAGTTTGTATTTCTGTGGGGTCAGTGGTGATATCCCCTTTATCATTTTTTATTGCATCTATTTGATTCCTCTCTCTTTTTTTCTTTATTAGCCTTGCTAGCGGTCTGTCAATTTTGTTGATCTTTTCAAAAAACCAACTCCTGGATTCATTGATTTTTTGGAGGGTTTTTTGTGTCTCTATCTCCTTCAGTTCTGCTCTGATCTTAGTTATTTCTTGCCTTCTGCTAGCTTTTGAATGTGATTGCTCTTGCCTCTCTAGTTCTTTTAATTGTGATGTTAGAGTGTCAATTTTAGATCTTTCCTGCTTTCTCTTGTGGGCATTTAGTGCTATAAATTTCCCTCTACACACTGCTTTAAATGTGTCCCAGAGATTCTGGTATGTTGTATCTTTGTTCTCATTGGTTTCAAAGAACATCTTTATTTCCGCTTTCATTTCGTTATGTACCCAGTAGTCATTCAGGAGCAGGTTGTTCAGTTTCCATGTAGTTGAGCGGTTTTGATTGAGTTTCTTAGTCCTGAGTTCTAGTTTGATTGCACTGTGGTCTGAGAGACAGTTTGTTATAATTTCTGTTCTTTTACATTTGCTGAGGAGTGCTTTACTTCCAATTATGTGGTCAATTTTGGAATAAGTGCGATGTGGTGCGGAGAAGAATGTATATTCTGTTGATTTGGGGTGGAGAGTTCTATAGATGTCTATTAGGTCCGCTTGGTGCAGAGATGAGTTCAATTCCTGGATATCCTTGTTAACTTTCTGTCTCGTTGATCTGTCTAATGTTGACAGCGGAGTGTTGAAGTCCCCCATTATTATTGTATGGGAGTCTAAGTCTCTTTGTAAGTCTCTAAGGACTTGCTTTATGAATCTGGGTGCTCCTGTATTGGGTGCATATATATTTAGGAGAGTTAGCTCTTCCTGTTGAATTGATCCCTTTACCATTATGTAATGGCCTTCTTTGTCTCTTTTGATCTTTGATGGTTTAAAGTCTATTTTATCAGAGACTAGGATTGCAACCCCTGCTTTTTTTTGTTCTCCATTTGCTTGGTAGATCTTCCTCCATCCCTTTATTTTGAGCCTATGTATGTCTCTGCATGTGAGATGGGTCTCCTGAATACAGCAGACTGATGGGTCTTGACTCTTTATCCAGTTTGCCAGTCTGTGTCTTTTAATTGGAGCATTTAGTCCATTAACATTTAAGGTTAATATTGTTATGTGTGAACTTGATCCTGCCATTATGATATTAACTGGTTATTTTGCTCGTTAGTTGATGCAGTTTCTTCCTAGCCTCGATGGTCTTTACATTTTGCCAAGTTTTTGCGATGGCTGGTACCGGTTGTTCCTTTCCATGTTTAGGGCTTCCTTCAGGGTCTCTTGTAAGGCAGGCCTGGTGGTGACAAAATCTCTAAGCATTTGCTTATCTGTAAAGGATTTTATTTCTCCTTCACTTATGAAACTTAGTTTGGCTGGATATGAAATTCTGGGTTGAAAATTCTTTTCTTTAAGAACGTTGAATATTGGCCCCCACTCTCTTCTGGCTTGTAGAGTTTCTGCCGAGAGATCTGCTGTTAGTCTGATGGGCTTCCCTTTGTGGGTGACCCGACCTTTCTCTCTGGCTGCCCTTAAGATTTTTTCCTTCATTTCAACTTTGGTGAATCTGGCAATTATGTGTCTTGGAGTTGCTCTTCTGGAGGAGTATCTTTGTGGCGTTCTCTGTATTTCCTGAATTTGAATGTTGGCCTGCCCTACTAGGTTGGGGAAGTTCTCCTGGATGATATCCTGAAGAGTGTTTTCCAACTTGGTTCCATTTTCCCCCTCACTTTCAGGCACCCCAATCAGACGTAGATTTGGTCTTTTTACGTAATCCCATACTTCTTGCAGGCTTTGCTCATTTCTTTTTCTTCTTTTTTCTTTTGGTTTCTCTTCTCGCTTCATTTCATTCATTTGATCTTCAATCGCTGATACTCTTTCTTCCAGTTGATCGAGTCGGTTACTGAAGCTTGTGCATTTGTCACGTATTTCTCGTGTCATGGTTTTCATCTCTGTCATTTCGTTTATGATCTTCTCTGCATTAATGAGTCTAGCTGTCAATTCTTCCACTCTTTTTTCAAGATTTTTAGTTTCTTTGCGCTGGGTACGTAATTCCTCCTTTAGCTCTGAGAAGTTTGATGGACTGAAGCCTTCTTCTCTCCTCTCGTCCAAGTCATTCTCTGACCAGCTTTGATCCGTTGCTGGTGATGGGCTGCGCTCCTTTGCAGGGGGAGATGCACTCTTATTTTTGAATTTCCAGCTTTTCTGCCCTGCTTCTTCCCCATCTTTGTGGTTTTATCTGTCTCTGGTCTTTGATGGTGGTGACGAACTGATGGGGTTTTGGTATAGGTGTCCTTCCTGTTTGATAGTTTTCCTTCTGACAGTCAGAAGGACTCTCTGTTGGTCTGTTGGAGATTGCTTGAGGTCCACTCCAGACCCTGTTTGCCTGGGTATCAGCAGCAGAGGTTGCCGAAGATAGAATATTGCTGAACAGCGAGTGTACCTGTCTGATTCTTCCTTTGGAAGTGTCCTCTCAGGGGTGTACTCCACCCTGTGAGGTGTGGGGTGTCAGACTGCCCCTAGTGGGGGATTTCTCCCAGCTAGGCTACTCAGGGGTCAGGGACACACCTGAGCAGGCAGTCTGTCCGTTCTCAGATCTCAACCTCCGCGTTGGGAGATCCGCGGCTCTCCCCAAAGCTGTCAGACAGAGTCGTTCGCGTCTGCACCGGCTCCCGCTACTTCCCCTGTTGGTCTTCAGCTGTGCGCTGTCCCCAGAGGTGGAGACTACAGAGACAGGCAGGCTTCCTTGAGCTGCTGTGAGCTCCACCCAGTTCGAGCTTCCCAGCGGCTTTGTTTACCTACTTAAGCCTCAGCAATGGCGGGCGCCCCTCCCCCAGCCTCGCTGCTGCCTTGCGGATAGATCGCGGCAGACTGCTGTGCTAGCAATGAGGGAGGCTCCGTGGCCGTGGGACCCTCCCGGCCAGGTGTGGGTATAATCTCCTGGTGTGCCCGGTTGCTTAAAGCGCAGTATTGGGGTGGGAATTACCCGATTTTCTAGGTGTTGTGTGTCTCAGTTCCCCTGGCTAGGAAAAGGGATTCCCTTCCCCCTTGCGCTTCCCAGGTGAGGCGATGCCTCGCCCTGCTTCAGCTCTCGCTGGTCGGGCTGCAGCAGCTGACCAGCACCGATTGTCCGGCACTCCCCAGTGAGATGACCCCAGTACCTCAGTTGAAAATGCAGAAATCAGCGGTCTTCTGTGTCGCTCGCGCTGGGAGTTGGAGACTGGAGCTGTTCCTATTCGGCCATCTTGCTCCGCCTTCGCATGTTTGAGTATTTTAAAGGGACCAGATATATAAATGAAAAGTTTCAGCCTTTGTGGCAGATTTTTTTTTTTTTTTTTTTTTTTTTTTTTTTTTTTTTGAGACAGAATCTCCCTCTGCGCCCAGGCTGGAGTGCAGTGCCGGATCTCAGCCTGTATATTTCAGAATAACTAGAAGATTTGGAATGTTCCCGACACAAAGAAATAATAAATATTTGACATGATGGATATCTCAGTTACCCAGATTTGATCCTTACACATTGTATGCATTTATCAAAATATCACATGTAATCCAAAAATATGTACAATTATTATGTATCACTAAGGAAGTTTTAAGAAGAAAACAGGCACAGAGAGATCAAGTAAATTGTACATGATCTATTAAGAGAAGGGGTCTGGATTAGAATACAGGAAAACTGCCTCTAAGCTGTATTCTCATTTCTAAACTTCTTAATAGTGCTTTAGTGCAATATTAGTTCTTTGGCTAGAGTCTCTCTCCTTTCCCTCTCTCTATGGAAAGCTTGTTTATTACTCAAATGCCAACCCAAATGTCATTTCTTCCATGAAACATTCCTCTCTCAGAATTCCTCTGTCCTCGGTATTCTTATCAAATTTTAAAAATACCCATATGACATAGACGGGGTTCCCCAGAAGCAGACCTAATATGAAGGATTTTGTGTGATTTATGAACTAAGTGGTCCCAGGAGAAACTGGTAAAGGAATGGGGAAGCTAGACAGGGAGAAGGAAGAAGACAGGAAAAGGGGAGATTTCAGGTGAAGCCCTAGCCACAGTTTGATCCCACAGGAAAACTCTAGAGTATAAGTTAATCCTCAGAGTTTGTCTTGACCTAAGGCAAAGGAGCTAAAATTTCCCCTACACTTAACAGTCATTAGCTAAGCACCTCACCCCTGGAAGATATAAACTTGCAGACATTTCAGGCTTTCGGTATGTCAAGGCAAAGTGGCTTAATAGCCAAAGGAGTGCTCTCATAAGAACATGGAAGCTATGGGCTCTTAGAGGCAAAATCATCCAAAAACTGGGGAGGGGTTCACAAAAATGTTAAAAGGGATATGAGGGCATCAGGGCAGAGCCCCAATAGTGTCTGGTAATCTCTACAATATAATTTGCAGTATTACCATATCTGCACTAATCTTGATTTCAGTATGTGCATCCTTTACTATACTACTTAATAACACCTCCTGCATCTTTTTATTTGCACCTAACAAATGTTATTTTGATTTAATTCACTTTAGTAATGAAGAGAGGTCATGACCAGACTTGTGAATTATCAATTCATTTCTTGGCTCCTCTGAAAATTATTTACTCTCTATCACCTATGATTAGCTCCATTCTTGTTAAAATCCCCAAAGATATCAACCTGTACTGAATATGCCCTTTTAAATCCTATAAGGATAAAGTTCAGAGGACCTAGCTAAAGACCACTCTCCAGGGCTACTTTCATCTAGAACTCATTACGAGCAACCAAGTTAGCCATTGTACTACCCTTCGAGAACCAAATAAGTTTCTACCCTCTCAACACCATCCCTTCCCCCTTCTTAATTTCAATACTGAATAAAGAAAATTTGAGGATAACTTTGTAGCTGACTTAAGGTAAAGACAGTGAGTGAATTCATAAGTGAATACCTAATTTCACAACATCAAGATAGAGAGAAAGCTCTGCATGTTGAGTTGCTGCCATTGCAAGCGTTGTTCATGAAACAACCTGCTCACAGGCTCATAAAACCATTTCCTTTCAGTGCTTTCTCGAGGCTGGAAGATGACCTTAGTGCAGAGTCATTTGATTTCCACAGAACACATATAGCAAGAACTGCAACGAAGAGAAATCCCTGAAATAACTTGTGCTATAAACATAAAGTAGAAGCAAGAGGTAGCCCTTTATCAAATTTCTACATAATAATGTCCCACATTATTTAATACGTACTGTGGGCCAGCCCATATGTGAGTGTCAGAGATGTCTGAGCTAGTTTATCCGCATAACTACACTTTGATGTGGGCCCTGTTTTTTAGATGAGGAAACTAAGATCTGAGGGTGGGAATCAGATTTCCCAAAAGTTTTATAGTAGAAATCTGAGATTTGAGTACAGGAATAAATGACTGATGTCAGCATCTGAACCCGGAACCCTGTTCCCTTCTAGTTCCCTGCACAGAATCAGAACATGGGGGGGGGGGGTCTTCAATCAAGCTCTCTCAATACATATAGAACCTGTTTAATATCAATATCATCAAATAGTTTTGAAAGTCTCACACTGAAGATAATGTTACTCCCAATGAAACCTTAAATATATACCCAGCACCCAACACAAATGTCTTAAGTACCTCTTTAGAATCCCTCATCATGTAAAGCTTTGCTGAACTTACATGAATTATAAATAGAATATTGAGGTATAAAAATAATAGAAATAAGGACACAAGGAAAATATTTATCCTATCAGACAAAATGACTTAGAGTTCATGTGTTTGAGAACATTGGAACTGATCAGTAATGTTCACTAAAAGTAACAACTATGTAAATGGACCTCTGTTCTAGAACATGTGCTTAGCCATTAATCCATATTTGTCTATACATAGACAACAATGCATATATAATTCTCTAATTCAGACCTTTCATTACTTCAATCTGGCTTTATGTCTATTAATCCTATTTAATTGAACTTCTAATTAAATAGCTTTAAATTGAACTATTGAACTTCTTTGCTATTTTTTACTTAAAGTAATGAATTCTGGTATGTATGGCTGTTGAGAGTAGACAGAGTTTTTAATTTTGTTCGTTATTTTAAATTTTGTTTCATTCTTTCTTAGGTTAAATTTAATCTTACATGCCTGTCTTTCTTAGGGTATCAAGGTCCTACCAGGAAACAGAGGCATGCTTTAGTATGTAGGGAGAGTTTAATGAAAGGACAATTGACAGAGAGGTGGACAGGATGTAGGGAAATCATTTAAAAATGGCACAGTACCCAGGGCTAGTAAAAAGGGCCTGGGCCTATTATTTATTGCTAGCCCTGAGTCCAAAGGGAGGGAGCTATTATCAAGACCTAGAGATCTATAGGGTTGTGTGGGATGGCGGCTAACAGGCCCTGCAAGAAGAAAGCTAAGAACATAAATACCCAACCGTAGTCTCCCTCCTTCTAATCTCCCACTACATGATGGCTTGCACCTGTAATCCCAGCAGAACATGGTGAGACTCCATTTCTATGAAAAAAGTAAAAAATTAGCTGAGTGTGGTGACGTGCACCTGTGGTCCCATCTACTTGGGAGGCTGAGGTGGGAGAATTGCTTGAGCCCAGGTCAAAGCTATCGTGAGCCATGATCATGCCACTGCACTCCAGCCTGGGTGACAGAGTGAGACCCTGTCAAAAAAAAAAAAAAAAAAAAAAAAAAAAAAAAAAAAAAAAAAGTGGGAGCAAAAGGGAGGGAGAAGATGCCATACTCTTTTTTTTTTTTGAGATGGAGTCTTGCACTGTCGCCCAGACTGGAGTGCAATGGCATGATCTTGGCTCACTGCAAGCTCCGCCTTCTGGGTTCATGCCATTCTTCTGCCTCAGCCTCCCAAGTAGCTGGGACTACAGGCACCTGCCACCACGCCCAGCTGCTTTTTTGTATTTTTAGTAGAGACGGGGTTTCACCGTGTTAGCCAGGATGGTCTCGATCTTCTGACCTCGTGATCTGCATGCCTCAGTCTCCCAAAGTGCTGGGATTACAGGCGTGAGCCACCATGCCCAGCCCATACTCTTTTAAACAAACAGATCTCATGTGAACTAACAAAGCAGGAACTCATTCATCACCAAGAGGATGTTGCTAAGCCATTCCTGAGGGATCCACTCCCATCATCCAAAAACCTTCCACTGGGCCCCACTTCCAACATTGGGAATTGCATTTTGACATTAGATTTGGAGGGGACAAACATCCAAACTATATCAAATGCTTTTGTTGGAAAGAGATGAAGTATCAGTAAATTAAAAGGATATCATTGAAACTAAATGTATTTATTTAAAAGATTCGAAGCAATCATTTTCTCATACAAATAATCCCACTCTACCAGAGCTCTGGGCATTTGATTCTAAAATCAACATTATTATTTTCATGATTACTCATCATTCATTGTGCACCTATCATGAAATTGGCTCTTCTACTCACTAGCTGGGTATTTAATTCTGTACGCCTCAGAGCCCTAATCTGTAAAATGGAGGCCAAAATAATACATATCTCATAAGGTTGTTGTAATAAATGAGCTAATACATACAAAATGCTTGTATGACTTTGCCTGATCCTTACTGTTCTCAGTAGCAGCTATTATTTGAATCAATGTTATTATTACTATCACTTTGCTTTCTTTCAGTTCATCTGTGAAGATTAGCTATTATTATGATTCTAGTTTTACAGATGAGAAAAGTGAAGCCCAGAGAAGTTAAGCAACTTTCTCAAGGTAATACAGCTAGTCAGTGGAGAAGTCTATCTGAAGAGTCTGTTACCAAGGACACTGTAATCTGAATTTTGTTGATATTGATCTAAAGGAAAATTTATTGTGATAACTATGTTGAAAATAGACTGCTTTGGTACATTTGTTCAGTGACATTTTCATTACAAAAAGCTCTCTGCCTCCAGGTTTCCTTGGCCCCATTTGTTTTCCCATTCTTCCATCCCAGATCCTCCTTCAGCAATTATAGATTGCAGGATGAAAGAGAAGAGGGAAAGGTGGCAAGGAAGCAGCAGAATCAGGCTGGAGGAGGGTATGATGCTCTTTGCCCATTTATACCCAGAACTCAAATGTTCAACTCAGCTTCAGCAACAATTCATCTTATAAATCAATTTGGCAGGGCATCAGCTTTAAAATCCATTACATGGAATCAGGAGTGGAGTTTGCAGCTAATTTGCCGACAGGGAACCCTTACATGGCAGTGACCTTTTAAGCTAGCATAAACCAATGTTCTTGCTTGCCTCTGCTTCTCTCCACGCCACTGAGTCAGCTTTGTTCCTGCCTGTTTCTTCATGTGGAAAGAAGAGTTGAAATGTTTACTCTCACTCTCCTTAGAAAAATAGATATTAGCTGAATGATGACATTGTTTCTTACGCTAGATTATCTCTTCAACTTTTACTTGCCACAATAGCTGTCACCAAATCATTTTTCTTAATAGGAAGAGGCTTAATAACTATTTTTTAAACGCTCATTTATTTATCAGTTACTTAAAATCTGGCTTCCCCTCACCAAGACTTGACAGAAATTGTTTCTTGGAAAACCACCCATGATATCCTAATTGCCAGACACTGAAACTTATTTTTTCTTTTTTTCTTTGTCAATGCTTCTCCAGCATTTGACCATGTGGACTACCAATCTTCTTGAAAATCTCTATTTCCTTTTGCTTCCACAGCATTCAAATATTTTGGTACTTTATTCAGCTATCTAAAGACTGCTCAATATCAATTTCTTCAGTCTCTTGTAGATAATCCATGAGCTTATTTCATTAACTTCCATGGTAGACAGGATATGTCCATCCCACAGAGGTCCATATGTCCTAATCCCTGGGATCTGCAAATTTTGCATGGTAAAAGGGAGTTTGCAGATGTGATTACGTTAATGATCTTGAGATGGGGAGATATTCCTGTATTATCCAGGTGGGTCAAATGTAATCACAAGGATCTTTATTAAAGGGAAGCAAGAGAGTTATAGTCATAGCAGGAGATATAATATTGAAGCAGAGGTGAGAGAGGAAAGAGAGATTAGATTGCTTGCTTTGAACATGGTGGAAGGGGCTATAGCCAAGGAAAGTGGACAATCTCTAGAAGGTGGAAAAGGCAAAGAAATATATTTTCCTCTAGAGACTCCAAAGGGAATTCAGCCCTACCTACACCTTGACTTTAGGACTTCCGACTTCCCATACTCCCAGATGATAAATTTGTGTTATTTGGAACCACTAAGTTTGTGGTGATTTGTTACAGCAGCAATAGGAAACGAATAAAACTGTCTTTTTCAATTCTTTATTTCTCACTGTGAAAATTCTTCCAAATTCCAGGATTGACAATTATCTTCTACACATCCTTACCTGGATACTTCAGCAGCATCTCAAACACAACTAGTCCACCATTAAAATTATTGTCTTTCTCCAAAAATCTGTTCCTCAGTGGACTTTTACAACTGTATTCATTCATTTATGTGTTGACTCTTTCATTAATATATTTATTCACAGACTAATATGTTTATGAGTGCCTACAATGCTGATACCACTGAGACTCTTAGAATGCAAGTGTTAACAAAATATAAAGTTTCAGCCTCAATGGGGATGATATTCTAGGGAAGAGATAGACAAAACCAGGAAAATAAATAAATAAATAAAATAAAATAGTTCCTGCTAGTGAAAGTTTTCTGTGTACTGTCAAGCAAGGTAATGGAATAGAGAGTAACATGATGTAGGACAGGTGGGTGGTGGCTCTTTTAAATAGGATGTTCAGAGAATGTCTATCTGAGAAGGTGATATTTGAGCAGAGATCTAATTGAAGAGAAGAAGTAAGAATGAGAGTATATATAGGAGTAGCATTCCAGGAAGGAAGTACAACAAACAGAAAGGTCCTGAGACAAGAATGAATTTGGATTGTTCATGTTCAACTGATTGCAAGAAGATGGGAGTAGACTGGGCAATGTGGGGAGGGGTAAAAAATGGAGTCAGAAAGATAGGCAGACTTTTTTGGATCGTAGTCATAATTTCGATTGTTATCTAAATGTGATAGGAAACCACTAGACAATTTTGAACAGGGGAGTGAAGTAAACTGATTTATAGTTTTTTTTTTAAGAAAAAAATCATTGCAGCTTCTTTATAAAGAACAAAATGAAGACAGAAAGAGGAAGTTGTGATGATGGGGGTGATCCTCTAAAGAGGGGATAATTTCCAGAGCAAAAGTATCAGGTGGTACAGAGGAGGGGGTTTATAGTATAAGTTTAGTCGTCATTATTATTCCTTATTTTTTACAGGTGGCACAGAGAGAATATCAGTTCTGGTAGAAGAGGTTGTAGATTTGATGACAATAAAAAAGAGTATGAAAATATGAATATGATGAAGGATTGGAAAAGGGGAAAGAAGATAGGAAATAGACTTCTTAACAAGTATCACAGCAACTTTACCAGCAAAAGAAGGCACATTTGCTAGGCAGCAGTGATGAAGGCCCACTTAGATAGTGGTTAGGAATTCTGATAGGATTTAAGAATAGTTGAAATGAGGGTAACAGAATTATGAGCTAGAAACATAGATGACTGTGGTCATGACGTTTGAGTTCAGATTAAGGATATTTTCCAATATGAATGAGGCTGAGTAACTACGAGTGCAGTATACAATGACTGCTAAAATAATAAACTAGGAATTGTGAGGTCTGGGGCAGTGCAATTCAAAGACCTGTGGCTTTTGGTGAAGAATGAAGGTAAAATGATCTGGAAGTGACAAGGACACCTATCTTACCTTGAGGTCCTATAAGTAGCATGTAAAAGGGATGTAGAAAAATCCATTATTGTCCTTAGGAAACAGCCAGATTATAATTAAAACAAGAAGGTGAAGGGGACATTAAGAGATAAAGTAAAGGAAACGGGATTGTGCTGATGACAGGTCTTGAATTTCAGAGGATGTGGAACTGAGGATCATGGAAATGTGAGAGATGATATCAGACTTGCACCTGCGTGGAGGTGGATGGAGAGAAAGTCTAGATGATGATGGATGACCTGGGAGATTTGGACTTCTGGTAGTAACTGATGAAAACACACATGGGAGGGAGGTTGATGGAATAGGAAGGACAAAGAATTAGTCTTAATATGGTCTCTTAGAAGAAGATGGGGCATCAGTTCTATTGAGAGTGACAGTTGATATCAATGGCCTTCACAATGTTGAGTTCTGTTGTAAATATTGTCTTGCCTGGAGCACTCTGAGCCCCGTCGGCCTATTTTATAGTGGAGGAGGAGTCCACTAGAAACAGGTGCTGTTTAGGCCTGTCTTGAATCTGGTTGAGAGTGATAGTGTTCTGGCCAAGGGATGAAGCTGATCTTACTAGGTCTTCTTGCCCATATTTGCTTTTTGAGTCCTAGGCCTTCATATCTAACTCTCTGCTCAACTTCTTCATTTCAATGGCTCAAAGGTATCTCAAATTCAACAAGTTCAACACAGCATTGATAATCTCCAAACTCTCTACCCCAAATTTAATCCTCTTTCAGTGTCTCCTCATGTATGGGACTGTACAAATAAAAATTGAAGAGTCATCCTTGACACTTCCTTCTCCTTAATCACTGGAGGAAAGTGGAGCAAGACAGCTGAATAGAAACCTCTACTGATTGTCCTCCCCACAGGAAAACCAACTTGAACAACTATGCACACAAAAAAGCACCTTCATAAGAACCAAAAATCAGGTGAGTGATCACAGTACCTGGTATTAACTTTCTATCACTGAAAGTCACTGAAGAGGGTAAGAAAGACAGTCTTGAATTGCCAACGCCAACCCTCCCCCACACCCTGGCAGTAGCTGTATGGCACGAAGAGAAAAATCTGTGTATTTGGGGGAGGGAGAGCACAGTGATCGTGGGACTTGGCATTGGAACTCAGTGCTGCCCTGTCACAGTGGAAAGCAATACTGGGAAAAACTCAACCAGTGCTCATAGAGGGAACATTTAGACAAGCCCTAGCCAGAGAGGAATTGCCTATCCCAGCAGTTGGAAGCTGAGTTCTGGCAAGCCTTGCTGCTCCAGGTTAAAGTGCTCTGAGGTTCTAAATAAACTTGAAATGCAGTCTAAACCACAAGAAGTGCAATTTCTAGACAAGTCCTGGTATTATGCTGGGCTCACAGCGAGTGGACTTGGGGGGCATATCACCCAATGAGACACCAACCGGGGTGGCCAAGGGAGTGCTTGAGCTACCCCTCCCCCAACCCCAGGCAGTGCAGCTCACAGCTCTGGGAGAGACTCCTTCCCTCCATTTGAAGAGAGGAGAGGAAAGAGTAAAGAGGACTTATTCTTGCAACTTGGATACCATATCAGCCACAGTAGGATAGGGCACCAGGCAGAGTCCCAGGTAGTTCTTGAATGTGAAAGAACAGGACATTAAGGAGAGATAAGAAATCATCTGAAAACAGAAAACTCACTAATAATAGTAAATACAAAGAAAAATAGAGAATATTATAACACTATAATTGTGGTATATAAACTACTCATATTTTGAGTAGAAAGACTAAATGATGAACTAATAAAAATAATAAATACAACTTTTCAAGACATAGTACAATAAAATATAAATAGAAACAACAAAAGTTTAAAAGCAGGGGGATAAAATTAAAGTGTAGAGTTTTTATCAGTTTTCTCTGTTACTTTGGTTGTTTACAAAATCAATCTTCTGTTGTCATCAGTTCAAAATAATGGGTTATAAGATATTATTTGCAAGCCTCATGGTAACCTCAAATGAAAAAAATACAACAGATACACAAAACATAAAAATCAGGAAATTAAAACATACCACCAGAGAAAATCGTCTTCACTACAAGAAAGATAGGAAGGAAGCAAAGAAGGAAGAGAATATCACAAAACAGTCAGAAAGCAAATAACAGAATGGCAGGAATAAGTCCTTACTCGTCAGTAATAACACTGAATGTTAATGAACTAAACTCTCCAATCAAAATACATAGAGTACCTGAATGATTTTTTTAAAAAAAGACCCAAAGATATGTTGCCTACAAGAAATATAATTCATCTATAAAGACACACATAGACTGAAAATGAAAGGATGGAAGAAGACAGCTCATGCAAATGGAAACCAAAAAGAGAGCAGGAGTAGCTCTACTTAGACAAAATATATTTTAACAGAAAAACTATACAAAGAGACAAAGAAGGACATTGTATAATGATAAAGGGGTCAATTCAGCAAGAGAATATAGTAATTGTAAGCATATATACATCCAACACTGGAGCACCCAAATATATAAAACAAATATTAGAGCTAAAGAGAAAGAGAGACCCCAATACAATAATAGCTGGAGACTTCAGTACCCTATTTTCAGGATTGGAAAGATCATCCAGACAGAAAATTAACAGGAGAATATCTGACTTAATCTACATTAAAGACCAAATTGACCTAATAGATATTTACAGAACATGTCATCCAATGGCTGCAGAATATACATTCTTTTCCTCAGCACATGGATCATTGTCAAAGGTAGACCATATATTGTACCACAAAACAAGTTTCAGAACCTTAAAAAAATTGAAATAATATCAAGCATCTTCTGTGATCACAATGGAATAAAACTAGAAATCAGAAACAGGAGGAATTTTGGAGGCAATACAAACACATGGAAATTTTAAAAAATATGCTCCTGAATGATCAGTGGTTTGATGAAGAAATTAAGAAAGACACTGAAAAATTTATTGAAATGAATGACAACAGAAATGCAATATACCAAAACCTACGAAATACAGCAAAAGCGGTACTTAGAGGGACGCTTATGGCTATAAGTGCCTGCATCAAAAAAGAAGAAAACCCTCAAATAAGAAACCTAACAGTACATCTTAAAGAACTAGAAAAACAGAAGCAAACCAAACCCAAAATTGGTAGAAAAGAAACAATAAAAATCACAGCAGAAGTAAACAAAATTGAAACAAAAAACAACAAAAGAATCAACAAAGAGTCATTTTTTCGAAAAGATAAAATGTTGGCAAATCTTTCCCCAGATTAACTAACAACAAAAGAAAGAACCAAATAAATAAAACCAGAGGTGGAAAAGAAGACATTACAACCAATACAGTATAAATGCAAATGATTATTAGTAGCTTCTAATAATCATTTGCATTTATACTGACCCACACATTGGACTGGGCAAAGATTTCCTGATTAATACCCCACAAGCACAGACAACTAAAGCAAAAATGGACAAATGAGATCATATCAAGTTAAAAAGCTTCTACACAGTGAAAGAAATAATCAACAAAGTGAAGGGAAAACCCACAGAATGGGAGAAAATATTTGCAAACTACCCATCTGACAAGAGACTAAGTAACCAGAATATATGAGGAGCTTGAACAGCTCTATTGGAAAATATCTAATGATCCAATTAAAAAATGGGCAAAAGATTTGAATAGACATTTCTCAAAAGAAGACATTCAAATGGCAAACAGGTATATAGAAAGGTGCTCAACATCATTGATATTTAGAGAAATGTAACTCGAAACTACAATGATGTATCATTTCATCCCAGTTAAAATTGATTTTTTCCAAAAGACAAACAATAACAAATGCTGATGAGAATGTGGAGAAAAGGAAACCCTTAAGCACTGCTGATAGGAATGTTAAATTAGTATAACCACTACAGAGAACAGTTTTAAGGTTCCTCAGAAAACTAATAACAGAGCTACCAGGTGATTCAGGAATCCCATTGCTAGGTATATAACCCCCAAAAAGAAATCAGTATATCAAAGAGATAACCTGCACTCTCATCTTTATTGCAGCACTAGTCACAATAGCCAAGACTTGGAAGCAACGTAAGTGTCCGTCAAAAGATGAATGGCTAAAGAAAATGTGGTACATATATACAATGGAGTACTACTCTTCAGCCGTAAAGAAGAATGAGAACCTGTCATTTGCAGCAATATGAATAGAAACTGGAGGTCATTATGTTAAGTGAGATAAGCCAAGCACACAAAGACAAACATGACATGTTCTCCCTTATTTGTGGGATCTAAAAATCAAAACAATTGAATTCATGGACATAGAGAGTAGAAGGATGATTACCAGAGGCTAGAAATGTTAGCAGAGCCGGTTGTGTGGAGGTGGGGATGGTTAATAGGTAGTAGAATATAATTAGATAGAATGAATAAGATTTAATATTTGACAGCACAACAGAGTGACTCCAGTCAACAATAGTTTATTGTACATTTAAAAATAACTAAAAGAGTATAATTTGACTGTTGGTAACACAAAGAAAGGATAAGTGCTTGAGGTGATGAAAACCCCATTTACCCTAATGTGATTTTTACACATTGTGTGCCTGTATCAAAATATCTCGTATAGCCTGCAAATATATACATCTATTATGTACCCACTAAAATAAAGTTTAAAATTAAAAAAAAAATCTACTCCTACAACATAACCCAAATCTATCCACTATTTTTTCCATTTCCAGTACAGACACCCTTCACAGATACTACCGTAGAGCAAGTCACCATGTTTTGTCCTCTGTTCTATTATAGCAGCCTCCCAGCTGGTCTTACTCCTTCCATTCCTGCTCCTGATACAACTATTAGATTGATTTTTGTAAAAAACATAAATCATACTGTATTTATCTCCAGCTGAACTCCTTCTATGAATTTCCAATGTATTTAAAATAAAATTCCAATTATTTGCTCATAATATTTATGACCCAACAAGAACTGGTGGTAGCTCACCAAACTCTAGCCACACAAACCCTTCTAGCCATACAAACCCTTCAACCTTTGATCATCCGAAATTTGTTCCAGACTTTGAACTTTTGCATTTGTTATCCCCTCTACCTAGAACTCTCAGCTCTAGAGTTTCAAATGGATGGTTCTTTCTCATCACGCAGGCCTCAAAACAAATGTCACCTTCTCAGCACTGCTTTGTCTTACATGTACTATAAAGTAGCCAACCCTCACCCCTTGCCTGCTTCAGTCACCATCACATTCCTGTTATATTTTCTTCATCTCTGTTGTAATTCATTTTGTTTATTTACTTGATGACTTATTTTTTGCCTGTTTCTGTTTTCTAGACTGTAACCTCTAGAAAGGCAAGAGCTGAATCATGTCCCCCACAATATGTTCAGTGCCTAGAAAAGTGCTTGGTACATAGTAGTCATTCACTATTATTTTTTGAATGAATATCAAAGATTTCTATTGTTAAATAATTACACTCCCCATGAACTGGGTAGATCCAGTCTCATAAGATTACCAGTTGAAAATTTTAATGTACCATTATTTAATAGGTCACTATTTAAATTGCTCCACAAACTCTTCTTTACCTTTAAATTTCTGCTTTTGCCCTTTTACAAGGATGAAGCTACTCTGATTTTGAGGGACCTAGCAAAAGATTACAATATCATAATAACTTCCCAGATCTATTCTAAAAAGCAGTGTACTTTTTAGTGTGCAAAATTATTTGGATGAAATCATGTTCACGGTTTAAATGACTCTATTTACCACTAATATATTATAAAATATTTACTTATCTCTCTTTAGAAAAAAAGCAAGATCTCTGTCTCTCTCTCTACACAGACACACACACACACACATACACACACACACACACATATGCTTTCAAAATAGCTATTTTTTAAGGTCATGTACACTCCAGAAAATAGCTTTATCTGATGGTAATAGCCACTTATTAGAAAAAGATCTGTTTGTTTCTAAAGGATTACCTTTTTGTCTTTCAGAAAAATATGTCAGTAACCATTGGAGTATAGAGAAATCTTTACTTTCTTGATTTTTTTCAATGTACTATTTGATGTCATTTGCTGGGGAGGTTGAGATAACTGTTGGTGAAAGTACACATTTATAAAAGAACCCTGCTGAGGCTATGTGGAAAGATTCATAACGGCTAAGAATTGCAGGCTGCTCAGTTAATTGATTTTTTTCTATCTGGAGAATAGCCATTCCTTTATTTTCACTGTAGTTGGCGTATAATAGACCAATCTCAAGGTGCACAATTGAACTCTCTCCAGTTGTGAGAACACGTGCTTTTAACTGGAATGCTTGGTACCAATTTAATAAAGAAAATTATATGGGCTGACATTAACCCTTCCTATTTGTTCATGTGGGCATGTTATTATTCTCATGGCTTAGAGTTGACCCAGAAGACAAATAAGAAAAGGGCAATAAATAAGTGTATTTATGTCAAGTACCACATGCCTTTTTTCTCATTATATGTGGATTCTTTTTTCTTCTTAGAACTGGAAATAGAGCTATTTTTTGGTCCTATTTCTAAGGGGTGTGGATAATATTCTACTCTCAAAACTAATCATAATCATTATATATGCCATGCACTTTTATGAAACTGTGAATCTTTACAAACATTGATTCTCAGAGCTCCACTATTAAGCAACATAGGTTGACTCCACAAATCAGATATTCTCTTTGCTTGTTGCCAGGATACTACATAGAGTTTCCAGAGCTGGAGTCTAAGACAGCTGTCCTTTTTTTTTATCACAGCTTCCTTAAAGGGTAGTTAACAGGCAGTTTATGGAGAAAACATCCCATTTATTTCTGGGATAGTTGAACTTTATTGGCAGTTCTGAACTAAAAGTCCACTGCAATAGTATAATATGTTAATTATAATCAATGCATTAGTTATAAGTAAAGCAAGTTTGGCCTAGCTGTTTCATCCCTGGAATTCTCAGTTCAAGTAGACTTTTCAGATGAGAAGTCCAACTTCAATGAGAATGAAGAGTTTCCAAGTCTCCTGGCTTGTATGGTCAAGAGATTAAGATTAATGATTGACATTTTATTCATGAAATGTGTCAATAATTCATTTTTTGTATCTTTTCACAGCACTTGTGTAGGTGTTGAAGGAAGAGAAAAAGAATGTATATTTTGCAGGAAGTACAATTCTTTGGAATTCTAAAAAAACAAACATTTCTCTGTGTATTAAACAACTCTTCTCTGTTATAAAGTAAAAGGATAATAGGGAAGATAAAAATTTATCTGCATTCATGGCACATATTAAAATACCCATTGAAATTCCTGGTGGCTGGTCTTCCCTTCAAAAGTACATACTTCAACTTATTTTCTATTTATTTTTGGGGGAAGCCCACATTTTAATTAAAGTCATAAACCTGAAATGTGATTATCAACTGAAAGAAGGAAAAATCACCTACTCTTCAGATAGTAAACATATTGGTTAGCCTTTGCTGTATAGCAAACTACCCCAAAGCTTGGTGATTTCAGACAACAACAATTTAATGAGCAAGCAATTCTAGGGATTGGCACTTTAGATTATGCTCATCTGAGCAATTATTCTGGCCTCTGCTGGGGTCATTCATGCCTTTGTGATCAGCTGCTGGGTTGCCTGGGGAATGGCTTTTTCAGATGACCTCATATTAGACAGCTCATTCCTCTTCTGTGTGGGTTCTTATACTGCAACAGGCTGCTAAGCAATGATCCAAGAGGTTAAGCACAAGCACGCAAATCCTCTTGAGGTCTATCCTCGTAACTAACATAACATCATTTTAGTGGCATTCTATTGGTCAAAGCAAATCCCAAGACCAGGGGGTGAGGCCTAGTGTATTAGTTTGCTCTCTCATTGCTATAAAGAACTAGCTTATACTGGATAATTTATAAAGAAAAGAAGTTTTCATCAGTGTTCTATGACTACTAAAAAAAAAAAGAAGAAAGAAAGAGGTTTAGTTGGCTCACAGTTCCACAGTCTATACAGGAAGTAAAGCAGAGGAAGCCTCAGGAAACTTTCAATCATGGAAGAAGGTAAGGAGAAGCAGGAATGTCCTACATGGTTGGAGCAGAAGGAAGAGAGAGAAGGGGGAGCTGCTACACACTCTCAAATAACTAGATCTCATGAGAACTCAATCACTATCAAGAGAACAGCAAGGGGGAAATCTGCCCCCACGATCCAGTCACCTCCCACCAGGCCCCTTTTCCTACACTGAGGATTACAATTCAACACGAGATTTGGGTGGGGTCACAAATCCAAATTATATCACCCAGTAAATCACAAAAAAAGAAGATTCAGAGATGTGCAAGCAGATACCTTGCCCCAAGAGTAGGTCTCAATTATGGAGGTCAGATCCTAATGTCCTTCAGGCGTGAACATGTGCAAATAACTCTCCCTGCTGTGATCTCATGCTCAAAATGCAACCTTCTGATTTAATTTGATTTTTCATGTAGTATGCTGAGAATTTCCTGGTCAATGGATTCAAGTAGAATTTATATTTCTTATTACAAATGGGCTCATTTCTGACCATCTTTTTTGCTTTCTTTCCCTCCCATTAAATAAAGTAGCTTCGTTCTTTCTCTGAACTCTGTGTTCTATGGTACCCAGATATTGGATGTATGGTTCTGTTTCATCACAGGCTCCATATAATCTTCCTCTTCCTTTTCCTTTGGAGGCAAGGGCTGGGCTGTAGCATGGCCACCATCATGTTTACCTCAAAAGGAGCCACAGCGGTTCTAAAGGTCTAGG
This sequence comes from Rhinopithecus roxellana, assembly GCF_007565055.1. Lineage (NCBI taxonomy): Eukaryota > Metazoa > Chordata > Mammalia > Primates > Cercopithecidae > Rhinopithecus > Rhinopithecus roxellana. The sequence goes on along the minus strand of NC_044555.1, from coordinate 32,128,490 downwards.
TCTGATTACCTGGACCCGCAGAAGCTCTGCCTTCTCCAGTGACTGTTTAGTGGGGTCAGATGGGGTGTTAGTGAGACTGAATGAGACTGAAGGAAGAAAGGAACTGGTTGATAAATTGTTTTTTCTTCCTCTCTTTCCAATACAACCAGATGGTTCAGAGAAGCAATGATTCCACATATCCTCTGTAAAGATATCCTATATGACCAATCAGTCAGGTTTTCTGTACGCCTATGAATGCCTTGGTAATGTATCGCTTTGTAATGGCTTTTGCTCCTTCCTTGACTAAAATCCCCTTTTCCTTCATTCTTGGTTCACTGAGATTGCACTCTCTCCACAAAGCAAGCATGTAAGCTGTGTATCATGCCTTCATGCTCTGTTTCATGGGGAACTCAGGATAAAATGAAACATGAAAGACAGTAACTTTTCATGCATTTGTTAACTACTAAGTAAACATGGAATTAGAGAATTTGTTTGTTTTGAGTTTTGACCAACAAATAAATAATGGCCTTATTTCAGAATAACCCTGACAAACTGGGGCATGTTGTTTTGCTGAGGCATAACTCTTCCTGTCCCATGCTTTGAGACAGATTGGTGGAGTCACTTAGCTAGAGAATGACAGCACACTGCCTACAGCAAAGCCAGTTTGGATAAATTATGCTATGTGTGGGATTTTTAAAATACTTATAAAAGAAGATTTTTTTTTTTTCTGATACACAGCGAGGACAGAAACTGTTTTAGAAATTATGATGGCCTGTAAATATATATATGTAAACCTAGGGATGAAATACCTGTGCTATCATCCCTTTTACAACTATACAATCTAAATTAAAAGTTGAATTAATCACATCACACAAGTAATAACATTTAAATAAACCATATTAATTTTATATAGAAAATAAGTTTTTGCTGAAGCTATACTAGTGCTCACCATTGATATTACATATACAAATATGATAGTGTACCATACGATGATTTGATTATCTCACTGTTTTCTCTGTTTAAATAATTTAAGACCTTTTATCCTATATTAATTCTGCCTCTGTATTTTTCCGTTAGCCCAAAATAATTGAAGTAGAACATTCCTACAAAACATGGTAGTTTTCAGGATAGGACATGCAACTCTTACGTAAGTAATTTAAGTCAAAATTTAATAATGTCATAGTTCAGTGCTTTTTAAAAGCAAAGTCTAGGGTTTTTTTTCCCTCATAACTGTTTAAAGAAATCAGTGTTTGCCCAATAGCAGGTGCTAAAAGTTTTCATTTGTGGCATTAGAGGGGGATAGCAAGAGCAAAGCAATGTGCTTACCAGTATATTAAAATGTAAATGCTGGTGCTTCATGATCCTTTTGTGCAATGTGGTCACCTAAACACAAGCATAAACATGCACATTAAAATAAAGTAATGCTCAATCATAAGATGGTCATCTAGCAATGAGACAAAGACAAAAGGAAAAGGGAAAAAATGGGAGAGGTGGGGAATGGACAACATTAAACCCTGTAGAATGTGTGACCTCCAAGATGTCTCCCCTCCAGGCTGTCCCCAGCTGCAAGGTAGAGGATGGGTAATCCACATTGAGTATGGAAGAGAATGGGCCAGTGGTTACAGGGTCTGAGTCCCAGAGCTGAGAAAGCTGAGACCCACATGTGGACCTCGGTGACTTCACCATGTGACTCCGCATGCCATTTGGGACAGGTCATGTGGGAAACCCCAGTGGTGCCTTTGCTGCAAATCTGGAAAAGATATGGTCATAGGGCACCTCCGGTGTCCTGCCCCTGCTTGGCCCAGTTTTGTTTGCTGGTGTTTTGCCACCAGAGATAGCCCTTGCATTGTCCTAATCTGTATTTGTGAATTTTGCTGGTTTCCTGGAGATTGTCACCACCTGCCAAAGGTGGGTGCATTAAAAGACACCACTGGTTCTGGGGCTTGGTGGTGTCTCATGAGTTCAAGCATACCCCTGGCCTAGGCCATGTCACTGTCCGTTAGTTGAAGAAAAAGCAGTTCTCAGGTGCAAGCAAGACCACCTTTTGTAACTGTCACTGTCCTGGCCTTGAGAAAAGAGTCCACCCTCCTTGGGGCACCCCATGGATGACACAGTCAGTACCAGAGGTTCCAGAGAGGGTGGATGAAGCCGTTGGTCTCTTCATAATTGGCACAGACGATTTGGATATTTCTGGGTGGGCATTTTCTTTGCATGTTTCAGGAGAGGTTAATTGATTTTGGGTTTACATGTCAGGCCTTTAGTTTGGGTCTTACTTTAGTGGTTGTTTGGGGGCCCAAGGGAGAGAGATGGGCAGTGGATGGGGCTTTTCTGTGTGCTCCTGTGGACAGTTCTTTTGCTTTTGTTTTCATTTCGCATTCTTCCTCCTCCACAAATCAAAGTCATTTCCTGTGGTTTCCACTGTGTGGACAGTGCTCAAGCACGGTGCTTGCCAGAAGGTTTAGAGGCTGGGTGAACCCCAGGTCACAGACATGATGAAGCAGATAAACTGTTCTTCTGGTTCCTGTCTAACTCACAGGGGCAAAAATCCTCCCCAGGAAGGAGAAGAGTATTCAAAAGCCAGACTTTGGGGGAAGAGGCAGCTGGGCAGGGCTGAAAGCCTTCAGTATGAACTGTGGAGAAGCAGCCCTTGCCCCTACTGTGGGCTGAGGGGACCCCAGCTGGGCACCATGGGTCAGACTGAAGCCAACAATGCCAGCTGCCCTTTTTGGCCTGCTGGCAATGCCACGGGTGCTAGAGAAGATGGAGGATCCCTGTGCCAGGAGCCCACTTGGTCTTCCCAAGGGGCAGTGCCCCAGTGAAGAGAGAAGCAAGAAAATAAAGTTCCTTGTAGGTCCTCTGTCAAAAAAAAGGAAAAATAAAAAAATTAGGTGGCCATCCATATGATAGAGAACATGCTACTCTTATTAATTTTAAATATAATTGGAATTAAAATTCATACTCTTAGAAGGAATCTTGTAGTAAACTCATGGACACAAAACACTTTCCATGGACTCCTGCAAAGATGACGTCCACCACTGGGGAGACATGCTCTAGTGCAGTGATTCTTAATTTATTTGTCATCTCTTTGTAAATCAGGTAACAAAAAACAAACAAACAAACAAAAAATTGGTTTTATCCTAGCAAAGTTTACATGTGTGCACAAACAATATTTTGAATATAGTTTCAGTAAGTTTATGAATGTCCTGATGGCAATCCAAGGACTAGCATAATTACATTATTTCATTGAATTCTTCCAATTATCTCAGTAAGTAGTCTCCTGTAGAGAAATCTCAGAGTAGCATAATTACGCTCCCTTTTGTATGTTAATTGCTTTTTCTCCAAGATTCCCTTAGGATACTTTTTTCTTAATCTTCAAATATCAGTAACTTTACCAGTTATTTTCCCTAGGAAAGAGCCTAATTTGTTCTTCAGAGCCAAACAAGACTTTTATTTCAAAAACACTTTTTTCTATTAAATCTTTGAATGCATTTTTCCATCTTTTCTGTTCTTCTTTTCTTTCATCGGAATTCCATATCTAATGATCTTTTTGTAATTTTACATCTCATTCATTTTAATTTTCATTTTGTGTACTTTTTTTGAAGTTTGACTTCCATGTCGCTGATTGTAGCATTAAATACTGTTTATTCTATTTATGATTGCATCCAATGTGACACTTATTTTTGTAAATATTTAATTTACTTCTAATTTACTTTTATTTCTCATATTTCTCTTCATTCATGACTTTTTTCATCTGCTGCTTCACATCTTTTTTAAAACAAGATTGTGATGCCTGTGTGTTTTTTGAAATTATAGACAAAGGAGCAAGATGGCCGAATAGGAACAGCTCCAGTCTCCAACTCCCAGCGCGAGCGACACAGAAGACCGCTGATTTCTGCATTTTCAACTGAGGTACTGGGGTCATCTCACTAGGGAGTGCCGGACAATCGGTGCTGGTCAGCTGCTGCAGCCCGACCAGCGAGAGCTGAAGCAGGGCGAGGCATCGCCTCACCTGGGAAGCGCAAGGGGGAAGGGAATCCCTTTTCCTAGCCAGGGGAACTGAGACACACAACACCTGGAAAATCGGGTAACTCCCACTCCAATATTGTGCTTTAAGCAAACGGGCACACCAGGAGAATATATCCCACACCTGGCCGGGAGGGTCCCACGCCCACGGAGCCTCCCTCATTGCTAACACAGCAGTCTGCGATCTAACCGCAAGGCAGCAGCGAGGCTGTGGGAGGGGCGCCCGCCATTGCTGAGGCTTAAGTAGGTAAACAAAGCCGCTGGGAAGCTCGAACTGGGTGGAGCTCACAGCAGCTCAAGGAAACCTGCCTGTCTCTGTAGACTCCACCTCTGGGGACAGGACACAGCTAAAAAAACAACAACAACAAAAAGGCAGCAGAACCTCTGCAGACGCAAACGACTCTGTCTGACAGCTTTGAAGAGAGCAGTGGATCTCCCAACACGGAGGTTGAGATCTGAGAACGGACAGACTGCCTGCTCAAGTGGGTCCCTGACCCCTGAGTAGCCTAACTGGGAGACATCCCCCACTAGGGGCAGTCTGACACCCCACACCTCACACGGTGGAGTACACCCCTGAGAGGAAGCTTCCAAAGGAAGAATCAGACAGGTACACTCGCTGTTCAGCAATATTCTATCTTCTGCAACCTCTGCTGCTGATACCCAGGCAAACAGGGTCTGGAGTGGACCTCAAGCAATCTCCAACAGACCTACAGCTGAGGGTCCTGACTATTAGAAGGAAAACTATCAAACAGGAAGAACACCTATACCAAAACCCCATGAGTATGTCACCATCATCAAAGACCAGAGGCAGATAAAACCACGAAGATGGGGAAGAAGCAGGGCAGAAAAGCTGGAAATTCAAAAAATAAGAGTGCATCTCCCCCTGCAAAGGAGCGCAGCCCATCGCCAGCAACGGATCAAAGCTGGTCAGAGAATGACTTTGACGAGATGAGAGAAGAAGGCTTCAGTCCATCAAACTTCTCAGAGCTAAAGGAGGAATTACGTACCCAGCTCAAAGAAACTAAAAATCTTGAAAAAAGAGTGGAAGAATTGACAGCTAGACTAATTAATGCAGAGAAGGTCATAAACGAAATGACAGAGATGAAAACCATGACACGAGAAATACGTGACAAATGCACAAGCTTCAGTAACCGACTCGATCAACTGGAAGAAAGAGTATCAGCGATTGAGGATCAAATGAATGAAATGAAGCGAGAAGAGAAACCAAAAGGAAAAAGAAGAAAAAGAAATGAACAAAGCCTGCAAGAAGTATGGGATTATGTAAAAAGACCAAATCGACGTCTGATTGGGGTGCCTGAAAGTGAGGGGGAAAATGGAACCAAGTTGGAAAACACTCTTCAGGATATCATCCAGGAGAACTTCCCCAACCTAGTAGGGCAGGCCAACATTCAAATTCAGGAAATACAGAGAACACCACAAAGATACTCCTCGAGAAGAGCAACTCCAAGACACATAATTCCCAGATTCACCAAAGTTGAAATGAAGGAAAAAATCTTAAGGGCAGCCAGAGAGAAAGGTCAGGTTACCCACAAAGGGAAGCCCATCATACTAACAGCAGATCTCTCAGCAGAAACTCTACAAGCCAGAAGAGAGTGGGGGCCAATATTCAACGTTCTTAAAGAAAAGAATTTTAAACCCAGAATTTCATATCCAGCCAAACTAAGTTTCATCAGTGAAGGAGAAATAAAATCCTTTACAGATAAGCAAATGCTTAGAGATTTTGTCACCACCAGGCCTGCCTTACAAGAGACCCTGAAGGAAGCCCTAAACATGGAAAGGAACAACCGGTACCAGCCATCGCAAAAACATGCCAAAATGTAAAGACCATCGAGGCTAGGAAGAAACTGCATCCACTAACGAGCAAAATAACCAGTTAATATCATAATGGCAGGATCAAGTTCACACATAACAATATTAACCTTAAATGTTAATGGACTAAATGCTCCAATTAAAAGACACAGACTGGCAAACTGGATAAAGAGTCAAGACCCATCAGTCTGTTGTATTCAGGAGACCCATCTCACATGCAGAGACATACATAGGCTCAAAATAAAGGGATGGAGGAAGATCTACCAAGCAAATGGAGAACAAAAAAAAGCAGGGGTTGCAATCCTAGTCTCTGATAAAACAGACTTTAAACCATCAAAGATCAAAAGAGACAAAGAAGGCCATTACATAATGGTAAAGGGATCAATTCAACAGGAAGAGCTAGCTATCCTAAATATATATGCACCCAATACAGGAGCACCCAGATTCATAAAGCAAGTCCTTAGAGACTTACAAAGAGACTTAGACTCCCATACAATAATAATGGGAGACTTCAACACTCCACTGTCAACATTAGACAGATCAACGAGACAGAAAGTTAATAAGGATATCCAGGAATTGAACTCATCTCTGCACCAAGCGGACCTAATAGACATCTATAGAACTCTCCACCCCAAATCAACAGAATATACATTCTTCTCAGCACCACATCACACTTAATCCAAAATTGACGACATAATTGGAAGTAAAGCACTCCTCAGCAAATGTACAAGAACAGAAATGATAACAAACTGTCTCTCAGACCACAGTGCAATCAAACTAGAACTCAGGACTAAGAAACTCAATCAAAACCGCTCAACTACATGGAAACTGAACAACCTGCTTCTGAATGACTACTGGCTACATAACGAAATGAAGACAAAAATAAAGATGTTCTTTGAAACCAATGAGAACAAAGATACAACATACCAGAATCTCTGGGACACATTTAAAGCAGTGTGTACAGGGAAATTTATAGCACTAAATGCCCACAAGAGAAAGCAGGAAAGATCTAAAATTGACACTCTAACATCACAATTAAAAGAACTAGAGAGGCAAGAGCAAACACATTCAAAAGCTAGCAGAAGGCAAGAAATAACTAAGATCAGAGCCGAACTGAAGAAGATAGAGACACAAAAAACCCTCCAAAAAATCAATGAATCCAGGAGTTGGTTTTTTGAAAAGATCAACAAAATTGACAGACCGCTAGCAAGACTAATAAAGAAGAAAAGAGAGAGGAATCAAATAGACGCAATAAAAAATGAGAAAGGGGATATCACCACGGACCCCACAGAAATACAAACTACCATCAGAGAATACTATAAACACCTCTACGTAAATCAACTAGAAAATCTAGAAGAAATGGATAATTTCCTGGACACTTACACTCTCCCAAGATTAAACCAGGAAGAAGATGAATCCCTGAATAGAGCAATAGCAGGCTCTGAAATTGAGGCAATAATTAAGAGCCTACCCACCAAAAAAAGTCCAGGACCAGATGGATTCACAGCTGAATTCTACCAGAGGTACAAGGATGAGCTGGTACCATTCCTTCTGAAACTATTCCAGTCAATAGAAAAAGAGGGAATCCTCCCTAACTCATTTTATGAGGCCAACATCATCCTGATACCAAAGCCTGGCAGAGACACAACAAAAAAAGAAAATTTTAGACCAATATCCCTGATGAACATCGATGCAAAAATCCTCAATAAAATACTGGCAAACCGGATTCAGCAGCACATCAAAAAGCTTATCCACCATGATCAGGTGGGCTTCATCCTTGGGATGCAAGGCTGGTTCAACATTCACAAATCAATAAACGTAATCCAGCATATAAACAGAACCAAAGACAAGAACCACATGATTATCTCAATAGATACAGAAAAGGCTTTTGACAAAATTCAACAGCCCTTCATGCTAAAAACGCTCAATAAATTCGGTATTGATGGAACGTACCTCAAAATAATAAGAGCTATTTATGACAAACCCACAGCTAATATCATTCTGAATGGGCAAAAACTGGAAAAATTCCCTTTGAAAACTGGCACAAGACAGGGATGCCCTCTCTCACCACTCCTATTCAACATAGTGTTGGAAGTTCTGGCTAGGGCAATCAGGCAAGAGAAAGAAATAAAGGGTATCCAGTTAGGAAAAGAAGAAGTCAAATTGTCCCTGTTTGCAGATGACATGATTGTATATTTAGAAAACCCCATTGTCTCAGCCCAAAATCTCCTTAAGCTGATAAGCAACTTCAGCAGAGTCTTAGTATACAAAATTAATGTGCAAAAATCACAAGCATTCTTATACACCAGTAACAGACAAACAGAGAGCCAAATCATGAATGAACTTCCATTCACAATTGCTTCAAAGAGAATCAAATACCTAGGAATCCAGCTTACAAGGGATGTAAAGGACCTCTTCAAGGAGAACTACAAACCACTGCTCAGTGAAATCAAAGAGGACACAAACAAATGGAAGAACATACCATGCTCATGGATAGGAAGAATCAATATCGTGAAAATGGCCATACTGCCCAAGGTTATTTATAGATTCAATGCCATCCCCATCAAGCTACCAATGACTTTCTTCACAGAATTGGAAAAAACGGCTTTAAAGTTCATATGGAACCAAAAAAGAGCCCGCATTGCCAAGACAATCCTAAGTCAAAAGGACAAAGCTGGAGGCGTCATGCTACCTGACTTCAAACTATACTACAAGGCTACAGTAACCAAAACAGCATATATAGACCAATGGAACAGAACAGAGTCCTCAGAAATAATACCACACATCTACAGCCATCTGATCTTTGACAAACCTGAGAGAAACAAGCAATGGGGAAAGGATTCCCTATTTAATAAATGGTGCTGGGAAAATTGGCTAGCGATAAGAAGAAAGCTGAAACTGGATCCTTTCCTTACTCCTTATACGAAGATTAATTCAAGGTGCATTAGAGACTTAAATGTTAGACCTCATACCATAAAAACCCTAGAAGAAAATCTAGGTAGTACCATTCAGGACATAGGCATGGGCAAGGACTTCATGTCTAAAACACCAAAAGCAAGGGCAGCAAAAGCCAAAATTGACAAATGGGATCTAATTAAACTAAAGAGCTTCTGCACAGCAAAAGAAACTACCACCAGAGTGAACAGGCAACCTACAGAATGGGAGAAAATTTTTGCAATCTATTCATCTGAAAAAGGGCTAATATCCAGAATCTACAAAGAACTCAAATATACAAGAAAAAAACAAACAACCCCATCAAAAAGTGGGCAAAGGATATGAACAGACATTTCTCAAAAGAAGACATTCATACAGCCAACAGACACATGAAAAAATGTTCATCATCACTGGCCATCAGAGAGATGAAAATCAAAACCACAATGAGATACCATCTCACACCAGTTAGAATGGCAATCATTAAAAAGTCAGGAAACAACAGGTGTTGGAGAGGATGTGGAGAAATAGGAACACTTTTACACTGTTGGTGGGATTGTAAACTAGTTCAATCATTATGGAAAACAGTATGGCAATTCCTCAAGGATCTAGAACTAGATGTACCATATGACCCAGCCATCCCACTACTGGGTATATACCCAAAGGATTATAAATTATTCTACTACAAAGACACATGCACACGTATGTTTATTGTGGCACTATTCACAATAGCAAAGACTTGGAATCAACCCAAATGTCCATCTGTGACAGACTGGATTAAGAAAATGTGGCACATATACACCATGGAATACTATGCAGCCATAAAAAAGGATGAGTTTGCATCCTTTGTAGGGACATGGATGCAGCTGGAAACCATCATTCTTAGCAAACTATCACAAGAACAGAAAACCAAACACCGCATGTTCTCACTCATAAGTGGGAACTGAACAATGAGATCACTTGGACTCGGGAAGGGGAACATCACACACTGGGGCCTATCATGGGGAGGGGGGAGGGGGGAGGGATTGCATTGGGGAGTTATACATGATATAAATGATGAATTGATGGGTGCTGACGAGTTGATGGGTGCAGCACACCAACATGGCACAAGTATACATATGTAACAAACCTGCACGTTATGCACATGTACCCTAGAACTTAAAGTATAATTAAAAATAAATAAATAAATAAATAAATAAATAAATAAAAAGAAATTATAGACAAATTTCTTTTCACCTCTTAGCTTTTAAGTCACCCTTATTATAATACATGCTATTCATTTGCTTTTGAATTACGTTTTTCCTTTCTTGATTTTGTAATTTCTACTCATTGGTCACGTAGTTTTTCATTAATTCTTTATCTTTGTTTTGAAATTGGACCAGCTGTTGATGAATTTAAAAAGCACCCTTACTAGTGCTGGCCTTCCTAAAAATAAAATTTTTATCTTTCTTACTATTTGGAAGACTCTCTGTTGCTCATGATCTAACATAATTTCTAATTGATGCATGTTCAATTTATAATGGAGATGTGACACTTGTGAATATTTGTATACCAGATATCATTGTGTTATCGTTCATAAAACAGAAACTGTAAGAAATGCAAGAAAAAATAGAGAAAATTACATTAGCATTAATATTAGTAAGTCTTGGTTTACTTGTCCTCATTTATATTACATCAACCATACAGAATTATACAAATATATTGAAGAAAAGAAATGCCATACGTCAATAAGGTAAAACAAATTGTTATATTTTGAACTCAAATAAACTGATAGAAAAAGTAAACCAGGAGTGGTGGCTCATGCCTGTAATTCTAGTACTTTGGGTGGCTGAGGCAGGAGGATGGCTTGAGGCCAGAAGTTTAATACCAACCTAGGCAACAAAATGAGGCCCCATCTCTATAAAAAATAAAAAATCAACTAGGCACGGTGGTGTACACCTCAGCTCCTCAGGAAGCTGAGGCAGGAGAATCACTTGAGTCAGGGAGGTCAAGGCTGCCGTGAGCTGTGATTGTGCCACTGTACTCCAGCCTGGGCAACAGAGCAGGACCCTGCCTCAAAAACAACAACAACAACAACAACAACAACAAAAAAGCAAAACAGAACAAAAAACGCTGAAAATATTTTGGCAAGACCATAGAAGACATAAATAATGTGATTCATTAACTTGGCTTTTCAGTTACGAAAATGGTGAATTAAAACTTACCAAAATTCTTTTGAATTTATGTATTGCTTTAATTTATTCTGTCACTTTTTGCTTTGTAGACTTGAGGAGTATGTTATTAGACATGTACAATTCCAGAACTGTCATATATTTCTGATGGATTAACATTTACGTCATTGCAAAATATCTCTCTTTCTAGGAATGGTTTTGCCCAAAATTTACCTCGTCTGATATTAGTCCAGCTACCCCAGATTTCTTGTGGTAAGTTGCTGTTTGACTATTTCCATGCTCTTTAAACATTTTTTCATACTTATATCTAAAGTGTGTATCTTACAAACAGAATATATTTGAGTTCTGTTTTTTATCCAGTCTGATAACTGCTGGAATATTCAAACCATTAACATTTAATGTGATTACTTACATATTTGTATTTAAATCTACCATCATACTTGCTTTTCTATGTTTCATATATTTTATGTTTTTTCTCTCCTTTCTTGCTTTCTTTGCATTGATTAAATATTACTTTATTATTCTGTTTATCCTCTATTATTCTCTTTCCCCTCTATTGGCTTATTATTCTATTCCGCATTTGTTAGCTTACTACTTAGACATTTTTACTCTTCAAGATTATCGTAGAGATTAAAACATGAATTCTTTATTCATTAGTTGTAATATAAATTAAATGTTTTCCTACATCCCAGAAAATTCAAGGACCTTTGAACACATAAATTTCATTTATTCTTTGTGGTATATTGTATTGTGTTTTTTTTTCAGATTCAAAATAAATAAAAATGTAAAAAATACATTTTTATTTCTGTATTCTGGTAAAAGAATATATAAGTCTTTGGCTACATGGCTCACATTGGTCAAAAGAATGTAAATAGAAGTGACTATATGTGATGTTTAAGAAGAAACTTCAGCGCTATTGGATAATTCTTCCATTTCTCTTTTTGTTCTGCTATGAGAATAGAATATCTCAAATAGTGGTTACTTCTACTGGCTGGATTTTGAAATGAAGACAATATATGGAGAGGAACCAAAGCCAACTCAGAGCTACAGTGATCAACATAAAATGTGAGAAAACAATAATTGTTGTGATAATGTACTGAGATTTGGGTAATTGTTACTGTAGCATAGCTTATGGATGCTAACCAAAACACTCCTTCTTTTCTTTTATGTTATAGTGAAATGTATTTTACTTCTAAATGTATAAAAACAGTCTTGGACATTATCGTTACAGCTTTATGCAGTCTGTATTTATTTAAAATTATTTACATGTTTACCTCCTTTTTTTTTAGAAAACTCTTCATTCCTTCTGATTTTTCTGTGTTTCTATCTGGGATCATTTTCCTGTTACATGAAGAAATCCTTTTGTTAATTCTCATTATGTTGTTATGCTGGTGATTAATTTTCTTAGTTTTTGTTTCTCTCAAATCATTTTTGCTTTTTGTATTTTTAATTTTGTAGAGGCAGAGTGTCACTCTGTCATCCAGCCTGGAGTGCAGTGGTGTTATCACAGCTCACTGCAGCCTTGAACTCCTGGGTTCAAGTGATCCTTCCACCTCAGCCTCCCAAATAGCTGGGAGTACAAGCATGCACCACCACACCCAGATAACTTTTTTCTTTTTCCTTCATTCTTTCTTTTTTGTTTGTTTGTTTGTTTGCAGAAACAGCATCTCACTATGATGCCCAGGCTGGTCTTGACCTCCTGGTCTCAAGTAGTCCTGTGTCAGCCTCCCAAAGTGCTGGGATTATAGTTGTTAATCACCATGCCCAGCCTTGCTTTGCTTTTTAAGAATGTTTTTGGTGGTGGAGAATTCTAGGTTGGCAGTTATTTCAGCATTTTGAAGATTCCATTCCATTGCTTTCTGGCCTCCATCATTTCTGTTGAGAAGTTTGTTAGATGTTGTAGGATTTCTCCTTTGAAGATAAATATATTGTCCCTCTGATTGCTGTCAAGATTTTATTTTTGTTTTTGATTTTCAGTAGTTTTACTCTGATGCATCTGCATGTAGTTTTCTTTACATGTATATCTTACTTCTGGTTTCTAGTACTTATCAAGTCTGTGGGTTGGTACATTTAGTCAGTTTTGTAAAATTCTCAGTTTTTACCTCTTTAAATGTGTTTCTATTTCCTCTTTTTCTGGGACTCAGGTTTTGTATATGCTAGATTTTTCATTGTGTACCATGTACACTATATATACTTCATACTATTGTTTTGTATTGTCTATCCTTTTATCTCTTTATGTCTCACTTCTGAGCATGTTATTCTGAACTATATTCCAGTTTTATAATTCTTTCATTAGCTATATCTAATCTTTTAAATGTATTTAATGTGTTCTTAATTTTAGTTATTATAATTTTTCTATCATAAAATTTCTTTTTTTTTTTTTTTTTTTTTTTTTTTTTTTTTTATTATACTTTAAGTTCTAGGGTACATGTGCATAACGTGCAGGTTTGTTACATATGTAAACTTATGCCATGTTGGTGTGCTGCACCCATCAACTCGTCAGCACCCATCAATTCATCATTTATATCATGTATAACTCCCCAATGCAATCCCTCCCTCCTCCCCCCTCCCCCCTCCCCATGATAGACCCCAGTGTGTGATGTTCCCCTTCCCGAGTCCAAGTGATCTCATTGTTCAGTTCCCACCTATGAGTGAGAACATGCGGTGTTTGGTTTTCTCTTCTTGTGATAGTTTGCTAAGAATGATGGTTTCCAGCTGCATCCATGTCCCTACAAAGGACGCAAACTCATCCTTTTTTATGGCTGCATAGTATTCCATGGTGTATATGTGCCACATTTTCTTAATCCAGTCTGTCACAGATGGACATTTGGGTTGATTCCAAGTCTTTGCTATTGTGAATAGTGCCGCAATAAACATACGTGTACATGTGTCTTTGTAGTAGACTAATTTATAATCCTTTGGGTATATACCCAGTAGTGGGATGGCTGGGTCATATGGTACATCTAGTTCTAGATCCTTGAGGAATTGCCATACTGTTTTCCATAATGGTTGAACTAGTTTACAATCCCACCAACAGTGTAAAAGTGTTCCTATTTCTCCACATCCTCTCCAACACCTGTTGTTTCCTGACTTCTTAATGATTGCCATTCTAATTGGTGTGAGATGGTATCTCATTGTGGTTTTGATTTGCATTTCTCTGATGGCCAGTGATGATGAGCATTTTTTCATGTGTCTGTTGGCTGTATGAATATCTTCTTTTGAGAAATGTCTGTTCATATCCTTTCCCCACTTTTTGATGGGGTTGTTTGTTTTTTTCTCGTATATTTGTTTGAGTTCTTTGTAGATTCTGGATATTAGCCCTTTGTCAGATGAGTAGGTTGCAAAAATTTTCTCCCATTCTGTAGGTTGCCTGTTCACTCTGATGGTAGTTTCTTTTGCTGTGCAAAAGCTCTTTAGTTTAATTAGATCCCATTTGTCAATTTTTGCTTTTGCTGCCGTTGCTTTTGGTGTTTTAGACATGAAGTCCTTGCCCATGCCTATGTCCTGAATGGTACTACCTAGATTTTCTTCTAGGGTTTTTATGGTATTAGGTCTAACATTTAAGTCTCTAATCCATCTTGAATTAATTTTCGTATAAGGGGTAAGGAAAGGATCCAGTTTCAGCTTTCTACTTATGGCTAGCCAATTTTCCCAGCACCATTTATTAAATAGGGAATCCTTTCCCCATTTCTTGTTTCTCTCAGGTTTGTCAAAGATCAGATGGCTGTAGATGTGCGGTATTATTTCTGAGGACTCTGTTCTGTTCCATTGGTCTATATCTCTGTTTTGGTACCAGTACCATGCTGTTTTGGTTACTGTAGCCTTGTAGTATAGTTTGAAGTCAGGTAGCGTGACGCCTCCAGCTTTGTCCTTTTGACTTAGGATTGTCTTGGCAATGCGGGCTCTTTTTTGGTTCCATATGAACTTTAAAGCAGTTTTTTTCCAATTCTGTGAAGAAAGTCATTGGTAGCTTGATGGGGATGGCATTGAATCTATAAATAACCTTGGGGAGTATGGCCATTTTCACGATATTGATTCTTCCTATCCATGAGCATGGTATGTTCTTCCATTTGTTTGTGTCCTCTTTGATTTCACTGAGCAGTGGTTTGTAGTTCTCCTTGAAGAGGTCCTTTACATCCCTTGTAAGCTGGATTCCTAGGTATTTTATTCTCTTTGAAGCAATTGTGAATGGAAGTTCATTCCTGATTTGGCTCTCTGCTTGTCTGTTGCTGGTGTATAAGAATGCTTGTGATTTTTGCACATTAATTTTGTATCCTGAGACTTTGCTGAAGTTGCTTATCAGCTTAAGGAGATTTTGGGCTGAGACGATGGGGTTTTCTAAATATACAATCATGTCATCTGCAAACAGGGACAATTTGACTTCTTCTTTTCCTAACTGGATACCCTTGATTTCTTTCTCTTGCCTGATTGCCCTAGCCAGAACTTCCAACACTATGTTGAATAGGAGTGGTGAGAGAGGGCATCCCTGTCTTGTGCCAGTTTTCAAAGGGAATTTTTCCAGTTTTTGCCCAT
This sequence comes from Rhinopithecus roxellana, assembly GCF_007565055.1. NCBI lineage: Eukaryota > Metazoa > Chordata > Mammalia > Primates > Cercopithecidae > Rhinopithecus > Rhinopithecus roxellana. Next base: position 32,113,023 of record NC_044555.1, on the reverse strand, counting down.
TCAGTATGATATTAGCTGTGGGTCTGTCATAAATAGCTCTTATTATTTTGAGGTACGTTCCATCAATACCGAATTTATTGAGCGTTTTTAGCATGAAGGGCTGTTGAATTTTGTCAAAAGCCTTTTCTGCATCTATTGAGACAATCATGTGGTTCTTGTCTTTGGTTCTGTTTATATGCTGGATTACGTTTATTGATTTGCGAATGTTGAACCAGCCTTGCATCCCAGGGATGAAGCCCACTTGATCATGGTGGATAAGCTTTTTGATGTGCTGCTGAATCCGGTTTGCCAGTATTTTATTGAGGATTTTTGCATCAATGTTCATCAGGGATATTGGTCTAAAATTCTCTTTTTTTGTTGTGTCTCTGCCAGGCTTTGGTATCAGGATGATGTTGGCCTCATAAAATGAGTTAGGGAGGATTCCCTCTTTTTCTATTGATTGGAATAGTTTCAGAAGGAATGGTACCAGCTCCTCCTTGTACCTCTGGTAGAATTCAGCTGTGAATCCATCTGGTCCTGGACTTTTTTTGGTGGGTAGGCTATTAATTGTTGCCTCAATTTCAGAGCCTGCTATTGGTCTATTCAGGGATTCAACTTCTTCCTGGTTTAGCCTTGGGAGAGTGTAAGTGTCCAGGAAATTATCCATTTCTTCTAGATTTTCTAGTTGATTTGCATAGAGGCGTTTATAGTATTCTCTGATGGTAGTTTGTATTTCTGTGGGGTCAGTGGTGATATCCCCTTTATCATTTTTATTGCATCTATTTGATTCCTCTCTCTTTTTTTCTTTATTAGCCTTGCTAGCGGTCTGTCAATTTTGTTGATCTTTTCAAAAAACCAACTCCTGGATTCATTGATTTTTTGGAGGGTTTTTTGTGTCTCTATCTCCTTCAGTTCTGCTCTGATCTTAGTTATTTCTTGCCTTCTGCTAGCTTTTGAATGTGATTGCTCTTGCCTCTCTAGTTCTTTTAATTGTGATGTTAGAGTGTCAATTTTAGATCTTTCCTGTTTTCTCTTGTGGGCATTTAGTGCTATAAATTTCCCTCTACACACTGCTTTAAATGTGTCCCAGAGATTCTGGTATGTTGTATCTTTGTTCTCATTGGTTTCAAAGAACATCTTTATTTCCGCTTTCATTTCGTTATGTACCCAGTAGTCATTCAGGAGCAGGTTGTTCAGTTTCCATGTAGTTGAGCGGTTTTGATTGAGTTTCTTAGTCCTGAGTTCTAGTTTGATTGCACTGTGGTCTGAGAGACAGTTTGTTATAATTTCTGTTCTTTTACATTTGCTGAGGAGTACTTTACTTCCAATTATGTGGTCAATTTTGGAATAAGTGCGATGTGGTGCTGAGAAGAATGTATATTCTGTTGATTTGGGGTGGAGAGTTCTATAGATGTCTATTAGGTCCGCTTGGTGCAGAGATGAGTTCAATTCCTGGATATCCTTGTTAACTTTCTGTCTCGTTGATCTGTCTAATGTTGACAGCGGAGTGTTGAAGTCTCCCATTATTATTGTATGGGAGTCTAAGTCTCTTTGTAAGTCTCTAAGGACTTGCTTTATGAATCTGGGTGCTCCTGTATTGGGTGCATATATATTTAGGAGAGTTAGCTCTTCCTGTTGAATTGATCCCTTTACCATTATGTAATGGCCTTCTTTGTCTCTTTTGATCTTTGATGGTTTAAAGTCTGTTTTATCAGAGACTAGGATTGCAACCCCTGCTTTTTTTTGTTCTCCATTTGCTTGGTAGATCTTCCTCCATCCCTTTATTTTGAGCCTATGTATGTCTCTGCATGTGAGATGGGTCTCCTGAATACAGCAGACTGATGGGTCTTGACTCTTTATCCAGTTTGCCAGTCTGTGTCTTTTAATTGGAGCATTTAGTCCATTAACATTTAAGGTTAATATTGTTATGTGTGAACTTGATCCTGCCATTATGATATTAACTGGTTATTTTGCTCGTTAGTTGATGCAGTTTCTTCCTAGCCTCGATGGTCTTTACATTTTGCCAAGTTTTTGTGATGGCTGGTACCGGTTGTTCCTTTCCATGTTTAGGGCTTCCTTCAGGGTCTCTTGTAAGGCAGGCCTAGTGGTGACAAAATCTCTAAGCATTTGCTTATCTGTAAAGGATTTTATTTCTCCTTCACTTATGAAACTTAGTTTGGCTGGATATGAAATTCTGGGTTTAAAATTCTTTTCTTTAAGAACGTTGAATATTGGCCCCCACTCTCTTCTGGCTTGTAGAGTTTCTGCTGAGAGATCTGCTGTTAGTCTGATGGGCTTCCCTTTGTGGGTGACCCGACCTTTCTCTCTGGCTGCCCTTAAGATTTTTTCCTTCATTTCAACTTTGGTGAATCTGGCAATTATGTGTCTTGGAGTTGCTCTTCTGGAGGAGTATCTTTGTGGCGTTCTCTGTATTTCCTGAATTTGAATGTTGGCCTGCCCTACTAGGTTGGGGAAGTTCTCCTGGATGATATCCTGAAGAGTGTTTTCCAACTTGGTTCCATTTTCCCCCTCACTTTCAGGCACCCCAATCAGACGTAGATTTGGTCTTTTTACGTAATCCCATACTTCTTGCAGGCTTTGCTCATTTCTTTTTCTTCTTTTTTCTTTTGGTTTCTCTTCTCGCTTCATTTCATTCATTTGATCTTCAATCGCTGATACTCTTTCTTCCAGTTGATCGAGTCGGTTACTGAAGCTTGTGCATTTGTCACGTATTTCTCGTGTCATGGTTTTCATCTCTGTCATTTCGTTTATGATCTTCTCTGCATTAATGAGTCTAGCTGTCAATTCTTCCACTCTTTTTTCAAGATTTTTAGTTTCTTTGCGCTGGGTACGTAATTCCTCCTTTAGCTCTGATAAGTTTGATGGACTGAAGCCTTCTTCTCTCCTCTCGTCCAAGTCATTCTCTGACCAGCTTTGATCCGTTGCTGGTGATGGGCTGCGCTCCTTTGCAGGGGGAGATGCACTCTTATTTTTTGAATTTCCAGCTTTTCTGCCCTGCTTCTTCCCCATCTTTGTGGTTTTATCTGTCTCTGGTCTTTGATGGTGGTGACGAACTGATGGGGTTTTGGTATAGGTGTCCTTCCTGTTTGATAGTTTTCCTTCTGACAGTCAGAAGGACTCTCTGTTGGTCTGTTGGAGATTGCTTGAGGTCCACTCCAGACCCTGTTTGCCTGGGTATCAGCAGCAGAGGTTGCCGAAGATAGAATATTGCTGAACAGCGAGTGTACCTGTCTGATTCTTCCTTTGGAAGTGTCCTCTCAGGGGTGTACTCCACCCTGTGAGGTGTGGGGTGTCAGACTGCCCCTAGTGGGGGATTTCTCCCAGCTAGGCTACTCAGGGGTCAGGGACACACCTGAGCAGGCAGTCTGTCCGTTCTCAGATCTCAACCTCCGCGTTGGGAGATCCGCGGCTCTCCCCAAAGCTGTCAGACAGAGTCGTTCGCGTCTGCACCGGCTCCCGCTACTTCCCCTGTTGGTCTTCAGCTGTGCGCTGTCCCCAGAGGTGGAGACTACAGAGACAGGCAGGCTTCCTTGAGCTGCTGTGAGCTCCACCCAGTTCGAGCTTCCCAGCGGCTTTGTTTACCTACTTAAGCCTCAGCAATGGCGGGCGCCCCTCCCCCAGCCTCGCTGCTGCCTTGCGGATAGATCGCGGCAGACTGCTGTGTTAGCAGTGAGGGAGGCTTCGTGGGCGTGGGACCCTCCCGGCCAGGTGTGGGATATATTCTCCTGGAATGCCTGTATGCTTACAGCGCAGTATTGGGGTGGGAGTTACCCGATTTTCCAGGTGTTGTGTGTCTCAGTTCCCCTGGCTAGGAAAACGGATCCCCTTCCCCCTTGCGCTTCCAGGTGAGGCGATGCCTCGCCCTGCTTCAGCTCTCGCTGGTCAGGCTGCAGCAGCTGACCAGCACCGATTGTCCGGCACTCCCTAGTGAGATGACCCCAGTACCTCAGTTGAAAATGCAGAAATCACCGGTCTTCTGTGTCGCTCGCGCTGGGAGTTGGAGACTGGAGTTGTTCCTATTCGGCCATCTTCGAAAGCTTTTCTTCTAAAGTCATAAAATTTCCATTGGTTTCTTTCTTAATTATAATTGCTAATTCTCTAGTGGAATCTCTGAACATAGGAACAGTTATTTTAAAGTAGTGCTTGGTAATTTTAATATCTGATCTCCTGGAGGACTATTTCTATTGTTTCATTTTTCTCCTTTCTTATCTGCACACCAATTTTTTATTGTATCTGATCATTGTGCATAAAAAACTATAAAGACAATTTGAAGCTCTTGGCTATGTTTTCTTCCTTCAGTGAGGACTTAACTTTGTTTCTCTACGTAGTTATGGTAAATGCATATCACCTTTATCAATCAGGCATTGAGCTATTTTAAAGCTGGATTTTAGTCATTTGAATGAAGGCTAGAGTATTTGCCATTCAGCATTATTTTAAAATTAGAGGTCTTTGGGGATCCCAACTTAAAGCCTATGATGTTTATCAAGGTCCCTCCTTTTTCACAGGTTCTGAAGTTGAGTCCTTCCCCCAAGCCTATGAAACTTCCAGAAGCCTTCCTCATCTTTTCAGCTTCTCAGGCACCACCATCTTCTTGTCTTCTTTGCTTCTCAGACACAGTATTTTGCTCAGCTTCCTGGCCTCTCAGAAGGCAGTTTGGATTTTCAAAGGCCTTGAAGTATGTATATTATCTTCCTATTGCGGCTTAAAACAAAACACATTTATTATCTCAGAGTTGCTGTGGATCAGGGGTCTGGGCCCAACTTGCCTGGGTGCTCTGTTAAGGGACTCACAAATATGTGATCAAGATGTTATAGAGGCTACATTCTCATCTGGAGGCTTAAGTTAAAGAATCTGGCATAATTCATTTCCTTAAGGCTATATGATTGAGGGATCCAGATTTCTGCTGGCTAGAGGTCATCTTCAAGTCCTAGAGGCCACCTGCTGTTTCCTGCCATGTGACCTTCTCTTTGGCAGTTCACAACATGGCAGGTTGCTTCTTGAAGGCCTGCATGAGAGTATCTGTCTCCAAACAGCTAAGATCGAGTCTTACATCATGTAACCTGATAATGAGAGTGACAGCCAACACCTTTGCTATATACCATAAGCAAATTAGGTTAGTGAAATCTCATTTCCTATTGCATATGCTATTGACTAGAAGCAACTCAGAATTGTCATCCACACTTAAGGCCTTGAGGGTGGTATGAATTCCTGTAATGCCTCCAAAATGTGGTACTGGTTTTTGTTTATTATTTTTATAGTTAGAAGCAGTTCTAGTGGTTTTCATTTGGCCTTTTCTTCCATAATAGCCCTCTCTATATATGTCACAGAACCAGTGTGGTGATTCTGCCAGTTACTAAGCATGTCCATTCCAGGTATGTATATTTTAAACGGAGCAATAGACCCTCGATGGGTATGCATACCCACTGGGACCACTTTGAGATAGAACTGAGCTGAAATTCCATCACCTGACCTTTTACCTCCATAAGCACCTACTCTAAGTGTGTGGACATCAGTGACATTTTGGGTCTTCGGGAATTAGTGTCAGTTCAGAGCCAGCATCTAGTAATTCCCCCCAAAGACTGAATATTTCCCCTTCCCAAATGTACAATCACCTGGGTAAATAGTAAAAGTCTGCAAGTAAAAAGTAAAAGTCTGGGGAAGGCTAGTAGGAAGATTAACAGAATAAATTTGTGGCAGTGTATTAGGCTCTTTCCTCAAGGAGGCCTGATCTCCCCTTCATTCAATCAATTTTAGGTTGGTGAACTGGCTCAAATCTGGGAATTGACTCAAGGGTCATCGTATTTTAGGAATTCAAGTAAGACTTCCATTCACTAAGCTTAGATCTGTTCTGCTTATATAGATCAAGTAAGAATTTAGTAAACTGTCCATTTTTTTTTTTTTTTTTTTTTTTAGGGGCACCATGATCAACTAGCCAACACTAAAGATTTCTGTGAATCAGACTCTTCTAATCACTGCTTTGATTCTGTTGGCAATTATGGTAACTATACTCATCTTGTCTTAGGCAATTTGTATTAGTTTCTTAGGTTTGCCATAAAAAAGTACCACAAACTGGGTGGCTTAAAACTATAGAAATTTATTCTCCTACATTATGGAGGCTAGAAGGCTGAAATCAAGGTGTTAGCAAAGTTGATTCCTTCTGAGGCTCTGAAGGGGAATCTATTCCATACCTCTCTCCTAGTTTCTGATGATTCCTGGTGATCCTTGGCATTCCTTGGCTTGCAACTGCATCGCTCCAACCTCTGCCTTTGTCATGACACAGCATTCTCCCTGTGCGTCTCTGTGTCTAAATTTCCCTCTTATAAGGACACGAGTCATTGGATTAAAGGCCACTTTAATCCTTTACAACCTCATCTTAATCCTATTTTCAAATAAGGTCACATTCACAAATACAGGACTTCAACATATCTTTTTGGAAGAACACAATTCAACTCACAAAGGCAATTAAGTGCTGCCATTGCCACTTGACCTTTGTCGTCTCAAGAGTCTATCATTGTCATTACATCTAGGGATCCTAGTTTATGGTAGCAGTTTCCATGATAATTTCTGGTCTATAATGAATAGCCAGCACAAAGCTAATCAAGGATGCTGGAGCTCCCCTTACAGATTTATTTCTCATAGCCAGGGTAAAGGGTGTGTTCTGAGAGCCCTCTCAAGGTGAGTGAGTAGGTCTTATATAATAAAGACACTCCAACATTCAAATGTTTCTAAGCCTTTAGATATCTTCCTCTACAGTATACCCCAAAAGTTCTGGCATTTTGATTTATCATAGGTCACTTTTGGGTCCATGTTTTAGCCAACCAACCAAGTAAACTGTCGAGCCCCTCAACCTGAAACACTGAATCTAGAATATTTGCTTAGTTGGCCCTGTTATGGACTGCATTGTTGTCCCTCCTCAAAATGTATATGTTGAAACCCTAACCCCCAATGTGACTATATTTGGAGATGGGGATCATTAAGTAAAATGAGGTCATAAGGGTGAGGCCTTAATTCCATATGGCTGATGTCCCTATAAGAAAAGGAAGAGACATCAGAACTGTCTCTCTCTCTCCATGTGAATGCCCAGAGGAAAGACCATGTGAAGTTACAGTAAGAAGGTAGTCATCTGCAAGCCGGAAAGTGCCCTCCACAGAAACTAAGCCTGTTGGCACCTTGATCTTGAACTTCGTCCTCCAGAACTATGAGAAAATAATTTTTTGTTATTTAAGCCACCCTGCCCATGGTATTTTGTTACGGCACACCAAGCTGATGAATACAGGCCCATATCAACTAATTCTGCCCAATCCAACTTCATTTTCCTTTCACTTTGACCCCATATCTTTAAAATTGATTCCTATGTATATCCCCCAGGTTTCTGCCTATATAAAGTGATAAAACTGTGCAATGCTTTTGGTATGCATAGCAGCTCCTCATGGGTTACACTTTGTACTTTACCCCTCTGAGCCCGCTGGGAATTCAGGTTAAAGGTTTAGAAGCAAAGAGAGGTGGTAGGGGTAGGTCTTAAAGAGGATCATCAGTGCCTTACCAGTCAACTACCTCAGGAAAGGCAGGCAAAGGAGGGCTAATCTTCTCAAGACAGGAGTAGAAGGGCTGCTTCTACTGGCAAAAAAGGCTCAGCAGAACTCAGGGGTTAAAGTCCCCAGCTTTATGAGAATCTGCCCATAGGATCCCATTCCAGCTTTATAGTCATACAGAGGCTACAAGGCTGAGAAATCACTTTGCATTATTCAGCCACTGGCAGGGAGGAGACTCTGAATTTTGGTTTTCAGGGCCCTGTGGCTATGGAAGGAAGGTAAGAATTTCTTTCAGGGCAAACAGAAGCTTTCAGTTTCTTTATGTGGACTTTGAGCTGATAATTCAAATTCCTGAGCGTATCCTTTCCCTACTTTCTCCAACACGGTTCGGAGCAAACAGCCAACCTCACTGTACTCCTTGGTTTGACTAAAATGTGCTAAGGCATCGAATACATGGTCACCCAAAACCTTGTCTTCTGTAAGTATTTGGTTAGGAGTAACTGTAAGGAATAATTGGAAGGATAGCCGAGAAAGGAATGAGGCCAATAGACCCAAGTTCTGGCAAGCTGATTTATTGTCAGTCCTGCTGGGCTACCTCTTGACAAAAGCAGAGGAGGCAACCCCACTTACAGGGTATAGCAAGGTTTTATAGGGCATAGAACTGGGTCAGGGTGAAGGAAAAAGAAAAGAGGCGGGGGGGGGGTGGTCCTTTGTGCCACATGTCTGACCGCTTCCTGGAGATGTTTTTCTTGCCAGTTCTGTTGTGCAAGGTAGGCGTCTTAACCACATCCTGGAACAGCTGGCCTCTAGTCAAACAGTTACAGGTGGGTTTGGGGTAGGGTGTTTTACTTTTGGCCTTTGGGGCTTAGTTCTATGGGAGGGGGAAACAGTCCAGTTGGGTGGACCCTAACAGTAACCAGTGGTGATATTTTGTATATCTCTATTGCCACATCATGCCATTGACTACCAGTGCCCTTCTTACTGCTGGAAATAGACTCATTAGTGCTTTTAAATTTAATCATATTAGAGAAGACTCCAAACCAAGTCAGAGAATTCATACTTAAGATTCTATCTCCCTGGAACCACTCTTGGTATTAAAATCTGTATCAGTTAGCATTTAATCAGAGAAGCAAAAACTAGTATCTATCTATATCTATATATTTATATCAGATATTCTGCAGAATGGCACTGTTGACTTTTCAGCTGGATAATTCTTTGATGGGGTATGAGGGTGGGGGACAGTCCTGTGAATTGTGGGTTCATCTATGGCCTCTACTCACTAGATGCCAGTAGAACAACTTCCTACCCTCCACCAAGTTGTAACAACCAAAAATGTATGCAGACATTGCCAAATATTCCCTGAGGGTGAAAATTGCCACCAGCTGAGAACTACTGGTATCTCTATATTATCTATATTTTTATTTATAGCTATATGTATTTGTTTCTCTATCTATCAGAGAGAGAAATTGGTTATATGGAATTGGCCTTATGTGATTGTGGGAGCTGGCTAAGCAGTCTCTGTATGGCTGTTTTCTCACACATGATGCTGAGGCTTCAAGATCACGGGGATGACAGTCAGAAAAGGAAGATCACAAGCAGGCTGGAACCAACAAGCTTAAGCTGGACCTCTGTGGAGAAGGACTAAAACCTGTGTTCATTCCTGTTGCCTCTAACCTCGGTAATGAGGGTATCCAGTGGAAGTGGGGCCCTTTGCCACAAAGTGAAACACACACAGCTGGGCTAGGAGTCTGAGAAGCTGAAAGAATATCAGCGGCAGGTAGAGCAGCCGCAGGATCAGACGCTTCTTCACACCAGTAGGGTGAATCTACAGATCAGCAGCAATATGTGTGAGCCACAGAATGGCCACCGCTTCTCTTCCAGCCTCCAAATCTCTCAAGAATCTTCCCTATGTCTGACCTCAACTCAAAACAAACAGAAAAAATTCTGGGAAATGCAATTCAGCCTAGACAAGGTGACATATGAGAAAGCCATTTCAAGATAGTTTGCTCAAAGTAGGATCCAAATTATGCCCACACTCAAATGAAAATATTATCCAAGCTGGAAGAATGTGTAGTTCCAAAGACTGGCTACAAAATAAATTATGAGCTCAAATGGATCAAAATCATGTTAAATATGTAGAAACTTCAGAACTCCACAAACCAAAAGTATGTCATGTATGGGTGGAAATTGTTTTCTTAATTGATGAGATAGAAAAAGAATTTGTCTGGCACAATGTATGACCCTTTGTCTATTCAAAATGATCATAGCTAATGCAAGACATTTAACAGAAAGATAAATTTAATGTTAACAAGCACATTTGATAATTGTCCCAGGAAAGATTATAGGTAATTGGATGGGAGTATTTTTCAAGTAAACTAGGGTAGTCAACATTTTAAATGCACCACAGAGACATTCATCTCAGCAATTCAGCAAAGCAGCATCAACTCTTGAGTCAGAATAAAAGCTTTCAGCTTCTCATTGGAGAAGATTCCAAGCATTTACTTTATTTATAGTAAGGCTCTCTCAAATTTTTCTCTAACATTTCCCAGAACCTTTCTGAGGCTTCATGCAATTTATGTAAGTCACTTAACAAGCACTTGTTGAGCTGTTACTATGTGTCTGGCACTCTTCTAGGTGCTCTCTATATACAAAGAATAAAATAGACAAAAAATCTATTCTCAAGAAACAAGCTTTCAGTGAATCAATAAACAAATATATATATACACACATATAGTTGTGACAAGTGTTATGAAGAAAAATATGGCTGGGTAAAAAGATGGAGAGTTATACAGAGGAATGCTCATGCCTTTTTATATCAAGTATTCAGGTCTTTATACTTTATATCAAGTATTTATATCAAGATACTTTGTATCAAGTATTCAAAGTCCACTAAAGATGATCTGTAAGTATAGATTTGAATCAAATGAGGAAGTAAGTGAGTGAGGATTTCTAGAAGGGAAATTCTAGCATTCTAGGAGAGGGAATCGTAAATGCAAAGGCCCAGAAGATTGGAGCTCTTAGCATGTTAGAGGTCCAGCAAGGAGTGCCTGGAGTAGAAGAAGCCAGGGAAAGAGAATTGGGAGGTGAAGTCAATAAAGATCCAGGGGCCAGACTCAGAGACCATGGTTAAGATTTTCTTCTGAGAGACAAGAGAAACCACTGGAGGATTTTGAGCAGAGTGGCATGAGTTTTGTTTTTAAACGATCTTTCTGTTTGCTTTCTGGCAAGTTGACATTAAGGGGACAGTGGTGGAAACAGGAAGACCGATGAGTAGGCTATTGCAATAATTCAGGATACTTGGGTGGTAGTGATGAAAATAAGGTGAGATAGTCAGATTCTGGAATTCTGGGTATATTTTAAAATAGAGATTATGGGATTTGCTTATAGATGCTATGTGGGATGTAAGAGAAAGGGGTCAAATAAATGTAATTATTTTTAAAAACTTCATATTTAACTTCTCTCCTCCTTTTCTCCAACAGAGTCATCATTTCTCTCTCTCCAAACACTCAGCACCCTACCACTTCTCTCTAGGTGTCTAAAACACTTACCATTCCCCCTACCCCTATAATGAGACATCCAACCCAACTCCACCACTTCTATTTGTCTCTTTTTGCTATAAAAATTCTCCCTTTCTTCCTGTTCCTTATTCAGTGCTCACCCCATCACTCCATTCAAAGCCTTTATGCTCTGAGACTAACTTTTTCCGCTCACATCTTATACAGAAAGTATCTGATGTAAGTAATTCAGATTCAGGTAGGAATGACTAATAATTTAAATTAAAATAGTTTACTTTTTAGGGAGGTATTTTAAAAAGCTCTGAAATCACCCAAATAAGCCCTTTTCTTATAAACACTCCTAAGTTCTGTGATCACCTACAAATTACACTTACCCTTTTCTTGTGGTAAACACTTCGTGAGTTCTATGATCACCTACAAATTACACTTAGTTGGTGAGTGCCCCCATCCACGTAGGCCTTATGCTGACATTATCGAGGCTCACGCTTTATCAGAAAAGGGAACTACAGGAAATGAATCACAAATCATTATTTTTAAAGAGCAACTCCCTCACAGCTTGCTTATTATTTTTACTAAATGAAGAAAAGAGCTAAACATGTGAACTTACATCATAAGAAGAAAGATCGAAGTCTCTCAACATACCCGAACAGACTTGTCATAAACTATTGTCTGCTCTGTGGACCCAGCAGACTTTGTCCCAGGCCATTGAATGTTCTGAGCCCACTGAATTCCCTTAAGAATCATTTACTACTCCCCCTAAAATCATCCATGTTTCCCTATCTCCCTTTCCACTAAGAAGAAGGGTAAATAAGCATCTCTACCCAATTGTGTGGTGGGGTAATCTCTCTGTGATTTTTCCCTTCGTGCACATGAATACATTTGTATGCCTTCTCTCTTACTAATCTGCCTTTTCAGTGGGCTTTCAGAAGATTAATTGGAAGTTTTCCATTGGTCCCTACAAGGTCTTAGTTACCTGACCAAACCTAGCAGCACAAGTTGGAAAATTTTTAACCAGAGAAGAAATGCTAAGTGAACATTATTTTGTTATCAAGGTAGCCCTGATGAAGTAGCTGGGAAAATTCTTTTACTTACTGTTTTTCTTCAGCCCTTATTTACAGGTACAGCCGCTTAAAAAAAACAGATGAGCCCCATGATGGAGTCAGAACTTCCTGACCCCTGACCAGATACCAGAGGGAGATAAGACCCTGAAACCAACCCAAACTGGAAGAGATAACCCCAGTGGCCTTTAGATCATTAACATACCATCATAATGCTAAAATTCCCACCACAGAAAGAAAATTTCTGCTATTTGTATGTACATGGGTTGTACGAAGATGTGCGTTTATGAGTTGAGTCTGCACATCCGTAGTCCCACCCTGCGCATGCTAACCTTCCTTCTTGCTCCTCGGACCCAGTCCTTAAAAACTCCATGTCTTCTATTGGTCGGGGAGAAAGGGTCCTTAGAGTGTAAGCTCACTCCATCTCCATTTCTGGAAAGGAATAAAACCGGCTTGCCTTTTGTTCCAACTGGGTGTTCTTTCTCTGCGACCAATACAAAGTAGGGAAAAAACTCAATTTGCCAATGACAGTATGAGCAACTAGCAATTTGAGCCAGTATAGCCAGCTTATTTTCCCTGTACCATCTTCCATTTGAGATAATGTGTGCTTCTAAGAATATATACTTTTATTGCCATGATAGAACTGAAGTGGATGAAAGCCCCTCTAGCTGCTCTATATCTGGTTATTCAATGGATCCCCGAATCCCGTTATAAAACCTATAAGATTTTATTTGCTCATATTTCCCAAATGAAAAAACTATTCAGTTTTATTTTCTTTTTGTCTCCTCAAACAAACAAACAAACAAAACTAAGCTAGATTTGACAAAAAAGTATCCAGGTTCTTCTCCCCATCGCACTCCCGACCCCCAAGAAACTTACTTTGAAAAGAGAGAATAATAGAGATTAAATATCCGCTGTGTCAAGTTATAATTCAAAGTGATAACATGAAAAGAGACCCCCCAATATCACCCTGGCTCAGGTGATATAGCAGGGTAAGTGGCAAGCCCTTCTCTAGGCATCTATTCCAAGACAGGCTACTGTGAGGTGATTTCAAAATTGCTGGCTCTAATCAGAGAAAAAGATCTGTCTTTCTTAGGGGCTTTGTTCACATGTTTTACCTTTTTTCTTTATTTATTAATAATGATAAGCAAGCTGTGATGGAGTTGCTCTTTAAAAGTAATGATTCATGATTCATTTCCTGTAGTTTCCTTTTCTGATAAAGCATGAGCCTTGATAATGTCAGCATAAGGCCTGCGTGGATGGGGGACACTCACCAACTAAGTGTAATTTGCAGGTGATCATAGAGCTCATCACTACTTAGAAGTGTTTACCACAAGAAAAGGGCTCATTTGGATGATTTCAAAGCTTTTTAAAATACCCCCCTAGAAGAGACCAGAGATAATTGTTTTCTTCTTTGGTGGGTCTAGACTTTAGGCAGATAAGAGAATTTCAGAGAACAACTTCATCCAGTGCTTTGAGAGAGACAAAGAATTGAGAGACAGGAGTGGGGGAGGTCAGAGAAATCTTGAGGCTTCTTACTCAGTTCAGCATGTCAAAGTGTCATATTTTGGGAGTATTAGTTTCTGCGACCCAACATGGCCCTGTCTGAAACTTACCAAGAAGTTTGACACCTAGAGTTCATGGCTATGGAGAAAAAATTAAGCCAGTAGCTGAATGGCAAAGGATCCCACCAAACTGGTCTCTCATTCTTGGGACTAGGCCAGTTCAACTAAACAGCTGTGCCTCATTTTAGAAGATGGTGTTGCAGATGGCTCTCAAAGCTAGGCCACTATGTTATGTAGGAAAACAGATCTTTAATAAGAGGGATCTCTGTGGAAATAGAAGGGGAAAAAAAAGTCAATGTCTGAAGCAGTCTACAAGCTAGTCCTTCTAAAGTTTGGAGGGCAGCCAGTTGAGAAGACCAGTGGCAACCTGACAGATTTTCCTAGATTGTAATTTGCATGTAAAGCGTGTTCAAATATGAGCTATTGCGATGATTTTTCTCCACAGCCAATTTGACTAGCCTCAGCTTGCAGGGCCTCAGGAAAAAGGCAGTTTTAATTTCAGTAAGTCCAAGTCAGAAAAAAATGAAAGGAAAATTTGGAAAGATTACTTTGAAGACTTGTCGCCAGGAAACAATTCAAGATTCAGCCCAAATTGTAAGCAAATAATAAAAACTCAAAAACAATGAACAAGGCAAGAATCTAAGAACAGGTGTACTATGGTTTTCTTCTGAAACATAATTTTTCTCTCTCCAATATTCCATTTTTCTAAAGATAAAACATGGTAGGACAAATCTACTTGCAAAATAAGCTTTAGCCTTATTACACTTGGTTTCATTATTTGTATAAAATACAGCAAGAATAGTGATTGGCTGTATAGGCTCTTTTAAAGTTAGCTTTGGTGGAACTTTTTTGTAAGAAATCTCAGATTTGACTTTTAAAAGCCAGTCAATGACAAGAAACCAAGGCAAGGATTTGCCATCAGGCTGTACCTATAATACCTGTACAAATTGGGAAAATCCTTCTATTCCTAAGGTCCCCAAAATATCTTGGCTTTCCTGGGCCTGTGAGAGAGTAACAGTCTTTACTTTCCACAAAGTTAGGAACTTTGTGAAAGAACTGTGTAGACAAGGTAACAGGCCAGTCTTTATCCAAGTCTATTGGCTTTGTAAAGTCAACCCCAATCCTTTAAAGCAGTTTGATCACAGATGAAAATATGCTATTCTAGTCAAAGCCTTGGTAAAATAATCAGTGTCTCCAATTGTGTCCTGTTACCAAAGAAAACAGATTCTTATTAAACTTATCCAAATAACTATTTTGCCATAAAATAAGAATTCTCATGAATAGTTTCTGAATTCTTGAGAAATCAGGTAGAGAGAAAGGTATGGGTTTCCATTTTTCTTACCAAAGTATACTTTACCCAATTGCTGTAAGCTATAAATAACTTAAAAAAATTCTTAACTCTGGAAAACAAGCAAAACATATAAATAATAAGCAATGTTTCAAACAAAAAGATTATTGAAAAATCTTTTCACTCCTGTATCGGTTCAGTTCCATGTAATTAATTTTTATTTTGCTTGATGTTGGGTTAGCAATCTTCATAAACCCATCAGTTTTCTTTTTTTAAGTCGAGTTTTGGAAGGTTTTACTTGGTTCAATAATACAATCTCCAGAATTATCAGAAACCTATATTCAAGAGTACTTGCTAGAGTTCTTTCCATGAATTTAATTGAAGACACAACACTTTAGGATTTGCAAAGTGCTTTTAGAAAAAAAAAAAAATCAGAAGGAAACAACTTACTTCTTATATTAATACATATCCGATTTTTAGAACTCTTACACAATTTTGAAACACATTTCAGTAACATATTTATACAAATATAACCAAAGAATACTAAAGTTATGTGAACTTGAAAAGTATTTGGGCTAGTTGGTTTCTTGGCACTCATTTATTTATAATTCAATTTGGTATCATAAGGACAATATGCAAACAGACATCTATATACATGTATGCATAAAAATACAGACACAAATAAAGGCCTTATAGCTTTGGTTTTAAAATTTTAATTATGAAACAGGTAAAACTCACTAGTTTAAAAGGACAGTTTAATTAAATTGTGCCTCTGTAATAGGAACAAGTTAGTTTGTTTATCCCACACTGCCAAAGCCCTTACTAAGTTTTAAAGAAAACAGGATAGCAGATTTACATTTCAAAGCACAGAGACAGTATTTATGTTTTTCTTAAGAATGAGCTTGGGGTTGTTAGTTAGAGGAAGGTTAAAACTGCCAATGTGACACAAAATTATAGAACTTTACCACAGTATTTTCTAAGGAGACTGATTTTATTTAGCTAGGTAGTTTCTAATTTAGTCTCTGTTTTCTAACTGGACCACTGAGCTTAGGGTGGAGTTCATCAATGAATAATAGGGCTGATGAAGCATTTGCAGTTTTCAGGGCCTAATATTTAAATATGAGAAAAGCAGGTGCAGCTGGAAGGCAGGGCATCTAGATCTCCAGAAATCAATAATTCTGTCTTTACACTGAATCTCAGCTCCCACAAAATTGGGCAGTACCACTGGACAAGGCTGCACAAGACTTCCACAATGCATCCTGCTACAAGGACTTTCTCCCAAGGCTGGTGGGTGCTCCAACACCAATCAGCCCTCTCTCTGAAAAGTCCACCCCCCAGAAGAGTCTTATCCCTTGGTGCTGAGAGTCCAAGTATTCAAACTGCACCTTTCTTAAATAAACTTGCAAAGAAACAAGTAGCGTTCTACAGTAATAACCACTCATTGAAACCACTGTTAGCAACCCCAAACACTGTAGCCCTCATCAGTGACAAAGAAGCCATACCATATACAAAGGTCAAGTACTTTCTCACAGTACAACATATCCCCTGGTATCTCACAATGCCAAACAGACCGGGTAACAGAATGCAAAAGAGGACAGAGCTGTAGACCTAAGAGGAAACTGCCCTGACTCCTGGGGTTCCATTTGGAAAACAGGAGAACTCAGAAAAGGAGTCTGTGCCACCTTTTTTCTGTGTTCCTCAAGAGGTCTTAGAGTCATAGAAGTCCCTTCTAGATCTTTTCATGTGGTATTGAAGGTGGCAAAAAAGAAGGAGGAATAGAAGTAAATGGGAGAACACATCTTAGAACAGTAAATTTCAGGAGATGTTTTGCTTCCCAAAAGGCCAATGAACACTTTTACATTTTTCTCAGCAAAAATTAGACCAAGAAAGAAAGCAAACAATGGGACTAAACATATAAATAAAAGAGGGTTTTGATCAACTGAAAACGATTCTCAGAAACAGGATCCAAAAGAGAAAAAGCAGAAAGGTGTTTAAAAAAAATTTTTAGCTTGAATATCAGCTTTTAATTAAGCTGAATTCTGACTATAGAGGTCTTGAAAAAAATATTTCCAAATCTCTTATTATCACATTTTAGCTGGGACAAACGCCAATATTCCTGGCTTTTGAACTGTTTTTATTCTTTCTTTCCTTTCTTTCTTTCTTTCTTTTTTCTTTCTTTCTTTCTTTCTTTCTTTCTTTCTTTCTTTCTTTCTTTCTTTCTTTCTTTCTTTCTTTCTTTCTTTCTCTCTCTCTCTTTCTTTCTTTCTTCTTTCTTTTCTTTCTTTCTCTCTTTCCTTTCTCTTTTTCTTTCTTTCTTTTTTTCTCTTTATTCCTTTCCTTTCCTTTCCTTCTTTCTTTCTTTCTTTTAAACCAAGGGTACCTTTGCAAAATGACTCACCAAAACCAATAAGCTTTAACCAAGGTTATGACTTAACCAAGAATGCACAAGGAGGTGCAAAGCAGTCCTCATAAGTCCAGAACCATCCCAAAGACAGCTCAAAAAAATCAAAGTTTTGCTAACCACAAATGGGGTACAACTCACATTTTTGTCTGGCCATGTTTTCTGGGGTCTCCACTTCTCAACCAACCATCTACACACAAAGACCATAAAGCCTTATGTGCCTTCTGCAAATGGAGGAAGACAGAAAATCCAAAGCCGTCCATGAAAGGGGAAAAGATCAATAACAAATGGGCACTCCCAAAAGTCAAAAACCATACAAATGTCAAAACAAGTTTTCAATAAATGTTTCTTTTCCTCAATTAGAGGACATAGATCTGCAGGAATTGGTTCTCTGACTGGAAACGAACCTAGGTCATGGTGGTGAACTTGTGGAATTCTAATCACTAGACTACAGGATGGAGTGCACCTTATTGTAAATCCCTCAGGGAATCCAAAGCAGGAAGTTTTAGTGTACAAAGGATTCTAACTTTGTTTTAGGTCAGATTTTTTCTCTTTGATTTTGTCAAGAGAATGTTTTTTTTTTGTTTGGTTTTTTTTTTTTTTTTTTTTTTTTTTTTTTTTTTTTTTTTTTTTTTTTTATGAGTCTTGCTCTGTCAGCCAGGCTGGAGTGAAGTGACATGATCTTGGCTCACTGCAACCTCTGCCTCCCGGGCTCAAGCAATTCTCCTGCCTCAGCCTCCCAGGTAACTGGGATTACAGGCGTGTGACACCACGCCTGGCTAATTTTTGTATTTTTAGTAGAGACAGGTTTTCACCATGTTGGCCAGGCTGGTCTTGAACTCCTGACCTCAGGTAATCTGCCCACTTTGGCCTCCCAAAGTGCTGGGATTACAGGCGTGAGCCACTGCATCCGGCCATTGTCAAGAGACTTTCTAAGATTAGCCATGACACTAGTCATGTGTCTTTTTAAAATTTGATCTAGTCATAGATATAAGTAAGGTAATTGTTTAGAATGAGGGATCTCTAAAGTCTTTCTTTTTTTAATTAATGGTCTTTATAAGTTGAAGGATCCATCTTTTGCTCACTGACAATTAGAATTTCCAGTGATGTACCTATTCCAGTAGCCATTCAATCCAATAAGACTTTTCATGGAAAACCTAAGAGGTGATTTTCCAGGTTTAGAATAAGTTTTTAGCACATAAGCAAGAGGTATTCCTGGACAGGGCATAGAAGAGATATTCCTAATGATTCCCAAAAAAACTCACTCCCAGGAAGAGGCTAAGCTAGTGAAAGACTTGTTGTCATAGATACTTAAGATGGTGTTTGTGTGTCCTGTTCCACCAGTATCCCACAAATTTGTGGGGGCCTACCAGTTCCAGACCCATTAATTCATGACACCAGGCTCTCCTGAGATTGGACTTTTCCAGGACAAACCAGACAACCACAGTTGAAACAACAAAAACTCCTACGGATGGAACTTCTTATTTAAGACAAACTACCCTAAGAGATTGGTACATTCAGAACAAAACATGTGCTGCTTAAAATCTTATGTGCTTCAGCTTTCCAGCCATTTTCACGTGTGACTTGAAAATCACGCCTCCTCTATGGTAAAAACCAAGGGAGAGTGCTCCACTTGGTCACAAATCATACTCTCAAAGACATAACACAAAACAAGAGGAGAACCTCATCTGTTTTTTGTTTCAGGGACTCACAGCAAAGTTTGTGTAAATAGACGCATATCTGATCAGAATTGCAAAACGACCAGTGTGCAGGGCTGGCTTAAACAATGGGTTTATAAGGGTTTTAGGCCCTGTTCTACCCTGTGGGACTCCTCTTTATGACAGAACAATACAGAAAGACAAAGGCAAATGAAAACACTATTTCTGGGAGGCAAAAGATCAGACAATAGGAATATTCATACCAGAAAAGCACACCAGAGTCATTATACCCAAGACTGGTCACAAAATACCCTTCCTCCCAATCAAGATTTTGGAGCGGAAAAGAGAAAAGACAGTGATTTTTACCATCCATTCAACCGGAGTCCACAGAGAGAGAGGCTTGGATTTTTGCTGGTAAGAATTTCTTACCCTTCTGCCAGTTTGTCAGGTCGGGGGTTCCCTTCACTGCAGCTTCCAAAGAGCAGAGAGACTTTGGTATGCTGCCCACTGCATCGAAACTATAAGAGCAAAGAAAAACTTCCCCTTCACCCTCTGAAGTTTCACTGAAAATCAACGACAAAATGCAGATGAATAGGAGGAAAGACATATACATTTATTAATGTGGATAAAAAATCAGAGTGATTACCCCACCACATAACTGGGTACAGATGTTTATATTCTCTTCTTCTTAGGGGAAAGGGAGATGGGGAAGTGTGGATAATCTTTGGGGGTTACTAAATGATTTTTAAGGGCATTCAGTCGTCTTGAAGAGCATGCACTAGCCTGAACAAAGTCCAGAATAGATAATAATTTGTGACAAGTTTGTTCAGGTGTGTTCACAGGCTTCAGTCTTTCTTCCTGCAATACGAGTTCAGGCAACGAAAACTCAGGGAAGGGACCAGAGGTAATTGTTTTCCTGTTTGGTGGGTCTGGATTTAGACAGATAAGGAAACTTCAGAGAAAAAAATTCATCCTGTGCTTTGGGAGAGACAGAAGATTGAGAGATAATGCATGGAGAGGTCAGGGAGACATTGAGGATTCTTATTCAGTTTACCATGTCAAAGTGCCATATTTTGAGGCATCAGTTTCTGAATGCCAACAACTTGACTAATGAAATATATGTGGAGTTGTTTGGAGGGAATTTTGGAAATGCTCCCACAAAGGGAAATAGACAGCTGACAAATGCTCCTTCTGCATTTCCCACTTCTACTTCTTGCTTGTTAACTTTGAATTTGATGTAATTCCTGGAGCTTTAGTAGCCATCTTGAATCATGAGGCAACCTTGAGAAGGAAAGTCACTTGCTAAGAATATCATAGCAGAAGAGAGAGGCACACTATATTTCTGATTATTGTTAAGTCTTCCCTGCCAGTGCTGCACTGAATATCTTAAGACTTCTTTTACAAAAGAGAAAGAGAAACTTATAGTTATTGTAAGTCACTATTATTGAAAGTAACTGTTATGAGGAGCCACCTGCAATTTCTAAATGATACAATGTGTCCAATCTCCCAGTAGTAGAGACCAACACTGAGTCCCCGATATGGAAACATTCTTCTGGGTGATAAGCCAGCTATCTGGTGGCAGGTTGACTACATTGGACTGCTTCCATCATGGGACAGGCAGTATTTTGTTCTTACTAGAATACACACTTAACCTGGAAATGAATTTGAATTCCCTGCACAAAACACTTCTACTAAAACAACTATCCATGAACTTACAGAATGTCTTATTCACCATCATTGTGTTGCATACAACATTGCTCCTATTGTGTAGTAGAAGCAACCCAATTTCCTCTCGGTAATCGGGATTAATCACCCTAACCAGATAATAACTCCTTTCTCTCCTGTTCATTCAGTGGCACAAGGCACACAGAGAAGCCAGGCAGTACTCTTAACTGCCAAATGAACATCACCCAAAGGCCCAAAAGGGACTCTACATCCTCTTCTGGTAAAATAGTGTGTTTGCAGTCTTATGTAAGATTTTTGTATCTTATTGAGGAACAATTGATCGAGGAACTCACTTCACAGCAAAAGAAATACAGTGGTGGACCCATGCTTATGGAATTCACTGGTATTACCATGTTCACCATCATCCTGAAGCAGCTGGTTTGACATAGTTGTGGAATGGCTTTTTGGAGATTCAGTTACAGCACCAGCTAGATGGCAACACTTTGTGAGGTTGGGTCAAGGTTCTCTAAGAGATTGTGTATGGTCTAACTCAGTGTCGAATATTTATGGTACTGTTTCTCCTGTAGCCAGTTTTCATAAATCCAGAAATCAAGGCATAGAAATGGGAGTGGGTCTTCTCACTATTACCCCTAATGACACACTAACAACATTTTAGCTTTCCATTCCTGTGACTTAAAGCTCTACTGATCTAGACATCTTAGTTTCAAAGAGAGAAATGCTTCTACCAGGGATCCAAACAATGATGTCTCTCAACTGGCAGTTAAGAGTACTGCCTGGCTTCTCTGTGTGCCTTGTGCCACTGAATGAACAGGAGAGAAAGGAGTTATTATCTGGTTAGGGTGATTAATCCCGATTACCGAGAGGAAATTGGGTTGCTTCTACTACACAATAGGAGCAAGATTGAGACCGTCTGAAATACAGCAGAACCTTGAAGGTGCCTCTTAGTTCTCCAGTGTCCTGTGATTAAAATTAGTGGAAATCTTAATTTGGTCTACAACAACCCAATTCATGCAGGGCTTCTAGAAATCCAGATCCTTCAGGAATGAAGTTTTGGGTCATTTCACCAAGTAAAGAACCAAAGGAAGTGAGGCATTTGCTAAGGGCGAAGGGAATGTGGGATGGGTAGTGAAAGAGAGTTATTTTGAATACCAGCTCATGCCCACATGCCTATGCCTATGGTAGAAATGAGGACTGTCATGGTTATGAGTATTTGTTCCTTATTTTGGTGTTTTTATTTAATAATTTAATTTTACATAAAATTTAATAATTTAATATTTTAATTTTCCCTCTGTCATCCCCGTCTCATCTAACATAAGACTTGTTAATAATTAACTCGATATTATATTTAAGTTACAAAATATAAAACAGAGTGTGAACCAGGAAGGAGAAAATGAACATCACCCAAAGGCCCAAAAGGGACTCTACATCCTCTTCTGGTAAAATAGTGTGTTTGCAGTCTTATGTAAGATTATTGTATCATTTTTGATGGAGGTAGGTCTTTTGGTACTGTTTTTATTTGGAGATTAAGTGTGGTTCAAGGAAGCATATTTGAGTTCAAAGTTGCCAAGAATGGACTGTGGTAGCTTTATAATGTGTCAACTTGGTTAGGTTTAACTACATTTCACAGAATTTATCATTTTCTTTCTGGTCAGGTTGGGCCACATGTATACTCTTTATACCAATTGCATTATTTCTCCACTGTTGTAACTCAATCATTAATGTACCTACAGTTGGCAGAATAGTGGACCAAAAAATGTACTCGTTCTAATTCCTAGAATCTATGATATGGTATATTACATGGCAAAGGGAAGTTAAGGTCACAGATGGAACCACTCTGACACTGTCTCCTACTTTCACTTTTAAGGACCTTGAGATAACATAGGGCCCACCCAGATAATCCTAATCAACCTGCTTAAGGTCATCTGATTAGTAATCTTAGGGCACTAATTCAATTCATATGGGCTCTACTCTCATGACCTGATCGCCTCCTAAAGGCCCTACCTCCTAATATAATCATCTTGAAGGTTAGGATTTTGACATATGAATTGGGAGGCGGCGGTTCACAAACATTCAGACCATAACACATGGTAAATATAAAGCCTGATAGAATAGACCAGCAGACTGGACATACAGAGAAGAGTTGCAGTTTGATTCCAAAAGTGCTCTCTGCTGGCAGAATTCTTTCTTGCTTAGAGGAAGTCCATCTTTTTTCTAGTAAAGCCTTCAATTGATTGGATAAGACCCACCAACATTATGGAGGGTAATTTGCATTACTCACAGTCCACCAATTTAGGTTTTAGTCTTATCCACAAAACACCTTTGTAGAAACATCTAGAATAATGTTTGACCAAGTATCTGAGCACCATGGCCCAGCCAAGTTGACACATAAAATTAACCATCACGCTAGTTCCCAGGGTTCTTCCTAGAAAAGAAGATCTCCATGGGAAAATGTGGTTCTGTCCTGACACATGAACACCATGAACACCATGTCTCCAGTGTATATGAGCTGGTCTGTGGGGGACGTTATTTGAAACCAGTCTGAGTCCTACAAAGTTGTTTGAGTTGCACCATCAGAACTCATATATGTAGCCAGTGAAAAGAAACCATTTGGAAAATCAATTAACTTTCCTGTCATGCAGGTTTTCTCTCCATAGTTCACTCCCCATTCATGTGGACAATTTCATTCAATCTGTAATAAAATATTGCTGTAGCAAGCAGGAACACTTTTATATTCCCATTTTCTGGGACTAAAAGATTTGAATTTTGACACAGAATCATCTCAAGTTTCAGAATTTGAAGAAGTTGGAGTTCCCTCAGTAAAGCTGAGGCTACAAAAATACCATTGGACTTTTGAAAAATGCTCTGAACATCTAAACAAAATAAAAGGCCCATTTGGGGATTCAGAATAAGTGTATCTATGTGAAACAGCTTTATACTAAGAAAAATTAACAGTTAAAAAGTCTTATTTGCATTTCAATAAGATTTGTTGAAATTCTACACCCACTGGAAAAAAAATCATATAACATTAGGAAAGATAGCATTCAAATAAAAACTAAGATGACTAAATTTAAACACGTAATGGAAGCAGTAAAGAGTAGTAGATTGAAAAATGCAAAAAAAAAAAAAGTTCTCTCAGAACAATTAGGAAAAGGACGAATGAAGGGATGAAGTGATAGAGCTTATAGATAAAAATACGTGTATGCTTTTCTAATATATTTTCCAAAAAAATCAGATGATGAAGACTAAATGTCATAAGAATTTCAGGAAAACATCGTGTTTTCTCCTCTAGATCCACTCAGCCCTTTCCCAGCCTTCTCTTTGTCCCATGAGGCTGACCTGTATAAATGGTTTCAAGGGACTTGATGCTTGGTTTACTCTATGAGAAGCAGTCACAGGAGATGGGAGCGTACGAGGAGTGCAAGCCCCAGATTTCTCCAGTTGGCCATAGTTAACTGCTTATGTTCCTCTAGGGAAGGTTACACTTCCTGCACATAGCCTTCTCACAGACACAATAACACTGCTGTGGCCTCTAGCACTTTCCAAGTCCTGGAAACTACTTTTCTTTACCCTTTCAGATCCATGGGTGGTAATGGATCCCCAGCTATTGTGTTCTAGGTCCTTCACCATCCCTTCGATTTCCTTTAACCTTTTCAATACCATTGCAAATCATTAAACTCTGCTCAATTTTCCTGTTTGAGAATTCCACCATTTTCATGTTACTGACTGATATAAGCAAAAATTAATAGCAGGAATAGAGGAAAAACTTGAGGCTTTGGATCAGAGTGGTTCATCTAATAGAAGGAGTTAATGAAAGAGGTTCTTGCTTTAAAATTTAAAAAGCAATCCCCAGGATATAGCAAAGTTTTTTTTTAACCATGAAATCATCCAAGCAAGGGGAAAATAAGTTACCTATGATAAAATAATTTTAAAAAGTCAGCCTGACATCAAAACTTTCTTCTACAATATTAATTGTCACAAGACACTAAAACATCATCAACAAAACTGTAAGCCATTCATAGCCATGAAAGAACTTAAAAAGTATACAATCAGCAAAGAGCTCTGAATAATGTTTTCAGGAAAAGGGTGAACTGACAAACCAAAAAAAATGAATCACAATAAATAATTCCAATAGAGAGAAAATGTAACTTAAAAGCAATTGTGGTTACTACTGATATCAGCAATATGTATGCATAATGTTAAAATATTTGCTAACATGTGAAACTTAATAAACATCAAACAATTTTTAAAAGACATGATATGTAATTATAAAATAAATTAATGTAGTTCTATGATCCCAGATTATTCCAACAAAAACTGTGATGTGAGGGGAAGGAGATAAAAATAAAATGCACAAGTATTTCTTTATTTTTCCCATTTAAATAAAAATAATTGAGCTCACCATTTGTTAATTGTGCAAAAGAAAAAAAAACTATGTTAGTGTATAGAGAATTACCAAAAAAAAAAAGAAAATAAGACTTCTAAATTACAAACAACGAAAAAAGAGCAAGTTATAGTAAAAAGTCTGACTGTCCATATGGTAAAATGTTAATAATGCATACTTCTGAATTGTGAGAGCTTAGAGATTTTCACTTCATATTTTGTTTATCTGTATTTTTATAATGCACATATGTTTATGAGTGTATGAATAAACATTTACACAAACGTCTATATCTTATAAAATGAAATTAAACCATAATGCTTTTAATTTCTTTTGTCTCTTGTTTTTCTCACAAGTATTTAAAGCAGTTAACAAATATATTTAAAATGTGAGTAAGACAGACAATGGATCTGGATCAAGTTCAGTAAATTTTGGTCTTGAGGATTCCTTGGAATTTAAGAGCAAGAAGGAACCTGAAGTATAAGTAAATGTACTATTTAATAATATAATCACTTAAAAAATATATTAAAATGCCCTAGAAATAACTAAAGTCAAGAAAATTATTTCTAAAAATTAATAATCCTAAATGGTATGTAACTTCTGTAACTTCCTTTTTTTTTTTTTTTTTTGAGATGGAGTCTTGCTCTGTCTCCCAGGCTGGAGTGCAGCAGTGTGATCTTGGCTCACTACAATCCCTACTTCCTGGGTTCAAGCAATTCCCCTGTCTCAGCCTCCCAAGTAGCTGGGACTACAGGCATGTCCCAACATGCTCAGCTAATTTTTTGTATTTTTAATAGAGACAGGGTTTCACCATGCTAGCTAGGTTGGTCTCGATCTCCTGACCTCGTGATCCTCCCACCTCAGCCTCCCAAAGTGCTGGGATTACAGGCCTGAGCCAATGTGCCTGGCCACTATGTAACTTCTGTGAGACATTTTATGGTGTACATATTTTGCATTTTCTGTTCAACTCTCCTTTTCTGATAATTTTCCTCCCCTCATATACAAAGTGGCAGTATAAGTGGCTATGTGCCATGTTGTTACGGTGAGAACACATGGAACCAAACTGGCATGCAGGCTCAGGCCTGAGAGAGTCAAGCCATTCTCTCTCCAGAAGCTTCACCTATTAAACACGTAACTTTGAGACTTTGGTGGCAGTGTAATCACCTGACACATTCTTCTTGATTGCTGCATAGACAAAATCAACTCACTGAGAGCATGGCATTGCTGTAAAGAAAGAGTTTAATTGATGTGAGGCTGGCCATGTGGGAGACAGAATTACTACTCAAATCAGTCTCCAAAGGTCTTGGAGGTTAGGGTTTTTATGGACAATTTGATGGCAAGGGGGCTAGGGAATAGGTGCTACTGATTGGTTGTGGATGAAATCATAGGAGTGTGGAATTTGTGCCACTGCACTCCAGCCTGGGGGACAGAATGAGGCTCCATCTCAGAAAAAAAAGAAAAAATCAGATGAATCAGTTTATTGATCTGGGTGCTGCCAGCTGATCCATCATTCATCAAGTGCAGGGTCTGCAAAATAACTCAAGCACTTATCTTAGGCTTTACAATAGTGATGTTATCCCCAGGAGAAATTTGGGGAAGGTGGAGGGTTAGAATCTTGTAGCCTCCAGTTGCATGACTCCTAAGCCATAATTTCTTACCTTTTGACTACTTTGTTAGTCCTACAAATGCAGTCTAGTCCCCAGGCAAGAAAGAGGTTTGTTTTGGGAAAGGATTCTTATTGTCTTTGTTTTAAACTATAAACTAAGTTCCTCCCACAGTTAGTTCAGCCTACACCCAGGAATGAACAAGGACAGCTTAGAGGTTAGGAGCAACATGGAGTTGGTTAGGTCAGATCTCTTTCACTTTCTCAGTTATAATTTTGCAATGGAAATTTCAGAACTAGCTTGCACCTTTTGTTCTACCTTGATTTTATCTTTGAGGTTATGTACTCTCCTGGGATCTACAGTAGAACACATTCTACAGGGGTGAGAATGGTCAGAGAAGCATGGAGGTGTGCAGGGAGAAGAGGCTTCTTGAACTCTCGTTCAGGCATAAAATTGGAAAGCTGGCATTATTACAAGTTGTTGGAGCTCAGAAACCAATACCCCAAAATATGACATTTTGACAGACTGAACTGAAAAAGACTCAAGGTCTCTTTGACCTTCCCCCCTACCCCATCTTCTCTCCTAAAGCACAAGATAAAATTGTTCTCTAAAGTTCTTTTATCTGCCAAAAGTCCAGACCCATCAAGAAGAACATTGTTTTTCTTTCCCCTCCCTGTTATCTTATTATCCTTTCCCTACTATCTATTATCTATTGCAGAAACGAAGATGAAGAATATAACCACGCCTGCACTGACCCTTTTACAAAATAATGTCTGTCTCTACACTTATCCAAACTCCAAAGAAAACTATTAACAAGTTAATCTCTGTTCCTCATTCATTCTCTCTAGTAATCCTTTATTGCTCCTCAACAGAATTCCTCTTCTTTCTCCTCCAATAACCTGTTTTGCCAGGATCCAAGGCCCCATTTTTTCCATAACTTTAAAATGGTATATAGGCTTCTGAACCAACTTTGGGGAGTGGGGGCAAGATTGAGTCTTCATTCTGAAGGCTCCCGCGTATACAGGCTAAACAAATTTGTATGCCTTTTCTCTTGCTAATCTGCCTCATATCAGTCATTTTCAGCAAACCTACAAAGTGCAATATGGTCCAAATTCCTCACCCCTCCCTTTGACTTGTATCTTTGAAATACTCTCCCACCCTGTGAAGGGTGTTATACCCTACCTCTGGCTCTAAAGTTGGCCATGTGATTTGCTCTGGTCATTGGGATTTTAGCAAGTGTGAAACAGGCAGGGTCACAGGAAAGTGCTTGATATTTTTGTTGGCTCTCTTGTTCCTAGGCATTTGCCATCAGAATGTAGCCTACTGGAAATGTGATACGTAAATTAAAGCTAAGTAGCTGAAAAAGTTCAGGAAATGCCATCCCAAAACATATTGCTTTGGTATACTGATTACTTCGGTGCCGAAGGCACTTGTAAAGAAACAAATGCAGAGAGGCTCTCTTTCAACTCCCCTTATCTGCCTACAGGGAGATTCTCCAAAAGGAATTCAATTTCCATAAAATCCCCTCCCTGGCAATTTCATCAGCCAGGGAAGATTAACTCATATAACAGGACAGAAGACTAAAAAAAGTCAACACCACATCCAGACAAACTTTGTCACAAGGTATCATCTGTTCTTCTAAGGGCCCATTTATCTTTCCCCAAAATCATTTACTCTGATAAGTTGCCTAAGTCTACCTAAAAAAAAGAAGCTGAGGCAAAATTAATGTAAGCAGATAGTTTATTTGGGCCAAGCTTTAGGATTGCAGCCCAGGAGCATAGATTCAAGTTGCCCTGAATGAACACTCCAATTAGCAGCAGTTACAAGTGCATTTTTAAGGGAAAAAAGTAGGTGACTTAACAATTATTGAGTTGTTTACCAAGAATTTACATTAAAATAACATAAATTATTAATTGGCTATACATTGTTTCTTTGTATCACAAGTTCCAGGCACATGAAGACAATGGGTGATGCAGGTAATGGGGACCAAATTACTTCAAACGATTTCCCTAAAGTGAGGTAGCAAGGGATGGGGCATGATTTAGATCCCATACACTTATATCTCTGGGCCTGCATACCTCATATAGCTCAGACTGCTCTGACCTATTTTTCTTTTTCGTTTTCCCCCTGTTGATCAAAAATTTTCCCGTGAATCATTGATGATTGATCTCTGAATAGGTTAGAATGATAGACATTCTTCATCCCTCAGCACTGGGAAAGCTCATTACTGGAAAGGCTCATTCAAGTCACTGATTTATATAATGGTCATCACTTTTTCAATCATCTCTGGCCTTTGGAATTTCATGCTTTCAGTTTTCTTGTAAGAAGGAAACAATGAGAGATATATAGTAAAACCTATTCCATTGGGGATTCAGTCCACATTTTAGGAATATAATTTAAATTTTTAAAAAATAGGGCTGGAATCTAACAACAGGTTTTCTAGAATTTTTTCAGAACATAATTTTTGTCTCTCAAGTTCCTCATTTCTATGAAAAACAATCTTAGTAGGACAAATTTACTAGCAAAATGAGTTTTAATATTATACTTGGCCTATTTGTATTAAATGAAACAAGAATAGTGATTGGCCACATAGGTTCTTTTAAGTTACCTTTGTTGGAACTTTCATAAGAAATTTCAAATTAGATCTTTAAAAACCTTGAGGCTAGAAGCCAAGTGAAGGATTCACCGTTAGATTGTGTCTGCAATTAGGTGAATTATTATCTTCTCAAGGTCTCCATATTACCTTGAGTTTCCCAGGCCTGTCAGAAAGTGACATTTTTTTACTTACTGCAAGTTCAGAAACCTTGAAAATGATCCATGTAGACAAGGTACCAGGCCAGTCTTTCTAAGCAGTTTCATTGGCTTTATAAAGTCAACCTAAATTCCTCACAGCAGTCTGAATATATCTGAAAATATGTCATTCCACTCAAAGCTTTGGTAAAATAACTAGTTTCTCCAATTGTGTTCTGTTACAAAAGAAAACAGATTCATACTGAACTTATGCAAGTAACTAGATTGACATAAAATAAGAATGCTGATGAATAGTTTAAAAATTTTAGAGAAATCAGAGAAAAAGGCAAATGTTTCCATTTTGTTCACAAAGGTATATTTTTTCCAATTACTACAAGCCATAAATAGTTCAAAAGAAAGAAGAATTTCTGAGTCTGGAAAACAAAACATAAAAAGAATCAGCAATGTTTCAAACAAAAAGTCATAAAAATATTTTTTACCTCCTATCAGCTCAGTCTCATGTAATTAATTATTCTGTTTGATGTTGGGTTAGAAATCTTTATGAACACATTGGTTTATTAGAATTCTGAAAGTTTTTGCTTAGTCCAATTATATGATCTCCAAAGTTATCAGAAACCTGTATTCAAGGGTACTTGTCATAGTCCTTTTCTATGATTTTTCTTGAAGAAAAAGTAAGTTTTGGAATGTAACCAATTGTAAACAATGTCATGAGAAAGAATTAAAGCAATAATTGCCTTTGGATGGCAAAATTTAGAGTAACCATGGTTAAAGACACAATTGACAAGAAAACTTGGTTATTTGTGTGGCATACAGCAATTTAACATAATAACCATAATTATATCTGACATACATTAAGACATATCAGAATTTTAGGAATCTTGTGTAATTTTGGAACACATATTAATAACCTAACCAGACTCAAAGAATATTCAAACACCATTATTTTATTTGACAATGCTTCCCATGTACTTTTACTATACTAAATAAGCCTACTATGTCTCTCTTGGTATTCCAGTGGTTTCTTCCAGAAAAAATATTAATTTTAGAATTTGAAATTGGATTTTGGGAAGAATGTCAAATATTAAAGATTTAAAATACTTGATCAAAATAGAATTCCAGGTCACTGTAAAATAATAGTCATTAATTTAGCCAAAGTGAAAATTCAAAATTTCGAAAAGCAAAAGCCAGCTGGGTGCAGTGGCTCACGCCTGTAATCCCAGCACGTGAGGAGGGCAGATCACGATGTCAGGAGTTTGAGACCAGCTTGGCCAACATGGTGAAACCCCATCTCTACTAAAAATACAAAA
The DNA here is from genome assembly GCF_007565055.1 of Rhinopithecus roxellana. Taxonomy (NCBI): domain Eukaryota; kingdom Metazoa; phylum Chordata; class Mammalia; order Primates; family Cercopithecidae; genus Rhinopithecus; species Rhinopithecus roxellana. The sequence goes on along the minus strand of NC_044555.1, from coordinate 32,082,280 downwards.
ATTAGCTGAGCATGGTGGTGGGTGCCTATAATCCCAGCTACTGGGGAGGCTGAGGCAGGCGAATTGCTTGAATCCAGGAGGCGGAGGTTGTGGTGAACCAAGATTGAGCCATTGCACTCCAGCCTGGGCAACAATTGCAAAACTTCATCTCAAAAAAAAAAAAAAAAAAAGAAAGAAAGAAAGAAAAGAAAAGCTTTTATTGTTTGATAGAGAGGAGTCTCAACTTTTGAAACAATTGAAAGATCTAATAAAGACAACATTAGATCAACAGAATTATTTCCACCTGTTTAATTTTTTGCAGTTTACTCAAAAGGTGAACAAAAGTCTTATTATCTCCTATTAATATTATATAACATTTTTTAAAAGAGAAAATCAAATTCTACCTTTGCATCAGTACCATTTCTATCAGCTTTGACCCTATGAAATAATATTTCCGTAAACCTTTTGTAATCTCTTACAAGTTTCTGTTAAAGAGAGCTCAATGTTCTGAGAAAACCCTGTTATTCTGACACAGGCCCAGACACTGGCTCTCTATCAGTATGATTTTGATATTAATGCCCAATTTTTAGAAAAAGTAAATAATGTTCGTATTAGTCCATCTTTATACTGCTGTGAAGAAATACCCAAGACTGGGTAATTTATAAAGAGAAAGAGGTTTAATGGACTCACAGTTCCACATGGCTGGGGAGGCCTCACAAGCATGGCAGAAGGTGAAGGAGGAGCAAAGGCATGTCTTACATGGTGGCAGGCAAGAGTGTGTGCAGGGGAGCTCCTCTTTATAAAACCATCAGATCTTGTGACACTCACTATCATGAGAACAGCATGGGAAAAACCTGCCCCCTTGATTTAGTTACCTCTCACTGAGTTCCTCCCACAACATGTGGGGATTATGGGAGCTACAATTCAAGTTGAGATTGGGGTGGGGACAGTCAAATCATATCAATGTCCTTTTAATTTTAGCCAACTTGATTATATACAAAATTTCTTTTACATGATTAATCTTCCACAAACCTTCTGCAACATGCTTAAGCTTTTAGTTTTTTCCTATATTTTTATATATATTGACAACCCACCTTATGACAAAAATTTACTTTTTTTCTTGCTTATCATATTGAACACACAAAATTCTCTGTCATGTATAAGAAAAAAGATACTCTCTCTTTTCAACTTTTTTTACATCTTACTTTCCTTATACATTCTTGATACAGTCTGGATATTTGTCTCCCAAAAATTGCATATTGAACTGTAATCCCCAGTGTTGAAGGTTTGGACCTGGTGATAGGTGTTTGGATTATGGGGGCAGACCTTTCATGGCTGAGAGCTGTCTTTGTGATAATGAGTTTTCATGAGATCTGGTCATACAAATGTATGTGGCAGTTCCTTGCACCACTCTCTGTCACATGCTCCTGCTTTTGCCATGTGACATGCTTGTTCACATGTCACATGGCATTAGATTCATTTTCTGAGTCTAATGACTCAGACATTTTATAATTATCTTTAATCTAATTTAACATAACATAAATTTAAGATTAAGTTTCTGAAAAAGATTTTTGACAGTATGAAAAGTTTGTTTATAAACTTTGATCTTAACAATTATTTATTTTATTTATTCTTAGAAATTATGCTTGAATAGTTCATTAAACAAAGCTAGCCATCATCTTAAGTTTTCTCTTTGCTAATCATTTCTATAGCTTGTGAAACCCTAAAGTTAAACACATAAGTATTTTGTTGATAAGAATACACAGCTACTTTTATTAAACTACTAAACTAGTATTATTTACCAAAGATTTACCCACATCATGTGAACTAAAAGACATTTGAGTTAGTTTCTATTTTTCTGATTAAATATTCAATTTAAGTGCTTGTTGGTTCTTTAAGCCAGTTAATTAGAGCTTTTTCATACATTTTGGTAGTAAAATATCACATAAGAATGACACATTTAAACATATAGCTATAAAGACACACAGACAGAAACAGATCTTGTATCTTTTTTTTTTTTTTTTTTTTAAAGATGGAGTCTTGCTCTGTCACCAGGCTGGAGTGCAGTGGTGTGACCTCAGCTCACTGCAGCCTCCACCTCCCGGGTTCAAGCAATTCCCCTGCCTCAGCCTCCCAAGTAGCTGGGATTACAGGCATGCACCATCATGCCCAGCTACTTTTTGTATTTTAGTAAAGATGGAGTTTCACCACGTTGGCCAATATGGACTTGATCTCCTGACTTCATGATCCATCTGCCTTGGCCTCCCAAAGTGCTGGGATTACAGGCATGAGCCACTGTGCCCAGCCAGATCTTATAGCTTTATAATGTTCTTCATTTGCCAATTTTCAAATAATTTCTTTTCTACCCCCTTTAGACTATCAATTATTTTTATATTTTTTAGAGACAGAGTCTTGCTCTGTTGCCCAGGCTGGAGTGCAGTGGTGTCATCTTGGTTCACTGCAACCTCTGTCTCCCAGCTCAAGCAATTCTCATACCATAGCCTTCAGAATAGCTGGGATCATAGGTGTGCACCACCACATCTGGCTAATTTTTATATTTTCTGTTTAGTAGAAACGGGGTTTCACCATATTGGCCAGGCTCAAACTCCTGGCCTCAAGTGATCTGCCCACTTTGGCCTCCCAAAGTGCTAGAATTACAGGCATACGCCATCGTGCCTGGCCTAGATTAACAATCTTTGGATTACCTGCCCATTACCCTAAACAACTGTTAGGTAGGGGAACCTAAATTTGCATTTCTAAAGACATGACTCTTAGATGAGAATTTATATCCCAAAGGCACTGAACTTAGATCTAACACCATTATTTGCTGATACAAAAAGCCCAAGTCAAAACAAAATTACCAGAAAATGTATCTAGACAAAGGTAAAAATTGTTATGTAAACTTTAAGCCAATGTCTTTCCCATTATAAAAGTTTCTAGTGGCTTGAGTACAAGAAGATACCCTTACAGGTGGAGAGTTCCTTTACAGATTTTAATTTCTTTTATAAAGAAATTCAAAACAGCCAGTGAAATGCCAGCAAATCATATTTTGGAGACCAAAGTAGTCAGATGATCTTTTAAACTTAGCTTTTTTCTTAATTCCATTAATGATTTAAGGGTGAAGCCCTTCAATGAATAGGGAAAAGAAAGGATTTGCAGTTTTCAGGACCTAATATTGAAATATGAGAAGAGACACAGCTGGAAGGCAGAGCATCTGGATATTTTAAAGTCAAGATTCCCACTTTTACATTAAATCTGTGTTCCCAAATCAGGAAAACACTATAAGACTGGGCCATACAAGCTTCTCCATTGGATCTCACTACAAAGACATTACCCTAAGTGTTTAAACTGTGCTTTTCTTATCTAAATGCACAGCAAAGCAAGCAGCCCCCTGAGATAGTAACCATTAATTATAAACAACTTCTGTTAGTGACCTCCAAAACTGTGGTTCTCATCAGTGACTTATCAGTCATAACACACCTAAAAGTCAAGTTCTGTCTCAATACAAAGTAATCTCTGTTACCCTCAAAAGCCAAAGAGATCAAGTAATGCAACACAAAGGATTGAAGAGTTTTAGACCTGAGAAGAACCTGTCCGTGACTCTTCAGACTCCGCAGGAAGACAGAAGTTCCCCAAAATGGGTGAATGGTGCCTTTTTCTGTGTTCCTTAAGGGGTCTGAGTCATTAGACATCTTCTCTAGATTTTTTTTTTTATATATACTTTAAGTTCTAGGGTACATGTGCACAATGTGCAGGTTTGTTACAAATGTATACATGTTTCTCTAGATTTCTTAATGTGGTATCAAAAATGGAAAAGGGAATGAGGAAGAGAAGAGGAAGGAAATAGAACACCAAGTCTTAAAGGAGTCAATCTGGGGAGATTTTAAGCTTTGTAAAAGGCTAAATAAGTTTTTTATTTTTCTAAGGAAATATCATTCCAACCAGATAGAAAACAAACAGAGGGGTTTAAGTTGACTGGAAAAAAATGTTTAGTAACAGGATCCAAAAGATGAAGAAGAAAAAAAGCAGAAAGGCCTCCCCCCCCAAAAAAAAAGTATGGCTTAAATATGAGCTTTTAATTAAGCTGACCTCTGACCATAGGGCCCTACAAAATAATCTTTTAAAATCTCTTTTTAAGAGATTTCAGCCAGGGAAAACATAAGGTAGGTCTCCCATTAAATTTGTCTCATTCTAAAACCAATGTTTTATCCTTTTTTGCATGCAAATGAATTATTTTAGACATTTCAAAGGATCCTTATTTTGGCTACTGCTGCTCATGACTGTCCTGGGTTGGGTGGCTTCACTTTCCTAGACATTTACAAGAGGATGCCCAATAAATATTACTGAAGCACCCTCATGGTCTGGGATGACACCCAGAGTTCTTGGTCTCATGGCCAAGGAAATCAAGAATGCAGAGACACCAAGGGTTGGGTTTAGAGCAGAAATTTAATAGAAGAAAGAAAGAGAACAGCTTTCTGCTTCAGAGAGGGGTTCTAGAAAAAGGGCTGCCATTTTTACAGTTGAATGCAGAGCCTTTTATAGATAGATAGATAGATAGATAGATAGATAGATAGATAGATAGATAGATGTACCCACATCATGTGAACTAAAAGGCATTTGAGTTAGTTTCTATTTTTCTGATTAAATATTTAAAATTTAAGTGCCTGTGGGGAGGTTATTCGAAACCCATCTCAGTCCTACAAAGTTGTTTGAACTGCATCCATCAGAACTCATATATGAGTTGTTTGTTTTTTCTGAGCTAAAGCCAGGGATTGCTGATAGGTGTACAGAAATAATGTTGTATTATATAATATTATCTATTAATATGTTATATATTAAATATATATGTTTAGGTACATGAATATACATATATATGTGTGTGTGTATATATATACACATATACATGTTTAGGTACATGAATATGCATGTATATATATATTTGAGATGAAGTCTCACTCCATTGCCCAGGCTGGAGTGTAGTGGCATGATCTTTGGTCACTGAAACCTCTGTCTCTGGGTTCAAGCTATTCTCCTGCCTCAGCCTCCCAAGTAACTGGGATTACAGGTGTGCACCACCATGTCCAGCTAATTTTTTTTTGTATTACTAGTAGAGATAGTGTTTCACCATGTTGGCCAGGCTGGTCTTGTACTCCTGACCTCAAGTGATCCACCTGCCTCAGCCTCCCAAAGTGCTGGGATTACAGGCATGAGCCACCTCACCTAGCCAATCCATGCAAAGGCTTTTATAGGAAACCGATGAAGGCTGGGTGTCTCATTGTAATCAGGTGTCAATTTCTGGTAGCTCTACTCCATCTTCCTAATGCACCTGTGGGCCCTTAGCTTGAATTACTCCATATTGCTTGGTTCCCCTTACTGTGCACTTGTCAAGGGACAGAATTTTCCTTTGTGAGCATGTCTGGGCAAGTTACCTAGGTAGTCTTACTTTTCCATGTGGCTGTGGGCATGTCTTAGGCAAGCCCCCCGTGCAAGTTCCTCTACCTATCCCTGCGGGCTGTTCTTTTGTTTGAAAGGATTCAACTGAGGACCCACCCTAACTGCCTGCCTGACCAGGTTTTTTCCTTTCTCCTCTCTCATTTCCCTCCTCAGGAGTGGAGAACCTAACTGCTTTTAGGGGGAATGGGACGATGATTCTTTTAGCTACTTCCTGTTGGAGAGGGATGTTGTGTAGGAGAACAGCATTAGGGTTCCTCCTAGTGGCAGTCTAAGGGTCCTTGGAAGGAAGGCACGCCCATGCATTGTTTCATTTGCATCACCATTTGGAGCAGGGCAGGATTTGCAGGCTTATAGCCCAAAACTAGAATACTGATCCAGATTTCTACATGACCAATCCTTTTATGTTTTTTCTAAGCTGCAGCCAGGGATTGCTGATTGGTTTACAGAAATAAGCAGATTAGCTTAAAACATAGGCAAGAACTTGAAAATAACTCACGAGGTTAGAATTTAATAACAAGCATATAATACATTTTGAAACATATTTTTTCTCTCTCCAGTCCTCATTTTTGTTAAAAATAAATCATGATGGGATGAGTTGTTTGCAAAATAAACTTTAGTCTTATACTTGGCCTGATTATTTTCATAAAGTACAGAAAGAATAATTATTTTTACATAGTTTTAAAAAATTGGCTTTGATAGAACTCTGTTCCACAAGGACTCTCAGATAGGACTTTTTAAAGTGAAGCTCAGCCATGGGTTTGGAACATCAAATACCTGAGTTGGGTGAATTCCTCTCTTCGTGACGTCTCAAGAACATGGGGTTCCTGGGCTTCAAGAACATCAGGATCCCTGTACTGGGACTGTGTAGACAAGTTAAGAGGCCAGTTTTCCCAAGGGGCTTTTATTGGCTCTGCGAGTTAAGCTTGATTCCTTAAAGGAAAACACACCCTTCAAGTCAAAGTCTTGCTAAAATAACCAGTTTCTCCAATTGTGTCCTTTTGCAAAAGAAAATTGATTTTTATTGCACTGATGAAAACAACTACATTGCCATAAGTTAGGAATACTTACAACTAGTTTCCAAATTACAGAGGAACCAGGCAGAGAGAAACAAATATGCTCCAAATTTTGTTCACAAGAGTATACCTTACTCAATTGTTAAAAGCTGCAGATAGCTTAAAAGAAAAGTTTTCTTGATTCTGAAGAACAAAACAAGGATTAGTAATGTTTTAAACAAAGAATGAAAAAGAATTACTTCAGACTTCTAATAGTGTAGTCCACGCAGTTAACACCTATTTGATATTCATGAACATTTCAGCTCTTCATAATTTCTGTACATTTTCCTTTACTCACCTGTCACAATTTCCAAAGTTATCAGAAACCTGCATTTTAGACCACCTGTAAAAGTCCTATAATAATTATAAATCATCTTTTGAAAAGGATTAAAACAAGACAACAATTATCTGTGAATGATGAAATGTCCAGGGCAGTTACAGGTAAAAACACAATTGAAAAGGAAATGTCGTTATCTCTGTGGTTTACAATAGCTTAACATAATAACCTTAATTATGATTGATAGCATATACTCAAACGTTAGAATTGTATACACCCCTACAATTTTGGAACACTTATTATTTGCTAAAATATAAACTGAAGAAGATTAAACATCATTCTGGTGATCTCATGTACCTAAACATGTTAAATAATCTTGTTTACCTCTCTTCTGGATGCTTCAGGGCCCTCTGTGGCATCCAAAAGCTAGGGATTAGGAAAGACAATTGTGGAACTGAAGTTTGATTTTTGGAAGCCTGCTAAATGTTAAAGGCTTAAAACACTTGATATTATGAAATACAATTCCAGATTATCATAAGCTATTTATTTTGCCAAATTTATGACTAAAAATTTGAAAACATGGCAAAAACCTTTACTCATTAAGAGGGAAGATTTAGCTTTCCAAACAGTTTGTTTCCTGTTTTCTCTTTCTTCTCTGTGGCAGTTTATTCTCCTTCACTATTATAAGAAGATTTTGTACAAGGAAGAGAAAGCCAAGTTTTGCCCTTACATTGGTTTCAAAACAATTCTTTATTCCTAGGCAAGATTTACATTTCCATGCCTTTTTATAATCTTTTACCACAGAAACATTTTACTGTTCCTATACACCTTGCATGTATATCTATTTTCAGTAGTCTTAATTACACATTATAATGGTAACTCTTAGCAATTTTTAACTTTAATGTAAAATATGGTAAGTTGTTTTAATTATGTAATAGGTACAGATAAAGTCTGACTTTTTTCAGCATAGTTACTGGTATGGTTAATTTTTTTATGTCTCTAGGCCTTATCAAGTTGTAAAGCAGGCAGTTTTACATTAAAACATTTAGCATAAACATTTACCTTAAAACATTTAGCAAACCTAGTATGTGACTTACATGATTTAGACCACCTATTTACATTTTGATGACATTTGCATTTGACCAATTATCTTTGAAACTATTTTTATTTCTTAAAGATTAAAGTCATGTGAATTAAAAGGCATTACAGGTTTTATCTTTTCTTTAAAAAAATTTGATTTAAGTGCTTAATTTACTGTAAGCCAATCAGAGCTCTTTTTATAGACATCACACACAACACATATATAACTACACATACAAACAGAAGAAAATTTGCTTGTCATAAGATTTTTCATTTGCTGAGCTCCTAATTGGATTATTGGCCTCTGGGTGGGGCCCTTTAAGATCCGGGCTAGGAAAGCATGTAGTTTCTAGGACAAAAACAGGTTTTGAGAGGAATCTATCCACCTTTAATTCTTGGGGTTCCATGAGGAAAACAGAAGTTTCTCCAAAAATGGAATCCATGGTGTCTTTTCTGTTTTTTACAAGAAGTCCCAGGCCATCAGAAATCATCTTGGGGCCTCTTGTGTGTGGAAAACTGGAGAAAAAGAATTAAGTTGACCAAGAAAAAAACATTTCTAGAGAAACAAGATCCAAGAAGAGAAAAACCTAAAGGCCTTTTAAATATACCTATAACTTGGATATCTACTTTGAATTAAGCTGAGTGCTCTTTAAGATAATCCTTTTAAATCCCTTGTTGCCCAGCTTTAGCTACATCAAGCATTTAATATTTCTGGCCTTTGAACTTTACCAAAAATAACCTCATAGGCTAAGCCAACAAACATCAATAAGATTATGACTTAACAGTGTGTATATGGAGTATTTTCAAAGGGGTTGTAAGCAGTTTTTGAAACTGCCATTACAAAATTATAACTGAGACAGTGAAAGAGATCTGACCCAACCAACTCCATCTTGTTGCTAGCCTCCAAGCTGTGTTTGTTCATTACTGGCCACAGGCTGAACCACCTCTGGGAGGAACTTAGTTTATAGTTAATAGTCCAAAACAAAGACAAAAACAACCCTTTCCCAAAACAAACCTCCTTCTTGTCTGGGAAACAGACAGCCTTTGTTGGACCAAGAAAACAGTCACAAGATTAGAAACTATGATTTAGGAGTCATACAACTGGAGGCCACAAGATTCTGACCCTCTCTAAACTGCTCCTAAGATCAGCACTTGAGATATTCTGCAGACTTTGCACTTGATGGATTAGCTAGCGCCACCCAGACTGATAAACTGACTCATCTGATTTTGTGGCTCCCACCCAGGAATTGACTCAGAACAGGAAGACAGCCTTGACTCCATATGATTTTGTCTCTGACCTGACCAATCAGCATTCTGGCCTCCCCCCAACCCCCGAAGCCATCCTCAAAAACTCTGATACCCAAATGCTTGGGGAGATTGACCTGAGCAACAAAATCCAAGTCTCCTGCATGGCCAGCCCCCATGTGAATCACCCCCTCTTCACTGCAATTTCCTAGTCCCTATAAATCAGCTCTGTTTAGGCAATGGACAAAGTGAACCCACTGGAGAGCCACACTTTTACAAAATCTAGAATCTTTAAAGGCAACTCAGAGAAAGAAAGATTTAAGAAAGGGAGCTAGAAGTTGTTTATGGAGGGAAAGAGAATAAGGAAATGGCAAAAGTTATACAGATGTTAACCTGAAAGTACTTATTTCTGAAGCCAGGAATGAACTCAGGCCACCACTGTAAAATGGCAGAGACTGAAACAAAGTATTGCCATGTGGTTGCAGGTCACTCTCCCAAGGATATGAAACAAGATGGAGGCCTGCAGTAAAGTTTGGTACTGACCAGTTTACTGGGCGGGCTTGAACAGCAGGCTTATGGAATTCCAGGCTCACATTCTGTTCTAAGGTACCCCTCTTTCTGACAGAATCACACAGAAAGACATGCAAAGCACACCAGATTGACCACAGCTTAAGAGTAACCTCTCAAATCCTTTTTCATTAATTGAAACTTTACAGATAATATAAAAAGTGGGCCTTACCATTCTTTTTACCAGTTTGCACAGTGAGAGAGAAGCCAAAAGCCCAACTAGTAAAAAAAGCCTTTTACCCTCTGGCTGGCATATCAGGTTTCTGGGTTTCCTTTCCCTGAGCTCAACACTAAGCCAAGCATTTTAAGGTTTGGGAAATTAACGTTTCCCAATTTGAAGGGACATTATAAAAGAAGAGATAGGAGCCATTTCAAACCATGAAAGAAGGAAGGAAAAATACCATAGAAAAATCTCTGAGGGTTTGGGTGGTAGAACTGGAGAAGCTATGATGTGGATAAGGGGGCAAGAACAGCTGGGGCATCTGGAAGTTGCATTTGAGGGTTCCCCAGGGGTTTGTTTCTTTGACTTTGGGAAATTATCTCCTGTGGGCTTGCCTGATAGGATTGCTAAGACAGCAGGGTTAATTTTACAATGCTGACAAAGATCTGGATTGTCTCACAAGGCTAAGAAGCTTTGCACATAGGGGACCTCAGATCATCTGTCCTCTCACCTGCAGAAAAGACCTAGTTGTTAGATAGTATTGAAATTATCACTTCCCTGAGGAGACTCGCCCCCACACCCCCTCGTTCTGCAGTTGGTGAGATGGCCATGCCCTAGTGCAAAAGAATATGAGGTGCTTTTTCTTTTAGAGTCTGGGAGTCAAAGGAGTCCCAATGATTCAGGCTGCACTCGAGGTGAGTGTAGGCTGAAGATGGGTTGTTAACCATCTGGAAAAAGAGAGGAGAAGAAGGTGTCCTTTAGTTTCCTTTCTTCTTTTGGAGTGACCTAGAGAGGAAGACAGAAAGGGTGTTCCTCTTCTCATCTTCCCTCCCAACTCCTTTGAGTCCCAGCAACAGTCATAGGAGCCACCCATGGATGCAGGAATAACCCTCACCTATGCATCTGGAGGAGCTAGGTGGCAGAAATAGTCATGCTCACTTGTGAGACCGCAGTTCTCAACTGGTGATTTCCCTTTGATTTCCTTGACTTGCATAATCTTTGTGGCTCCCTAATAGATGGATCTCAGAAGAGACTATGTAACAGTAGCATTTGGTCCAGGACCCTTAATGGAGGAAGTATTCTGGGCTGAGCTCTATATTCTGCTATTATGGCCCAGGCTAAAATATTTATTGTTAAGCAGTGGTTCCAGTTGACTTCCAGACATGAAATCCCCTTTCTATTTAAATACCATTCTAATTGAATGCAAAATAAGTGTCTTAAAAGAACATAGGGACTGAATGACTGTCTTCCTGTTGATGGAGACAGTATTGAGGTTAAACTTTGGTTTCAAAAGACATTTTTCTCCTCACTGTTGAAGACAGAGTTTTCCTGTTCACAGAAGGGGCATAAAGCCTGGTTTCTAGTACAGGGGCACAAAAGGGAGAAGAATTGGAAAACTAGAGGTTTTTGGCAAAGGGCCAAAAAGGGCACCTATGGAAAGGATTCCCATTCCACTAGGTCACACTGTAAGCCTTGAAATAGCAGGAAGTAGCTGTGTTTCTTTGTGCGCTCCAGACAAAGGGTAGAGAGAGATCTGAGGCATGGCAGGTTGTCCCCACAACATGCCTCCTAGTAAGAGAAAGTTAATTTGTCTCATAGAGAGACTATCTAGTTCAACTGGGCAGTATGAGCTTCTCGCATGGGAAAATGGAGAGAGAGACATTCACTGGGGCCTGAAGAACCTCCTATTTCTAGAAAATTACAAAAACAGAAATCCCTTGAGCTATATTCGCAGTTACTATGGTACTTGCTGATCCCAACAGGATCATCTCCCTGGTCTATAAAAATTCCTACAACATTGCATACAGACAGGTGATAGGAGATATAGTGGTCATACTAAGAAAAGGAGGAAACTACTACAGGAAAAGCTTAGAGATCCTGATGACAACACCCACCAGCTGGTAAGGTGCTGGGGTTAGTCCAGAAGCCTTTGGGTAACACCAGGGTGAGGCCCTGACCAGAAACCTTCAGTTGCCTTAGGATCTCTTCCAGCCCTACATGACAGCTAGGCTCTCTGCAAAAGAAAACCAGGTCAGAACAAAACCAACATTCCCAACACCCTGAGGGATCTGGGAGATTAGCTAAGTCCTTTCTGGGAATCCTGTCATCTGAGTCTTCAGACAAGCAGTGCATGCTAACCACATCTAGATGGCCAACAGAAAAATTCTGTTCTGGCTTGATTTTAACATTGAGGGCAGGAGGCCTCAAAAGTGAAGATAAAGAGTTGAAGTTCCTTTCCATTACTAACTCTTTCAATGATCCCCTGGTAGAGCCCCCACAATGAAGCGATCTCATTGACTGGGATGACAGCCAGAGTCCTTGGTCTCAGGGCCAAGGAAATCAACAACACAGAGGTTTAGAGCAGAAATTTAATAGGAGAAAGACAAAGAACAGCTCTCTGCTACAGAGAGGGGTACTGTAAAAAGGGTTGTCATGTTTGTGGTTGAATGCAAAGGTTTTTATAGGAAAGTGATGAGGGCTTGGCATCTCATTTGCATCAGGCACGAATTTCTGGTAGCTCTACCCTGTCCTCCTAATGTACATGTGGACCCTTACTCTGAGCTACTCCGTGTTGCTTTGTTGCCCTTACTGTGCATGTGTCAGGGGATGGAATTTTCCATTGCAGACTTGTCTGGGCAAGTCATCTGTGTAGCCTTTCGTATCTGTGTCGCTGTTAGCATGTCTTAGGCAAGCCTCCCTGTGCAACTTCCCTTATCTGTGCCTGCAGACTGTTCTTTTGTTTGAAAGGATTCAATCTAGGACCCACCCTAACTGCCTGCCTGACCAGGTTTTTTCCTTACTCCTCTCTCATTATTACATAAATCCAGCTGGTATTTCTAAAAAGAACACTCAGATTTAGAAGACTGATTTCCTGTAATTTAGAAAAATTTCCAAAGTGACTAAGGCTGGGAATGCATTTAGGGTCTAAGTGTGATGTGTCTCACACTGTCTCTAACTGCCAGGTGGCAACAGAGTGCTCAAGGTGTGGGGGACCAGATCCTCATATTATCCCCATCTGGAAAAGCAAAAGGGGGCACATTCTTTAGTTAAGAACTAACAGGAATTGGTCACAAATGAAAGGCTGTCTGAAGTTTTAAGTGATAGAAAACAGTTTCTTAAAAGCATGATATGTAAGATGAAACCACCAGTGCCTAAGTGCCAGTTTTTTACCTGAATCTCTGCTGTGAGTCAGAGGTAGAAAAACCTTGACCCAAACCTCTGGTCCTGAGACAGAGGCAGAAAAAAATGCAGTTCTCTGCAGAGCTCTTTACCTGAATCTCCCGTCCAACAACAGAGATTGAATCTCCCACTCCTAATGAGAAACAAGGGTTTAAAAAACAGCCCAAATAAAGTTTAGACCTTCAATCAGAGTGGGAGGTGGTCCAATTTCAGGAGTACTCCCTCAATACACTCCATAGGACTTCTGAAGACAGAGAGTTTGTGCTCGTAACAAGCACCACTTTCAGAGAGAAATACCAGGTGGTTGCAGGGAGTTACTGTGAATTATACTGACTACACTAGATATGTTGACTTAAAAGGAAGAAACTGAGGCAAAATTAATATAAGTAGAGAGTTTACTTGGGCTAAGCTTCAGGATTGAAACCCAGGAGCATAGATTCAACTTGCCCTGAATATACACTTGATTAGCAGCAGTTACAAGCGTATTTTTGTTTGTTTGTTTGTTTTTGCTTTTGTTTTTCAGATGGGGTTTCACTCTTGTTGCCCAGATTGGAGTGCAATGGCATGATCTCAGCTCATTACAACCTCCACCTCCTGGGTTCAAGTGATTCTCTTGCCTTAGCCTCCCAAGTAGCTGAGACTACAGGTGCCCACTACCATGCCCAGTTAGTTTTTGTATTTTAGTAAAGACAGGGTTTCACCATGTTGTTCAGGCTGGTCTTGAACCCCTGACCTCAGGTGATCCACCCACCTTGGCCTAGAAGTGCATTTTAAAGCAAAAGAAGAGGCAGTTCTTGAGTTGTTTAACAAGAATTTACATTAAAATAATATAAGCTATTGATTGGCTATACATTGTTTCTTTGTATCACAAACTCCAGGAACATAAAGATAATAGGTGAGGCAGCTAATCAGGAAAAACATGAGTATAAACAAGTGCCTTCGGGAATGCAAGCACGGGGTGGGGCACAACCGAAGTCCCATGCTCATATATCTCTGGGCCTGTAGAGCTCATACAGCTCAGACAGCTCTGAGCTATTTTTCTTTTCTCATCTATATCCTCTTTACCCTCTCCTCTATGAAGTGGATACATAAGGTCTTAAATATCACTGGTTTAATGGGTACTTTTCTTTCCTGTGATGCCCTATGCACATAACAAATTTGTATACTTTTTTCTCCTGTTAATCTACCTGTTGTCAGTTTATTTCCTAGGCTCATTTACCAAACCCTCAGAGGGTAGAGGGAAAGTCTTTACTCTTCTACATAACTAAATTGACCCAACTGGGGCTACTCTAAATAAGCTGATCATCAGCCAAACTCCAGAGCCTAGCCAAAAGATCAGAGCTGCCCAACCAATATGAAATTGACTATAGATGCATGAGTAAGCCCAACTGAGACCAGAAAAATTGCCCCACCAACCTGAGGTTTCGTGAATTGAGAAATTCTTATTGTTTTAAGTCATTGAATTGTAGAATACTGTATTCACAGCATTTTTAGCAAAAAACAACTGATACACAATAAAATCATGGTATAGACAAGGAACCATACCAATAAGAATTACGTAAATTGGAAACGTCTCTCAAGTTATTTTTCTGAACACATTTTATTATCTGTATTTTAGCAGGTTTTAATAATAAAATGACTAAAATTGGGAGGGACTCTGAGGGATGGAGGTAGAGAGAATTAGGCAGGAGTGGAAACACCTATAAAGTGAAGAGGAAACTTGTGGTTAAAGGAATGTGTGGAATCTAGGACAAGAAAGAAGACTGTAGTCAGTCGAACTGAGAATGAAAAGTTGTCTTGAGAAAATAAGTTAAAGAATCTGTAGTAGAACCTGATTTTTCACTTTGTTTTTTAACTATGCACTGATTTCTACTCAAAGTGATGCACTCAACCATTACTAGTATTCCACAGGTGTTAGTGTGATCACAGATTGAGACCCTTAGTTGAGTCTTCAGTCTAAGTCTGCCAAGACAATTCTTAGAGGAAGATCTTTAAGCATGTTCCCTTCTGTAGTCTAGCTGTGTGAAAGACAGCACTACTCTTCTTGGAAACAATAGCTGTGTGGGGATCTAGGTTGTTTCAGCCTGTTCTATCTAAGTCCCAACCCTTGAATTTAGAATGTCATGAAAGTACTTTGGGCTGTAGCCTTTTCAAAAAACTGGATTCTGATTCCTTACTTTCATTATAATTCCTTATGATTTTAAGACAAATAATAAAGTATTTAGAAGACACTATATGTGTGTAATATTGGTGCATTATTCAATGGAAGAATCAATACAAAATTATCAAGAGAATAATAGACCTGATTAAGCAAAAACAAAAAGAGTTTGCAATACAAAATGAAATAAATGAAAATTAAAATCAAATAAGGAATAAAATATTTACAATGTATATGACAGACATGGATTTGATATATTTAAAACTTATCTAAAATAATGAGAAGTAACAAATTACTACAGTAGAAAAATAAGTAAAACACATAAACTGCCATTTTACATAATAAATACTATGGTCAGTGGGTACATAAGATATTCAAACTCACTAGTAATAAATAATTCAAATTAAGACTTTTGCTTCTGGCCACTATGTAGTAACAGGGACTGAATTTGCCTTCATACCTGAAACAATTAAATAAAAGGAAAATAAATATATAAAATGGTGATTTTTAAGACACTGGATATCAGGCAATGAAGGATGCTGATTCCTATGAAAAGGGAAATAAATGAGGTGAACCCTGTGATTGCACCAGGTTACTGCCTGAACAGTTTCCTGGCTGAAGCACATATAGGGGCAATCCAGGGGGCCCATGAGAGACTCCCTGAGTTGGGGAGAGAGCTGAGAATCCAAAAAGACCAAGATGTCCAGAGTTTACAGGACAGAATACCAGAGGAGAGAGATTCACAGAGAGGGAACCCCAGAGATCCAGAGATCTATAGAGAGCCCTTAAGTACGCAGTAGCGTGTTGATCAGAGATCCAATAGTTTGTGATAGGAAAGTATCCAAAGCTAAAAGAAGAAACATGTAGAAGGATTAAAGTATTACACAGTACTCACAAAAGGCTGAGAATAGTGCTGTTTTGCACAAGCCAGATGAAAACTAATTGTAATTCATGGGATATTGGGTGGACCAGTTAGAAAATCACAAGTTAGAAAGTACAAGTTAGAAAGTGCAGGAGAATAAGTAGCCCTACACAGGGCACAGCTCCAGACTTAACAAATTATAAAAGCAAGGCATAAGGCATCAAGTATTTCCAAGTACTGTAATTATATTCCAGTAGAAAAAGCTTAAAAATATTTATAGAAATAGAAAAATATCCAGGATTCAGCAAGGTAAAATTCATAATATGCATTCAATAAAAAATTTCCAACTATGCAACTCATTATTTATTATAGACCTAAATGTAAAACATAACCTCTAAAACTTTTAGAAGAAAATATAGGCAAAAATCTGTGAGACTTGAGCTTGGTAATGAGTTTTAAGATACAAGACCAAAAGCATAATCTATGTGATGGTTAATGCTGAGTGTCAATTTGATTGGATTGAAGGATGCAAAGTATTGATCTTGGGTGTGTCTGTGAGAGTGTTGCCAATGGAGATTAACACTTGAGTCAGTGGGCTGGAAAATGCAGACACACCCTTAATCTGGGTGGGCACCATCTAATCAGCTGCCAGCATGGCTAGAATATAAAGCAGGCAGAAAAAAAAAATGTGAAAAGACTAGACTGGCCTAGCCTCCCAGCCTACATCTTTTTCCCATGCTGGATGCTTCCTGCCCTTCAGTTCTGGAACTCAGACTGGCTCTCCTTACTCCTCAGCTTGCAGACGGCCTATTGTGGGACCTTGTGATCATGTGAGTTAACACTTAATAAACTCATATACACACACACACACACACACACACACACACACACATACCCTATTAGTTCTGTCCCTCTAGAGAACCCTGGCTAATACAATCTATGAAATAAAAAAATTGGTAAGTTGTACTTTATCAAAATTGAAACCATTTACTCTGCAAAGGACTCTGTTAAGACTGTGGGGAACAAAATCAAGCTATAGACTGGAAAAAAAAATTTGCAAATCACATATCTGATGAAGAACTTGTATCTAGAATATATAAAGAACTCAGTAATAAGTAATCATACAATCCAGTTAAAAATGGGCAAAAGATCTGAACCTCACCAAAATGATACATATAGATGGCAAATAAGCATATAAAGTGATGTTGAATATCACTTGCTACCAAAGAACTGCAAATTAAAATCACAATGAGATACCATCACACAGCTATTCCAATGGCTAAAATAAAACTAGTATCTGACGACACCAGGTGTTGATGAAGATGCAGAGCAACTAGAGCTGTCATATTGTACATTGCTGGTAGAAGTGGAATATGATACAGACACTCTGGAAAATAGTTTGATAGTTTCTTTTTTTTTCTGAAACAAAGTCATGCTCTGTTGCTCAGGCTGTAGTGCAGTGGCAAGATCTTGGCTCACTGCAACCTCTGCCTCCTGGGTTCAAGCGATTCTCCTGCCTCAGCCTCCCGAGTAGCTGGGACTATAGGCATGCACCACCATGCCCACCTAATTTTTTAATTTTTAGTAGTAGAGATGGGGGTTTCACCATATTGGTCAGGCTGGTCTTGAACTCCTGACCTCGTGCTGTGATTATGGGTGTGAGCCACCACACCCAGCCTGGTAGTTTCTTATAAAGTTAAACATATATTTTTTACATGACCCAGTAGTCTTACCACTAGGTTTTTACCTTAGAGAAATAAACATTTATAGTTATGTAAAAACCTGTTCATGAATCTTCATAGCAGTTTGAATCATAATTGCCCTAAATGAGAAATAACCCAAATGTGCATCCACAGCTTAGTAGATAAACAAACTGGTATATTCATATAATGGAATACTATTCAGCTATAAAATGTAACAAACTATTGATACATGCCATTACATGTATAAATCTCAAAGGCACTATCTATGTGAAAACAAGTTAGCCTCAAAAGATTATATACTGTATAACTTCAATTATATGGCATTTGAAAAAGGCAAAATTATAGGAACAGAGAATAGATCAGTGATTTCCAGTGACTGGGGTGAAGGGAGTTTGTGACTACAAAGGGTCAGTATGAGGGAGTATTTTGGGGATGATGAAGCAGTTCTGTATCATTGTTCCAGTAGTAGTTATATATGAATCTACACGTTTTAAAACTCTTAGAATTGTATACACACACATACACAACAACAAAATACCACTATACACCCATCAAGATGTTTAAAATGCAAAAAATTGACAATATCAAATATTGGCAAGGATGTGTAGTAATTTCATTTCTTACGTATTTCTGGTGGGGTACATATTTATAAAATTATTGTAAAACTATTTAGCATCATTTACTAGATTTGAACATATGCATGTCTTATTACCCAGCACTTTTATTATTTCTTCACATGCATATGTGAGTGTGTATATATATATGTGTGTGTAGATATACATATAACATACCTGCATACATATGTTCACAGACATAAACATGTATAAGAATGTTCATAACTCAGAAATGGAAACTCCACAAATGCCCATCCATAAAAAGATGATAACCTGTGTTGCACTAATGTAATAAAATATTATCTTAGATTGTTAAAACTGGTATAACAAATTACCATAGACTGGGAGATTATACACAGTAGAAAATTATCTCTCACAGTTCCAGAGTCTGGAAAGTCTAAAATCAAGGGACTGGAAGATTCTGTGTCTCGTGAGGGCCATTTCTCATAAACAGTGCCTTCTCACTGCATACTCACATGGTGGAAGGGGCTAACTAGCTCTCTGCCTTCTCTTTTATAAGGACACCTGTTCTATTTATGTGCACTACACTCTTATGACCTAATCACCTCCCAAAGGCCCTACATTCTAATCCCATCACCCTGAGGGTTAGGATTTTAACATTTGAATTTTGAGGGACACAAACATTCAGACCATAGTAAATACAATATATAACAAAGAGAATTAATAAATGACTGCTATATCTAACAGCATAAATGAATCTCAGAAACATAATATTGAGCAAAAAAGCAGACACACACTGCTAATGCTTTGCATGATTTTCCCTTCAAAACTCGTGTTGAAATGTAATTGCCATTGTAATCATATTAAGAGGTGGGGCTTTTGAGAGGTGACTAGGACATGAGGGCTCTACCTTCATGGATGGGATTAATGCCATTATAAAAGGGCAAGTTCAACCTCCTTTTACTTCTTTGCACTTCTGCTTTCTGCCATGTGATAATGTAGCAAATAAGGCCCTTGCCGGATGCCAGCAACTTGACCTTGGACTTCCCAGCCTCCAGGACTGGGAGAAAATAAATTTTTGTTTATTAGAAATTGCCCAGCCTGAATTATTCTATTATAGCAGCACAAAATTGACGGAGACACAAACATATGTTCCTACTATTGTGGCTCAGGACATAATACCCCAAATTATTACACTTTTTCATGCTGAATTATTTGAACTAAAGATCAGAGAGCCTCAGAAGCAAGAAGTTCTCTCTCTTACTTTCTCCTGCTCTTCTTTCTTCATCCACCATTTATCCCCCAAAGAAGATCATAGAAACTAGAATTTTTCTTCTCCAAGGTGGTTCATAGAAACTAGCTTCCCTAAAGCAAGCTTCCCTAAAGCAAGCTATAAAACCTAGAGAGGTCACTCTCTGAACTACCTCTTCTGAAAGTAGACTATAAGACCCTCATTCCAGAAAGTTCCTGCTTCAGAGATGGGGGAAAGAATACTATACAGAGAGATCAAGAAGAATCTGAACAAACAGCCCTTGATAAGTTTCCCCCAGTTTATTACCATTAGATCATTTCTTTTTTTGTCTAATCACATTTCTACATGGCTATCAATTCTTCATCAAACCTAAGCATAAAAACATTCAGTTTTCCCTGGGTCTTTAGATCTTCATTTGTGAAGGCTCTTGTATCATGTAAAACTTTGTTCAATAAATTTGTTAGGCTTTTCTCTTGCTAAGCTGTCTTTTGTTTAGAGAAGTCAGCTGTGGACCTTGAAATGGGTGAAGAAAAGTTACTGTACCTCTTTGTTCCTATACAACTGCACGATTTCATGCATAGAAAGTTCATAAAAGAGGAATTCTAATATATTATAGATCAAGTTGGTGATTATCTTTGGAGAGAAAACAGCTTTTAGAGCTGCAGGCTGTGATGTAATGATACAGGATCATTCTTATGGTATTGGTAATGCTCTGTTTCTTTTTCTTTCTGATGATGACCATTAAAACAAAAAGTTGCCAAAGCAGATTGTCATATCTAAAGATGTAACTGATTATCTATTTAATTTTTGGCCATTTGTTATTCTATTAAAGCCAATAAGCTGGAGCCATTTTTGTTTATTGGTATTGTAGGGGAAGAAAAGTATCTTTTCCTACTACCCATTATGGGACTGTTGGCTGAGACCCCTGTAACAAAAGACAGATTAACAAGAGAAAGACAAACAGAAGTTTATTAACATGTATACCTTATGTATATATGGGAGATATCCAGAAAATATGGGTAAGCCTCCAAAGAGATGGCTTTTAACTCAGGCTTAAATGTCATCTTCTGCTAAAACAAAGAAAGAAGAGAGTATGTGTGTCTTAGAGGAATCATATATGGGGAGGTGACCAGAAACACATAGTAAACAAAGGTAAGGTTTGTCATGCAGATTTAAGTCGGTGTCTTCTCCATTGATAAGAGTCTCTTGAGATTTATTTATCCTACTTTTCCTGGTACAGAGAGGGAGGCATCCTTACAAATGGAAGTTTCCTTTATAAACATAAATTTCTCTTACAAAAGAATAATTTCTAGTCTATGTTCAGAGCTTCTTATGTGTCTGTTATTTCTCAAAATAATAAACTCAAAATAATCTTTATGCCAAATAAGCATAATTTGGAGTAGCACATTCTGGTCTCCTACTGTCATATTTTGGGGTGGCATATTCTGGTTCCCTATAGTACCAATAAATTGTAAACTTAAATATTGCCTAGAAATACCAATAATAAATATAGAACATGCAAAACTGCCTTCACCAGAGTAGCAAAACTTCCAGGTTTATGAAATCTTCACTCACTGTTGGGCATTCTACATGCCCATAGTGAGTGGATGAGCCAAGGGAAAGCTTCCTGTCTGTCCTCTGAATTTTTGCTGAATATGGACTGACAGTAGACCTTTTAATAGCATAAAAAGTCGTACAAATTTTATTTTAACATGTATAGCATGGGGGAATCACAGAAGAATGTTTAACCAATAACCCAATGAAGTCCAGATGCTTACATACCCTGCTTCATAGAAGAATGGGAGATAGAGGTATAGAAGTGAACGATTTTCTGGGAAAATGAATGAGCCCAAGGAACAGTGGCCTGGGACAAAGTTCCGAGCTCTGCAGGAGGTAATGGGAAGGTGCGGTGAGGGTGTGGAACTTTACTTTGAATGAAGGTTGTCTTATGTAGGCAAAGCCTCCCAGGTAATCTCTCAATATTTCCCTCAGAAGAATAGATTGAAAGTCTGTCTAGGCAAGGTGACAACTTCCATTCTCTTCTCCTCTTTAATGGTTAATCTTTCATGATTATTTAATGAGACTCCTAGGAAGGGGGAAAGACAATTGCATTTCTTTTGGAAAGAAGTTTTCCTAGTCAGATAAGGAGATTCCAGCAAGAGTACCTAGTGGTGCTTTGGAAAAATAAAGTCAGAGAGACCTGGAGGCAGGAGGAGATAAGAGAGAAACCTTGAGGTTTCTCTTCTTTAGTTCAGCATGTTGAAGCACCATATTTTGGATTATTATCTTCTGAGCCCCAACATGAGTATGTATTCTTCATGGAAAGAGCCCTCCAGGAATCACTTGCATGAGAGTGTTTAAGTTGGGCCAACTGGCATGAATAATTTAGAAAGAGAGACTAAGGAACTGTACTGAACTGAAGTTTTCTTCCATTATTGACCTGGACTGGTGTTGAGAATAAAAAAGCTTGTAAGTAGAAGCTAAAGGGGATATTTTCTTGAGCATCGCCCATTTTGTTTCCATTCAAATGTCCCAAAGCATTTGGTTTAATAATTTCAAGACCTCTATAACTTTGGGATAGTATTTTAAGCCTTTCAGTGTGCATTGCACATAGTAAAAATCCAGTGAATCTGAATTTATTTCATGGAAGAAAAAAATAAGAAGGATGAAAGGAAGAAAATGAGGGACAAACATTTCTCATAAGAGTCCTAGAACAAGCGTAGATGAAATGGTGGCAAAGTAATATTTGAAATAAAAATACTTAGAAGTTACCAGGATTGAAGAAAGACATGCGTCTTATCAAAAAGCATTCCAAGTACCAAACAAGATGAATAAAAATATTTTTTCTGGAAACATGTTAGTGAAATGAGAGAAATCAAGGATAAAGATGATAACCTTAAGAGAGAAGAAAGGAAGGACGATTTTTCTGTATAAATGGAATGTACTTTTGCCTGGATGATATTTTAAGTCTACGCTTTTAACATCTCTTCTGCTTTAAGCACATAAGAGTGATGGAAATATATTAAAAAGAGAAAGTAAGAAGCTATAACTGGGCTTATAGGCAGATAAGCATTGCAAAAATAATAATAATAAAATATGAAATAGAAGCCAGAATTGTGAACAGGGCTGAAGTCACAAGCTGGCTGGACATCAAGGCTGAAAACAGAGATGACCAGGGTTTAAAATCTTCATGTAAGTCGGCAGTCAGAATCAAGGCCCATCCCTGAGATTATCCCTCCTGAAAAGAGATTGAAAATTGCCTCTGCCAGTTTCTAACTAGGGCATCAGCTCATGAAACACAGAAGACCTGGGACATTAAAGGACATAGAGTTGCCAGATATCTCTGTAACTAAATTAGCCACACTCAGAATAGCACCATGATACAAGTAGTGCCAATTGCCAAATTTGACCTAGATGGGGAATCTAGGCAACTTGAGTGAAGCAGTAAAAGGAGAGAGACGGCAAGAGGGAAAGAAACAAGTGAACAGCTTCACTAGGCCTACATTGCTTGGGTGAGCTGTGGCCATCATCCCCATTGCTGTCAATGAGCCAAACTATGTGAGTACTCCTTCTAACATCAGCCCTGGCCCACAAAGGATAGCCACCATGGAACTCCTTAGTAGTGCTGGTGCTCTTCCCAACAGTACACACCTGATGGCTTTGGTCAATATTGCATCCTCTGGGCCTTTTCATGGAATATAAACCTCTGGTAAGTCTTCTGGCTTCACGTAACATATGTATTCTAGCATGGCCATTTCTCTAACTTTTTAACTTTATTCTTCCATTCTTTGCTAGGAAAACTCAGGCATCTCTACTTTGTTCTGTATAGGCTATAACTTGGGCTCTTCAGAGTCATATTAGTAGAAACTTTGTTTCATCCCCTGGAGTGTTTGCCTGGATATTTTTTTCTTTGTCCTAAAAGAATGGGCCCAAGTCAGTGACCTCTTGCTTATCCTATATTATATTCTGGCCCACTTGATCAAGCACCCTCAAAATCTAATTCCATGTATACTCCCCTGGTTTCTGCCAGTAAATACTAGCCAATTCTTGCAGTTCCTATTGGGTGCAGTCATTTTCTTCCCTTATTGCACACAGCATAACCCCAGCCAGTGTATATTAGAATTTAGCCTTAGTTATCAATCTGGTACACAAAGGAGGAGGTGGGAGAAGCTTCTGAGGGGAGCACCTTTTGCCCCACATGAGAGAGGCCCCTGTAGTGCTTTTCACACAGGGGAATTGCTGTCTTTTGGCCCCTGTAGTGCTTTTTACACAGGGGAATTCCTGTCTTTTAACCTATTTATGCCTAGTGTTCTATTATTGGATGCTAAGCATGTGGGAGTTATTTATATCCTACTGCTCAAGGTCATTGCCAAGGTCTGATTGCAAAAATTCCAAAAATTACAACCTCAGGCATGAATGGGTTAATAAGGTGCCTGGGCCATCTATACAGCCTCCTTATGTTTCAGAGAAGTCTGTCTAGCCATAATCCTTGGGAATATACACCCAGAAGTCTTCATCTCGCATGTTAGGGTTCTAGACTTTTCCAGCTTTTTCTGTGACCTTAGTGTAATTGACTTACTTTGAGCATCGACTTGTATTTGAAACTCCTTAATCCTGTCAGATTTTGATTTTTTTTTTCTGAGCTGGTGTATCTGTAAGCTACCAAAAAGGTCCTCATATTTAGTGTTTATTTTTTTAAATGCCTTTATTTTCTCATTATCCTTCTGTAGGTTTTCCATGCAACTTAATGATAATTATTCAAGCTCATTGTCCTTGTATATTTTGCTCACCTCATACATTTCCAATATTTGTGACATCCCATTGGTCAGAGTGTTTCATTTCATCAGAATGTTATTTGCAGTCATTGCCAATTAACATTTTAGCAATTTTGCCACTATTTTATGCCTGGGATTATCTGTAGTACTCCACATACCACTTGAGATGGGGTTCTCTTTTCTAGCCAAGTAATAAGTTAGTCAGTCTCTAAATTTTACCTGAATGCATGTTTTCTTGTACCACTTCTGATAATAAGTTGTATCAGTTGAGGTCCTTTGATAAGTAGATGCTAAGATAGAATTAGAAGTGCAAGAGTTTTATTGCGACTAATGCCTTTGAAAGATAAGAGGAAATGAAACAAGTCAACAGGGAAAGCCTTCATGCTGCAATGCATGTCACCTGATAAAGGAGTAGAGCAAGGACATTATGTAGAAAAAAAGTTCAGTCTGAGGAACATCTCTGAGAAAATCATGGCCAGTGCAACAAGGCACCTCAGTGTAAAGGCTGTTTCTGGAAGAGTTCTTCTACCTTAGGTGGCAATGGCTAGGTCCTGGCACTCCTGTTGTGCTTAGTCTGCCACTGGAACTGCCTGGAGAAAATGTGCCCTTGACTCATACACTGCAGTAAATCTCAAATGTGCTAAAACAGGTTTTCACTGAATGGAAATCTGAGGAAATCACTTTTATGGCTGCCACATAATTTGAAAATGTAACTTAACAATAATAATGTTCAAAATAACAAGAAACCTCTAGAAAAAAAGTCTAACAAAATATGTGTAAGAAAAGTTATAAAACATTATGAAAGGACATTAAAGAAGCCCTGATTAGATAGACTATGTTCATGAAGAAAATAAATCAATACAATAGCATGTCAATTCTGACCTCTGAATTTAATAACATTACAATCACAACATTCAACAAAACTTTTCTTGAAACTTACCATGATAATCCTAAAATCCACATGGATTTTTAAAGATGATTTTAGTGTCCAAAAATAATCAAGTTAATAAAAGAAATAAAACAAGTGCCGAAACTCACACTAGCAGATGTTAAGTTTTATTCTAAAGATACAATAACTAATAATGGTGAATTATTGTCACAGAGGTAGGCAAATAAACCTAAGAAACAGAATAAAGAGGCCATAAACAAATGTATGCCTATGTGGAAGCTTGGTATATGACAGAGTTGTCATTACAAATCAATGGGAAAACACAGACTAATCTATATATTTTGCTAGGACAACCAGAAATTTAAAAATTCTAGTGAACAAAATTGAGACTTACCCTCCCCAAAACTTGTTTAAAATGTCAGTTAATTTTGACATAATTATAGAACCTAATGGAAGTAAGATAGCCCGACACAGCCAGAACAGACGCTGCATGAATCGGAATGGCCTTTTTATTTTCCACTTCCTCTAAATTTACAAAGTATGAACACCTGCCAGAGACACCTCAGTGCAGAAAATGGCTGAATTCTTACTGGATTTCTGTCCTGTTATATGAGTGCTTATATCACTAGTCCAGAAGACTTTCATTAGCAACTTAGTGATTCTGTTTAAGAAATAGTCTCTCTCTCTCTCTCTCTCTCTCTCTCTCTCTCTCTCTCTCTCACACACACACACACACACACACAAACACACACACACACAAAATTGGAAATTGGTCTGCTTTCATAAAATTATGTTCAGCAAGATCTAATCCAATCCCTTGTCTAGTGTGAGAAGGAATAATTATAGTCCAGATCTACAGCTTTATCTCTATCTTGCTGTAAACCTGTCTCTCCATAGACCTCCTCCTAACCTTAGTTTAATATCCTTTTACCTCAATGGACTCGGACACTACATTTAATCTAAGGGCCATAATTTCACATTCTTTCCTCACAGTTATTTATAAAAAATAACAACTAAGTGTGTTGAAAACTTTACAATATAATTAAAAATAAATTCCAAGTGGAATAAAACCCAAAATGTGAAAAACAAACTAAAATTTCAAAATTACTTACGGGAAAATATACATATGACTTTGGGTTTGAGATTTATTAAGCTAGAAACAAAACATCTTCATAAGGCAAAACACTGATACATTTTTACTAAATTAACTTTTTTTTATATAAATCAGAATACCATTAGATGAGTGGAAAGATTAGAGATAAGGCACAGCCTGGGAGAATATATTTGAAATGCATGCAAGTAGCAAAGTATTAGCTTCCAGAATGTATAATGATGCCTACAAATCAATAATAACACAAATAACTCAATATCTAAATGAGCAAAGAATGTGAACAAGCAGTTAAGAGGAAACTAAAATTGATGATACATTTTTAAAAATCCTCCACCTTACTAGAAATCAGGAAAATGAGAATTTAGAAAACAGTGATACATCATGTCAGAGTTATCTGGTTAGCGAAAAATAATATTTCATAGTATTTGTGGATGAAGATGTAAGGAAACAATAATTTCAGTACACCATCAGTGGGAGCTTAAATTGATAACACTAATTTGGGAAGTAATTTAGCAGTGGTTAGAAAAGTTGAAGATGTGTGTCCTACAACCCAGTAATTTCACTTCTAATTGTTTTCTAGTAAACACTTATGTCGGGAATTGAATATTTTCATGTTTTTGCACTGTTCGACTTCCTTAGGAGAGAAAATTGACTTGCTAGAGAAAGCCTCCATAACCTCAGACCCATTGGCTCCTCAAATTCCTAGGGTATTAGATTGAAGCCATCTGCTCCTTTTCAAACGATAAAACTTATCTCCCTGGTGCCATGAAAACATCTCAGGGGTTATAAACCTGAGGACAGAGATTTTTGTCTTATCTTCCTCCTGAAGACATTTATTTACATTTCGAAGTCTGGAGAACTTCCCTTTCTTTTTTCCAAGGAGAAATTGTTTATATTAGGGAGATTGCAGTACCCCTCTGGGGATGGGGTATAATGTCTATATAAGTTCCCAGATTCATATTTTTGGGTTCCTCACCTACAGTACAGGACATGGTATCAGTAGGATGACACCTGGCTCTCATCGCATCACCTTAGAATAAGGAAGATTTGTGCCAAAGGGAAACAAATGAGGTTGTTGCTGTAAGTAATCATAAGCTACCTTGTTCCAGAAATCTTGAGTTTACTTTTAGGATAATATGAATAATTATAAATATTAAAAATGTATTGATTTGCACATGTGCACAAGGAAAATGCACAGAATTTTTTGTAACATTATTTATAAGAAAAATTGTATAAATATAAAATGCCCATTCAGAGGAGACTTGATAGATTTTCTTAAATTCAGATAATAAATACATGCAGCAAGAAAATGAATAGATTTAAGTTCTAAGTATAAATATTAGTAAATCACAAAAGTGTAATACTTATCTTAAAAATTGCTAAACAATATGTACAATATGATAAAATTTATTTCAAATTAAAAAATAAAAGTCAAATGTCTATCAGCTACTGATAATTAAACAAATTGTAGTTCGCTTATTCCATGGCATTGTACAGGAGGAAAAATAAATTTCTCTGTCTGTTCTGAGTTCTTAGCTGGAACCCTGTAACAAAAGACAGATTAACAAGAGAAAAACAAATAGAAATTTACTAACATCTATACCTCATATATATGTAAACTAAAAATCCTAAGCCCTCCACCAACTGCACAGACCCTCTCTTGGCCAAGGGGACCCCAAGGAAACCTTAAAAACTGAGTTCCCAGCTGTGATGGGAAAGGAGATCAGATACGCCTTGCTATATACCCTCCCTTTTGGAGTTTAGGCACAACTGATCAGTGCCGATGTTAAAACAGAGATCATAAGAATGACAAAAGATACTCTGTGGCATACTAAATTATAAACAAGACCTAAGACCATATAAGGCAAGGGTTAAGTCCCATCTGAAGGCTATCAATCTTGCTACATAACATCCTTAACTTAAAACATTCCTTTCTGTTGACTCAAAGTGTTAGACAGAGCCTTACTCTTTTAACCAAATGCAAATTAAAGAATCTCTGAGTCCACCTATAACCTGGGAGGTCCTGCTTCAAGTTATCCTGCCTTTTTGGGCCGACTCAATGTATATCTTCCATATATTGCTTTGTGTCTTTGCCTATAACTCCTGCCTCCCTGAAATGTATAAAACCAAACTATAATCCACGTTGGGTATACGTTATCAGGATTCTTTGAGACTATGTTTCCTCAAGCTGTGTTCACTCTTACTGGCTCAGAATAAACCCTCTAAAAATATTTTACAGTCTGGCTTTTCCATTAACATATACATAGGAAATATGCAAGGAATTAGTAATTTTCAAAACAGTGGCTTAGAGTTCAGGCTTAAACACCACCTTCTGTTGAAACAAAGAAAGAAGGATATTGAGAGGTGAGGAGGAGTTATGAAGATGTGACCGGGAAAAGTGTCCTTATCTCCAAAGACACAGGGAGAACAAGAAGAATCTAAACAAACAGGCCTTGCTAAGTTTTCTCCAGCTCATATCCTTTCGTCCTATTCTAATGCTCTGTGACTTTCCACTCTTTATCAAACCAAGCATTAAAAACACTCAAGTTTGACCACTTCTTTGGATCTTCATTTACTTATGAAGGCTCTCATGTCACGTAAAATCTGTATTAAATAAATGGGTATACTTTTCTCTTGTGAATCTGTCTTTTATTATAAGAGCCCCAGCCAAGAACTCAGAAGGGTAGAAGGAAAATATATTTTTCCTCCTCTACACTTACCTGGAATAAATTTGAAAATTTATATTCTTTGAGAAAATCAACCATTTTATGCAGAATCACAAATGTATTTATATGGAGATGAGCAAATTAATGTCATACAATTCTTTTAATTTCCTTGGTGTCTATGGTTGTTTCTCGATTATATGTATTTTTAATTTAGGGTATTTGTACTTTCTCCCTTTCTTCCTTGATTAAGTTAACTAATGATTGTTATAGCCATTTCACTGTAACCCACAGGTATTTAGTTCTGCTCTCTTTCCAGGGCATATGGAAGACCATGCCTCTCATGTGATTAGTTCTAGGCAACAATCAGGGAGCAGTAGGGAGAGGGGCATGTGTCACATCCAGGCTGAGGGTGAAAAGTCCTGAAATCTTCCAGAGTTTCTTCCTTACTTGCAGTGAGCATGGAGGGCATGTGTTGATAAAGCAGAATCCCAAGTCGAATAAAACTGAGTTGTTGAGTTACTACATGGAAAAAAAAAAAAATGCTGCCTTGGAGAGTCTTTTAACTCACAGTAGACTTTGAGTGCATGAGAAATAAAATTTATGTGATAAGCCACTAACACTTAGGGACTGTTTACAATTAAAGCTGAAGCTTAGTTTATTCTGACTAATACAGTGATGTTACTCATTTTATTGACATTTCTAAATAATTGGCTCTTTGATTTATTTTTTAAATCTAGCAAATTTGTTTTCCATGTCAATAATTTGTTTTTACTTAATTTCCTTTCTCCTTACCTTAGATTTAATATGTTCT
This sequence comes from Rhinopithecus roxellana, assembly GCF_007565055.1. NCBI lineage: Eukaryota > Metazoa > Chordata > Mammalia > Primates > Cercopithecidae > Rhinopithecus > Rhinopithecus roxellana. The sequence continues at coordinate 32,052,484 of NC_044555.1, read as the reverse complement.
TTTCCTAACTTACTGAGTTTAATTTACGTTTATTTTTCTTGATTATTATAATAAGTAGTTGGGGCTAAAATTTTTATTCAGAGCAATGCTTCAATTTTTATCTGATATACAGCATTTATATAATGGTATGCATTTATTTTTGGGTTGATAGTTTTCCCTCTTATATCGGTTGTTTGGAAACAAAGTTGTATTTCACTTTAATTTAGAGGTGAATTTTTTTCATTTTACTTTTGTTGTTAACTTCCACTTCTGTGTTATTGTGGTCAGAAAATATTTTCTGCTTCTTCTATAAATGTCAAAGCAAATGAAAATTGTGTATCATATTGTTCAAATCTTCTGCTTGTTTCCTGCTTGTTCTAATTTGACATGCATAAAAGATTGACTCTTCAAATTGTAGATTATTTTATTTCTTACAAGGACACATGAGTCATTTACCAAAATTTACCATATAACATATTTCAAAGGAATAAAATTATTCAGAGTACATTTCTTATGACAATGGAAGCAAGCTAGACATTATTTTTAAAAAGATAACCAGAAAATTCCCATGTTTCAAAATTTAACAACACACCTTTAAATAGACAATAGGTCAGAGAAGAAATAATAATATAGATTATAAAATATTCCAAATTGAATAATAATTAAAACACAAGCTGTCATAGCTTATGGAATACACGTAAAGCTATACATGTAAGGGAATTTGTAAACTTAAATGCAAATCTTTTCCTTATTCCTTGGGATATGTGAAAAAGTACTTAACTTTATTCATTATTAAATACACAAATTAGACCAGTCATGGTGGCTTATGACTATAATCCTAGCTCTTTGGGAGGCTGAGGTGGTAGGATTGCTTGAGCCCAGGAGTTTGAGACCAGCTTGTACAACATAGTGAGAGTCTCCACAGTGAAACAAAAAATAAAAATTAGCTGGGTGTAGTGGTGCATGCCTGTAGTCCCAGCTTCTCTGGAGGCTGGAGCAGGAGGATGGCTTGGGCCCCGGAGATTGAGGCTGCAGTGAGCCGTGATCACGCACTCCAACCTGTGTAACAGAGTGAGACCCTGTCTCAAAAATAATTTTAAAAAATAAAAACGCAAATTAAAAAGTCACAATGAGATATCACAACATACTTACTAGAATGGCTAAAATTAAGAAGAATGAAAATATCAAGAATTTAAAGGATTTGGAACAGCTACAACCCTCATATATTATGGGCAGTACTGTAAATTGGTACAACCACTTCTGGAAACTGGGAGTTTTACTCTTTACTGCATATCCTATAAAAATAATTTTTAGATATATGCCCAAAGAAATGCATATCTATGTGCATCAAAAGTCATGTGCAAGAGTGTTCATAGACACATCATTCATAATGGCCAAACACAAAAAATCACTCAGATATTCATTAGTAGAGTGGATAAATGAATTGAGTATATTCATGTAAAATATAGCAATAAAAATTAATGAACTATTGCTATGTGCAATGATAGTGATGAATTGTCCACATAAATATAATGTTGGGCAAAATATCCAGACATAAAAGAGCACATGCTGCATGCTTCCATTTGTATAAAATTCACATGGGAAATTAACATGGGGTTAGGAAACAAGATATTGGTTACATCTAGGAGGAGAGTGGGGTTTGCACTTCGGAGGGAACGCAGGGATCACTTGCAGAATGCTGGTGATATTTTAGTTCTTATTTGGATGGTAACTCATATTATTATTTTGTGAGCAGAAAACCTGTGATTTGTGCCATTTATTTCATGTATTTTATATTTCTTTAAAAATGTTAAGCAATTGAATTGGAAATTACTATTTTGTTATATATGTCAGATACAAAAAGGTAATACTGATCTGAACCAAATTTGAGTTGCAGAGACAGAGCAAGAGAATATTTAGGCTGAAAAAAGGAACAATTTGAATATGCAAGCTCTCACTGCATTAGCTCCTGGAATTGTGTTTTGAATGATAATGTGCTACATGATCCTTCTTCCAAATAATTCAGTTTTAGTCACACTAAAGATTTGCTCTTTTATTTAACCTCCTTCTGTCATTTTACTTTTAGTGATCCTGCTAATTTGCGTAAGCTAACTTTCTCCTGCATCCTGAAACATCTTTGGTGCCCGGAGCCGTGAGGCCCGAAAATTGCCGCGGCCTCTGTTGCTTAAGTTCCGCATTGTGAAGACTAGATGGCGCACTTCCTGGTTCTTCATCATCAACTTTACCCGCGCCGCGCGAACTTTTCCCGCCCGCGGGTAGATAACCTCCCGCGCCCGGGAAAGACTAAGTCTACCAAGCATGCGCCTGGTGACGTCTCTCATTATTCTCCTCCCTGCCTGCTCTGAGCCCTTCCTCTTCCCTGCCAGCCTATATAAGGCATTGCACCGCCGCCATTAAACGAGACTTGATCAGAGCACTGTCTTGTCTCCGTTTCTTGTGTCTCTTGTCTCTCTAAATTCCCACCCCCTCCTCCAGGGTCTGCGTTAATGATCCCGCAGGACGGGACACTTTGGTCTACTCTCAAAATGTGTTTAGAATACAACAAGGTCTCACCCTCTCCACCCGTTTGCCTGGTCAAAGACACTTTATCTCTCCCCTAAAGAGATAACATATACTCCTAAACGTCTCTCTGCTTTCCCGCTCCCCTCTTGTCTAGTCGACACAAAGAAGCCAGAGGGATTCCATTAAAGGTAAGTTAAAAAAAGTTACTATTCTACTCAAAACCAGAGGAATTACCATTAAATGTAAGTCAGATATATTCTACTCAAAACATTCCAATGGCTTCTCATTCACTAAAAGTCAGATTTGAAACCTTTACCCTAACCTAGAAGACCAAACAAATATCTGACCCCATATCTAACCCTTCTACTCTCGTTAATGCGATATTAACATCACTGGTTTCTTTTCTACTCCTATAAAGGGATTAGCAAAATTCTGCCTCAGAGTCTTTGCACTTGATGTTCCTCCTACCTATTATTCTCTTTCCACAGATGGCCATTTTGCTTATGCTGTTTTTCCGGATTCTGCCCAAATGTCACCTCCACAGAGGTCTTGCTTGACCGCTGTATCTACACTCCCTCACACATAAATCACCCACCGCTCCTTTTCCCTGCTTTATTTTGTTTCTTCACAGAATTTATTATTATATAGCATTATATTATAAATCTTAATTATTTAGATTTCTGTTTCCTGTACTAGAATGTAATTTCTATGAGACCATGGAATTTTTCCTGTTCCAACTTACATCTTCAGCATGTAGAATAATACTGGGCAGAAAGTAGGACTCAATAAATAAGTGTTGAATGAATGAATAGCTAAATGATAGAATAAGTGTTAATGTGAGTGGTTAGACTGTGATACAAACGAAAGTGGCCCAATTGTCTTACCTTAGTTTCTTCCTCAGGAAACTGATCCTCAGACAAGAAACTGAAATCCACCAGATCACTGCATCCAGGCATTGAGATGCCAGACCCCTCATTCATCATGATCGCTTCCTTACCTCTCCCTGTTTCCTGTTTTCCCACATGTAGTTACATGTCTTACCGCCTATGTAAACCCCCAATTTTAGTTGGTTGGAAGAAATGGATTTGAGGTTTGGCTCCCAACTCTCTGCTTTACATCACCCAAATAAAAAGCCTTCTTCCCTGGCAATACTCCCTGTCTCAGTGATTGGCTTTCTGTGCAGTGAGCAATGGGATCTAGACCAACCCCCTGGTGTTTTGGTAACACAAATTTGGCAGATGTATTTTCTAAAATAATCTATTGAATCAACACAGCTCATTTCACACGAGGAGTAGATCATTTTTTAACAACCCCTTCCTTTCTATGATAACATTATTGCAGTAATAACTATGCAATAATAAATAATAATGACCATTTTCTTGATTTGGTCTTTAGTATTAATACAAATAATTAAAAATTGAGAAGATGAATATATTTTAATTTTAATGATATTATTTAAATTCAATGAGATGATTTCATCTATAAAGTAAATTTCAGATTTACCAAACAAAAATATCTCTCCTTAAAATTCACATCCTGTTTCATCATTTTAAAGTTTAAACACAAATAAAAATTCTAAATGTTTACAGAGATCGACAGAAATAGCAGAATTAAAGTAACTCAAGCTCTCTTTATTTTTATAATCACCGTGCTATCATTGTTTATTTCAAATCTATTATATACACACAATAATGTGTAATAACACAGGGATTAGAGATGGAAACTGTGTGAAGTGAGCTTGAATGATTCTGAACCATTATGGACTTATTCTTGAGAGGAGTGTGGAGCTGATTGGGCATGTGTTGAGGACCCACCATATAAATGGGAGTTCTCTAAATTAATTTTCATTAATTTGAATACAAAGTTTATTAAATAAATGTTACAAAAATGTGCTAATTTGAAGTGTATATATAAATTATTGAAGCCTAACAATAAGTATAGTAATTGTTTAGAACTTAGACCAATAAAATATTTTGAGGGAAGAGAGGAATATTTAATCACTGACATTGTGTAATGTTGTTAACAAAAGGTGAAACATAAAACCTTTGTCTAAGAAAGAAGAAAAGAGGCTGGGTGTGGTGGCTCATACCTGTAATCCCAACACTTTGAGAGGCTGAGAAGGGCAGATTACCTGAGGTCAGAAGTTTGAGACCAGCCTGGCCAATGTGATGAAACCCTGGCTGTACTAAAAATATAAAAATTAGCCGAAGGTGGTGGCGTGCACCTGTAATCCCAGCTACTCGGGAAGCTGAGGCAGGAGAATCGCTTGAACTCAGAAGGCGAAGGTTACAGTGGGCCAAGATCGTGTCATTACACTCTAGCCTGGGGATGACAAGAGCAAAACTCCGTCTCAAAAAAAAGAGAGATGAAAAAACAAGAAGTTGAGATTTTAATGTTATACATACATAGAAAATAATACATAGAAAAAAGTTATAATACATAGAAAATAGAAGGATAAGTTAAATTACTCCATGAAGAAACAATCAGACAAATCAAGCATGGATGATATTCTACAGAACAACTGGCCTAAAATCTTCAACAATCAATGTCATAAAAACGAGGATGAGGAGAGGCATAAGAGCTAAATGCAGTGCATAAATTGGATTGGACCCTCATTAAAAAAAAAAAAAAAAAAAAAAACCATAGAAGACATTGAGATAGTTGGGGCAATGTTAATATGTACTGAATATCTGATGACATTATTAAATTAATGTTAATATTTGTAGGAAATTGTTTATCAATACTAGTAACCAAAATTCCAAATTTTTAAAATTAGACACAATTTATTCCCTATTTATTGGCAATGATTAAAAAGAATTCTAGGCCACGTGCAGTGGCTCACACCTGTAATCCCAGCACTTTGTGAGGCCAAAGCCAGAGAATTGCTTTTGGCTAGGAGTTTGAGACCAGCCTGGGCAACATAATGAGACCTCATCTCTACAAAATGTTTTTTAAAAAAATTAGCTAGGAGTGGTGGCATACCTATAGTCCCAGCTGCTTGGGGGGCTGAGGCAGAAGGATCCGTTGAGACCAGAAGTTCAAGGTTGCAGTGAATTAGGATCGTGCCACTGCACTCCAGCTTGGGCAAAAGAGCAAGATCTCATCTCTTAAAAAAAAAAAAAAAAAAAAAAAGAATTGTAAGAGTTCTAAATTATAAAGAATTTAGCATTCTAAAACTTGAAAAAGAATTTTAATTCTAAAGGATTAAAAAGAGTTTTGGTGGTATAGCAAAATGACTCTGCAAAGGAATGAGCTGCCAGAGCATATGAATAATAACTGTCCACTTAAACCACTTCCAGAAACTGAAAATAGTCATGGATATAAACATGGAAACAACCTCATGATAACCATTCTGTATTTACAAAATAAACTTGTTCAACATGGTATTAGTTAAATAGGAGACATGTGTAGACATCAAAAATGATAATATAGACATATTTTTATTAAGAAGGATAGAATTTCATTATATATCAATAAGGTAAGACAATGGGTTACAAATAGTGCATAACATTTAAGCCCATTTTATCATATATTTATTGACAGGTATATGCTCAAGAATAGAATAATATAAAATAGAAACTGCATATTTGAGTAGCAGAATTGCATCTGGCTTATTTTTGCTTCTCTATATCTTTGAAATTTTCAACATAGCATATATTTTCATAAAATTAAATTATCTAAAGTTAATTAACTTCTTTTTCAAAGCCATTATTTTGGTTTCTAGGCACGTTAAAATATTAGTTAATTGAAAACGGAAATGGAAGTCTGAGAACCTGCAGTTTGTAGGAAAGGCTGGTGGCCATTGCTGCAGTGGTTCTTGTCCCAGTGCACAGCAGAGACGGCGGCTTTGGTGCTGGCAGAACAAGTTGTAGTGTGTCATCCCCACATTTCTGGGGATCTGTAAGTCCTACCTGACTCATGGTGGGATGCGGAACCCACACTTGCCAAGGCTGAGGGGCAGGAGTGAACATGGTCCCCTTAGAAATTTAAACCTTCTCTCAGACGTGTACAGTGGAACTAAAGAAGATAAACAACCAAGGGTAATCTAAAATAGTGATTGGCTCACTAATAATCCCAGGACAAAATGAGAGATCATTAATCAAGAATAAGTGAAACTACTAGAAAGATGTCTGATATAAAGGCTTGGGCCAAATATGTTGCATAATGGGCTGCCAAGGACCCATATGGTTTTCTTACAAAAGATATTTTGGACTTTACTCCACTGTTACTAGCAGGTGCTGTACTGTTTTGGAAATTGGCCAAGACGATCGAGGCCAGGAGCAAGAGAAGAAACAAAAACATCAAGAAAATATTGCAAAAACTAAACAACTATAAAAGGACTGAAAAAATGAGCAGGCTCTAAAATCAAAGGAAAATAATTTGGAAAATTATGCAGCCTTGGAAAGACCTATGAAGATTTCTTCCTTCGATTTCATAACAGTCTTATTTAGCAAACAAAATCTGACCATATGGAAGAATTGTGTTAGTTCTAACTTATTACTATGGCAACTTCTAAGCTTGGGTATAGAAGTTTGTTGGTATCTATTGACAGTTCTTATAAATTAGCACTTATTATGGTACAAATTATTTATAACTGACTTAGTCACTTGCCATTTTGCAGCTTTTGTACTGAAATGAAAATATCTTTTGGAGAAAAATGACTTTTGATTATGAACTCTATTCAAATAATGGTTTAAAATGGGGTCTTGTTCTGGGTAAAGAAAATTAAGAATGTGAAAAGTCAGGATTGTCCTCTCGGAGGTGAAAAGTATGCTTTGGCTTAAAAGAGATACAGTACATTAATCACATATTTTATTATTATTGCATATTTCTTGGAATAGAATCATTTCTGGGTTTATCAAAGCAAAGTAATATTAATCAATAAGTACATCTAATTGCTGCATTTTTCTGATTTTAGTCTTTCAGACAACTGGTAATTATAAAGACATTCTGCATTTTTAAAACATAATTTTATAAAAAATTCTTTTATGTTGACTACGTAGAATTTTGTCTACTAGATATAACAGTTTTTGTACCTAAAAGCACTGCCATTTTCTTAGAGATAACTTGTTGAGAAAAGTGACACTATTATGTAAAGCTTGCAATAAATATGCCAAACGCTGTAGTACCTTGGAACCAGTTTATTCTTTTTTTTTTTTTTTTTTTCCTTTTCTGAAACAGAAGTCTCACTCTGTTGCCCAGGCTGGAGTGCAGTGGCATGATCTCGGCTCACCATAAGGTCCATATCCCGGGTTCACGCCATTCTCCTGCCTCAACCTCCCGAGTAGCTGGGACCACAGGTGCCTGCCACCAAGCCTGGCTTTTTTTTTTTTTTTTATTTTTTTATTTTTTTTTGTATTTTTAGTAGAGACAGGGTTTCACCGTGTTAGCCAGGATGGTCTCGATCTTCTGACCTCGTGATCCACCCGCCTCGGCCTCCCAAAGTGCTGGGATTACAGAAGTGAGCCACCGCACCTGGTCAAGAACCAGTTTGTTCGTATGCTAAGTACCACTGTGAAATAGAATGTCCTATCCCATAATTTGCTGGTTATATAGATTCCACTTTTGGTTTTTTATCCCATTCTCTGTTTTAATTTATGTGGTAGTAATGTCCAATATTTTTTGATCGAATAGGTTCAAGGTGAAAATTAAGACTTCAAATGATGTTTCAAGAACTCTCAAAGAGTTAACAGTTGAGTCATACTTCATAAGTAGTAAAGAACGTCTTAAAATTTAGAAAATTTCATTGGGCGTAGTAGTAATTGGGTAAGAATAAATTATTTCAAAATAAAAATGTGCGATTACTAACTAGAAGAGCTAAAGCATGCTTTTTTTTTTTTTTTTTTTTTTTTTTTTTTTTTTTTTTTTTTAGATAGAGTCTCGATCTGTTGCCAGGCTGGAGTACAGTGTCACAATCTTAACTCACTGCAACCTCAGCCTCCTGGGTTCAAGCGATTCTCCTGCCTAAGCCTCCTGAGTAGATGGGACTACAGGCATGCGCCACCACGCCCAGCTAATTTGTGTATTTTTAGTAGAGACGGGGTTTCACCGTGTTGGCCAGGATAGTCTCGATCTCTTGACCTCGTGATCCACCTGTCTCAGCTTCCCAAAGTGCTGGGATTACAGGAGTGAGCCACCGCGTCCAACCTTAAGCATGTTTCTTTTAGCTGAGTAGTATAACTGGAGCTTCTTACTATTAAACCTGGCATTTATAAATACATGGTCCAGTAATTTTATCCACTGTCAGTATTTAATAACTGGTTAATGTTTTATGCACCTCTGATAATGAATTTTAAGTTACAAAAAATTGTCCAACAGCTCTAATTTTAAAATGAAACTACATATTAAAATAAATGTGATACTTTTTTATGAAGACAAAAAAATTAGAAGAGAAACCTCTTAAAATGCCATAAATGTACATCTAGTAGTGAGCAAGAAGTCATATTTAGACTTCAGGAGGATTTTTTATTAGCACATAAATATTATTTTTTAGAAAGACAATGTAACACTCTGAACATTTTTCTCAGGGAATGCAGAAAGAAACCCTGAATCCCAGAACACCCAAAATAAGCTGGCATTTCAGATTCCAGTGGCATGTGATGGTTACTAGTTGTGCCTGCTTCTAAACTTACAAGGGCTCAGAACAAGAAACTTGGACTAGACTCCCAGACACCTGGGTTGGTCTTAGGGGTGGAGATTAGAGCCAGGCAACAATGTAGAGAAATAGATTACAACCAGATTCTGAGCTAGCAAATACTTAAATCCAATATCCTTTAGTATTTTTTTATTGAAAGCGAGACAGAAGCTGCTTTTCTATTAGTCAACTTTATATCCTGCTTTATATTGAAAATAAGGAATTTCATAAAGTTTGGCTTATTTTCAATTGTATTATTCTACGCTGTTCTCACTATAAATAGACATCAAAAGTTAATCATACTAAGAACATGACAAGTGCATTCCTGAACTGCGTCCTTTGCATGAGCTTCCTATTCCCTCTACCTGGTCCACTTCTTCGAGATGACTGCAGAGCAAACTCCCTCACTGCCTTCAGTTCTATGCTGAAATGTCACTTCCTCAAAGTTTGAACTAAAATGTCTCATTCAATACTTGAATGTTCTATTTTTCTGGTTTCAGGTTGAGAAAATCATTGCATTTTTTAGGTGATGCTTTTCACTAGTTTTCTTTCGTGATTTTTTAAAATTCTCTATCAGACAACTTTTGGGGAAGCATATTAAAGGGTTTAAAATTTAGATAATACAATAGGTCATTTGTCTTCATTGAACAGAAACTATGCCACAATTACTATGTTTTCAGAATTGCAACTGATTTTGCCTACCAAGCCATGTGACTCAGCTGAACAGGGACAACTTGTACCTGCTTGTCACAAAAATGCTGAAGATAATAATACTCTGACTTGGGCAAGTAGTATTTCTTTCTCTTCTTTTCTTTTCTTTTTTATTTATTTTTTAACTGTTTCTGGAATACTGTATTTTTTTTATTTTTTTAATATTATTATACTTTAAGATCGAGGGTACATGTGCATAACGTGCAGGTTTGCTACATATGTATACTTGTGCCATGTTGGTGTGCTGCACCCATCAACTCGTCAGCACCCATCAGCTCGTCATTTACATCAGGTAAAACTCAGAATGCAATCCCTCCCCCCTCCCCCCTCCCATAATAGGCCCCAGTGTGTGATGTTCCACTTCCCGAGTCCAAGTGATCTCATTGTTCAGTTCCCACCTATGAGTGAGAACATGCGGTGTTTGGTTTTCTGTTATTGCGATAGTTTGCTGAGAATGATGGTTTCCAGCTGCATCCATGTCCCTACAAAGGACAGAGACTCATCCTTTTTTATGGCTGCATAGTATTCCATGGTGTATATGTGTTATATTTTCTTAATCCAGTCTGTCACTGATAGACATTTGGGTTGATTCCAAGTCTTTGCTATTGTGAATAGTGCCGCAATGAACATACGTGTGCATGTGTCTTTATAGCAGCATGATTTATAATCCTTTGGGTATATACCCAGTAATGGGATGGCTGGGTCATATAGTACTTCTAGTTCTAGATCCTTGAGGAATCGCCATGCTGTTTTCCATAATGGTTGAACTAGTTTGCAATCCCACCAACAGTGTAAAAGTGTTCCTATTTCTCCACATCCTCTCCAGCACCTGTTGCTTCCTGACTTTTTAATGACTGCCATTCTAACTGGTGTGAGATGGTATCTCATTGTGGTTTTGATTTGCATTTCTCTGATGGCCAGTGATGACGAGCATTTTTTATTGTGTCTGTTGGCTGTACGCATGTCTTCTTTTGAGAAATATCTGTTCATATCCCTTGCCCACTTTTTGATGGGGTTGTTTGTTTTTTTCTTGTAAATTTGTTTGAGTTCTTTGTAGATTCTGGATATTAGCCCTTTGTCAGATGAGTAGATTGCAAAAATTTTCTCCCATTCTGTAGGTTGCCTGTTCACTCTGATGGTAGTTTCTTTTGCTATGCAGAAGCTCTTTAGTTTAATTAGATCCCATTTGTCAATTTTGGCTTTTGTTGCCATTGCTTTTGGTGTTTTAGACATGAAGTCCTTGCCCATGCCTATGTCCTGAATGGTATTACCTAGGTTTTCTTCTAGGGTTTTTATGGTATTAGGTCTAACATTTAAGTCTCTAATCCATCTTGAATTAATTTTCATATAAGGAGTAAAGAAAGGATCCAGTTTCAGCTTTTTACTTATGGCTAGCCAATTTTCCCAGCACCATTTATTAAATAGGGAATCTTTTCCCCATTTCTTGTTTTTCTGAGGTTTGTCAAAGATCAGATGGCTGTAGATGTGTGGTATTATTTCTGAGGACTCTGTTCTGTTCCATTGGTTTATATGTCTGTTTTGGTACCAGTACCATGCTGTTTTGGTTACTGTAGCCTTGTAGTATAGTTTGAAGTCAGGTAGCGTGATGCCTCCAGCTTTGTTCTTTTGACTTAGGATTGTCTTGGCAATGCGGGCTCTTTTTTGGTTCCATATGAACTTTAAAGCAGTTTTTTCCAATTCTGTGAAGAAAGTCATTGGTAGCTTGATGGGGATGGCATTGAATCCATAAATGACCTTGGGCAGTATGGCCATTTTCACGATATTGATTCTTCCTATCCATGAGCATGGCATGTTCTTCCATTTGTTAGTGTCCTCTTTGATTTCACTGAGCAGTGGTTTGTAGTTCTCCTTGAAGAGGTCCTTTACATCCCTTGTAAGCTGGATTCCTAGGTATTTTATTCTCTTTGAAGCAATTGTGAATGGAAGTTCATTCATGTTTGTCTGTTACTGGTGTATAAGAATGCTTGTGATTTTTGCACATTAATTTTGTATCCTGAGACTTTGCTGAAGTTGCTTATTAGCTTAAGGAGATTTGGGGCTGAGATGATGGGGTTTTCTAAATGTAAAATCATGTCATCTGCAAACAGGGACAATTTGACTTCTTCTTTTCCTAACTGAATACCCTTGATTTCTTTCTCTTGCCTGATTGCCCTAGCCAGAACTTCCAACACTATGTTGAATAGGAGTGGTGAGAGAGGGCATCCCTGTCTTGTGCTGGTTTCCAAAGGGAATGCTTCCAGTTTTTGCCCATTTAGTATGATATTGGCTGTGGGTTTATCATGAATAGCTCTATTATTTTGAGATAAGTTCCATCAATACCGAATTTATTGAGCGTTTTTAGCATGAAGGGCTGTTGAATATTGTCAAAGGCCTTTTCTGCATCTACTGAGATAATCATGTGGTTTTTGTCTTTGGTTCTGTTTATATGCTGGATTACATTTATTGATTTGTGAATGTTGAACCAGCCTTGCATCCCAGGGATGAAGCCCACTTGATCATGGTGGATAAGCTTTTTGATGTGCTGCTGGATTCGGTTTGCCAGTATTTTATTGAGGATTTTTGCATCGATGTTCATCGGGGATATTGGTCTAAAATTCCCTTTTTTTGTGTGTGTCTCTGCCAGGCTTTGGTATCAGGATGATGTTGGCCTCATAAAATGAGTTAGGGAGGATTCTCTCTTTTTCTATTGATTGGAATAGTTTCAGAAGGAATGGTACCAGCTCCTCCTTGTACCTCTGGTAGAATTTAGCTGTGAATCCATCTGGCCCTGGACTTTTTTTGGTTGGTAGGCTATTAATTATTGCCTCAATTTCAGAGCCTGCTATTGGTCTATTCAGGAATTCAACTTCTTCCTGGTTTAGTCTTGGGAGAGTGTAAGTGTCCAGGAAATTATCCATTTCTTCTAGGTTTTCTAGTTTATTTGCATAGAGGTGTTTTTAGTATTCTCTGATGGTAGTTTGTATTTCTCTGGGGTCAGTGGTGATATCCCCTTTATCATTTTCTATTGCATCTATTTGATTCTTCTCTCTTTTCTTCTTTATTAGTCTTGCTAGTGGTCTAATTTTGTTGATCTTTTCAAAAAACCAACTCCTGGATTCATTGATTTTTTGGAGGATTTTTTGTGTCTTTACCTCCTTCAGTTCTGGTCTGATCTGTTATTGCTTGCCTTCTGCTAGCTTGTGAATGTGTTTGCTCTTGCTTCTCCAGTTCTTTTAATTGTGTTGCTAGAGTGGCAACTTTAGATCGTTCCAGCTTTCTCTTGTGGGCATTTAGTGCTATAAATTTCCCTCTACACACTGCTTTAAATGTGTCCCAGAGATTCTGGTATGTTGTATCTTTGTTCTCATTGGTTTCAAAGAACATCTTTATTTCTGCCTTCATTTCATTATGTACCCAGTAGTCATTCAGGAGCAGGTTGTTCAGTTTCCATGTAGTTGAGCGGTTTTGAGTGAGTTTCTTAGTCCTGAGTTCTAGTTTGATTGCACTGTGGTCTGAGAGACAGTTTGTTATAATTTCTGTTCTTTTACATTTGCTGAGGAGTGCTTTACTTCCAATTATGTGGTCAATTTTGGAATAAGTGTGATGTGGTGCTGAGAAGAATGTATATTCCATTGATTTGGGGTGGAGAGTTCTGAAGATGTTTATTGGGTTCGCTTGGTGCAGAGATGAGTTCAATTCCTGGATATCCTTGTTAACTTTCTGTCTCGTTGATCTGTCTAATGTTGACAGTGGGATCTTAAAGTCTCCCATTATTATTGTATGGAAATCTAAGTCTCTTTGTAAGTCTCTAAGGGCTTCCTTTATGAATCTGGGTGCTCCTGTATTGGGTGCGTATATATTGAGGATAGTTAGCGCTTCCTGTTGAATTGATCCCTTTACCATTATGTAATGGCCTTCTTTGTCTCTTTTGATCTTTGATGGTTTAAAGTCTGTTTTATCAGAGACTAGGATTACAACTCCTGCTTTTTTTTTTTTTTTTTTCCATTTTCTTGGTAGATCTTCCTCCATCCCTTTATTTTGAGCCTATGTGTGTCTCTGCATGTGAGATGGGTCTCCTGAAAACAGCAAACTGATGGGTCTTGACTCTTTATCCAGTTTGCCAGTCTGTGTCTTGTAATTGGACCATTTAGTCCATTTACATTTAAGGTTAATATTGTTATGTGTGAACTTGATCCTGTCATTATGATATTAACTGTTTATTTTGCTCATTAGTTGATGCAGTTTCTTCCTAGCATTGATGGTCTTTACATTTTGGCATGTTTTTACAATGGCTGGTACCGGTTGTTCCTTTCCATGTTTAGTGCTTCCTTCAGGGTCTCTTGTAAGGCAGGCCTGGTGGTAACAAAATCTCTAAGCATTTGCTTATCTGTAAAGGATTTTATTTCTCCTTCACTTATGAAACTTAGTTTGGCTGGATATGAAATTCTGGGTTGAATATTCTTTTCTTTAAGAATGTTGAATATTGGCCCCCACTCTCTTCTGGCTTGTAGAGTTTCTGCTGAGAGATCTGCTGTTAGTCTGATGGGCTTCCCTTTGTGGGTAACCCGACCTTTCTCTCTGGCTGCCCTTAACGTTTTTTCCTTCATTTCAACTTTGATGAATCTGACAATTATGTGTCTTAGAGTTGCTCTTCTCAAGGAGTATCTTTGTGGCATTCTCTGTATTTCCTGAATTTGAATTTTGGCCTGCCTTACTAGGTTGGGGAAGTTCTCCTGGATGATATCCTGAAGAGTGTTTTCCAACTTGGTTACATTTTCCCCCTCACTTTCAGGCACCCCAATCAGATGTAGATTTGGTCTTTTCACATAATCCCATACTTCTTGAAGGTTTTGTTCATTTCTTTTTCCTCCTTTTTCTTTAGACTTCTCTTCTCGCTTCATTTCATTCATTTGATCCTCAATCGCTGATACTCTTTCTTCCAGTTGATCGAGTCGGTTACTGAAGCTTGTGCATTTGTCACGTATTTCTCGTGTCATGGTTTTTATCTCTGTCAGTTCATTTATGGCCTTCTCTGCATTGATTATTCTAGTTATCTATTCTTCCATTCTTTTTTCAAGATTTTTAGTTTCTTAGAGCTGCGTACATAATTCCTCCTTTAGCTCTGAGAAGTTTGATGGACTGAAGTCTTCTTCTCTCAACTCGTCAAAGTCATTCTCTGTCCCCCTTTGATCCATTGCTGGCGATGAGCTGTGTTCCTTTGGAAGGGGAGTTGCACTCTTATTTTTTTAATTTCCAGCTTTTCTGCCCTGCTTTTTCCCCATCTTTGTGGTTTTATCTGCCTTTGGTCTTTGATGATGGTGACGTACTGATGGGGTTTTGGTGTGGGTGTCCTTCCTGTTTGTTAGTTTTCCTTCTAACAGTCAGGACCCTCAGCTGTAGGTCTGTTGGAGATTGCTTGAGGTCCACTCCAGACCCTGTTTGCCGGGTATCAGCAGCAGAGGTTGCAGAAGATAGAATATTGCTGAACAGCGAGTGTACCTGTCTGATTCTTGCTTTGGAAGCTTCCTCTCAGGGGTGTACTCCACCGTGAGGTGTGGGGTGTCAGACTGCCCCTAGTGGGGGATGTCTCCCAGTTAGGCTACTCAGGGGTCAGGGACCCACGTGAGCAGGCAGTCTGTCCGTTCTCAGATCTCAACCTCCATGTTGGGAGATCCACTGCTCTCTTCAAAGCTGTCAGACAGGGTTGTTTGCATCTGCAGAGGTTTCTGCTGCTTTTTTTGTTTTTTTGTTTAGCTGTGCCCTGTCCTCAGAGGTCGAGTCTACAGAGACAGGCAGGCCTCCTTGAGCTGCTGTGGGTTCCACCAAGTTGGAGCTTCCCAGCGGCTTTGTTTACCTACTTAAGCCTCAGCAATGGCGAGCGCCCCTCCCCCAGCCTCACTGCTGCCTTGCCATTAGATTGCAGACTGCTGTGCTAGCAGTGAGGGCGGTTCCGCAGGCGTGGGACCCTCTGGGTCAGGTGTGGGATATAATCTCCTGGTGTGCCGTTTGCTAAGACCCTTGGTAAATCACAGTATTGGGGTAGGAGTTACCTGATCTTCCAGGTGTTATGTGTCTCAGTTCCCCTGGCTGGGAAAAGGGCGTCCCTTCCCCCTTGCGCTTCCCAGGTGAGGCGATGCCTCGCCCTGCTTCAGCTCTCGCTGGTCGGGCTGCAGCAGCTGACCAGCACCAATTGTCCAGCACTCTCTAGTGAGATGAACCTGGTACCTCAGTTGAAAATGCAGAAATCACCCGTCTTCTGTGTTGCTCGTGCTGGGAACTGGAGACTGGAGCTGTTCCTATGTGGCCGTCTTGCTCCCTTTTCTTTTCCTTTTTTTAGAGACAAGATCTCTCTCTGTTGCCCAGGCTGGAGTACAGTGGCATGATCATGGCTCACTACGGCCTCCACCTCCTGGGCTAAAGCGATCTTCCTGCCTCTGCCTCTGCCTCCCAAGTAGCTGGGACCACAGGTGCACACCCTCACTCCCAGCTACTTTTTGTATTATTTATAGACTGCGCCTCACTGTGTTGCCCAAGCTCGTCTTGAATTCCTGGGCTCAAGCAATCCTCCTGCCTCTGCCTCCCAAAGTGCTGGGATTATAGGCATAAACCATCATGCTTGGCCTCAAGTAATATTTGTGCTTCTATCAATTATCTATTGCTGCATAATGAGCCACCTGAAAAATTGTTATTTAAAATTAGTAATTTTAAGTAACAACAAAATAGTATGTCTCACCATTGTGTGTAAGTTTTCAGGGAAATCTCTGTTAGTTTCACCTGAGCTCACTCATACAACCATTGTCAGCTGGAGCATCAGCTGGGTTGCAAGGCCCATGATCCCCACTCACATGTCTGGCAGTTGATTCTAATCATCAGCTGGGGCACTGTGGTTCTCATCCTTAAATAGGATAAGCTTCCTTATGTGATAGTCTCATTGCAGCATTCAGGGAGAGCAATCATAGAAGTTGCAATGTCTCCTAAGGTCTAAGGCCTACAGTTATCACAGTGTCACTTTCATTTTTAGAAGAGAAACCTCTTAAAATGCTCTAAATATATATATGTAGTAGTGAACAGAAAGTCATATTTGGAGTTCTACTGGATTTTTTATTACAGCATATGAATATTATTGCTTAGAAAGACAATATAACATTGAACATTTTTTTCAAGATATGCAGAAACAACACCTGAATCGCAGATATCCCAGAGTAAGTTGGGATTTGAAATTCTAGTTGCACATAATGTTGACTAGTTGTACCTGCTCCCAAACATACAGGGGCTCAGAACAAGCAACTTGGCATATCTGAGGAGTGATGGGGGCAGATTATGAGAAGGTGAAGGGAGGAAATATGTAGTGAATAAAGGTTGCCTTGGTATGCAGATATGTCTTCAGGTGATTAAAAAAAAAGTTCTTTCAGAGTAGTTTTTCTCTTGGTACAGATGCCTTTTATTAACAAAAATTTCCTTTACAAAAGGGGAGTTTTACAGTTTGCAATTGAGGGGGAGGTGGGAAGCTTTTCCCTCTTTGGCCGATTCTCAACTTCTTTTAGCTCAAAGTAATCAATATGCCAAAGTGGCATAATTTGGAATAGCATATCCTGATCTTCCTCAGTCATAAATTGGGATGGCATATCCTGAATCCCATCAATACTTTCTCTAAAGTCCAGAAATTTTTCTCCAAGATACGTATTTTAAATTCTTACTTGGTAGATAAGGGAGCATAGGGGAGAGTGGGACTGTTTTTTTCAAGGGAAAGTTAGCCCAAAATCCAAAATGTACAACCGATAAATCTACCGAACTCTCATTGAAGGGCCCTGCCTGGGTGTCCTCTTGCCTCTCATTTAGTCCATGATGGAGAATTAGAAATGGGCTCCTTAGAAGCAGAACCAGAAAACTGCTAGTTAACACCAGCACATGGGCTTTGGGAATCCTAAAGAAGGCACCAAAGCATGAAATAAGTAGACATGAGGAATTACACATTATAGGATTGTCATGTGTACAAAGGAGGGGGTAGGTGAAGGATGAGATAGTGAGTGAGTCCTGAGAGTTGCATGTTCAAGTAGCTGGAAGTTGTTGGGCAATACATCTAAACTCTTACTGAGAGACAAATGCTCCGGATTTATCCTGCACAGTGACGAGCTCGTTCCCATTTTTACCTCCTTCACTGCACAACCTGGCTTGTGCTTGTAAAACAATGCACTTTTATCTTCCATGATAGAATATTGGGATGCATAATTTAATTATTTTACTCCTTCAAATGCTCCAATTTCACCCTTGGGGTAGAAGGATGTAGACAAGGAGGGTAAGTTGTATAAATGCCAGCAACTTTTCAATTTCAGAGAAATTAGTTTTAGACAACATTGTGTGGCCAAGGGATCAGAACAGCTCATTTTTGCAGATAGCTTGTTTATTGCTGGAAGAGACTTTCAAAAGGAGAGTGGACCTTGTGTGAAATCCAAGTTAGCTGAACCTACAGGGGGTTCCTTCACTTGAATAAAGTGACCTGATGCTATTGCTTTTCACTGTCTCATGTCTTGGTCAGAGTAGTTCTTCTCTTGGTACAGATGCCTTTTATTAACAAAATGAGCCACCTGAAAAATTGTTATTCAAAATTAGTAATTTTAAGTAACAACAGAATATTATGTCTCACCATTGTGTGTAAGTTTTCAGGGAAATCTCTTTGTTAGTTTCACCTGAGCTCACTCATACAACCATTGTCAGCTGGAGCATCAGCTGGGTTGGGTTGTTCTGCCCCTGATAACCAGATGTTCTCGCCATGAGTTCCCTTTCACCCTTTCTCATCTTCCTTCTTCTCTTTTCTTCATCTCATAGTGACTTAAAATGGCTCCTCTCACCACTGAAACAAGCAATGACATTAAGAGCTACATGGTTGGTATCCACCACAGAACCTCCTGTGTAATTTGTCTAAACTGCTATTTACCTGAGCCCCAAGTAGGAGGGGTGCTGGTGAGATAACTTTCACTGCAATTTGCAATTTTGAATTACAAAAGTGGTCAAAGGACAGCGGGAGATTGTTCTGTCTCTCAGGATCTCTAGTTTTTTGTGTTTGTTTGCTTTGTTCTGATACGAGCGGAAATGCCTCCAGTGTTTTCTTTTTATATAAAATATTGGTTTTAGAAGTAAGGGTGTGTGTGTGTGTGTGTGTGTGTGTGTGTGTATTTGTATATGTGATTTAGTAATTTATTATATATGTTTACAGCATATATGTAAATTAGTGCATAAATATTTACACATATTATAGCTTCATTTTGTATTATAGCTTTTAAATTTTGTCAATGGCTTTTCCAGCATCTGTAGAAATAACCAGATGTGCAGTCATTTTTTTGTCAATATATCAATCTGGTGTATGGTACTAATGAATTCCTTAATATTGACCCATATTCTTGGAATAAATCTCACTCAATCGTGGTGTATTATTTTCTTACTGTAATGTTGAATTTTGTTAGCTAATATTTTGTTATTTCTTAAAATTTACACTGGAGTGATATTGGTCTGTAGTTTGCATTCATGTACTGTCTTTACCAGGTTTTGCATCACAAAAGTAATAAGGAAGTTTTCCCTTAAGTAGAACATTAGAACTATCTTATCTTTGAGGGTTTGGTAGAGTCTTCTTGGAAAAACATCTGGACCCTGTTTTTCTGTAGGGCTATTTCTTAATGATATTCTCAATATTTTTATATGAAAATCAGTCTGTTTAAGCTTTCTAATTCTAGTAGGGTAAATTTGGTAATATGTATTTCCATAGGAAATTATCCATTTTATCTTAATTTTCAAATTCATTTCTATAGAGAAAAATCTCTTCTGTTTCAACAGTTCTTGTCATTTCTTAATTGGCGTACTTGTACTTTATCCCTTCATTTCTTGGACAAGTTAGCTAGTGGTGTTTCTGCTTTTTTTTGTTTTTAATAAAGTGATTTTGATTTATTAATGAGGTCTCTTTTGTTCCATTCTCAATCTCTGCTTTTGCCTTTATAGTTTCCTTTCTTGTGCTCTCTTTTGGTTTACTTTGTTCTTTCCTAGCTCTTTTTTAAAAACTTATGAATTTTCCTGCAATCACTGCTTTACATATATCTCTTAGATTCTGATACATACTGTTTTCATTGTCTTTATTCGTATAAATTCTGTAATTTTACTCTATGTTTCCCCTTCACCCAGGAGTTGTTTCATAGAAGGATTTTTCATTTCCAGGTGAAAGAGCTAATTTGTTTTATATGTTTGCTTGTTTGTTTTTGTCAATAATTTCCAGTTTTATTATATTGTGATCAGATATGTTATTTGAACTATTTCAACATAATGTAAATTACTGATGTTTTCCTTGTGACCTAATGTAGGATTGGATTTTGAAAATGGATTAATAGGTGCTTGAACAGAAGGTATATCAGAATGTATAGCTCATATATGTTCATAAAATCCACTTTATTGATCAAGTTGTTTAGGTATTTTTCTCCTTATTTTATTTTTGTCCTTTTGATCTGTCTTGCACTGAGAGTGTTATAGTAACATCTGTTATGATTCCTATGTTTTTATATGTTTCCTTGAATATTCTGTAGTATTTGTTTCAAAAATATGGATGCTGTCTACATTTAGTGCATGAATATTCACACACATTATGGCTTCACTTTGCAGTGCAATGTTTAGCCACATGCAAAAAAATGTCCTTTTTGTCATATTTAATGCTTTGGGGCTTAAATTAAACTTTGCTGATACCAACATCTCTATGCCTATGCTTCCTTTGCTTCTGTTTAGTATACCTTTCTCATTTGTTTATTTTTGCCTTTCTAAATTTCTTAATTATAGGTATGTATCATGTCCATGGCATATTGTTGTGATGTGTTTTGTGAGAAAATTAAAAATATTTTTAAAAATAAATGAATGTATTAGTTATTAGGGAGAAAAGTAATATATTTTTCTTACACATCACTAGGTTTATGGCTGAGACTCCTGTAACAAAATATAGATTAAAAAGAGAGAAGCACAACAAATTCACTTAGTGTAAGTTGTACATGACACAGGAGCCTTCAGAAATGAAGACCCAAAAACTCAGCAAAAATTGTGTTTTTGTGGACAGTCATGCAGAGATATAATTAGAAGACAAAAGGGTAAATGGTAAGAAGCTGCAGGAAACTTAGCAAGGCCTGTTTTTTCAGATTCTTCTTGGCCTCTCTGTGTGACATTCCTTCCCTCTCAGTATGGGGTAGTCTACTTGTCACATGAAGGTCTTCAAGGTAAGAGGGAGGGAGAAGATCAGAGAGTAGCCTTCCTAGGTTTTCTGGCCTACTTCAGGGAAGAAGGAACAAGGGAAATTTCAGTTTCTATGGCCCACTTTATAAGAGAAGAGATAGGAGAAAGAGAGAAGTTCCTGCTTTTTTGTTTGTTTGTTTGTTTTTCAATTTACCTCAGCTTAAAATACTCAGTATATCAAGATGCTATATTTTGGGGTAGTGTTTCCTACCACATCATTATCTATTGCCAGACAAACAACTCCACAACTTAGCAGCTTGAAACAACACACATTTATTATGGTATAGTTTCTCTGAGTCAAGAATCAGGGAGTCCCTTAACTGGGATCTCTGGCTCACGGTCTTCCATAAAGCTCCCGTCGAGTTGTTGGCCAGGCTAGTTTTCTTAAGGTTCAGCACTTTAAAGATTCACCTCCAAGCTCTTCTAGTTGTTGTCAAATCTCATATTCTTGTTAGTTGTTGGCTGGAGTTGTCAGTTTCTTACCATGTGATCCTCTCTACAGGACAGCTCACAATATGGCATCTGGCTTCTCTCAGAACAAGCGAGCAAGGCAGTGAGAGAGAATAAGACAAAAGCCACAACCGTTTTGTAACCTGATCTTTGAAGTGACATCTCATCACTTTTGCAATATACTATTCATTAGAAGATAGTGGGTAATTTCAGTCTATACTCAAGGGAAGGGAATTACACAAAGGCTTGAATACTAGGAGGTAGGACTCTTTGAGGATTAAAAGCTACCTACCACATTTTTCCTTCTGGCTCTCAAGGATTCGCTTCCTTTACACATGCAAAATACACTCACCCCCTCTGAAGGTCCTCAAAATTCATAAATCGTTAAAGTGCCAGCTCAAGGTTTAGAATCTCGTTATCTAAATCAGGTCCAGGTGCTGCTACCTGGGTGAAGTTCCTCTTGTCTTGTGAACCTGTAAAATTAAATAGCCAAGTTATCTTCCTCCCAACACACCCAACATATAATTGTGGAATAGACATGGGATTAACACTATAGATATTCCTATTTAAAAAGAGAGAAAATGGGAAGCAAAAAGGAATCACTGGTCTGCAGAAATCTTAAATCCATCCAGGCAAATGTTAGATATTCCTTGATTGGATCTGGGTACTTGGCTTTACATGCCTAGCTTTTTGGTTTAGCCTTCTGAATCAGAATTCACAGCTGAGTGGTTTCCTCAGTTTGCTACCTACTAGTAGAATTTTGGGGATCCAAGAACCTCTTTTCATTTTGTTTTCTCTTTGTCCCTTTTAGTCCAAGCTGGCAATGTTTTTGCTGATACGGTTTTATCAGTAACTGTCTGGGTCTCCTGTAAATTTCACTGAAGTTTACTTCTTTAGAGAAAAGCTACACCTACAAATCCCCCTTGAGATAAGTTCTTCTCTACCTTGTGTTCCTACACATAGGGCTGTGAAACAGCACCTTTAAGCTTTTGATTTAAAGGATCTATAAGGCATACTCTTAATCTCTTTAAAGTGCCTTTTGTGTGACTGAATATAACTTTGAAGATCTAAATAGAATCTTTGATATTTCTTAAATTTTAACAAGAGATTTTACAGTCACACTTTTCATTTTTAGACAACGATTCCTGGAAGTGTCGTAGATTTGATCTTTACCCAGAAGTCATTTCTTAATTTTAGCATTATTTGCCATTTGGAGAGGCTAAGATTTTCAAAGCCATAAGTCCTGGCTCTTTTTAAAAAAACACCACACCCTTCCCTCAATTTATCTCTCCCCTCTCACATTTTACTATAAGCATCAAGAAGCAACTAGGTGGTATCTTCAACACTTTACTTAGAAATAACCACAGTTAGACTACCCAGTTTATTAAGCACATTTTCTACTTCTCACATAACCACAGACAACAGTTACATTCTGCCACTACATTATAAGAATCCCAGCTTGGGCAACGTAGTTAGACCCCAGCTCTACAAAAATAAATAAAATAAATAAATAAATAAATAAATAATAAAAATAAAATAAAAGCCAGATGTGGTGGCATGTGCCTGTAGTCCTAGCTACTTAGGAGGCTGAAGTGAGAGGCTTGAGTCCAAGAGTTTGAGGTTACAGTAAGCTATAGTCATATAATCATGCCACTGCATTCTGGCCTAGATGACAGAGTGAGACCGTGTCTCTTAAAAAAAAAAAAAAAAAAAAAAAAAGAATTTTTTAAAGAATTTCCTTCCTTTGAGATTCCAATAACATTTTCCTCACTTTCCCTTAAGCGCTCACTAGTATCTTCTTCAAAGTCCCAAATTTTACAGCATGTTCAAGGCACTTGAAACATTTACTGACACTTTCCTCAAAATTCACTGCCCAGTTCCAATGCCATGCCCACAGTTTTAGTTATTTGTATGTCAGTACAAGACTTCCAGGTAACAAAATGTGTACTCATCATCTAGTGCTATGTAGCAAATTACCCTGAAACGTGGGGGCTTAAAACTATAGACTTTTATCCTGTAGTTTCTTAGGGACAGGAATCCAAAGATGGACTAGTAGGGTTCCTCTAGTTCAGATTATTCCATAGTGCTATAATCATTTTGTAGATGGGTTTAACTGACTGTGGTAGGTGCCTCTAATGATATGAATATTATTCTTTTATTGTCATTCATTTTTACTAGTTTGTCTCTCATCCATTTTGTTTCTTTCTTGGTCTTCTTTGCATTACCTTACTTGTTTTCTTGACTTTTTTCTATGCTCCTTATTAAGTTTCACTTGATATTCTACCTTGGGTACCTTATTACTAATTCTTTATTTCTAAGATATTTTGGCTTCACTTTAGTTCTTTCTTTTTTTTTTTTGGTGCTAATTTTTTTTTTTTTATTATTATACTTTAAGTTCTAGGGTACATGTGCATAACGTGCAGGTTTGTTACATATGTATACTTATGCCATGTTGGTGTGCTGCACCCATCAACTCGTCAGCACCCATCAATTCATCATTTATATCATGTATAACTCCCCAGTGCAATCCCTCCCTCCTCCCCCCTCCCCACACTTTAGTTCTTTCTTAAGACAATTCTCTTTTCATATCTCCTTGGTTTTTGTTGTTGTTGTTGTTTTTCCATTTTCCTTCTTAGTGTTTGAGTTTCTTACAAGGTTTTTCATATCCTCAAACACATACTTGATTATATATTTAATTCTTACAGTTTTCTTCTGCTTTTTTTTTTCAGAGACTTCTCTTTGTATGTGTGAAATTTTCTCATTTGTGTGAAAGTTTATGTTCTGATTCTTAAGAATAGTTCTATATGAATTTGCTAATTTGCATTTTGTTCATTTTTATTGCATTGGGATGTTTCACAAGATTCCTAGTTTAGTGATGCCCTTTCTCTTTCCATAACTAAGTTCATACATTGTAAACAGATTTGTTTGTTTGTTTAGGTGGGGTGGCAGGGCTGTGTGTCCTCTGGTTTTATGATTCTCTTTTGTTCTGTAGGATCCTACATTTTTCCCTTTAGTTTCTTTTTCCTTTCACCACCTAATTACCAAGTGGAGTTTCTTACCTTCTTTATTGACTTTTTTTCTCTTTCAGAAGCTATGTGTTTCAAAGATTGCCCCCTTTAAACCATAGGCACTTTGAAATGCCTTCCCTGTGATCCATGTTCTGATCTAGTCAGATGCTTTTTTAGAATATTCAGATTTAAGGTAGAATCAATCTTTGAGGATAATTTTGGATCAGTTGGCTCCTTCCTTATATTCCTTTTCTGTCTTCCCTACAGTTTTTCTCTTTTGCCTCGTGGCTGGGATTAAGGTGGTAGCATGGAAGATTGTACTGGAATTTGGTAATTTTTATTTTTTTAACCTATTGTTACTTGGAAGTTTTCACATTCTATGTCTTCAAGTTATGCAGAGGGCTTTTTCTGTGTAAATTTACATTTGCCATCTTGTTATTTGATATTGTTTTAGGAAGATACGGTGGGAGAGTGGTAGCTTGGTGACCACCATTGTCTTCAGCTACCTAGAAGTTCTCCTTTTAATTTTTTTAAACATTTCTAATTACTTTTTCAAATTTTGTGTGTGTTACATTAGAAATATTGAGAAGCCAGGGACTATGTATATCTTGTTCTGGTTTATTCCATTTGTCTAATACAGGTATAATTATTGTAGAGTCAAAAGAGTACTACACTTCAGTCTGACATAAAGAATACTACATTCTGAAGACATGTGTTTACATCCTTAGCCTATTTAGTCCTTAGATTCTTTATCTATAACCAAGGATCTCACAGGATTGTTGTGGGAAAAGTTCAAGTATAAAAATACTTGACAATAGTTATTGTCCTGTCTATGCTTAACCAACACTTATCCAACACACACACACACACACACACACACACACACACACACACACACAGTAACTCTACGTTAAAAACCTATACAGTTTTCTCTTTTATCTTATGCAACCCTTAGCATTTGATAATTACACTAAACCTTTTATATGTAATTTTTCTGACTAATCTGTCATCATGCTTTTCTTGTAAATACCAGTGTCTCAAGTCCCATTTCTTAAGATGTGACTTTGGGAAACTGCTCTTGCGTTTTCTTAATTTTATAAAGAAAGTGAAACACAAATTAAAATGTTAGTGCATATTTTATATTTCATAAGTAGGCAGCCTACATTCATAGTTTATGTTAATGCAAAACAGCTAGTACACTGAAAACCTATCTTTTTATCTATTGCTTATTGATTCAGGGTTGTAAATATTACTTATATAGAGACACAGAGATGTGTAAAAATGAAACATTGTGAAAAAAATACAATTTTTCAATTTCATACGAAACTCAAAGTATAAGTTTTGTCCAATATGGAATGTACCTACATTTGTTTATATTAGGGCTCTAAAATCCACTTAAAAATTGTTTTTCTGTTTTTAAAAAAGAAATAGCTGACCCACCAGGCAAGTTCGCTATATATCTTACTTGCTCAAAATGAGCATTTTCAGGTAAGGTCTGTTTTTTCTGGCCCAAGTCTACTATGATTCCTTAGAAGTCGTACTGGCCCAATCGAAGTAAGGGTTTCCATGAAGAGTCTGATGGTGGCATCTGGATGAGGGGTGGTCCCGGTAATGGGAAGTGAGTAGAGGAGAAGGAGCTAAGAGCCCAAATCCTTATGAAGGATGACATTCAGTTGTTAAATTTTAAGGGGTATCCAATGGCTTTTTCCAGGCACTCAACTAAAGAGCCTGTGGAAAGAAAATCCCTCTCTACTTCTACAAATGTGATGTAGATGGATTTGGGGGAAACTCCAGGATCCACAATACAGTTCTGAGATAAAAACCCATTAATACCAACCCAATCTTTGCTGAAGGTTTTGGTATTCACTTGGAAATGTAAAAGTAAGCACTGCTGCAGAGTCCTGATCTCAAAAATCCAGAGGTAGCAATAGATAATTCGGGTGGGTTCTGTTTCCACCTGTAATGAGGCTTATGCTGAAAGAGTTCTCAGGTCAACCCGGCCCTCTTTTTCTGGGTCCAGGGAACCTTGCTCCATGTGTGGTGAGAGGGGCCTCTCAATACAGTCTTCATAGCCAATGGCATAAAGGCCTGGGCTTTTAGGAATACCCCCAGGCAATAAATATTGAACAACATTCCCACTGGTTGGTTTGGAATGGGCAATGGGTATCCAGTCAATTTCCATGTGCGGCTCCAAGCACCTAGCTTTGCTAATAGTGATCTCTAAAAATTTGTAGTAAACATTTTTCCAGTTCATTTTCTGCACTTGGGTCATAATGATCCGTCCTTCAGACTTCTCAGAGTTGAAGTACTCCCGAAGTCGCTTGCCAAGGGGCTCCTGAGAGCTGATCTCAGCATAATGGTAATGGATATCCTCTTTCCAACGGGTGTTATAACCAATTCCAAAAATGGCCAGTTTATTAGAAAGATGGAGCCTTGAAAAGTCTGTCCAGCTCTGAAAAAGTTCCCATTTCAACTACCAATTCCAAAATCTGTACAATATTCTGCATGATGTCTCTCCTCTGTGCTTCTTCAGAAGACTCTTGTTTTATTTTTAATGTTCTCTTTGTGACAGGTACTTCATCCAATTCCTGATCTGTTGGATAGCCATGGAGATCCTGACTGTGGTTTCCCCAGTCCTGTGAATAGTCCTCCATAGTGCTGCCATCTGACTCCAGCTCATGTAAGCTATGAAGGTGGTTCTTCCTCTCTATTCAGCACCGGTGAGGCCACAGCTGGAGCACAGTATTCAGTTCTGGGCATCCAACCAGCTTGATGCGCTCCCGGCACTGGGACGGGGTCAGCTCATAGCCCAGCTTGGCCAGGGCCTGGGACATGCGCTCGTACATGGCTGGCCCGGGGGCCTTGCTGCCGAACAACGTACCGGCTCCCTCCAGCTGCTGGTACAGCGCCTCCACCAGCTGCTCATTGCCCCACACTGCGATGAGCGCGTTCGTCTTGGTCGGCGTCCACGACATGCCCTGGCAAGCGGCGGTGGCGACTGCCGCAGCCCCGCCACCGCTGCCACCAGGGGAGAAGGAGACCAGAGAGCCTATTTTTAACTTGAAAATTTACAAATTATAATAATCCGATCAGTAAGAGTAATAACAATGACACATACTGAAATTTTTACTATATGCCAGTCACCATTTTAAGTACTTTTAAATTAAGCTAATATAATCCTTACAACAATACTATGAGGTAGGTATTATTCTTTTCATCTTTATTATATAACTAAGCAAACTAAGTTAAGTAACTTGCTGGAGGTCACACAGCTAGTAAATGGTGTAGCCTGTGTTTGAACCCAATGAAAAAGATGTCGTGAGTCAGTTAGGCAAATGGTAAAATACTACTTATTCAGGTGGACGCTTCTTGAATCACTATTTAGTAAGCTAAAAATTTCTAAGAAATAGTAAATCTCAAGCAGATAACATTACTTCAAAATATTCACCAAAAAAAAGGCTTGAAGTCTTCCCTTTCCTGGACAGAGTAGGATACTAAAGAGCAAAGGGAGGAACAATACTCAAAGGAAGGGAATTGGAGGATATAAAAGTGTAAACCTTCACATAAAGTGGAAGAACTCCAACTTTAGATAATAGTTAAATTTTTGAAACAGTCCATCCTGAAGAAATAGCCCAGCCTTTCTGACTATGATGTCTAAATGCATAGCTTCAAGGCAGTCAATTAAGATACTCTTATTTTTCACAGCAGTTCTCTTTGGGATTCTTTGACTTGGAAAACAAATGAAGCAAATGAAGTTAATGACTCTTTCAAGTCTTTCCATCAAAGGCTCCCAAATTATATCTATTGTATCAGTGAAAAATGCTCCAGTAGGAAAATAAGTTGCTCTGAGACACAGTGATGGAGGAAGGGAGGAAAAAGAAGCCCAGGTGATATGGTTTGGCTGTGTCCTCAGCCAAATCTCATCTTGAATTCCAGCTTCCACAATTCTCATGTGTTATGGGAGGGACCCGGTGGGAGAGAATTGAATCATGGGGGCGGTTTCCCCCCTACAGTTCTCGTGGTAGTAAGTCTCACGAGATCTGATAGCTTTATAAGAGGAAACCCCTTTCGCTTGGTTCGCATTCTCTCTGCCTGCTGCCATATGACAGGTGCCTTTCACCTGCTGCCATGATTGTGAGGCCTCCCCAGACACGTAGAACTGTGAGTCCATTAAACCTCTTTGTCTTTATAAATTACCCAGTCTCAGGTATGTCTTTATTAGCAGCGTGAAAATGGACTAATACACTAGGCTAAGTGAGATTCTAATTGTGGCACAAAGTTACTGGCTCCAGTCACAGAAAATGAAGGGCCTGACATTTAATTTCCAATCCCCTGTCCCACACTTTCTTCCTCAGAGTCCAGATGTGATCAGAGCATGCACAGCAACAACCATACCACCCATATTAGGAAATCAGTGCTCTAGCCGTATTATTAGATTTGGGGAAAGAAATGAGAACGTGTCTGAGCATTCATTAGATCTCTGGGCATATCTGACCTTTGTGTTATTGGTACAATTAGTAATCAAATCCTTGGCATTTTTCTGTCTTTACCCAGGAGGTTCACCTTATAATTTTCTCAAAGATCATTATTTAGGTCCCAAATCCCAGACTGAGCTGGCAACATGATTATAAAGGAAGAATAAACCTCAAGCAGATTAGATTACTTAAAAATTCACAGAAGAGGCTTGAAATTTTCTATTCACTAGAAAGAGCAGAGTCTGTACTACCTCCGTCAGCTTAACATTAACAAAGACATGTAAAATTTAGCCTTTGGCTTTAGCTAAAGTTGCAGCTCTTACCCTGAAATTTCTTGGCTATACTAGTATTCATCTCAGTCACTGGAAATCATAAAGACATGTTAGGAAGTTAGTCTGGATATCATCAAAATCTTATAAAAATGAACAGAATATCAAACAAATATGTTTATACAATAGAATATAAAATTGGAAAATAGATATCTTTTTCCAGATGTGCTGAACACCACGTTTCAGAAGTGGTCAAGAAAAACAGTGAGGAAAAGGGTTTGTAGAAATTATTTAAGATGAGGCAAACAGAGAAGCAGACATGTTCATATTTTGCTGTGGCTTAGAATGATGAAATGGGAGAGAGTGATATTTTTCCTTTTCTCACCTTACCTCACAACATTAACTGAATTATGTGATTTTGAAACAAAACCTTTGATTAGCTACAGACCAGTTACATCTCCTCACTTTCTAAGCATGCTTAGAACTGCTTGTAAATGACAGATCTTTTTTTTTTATTATTATTATACTTTAAGTTCTAGGGTACATGTGCATAACGTGCAGGTTTGTTACATATGTATACTTGTGCCATGTTGGTGTGCTGCACCCATCAACTCGTCAGCACCCATCAATTCATCATTTATATCATGTATAACTCCCAATGCAATCCCTCCCCCCTCCCACCTCCCCATGATAGGCCCCAGTGTGTGATGTTCCCCTTCCCGAGTCCAAGTGATCTCATTGTTCAGTTCCCACCTATGAGTGAGAACATGTGGTGTTTGGTTTTCTGTTCTTGTGATAGTTTGCTAAGAATCTAAGAATGATGGTTTCTAGCTGCATCCATGTCCCTACAAAGGACGCAAACTCATCCTTTTTTATGGCTGCATAGTATTCCATGGTGTATATGTGCCACATTTTCTTAATCCAGTCTGTCACTGATGGACATTTGGGTTGATTCCAAGTCTTTGCTATTGTGAATAGTGCCGCAATAAACATACGTGTGCATGTGTCTTTGTAGTAGAATAATTTATAATCCTTTGGGTATATACCCAGTAGTGGGATGGCTGGGTCATATGGTACATCTAGTTCTAGATCCTTGAGGAATTGCCATACTGTTTTCCATAATGGTTGAACTAGTTTACAATCCCACCAACAGTGTAAAAGTGTTCCTATTTCCCACATCCTCTCCAGCACCTGTTGTTTCCTGACTTTTGAATGATTGCCATTCTAACTGGTGTGAGATGGTATCTCATTGTGGTTTTGATTTGCATTTCTCTGATGGCGAGTGATGATGAGCATTTTTTCATGTGTCTGTTGGCTGTATGAATGTCTTCTTTTGAGAAATGTCTGTTCATATCCTTTGCCCACTGTTTGATGGGGTTGTTTGTTTTTTTCTTGTATATTTGTTTGAGTTCTTTGTAGATTCTGGATATTAGCCCTTTTTCAGATGAGTAGATTGCAAAAATTTTCTCCCATTCTGTAGGTTGCCTGTTCACTCTGGTGGTAGTTTCTTTTGCTGTGCAAAAGCTCTTTAGTTTAATTAGATCCCATTTGTCAATTTTTGCTTTTGCTGCCGTTGCTTTTGGTGTTTTAGACATGAAGTCCTTGCCCATGCCTATGTCCTGAATGGTACTACCTAGATTTTCTTCTAGGGTTTTTATGGTATGAGGTCTAACATTCAAGTCTCTAATCCACCTTGAATTAATCTTCGTATAAGGAGTAAGGAAAGGATCCAGTTTCAGCTTTCTACTTACGGCTAGCCAATTTTCCCAGCACCATTTATTAAATAGGGAATCCTTTCCCCATTGCTTGTTTCTCTCAGGTTTGTCAAAGATCAGATGGCTGTAGATGTGTGGTATTATTTCTGAGGACTCTGTTCTGTTCCATTGGTCTATATCTCTGTTTTGGTACCAGTACCATGCTGTTTTGGTTACTGTGGCCTTGTAGTATAGTTTGAAGTCAGGTAGCGTGACGCCTCCAGCTTTGTCCTTTTGACTTAGGATTGTCTTGGCAATGCGGGCTCTTTTTTGGTTCCATATGAACTTTAAAGCAGTTTTTTCCAATTCTGTGAAGAAACTCATTGGTAGCTTGATGGGGATGGCATTGAATCTATAAATAACCTTGGGCAGTATGGCCATTTTCACGATATTGATTCTTCCTATCCATGAGCATGGTATGTTCTTCCATTTGTTTGTGTCCTCTTTGATTTCACTGAGCAGTGGTTTGTAGTTCTCCTTGAAGAGGTCCTTTACATCCCTTGTAAGTTGGATTCCTAGGTATTTGATTCTCTTTGAAGCAATTGTGAATGGAAGTTCATTCATGATTTGGCTCTCTGTTTGTCTGTTACTGGTATATAAGAATGCTTGTGATTTTTGCACATTAATTTTGTATCCTGAGACTTTGCCGAAGTTGCTTATCAGCTTAAGGAGATTTTGGGCTGAGACAATGGGGGTTTCTAAATATACAATCATATCATCTGCAAACAGGGACAATTTGACTTCTTCTTTTCCTAACTGAATACCCTTGATTTCTTTCTCTTGCCTGATTGCCCTAGCCAGAACTTCCAACACTATGTTGAATAGGAGTGGTGAGAGAGGGCATCCCTGTCTTGTGCCAGTTTTCAAAGGGAATTTTTCCAGTTTTTGCCCATTCAGTATGATATTAGCCCCAGTCCACCACTTGAGGTCATCAAAGCCTGGTGGTTTTTTTTTTTTTTTTTTGAGACGGAGTCTCGCTCTCGCTCTGTCACCCAGGCTGGAGTGCTGTGGCCGGATCTCAGCTCACTGCAAGCTCCGCCTCCCGGGTTCACGCCATTCTCCTGCCTCAGCCTCCCAGGTAGCTGGGACTACAGGCGCCGCCACGTCGTCCGGCTAGTTTTTTTTGTAGTTTTTAGTAGAGACGGGGTTTCACCGTG
The DNA here is from genome assembly GCF_007565055.1 of Rhinopithecus roxellana. Taxonomy (NCBI): domain Eukaryota; kingdom Metazoa; phylum Chordata; class Mammalia; order Primates; family Cercopithecidae; genus Rhinopithecus; species Rhinopithecus roxellana. The sequence goes on along the minus strand of NC_044555.1, from coordinate 32,020,268 downwards.
TTAGCCAGGATGGTCTCGATCTCCTGACCTCGTGATCCACCCGTCTCGGCCTCCCAAAGTGCTGGGATTACAGGCTTGAGCCACCACGCCTGGCCAAGCCTGGTTGTTTGTTAAAGCTCCAGTGGCCATCAGATTTATGAAGGTCCTGCCAGCCCAGTTTACTAAGTTTCCTGAATTTGGAGAGAAGAAGAAAGACAAAGTTTGAACAGCTCATAAGATACATTTTTAATCTAGTAAGCAAGGTTAATTGGATACAGGTATTTAAAATAACCAGAATATGAACATGAATTAGATCGGAAAACAGTAGTCATTTCACGGGTTCTATATGGTGAACATATTTGAGATGATTCTTTTTCAGTAGTCCTGGGACAACTAGATCTTTGACTTACTACTTTCATCCTTTTTTCCTGATTTTTAGGGAATATTTGTTTATAGCCAAACTAAAAGAGCAGGCTGCAGTACAGCCACAAGACCCATTTCTGTGTAATATTGCCAAGTGGAAAACTTAAATTCCCCAGTCAGAAAATAAGCATCCACTGAGAGATGAATCTTGTAGAAAAGTAGTGATAAAAATCTCAATCCACACCCAGAGTTTGGCGAAGGTCACTTCTGGATGATGATGGGGGGAAATGAAGCTGTGTATTTGTGAACCAAATTAATACATGAATCTGTAAAGCATTCAGGCTGACCTTGAGATAAATGCATCTCCTTCTTCCAAACAAATTATAGTTTTTAACTCCTCAGAAGGATTGCCTTTCTGAGTGCTGACTCCAAGAAAGCCTGCTCCCTGGCGGATTGTTCCTGACAGGTATGAATGTTACCTTTTATCATCTCTTGCCCACTGATGACAAAAGGAAACTAATTACAAGTAATTTCCAGGCTCTCAGAGTTAAGGTCCCCTCAGTGGCCTGAGAATTGTTTGCAGGTTTGGAAAGATGCCAACTGTGTGTTGGTTCTGGGCAATGATCCTGCACTCATATAAATTCTAGAGTTAATGGTGAAATAATAGAGTCACAACTGGTGGGAAGCATATTTTTCTGTCTTGAAGAATGAAGTCCCTGCAGATGTGTAGTGAATGCATCAGTGTTCACTGCCATTGTGAATTCTCCTAAAGCCTCCTTCTGAATTCAGTGTCTCCCAAAGCATTTCAAATTTGTGGCATTTTCTATTATTCTTAAATGTGGTATATTCATGGCTTATTTACTTAAAGCCTCATTGTACATTTTGAAGAAATTTCTTGGCGTAGTGTTTCAGTAATATCATTCGTTTCTCTGTATGAATAAATGCTCCCAGATGGCTTCATGTCAGCCACACACAAAATATCCCACTGTCCCTTTCTCTGAATGGCAAAAATAATTTTGTTTATTTTTATAGCATTTCTATTCTTATTGTTCCAGAGAAGTCTTCCAACTAAGTAATTAACTGGTATTGAGCAATAACTCATTTACTCTCATTTGCTTACTTTATAAAGCACACATTATTGTATTGTGGCCAGCACTGGTCATGCCATTAGTCTTTTTTTTTTTTTTCTTTATTTCTTCAAAAAAAAAAAAAAAAAAAAAAAAGAACAGGATGCATGTGCAGAACATGCAGGTTTGTTACATAGGTATACATGTGCCATGGTGGTTTGCTTCACCTACTGACCCATCCTCTAAGTTCCCTCCCCTCACCCCCAACTCCCCAACAGGCCCTGGTGTGTGATGTTCCCCTCTCTGTGTCCATGTGTTCTCATTGTTCAACTCTCACTTATGAGTGAGAACATGCAGTGTTTGGTTTTCTGTTCCTGTGTTAGTTTGCTGAAGATGATAGTTTCCAGCTTCATCCATGTCTCTGCAAAGGACATGATCTCCTTCCTTTTTATGGCTGCATAGCATTCCGTGGTATATATGTACCACATTTTCTTTATCCAGTCTATCATTGATGGGCATTTGGGTTAGTTCCATGTCTTTGCTATTGTAAATTGTGCTGCAGTAAACATACATGTGCATGTGTCTTTATAGTAAATGATTATATTCCTTTGAATATATACCCAGTAAGGGGATTGCTGGTCAAATGGTATTTCTGGTTCTAGATCCTTGAGGAATCGCCATACTGTCTTCCACAATGGTTGAACTAATTTACATGTCCACCAACAGTGTAAAAGTGTTCCTATTTCTCCACAGCTTCACCGGCATCTATTGTTTCCTGACTTTTTAATATTTGCCATTCTGACTGGCATGAGATGGTATCTCATTGTGGTTTCAATTTGCATTTCTCTGATGATCAGTGATGTTGAGTTTTTTTCTTTTTTCTTATGTTTGTTGGCTGCATAAATGTCTTCCAGGCCATTAGTCTTGAGTCCAGCATGTGTCCATAAATAATACCTGGCACTTAGTATATGTCCAGTTAAAATTTACTACATGAATTAATGAATGGATTAACATGTATACACAGTTTACCTTATTAGCCTCGTGTTGATATGCATGGTGGAAGGACGCTTAAAGAAAAAAACTGTTTGTTTTTTCCTATCCTATATTCTCACAATACTTCTGAGATACCAATTGCAAGTAGTAGGTTCCCAGGTTACCCAAAATTTCTGTCTGATTTGACTGCATATGAGAGCTTCCCATGACTTTCTTCTTAGGCTTGATAATTTACTGAAGTGATTCACAAAACTCAAGGAAACACTTTGCTTACATTTACCCATTTGTTATAAATGGTATTACAAAGACTATAGATGAACAGCTAGATAAAGAGGTACATAGGGTGAGGCTCAGAAGGGCTCCAAGCATAGGAACTTCTTTCCCCATGGAATTGGAGTATATCACCTTTCTGGCACATGGATGTGTTCTCCAACCCACAAGTTATCTGAACGTCATAGATCTGAGATTTTTATGGAGGCTTCATCATGTAGGCATGATCGACTATTAACTCAACTTCCAGCCCTTCTCCTCTTTCCAGAGGATAAGGGATGGGCCTGAAAGTTCCAAGTTTCTAATCAAGGTTTGGTATTTCTGGGGTCCAGGAACCATACAGGAACTCACCGAGAGTCACCTCTGTATGGCAAAAGATATTCTTATCACTCAGAAAATTCCAAGGGAGTAGGAGCTCTGTGTCAGCAACTGGGGTCAAATAGCAAATATTAGGAAAAAAAGATAAACCTAGCACCCCTAGGTTTTTAGAAGTTTACTGTTGATTGTTTAGGAGCTCTGTGCCAGGGACCAAAAATAAAATACATTTCTTATTATAAATCACAATATCAACAAAGATAGTTTCCCAAGGATAACTTTGGGAAATTTGTCAGCATGGAAGACCTAGAAATAGATCTTCTTCTAACTTTATTAGAACGTAATGACCCTAGCTGACTTAATTGCTTGGCATGTAAATGAAGCCTTAGAAGCAAAATCTTGTATTTTAAGTGTGAGTTTAGAGCTGGAGTGTAATTTCTAAAATTGTGTACTGTACTGATGGGCATGGGCAAGAATTCTTACCACCACTTCCCGCAAGGGCAGTGAAGCTTGCGTTATTCCTGTAGGTAAGTAGATTATTAAAAAGTGCATATTTGTAGAACATTTTGTTATAACTGTAGGTAGTTTCTTTATAGACAGGTAGTTTCTCTGGAAGTGTTGCATGTGAATAATCCTTTTTATGAATTACAAACAATTACTGGTTCCCATGCTTGAACAGTTTTATCTGCTTCAGTTCAATTAAATTTGGTAAGATAAATACTTGGGAGGGTGAGGTGTGTGGTTTCACAGGTAAATCTGTGAATGTTGTTTCTTACTGAGGTTCATTATGTACAAACTGCTTTTTCGCTTCGACAGCATTCAACGTGCTTCCCTGAGCCTTCATCAGATAGGTTAAACATTGCTCCTTGTATTAAGCCTTCTAACCTGTTTTTCGAATTTTACTGCCTGATTGTATCTAAATAATGCATTTGACAGAAGGAAATAACCACATTGACTTCCTTAAAATCTATCACATATTTAGATACAGTCAACCACAATCTCCATATTCAGGAGGCTATACTTAGATACCAGCTGTTTGTTTAGATTTCTAATTCGTAGTTACTCATTGAGCGCTTTTTGCAACAGGAGATGGAAGAGGATTTTGTTTGCTTATATATTATCTGTGTATTAGGGTTTCTCCTACTCTGCAATGAGAAAGTTAAATGCTTTCAAAGATAGTGAGTTTTTTTCTTTAAATTCAGCCAATTTTGCCCTTTTATATGCACATAAAATGAGCATTATTTCTCAGGTATTACCAAAGTGTAATGTTATATTTTAATATCATTGTCAAATGGGATCATATTTTTGAAACATTTCTATGTATTTGCACATTCTACAACTAGGCTCTAGGGATTTCCTGCCTATTGGAACACTGGGTTTCAGTGCTTCAGAGGAAGGGGAGACACATCCATTAGGAGAATTCTGCCATTTCTCAGCATCAAGGGTCAAATTTTTATTTGCATCCACAGGGGAATAATAACATTCCTAAAATAATCACATTTTTGGGAGAGAGAGAATTTTTTATAAATTCCTATAGCATATGAAAGACCAAGCACCGAAAGGTCTTCATAGACATTTCTAGTGTTCACCAAAACCCTACTGAGCTCCTTGAAGCTAGTGAGGCCATGAATCCACTACTGACTAAGGAACCGTAAGAAGAAGTAACAGGTGTCTCTTCTGGACTGACAGTGAAATTCTTCAATTCACTATTTCCTTTCAGTGGTGAGACTAGAGTGGTGCATTAAAATGGCAGAACTGCAATAATGAAGCAGACTGCAGTGCTGAGTCATCTCATGGAAGACAGTTGCACTGCTGGGTCACCTGATCTACAACAAACTTTGTGTGTTCAATAAATAAACTTCATGTGTTAATCCCTCAAGATTTGAGGGTTGCTCATTACCACATCATAACTCAATTTTATTTTGACTAAAACAGGCTCAGACCATTGTATTTCTTCCATGAGTTTGAAAAAATGCCTCTCCTGTCGTGTGAAGGCTGGGACATGAGTTTTACTCATGGAAGGGAAGAAGGAAAGGCACTGAACCTACTCCTGAATGAAAAGATTATAGAACAAAGAAAAGGGTCACAGGGAGATCAAGAAAGGCAGGTGCTATGATCTGAATGTTTGTGTTCCCACCAAATTTATATGTTGAAACCTACTCTTCAATGTAATAGTATTAAGAAGTGGGGCCTATGGGAGATGATTAGGTCATGAAGGCTCCATCTGCCCTTATAAGTAGGATTAGGGCCTTTACAGAAGAGTCTTGAGGGAGCATGTCTGCTCCTTCCTCCATGTGAAGATGCAGCAAGAAGATACCATTTTTGAAGCAGAGAATGAGCCCTCACCAGACACTGAATCTGCTGGTGCCTTAAGCTTACTGTGCAGCCTGCAGACTATGAGCAATAAATTCCTGTTGCTTGTAAATTACCAAGTTGAAGGCATTTTGTTATAGTAGCCCAAATGGACTAAGACAATAGGTATGGGTGAGGGCTTTTGTATTACTGCCTCTCGGTGTTGGTGGTAGAGTGGAAGTATAAGTATTTGGGCTCTTCCAAAGCCTTTTTGTCAATTTCATTTCTTAATTCTCATTGTCTATGTTTAATTCTATCATTTAACAATTTAAATTTACTCCTGCCCTGTTCTAGAATTTTTATTGTTGCTCTTATATAATCTGATTTTATTTCTCTTTTAGTCTTTATGGTCACAACACTCATTTTTTATTCATTTTAGAGTAAAAATCTAATGAAATAGAAGCATTGCCTTCCGAAACTGGCTTTATAAGATGATTTACTTGGATAAAGCACAGATAGTCAGTGTATGTTCAAATTCTGATTACTGAAAGGAGTCGCTTTACTTTCTATGCAAGCTTTAGTGTCTGATCAAGAAACACGCCATATTCTTTCCTTGGAATGCATTTTCAAAATGTTCTACTATATCAGCAAATTTCATTTTATTCTTCATATTCTCAATATTTCGTAGGCGAAATTTGCTCTTTCATTATTTTGATGCTTTCCCAGAATGGCTTACAAGTGCTATTTTCTAAATTGCATTTGATTTGGCCTTTGCTACTTTGTTTATGCACTTATGAGGGAACAGGAAAAAGTTTGTGAAAAAATGAATTAAAAGATAAAAATAAAAAATATAAACCTTATTATTCAACATAAGCACCATCAAGTTCAAGACTGTTGCAAGCAATGATACCAGCCATTTAGTGCATTCCTAAAGAACTGAGGGTCCTGGGAATTTAACCATGTCAGTGCAGTTTTTTGTTTTTTGTGTTTTTTTTTTTTACATTATTAATGGGAAAAAAATGGGCGACCTTTAAAGTTGTCTTTGTTTGTTTGTTTTTAGAGACAGGATCTCGCTCTGTCACTCAGGCTGGAGTGCAGTATTGTGATCATGGCTCACTGCAGCTTTGACCTCATGGGCTCAAGCAATCCTCCCCGCTCAGCCTCCCAAGTAGCTGGGACCATAGGTGCATTCCACCATACCAGCTATTTTTACATTTCATTTTCATAAAGACAGGTTTTCACTATGTTGCCCAGGCTCATCTTGAACTCCAGGTCTTAAGCTATCCTCCCACCTTGGCCTCTCAAAGTGCTGGGATTACAGGCATGAGCCACTACATCTGTCCCTTTAAAGATTTTTTAAGATTAAGAAACAAAAATAAGTCAGAAGGAGTCAAATTAGGACTGTAAGGTGCCTAATGATTTATTGAAACTCTCACAAAATTACCTTTGTTTGATGAGAGGAATGAGTACGAGCATTGTCACGGTGGAGAAGAACTCTCTAGTGAAACCTTCTGGGCATTTTTCTGCTAAAGCTTTGGCTAGCTTTTCTCAAAACACTCTCATAATGAGCAGATGTTATCGTTATTTGGCCCTCCAAAAAGTCAACAAGCAAAATGTTTTGAGCATCACTAAAATCTGTCTCCATGACCTTTGCTCTTGACCATTCTGCTTTTGCTTTGATTGGCCCACTTGTACCTCTTGGTAGTCACTGCTTTGATTATGCTTTGTCTTCAGAATCATATTAGTAAAGCCATGTTTCATCTCCTGTTACAATTCTTGGAAGAAATGTTCCAAGATCTTGATCCCACTTATTGAAATTTTCTATTGAAAGCTCTGCTCTTGCCTGCAGCTGATCTGGGCACAACAGTTTTGGCACCCATCAAGTGGAAAGTTTGATTAATGTTAATTTTCCAGTTAGAATTGTGTAAGCTGAACCAGTTGAGATGTTTATTATGTTGACTATTGTGTGGTTAATCATCAGTCATCTTCAATTAAGGTAGTGTATTAATCCGTTTTCACGCAGCTGATAAAAGACATACTCAAGACTGGGCAATTTACAAAAGAAAGAGGTTTAATGGACTTACAGTTCCATGTGGCTGGGGAGACCTCATAATCATGGTGGAAGGCCAGGAGGAGGAAGTCATGTCTTACATGGATGGCAGCAGGCAAAGAGAGAGAGCTTGAGCAGGGAAACTCTCATTTTTAAAACCATCACATCTCGTGAGACTTACTCAGTATCATGAGAACAGTACAGAAAAGACTCGCCCACATGATTCAATTACCTCCCACTGGGTTTCTCTCACGACGTGGAAATTGTGGGAGTTACAATTCAAGATGAGATTTGGGTGGGGACACAGTCAAACCACATCATTCTGCCCCAGCCCCTCCCAAAACTTATGTCCTCACATTTCAAAAACAATCATGCCTTCCCAACAGTCCCCCAAAGTCTTAACTCATTTCAGCATTAATTCAAAAGTTCACATTCCAAAGTTTCGTCTGAGATGAGGCAAGTCCCTCTGCTTATGAGCATGTAAAATCAAAAGCAAGTTGGTTACTTCCTAGATACAATGGAGGTACAGGCATTGGGTAAATACAGCTGTTCCAAATGGGAGAAATTGGCCAAAACAAAGGGGCTACAGGCTCCATGCAAGTTTGAAATCCAGCAAGGCAGTCAAATCTTAATGCTCCAAATTGATCTCCTTTGACTTCATGTCTCACTTACAGGGCACGCTCATGCAAGGGGTGGGTTCCTATGGTCTTGGGCAGCTCTGCCCCTGTGGGTGTGCAGGGTACAGCCTCCTTCCTGACTGCTTTCATGGCTGGTGTTAAGTGTCCGTGGCTTTTCCAGGCACACAGTGCAAGCTATCGGTGGATCTACCATTCTGGGGTCTGGAGGAGCTCTTCTCATAGCTCCACTAGGCAGTGTCCCAGTAGGGACTCTGTGTGAGGGCTCCAACCCCACATTCCCCTTCCACATTGCCCTAGCAGAGGTTCTCCACGAGGGCCCTGCCCCTGCAGCAAACTTCTGCCTTGACGTCCAGGCATTTCCATACATCCTCTGAAATCTAGGTGGAGGTTCCCAAACCCCAGTTCCTGACTTCTGTGCATTCACAGGCTCAACACCATGTGGAAGCTGCCAAGGCTTGGGGCTTGCACCCACTGAAGCCACAGCCTGAGCTCTATGTTGGCCCCTTTCAGCCACAGCTAGAGCAGCTGGGACTCAGGGCACCAAGTCCCTAAGCTGCACACAGCATGGGGACCCTGGGCCTGGCCCATGAAACCATTTTTCCTCCTAGGCCTCTGAGTTTCTGATGGGAGGTGCTGCTACAAATGCCTCTGACATACCTTGGAGATATTTTCCCCATTGTCTTAATGATTAACATTCTATTCCTCATTACTCATGCAAATTTCTGCACCCAGATTGAATTTCTCCTCGGAAAATGAGATTTTCTTTTTTATCACGTTGTCAAGCTGCAAAATTTCCAAACTTTTATGCTTTGTTTCCCTTTTAAAACCAAATGCCTTTAACAGCACCCAAGTCACCTCTTGAATGCTTTGCTGCTTAGAAGTTTCTTCTGCTGGATACCCTAAATCATTTATCTCAAGTCCAAAGTTCCATGAATCTCTAGGGCAGGGGCAAAATGCCACCAGTCTCTTTGCTAAAACATAACAAGAGTTATGCTCCAGTTCCCAACAAGTTCCTCATCTCCACCTGGGAACACCTCAGCCTGGATTTCATTGTCCATATCATTATCAGCATTTTGGTCAAAGCCATTCAACAAGTCTCTAGGGAGCTCCAAACTTTCCCACATTTTCCTGTCTTCTTCTGAGCCTTCCAAACTGTTCCAACCTCTGCCTGTTACCCAGTTCCAAAGTCACTTCCACATTTTTGGATATCTTTCCAGCAGTGCCCCACTCTACTGGTACCAATTCACTGTATTAATCTGTTTTCATGCTGCTGATAAAGACATACCTGAGACTGGGCAATTTACAAAAGAAGGAGGTTTATTGGACTTACATTTCCACATGGCTAGGAAGGCCTCACAATCATGGCAGAAGGCAAGGAGGAGTAAGTCATGTCTTACATGGATGGCAGCAGGCAAAAAGAGAGAGCTTTTGCAGGGAAACTCCCATTTTGAAAACCACTACATCTCATGAGACTTATTCACTATCACAAGAACAGCACAGGAAATACCTGCCTCCAAGATTCAGTTGTGGGAATTACAATTCAAGATGAGAGATTTGTGTGAGGACACAGCCAAACCATATCAAACATGCACAAGATTAATTTTTTTCCTCAAAAATTGTTGTGGATGGTTTGCTGCTGCAGGCTTCATCTCCCACATCATCTCGTCCTTTGTTAAAATGAATTATCCATTTATAAACTTATTTCTTCGGGGCATTATCCCCATAAACTTTTTGTAAAGCATCAATGATTTCACTATTCTTCCACCCAAGCTTCACCATACATTTGATGTTTGTTTTTGCTTCAATTTTATCAGAATTCATGCTGCTCTGGTACGGGCTTTTTTTCAAACTGATGTCTATTCTTAGTGCCTCCAACTAGATTCCGTTCTGACATGTTATAAGAAATTGGTATAAGCTATTTTGGTGCAAAAAATTTTTGAAATCTGTGCATAGTTTTTTTATAATAAGCATTTTTCATGAATATATTGAAGACACCTTGTATAAGCACATGCTTGCAGGTTGCTTGCTGTTGGTATCAAAACTAAGTTCTGATTAAGCTTGTCATTCTCATCTGCATCTCACAGATGCCAAAGCTTTTTATTATTATTATTATTATTATACTTTAAGATCTAGGGAACATGCGCATAACGTGCAGGTTTGTTACATATGTATACTTATGCCATGTTGGTGTGCTGCACCCATCAACTCGTCAGCACTCATCAATTCATCATTTATATCAGGTATAACTCCCAATGCAATCCCTCCCCCCTCCCCCCTCCCCATGATAGGCCCTGGTGTGCGATGGTCCCCTTCCCGAGTCCAAGTGATCTCATTGTTCAGTCCCCACCTATGAGTGAGAACATGCGGTGTTTGGTTTTCTGTTCTTGCGATAGTTTGCTGAGAATGATGGTTTCCAGCTGCATCCATGTCCCTACAAAGGACACAGACTCATCCTTTTTTATGGCTGCATGGTATTCCATGGTGTATATGTGCCACATTTTCTTAATCCAGTCTGTCACTGATGGACACTTGGGTTGATTCCAAGTCTTTGCTATTGTGAATAGTGCCGCAATAAACATACGTGTGCATGTGTCTTTATAGCAGCATGACTTATAATCCTCTGGGTATATACCCAGTAATGGGACGAGATGCCAAAGCTTTACTTCCTCCAATTGTAGGTTTAGTTGTTTAACCATATATCTTCTTTACTTATCATTAACTAAGCTTGAAATAAATTCAGTGGTAATTGCCCTATTCTGAATTGTCACACAAACTCTTTGATCTCCTTTAATAATGTGTTTTATTTTAGCTATAAAGTACACATAGCTTTAATATTATCTTGTATAAATCAGTGCAGAGCAAGATTGTTATCAGTACATAAAGATGAAGTATAAAAACTTCAGATTTTCTTCTCCCTTGTTTCATTTTCAAAAGGTTATTTTATTTTTAACACTTAACAGACAAAAATAAACATCTGTAGCTATAAACTAAGATATGGTTGATGTGGATGTAGGTGACAAGATGTGGAAAATTCTTGAGTTCAAGTGATGAGGATACCTCTTCAGGGAGACAAGACTGAAATGGTTTTTGTAACCTAAATTTTTGAAATCTGATCAATTGAATTGTATCCAATCTGAATAGATAGAGGAAAGCTGGACCTAGAAAGGAGGAGTAAAAAATTCTGTCCAAAGAGGATGACACACTGGGCCTGAGTGGCATCCTTATGTTACAGTCAACAAGTAGATTCTGATGCACATCAACAAATAGATTCTGATGCACTGTGCCTGCCTACCCTACTATATAGATGTATCAATTGCCAGAACTGTCTATCTCCTTTGTCTAAGTTTATGTTGACCATGTAAATTTAAAATTACTATTTTGAATTCTTGGAGACCTCGATACACAGTAGATGGGAGATGCACTGGACCATGGAGATGAGTATTTGCGTCATGGGTGGAGCGACCATATGTCCTGATTTGTCCTGGACAGTCATAGTTTGTAACTCTTGGTCCAGCTTAATTATTAATAGTTCCCCATTTTCAATCTTAACCGTGTCAGTTTGGACAATAAATTGTGTAGTCACTTTAGTTTATGAGAAACTCTTTAGCAATACATTTATTTGAGTGCAATTTATACATCTGTCTCTTATAAGTTTGGTTAGATGTAGTTTGTCTCTGATACCTTAATTAGCACAAAGCAGACTGACAAATTAGTTTGCCAGATCTGCAAATATGAGTAACAGTGTCCAATCTATAGGATTCCACCAAGATTGTGCCACCCTGTAAAATCCTGCCTTGATCTCTTCTTGGACATCTCTAACTCATTTTTCAGTTATTTGTATGTAAAGTTATAGTGGGCTTGCTTAGAGATTTTTCTGCTAGGTTACACTTAACTTTCTAGGCAATTACCATATCTTTAATTGTTATGAGATATTACAATTTTAAGATCTAGTGTTCTTAAAATTAATTGCGGCCGTTTTGAAGGGTCTCAAGGATGTTTGGAATTACTAGGAATGGTATACTGAGATTAGTTCAGGGTGCTCTGGGAGTAAAGACAATTTCAGTTTCAATTCAGAGAAGCCATGTATCTGATGGCAGCAGAGACCAGAATGTGCAGCTGGCAAAAACTATGTAACAGCTGAGAAAGATAATTGTCCCATCATTAATACTTTGTCTGCCTAAGGTATAGACTATTGTCCTGATGATCCTTAGAAACTATCATGGTATATTTCATAAGGACTCATGTATCTAGCAATTTCCATGGACAAGCAGGACCAAGATCCAAGCAGGATCTGGGTCCTGGCTAGCCTGTGGTGCCTGTTATCTATTGTTGCCAATGGTTTTGGTATTATTTTCCTTGCAGGTAGACACAAACGATTAATGAATATTTTTTGGCTATTAGCATGTGGATGCGTTCTTGAGGGGCTTGTCACAATCAAGCATGACAGAATAAAATAAGGCTGCAAAAGACCTACTCTTTGAGTTACGTAACTTTTTTTTTTTTTCTTTGAGACAGAGTCTTGCTCTGTCACCAGGCTGGAGTGCAGTGGCTTGATCTCGGCTCACTGCAACCTCCACCTCCCGGGTTCAAGCAATTCTCCTGCCTCAGCCTCCTGAATAGCTGAGACTACAGGCGCACACCAACATGCCAAGCTTATTTTTGTATTTTTAGTAGAGACGGGGTTTCACTATGTTGGCCAGGATGAGTTATGTAACTTTTGAAGTACAAATTCATTGTTGTAGAAGGCATTTTAAAAAGTATCGTCTGTGACTATCTTCCGGATATAGGGTAGGAAACGCGTGAAGGAGCTATCATTGTGTGTATTAAGAATTGTTGTTTCAGATGTTTTTCAACTCATGAAAATGTGGTCAGCATTTGCTTATAAGTGAGATATTCTCATTCTTTTAATGGATAGTCTTTTTCAGACTTATATGGTTGGTTTACCCAGAATTATTTAGTTCTACATATTAAAAGAAAATCCACTAAATACAAAGCTACAAAGGGGTTTTTCTCCATAATGTTCTCGAATGGAAACTGAATACTGGCTGGGTGTGATAGCTCACACCCATAATCCCAGAACTTTGGGAGGCCGATGTGGAAGGTTAGCTTGAGTGTAGGAGTTGAAGACCAACCTGAGCAACATAGCAAGATCTCATCTCTATGAAAAAATAAAATAAAATCAATTAAAAGAAAATAGCCAGGCATGGTGGTGCCAACCTTTAGTCCCAGCTACTCTGAAAGCTGTGGAGGGAAGATCACTTAAGCCCAGGAGTTGGAGGCTGCAGTGAGCTATGATTGAGCCACTGCACTTCAGCCTGGATGACAGAGCGAGACCCTGTCTCAAAAAACAAACAAACAAAGAAAACTGAATACTTCTTTCCTTCTTTAATTAGGTTGTGGCAATTCCTCTTAACTGCTAGAAACATAGATGATGATGATGATGATAATCATAACCTATGATTTTAAATGATGGGAGTATGGAAATTGACTTGTTTATATCAACTGTTCAGCCTAAGAGATAGAATACATCTAATTTTCTTTTGCACTCCTCAAATGAACTTCTATCTGTTCTATTTGATAGTAATAATTTGGACTTCTAACTCCGTATCTACTGTCATATGAATAAATGGATGCTGCTAATAATGAGGGAGCAGACTGAAGAGTCTGAAACTTAGAATGTTCTTCTACAGGTGAGGCAGTTATATCTACTTCATACGATCCAGATTGCATGAAATAGTTTGTGTGATCATTGTTTCGCTTTTTTCCCCTTTTATTTCCTTTTTATTTGACCCAAGACACAATTACTAAAAATCTGAAAAGCTGACTCTAAATGATGTAAGCATAATCAATAAGTCATATTAATCGTGATGGTTCCTATTGATTTTGAAGTTCAACTCTTGTTCAATTAATTTTTTCTGAAAAAAAATTATTATTTTTAGTTAAAATCAACTTTAAGACTAGCTTTTCTATGAAATAGTTTTTGTTTCTGATTTTAACAGTTGTATGGTAAAAATATTTTACCATAAAAACTATGGTAAAACACTTAAAAATTACAAAATCTGTGATTAAAATAGTGAAACTACCAAAACAACAACTACATAGAGTTGCCTAGTCTCTATATCTAGACATCCCAAGAGACTTTCAGAATGCTAAAATTAATTTGAAATAATTGGTAAAACCCTGTGTCTACTTATACTTATAAATATATAATAATCAATTCCTCTTATCTACATTGGCAATAACCATTTAATATGGAAATTGCCTAATAATACATCTAACTAGAAAGGTATAGAAACTGTATGAAGACACTTTTAAAAATTATTTTACAGAATGTAAAACAACATTTAAAGCGAAGACACACACTGTACTCACTTTTTTATTTACTTTAAAGTTGCTTTTTATTTTAACAAATGCATTGAAAAAAATTAAAGCAATGCGAACATGTAAAAATGAAAGTGAAATTCCCTTACATCCCATTTCCCCCATCTCCCACTCCCAATGGTAACTATTGTTAACATTTATTATACATATTTCCAGGCCTTTTTATATGCATATATAAATTGTATGTATTATATACACGTGTCTGCAAAAATTTTACATCATAGGAATATACTGTGCATATTTTCTCTGCCATGTGCTCTTTTCTTTACTTAACTAGTATATACTGGAAGTGTTCCATGTCATAATATATAGCTATACATTATTCTTTTAATGCCTACAAAAAAAATTACAAAGTCTGGATATGTAATAATATATTTTTAATGACATTTAGATTGTTTTAACAATTTCACTAGTCAAACCATGTTACAGAGAACATCTTTGTACACAAATTTGAACATTTATATTTTGTAAATAATATAAAGGAGTCTTAGGGTTCCTAAGAATTTCTTATAAACATTTTGGAAAATAATTCACGAGAAAACTTACCAAACTGAGGTTTTGAACACCAGTAAATCTGATTTGTTTTATAAATTACTGTTTACACAATATATTAAATATTTTAATTTTTTTCCTAACTTCAATTTTCTGTGAGGCACAGAGAAAATGGTATTTATTAATTAAGAGCTTCTGCACGGCAAAAGAAACTACCATCAGAGTGAACAGGCAACCTACAGAGCAGGAGAAAATTTTTACAATCTGCCCATCTGACAAAGGGCTAATATCCAGAATCTACAAAGAACTTAAACAAATTTACAAGAAAAAATCAAACAACCCCATCGAAAAATGGGCAAAGGATATGAACAGACACTTCTCAAAAGAAGACATTTATGCAGCCAACAGACACATGAAAAAATGTTCATCATCACTGGCCATCAGAGAAATGCAAATCAAAACCACAATGAGATACCATCTCACAGCAGTTAGAATGGTGATCATTAAAATGTCAGGAAACAACAGGTGCTGGAGAGGATGTGGAGAAATAGGAACACTTTTACACTGTTGATGGGACTGTAAACTAGTTCAACCACTGTGGAAGACAGTGTGGCGATTCCTCAAGGATTTAGAACCAGACATACCATTTGATCCAGCCATCCCATTACTGGGTATTCACCCAAAGGATTATAAATCATGCTTCTATAAAGACACATGCACATATATGTTTATTGTGGCACTATGCACAATAGCAAAGACTTGGAACAAACCCAAATGTCCATCAATGATAGACTGGATTAAGAAAATGTGGCACATATACACCATGGAATACTATGCAGCCATAAAAAAGGATGAGTTCTATGACCCAGCCATCCCACTACTGGGTATATACCCAAAGGATTATAAATTAGTCTACTACAAAGACACATGTACACGTATGTTTATTGCGGCACTATTCACAATAGCAAAGACTTGGAATCAACCCAAATGTCCATCTGTGACAGACTGGATTAAGAAAATGTGGCACATATACACCATGGAATACTATGCAGCCATAAAAAAGGATGAGTTTGCGTCCTTTGTAGGGACATGGATGCAGCTGGAAACCATCATTCTTAGCAAACTATCACAAGAAGAGAAAACCAAACACCGCATGTTCTCACTCATAGGTGGGAACTGAACAATGAGATCACTTGGACTCGGGAAGGGGAACATCACACACTGGGGTCTATCATGGGGAGGGGGGAGGGGGGAGGAGGGAGGGATTGCATTGGGGAGTTATACATGATATAAATGATGAATTGATGGGTGCTGACGAGTTGATGGGTGCAGCACCCCAACATGGCATAAGTATACATATGTAACAAACCTGCACGTTATGCACATGTACCCTAGAACTTAAAGTATAATAAAAAAAAAAAAAGGTTAAAAAAAAAAAAAAAAAAAAAAAAAAAAAAAAAAAAAAAAAAAAAAAAAGGATGAGTTCATGTCCTTTGCAGGGACATGGACGAAGCTGAAAACCATCATTCTGAGCAAACTATCGCAAGGACAGAAAACCAAACACCGCATGTTCTCACTCATAGGTGGGAATTGAACAATGAGAACACTTGGACACAGGAAGGGGAAAACCACACACCGGGGCCTGTCATGGGGTTGGGGGAGAGGGGAGGGATAGCATTAGGAGATATACCTAATGTAAATGACAAGTTAATGGGTGCAGCACACCAACATGGCACATGTATACATATGTAACAAACCTGCACGTTGTGTACATGTACCCTAGAATTTAAAATATAATAAAAATAATAATAATTATGTGTCTGAAAGCTTTCTATTATATGTAATCTTACAGACAGTTCTAATTAATAGATTTTTGTTGAATGAATGAATGAAAACAAGGTGAAATAAATTATACTTACTTGACCATTGTAATTATATATCTAAATATACTTCTTGATTTTCCAGGATATGTAATAAAAATATATATATATATATTTTGGCCTTTCTCTCCAGTTCCTGACACGGAGCCCCTGAATCTTTTGTAATTCCTGAGTGACAAGGGTGATAGGAGTATCTTTTTTTTGTAATCTTTTTTTTAATTATATGTTTTAGCAGTGGGGTCTCTTTTTATTTCCCAGGCTGGACTCAAACTCCTGGGCTCAAGTGATCCTTTCACCTCAGCCTCCTGAGTAGCTAGGACTACAGGCACATGCCACCACACCTGAATTTCATTTTATATAAAAATGTAAATAATCCTCTAATTAATGAAGAACATTATTGAAGTTCTAATTAACATTTCTGTTATGTGAGTTGCATAAAAAATTGTTTTACAGGCCGGGCACGGTGGCTCATGCTTGTACTCCCAGCACTTTGGGAGGCCAAGGCAGGTGGATCCCCTGAGGTCAGGAGTTGGAGATCAGCCTGGCCAACATGGTGAAACCCCATCTCTACTAAAGCACAGAAAATTAGCCAGGCATGATGGTGGATGCCTGCAATCTCAGCTACTCAGGAGGCTAAGGCAGGAGAATCGCTTGAACTCGGGAGAAGAAGGTTGCAGTGAGAAGAGATTGCACCACTGCACTCCAGTCTGGGCAACAAGAGCAAAACTCCATCTCAAAAAAAGAAATGGTTTCACAAGTTATATGCATGAATAATAGCCAAATATTGGTCAAGCACATCATCAAAAATCAAAATAGTGGCAAGAGGAACTTGCGTTGACAAATATCTGTAAAATTATATACTCAAAATAGTATTTACCCAAAAATAAACAGATTAGTGAAATACAATAAAAAGTATAGAAATGGACCCAAATGAATGTGAAGACTTTATATTCATCAATGGTTTTATTCTAACTTAGTGGAAAATGGAGGGCTTATTTTAGCAGAAGTGTTTGCATAGCTGACTTTCCATCTGGAGGAAAAAGGCTAGATCCTTATCTTATGCCACATATAAAAATTAATGCCAGATGAATTCAGAATTTAAATTTTAAAAATACAAATATGAAAACTGGAAGAATATTTGCATAATCTCTATAGTGAGGGTGAGAATTATCATCCTAAAGGAGAAAGGAATTTTGAAGCCATGATGAAAAAAATCAGGAATATTTGAAAGCATTATGAAACAAAAACAAAAAGGAAAAAGCATGATAAAAGACACTGTAAATGCAACCTAGAAGATGCAAATTCAAATAAAAATTAAACATAATTTCACGATGCCAAAACAACCATGATTTAAAGCTTTAAATGCAAATGCCTTTAGACTTAAACTTAAACATTGATTCTTCCTGGGTCTTGAGCCTTCCCTCATCATTCAGACTAGGAACTACACCATCAGCCCTCCTGATTCTCGGGCCTTCACATTCAAACTGGAACTACACTATTAGCTCTCCTGGGTCTCCAGCTTGATGACTGGAAATCTTGAGACTTGTCAGATTACATAATAACATGAGGCAATTCCTTAAAATAATCTCTTTATCTCTCTACATATACATCCTATTGGTTCTGTATCTCTGGAGAACCCTCACTAGAACACAATTATGGAATCTTATACAGCTGTCAAAAAAGAATGAGATGGAGCCCTGTTTATTGACCTGAAGGATGTCCATAAGCTGTAATATAAAGCATATGGTATGATTCCACTAGTGTTAAAGCAAATAAAATAATAAAAAATGTATGTGTGTGCACATGTATGCTCATACATTCTTATAGTTGAGTGGGCAGAGTAAAAAAGTGTGAATGGACTCACATCAGGCTGTGTACATTGGTTCTCAGGCTAATGGGGGAGCATGAAAATAGAATAAAGAGATTATTACATTTTTACTGGAATATTTGTAGTATTTCATCAATTGTGGTAAATTATGTTACTTTTACTTTTTTGAGCTAAAATTCACATAATATAAAATTCACCATTTCAACAATTTTAAATTGTACAATTCACTGATTTTTGGCATATTCATAATGCTGTACAAACATAACCAGTATCTAATTACAAAACATTTACATCATCACTAAGAGAAACCCTGTGCCTCCCAATTCCACACTCCCCCTACCCCCTGATGACTATTGATTTGCCTTCTATCTCAATTTTGCCTGTTCTGGATATTTCATATAAATGATATACTATATGTGGCCTTTTGTGTCTGGTGTCTTTAATTTAGCATGATGTTTCTAAGATTCATTTATGCTGGAGCATGTTTCAGTATTTCATTTTTTATGACCAAATAATATTCCATTGTGTGGACATATACCACATTTTGTTTATTTATTCATCAGTTGACACGTATTTGAGTTGCTTCTCCTTTCTGGCTTCTGTATAGAGTGCTGCTATGAACTTCCTTGTACAAGATTTTGTATGAGTATGTGTTTTATTTTTTAACTTCAGAATTTCTTCAACTTTAATTGTGGAGGTAACATCAGGCTGCACATATATTTTAAATTCTCTTGGATATATATATCTGTTACGGACCAAATTGTGTCTCCACAAAATTTATATGTTGAAGTCCCAACCCCCACTGTACCTCAGAATGGGACCATATTTGGAAATCAGACCTTTAAAAAGACAATTATGGTAATACAGGTGAGCCCTGTTCCAATCTGACTGGTGCGTTTATGTGACGAGTGAGACATTAGAGTTTGGTGCACAGAGAAAAGGTCATGTGAGGACACAGCAAGAAAGTGGCCACCTACAAACCAAGGAGAGAAGCCTCAGGAGAAACCAAACCTGCTGGCACCTGGATATCAGACTTCCATCCTCCAGAACAGTGAGAAAATAAATTTCTGTTGTTTTAGCCACTCAGTCTATGGGTACTTCGTTATGGCAGGTATTTCTTTATAGCAATGCAAGAGCAGCCTAATACATTGCCTAAACTAAGGTCAGAAGATGTACAGTTGTTTCCTTTTTAAAAGTTTTGTAGTTTTCGCTATTATATTTAGGGATTTGATCCATTTTGAGTTAATTTTTGTATATTGTGTGATATAGGAATCTAAATTCACTCTTTTGTATGTGGATATCCAATTGTCCCGGCACCATTTGTGGAAAAAACTATTCTTTCCCCCATTTAACGATCTTAGTATTTTTGTCAAAAATTAATTGACCAAGATGTATAGGTATATTTCTAGAAGCTCAATTCTATTCCATTGTCTGCTTTTATGCCATATGTCTATCCTTATGCCAGTATCGTACTGCTTTAATTACTGTAATGACTTCCCAATTTTAAAACTTGCTAGAAAGGTTTAAAATTGGGAAGTGTGAGACCTTCAATTTTGTTCTTGTTTCTCAATATTGTTTTGGGTATCTGGGTCTCTTACATTGTTACATGAATTTTAGAATTAGCTTGTCCATTTCTGCAAAAAAAAAAAAAAAAAAAAAAAAAAAAAGGCAGTTAGAAATTTGAAAGGGATTGCATTGAATCTGTAGGTAACTTGGTGTACTTTTGCCATCTTAACAACATTAAGTCCTCCAGTCAATAACCACGGGATATCTTTCCATTATTTAGGACTTCTTCATTTCTTTTGCAATGATTTGTAGTTTTCAGTGTACACGGCTTGCCTTTTTTGGGTTAATTTATTCTTAAGTAGTTTATTATTTTTGATGCTATTGTAAATTGAATTGTTTTCTTAATTTCACTTTCAATTTGTTTGTTGCTAGTGTATAGAAATGCAATTAATTTTTGTATTTAATGCAAAATATTGACCTTGCATCCTGAAACATGACTGAAACAAACTATTAGCTCTGGGAGAGTTATGGTCGGTTGGTTGGTTGGTTTGGTGGATTATTTAAGGTTTCCTATATATAAGATTATGTCATCTACTAATATAGTTTTACTTCTTATTTGCCAGTCCAGATGCCTTATATTTCCTTTTCTTGCCTAATGTATCTAGATCTTATTTGCAGTACAATATTGAATTGAAATGGTGAGAGTAGACATCCTTCAGACTACAACTCTATCATTACAACAGAAACCAAAAGTTTTCTTTTAGTTTTTCACCATTAAGTTTGATGTTGTGGGTTTTACATAGATGCCTTTCATTGGGTTAAGGAAGTTTCCTTTTATTCCTAGTTTGTTGAGTGTTTTTGTCGTGAAAGGGTTTTGGATATTGTCAAATGTTTTCTCTGCATCTATTGAGGTGTTCGTGTATTTTTAAACCAATTTTACATTTCTGAGATAATTTTCACTCATGGCGTATACTCCTTTTAGTATGCTGCTGACTTGGGTTAGGTAGTGTTTTGTTGATGATGATTGCATTGATATTCATAAGGGATATTGGTCTATAGCCTCCTTTTCTTTTGGTGTATTTTTCTGACTTTAGTATCAAGGTAATACTGGCCATGTAGAATGAGTTAGAAAGTGTTCCCACACCTTTTTTATGTTTTGGAAGAATTTTAGGATTGGTATTAATTCTTCTTTAAACATTTAATAGAATTTATCTATGAAGTCACCTGGCCTTGGGCTTTACTTTATTGGAAACTATTTGATTACTTACTCAATCTTTTTACTTGTTATAGCAGATTTTCTATTTATTCTTGAGTCTGTTTTGGTAGTGATACAGTTTAGTACATGCCACCCCAAAATAGGACACCTTGGCATTTGACAAAAGAGTTGAAGCAACAGAGTTGCTCTCATCTTCTCCTTGCCCCTTCTCTCCTGAAACAGGCCATAAAACCGAGCTGACTCTGTCTTGAAATAGGTCATAAAACCATTCCAGAGGTACCAACCATATACCTTAAGGAAAGGAATGTACTTATCTCTGAAGACACAGGATGTAGAGAAGAATCTGTGCTAACAGGTGTTGCTACGTTTCTCTCAGTTTATTACCATGAGATCATACCAGTTTGCCCTCCAATCATACTTCTGCATGACTATCCACTCTTTATCAATCCTAAGTATAAAAAGACATAGGTTTTCCTGTTTCTTTGGATCTTCATTTCTGAAGCCTCTTATGTCACTTAAAACTTACATTAAATAAATTTGTTATGCTTCTCTCTTATTAATCTGTCCTTTCTTATATGGCACTCAGTTATGAACCTAGCAGTGGATTAGAAAATAAATCTTTTTTCTCCTATAACAGTTTGTGTAATTTTAGGAATTTGTCCAATATTTCTAGGTTATCTAATTCACTGGCATATAATTATTCAAAGTATTTTCATGATCCTTTATATTTCTGTAAAGTAAATAATAACATCCCCACCTTCATTCTCAATTTTAGTAATTTGACTCTTTTTTCCCCCTTTGGTCCATCTAGCTAAACGATGATCAATTTTTCATCTCTTCAAAGAACCAACTTTTCATTTAATTAATTTTCTCTATTATTTATCTATTCGGTACTACATTTGCCTTCACTGTAATCTTTACTTTCTGTCTTCTTGATCTGAATAACTCATGCTTTCTTAGTTTTATGTATGCTTCATTTTTTCCCCTGAAGATTGGACATTTTGAATGTTATAATGTGGGAACTCTGAAAATCAGATTTCCTCCCTTTCTGGGATTTACTGTCATTGTGCTTGTTGTTTGTTTGTTTAGTGACTTTTCTAAGCTAATATTGTAAAGTTTGTATTGTTTATCATGTAAGCTAATTTTGTAAAGTTTGTATTCTTTCTCATGTGAATTAATTGTGTAAAATATGTATTCTTTATCATGTGTGCTCACTGAAGTTTCTGTTCCATTATCTTAGTGGTCAGCTAGTGATCAGATAGAGATTTCCCTAAAGTCTGGAACCAAAAAATATTCCAGTCTTTGCATATTGGTTCTGGGGAAAAAGCACGCCTTCAACACTTAGCCAAGAAGTTTACAACTCTGACTTAACCTTCATTACCTGTTTGCACAGGGCCTCAAAGTCAACCAGAGATAAGAGCTTAGGACCTTCTCAGGTCTTCCCTGAGCATGGGCAGAATCCTGGCATGCAGAGGGCTTTCCATAATCCCAGGAATATATTAGAACTTTTTGAAGCCCTTATTCCCCCAAAACATCTCACTCCCCAGCCTTTCCTCACTAGCTTTTTGCTTAGTGTATTGTTTGCCCCACTGTTATCCATTGCCTCAGCAGCAAAGACTAAAATATTTATCTGTAAATGTTTTCAACAAATGTCTCCTGAGTACAGGTTTTAGCACGTGAGAGTTCCACTCAGGCAAAATAAAGACAAACGTTTGAGTGGATCTCCCAGTAAACCACTTGACAGATCAACTAAGGATAATTTGTAAATGAGATCCATTATCCTCCCTCCTATACAGATATTAGGAATGCAGGCTATTATTTTCAAGTCTACCAGTGGGGAAGAGGGAATGGGACAGAGTAAGTTAAAATACCACAAAGCTCACTGTTCTTCCTGAGATTTAGCTGTTTTACTTGAGTAAGTAGCACCTGAGTTACTACAGCTTTTGCTTAGTTTCCAACGTCCTGAAAAAATTGGTTCTGACTGTTTTTGCCAGTTTTTCTTGATTTATTTTGGAGAGCAAGACTTTTGAAGCTCCTTATTCTGCCATTTTTTGCTGACATCATTCCTCTGAAGATAAATTTAATAAATAAAATGATGTATGTGCCTGGTAAAAATGAAAATTTAACAGAGTGTATATAAATTAGAAAGCAAAAAAAAATTTAATCTCAATCTACAAACATAACCTACCTTAGTAGTTTGGCTTATATTAGATATAAGAAATTGGTTTATATAAAAATATATATGAAATTATTTATATGTATAGATATATCTATATACTTATATATAAAAATAATTCGCTTTCTTTGCTGCCCAATATTCACCCACATAGATGTACCATCATTATTTTTTATGTCTTATTGATGGATACTTGTGTAATTTCTAATTATTTACTACTACATATATATTACAGTAAATATCCTTATATGTACCTTTTTGAATTATTTTTGATAGATTACTAGAAGGAAATGGCTCAATACGTATATTTAAAATTTTTATCTATTGTATCAAATCAATCTCAAAAACTTTATCAATTCCACCCTCACAAAAATGTGATAGAGTGAACATTTCCTTGCCAATGTGAGTCATTATTTTCATCTTAAAAATATACCCATCTCTTTGGAAAAAATATAAATTTCTGAGTTATTTTATTCTGCATTTCTGTGGTATGGATTACAGTTTAACAAGTTTTCATGTGCTTTGGGGCTTCTTCTTATACCTGTAACCAGTTTCTATCCCTTTCTCTTTTGAAATTAAGTAACATTTTTCTTACATATTCTTGGTATTACTTCTTTGTCGTGTGTGTGTGTGTGTGGTGTACATGCATATATACACACATGTGCATGCATGCATATATGCTTATATACACACATACATATATAAATACGCATGTACACTTATCTTTACAAGCATGAGGATAAAGAAAATTTTGGACATTTAAGGAGTTAGAAAGTTTGCAGTCCACAAAAACCTCTTTAAAAAAGCGACATCTTCTTTCTCTATCTTTTCTTGAGGTCAATATCTTCCTCTCCCAAGATTTAGTTTTCATTTTGCTAAGCAAAGTAGCAAAACTTTTATTTCTCTTTAAATGTATCCTAATGTATTGTGTCACAGAATTTAATATTGGTTTAGGTTGAAAACTCCAGAGAATGTCAACTGGATGCACATATGTGTGCACATGTGTTGTGAGGTAGGAGCATGGAGTGAAGAAAAGTGAAAGCATGATAACATTTTGTCATGGATAGATATCATAAGTGATCAACTGTATTTTCCACATTTAAATATACAGTAACATATATAATATTAATTGTATATGGATTAAAGTTTCAATTGAATTACAAAGATGCACTATGTTGAAAAGGAGCAATGAACAAAGAGAAGTTGACAACTCAACAAAATGCAGAAAATAAAATAAATTAAAAGCCAAAATATACTAAAAATAGAGATTAACACAAAGCTTGGGAAATGGGCAAAATAAGATGTAGATAGACTTATTTCTCCAATAAATGAATATAAACCCTCTGGAGATGATGGAAATGTTTTTCAGTTTTAAAATATATATATATATATATTTTGTATATATATCAATAAATGTGTATCTTTATATATTACATATAATATATATGTATATATTATATATATACAATTGAGTTTTCATTTCCTGAATGCTTACTGCTTTGTAACATAATTCTACAACTTTATTAACTAAACTACATAATCCTTAACATTTGCATTTGAGATGGGTAAAAAAAGCTAAACTTAAAGAAGCCAGATATAAAAGTAAAAGTTAAAGTGTATTCTTATAATCTTCAGGTAGGAAAGACATAGACATCCAAAAGGAAAAGAATGACTGATTTTGTCAAACAAAAATTAAGAAATAGTTCCATGCCCTCCAGAAAAAATACTTGGAAAATATGGTTGTTCTATATAACACATAATGAATTAATATCAAGAAAATATAGATATCTTATACACTCATATGAAAAGGACAATCAATACAAAAGTTAAAAATAAGTAAAAGGGAAAGAAATACAAATATTGTGTTAACATACTGCGAATTGCATACATTTGAATGAATAGAAGCATAAAATATCATTACTTGCCCATCAGGTAACAGCTAAGAATTAGTAATGTCAAGAGTTAGCACATATTTAGCACATATTTCTCATATACTGCTGGAAGTTATGTAAATTGGCAGCAGCATGTACAGTCAGCTTTTAATATCCATGGGTTCCATACCTATGGATTCAACCAAATGTGGAGTCAGGAAAAAAAAATATTGCTTATGTGCTGAACACATACATACTTTTTTTTGTCATTCCCTAAACAATAAATTGTAAAACCATTTACATAGCATTTATACTGTGTTCGGTATTATAAATAATCTAGAGATGGCTTAAAGTATATAGGAGAATGTGGACAGGGACTTGAGTATCCGTGAATTTTGTTACCTGTGAGAGATCCTGGAACCAATCCCCTACAGATATAGGTATGATTGTAACTGTGTTTAGATATTATACTGGTATACCTGGTATCTCTCCCGAGAAAGACTGAGCACACAAGTGCACAAAGAGGCATGTAGAGATTAATTGCAGCACTTTTCTGAAAAATAATTTTGAAATATTGGAAACAAATTATCATGAGGGAATAATAAAATAAGTTATAAAATATTGATGCAATTGAATATATGCAGCAGCTATAAAAAGTTAAGTAGATTTGTTTGTATTGACTGACAAAAAAAAAAGTAGAAAATTATTCAGATAGCTAACCTCCCAAGCTAAATATCTAAATTCCAAATATTTAAATGAATTGACAAAAAGATGGAAGAATACCCATCAAACTTTTCAATGCTAAGGAATAGAGCAGGAATGAGGGGAAGGTTTGCTCTGTTTCCTTAGCTATAGTAAAACAAATTACAAAGAAAAATTTTAAACGTAAAAATATTTTGAATAATTTTTAGATTTAGTAAGGTATGTAATGATTCTTAATGTTGCTATAAAAAGGTATGCTTTTCATACATAGATTGATACAATTCACATTTTGTGTCCATAATATTCGTTCATAGAACTGGAATGGCCTGGGATTCAGGAGGCCTGGATTCTAGTGCTAACTCTTGCAAGTTCCTTACCTGCTCAGCTGTCATTCTATCATTTAAAGGGCATGGACTAGATGATCTTCAATGTCTAACAACCACTGATTCTGTGATAATCTTGAAATCAAACAAATGTATTGAAGGTATTTATTATGACTTTCATGTCCATAGATTCCATGTTTTGGGGAAACTTTCAAATTCAAGTTTCTTTCCCCATTTTTTAATGAGCAGACTGATCACACCATATATCTGTCTTGGCAGGGGAAAATTGTCACCTTGATGTAATCATCCTTAACAAAAAAGCTTGGTAAGTGGCTTACCTAGAATAAGATACTGGATAGATAATGTAGGTAGCAAAGTATAGTGAGAACGTAACATAATTTAGGAGTCAGACAGGTGTATATCATCTGTAAGACCTTGAAAAAGCTGTTGAAGGGATCTTAGCCTCATTATCCATATCTGTAAAGTGGAGCTAATACTATCTATGATTATATTCCTCTATGTATAGTAATAGTAACCATTTACTAAGCCCGCACTATATGACTGGCAACATATCAAGCACTTTATACAGTATCTAATTTAATTCTCAGGATAAATCTTAACTGTGGATGAAAGCCTAGTTACTTTGTGGCTCATTATAGGAGAATGCTGATCTATTTTATATAAGAGAACTGGACTCTTATGGATGATGCCAGACCCCATTCTTGTTATCATGGGAATTCTCTGTGATGTTCAAATATAGTTTATTGCAGTATATCAGTGCCTGTAGCATAATAATGTTCCTTTAGTGCCAAATAATATTCCTTCAGGGCTGAATCTCATTCCTCTTGTTTTGTTTTAGTCACTACACCAGCTCTTCTCCCACTTCTCTGTTTATACCTTTGCTTGGTATTATAATACCTTCCAGGTGTGGTGGTTCATGCCTGTCATCCCAGTGCTTTGAGAGGCCTAGGTGGGACAAATGCTTGAGTCTAGGAATTTAAGCTTACATTGAGCTATTTTTCATGCCACTGCACTCCAGCCAAGGTGACAGAGAAAGACCCTGGCTCAAAGAAACTTAAATTTTACAAAGCACTATAATGTAATTCTTCTTTGTAAGTATTTTCACTTACACAAAACGTTGTGGCTACATCATATTTGCCAGCCATCATTTTAGGTGGGATGTGAGCCACTCTTCACTTTCTCCCCTACAACATCAGCCTCTTCAAGGATCTTGCTTACAGATAGATTCATCAATGTACAGAGGAAACTCTTTCTCATAATACTTACAAAACTATATGCAATTTTCAATTCCACCAAAATTACTTTGTAAATGCAATGTCATTTCAATCAAAATGCTTACAAAAATTGTAAAAAACTAAATGAGGCAAGCTAATTATCAAACTATCTAGAAGACAAAGTGCGTAAGTGCAGCTAAGAATTTGTTTTAAAAAAATCGTGATGAAGAGGATAGACAAACAGGAAATATATAAATTGTGATTTAGACTGAAATTTTAGGAAGGAGCCTTCATGGGTTAGAAGCATGTCTGTAATCATGCTCACTCTAATTATAATTAGAGCTAAAGCAGCAACAATTAGGTCACTGTTTATGACATTTTCTTTTGCATATGGTAGATAAGACTGGCTTAGGTTTTCTTAAATAGGGCATTAGAATTGAGACATTTATTTTTGCCTGCCCACTCAAAAACTATTTCTCCTTCCTTGCTAAGGAAAATCTACTTTAGGTAGCAAAACTCCAAGAGAAGTGGCAAGCTTAGGGATGAAAGCCATCATAGTAATAGGAAGCTCTTCTCAGACAGGAAGAGCTTGGTCCTCAGGACATCATTAAAATGCTGGGCCACAAATCAGGAATGAACTTCCATTCACAATTGCTTCAAAAAGAATAAAATACCTAGGAATCCAGCTTACAAGGGATGTAAAGGACCTCTTCAAGGAGAACTACAAACCACTGCTCAGTGAAATCAAAGAGGACACAAACAAATGGAAGAACATACCATGCTCATGGATAGGAAGAATCAATATCGTGAAAATGGCCATACTGCCCAAGGTTATTTATAGATTCAATGCCATCCCCATCAAGCTACCAATGACTTTCTTCACAGAATTGGAAAAAACTGCTTTAAAGTTCATATGGAACCAAAAAAGAGCCCGCATTGCCCAGACAATCCTAAGTCAAAAGGACAAAGCTGGAGGCGTCACGCTACCTGACTTCAAACTATACTACAAGGCTACAGTAACCAAAACAGCATGGTACTGGTACCAAAACAGAGATATAGACCAATGGAACAGAACAGAGTCCTCAGAAATAATACCACACATCTACAGCCATCTGATCTTTGACAAACCTGAGAGAAACAAGCAATGGGGAAAGGATTCCCTATTTAATAAATGGTGCTGGGAAAATTGGCTAGCCATAAGTAGAAAGCTGAAACTGGATCCTTTCCTTACCCCTTATACGAAGATTAATTCAAGATGGATTAGAGACTTAAATATTAGACCTAATACCATAAAAACCCTAGAAGAAAATCTAGGTAGTACCATTCAGGACATAGGCATGGGCAAGGACTTCATGTCTAAAACACCAAAAGCAACGGCAGCAAAAGCAAAAATTGACAAATGGGATCTAATTAAACTAAAGAGCTTCTGCACAGCAAAAGAAACTACCATCAGAGTGAACAGGCAACCTACAGAATGGGAGAAAATTTTTGCAACCTACCCATCTGACAAAGGGCTAATATCCAGAATCTACAAAGAACTCAAACAAATATACAAGAAAAAAAAAACAACCCCATCAAAAAGTGGGCAAAGGATATGAACAGACATTTCTCAAAAGAAGACATTCATACAGCCAACAGACACATGAAAAAATGCTCATCATCACTCGCCATCAGAGAAATGCAAATCAAAACCACAATGAGATACCATCTCACACCAGTTAGAATGGTAATCATTAAGAAGTCAGGAAACAACAGGTGTTGGAGAGGATGTGGAGAAATAGGAACACTTTTACACTGTTGGTGGGATTGTAAACTAGTTCAACCATTATGGAAAACAGTATGGCAATTCCTCAAGGATCTAGAACTAGATATACCATATGACCCAGCCATCCCACTACTGGGTATATACCCAAAGGATTATAAATTATTCTACTACAAAGACACATGCACACGTATGTTTATTGCGGCACTATTCACAATAGCAAAGACTTGGAATCAACCCAAATGTCCATCTGTGACAGACTGGATTAAGAAAATGTGGCACATATACACCATGGAATACTATGCAGCCATAAAAAAGGATGAGTTTGCGTCCTTTGTAGGGACATGGATGCAGCTGGAAACCATCATTCTTAGCAAACTGTCACAAGAAGAGAAAACCAAACACCACATGTTCTCACTCATAGGTGGGAACTGAACAATGAGATCACTTGGACTCGGGAAGGGGAACATCACACACTGGGGCCTATCATGGGGAGGGGGGAGGAGGGAGGGATTGCATTGGGGAGTTATACATGATATAAATGATGAATTGATGAGTGCTGACGAGTTGATGGGTGCAGCACACCAGCATGGCATAAGTATACGTATGTAACAAACCTGCACGTTATGCACATGTACCCTAGAACTCAAAGTATAATAAAAAAAAAAAAAAATAGTTCAGAAAAAAAAAATAATAAAATAAAATAAAATAAAATGCTGGGCCACCACTGAGACCACCGACTTCAGGGATTTTTATTAAATAAACAAAATTATATTTGTGCTTAAAAACATTTTAGTCAAGCTATCTGTTACCTGAAGCTGAAAATATTTCTAATTAATACAAGTGATACAGTGGCAGTGTAAAAATAAGTATTCTAAAATACTCTTCACTTATTGAACATTTAAATAAGTAAATATACAAACATTTGTTGATCTGTATGATAAATAATGTCTTTTCTGAAAAATCGTTAAAATTCCAGAAGTATATATGGAGATAAAATGTAGAGAGCCAATAGGTTAATCATAGGGATTAGCAGCAGAAAATTACTCAACTATAAACTGATTTCCCTGTTTTCTTCATAAAGGTGAATTTAGTGTTTTGAAATGACTGAAACGTTCTTCTGAAGATTTACATAGCTCTATTCAATCATTTTTTAAGAGAATTTAGCTGCCTTTAATTAAGCCAGGCATTAGAGAGATTTCCAAAAATGTAAAACTATTCCATTCTTCTGATTAAATTATCTTTCATTTGGGAAGATACATATATGTTTTATTTAAAATAGTATGTTAACAGGTAATGAGATTATTTTTAGAGATAAATATGGTTAAAATTTCAGTTTTAATTTTTTTGCTGTATTTTTTTTTGTTGTTGTTTTGTTTTGTACCAAAAAAAAAAAAAAAAGAATATTAAGTTCAGGGCTACAAGTGCAGGTTTGTTATATAGGTAAAATTGTGTCATGGGGTTTGTTGTATAAATTATTTTGTCACTCAGGTATTAAGCCTAGTACTAATTAGTCATTTTTCCTGATCCTGTCCCTCCCCCAACCCTCCACCCTCCAGGAGGCCCCACTGTCTGTGGTTCCCCTCTAGGCATCCATGTATTCTCATCATTTAGCTCCCACTTATAAGTGAGAACATGTGGTATTTGGTTTTCTGATCCTGTGTTAGTTTGCTAAGGATAATGGCCTCCAGCTCCATTCATGTCCCTGCAAAGGAAATGATCTCCTTATTTTTTATGGTTGCATAGTATTCCACAGTATGTACATACCACTTTTTTTTTTTTTTCCATTGATAGGCATTTAGGTTGATTCCATGTCTTTGCTATATTCAGTCATTTTTAAACTATACACACACACACACACACACACACACACACACCCCACAGATATTTGGCATTCAATGTATTTTTGTTTGTTTTTGAGACAAGGTCTCGCTCTTGTTGCCCAGGCTGAAGTGCAATGGTGCAATCTCGGCTCACTGCAACCTCCACCTCCAGGTTTCAAGCAGTTCTCGTGCCTCAGCCTCCCAAGTAGCTGGGATTAGAGGCATGCACCACCACCCCTGGCTAATTTTGTATTTTTAGTAGAGACGGGGCTTCTCCATGTTGGTCAGGCTGGTCTCGAACTCCCGACCTCAGGTGATCCATCTGCCTCGCCCTCTGAAAGTGCTGGGATTACAGGTGTGAGCCACCATGCCTGGCTGAATTTTAACAATTGTATACATCTGTATAATTAAGAGTCAAAACTGGATATAGAACATTTCTATCACCTAAGAAAGTTCTTGCAAAACATAACCATTGATCTGATTGTTATCACCGTAGAAATTGTTTTAATTGTTTAATTAATTTAACAATTTCAATGTAATTTAATCAAACACATTAGACAATTCAATTAAACATTTGGTTAATTGTTCAAAGTGTTTAATTATCTTAATTGTTCTAGAACATAATATAAATGGTAATATAATGTGTATTTTTTTGTGTCTGGATTCTTTTGCTCAACATGTTTATGATCCATCCATATTGTGTGTATATCAGTAGTTTATTCATTTTTGTTGCTGAGAAATATTCCATCATGTGAATATACCACAGTGTTTTTATCCATTCTTCTGTTGAATGATATTTGGGTTGCTTTTAATTGCTGGCTATTAAGAATAAAAATGTTATGAACATTCTTTTTTGTTAATGTATTTATTTTTATTTCTTTCAATAGTTTTTGGGAAACAGGTGGTTTTTGGTTACATGGATAAATTATTCAGTGGTAGTTACTGAGATTTTGGTGAGCCCATCACCTGAACAGTGTACACTGTATCCAGTGTGTAGTCTTTTATCCTTTACCCCTACTTCCTCCCAAATCCCCAAAGTCCATTATATCATTCATATGCCTGTGTGTCCTCATAGCTTAGCTCCCACTTATCAATGAGAACATATGATATTTGGTTTTCCATTCCTGAGTTACTTCACTCAGAGTAATAGTCTCCCACTCTATCCAGGTTGCTGTATTTGCCATTATTTCGTTCCTTTATATGGTTAAGTAGAATTCCATGGTGTACATGTACCATATTTTCTTTAGCCACTTGGTCTATGGGCATTTAGCCTGGTTCCATATTTTTGCAATTGCAAATTGTGCTGCTATAAACATGCATGTACAAGTGTCTTTTTCATATAATGACTTCTTTTCCTCTGGGTAGATACCCAGTAGTAGGATTGCTGGATCAAACAGAAGTTCTACTTTTAGTTCTTTAAGAAATCTTCATACTGTTTTCCATAGTGTTTGTACTAGTATACATTTCCACCAGCAGTGTAAAAATGTTCCCTTTTCACCACATCCATGCCAGCATCTATTATTTTTTGATTTTTTAAAATTATGGGCATACTCGCAGGAGTAAGGTGGTATCTCATTGTGGCTTTGATTTGCATTTCCCTGCTAATTAGTGATGTTGAGCATTTTTAAGTATGTTTGTTGGTCATTTGTATATCTTCTTTTGAGAATTTATCTATTAATATCCTTTGCCCACTTTTTGATGGGATTATTTGTTTTTTCTTGCTGATTTTTTTGAGTTCCCTGAGTCTGGATATTAGTCCTTTGTGAATATTTTCTCCCACTCTGTGGGTTGTCTGTTTGCTCTGCTGTAATCAGAGTGCAGAAGTTTTTAGTTTAATTAGGTCCTGTGTATTTATTTTTGGTTTTGTTGCATTTGCTTTTGGGTTCTTGGCCATGAACTCTTTGCCTAAGCCAATGTCTAGAAGATGTCTAGATACTGATGTTATCTTCTAGAATTTTTTAGGGTTTTAGGCCTTAGATTTAAGTATTTGATTCATTTTGAGTTGATTTTTTTGTATAAGGTGAGAGATGAGGATCCAGTTTCTTTCTTCTATATATGGCTTGCCAATTATCCCAGCACCATTTGTTGAATAGGATGTCCTTTCCCCACTTCATGTTTTTGTTTGCTTTGTCAAAGATTGGTTAGCTGTAAGTATTTGGCTTTACTTCTGGGTTCTTTATTCTGTTCCATTGGTCTATGTGCCTATTTTTATACCAGTACCATGCTGTTTTGGTAACTATAGCCTTAGAGTACAGTTTGAAGTCGAGTAATGTGATGCCTCCAGATTTGTTCTTTTTGCTTAGTCTTGCTTTGGCTATGCAGGCTCTTTTTTGGTTCCATATGAATTTTAGGATTGCTTTTTCTAGTTCTGTGAAGAATGATGGTGGTATTTTAATGGGAATTGCATTGAATTTGTAGATTGCTTTTTGGCAGTATGGTAATTTTCACAATATTGATTCTACCTATCCATGAGCATGGAATGTGTTTTCGTTTTTGTGCGTGTGTCATCTGTGATTTATTTCAGCAGTGTTTTGTAGTTTTCCTTGTAGAGGTCTTCTACCTCCTTGGTTTGGTATATTCCTAAGTATTTTATTTATTTTTTACACCTGTTGTAAAAGGGATTGAATTCTTGATTTGATTCTCAGCTTGGTCGCTATTGGTGTATAGCGGTACTGCTGATTTGTGTACATTGATTTTGTACCCTGAAACTTTACTGAATTCATTTATCAGATCTAGAAGCTTTTTGGATTATTCTTTAGGGTTTTCCAGGTATATAATCATATCATCACCAAACAATGACAGTTTGACTTCGTCTTTTTTTATTTGGATGCTCTTTATTTCTTTCTCTTGTCTGACAGCCCTGGCAAGGACTTCCAGTACTGTGTTGAATAGAAGTGGTGAAAGTGGGCATCCTCGTCTTGTTCCAGTTCTCAGGGGAAATGCTTTCCACTTTTCCTGTTCAATACAATGTTGGCTGTGAGTTTGTCATAGATGACTTTTATTAACTTGAGGTATGTCCCTTCTATGCCAATTTTGCTTAGGGCTTTAATCATAAAGTGATGCTGGATTTTGTCAACTGCTTTTTCAGCATCTATTGAGATGATCATATGATTTTGTTTTTAATTGTTTGTGTGATGTATCACATTCATTGACTTGCATATATTAAACCATCTCTGCATCCCTTATATGAAACCAACTTGATCTTCGTGGATTATCTCTTTGATATGCTATTGGATTCAGTTAGGTAGTATTTTGTTGAGGATTTTTGCATCTATGTTCATCGGGAAAATTGGTCTTTTTTTGTTATGTCCTTTCCTGGTTTTGGAATTAGGGTGATACAGTCTTCATAGAATGATTTAGGGAGGATTCCCTCTTTATCTTTGGGAATAGTTTCGGTAAGATTGGTACCGACTCTACTTTGAATGTCTGATATAACTCAGCTGTGAATCCATCTAGTCCTGGACTTTTTTTTTTTGGCAATTTTTAAATTACTGCTTCAATCTTGTGACTTGTTATTGGTCTGTTCAGAGTTTCTATTTCTTACTGATTTAATCTGAAAGGATTGTATATTTCCAAGAATTTATCCATCTCCCAGATTCTCTAGTTTGTGAGCATAAAGGTGTTCATAGTAGCCTTGACTAATCTGTTGTATTGCTGTGTTATCAATTGCAATATCTCCCGTTTCATTTCTAATTGAGCAAATTTGGATCTTCTCTGTTCTTTGTTAATCTTGCTAGTGGTCTATCAATTTTATTTATCTTTTCAAAGAACCAGCTTTTGGTTTCATTTATCTTTTGTATTGATTTTCTTGTTTCAATTTCATTTGGTTTTCCCCTGATTTTGGTTATTTCTTTTCTTCTACTGGGTTTGGGTTTGGTTCGTTCTTGTTTCTCTGGTTCCTTGAGGTGTGACATTAGATTGTGTATTTGCACTTTTTTAGACTTTGTGATATACACATTTAATGCTATGAACTTTCCTCTTAGCACCATTTTTGCTGTGCCCCATAGGTTTTGATAAGTTGTGTCACTACTATTGTTCAGCTCAAAGAATTTTTTAATTTTCATCTTGATTTCATTGTTGACCCAAAGATCATTTAGAGGCAGATTATTTAATTTCCATGTATTTGTATAGTTTTGAAGGTTCCTTTTGGACTTAATTTCCAGTTTTATTCCATTGTGATCTGAGGGTATACTAGATAGGATTTCAATTTTCTTAACTATATTGAGAATCGCTTTGTGGCCTATTATATGGTCTGTCTTGGAGAATGTCCCATGTGTTGATGCAAAGAATGTATATTCTGCAGTTGTTGGGTAGAATGTTCTGTAAATATCTATTAAGTCCATTTGTTCTAGGGTATAGTTTAAGCCTATTTTTACTTTATTGACTTTCTGTCTTGATCACCTGTCTAGTGCTGTCAGTGGAGTATTAAAGTTCCCAAGTATTATTGTGTTGCCATCTATCTGATTTCTTAGGTCTAGCAGCAATTGTTTCATAAATTTGGGAGCTCCAGCGTTAGGTGTGTATATATTTAGGGCTGTGATATTTTACTGTTGGACCATTCATTTTATCACTATATAATGACCCTCTTTGTCTTTTTTTTTTAACCATTGCTGATTTAAAGTCTATTTTGCTTGATATAAGAATAACTACTGCTGCTTACTCTTGGTTGCCATTTCATAGCATGTCCTTTCCACCCCATTTCCTTAAGTTTATGTGAATCCTTAGGTGTTAGGTGAGTGTCTTAAAGACAGAAGATCTTGGATTCATGGATTTTTATCCATTATTCCATTCTGTATCTTTTAAGTGGACCATTTAGGTCATTTGCTTCAATGTTCGTATTGAGATGTGAGGTACTCTTCTTTTTATCATGTTAGTTGTTGCCTTAGTACGTTGTTGGTTTTTTTTGTTTTGTTTTGTTTTGTTTTTTCTGTTGTGCTGTTGTTTTATAGGCCCTGTGAGATTCATGCTTTAAGGATGTTCTATTTTGATAGATTTTGAGGTTTTGTTTCAAGATTTAGAACTCCTTTTAGCATTTCTTGTAGTGCTGGCTTAGTAGTGGTGAATTCTCTCAGCATTTGTCTAAAAAATACTTTATCTCTCCTTCATTTATGAAGCTTAGTTTTACTGGATACAAAATCCTTGGCTGACAATTATTTTGTTCCAGGAGGCTGAAGATGGGACCCTAATCCCTTCCGTCTTGTAAGGTTTTCCTTTAACGGTTATCTGATGCTTTTGTCTCACAGCTCTAGAGATTCTTTCCTTTGTCTTGACTTTAGATAACCTGATCACTATGTGCCTAGGTGATGATCTTTTTGTGATTAATTTCCCAGGTGTTCTTTGAGCTTGTATTTGGATGTCTAGATCTCTAGCAAGGCCAGGGAAGTTTTCCTCAATTATTCCCTCAAATAAATTTTCCAAACTTTAAATTTCTCTTCTTCCTCAGGTACATCAATTATTCTTAGGTTTGGCTGTTTAACATAATCACAAACGACTTGGAGGCTTTGTTTATTTTTTGAAATTCTTTTTTCTTTGTCTTTGTCTGATTGGGTTAATTGGAAAGCCTCAACTTTGAGCTCTGAAATTCTTTCTTCTACTTGTTCTAGTCTATTGTTGAAACTTTCCACTGCATTTTGTATATCTCTAAGTGTGTCTTTCATTACCAGAGGTTGTGGTTACTTTTTTCTTTATAATATCTATTTCTCTGGAGAAATTTTCATCCATATCCTCTGTTGTTTTTTCAATTTCTTTGCTTTTTTGTTTTTTTTTTTTTTGTTTTGTTTTGTTTTTGTTTGTTTGTTTTTTTTTTTTTTTTTTTTTTTTTTTTTTTTTTTTACCTTTCTCTGGTATCTTCCTGAGTAGCTTGATAATCAACCTTGTTAATTCTTTTTTTTTTTTTTTGAGACAGAGTTTTGCTCTGTCGCCCAGGCTGGAGTGCAGTGGCACAATCTCGACTCACTGCAAGCTCCACCTCCCGGGTTCACGCCATTCTCCTGCCTCAGCTTCCCGAGTAGCTGGGACTACAGGTGCCCGCCACCACGCCCGGCTAATTTTTTGTATTTTTAGTAGAGATGCAGTTGTTAATTCTTTATCTGGCAATTCAGAGCTTTCTTCTTGGTTTGGATCCATTGCTTTGGGGAGCTAGTGTGATCTTTTGGGGATACTATAGAAACCTGTTTTGTCATATTACCAGAATTACTTTTATGGTTCCTTCTCACTTGTGTAGACTAATTCATTGGAGGGTTCTGAAACTCAATGTCTGCTGTTCAGATTCTCTTGTCCCACAGGATGATCCCTTGATGTAGTGCTCTCCCCCTTTCTCCATGGATGGGGCTTCCTGAGAGGTAGACTGTAGTGATAGTTATTGCTCTTCTGGGTCTAACCACCCAGCAGGGCTACCAGGTTTTGGGCTGGTACTGGAGGATGTCTGCAAAAAGTCCTGTGATGTGATGCATCTTCAGGTCTCCCAGCCATGGATACCACCACCTGCTCTGGTAGAGGTGACAGGGAAGTGAAGTTGACTCTGAGAGTCCTTTGCTGTAGATAGGTTTAGGGTGCTGGCTTTCTTGAATGCTAATTATGCTACTGGTGAAGTTGTCATGTGGACACATTCAGGACCTCTGATTAGCCAGGATATTGCAGACAGTGGAATTTAAGTGTTGTCGTCTCCTTCCTGGGATCAGGGTTGTTCTGTCTTGAGTTGCTGTAATGTTCTGAGTTAGTTGGCCTCCAGCCAGAAGGTGGAATTTTCAGGAGAGCACCAGCTATGATAGTTGTAGAAGGCTCTAGGATTGACCCAAGATGACCAGGGTAACTATTTTGGTTTCTCAGGTGATGGGCAGGGCCATAAAGCTCCCAAGAGTTTCTATGTTTTGTGTTTGGCTACCAGGGTAGATAGGGAAATACCATCAGGTGTGGTCAGGGTTAGACAGGTCTGGGCTCAGACCCTCTCCTTGGGCTGTACTTGCTGTGGCCACTGTAGGGGATAGGGGAGTGGTTCTTAGGCCAATGGGGTTATGTTCTAGAGGGGATCTTGGCTGCATCTGCTGTGTCATATAGTTCACCAGGGAAGTGGGGGAAAGCTGGTAGAGAGAGGCTTCACCCAACTGCCATGCAGTTGGTGAGGCTGCTCTCGCTCCCCTTGTCCCCACTGTGTAGACCTTGCTCCAGGTCCTGAGCTACCCTGCTAAAAAAGCAAGCTTGGCTTTTGGACTTTGTCCCTCCCCATCTGCCCAGTCTGTTGGCTGCAGCTCCTATGCTCCTTCCCTCACTCACCTGTAGCCATAGTAGCTCCCGCTCATCCCACAGACTTCACTCAAGAAAATTTTTGCCTAGCCAAAACCACTACCAATTTCAGTTGGGAGCTTCCTTTGTCCCACGACCATGAATTAGCTTTTCGAATTTCACTGACTGACTTTCCCAAGGGTTACTGTGAGACATAGTCAGGCATGGCTTTGGGGGGCTTGAGCTGAAGACTGGGAGTACCTTCAAGGCACTTCCTGCTGATACCTCTACTTTTATATTTCTCACAAATCCTTAACCCATTTCTTCTCTAGGTAAGGTTAAATTTTTCCTGTGATCTGGATTTTCAGATTCTCTGGTAGGGATGTGTGTTAGCAGTAGGTTTTTCCCATCTCACACTTTGGGAACTCAGCTTTCTGTCTGTTTCAAGGAATTTGCAGTTGCATTCTGGTTCTTTCAAAGGATCTGTGTATTTGTTCAGTTTTCCTGGTACATTCCTGCAGTGGTTCTTGGTGCAAAAGACCATGATATGAGTCTCCACACTGTTCTGTCTGTCCATGTGGGAGCTAAACATTAGCCCTGTCTCCTATCTGCCATCTTCCTCTCCTCAATTTATTTTTTTAATTGACAAATAGAAATTGTATGTATTTATTATGTACAACATGATGTTTTGAAATATGTGTACCTTGTGGAATGGTTAAATCAAGCTAAATAATACTTGCATTACCTCACACCCTCACCATTTTTGTGTGGTAAGGACACTTAAAATCTACTCTCTTAGCAATTTTTGAAAATACATTGTTTTTGAAATACAGAAATACATAGTTATTAACTATAGTCACCATGTTATACAATGTATCTCTTGAAGTTATTTCTCCTATCAAAATGAAAGTTTGTATCCTTTGACCAATGTCTCCTCAGTCCTTCATCTCCCATAGCCCCAGTAACCATCTTTCTACTCTCTACTTCAATGACTTCAACTTTTCTAGATTCCACATACAGGTGAGATCATGTGGTATTTGTCTTTCCATGCCTGGCTTACTTGACTTAACATAATGTTTTCCAGGTTCATCGATGTTGTCACAAATGACACAATTTTCTCATTTTTAAGGCTGAATAATATTGCATTGTGTGTGTGTATATATATAACATTTTCTTTACACATTCATCTGTTGATGGACACTTAGGTTGATTCCATATGAAAAAAATGGGAATGCATATATCTCTTTGACATACTGATTTCATTTTCTTTGTATATATACCCAGAAATGAAATTTGGGGATCATATAGTGGTTCTATTTTTAATTTCTTAGGATAGGAACCTCCATATTGTTTCCCATAATAGTTGTATTAATTTATGTTTCCGCCAACAGTGTGCAAGAGTTCCCTTTACTCCACATCCTAGGCAACATACATTTTTCATCTTTTTGATAGTAGCCATTCTAGCAGATGTGAGGTGATATCTCATTGTGGTTTTAATTTGCATTTCTCTGATGATTAGTGATATTGAGCATTTTTTCATATAACTGTTGGACAGTTGTATGTCTTCTTTTGAGTAATGTCTATTCAGGTCCTTTGTACATTTTTAAATCTGGTTATTTGTGTGTGTTTTTTTTGGAAATTTGATTTGTTTGAATTCATTATGTATTTTGGATACTAACCTCTAATAAGATGTATGATTTGTAAATATTTTCTCTCATTCTGTGGGTGTTCTCTTCACTCTGTTGATTTTTTCATTGGCTATGCAGAAGCTTTTTAATTTGATGTAACCCCATTTGTCTATTTTGGGGCAATATTTTAAAAATATTGTCCAGTCCAATGCTATGGAGCTTTTCCCCTATGTTCTTTCTTGTTAATTTCATAGTTTCAGGTCTTATATTTAAGTTTTAAATTCATTTTGATTAGATTTTTGTATGTGGTATGAGAGAAGGGACTAAGTTTATTCTTCTGTGTGAGAATATTAAGTTTTCCAAAAACCACTTATTTAAGAGACTGTCTTTCCCTGTTGTTTGTTCTTGGTACCTTTGCCAAAAAATCAATTGACCATAAATGTCTGAGTTTATTTCTGGGCTTTTTATCCTGTTCCATTGATCTATAGATTTATGTGCCCATTTTTATGCCAGTACCATGTTGTTTTGACTACTACAGCTTTGCAGTATACTTTGAAGTCAGGTAGTGTGATGTTTGTTTTGTTTTTGTTTTTTTTCTATATTGCTTTAACTATTTGTGGTGAGCATTCAAGTATAAATGTATTTTTTGGAGATATATATATATATATATATATATACACACACACACTAATTTCCTTTGGGTAAATACCTAAGAGTAGTATTGCTGGGTCATATAGTAGATATAGCTTGAACTTTAGGAAACTTAGTTCAGTCATTTACAGTTCCACCAACAATGTTTGAGAGTTTTGGTTGCTTCACATACTCCCAAAACACTTGTATTGTCTGTCTTTTTTATTTTGGACATTCTAGAGGGGACGAAGTAGTATCTTTTTGTGACTTTAATTTTCATTTTCCCTGAAGATTGACATTGTTAAACACCTTTTTAGGTGCTTATTGGCTGTTCTTATATGTCCTTTTATAATGTATCTGCTTGAGTCTTTTGCCCATTTTTAATGGGATTGTTATCTTTTTAATATTAACTTGCAGGAGCTCTTTATAGAGGCTGGATATGACTATGTCATATACAGGTACAGATTTTGATATTCGTCTCTCAGTTGG
Source organism: Rhinopithecus roxellana (assembly GCF_007565055.1). NCBI lineage: Eukaryota > Metazoa > Chordata > Mammalia > Primates > Cercopithecidae > Rhinopithecus > Rhinopithecus roxellana. The sequence goes on along the minus strand of NC_044555.1, from coordinate 31,979,138 downwards.
TAATGGTAATGTGAAGCCTAAATCTTGCAGAGTGTAAAAATGACTTGCTAGCAGGGGGCAGCAATGAAAGCAAATATGTTTCATTCTTTTCAAGTTTTTCTGGAAAAGTAATTTTTGAAGTAGAAAGGGAAGACAATTTAGTTCCTAGATACACAAGGATTACAACAAAAGTAGTTTAACTTCTCTAAACCTCGGTTTATCATTTGTAAAATATATTTAAAGTCCCTTTGAGTTTCAAAAAGTAACAGAGTTGTTCTGAAGCAGGGAGTCATCAAATTGGTATTAGCATCGGATGTCATAGACTGCATGTGAGTATGATGCTGCCATTCAACTTTACTACCCAGACATTGTTACTCTTATTTTGGTTTTACAGATTCAAAATGCAGATTCTTCATGCAATGTCATTTTTCTGAACAAGCACGCAGAAAACCCTTCGTTAAAACACTTCTAGGGACTTTTAAACCTAACCATTGTCCAGTATTTTAACTTAGATTTCTATTTTGCCCTAGGGGAGAACAGTTAGGGTGAAAAAGTGAAATGGTTTTTGTCTTCATTGTATCCAGGCACTAGTTGCCCCTGGGATGATAAAGCTTGACCCTCAGTCACTAAGGATTTCCCAAGGGAAACCCATCACTGAAACTTACCAATAGCATGCACTTCTGCCTGCATCTCAGTAAAGGCTGGAAATATAACTCCCGTAACGCTCCTGGATTCTTTTCTGTGCTTGACAATGGCCCCCAAGGGAGATTCTTGTGATAGAGTGCCTGTCCAGAGAGAAAGGATGATGTAATTAGAGCCCTGGACAAGGAAATATAGGACTTTAGGTCCCCTTATTTTCTACTACAAAGAGTAACTCAGCTAAAGACGTCGGGACTCACTGTTATGGTCAGAAGGGGATGGGGATAAAGCAGATTTCAGAGGATGGTGAGGAGAGTTGAAAATTATTATAAACCAGTGTAGCAGGGTCATCTGTGGAGATTTCAAAGTCTGCCTTATTCTTGCTGCAGTAGGAGATAGGAAAGATAGGAGAATACTTTTTATTTCCATGCCCCACTCTGGCAAGAAGAGTCAATACTGTGTTTTAAAACCTAGGTTCTTCTAAGCTCCATCTCCAGGAAAGAAAACAGCTAATGTCTGTGTTTTATGTGGCCCAGAAAGAAACTCCTTGGCCAGGACTTTGCTGGGACTGTTAGGCCTCTAGTGGAATAGAGCTTGAGCTTCCCAAAGGAGAGGGGATGTAGAGAGGCTGGGGCTCAGACAAAAATTGATAAATGGCTCTTTAATCACATTTTCTGGACTTTATAAATTCCAGATCACATGACTGAGATCAGATTTTCTATTGGCCTTAGCCCGATGTTTTGGGTTTACAAAAATATCATATTAGTCATACAACCAGTTTTAATTGGTTACACAAATAATTCTGAAGTGGCTAGGATTGAGATCTACTTTCTATGGAAGATGCTTCAGTTCTGGGGCTAGCTCTGGCCATGTATTCTTTCTAACAGGATATCAATAGCCATAGTCACTCCATTTCTCAGAGAGAGAGACAGAGAGAGAGAGAGAGTTGTGCCCCCTCTGTGGGTGCTGCTTGGATTCATGTTGATGGTGTTAATAATAATCTTTTCAAATTGCACAGTTGGTCTTGTTAAAGAAAAAATTATCCTGACACTTATTAAAATAGTAAGGAAGAATTTATTCAGGGCTATTGTGATAGATGGCAAGACTATTACAATAGGGGAGAGATTGGGCTCCATTTCAAATACCCGTTGAGCGTACTAATCAAAAAATTCAAAATCAGAAATGCTTTGAAATCCAAAACTTTCTGAATTCCAACAGAATGCCACAAGTAGAAAATCACACAACTGACCTCACGTTATGGGTTGCAGTCAAAACATAGTCAAAACTTTTCTTTATGCATAAAATTAAAATATTTTATAAAATTACCTCAGGCTGTGTATATAAGGTATATATGAAACATAAATTAATTTCATGTTTAGACTTGGGGTCCCATCCCCAAGATATTTCCTTATATATATTCAAATATTCCAAAGTCTGCAAAAATCTGAAATTTGAAACATTTCTGGTTCCAAGCATTTTGGTTCAGGGATACTCAACCTATACAGCAAAGATATCTGTGAAATTATAGCCAATGAGAAGAATGAGGAAGTCAATAGATGAAAAACTATTAACAGAGACATCAGGGTAGGGGAATCCTTGCTAAACTAATGTCACAGGATTCTTGCTGATGGCAGGTCAAGTATTTATACATCAAAGGTAGAGGATGATAAACTTGAGCAGATATTGAGGATAATCAGATACACAGGGTAGAGATTCACTCTAATCTAGTAGGATTCTTTCTAAAACTGGTACAGGCAGGCCCAAGGACAAGACCTAGTAAAAACAGTGGCTCTAAGCAGGGTAAGTTAGGAATTAAAATTGTGGAAAAGACTGTTAATGCCAAATTTGAATAATTGAAGCTTACTCATTTAGCACTGGAACAAGGGAATCATGTGATCAAATATGTTTTTCAAGAAGAAAAAGGGATAAGGCAGAGATGGATTGGAATGAGAAAAAAAAAAAGGGGGGGATCAGAAGGCTATAGAGATAGGCCAAATGAGTGATAAGGACTTTTTAAATAGTGAGAGTAGCAATGGAGAAAATGATATAAGAGAAATACTTAACAGGTAAGATTGGCAGGAAGTCGACTGTGTGGAAAGTAAAAGATAGGGAAAATTCTAAAATGATAAAAGGTTTATTGAGGAAGGAAAAAAGCATTGTCAGTTTATAGTCCTGCCAAAGAAAGACGTTTACTCTCCGGTTAGTCTAGTTCTATCCCCATCTCTCAGCTGGGCATTTTTCACTTTCCCTGGTAGAAAGCATTATGCATTGAAAAGGCCTCCATTGCTTATTTATTCTCTTGTCCAGAGACTTTGTCCACATCCAATGTAGAAAAGACCAGCTGGCAAGACTAGATAAAGACTTCAGATAACTTTATCCATTTCTCTGCATTTATCTGCTTACATAAGTGACCTAGGAGAAATTCAGGATTTATTCCTACTGTTTTTCATTTCATTTAGGTCTCAGATATAGAAAGCCTAGAAATCCAGTGTGGTAGGAGCATCTACACACGTTTCTAATATTTTAATTTACATTTTTATTTGGAGTCAGCTTTATTAGAATCAAACAATTAATCAGTTTCCATTGAAAGACATAATAGTATCTCAGAAGACTCTATTAAACTCCCCTTATAGTAATCACAAGAATCACAAATAGTTTCCCTGTGCCCTGGGGGCATTTGGATGTCATTAGTAATAAAGATCCTTATTTAATTTTGTTCTAGTTTTTTCCAAAGTAAAGGATCTTTATCTCTTTATATAGTTAAATGTTGCCCACACTTACATAGACATGTTCCTACATTGACCAGAAATGTAAATTACGACCTTCTATTACCCATTGACCTTCCCTGGAGTTAAGTGTTAAATGTTCTGAAAGAAAGTTTATCAATAAAATGTTGCTCACTAATCCTCTAAAGGAAGGTAAATCTACTGGAGAATGAGAAAGAGAAAATCACCGACTGAAGCTATTATTGACTAATTAGTTCAAGTAAAATCCCCCAACCTTCCATAGTTTTGAAAATGTAAATAGGAAATGCTCTTGACTTACTTTGTGTGCAACAATCATCAAATACATCAAATTGACTCCTAAGTCCTACTAACCCAATCCCAATATCCTGTGTCAATGTCCCTACTTTATGGTATCTGTATGCATCTCAGTATAAGTGCATACACAGTGCCAATATCCTGTGCCAATGTCCTTGCTTTATGGTATGACAAGATATTCCAAGCTTATCTTACACAATTCATGCCCCAGATATAGAATTAGCAATTTTTCCAAATAACCCTTTTTCTTTGTAATGGGAAATGATATGTAGAGACCACAATTTCAGTGGTAGAAACACTTGTTGATATTATATGAGACTTCATTTACATGCCTTTTTGTACAGAGCTAGGAAACAACCATATGAACCACATCGTTTTGAACCATATGAAACTGCCTTTTCTATAAATCAAAAATGACGAAGTATCAGCAGTTTCATGTGGTCTGACCTCATATTTTTAAGAGAAAAATATATCATGAGTATATTTAATTCGAATTTGGGTTCATAGGGTTTTTATTTAATGTATTTGATTTTTATTTGTATTTTCTTTTACTTTCACTGAAAATCTTGGTTTCTAGCAATTTTAATATAATTACTAATTTCTTTTATCCTACTATTGGTTTCAGAATATAAATACCAATATTATAATTGTCCATTCAATTAGAAAATAGTTTCTTCAATAAATAAATTGCAGCTGAGCACAGTGGTTCATGCCTGTAATCCCAGCACTTTGGGAGGCCAAAGTGGGCGGATCACCTGAGGTCAGGAGTTTGAGCCAGCCTGGTGGACATGGCAAAACCCCATCTCTACTAAAAATACAAAACTTAGCCAGACATGGTGGCACACGCCTGTAATCCCAGCTATTCGGGAGGCTGAGGCATGAGAATCACTTGAACCTGGGAAGTGGAGGTTGCAGTGAGCCTAGATTGCACCATTGCACTCCAGCCTGGGAGACAAGAGCAAAACTCAGTCTCAAAAATAAAAATAAATAAATAAATTGCAAGTAAAAATAGAAAAGAGTCAAAAACCTAAGGACTAAAAGGTACTTGAAAGACACATTGACTAAATGTAATCTATGGCTTTTATTTGGATCTTGATTTGAACAAAGCAATTGCATTTTTAAAAAATCATGGATTTTTTAACATCAACTAGTAATTTTAATGACATTAAATGTTATAATTAACCTTTTTAGGAATTAATATATTCTATTTTTGTTACAAAATGTAAATTCTTATCAAATAGGATACATTCTGAAGTATTTTAGGATGAAATAATATGATGTCTACTTCAAAACAATCCAATAGGGAACTATTGGAAGGTAAATGGGTAGAGATTTAGATGAAATTGGCCATATGTTGAAAATTGTTGAAGCCAGGCAATAGGTTTATGAAAGATTATAAACTTCTCTTTTGAGTATGTTGAAAAACTTTCATAATATAAAATATTTTTAAAAAGTGTCTACTAATAGGAACATTAATAGTAGTGAGTGATGTTGAAGATGCATATAAAAGGCTTGGATAAGAGTGTTTAATAAAATGGAAGCAGAAAATATCATAAAGCATTATATTTGCATATAATGCTGTTTAAAATGTGCATTTTTATCTAAGTTAATACATTGAATATTATCATATACTTATTTTTTTTTTTTTTTTGAGACGGAGTTTCACTCTTGTTGCCCAGGCTGGAGTGCAATGGCACGATCTCAGCTCACTGCAACCTCTGCTGCCCAGGTTCGAGCAATTCTCCTCCTCATCCTCCCAAGTAGCTGGTACTACAGGAATGCGCCACTACACTCAACTAATTTTGTATTTTTAATAGAGACGGGGTTTCACCATGTTGGTCAGCCTGGTCTCAAACTCCTGACCTCAGGTGATCCACTTGCCTTGGCTGGGATTACAGGTGTGACCCACCATGCCCAGCCCTGAATATTATCATATACTTTGAAAATGTTATCTACATGATAGGTATTAGATATATGATACATAGAAAGATAGATAGATAGATAGATAGATAGATAGATAGATAGATAGATAAATAGATAGATAGATATGTAGATATGGTTAATGACCACATATATTTTAGGCAGGACATTTTACTTAAGGTCCCAAAAGGTTTTCTGTTAGGTAGTCCCTGCTTATTGCATTCAGAAGATTATTTGTGGCTTTCAGTGAAAGAAAACTCAACAAATTTTTATGGACCATATTTGATGCATACAGCTGTTTGCTAAACTATTGGGTAGGATATGAATTCATTTATTTAAAAGGTTTATAAAATAAGACAACATTGCATAATATGGGCATAGGTGACAGAGAGAGAAGGAAAAGAAAGAACAGATAATTTTGGAAAATGAATCAAAAAATGAGCTTAGTAAAAAACTACACATTACAAACTCCTAAACCGTTGTTCTGTATGGGTTTCAAATTTAATTTTAAGTTTTCTAGTCATAAAAATGAAAAGTCAATCTTGATCTCTGTGTTATTTGGTTTAGTGCTGCTATAAAGGAATAGCTGAGGCTGAGTAATTTATAAAGAAAAGATTATTGGGCTTACAGTTCTGTGAGCTGTACAAAAAAGCACAGCAGTGACATCTGCATCTGGTGAGGGCCTCAGGCTGTTTCCACTCCTGGCAGAAAGTGAAGCGGGAGCTGCAGAGATCACATGGAAAAAGAGGAAGCAAGAGAGATGGGGGAGACTCCAGGTTCTTTTTAACAACTCACTCTCGTGGGAACTAATCCATTTCCCCAAGAACCCAGAACTTACTACCTAGAGACTGACACTAAGCCGTGTATGAGGGATGCATCTCCATGTCCCAGATATCTTCCGCTAGGCCCCACCTCCAAACACCGCCACACTGGGGGATCAAATTTCAACACTAGCTTCGGAGGAGTCAAATATCTAAACCATAGCAATCAGCTTCTCAACTCATACAAACCACAAAATAAAACGGAGCCAAATGCTATGGAGAAGCACAGCAATTTCTGATATTAAAAGAAGAAAGATTCTGAAGATACAACTTATCCGCAGCTAAAAGGTTTCAGGTTTAATAAAGGAAGTGATGCAAAGAGGAAGATGGCGGTCTTCATTTGTTGTCATTTTTTAGATTAGAAAACCAAGAGGTGATATCTGTTCATATTACATTGCAAGCCTCTGTGGTTGAAAGCAACAGAAACCAACTTGCCATTAGTCAAATCAACCTAGGGTGATGAAACATTGTAAATACTACATATAGGAATATTAAATCGGAAAAAAAAATAAAAATAAAAAAAAAACTGCCAGATCTCATGAGAACTGGTACAAGGAACTGAAAATCTGTAAGAGAATGACTCTTTTCTGACACTAGGAAAATGGGATTGTTTTCTCTATCCCTGAAAAACTGAATTAGTTCTGTCTCAGGGCTCTTATGGGCTCTTGGTGACTCTGCAGCTCTCTCTTTTCTGAAAACCAGCTTTTTCTGCTTCAAATGTCTCATTTCCTTGTGTCTTTGGTTTTGCATTGTTTTGACTTTAGCTCAGCAACTTCTAGCTAATTAGTTCACTGTAAGAGGATCAAATAGCTACGGAAGGGAGGTTGTGTGAGTGTGTAAAAGTGATTTCTAGAGGAAGAGGGGGCAATAGGTTGGCAAACTTTTTTCCACTATGCATTGTCATTCCAAAGTCATGATGTGTATTTAAAATTTTGACCTCTAACTGAAATGAGGCAGAGAGTTTGTATGTAATCCAGAAAAATCAGAAACGAATTCAGAGGGCCAGAGTAAACTGGGGACTATGAGCAGAGGGAAGAACAATATTTCTTCTGAGTTCTGTCTTGCTTTGTTGATAAAAGACATTTTTTTTCAATAAAATGCCAAAAGTAATAAATGAAAAAACTCTTCCCAGTACCTCTATTAAGTAACTTTGGCAGTCAAGGAAAGGCAATTTAGACGAGATTTTTAAAAAGCCCTTAACTACAAAAAAAAAAAAAAAAAAAAAAAAAAACCTTTATATAAGGTTAATATAAAAAGACTGATCCAGACAGTTAGAAAGGAAAACCATGCCTTTTAATGAGTATGCTTACCACATTGCAGAAGGAACTTATTTCTATGAAACCTCGGTGTCTAATTATTTTCCTTATAATTATATTTTATTGGAATTAATAAAGGTTTCTTTTTATAAGACCATGTTAAAAGTGTATTTTTTCCAAAATAGAGGCCAATATATGGCACATATGATTATATGATATGGTTAATATCTACTATCTGGTTAGTTCAGTTAATGATAAAAACAACTTGATCATTATCAAAATGATGATTATGTCACCAATGACCATTTTCTTCAGCCTGAGACAAAAGCAAATAAAATGAATGTTTAAACTATCAACAATTAACTTTGGGAACCAGACCTTTATGCCTCCTGATGTGATACAATAAAAAGTATGTAGCACACCTATGGAATTCTTACAACAAAATATTTAACATACCTATAGATGTTATTTCTAGTTTCCAGGAAATACAGAAGATAGAAGAACAAATTACTCAGATCACCATGACGAAACAGATACAGATGCTCCTAGACTTATGATGGAGTTATGTGCCAATAAACCCACTGTAAACTGAAAATATAACAAGTTGAAAATGCATTTAATACACCTAACCTACTGAACTTTATAGCTTACCTTAAACATGCTGAGAACACTTACATTAGCCTACAGTTGGGTAAATTCATCTAACACAAAGCCTATTTTATAATAAAGTGTTGAATGTCTCAGGTAATTTATTGAATACTGTATTGAATGTGAAAAACAGAATGTCTTACTGCTGCTGCCCAGCACGGCAAGAGAGTATTGCACATATCATAGCATATCCCTAGCCCAGGAAAAGATCAAAATTCAAAACTGCAAGTACAGTTTCTACTGAATGTGTATTGCTTTCACACCATTGTAAAGTCAAAAAAAAGTCCAACCATTGTAAGTTGGGAACCATCAGTACTTCCAGAAGGTGGGATGTTTTAAGGATAACTGGCCTGGTATTTTTTAACACGTCAGTGTCATTGGAAAAAGAGTCTATGACATGGCCGGGCGCGGTGGCTCAAGCCTGTAATCCCAGCACTTTGGGAGGCCGAGACGGGCGGATCACGAGGTCAGGAGATCGAGACCATCCTGGCTAACACGGTGAAACCCCGTCTCTACTAAAAATACAAAAACTAGCCGGGCGAAGTGGCGGGCGCCTGTAGTCCCAGCTACTCGGGAGGCTGAGGCAGGAGAATGGCGTAAACTCGGGAGGCGGAGCTTGCAGTGAGCTGAGATCTGGCCACTGCACTCCAGTCCGGGCGACAGAGCGAGACTCCGCCTCAAAAAAAAAAAAAAAAAAAAAAAAAAAAAAGAGTCTATGACAGCTATGGTAGATTAAAAGTATCTAGAGATCTCACAAATAAGTAGAATGTGTAATCCTTGTTTAAACAACTTTAGAAGACATTTTGGGAATAGTCAGAAAAACATGAGTATGGACCAAGTGTTAGATGATATTGGGAAATAGTTACTTTTTAAAAGGGTGATGTTGATAATGATATTATGGTTATGTAGGAGTATGTCTTCTTTAGAACTGTAAAGTGAATCATTTTGAAATGAAATGTCAAGAAGTCTATAATTTATTTTGAAATGTTTTAGTGAAAAATAGGTGATAAAAATATGACAAAATATTAAAAATTGTTAACTCTAGAGTTTGGATATGTGATCATTATGCTATTTTCAATAAGTTTGAACATTTTCATTGTAAAGAATTCTTTAAAAGAATCCAACATTTTATAAGCTATTAAATCCTAATTAGAAAATCAGATAAGAAAATACTGAGATCAGATAAATGCAGAGACTATTAGTTTCATTTTCATTCTTTCTGTCAATGAACCTATAATCTTTCATATTGTTGAGTAAGCTCATTACAAATAGCTTACTATTTGTAATGTAATAGTAAGAACATTACAAATAGCTCTGGGTTCATATTCTTTCCTTTCTTCATCAGTGTGCATTACTTTTTTACTGGAAATTCTACTTTCATTAAATATTTTATCTTCAACTTCACAAAAATGGAAGGGAAAACATGGCAGATATCCTAAAATCTGTTAAAGTTAGTGTTCTGTGAACATAAATGTGCATTATTATTTTGTTTACTGAAGCACTTGACCATGTCATTGGTGGTTTTACAATCTGAAAATGAGCATTTTGGAAAGAAATCCTGGTTGAATTCATGGAATTCTTATTCAGTTCTATTGCAAGGAGCCTTCTGAGACTTGAGTTCAAGGCTCTCATATCTTGTTATTATCATAGCTTTCTGGTCACATGTTTTCCTGATGGCAGTTTGACTGAGTTGCCCACTTTCCATCATTGATATAATTTGGTCCATGTTTTTAATAGAATGGAAGTCATTTGGATATTGTTATGTGAGATACTACCTTGATGCAACAGTGACCTCTAAGTAGCATGCATGCTCTATCAGAGACCATAAAACAGAAAGGCTTATGGACCAAATTAAACTATGCAAATCACACAATTTATTGAAACAATTGAAAACACACAGTGAGGAGCAAGGGGCAAGAGGCGGAGTAGGTTCACACACACAAGTGGGTAGAAGAATCACACTGGTTGAATCCTGGGGTCAGCAATGGTCTTGTCTCTCTCTGCTTATCAGCCTTTCCTACTGATAGTGTGCTTGTAAGACCAGAACTGAGGTCCAAACAAGAAGAAGCAGAGACAGAAGGGGCCCCAGGCTAATGGCACAAAATTGCACTATTACAGAGATGCGTGGACAAGTGCACCTACCTGGCCATAGCTATAGCTTGCCAGTAAACTTGCTAAATAGTCATGGGTTTTATTTGCATTTCTAGGTAGAGCACACGTGGGGCCTGTATGGAACTGTACTTCCCAATGGATGATCAGTTTAGGAAATGACATAGCTGTCAGCTATGTGTAACGATTATGGCTTGGTCCTTCTATTCCTTTCTATCTCTTAGCAGACTCTTGTTTTTTTCCCCATTTTATTGCATTTATTCCATCCTTAACATATCTCATAGGTTACTAATTACTCTATAGTTAACACATCTTTTGCATTCTGCCTGTGTCTCTCAAGTGATTTGCTTACTCATTATCTGAAGTTAACATAGTCATAAGAGTTTTGCTGCTATCTTCAAGCTACTAGCCTATGACTATTGTGCTTGACACTTCTAATGAGTTTCAGTCATCTCATTTGTTTGACTGTGATACCCCTGCTGGATGACTGAACCTATCTAAACTTAAATTTCCACATCTGTAAAATGAAGTAGAGGTAGGAAATTCTGGAGACTCAAACGTTTTGTCAACTATCAACCTTGTGTAATTCTCATGAGGTTTAATAATGTAGAAAACGTAAGAGTAAAAAGTCTCTGTTTTCCACATTGGTGAATTAGTTGTGAATATAGAGGATGTTACACTTATCACTTTATATTAAGTAATGTTTGTCATCATGGCAATGATATCTTCCATTGCACCAAACTGTACTGTTAAAATGCTTTGAGTTAAATTATGTTGGTTGATGCCCAAAGTAACCTTATAAGGTAAATTACAGAAGACAATGATGCCACTTTACAACCAAGGACATTAACAAGCGAGATTAAACAGTATTGCCCCAAGAGCCACATGTGCTAATTTCAGGACACTCACTGGACCATGTCCTCACAAATAAATATCTGTTACAAGGGGAACTAATTCACAGCTGGTTCTATTTTTCACATTCATTTTCTGGCCCTGATTCACATTCACCAAACAAACGTCCAATCTAGAACTTTATTATTGGTTGAATACTCAATGTAGTCAGGCCATCCAGGATGACAGGATACTATCTATCTAAACACAATTTTCAGTCAATATTACTACATAGAATCCTAATAAACTATAAGTTCCATGGAAAAAGATATCAAATCTGTTGAATTTATTATTTTACCCTCAGTGATTTGCACCATGCCTGGTGCATTGTTAGTATTAAAAGGGCACTTTGTTGAATAAAATGAATTAATTATAGATACAATAATGAGTAAAATAAAACAAAGTCTGACACAGAAGGCAAGATTTGACCTTTTGAAAGCGTATCTGGCATGTCAACATGGAAACTAAGCTATTCTGTAGTGGGGTGTCTGATGCTTTCTTCCCCTCAGACTTGAACTCCCTTTTCACTATCTGCTTGGTTGAGGAGGGTCTCTTAATGGCTATCCTGGTACCTAGAGGTGGTTGTTTCTGTTCAGGACTGGCATATCCTGCCACGACCTGAATAGTGATAAGTGACAGTGATAAGTGACATCTGGTGTCATGACTACAAAGATCTTGAGACTCTAAAGTGTAGCCAAAACCCATGGTGCTCCAAGCCAATGTGGAGAGAACATCTTGATCTCTTTTTGGAATCTTATTTTTCTGTATAGCCACCCAATGCCATAAAAACTCACACATACAACTTATTTATAATAGTTTTCCACATTCCCCAGAATACATGATACGGCTAAACCAGAATATACCTTTGATTTTTTCAAATGCCATGCTGTTCTCAAAACCTCTCCTCTGTCCGAGCTTCTTAGGGATTCAACTCTTCTTTTGGCAAAAGTTCTCTCCCCTGACTCTGCTTTCTCTTCTATACATGGATTTCTAGCCCCTCATTCCTTCGGTTCTTAAGCTTACATCCTTGTAGGGGAAATAATGGAAGCCTTCTCCTTTTATTCCCTCCTCTACTTTCTCCTACCCACAAATAGCCCACTCATAACAATAATTTGGAAAAATTGTTCATGCTTTTGACTGAGCAATAGCAAAAGACAGCAAAAAAAAAAAAAAAAAAAAAAAATTCTGGCAGCAGTGCAAATTAATACAACTGCTTTGGAAAACTATTTGGCAGTATCTAATTAAAGGAATGTATGCACACCCTAAGACCCAGCAATTCCACTCACGGGTAGATGCACAAGAGAAATGTATACATATATTCACCAAAAGACATATGCAAGGATATGATAATGCTATTTGTAATATCCTCAATCAGAAAACTACCCAAATGTCCTTCAACAGTAAACTAGTAAATAAGCCATGATATGTTTGAACAATAGAATAGTACATAGCAATGAGAATGAATAATTTGCAACTGCATACAAAAATATAGATTATTTTCACAAATTGTTGAGGGACATAAGCCAGGCACAAAAGAGTACATACTGTATTAGTCCACTTATATAAAGTTAAAAAGGAGACAAAACTAACATATGTGGTTAGAAGTTAGTATACAGGGCACCTTTGTGGAGAGGGTTGTGACTAGAAGAGACAGTTCCACGTCCCTTGGAGGCCCTGGGAGTTCTAATGATGTTCAATCTCTTTATCTTGTGCAGGTTACAAAGGTATGTTCAGTTTTTAAAAATCTTAGATGTGGCCGGGCACGGTGACTCAAGCCTGTAATCTCAGCACCTTGGGAAGCTGAGGCAGACAGATCACGAGGTCAGGAGTTTGAGACCAGCCTGGCCAATATGGTGAAACCCCATCTCTACTAAAAATACAAAAACTCAGCCAGGCATGGCGGTACGCGCCTGTAGTCCCAGCTACGCAGGAGGCTGAGGCAGGAGAATCGCTTGAATCCGGAAGGCGGAAGTTGCAGTGAGCCAAGATTGTGCCACTGCACTCCCACCTGGGTGATAGAGTGAGACTCCATCTCAAAACAAACAAACTGGCAAAAAAAAAAAAAAAAAAAAAAATAGATATGCATTATGATTTGTGCACTATTTGTATGTATATTGTACATCAATAAACAGTTTAAGAAGATAAAAGAAAGCCAAACAAAAACAGAAATTTTATTCTGAATGAGAAAATATTATGGGACAGTAGATACACCAGAGAGTGAATAGCAAATAACATTGAAATGGATGGAAGTGAAGAAGCGAGCCATAATTTTGTAACATAAATATGATGTGTGATATCTTTGACCTTGAAAAATAATGAAATACTTCTTTCATGCCTCCTTATCTGGCACCTCCTTTCTCATCTCTAATTACATTGGATGTAAATGCTAGCATCAGCCACATGAGAATCTTAATGTATTTTTATCAACATTGCTATGAGCAAAAGATGCTAGTAGTTGTTTTCAAATATACACATATATACACATAAGTGCAAATCATAGGAAAATGAACAAAATCAAAGTTCTACCAAGATTGCCTATTATTGGTTACTGACTTTTTCCGATAGAAAGAAAAAAATTGTGATTGTCCAGTCTCCCTGAGGATTTCTTTGTCTAATTTCTGATAGGGAAGCATCAAAGTGTGAATTCATTTAATATATAAGACATCACAAAAAGCAAAAACATCCATCACAAAGTAGAATGACATTTTCTTTCTTTGTATTTATTTTGCTGCTTTGGCCTATCATCTGCTTGATGTGCTAACAAGGAAAAGAGGGAGAAGCAAGGAGAGCAGCTGATGTAGAAAGGAAGACTGTCCTAGGATCCTCAGGATGCCGGTGTTCTCTAGCTTACTACACCGTTTTATGAAGAATAAGACAATTTAGTCAAGACTTCTGCATGACAGATTAGACTACCCGTGTGTAACCACAGAAGTCAAAGACAGGGCTGGTGAAGCTAAAAAGATTTTCTTAAAGTTTCCTAGTGTTGACATACTTTGGTACTACAACTGTTAACTGTTAATCTTGAAAGGACCTTAGAGGAAAGGGTCCCAGTGTCTATGTTACACTATTGAAGAAACAAAATAGTTTACCTCAGTGTTGCAATGTGTTTTTAGGGAAATATGTCACCTATGAAAAATAGTGTCAACATCTTGCACAAATTTTACCCATATGGCATATGAATTTCTGCAAGCATTCCAAAATCAATGCCATATACCTACATGTATCTTAGGCAAATATTAGCAGTTAGATATAATGTACAGACTAAAATGTTAGTCTGATCTGAATCCAAAATAAATTCAGTTTCCTGGAAATAAAAGGTAGACATAACCAAACACAGTACAGCCCTCTTATACTTATCTTGTGGAAGTTTACAGATGATTAAGAAATGAGAGACTCTAAATATATATTTGTTTCTAGGGAACATGACTATCTGCTAGCATTTCTTTGGTGTTATTGAACAGATCGGTTAATGATACTTTATTTCTCCTAAAATGAAATTCCCCCCCCACAAGAAGTCATTTATTTTCTGTTAGAAAAGTTCAATGATTTCCTTGTGCCTTACTGGACAAACCACTCTGGTGTGCTCTATCGAACAATTCTTTTTAGCTGGAGCAGAGCCTTTGTAGTTCACTCTTCTGATGGACCTTGTTTTTAGCCTCAACCTGAAATATGGGTCACCATCCTCCACCTTTGCTACAAGAGACAGAAACTGCCGTGAAAATGAATGATAACATCAGCACATCATGCACTGACTGGTATCACTCTTTATTTAGAAGCCAACCAACTTATCTTTCCTGAGGTGATGTAACAAGGGGCAAAGTGTATGAGCTTTGAAGTCAGAAGAGTGAGATTGAGACTTGGATCAGCTGCTTATTGCCTAAAGAAGGGAACTTCACTTCCCTAAAATGTCAACTTCTTTAAGTATGAAATGAATGAGGAATATTAGGAATAATTTCAACAGTGCAGAGTAGAGTAGTTGTGAGAATTCGATTATAACTATATGAAGAAGGGCTTTGTAAGTACAAAAGCACAAAACATAATAAAATGGTTGAGCAGACACTATTGCAACCCTGTATAGTCCTTCAACCCACCTCTGAGTTCACCTGCAGCTGTTCCTGTGCATGAACCCTACCTCAAGCACCTGTGACTCTGCTTCTCTGCTTGAGAGCTTTCTCTGGCACCACAGGAGCCTGCTTAAGTGTACATGGATGCAAGTGGAAGTTGCAGAAAGTTAACACCCCTCAGGACAACCCTCAAACAATAGGGAATCAGAGTTGGTAGATAAATGCCTTAGTCTCCCCATTGCTCTCTAGGAAGATTCTGGAGTGTATTTCATGTAGTTTCCCTGAGGGTTCTCATGATGGTTCTCATGATTTTATATGTCAACTTGACTGGGCTAAGGGATACCCAGATAGCTGTAAAACATTATTTCTGCATATATCTATGAGAGTGTTCCTAGAAGGGATTAGCATTTGCATCAGTAGACTGAGTAAAGAAGACCACCCTTATCAATTTGGGCAGGCATCATCTAATCCCTTGAGGGCCTGAATAAACAAAAAGGTAGAAGAATGCTAACATGCTCTCTCTTCTTGAGCTGGGGCTCCCATCTTCTATTTTCTCCTGCCCTCAGACATAGGAGTTCCTGGTTCTCAGGCCTTGGGACTAGTGATGGGAGTTATACTGCCAGCTTTCCTAGTCCTTCCTTCGGCTTGCAAATAGTGAAACTTCTCAGTCTCCATCATTTCATAAGCTAATTACTATAATAAATATCTGTCTGCCTCCTCTCTCTCTCTGTGTACACGCACACACACGCACGAGCACGCACGCACACACACACACACACACACACACACACACACACACACACACAAGGGTACATATATATAGATTCTATTCCTCCAGAGAACCCTGACTAATACAGTTCCCATCAGGATTACTTCAGTTGCCCACTGCAATAACCTGTTCTTTAATGCACCCTCTATTGGCTTTTCTCCTCACTGTCTTGCTTCCCACTCTTTATCACTCATGTGGCTGTGGATCACCTCCCAAACAAAATACATGCACCCAGGTCCTTATCTTGGGTAGGGGGAGGAGCAAATTAAGATAGTAGTAGTGACTCTTGAATGTGCCTGAGTGAGTTAATTCCTCCATGTCCCCATTCACAACCTCGAAACCAAGGGGGAAATCTTTCTCAGCTCATATTTCTGGGTGAAGTGTATGTTGCTTCTCTTTATTGTCTAAAGGGTCAAGATGCTTCAGCAACTGAGGTGATTACAGGATGTATCTTTTGACTACAGTGAGGCTTGAGAGACCAATTGTAAAAACTCAACTGAGGAATGAGACTTGTGATGAGTCTATCATTTTGCTGAATGTGTTAAATGTACTTTGTGCAGATTATTTGTGAATTGTTCAAATTGTATATTTGTACTAAATACTGACTCATCTACTGAATTCTTGTATTTTTTCAACGAATAGTATAGAATGTTTTCTCTATATTAGACACAGTACTAGGCACCAAGGACGTATTAGCAAAAAGAGCATACATGGATCATAGTTTCATGTTCTTTCGGAATTTAGATTCTATTAGAAGAGACAGACAATACATTGCCAATTACATAACCCCCTTTTAAATTATAATTATGATAAATGCCATGAAATAGAATGTATACATTCAGTGGGGCTTCTGAAAATCTAGAGACCAAACACTATGCAAACCAACAAGATATAGAATTATCGATACATTCTTAACCTTCTTGAAGTGATTAACATACCTTATACCTATATAGTTTTATTTACCACTTTGTCTCACAGTGGAAGAATATCATGCTGTGTTATTTCTATTTTGTTACTCTCAACAGCACAATGACTGTCAATGCTATTAATTGGTTCCATAGAAACTTTACTGCTGCCTATAGTAGCAGAGTGAATTATTGACAGGGTTAATGTTCTCCCAAATAATTTAGCCTTTCTGCAATTTACAGCAATAAGTTTCTCAAGTGTGTATTTACTACAAAACCATCCATTTTTGGCTTTTATAAAAGCTGTAGGAGACATTTGTTACCTTGTCCTGTCACACTATGTAGTGTTAAATATAATAGCGATGGTTTAATGTCATAAAATATAGTGGGGAAGACTGCTGAGACTTGAATATAATCAATTTGCTCCAATTCTAGTTTAGGTGAAAATTTATTGCTAAATTGCCTTTCTAAGAGCTGCTTTGGTTATTTAATATTGATCTCAAAATGATTAAGAAATGGAACACTATTGATTTTTAAATGAAAAAAGTCCTTATAATGACAGTAAGAACCAGATTGCAAAAATTTTAGGTGATAGAAGTAGATTTTAATAGTCTCCATCAGTTCCTAGAGTTGAATTTGCAAGCTATATAGTTCTTTTGCTTAGGTTGGAAAGTCCAACAAGGTTAAAAAAAAAAAAAAAAAAAAAGTCCAGTTTGTTAACTGTAGAACAAAAGACATGTGTATAAATGTTGATATACTAAAAAATCATGAAATCGAGCTATATTTGACTATGGCCAGCAAGGATTTAGATCTAAAGTCATTACCTCATCACTAAATCTTAGAAAGCTTCTTGGGCCTGGTAGCAGGCATACAATAACACATGTTAATTGTTGTTTCCTGAATTATTTTTTGGTCATGCCCCTGTCCTGATTTTCCTTGAGTTACAGTAGCCCACATAGTCCTTGATGTTTTAAAGTCATTTCATATCACCTAGGAAGTAAGATCAAATCAGAAATTGTGACAGATATCTTTTTGATTCTGGATCAAAAATAATTTTCTAGAGGACAAATTTATTTCATCAATAAAGCAATTAAACTGTTTCAGATGAAAATCTTTCTAGAAGTTTCCTTGCCGTTCTATTCTCAAAGAAGTAGGTTTGTAGGTTTTCAGGATCATTTTTGGCACTTCTGCTCTTTTTCAGATAAAGACCCTCTTCTTAAGAAGCATGTTTGTACAACATTCCAAACAACTGTGCTTATCTATAAAAGCCTCTTTACTCCATGACTAAGAACTCTTGAATGGGCTGTTGTGTTCTACTTTTATTTTTGCCTTACATAAATGCTGGTTTTGCTCCTTTGGAACAAGTAATGAATGTTTTCTCTTCTTTCTTACCTATCATCCTCTCTCCCTCTAGCTGTCATTCAGGGCTAGATTTTTAAAAAACATTCCAGTGCTAGCCAATTACACAATTTCTTATCCTTGACTAGACTCTTAACTTATAACACATTCCACAACCACCATAGAAATGAAATGAAAAGAAATCTGTATAAAAATTGTTCTCTTCATTTTATAATTCAAATCCCATTCCTTTGTATGATCTCTGTAACACTTGCTGAATTCTAAAAGTAATTTTTTTCCAAAGAAGCCATTGGTTTAAAACAAATCTTTGTTTGCTATACACTCCTAAATGTTAATACCAGTTGTAAACTCCACCAGTAGAAATTTAATTTAAATTTAAAATGATGACTTTTCTTGAGTTACGTCATCTCTGTACAGGTATGTGCATTAATATGCCATCTATATTCAACTTACTTTATATAGATGGGTGACTATAAATAAGGTAAAGATAGAAGCTCAGAAAAGAAAGTCAAAATCAAATAACAATTTTATAATCTAATTTTGCTTAATTTATACAAAGGTCTAAATTCAATCTTCACCTTCTACCTGAGGTAAACAGTATTTACATCAAACCTTTGAGCCATGTGTTGTGTTAGCTATAAAGGGTTTGAAAGAGAAAGAAAGGTAAATAGACTGCAGGCTTTGTTTTCTCTGCAACACATTCAATGTTCTAGTTTCAGAGGACAACAGCAGTAGTAATCTCTGCAATTGCTAATCAACATTGCATCACCACGTCTCACATCTTGGCCATCCATTATTACTTATACAAATAGTGTGCTTTTGGCTTAGTTTTTATTCTTAAGTGTTTTAAGTTTTTCCAACTTAAAGCAAAGTACATCTGACCTTATTCAAAAGTATTTGAAGAGGAAAAAGGTGGAACAAGATGACTGAACAGAACCTTGCAGTGATTGTCCCCCCTGCAGGAACACCAAATTGAAGAACTATCACCACAAAAAACTATCACGACAAAAAAACACCTTCATAAAAACCAAATATCAGGTGAGTGATGACAATGCCTGGTTTTAATATTAAGGAAAGAGCCACTGAAGAAGGTAGGAAAGACATGATTGAATTGCCTACATCACTCGTCTACCATCCCCTGGCAGTAGCCTTGAGGCATGGGAAGAAAACCCGTGCACTTGTGGAAAGGAGAGTGTAGTGATTGTGGGACTTTGCATTGGAACTCAGTGCTACTCTGTCACAGCAGAAAGCAACATGGGGCAAAACTCAGCCACAGCTCACGAAGGGAACATTTAGACCAGCCCTAGCCAGAGGAGAATCATCCATCCCAGTAATTGGAACCTGAGTTCTGGCAAACCTCACCACCATGGACTATAGTGCTCTCAGCCTCTGAATAAACTTGAAACACAGTCCAACCTACAAGGCCTGCAATTCCTGAGCAAGTCCTGGTACTATGCTGGACTCATAGCCAGTGGACTTAGGGTAAAGATGACCTGCTGAGATACCAGCTGGACCACCAAGAGAGTGTTTGCATTACACCTACCCCAATCCCCAACAGCTCTGCGAGAGACTCTTTCTTTCCATTTGAGGAGAGAAGAGGAAAGAGTAAAGGGGACTTTCTCTTGCAACTTGGATACCAGCTCAGCCACAGTAGGATAGGGCACCAGGCAGATTCCTGAGTTCCCCATTCTAAGCCCTAGCTCCTTGACAACAGTTTTAGATACACCATGGGCCAGAAGGGAACCTGCTGCCTTGAAAGGAAGGACCCAGTTCTGGCAGAATTCATCACTTGCTAAATAAAGAGCCCTTGGGCCCTGAGGAAACATCAGTGGTAGCCGGGAAGTATTCACTGTGGGCCTTGGGTGAGATCCAGAGCCTTGCTGGCATCAAGTGTGACCCAGCACATTCCCAGCTATGGTGGCCACTGGGTGAGATGCCTTTTGTTTGAGGAAAAAAGAGGGAAGAGTAAAAGGGACTCTGTCTTGCAGCTTGTGTACCAGCTTGGCTACAGTTGGGTAGAGCACCAAGCAGACTTCTGGGGTCTCCGATTCCAGGGCTTGGCTCCTGGACAGTATTTCTGGACCTTCCCTGCGCTAGAGAGGAGCCCAATACCCGGAAGAGAGAGACCCAGACCTGGTGGCATTCACCACAGGCTGAATGAAGAGCCCTTGGGACCTGAATGAACATTGATGGTGGCCAGGCAGTGCTTTCCATGGGCATGGAGGGGGTGGTAGTAGCCACAGGAAGAAAATCCTTCTGCTTGAGGAAAGGAGAGGGAAGACTGGGAAGGACCTTGTCTTGAAGCTTACGTGCCACTTCAGCCACAGTGGAGTGGAATAGAGCACCAAGTAGAGTCCTAAGTTCCTTAATTCCAGGCCCTGGCTTCCAGATGGCATTTCTGGACTCCCTCTTGGCCCAAGGGAAGCTCACCATCCTGAAGGAAAGAACACAAACCTGGCTAGGTTTGCCACCTGTGGATTGTACAGCCCTTGGGCCTGGAGAGAACATCAGCAGTAGCCAGGCAGTGGTTACCATGGGCCTTGGGCAAGACCTAGTACTGTGCTGGTTTGAGGTCTAACCCAGTGCAGTCCCAGTGGTGATGGCCACAAGGGTGCTTGGGTCACTCCACCCTAGGTCCAGGAGGCTCACCACAGAGAGAGAATCCATTTGTTTGGGAAAAAGTAAGAGAACAACAAGAGTATCTACCTGGTAATCCGGAGAATTATTCCAGATCTTATCCAAGACCACCAAGGTGGTACCTCCATGAGTCTGCAAGAACCACAGCATCACTGGGCTTGGGATAACCATAATGCAAATTTGGCTTAGATCACAACACCCAAGCACCTTCTAATACCTGGAAAGTCTTCCAAGGAAAAATGGGTACAAACAAGCCCAGACTGAAAAGACCAAAATAAATACCTAACTCTTCAATGCCCAGACAACAAACATCCACAAACATTAAGACCAACCAGGAAGCCCTCACTAAATAAACTAAATAAGGCACCAGAGACTAATGCCAGAGTGACAGAGATATGCAACCTTTTAGACAGCGAATTCAAAATAGCTGAGTGGAGGAAGCTCAATGAAAATCAAGGGAACACAGACAAAACAAATTCAGAATCCTATCAGATAAATTTAATGAAGAGATTTGAAATAATTAAAAGGAATCAAGCAGAAATTCTGGAGCTGAAAAATTCAATTTGCCTACTGAAGACTGCATCAGGATCTCTCAACAAAATTATTGATCAAGCAGAAGAAAGAATTAGTGAGCTTGAAGACAGGCTATTTGAAAATACAGTCAGAGGAGACACAAGAATAAAGAATAGAAAAGAGTGAAACATGCCTACAAGATCTAGAAAACAGCCTCAAAAGGGCCAATCTAAGAGTTATTGGCCTTAAAGAGGAGGTAGAGAAAGAGATAGGAGTAGAAAGTTTATTCAAAGGGATAACAAAAGAGAACTTCCCAAACCTAGAGAAAGATAACAATATACAAGTACAAGAAGGTCATATAACACCAAGCAGATTTAACCCAAAGAAGACTACCTCCAGGTATTTAATAATAGAACTTCCAAAGGTCAACAATAAAGGATTCTAAGAGCAGCAACAGAAAATAAATGAATAACATAAAATAGAGCTCCAATACGGCTGGCAGCTGTCTTCTCAGTGGCAACCTTACAGGCCAGAAGAGAGTGGCATAATGTATTTAAAGTGCTAAAGGAAAATAAACTGTTACCCTAGAATAGTATATCTGGTGAAAATACCCTTCAAACATGCAGGAGCTCCAATACGTCTGGCAGCAAACTTTTCAGTGGAAATTTTGCAGGCCAGGAGAGAGTGGCATGACATATTTAAAGTGCTGAAGGAGAAAAGCCTTTATCCTAGAACAGTATATTCAGTGAAAATATTCTTCAAACATGAAGAAGAAATAAAGACTTTCTCAGACAAGCAAAAGCTGAGGGATTTCATCAGCACTAGGCCTGTCCTACAAGAAATCCTAAAGGGAGTTCTTCAATCTGAAAGAAAAGGACTTTGATGGGCAATAAGAAGTCACCTAAAGGCACAAAACTCACTCACTAGAAATGGTACGAACACACACACAAAAAACCACAAAATATTATAACACTGTAATTGTGGCATATAAACTACTCATACCTTGAGTATAAAGACTAAAGGATAAGCCTGTCAAAAATAATAATTACAGCAACTTTTCAAGACATGGTATAGTAAGATATAAATGGAAACAACAAAAAGTTAAAACACAGGGGAATGAAGTTAAGTGTAGAGTTTTCTCTTTGCTTGTTTGTTTCTGCAATCAGGGTTATCATCAGTTAAAATGAGATATTATTGGCAAGCCTCATGGTAATCTCAAATTAGAAAACCTACAAGAAATACAAAAAAAATTAAAAGCAATAAATTAAAACATACCACCTGAGAAAATCACAAGTATTTGAAGAGGTACTTTATTATTTGAGGTGTCATATCTTATTGTCACCTTTTTGTGGTTTATATGTATTAGCAAATTCCTGTAGCTCTAAGTCCTAGACTGTATTCATATGCCTAATATCATTCCATTCACATCATGTTCAATAAATACTAGTTTAAAATTTCAATAGCGATGATGATGAATATAATTCTAAGTGATGGCTGATGTAATAGCAATCATTTTACTTCTTTAATATTCTCTTCTTTGAGCCTCCTTTATCACCATATGTTACAGTGAAACCTTTCCAAGTTAGTATGGCATTACACATTTTATTAAGTGGATTCTGAGTTAAAGGACACGCTGATAAAGATTGCAGATGAGAGGAATCATAACAAAGACAGGAGATTATTTAAATGAATGTTATGATTAGGAAGTACATTGATAAGGACATCAGAATTTGAGAGATAGGAGATCAACAAAACCTACTATAGAAACGTTATCCATTTGAAGAACAGGAAGCTTTTTTTTTATTTTAATGATCATTATAGAGTAAGAATCTAAAAGAGTTGGAAGGGAAGAAATCTAAGCAATTCTCATTTTCATCCTATTGTGTCTCAAGGGCATGAGAAATATAGCAGTATCTGAAGCCAGGGTTCAGAGAAGATATTAATCAGTCCCTGAAGCTGCTACTCCAAGATCCTGGTAACTGGAGGCCCAGCAGGTCAGCCTAGCACTCTGAGGCCCAACATCACCACTGTAGAGAATGGTTGTGCTCCAAATCATTCTCACCATTGTGAGAATCATTCCACCTTTTTCCTGTGGAATCATTATTTTTTGTTTGTATGTTTTGCTCAGATAAAATGTTTTACTTCATGGGAGGACATGTTGCCTAGGACTGATTCATCATCAGTGAGAATGGCAGTGATTTCTGTGTTTTGGAAACTCAGATAAAAGTCAAATGCTTTCAAATTCCAGAGAATCATATTTTTCTCTTCTTTTTATGGTACCTAATCACAACTTCTGGATAAATGTGTGTATGTGTGCAATGGTGGGCAGTTTGAACTTGTGAGAGGAGAGAAGAGTGTAGGGAAGTGAGGAAAGAAGACTCCTCAAGTACATGCTCCTGGTGTACCACCTATTACTCCTTCAAAGCCTCTTAGTGCTGAATTTCTAACTGCCAGCACCTGAATTTCTTTGCCCAAGAAATTTCTTGGGTCTTCACAGACTGCTTTGTTCACCTTTAGAAAAAACTTCAAGTGCCCTTCAACATCCTCACCCCTACCACATGCTAGATATATGTCCTTCTATGACAAATAGGAGTTGGACCAATTCCTCAGGTAGAATACCTCTGAGCTGTCTACACCATCTCTTGGAGTTTCTAGTGGCCTTATGCTCCAGTTTTATGAAGGTTTTGGTCTTTGTAATAGCATAATAATAGCAAAATAACAGGGAAAACTTTCAGAAAGGTAAGAAATAACTATTATCTGCAAATACATACTTAACGACCCAAAAAAATCAACTGAAAACCTTTTAGAATTAAAGAGTTCCATAAAATGTCAGGATAAAGATAAGTACACAGAAATAAATCACTTGCATGCTTACCAGAAAATACTATTAAAGTTAAAAGATTAAATCAATAATAGCATCAAATATTATAAAATCTAAAAGGCACAATTCTAACAAGAAAATGCAGAGTCTCTGTGCATAAGACTGAAAATTTCTCAAAAACCAGAAACTATTTGGAGAAAAAATGGAGTAATATACCATATAGCTGAAAGAGAAAATTATTTAGAGATTGCGTTCCTTACCAAATTTATTTAAAGTTTTAACACAATTTCATTCAAAATTCCTGTCTTTGTAAATTGACACAAGTATTTTAAAGTTTAGCCAAAAGAGCAAATAGGCAATGACAATTGAAATAACATAAGAAAATCCCCAAGATTTCACAACTTACCACAAAGCTACAGTAATTAAGGTAATACTGTCAAAAGGATAGACACATAGATCAATGGACTAGAATAGAAAGCCCAGAAGTAGTCACACAAAAATATGGTTAATTACAAACATCACATGTTCTCACTCCTAAGTGGGAGTTGAACAATGAGAACACATGGACACAGGATGGGGAACATCACACACTGGGGCCTGTTGGGGGGTCGGGGGATAGAGGAGGCATAGCATTAGGAGAAATATCTAATGTACATCACGGGTTGATGGGTACACCAAACTGCCATGGCACGTGTATACCTATGTAACAAACCTGCACGTTCTGCACATGTATCCTAGAACTGAAAGTATAATAAAAAATATGATTGAGTATTTAATTGAAAGTTTTATTGCAATAATTATAGATTCACTATAGTTTTAAGAAATAATAGAAATAAATCTCTCGTACCCTTCACCTAGTTTCTCCCAATAGTAAAATTTTACAAAACTATAGCAAAATATCAAAACCAGAATCCACCAATCTTATTCAGATTTCCCTAGTTTTACGTGTATTCATGTATGTGTGTGTATGTGTATTTAGTTCTATACAATGTAATCACATGTAGGTTCATGTATCTATCACCACATTAAGATCCAGAATAGTTCCATCACCAAAGCATCCCTTTTGTTTGCCTTTCTATAACCACAGTTACCACTTTCCTGATGCCACCAACCACCCTGTTCCTAAACCTGGCGGCCACTAACCTGTCACTATTTCCATAACGTTGTCATTTCAAGAAGATCACATAAATGAACTTTTCAATATGTAATCTTTTGTGATTGGCTTTTTCCATTCACTCGAACCCCAGGAAATGGTGTAGAATGAATGGACAGTTCAGAGGCATTCCACCTAAGAAACTGGGGTAGTTACATTTCAACCCCTGTCCATCATATAGAGGCCTATATTGGCATGTGGTTCAGGGCACTTAAAGCTTTTTTTCACTGGAGATTTGTCCAAGTTGTTGAGTGTATCAAGTTGGTTTATTTTTGTTACTGAGTAGTATTCCATGGCATGTATACATCCCCATGTGTTTAACTATTTACCTGTTGGACCACAGTCAGGCTGATCCCAGTTTTTGGTTCTTATGAATGAAGCTACTATGAACATTCTTGTACAGATTTTTGTTGTAAACATAAGTTTCATTTCTCTGGGATAAATCCCAAGAGTGCAATTGCTAGTTTGCATATTAACTACATATTTATATTTTAATTACATCTTTAGCTTTATAAAAAACTGCCAAACACTTTTTGGGAGTGGTTGTACCATTTTACAGTCATTCCCACCACTAATGTGCAAGTGATCCAGTTTCTTCTCATCTTTATCAACATTCAGTGTTGTCTCTTTTTTTTCTTTTAGCCATTATAGTAAATGCAGAGTGATATGTTATTTTGCATTTTAGATCATTTGGATAACTTGGCTTTAATTTGCGTTGATGGATGCTGACGTGGAATATCTTTATGTGTTAATTAACCACCTGTATGCCCTCTGTGGTGAAATGTCTCTTCAAGTCTTTTGATCATTTTCTAATTGGAATTTTTTGAATTTATACTGTTCAGTTTTATGAACTCTTTATATATTCTAAATACTAGTCGTTTGTCACATATGTGGCTTGGAAATATTTTCTCCCAGTCTGTAGCTTGTCTTTCCATCCTGTTCATGTGGACTTTCACAGAGCAAAAGTTTTTAATTTTGATGAGTCCAGTTTATCAATGTTTTCTCTTATTGGTTGTGATTTTGGTGTCAAGTCTAAGAACTTTTTGCCTAGCCTTAAATCCTAAGATTTTATCCAGTGTTTTTTCTAAAAGTTTTATAGATTGACATTTTACATTTAAATCCATTGATCTATATTGAGTTAATTTTTGTGTAAGATATGAGATTTATGTCGAGGTTTTTGAAAAGGCTCTCCTTCCTCTATTGAATTGCTTTTGCATCTTCGCCAAAAATCAGTTGAGCATGTCTGTATGGGTCTATTTCTGTGTGAACTATTCTGTTTCATTTATATATTTCTCTCTCCCTTCACCAATATCACATTATCTTGATGAATGTAGCTATATAGTAAGCTTTAGTATATGGCAGAGTGATTCATCCCACTTTATTCTTCTTTGTCAAGATTGTTTTACCTATTCTAGGGTGTGCACCTTCCACATAACTTCAGTATAAGCTTGTCTATGTCTACAATAAACTTTGCTGACATTTTTATAGGGTTTGCATTAAGCTTATAGATCAATATAGGGAGAATTTACATCTTTACTCATGTAAATTTATTGATGTTGATTGATGTTGAGTCCTTCAATCAAAGAACATGGTATATCTCTCCATTTATTTAGGTCTTATTTGATTTACTTTATCAGCATTTTCTAATATAAAGCATACAGACCCTGGATATGTTTTGTTAAGTGTATACCTAAGAATTTTATTTTCTTTAAGCAACCGTAAATGGTGTATTGTATTTTTAATTTTAGTTTCCTCACACCCATTGTGAGTATATGAAATGCAATTGACTTTTATGTTGATTTTGTATCATGCAACCTTGCTTAATTTGTTTATTAGTTTTAGGAGTTTTCTGGTAGATTCCTTGGGATCTCTACACAGACAATCATGTCGTCTGCAAATATCAATAGCTTATCTTCTTTTCCAGTCTGCATTCCCTTTATTTCTTTTCTTGCATGTTTCAGTGACTAGATCTTTCAGTGCTATGCTGAATGAGAGTGGTGAGAATAGATATGCTTGCCTTGTTTCTAATCTTAGGGGAAAAGCAATTAGTCTTTCACCATTGAGTATGATGTTAGCTATAGGTTTCCTATAGATGCTTTTTATGAAGTTAAGGTAATTTCTCCCTATTTCTAACTTACTGAGAATATTTGTCATGAATGTGGATTTTTTTCAAATAATTTTCTGTGTCAATTGGCATGATTATTCTTATTTAGCCTGTTGATATGGTGGATTCCACTGACTGGTTTTTAATATTGAACCAGCTTTATATACCTGCAATAAATCCCATTTGGTCATTGTATAGATTCTTTTTATGAATTGTTGGATTTTATTTGTTTTAATATTTTGTTGAGACTTTTTGCATCTAAGTTTATGAGATATATTGGTCTACAGATTACTTCTTTTGCATTATCATTGTCTGGTTTTGGTAGTAGTGTAACACTGTTCTCATAAAATGAGTTTGGAATGAGTTAGGACATGTTTCCACCTTTTCTATTTTCAAGAAGAGATTGTGTAAAATTAGTGTTGATTCTTATTTATGTGTTTGCTAAAAATCTCTAGTAAAACCATCTTTGCCTAGAGAGCTCTCTTTCTGGAGCTTTTTAATTATAAGTTTACTTTATTTAATGGTTATAAGGCTACTTAGCTGATCTGTTTCATCTTGATTGAGTTTTGGTGATTTATGATCTTCAAAAAATTAATCCAGTTGTTGTAAAATGTATAAGCATAAAGTTTTGCATAGAGTTTTCTTTTAATGGCTAAAAGATATGTAGTGTTAGCTCTTGTTACATCCTTGATGTTGGTGATTTGCATTTTCTCTCTTTTTATCATTGTCAGTATTTTCTATGATTTGAATGTTTGTGTCCCCTGTCAATTCATACCTTGAAACCTAATCACCAATGTGATGGTAATAAGAGGTGGGAAGGGACGTGAACTAGATGATGAACAGAAGATTCTCCAGCATCACTCCCTCCACAAAAATACAACAAGAAACAATTCAAAGACAAGAATACCACCTCACATTCTGCAGGACTCAGGAAAGAAGCAGAGCAACTCCCTGAGCTCACAGAATTGAGAGAAGCCATCATCAGTAACAGAAATGGTCATGTCACACTGCACTTTCCCCTGCCCCAAGCCAGCATAATGCCACTCCCAGAGAACTTCCCTAGATCTATTGTTTCTTGGGTAAGAGGAGGGAATTGAAGGAGAATGTTCAATCTCCCCATGAATCTGGGAGTCTTTGTGGGAAGCTCACTCTGGTTCTATCACACAGAAAGTATTTGGAGTGCCAGGAGGGCCGAACCACTGGGATGACTGGGGACAAAAAAAGCAGGGATCTGATTGTAGTGACTAGCATGCAGATATTGGTGGCTACTCTGAGCTCTGATAATCAGGAAGACCACATTTAAGCAACTGGCTGGAGCCATAGTGTTTCAGAGAACACAATACTCGAGAAACCTGAATCCCTGGGCTAGATTTTAAACAAATTCCAGGTGCTTGTGTGGAGCCTTCCCCTAGCCCCTAACAACTAAAATGTCAGGATTAAGTTCCAGTGGGCACTTAAGTATTCTCCAGACTGGGAAACAATGGCAGGGCAGGGAGCTACTTCCAGTTCTGACTATAAGTCCTCCCCAGAATGGGAAGAAATAACAGGCCAGTATTTAAGTTCCCAAACTAAGTAGTAAAGGTCTACCACCACCAAAGAACACCTGCAAAATCTAGAAGAGGTGGTTGTCTTCTTAACTAAGTAGACATTATTGTGAAGATAGAAGAATTGCTAAAACTCAAGGAAATATGATACCACCAAAAGAGACCAAGCTCCAACAATGGATCCAAAAATATTGAAGATCTATGAAATGTCAGACAGGAAATTCAGAATTATCCTCTAAAAGGAGTTTGGGGAATCACAAGAAAATATGGATAGGAAACCAAATAAAATTTGGAAAATGATTCAGAAACAAAAATAAATATTTGACAAATAAATAGAAATAATTAAGTCATAGAAAGAATTAATAATTGAACTGGAAAACTCATTAGAAAATTTCAACAGATGATTTTCTCAAACAGAATGAAGAATTAGCAAGCTTGAAGACAAAACATATAAAATTCGTCAATCAGAGGAGAAAAAAAAAAGATACAGAAAACTAGAGAAAGCCTATGAGAATTATGGGACACCATGAAGTAAACTAACCTCTGCATAATAGGATTTCCAAAGGAGATGAGAGAGAAAAAGGCCCATAAAGCATATACAAAGAAATAACAGCTGAAAATTTCCCAAATCTAAAGAAAGATTACACCATCCGAGCACAGAAAGGCCAAAGGTCACTAATCAAATTAAACCCAAAGAAGAAATCCTCAAGGCATATTATAATCAAATTAGCAAAAATCAAAGGCAAAGAAAGAATACAGAAACCAGCAAGAGTGAAGAAACAGAACACATTTGACAGAGTCAAAATGTGAATTTTAGTGGATTTCTCAGCAGAAACCCTACAGGTCAAGAGAGAGGGATGTTATATTCAAAATACTGCAGGAAAAAAGAAAACAAACTCAAACTTCCAAACAAGAATAGTAACTAGCAAAGCTATTCTTCTAACATGAAGGAAGGTAAGGATTTTTCCAGACAAACAAAAGCTGAAGGAATTAATCAACACTGGACTTCTCTTACAAGAAATGAGGAAATCCTTCAGTCTGAAAGAAGTGGACACGAATGTGTTCCAACAACAACAACAATAACAACAAAGACATATGAAGGTATAAAACTCACTGGGAAAAGAAAGGCAACAGACAAATTCAGAATACTCTACAGCTGGGGTTGGAGCAAGATGGCATAATAGAGGCCTCCACCAATCATCCTCCCCACAGGAACAGCAAATTTAACAACTCTCTAGAAAAAAAACAAAGCACCTTAATAAGAACCAAAAATTAGGCACCAGCTCAGTCACAGTGGGAGTTGGGTAAAGCACCAAGCCAGTGTTCGGAGTCCCTGTTTCCATGCCTTGGCTTTTAGCATTTCTGGACCTGCCCTGGCCCAAGGAAAACACACTTTCCTGGAGGTTGAGTCTCAGGGCTGGCAACAATCAACATAAGCTTACTGAAGAGCCTTTGGACTTTAAGAGAACATCGGTGGTAGCCTGGAAGTACTTCCCATCGGCCTGTGGTGGTGGTGGCCATGGAGAGAGGTTTCTTTAACTGTGGAAGAAAGAGTGGGAAGGACTTTGTCTCATGGTTTGAGTGCCAGCTTAGCCATAGTAGAATAGAGCACTAGGTAATTTCCAAAGGTTCCGGACTCCAGGTCCTGGCTCCTGGATGGCATCTCTGAATCTACCTAAAGCCTGCTGGAACTTACTACGCTAAAGGGAAAGACATAAGCCTGACTATCTTTGCTACCTGCTGATTGTAGAGTGCTAGGGCCTTGAGAGCACATAGGCTGTAGCCAGGTTGTAGTAACAGCAGGCCTTGGGGGAAACCCAGTACTGTGCTGGCCTCATATCTAACCCAGTTCAGTACCATTCATGGTGACCACAGGGGTGTTTGTTTCACCCCACCCCCTATTCTAGGTGGCTCAAAAAAGAGAGATAGAGACTATTTGTTTGGGAGAAAGTAAGATAACAACAAGAGTATCTGCCTGGTAATCCAGAGAATTATTCCAGATCTTATCCAAGACCTCCAAGGTGGTACCTCCATGAGTCTGTAAGAACCACAGCATTACTGGGCTTGGGGTGCCCCCAATGCAGTTATGGCTTAGATCACAATATCCAAGTGTCTTCAAATACATGGAGTCTTCCAAAGAAGGACAGGTACAAACAAGCCCAGAATGAAAAGACTAAAATAAATATCTAACTCTTCAATGCCCAGACAACAACAAACATCCACAAGCATCAAGACCAATTAGGAAAACATGACCTCACCAAACAAGTAAGTCACCAGGTACTAATCCCGTATAAACAGAGATATGCTACCTTTCAGATAGAGAATTCAAAATAGCTGTGTTTAAGGAAGATCAATGAAATTCAAAGTAATACAGAGTAGGATTTCAGAATTCTATAATATAAATTTAACAAAGAGATTGAAATAATTTAAAAGAATCAAGGAGAAATTCTAGAGCTGAAAAATGCAATTGGCATCAGGGTCTCTCAAGATAAGAACTGATCAAGCAGAAGAAAGAATTAGTGAGCTTGAAGACAGACTATTTAAAAATACACAGTCAGAAGAGACTAAAGAAAAAAGAATGAAGCATGCCTACAAGATCTAGAAAATAACTTCAAAAAGGCAAATCTAAGAGGTATTAACCTTATAGAGGAGGTAGAGAAAGAGATACGGGTAGAAAGTTTATTCAAAGGGACAATAACAGAGAACTTTTCAAACCTAGAGAAAGATACCAATATTCAGGTACAAAATGGTTATAGAACATCAAGCAGATTTAACCCAAAGAAGACTACCTCAGGGCATTTAATAATCAAACTCCCAAATGTTAAGGATAAAGAAAAGATCCTAATAGCAGCAAGGGAAAAAATATAAGTAACATACAGTGGAGCTCCAATACATCTTGCAGCACATTCAGTGGAAACCTTACAGACCAGGAGAGGGTGGCATGACATATTTAAAGTGCTGAAGGAGAAACAAACAAACAAACAAACAAAAAACTTTTACACTGGAATAGTGTATCTGGTGAAAAAAAAAAAAAAAGAAAGAAAGAAAAAGAAAAAATCTTTCGAACATAAAGCAGAAACAAAAGCTGGGGCATTTCATCAACACTAGACCTGTCCTACGAGAAATGAATAAATGCTAGAGAGTTCTTCAATCTGAAAAAAAGGATGTTAATGAGCAGTAGGAAATCATCTGAAAGTACAAAATTCACTGGTAATAATAAGAACACAGAAAAACACAGAATATCATAACACTGTTATTGTGGTGTATAAACTACTTCTTATCTCAGGAAACAGACTGAAAAATGAACCAATAAAAAATAATAAGTACAACAACTTTTCAAGACAGTGACAGTACAATAAGATGTAGAGACAACAAAAAGTTTAAAAGTCAAGTGATGAAGTTAAAATATAGAGTTTCCATCAGCTTTCTTTTTGCTTCCCTGTTTGTTTTTGTAATCAGCGTTAAGTTGTCATCAGTTTAAAAGAGTGGGATACATGATAGTATTTACAACAAGCCTCATGGAAACCTCAAATAAAAAACATACAACAGATATGCAAAAAATAAAAAGCAAGAAATTAAAACATACCACCAGAGAAAATCATCTTCCCTAAAAGGAAGATAGAAAGGAAGAAAAGAAGACTACAAAACTACAAGAACACGAATAATGGTAGAAGCAAGTCTGTACTTATCAACAATAATAACATTGAATGTAAACAGACTAAACTCTCCAATCGAAATACATAGAGTGGCTCAATGGATTAAAAAATAAGACCCCATTATCTGTTGCCTATAAGAAACACACTTCACCTATAAAGACACACATAGACTGAAAATTAAGTGGTGGAAAAAATATTCCATGCCATTGGAAATCAAAAGCAGCAGGAGTATCTGTGCTTATACCAGACAAAATAGATTTCAAGACTAAAAGTATAAAAAGAGATAAATAAGGTCATTATATAATGAAAAAGGCATCAATTCAGTAAGATAATATAATAATTGTAAATATGATATGAACTCAATACTAGGGCACACAGATGCTATTATATAGATATTAGAAGCATATACTGACATCAGAATGTACAGATATAACATACAGGTTTTAGAAGCAAATGTAATATACAGATATTATAATATTCAGATATTAGGAGCAAATATTATTAGAGCTACACAGAGATAGACCCCAATACAATAATAGCTGGAGATATCAACACTACATTTTCAGTATTGAAAAGATCTCCCAGAAGGAAAATTGACAAAGAAATATTGGACTTAATCTGTACTATAGACCACATGGACCTAATAGATATTTACAGAACATTTCATCCAATGGCTGCAGAATATGCATTCTTCTCCTTAGCATATGGATTAGGCTCAAGGATACAACATATGTTAAGTCAAAAAACAAGTCTCAAAACTTTGAAACAATTAAAATAACATCAATCACTGTCTCTGACTACAATGAAATCATTAACAAGAAGAATTTGGGAAGTATAAAAACTCATGGGAGTTTTAAAATATGCTCCTGAATGACCAGTGGGTTAATAAAGAAATTAAGAAGCGCATTGAAAAATCTCTTGAAACAAATGATAATGGAAACACGACATACTAAAACCTATGGGATACAGCAAAAACAGTACTAAAAGGGAAGTTTATAGCAACCAGCATCTACATCAAAAAAGTAAAAGAAAATTAAAACAACCTAGTGATGTATCTTAAATAACTGGAAAATAAATACCTAATTGAACCCCAAATTAGTAGAAGAAAAGAAATAATAAACATCAGAACAAAAATAAATGAAATTAAAGAAAACAATACAAATGATCAAAGAAATGAAAAGTTGGCTTTTGGAAAAGGTAATCAAAACTGACAGACCTTTTGCCAGACTAAGAAAAAAGAGAGAAAACTCAAAATCAGAGAAGAAAAAGGAGATATTACAACCAATGCCACATAGATTCATAAGATTATTAGTGGCTGCTATGAGTGACTATATGTCAATAAATTGGAGAATCTAGAAGAAATGAATAAATACTTAGATATATATAACCTGCCAAGGTTGAACCATGAAGAAATTCAAAACTTGAATAGATCAATAACAACTAATAAAACCAAAGCCTTAATAAAAAGTCTCCCAATAAACAAAAGTCCGGGACCCAGTGGCTTCACTGTTGAATTCTACCAAATATTAAAGAACTAATACCAATCTGACTCAAACTATTCCAAAAAACAGAGGAGGAGGGAATACTTTCAAATTCATTCTACAAGGCTAGTATTATCCTGAAACCAAGACCAGACAAAGACATATCAAAAAAGAAAAACTACAGGCCAATATTTCTGATGAATATTGATGCAAAAATCCCCAATGAAATACTAGCAAACTGAATTCAACAACACATTAAAATGATTATTCATTATGACCTAGTGGGATTTATCCTATGAATACAATAATGGTTGAACACAGACAGATAAATTAAGGTGATACATCATATCAACAGAATGAAGGACAAAAGCCATATGATCACTTATTGATATTGAAAAATCATATGACAAAATTCAACATCAAATCCTGAAAACATTCTGTATAAAAGAAACATACTTGAATAAAAGCCACATATGACAGACCCACAGCTAATATCATACTAAATGGGGAAAATCTGAAAATCTTTATGACCTGGAACATGACAAGGGTGCCTACTTTCATCACTGTTATTCAACATAGTAGTGGAAGTGCTAACAAGAGCAATCAGACAAGAGAAAGAAACAAAGGGCATGAAAATTGGAAAGGAAGAGGTCAAATTATCCTTGTTTGCAGATTATATGATCTTATATTTGGAAAAACCTAAAGACTCCAGCAAATAACTATTAGAACTAACAAACAAATTCAGTAAAGTTACGGGATACAAACAAACATAGAAAAATCAGTAGCATTTTTATATGCCAACAGCAAACAATCTGAAAAAACATCAAGAAAATAATTCTATATACTATAGCAACAATAAGAAAAGATACCTAGGAATAAACAACCAAAGACATGAAAGACCGATGCAATGAAAACTATAGCCAAAGCAACACTGAGCAAAAAGAACAAAGCTGGAAACATCACAATTACCCAACTTTAAAACATACTACAAAGCTATAGTAACCAAAACAGCATGGTACTGGCATAAAAACAGACACATTGACCAATGGATCAGAATAAAGAACTCAGAAATAAATCCACACATTTACAGCAAAACTCATTTTCAGTAAAGGTACCAAGAACATTGAGTAAAGGATGGTCTTTTCAACAAATGGTGCTGTATAAACATCAGAACAGAAATAAATGAAATTAAAGAAAACAATACAAATGATCAAAGAAACAAAAAGTTGGCTTTTGGAAAAGATAATGAAAACTGACAGACCTTTTGCTAGACTAAGAAAAAAGAGAGAAGACTCAAAATCAGAGAAGAAAAAGGAGACATTACAACCAATGCCACATAAATTCATAAGATTATTATAATCATAAGATTATTATTATTATAAACTGTATATTCACATACAGTTTATATGTGAAGAATAACACTAGATGCCTATCTCTCACCATATACAAAAATCAAAGCAAAATGGATTAAAGACTTAATTGGCAGACCAGAAACTATGAACATAGTATAAAAAAACATTAAGGAAGTGCTTCAGGACATTCATCCGGGTAATAATTTTGGAGGAAAGACCTCAAAGCACAGGCAACAAAGGCAAAAATAGACAAATAGAATTACATCAAACTAAAAATGCTCTACATAGCAAAGGAGGCAATCAACAGAGTGAAGAGACAGCCTATGGAATATGAGAAAAATATTTGCAAGCTATATATCTGACAAGGGATTGATAACCAGAATATATAAGGAATTCAAACAACTTACTAGCAAAAATAAAAATTAAAAAATAAACAAGGAATCTGATTAAGAGATGGGCACATGATCTGAATAGACATTTCACAAAAGAAGATATACTAATGACCAACAAGTGTATATAAAAGTACTCAACATCATTAATAATCAGGGAAATGCAAATCAAAACCACAGTGAGATAGCATCTCATCCTAGTTAAAATGGCAGATATCAAAAAGACAAATGTAACAAATCCTAGCAAGGATGTAGGGAAAGGGGAATGCTAGTACGCCATTGGTGTGAATGTAAATTACTACAGCTACTATGGAAAAGGGTATGGAATTTCCTAAA
Source organism: Rhinopithecus roxellana (assembly GCF_007565055.1). Classification (NCBI taxonomy): domain Eukaryota; kingdom Metazoa; phylum Chordata; class Mammalia; order Primates; family Cercopithecidae; genus Rhinopithecus; species Rhinopithecus roxellana. The sequence goes on along the minus strand of NC_044555.1, from coordinate 31,942,751 downwards.
AAAAAAAAACTAACAATTGATCTAACATATGATTCAGTAATCCTACTGGATATATATATATGATGGCATATTATTCCACCATAAAAAAGAACTAAATACTGTCATTTGCAGCAACAAACTGAAAGACATTATATTAAGTGAAATAAGCCAGGCATAAAAAGATAAATATCACATGTTCTCATATATGTGGGAACTAAGAAAGTTGGTACCGTGAAGGTGGAGAGTAGAATGATGGTTACAAGAGGCTGGAAAGTATAGGGGGTAGAGGAGTATAAAGAGATTTTGATTAATGGGTACAAAATTGCAGTTAGATAGAAGGAATACATTCTAATATTTGATAGCACAGTAGGGTAAAAATAGAAAATAACAATTTACTGTATATTTCAAAATAGCAAAAAGAAAAGATTTGGAATTTTCCAACACAAAGAAATGACAAACGTTTGAGTTAATATACTAATTAACCCTGATTTGATCATTATACATTGTATATGTGTATCAAAATATCACATGTACCCCATTAATATGTGCACTTATTATGGGTCATTTTAAAAAAAGAGCTGGGGCATTTCAGAGGTGATTAGGTCATGAGGGCTCTACCTCCATGAATGGGATTAGTGCCCTTATAACAGAGGCCCAAGAGAGCTATGCAAGGATGCAGCAAAAGGGCACCATCTATGAGGACTAGGCCCTCACTAAACCAAATCTGCCTGAATTTTAATCTTGGACTTCCTAATTTCTAGAATTATGAGAAAAAAAGTTTGTTCTTTATAAGCTACCAAGTTTATGCTATTTTGATATAGCAGCCTTTACAGACTAAGACAGTATTCCAAGAGTTTTATCAATTCCTCATTAATTTTATATATCATATTTGATGGTTGGATCAAATAATTAAAACAACATCTGACACTCAAGATAACATTTAAAACTGAGAAAAGTGGCAGATTAGTGCCCTAATATTAAAAAAGTTTATTAATTAATTAAAATTGAGAAAGGGAAAAGGACCTAAATAGAAGCTAAATTTCCAAATTTAACTCGAAGTCATAAAATATTGATAGTTGTGGACTGTGATGAGGTACATGGGTATATTTAAATACCCAGAAAAAAAATTCCCAAAACTATTCAAAGAGATACATTATAAATACATTTTAAAAAATAAATCCAGATGGAATTTCAAAAAATAGACAGTCAGCAAGAAAAGAGAAACAAAACCATAGGAAACAAACAGAAATCAAATACTTAAATGGCATGCTTAAATGCTATCCTATCAATAATTACATTAAGTATAAATAGCATAAATACATCAATCTAAAGATAGGGATGGGCAGGATGGATTTTAAAAAACCAACTATATGCTGTTTATATAAGAAACTCACTTCAAATTATACTATATAGGTAAGTTGAAAGCAAAGGGATGGAGAAAGACATATTCTAGCCTTAATAAAAAATGGAATAAGAGTGGCTATATTTATGTATGACAAAGTATACTTCAGAGCAAATAAAATTACCAGAGACAAAGGGAGATATTTCATAGTGATAAAAGGATCAATCCATGAGGAAGCTAGAACAATCCTAAATGTGTATGCAACAAAAAGTAAAGTCTCAAAATACATAAAGCAAACACTGATAAGCTAAAAGAAGAAACACATGAACCCATAATTACAATTGAACTTGATTTTTCCGAAATTTAATTGCTATGTGTCTTGGCATGGATTTCTTTGGGTTGATCTTTATGTGGTTCACTCAGCTTCTTGAATCTGTAGGTTTGTATCTTTTCCAAATTAAGGAAGTTTTCAGCCTAATTTCTTCAAATATTCTTTAAGTCCCATCTATTCTTCTCCTTCTAGGAATCTGATTATATAAATGTTGTATATTTTGTTATTGTATTACAGGTTTCTGAGCCTCTATTCAGATTTTTCTCAGCCTATTTTCTTTCTTTTGTTTGGATTCTAGTGATTCATCCTTATGTTCACTCATTCTATTCTATTCTTTATCCTCTCTATTATTGGGCCCATTTAGCCAGTTGTTTTTCTCTTTTGTTGTATTTTTCTCTTTTTTTCTTTTTTTAAATTATATATATATATTTAGACAGAGTCTTGCTCTGTTGCCCAGGCTGGAGTTTAGTGGTGCAATCTTGGCTCACTGCAACCTCTACCTCCCGGGTTCAAGCAATTTTCCTGCCTCAGCCTCCAGAGTAGCTGGGACTACAGGACTACAGGTGCACACCACAATGCCCTGCTTTTTTTTTTTTTTTTTTTTTTAGACTAAGTCTCACTCTTGTCCCCCAGGCTGGAGTGTGATGGCGCGACCTTGGCTCACTGCAGTCTCCACCTCCTGAGTTCAAGCAATTATCCTGCCTCAGCCTCCTGAGTAGCTGGGATTACAGGCACCTGCCACCATGCCTGGCTAATTTCTGTATTTTTAGTCGAGACGGGGTTTCACCGTGTTGGCCAGGCTGGTCTCGAACTCCTGACCTCAGGCGATCCGCCTGCCTCGGCCTCCCAAAGTGTTGGGATTACAGGCGTGAGCCACCGTGCCCGGTCAAATTTTTGTCTTTTAGTAGAGACAGGGTTTCACCGTGTTGCCCGGGTTGGTCTCAAACTCCTGAGCTCAGGCAATCCACCCACCTCGGCCTCTCAAAGTGCTGGGATTACAGGCATGAGCCTCTGCTCCCAGCCTATAATTTCCATTTAGTTCTTTTTTATAACTTTTATTTATTTGTTCAGATTTCCTAGTTTTCATTTATTTTGAGAAAATTTTAATTGCTGAACTATTTTCGTGACTGATTTATTTCAGTGTTGGCATTTGCTCATAATTTTTCCTCATTAAGTTGTGATTTCCTTGGTTTTTGATATGATGGGTAATCTTCAATTGTGTCCTAAACATTTTTGTAGTATACTAGCAGAGTCTGAATCCCATTTAAATCCATCACTTCAGCAGACAGTCAGTCTTTTTAGATTTTGTGTGCAGGTCCTGGCCTACTTTTGTGGGCTGTCTTCCAATAGCAGTTTAATTTTTGGAGCATTTGCAGAGTTAGTTTGGTCTACTTGCTTTATCTGGTGCTGCTGGAGTTTATAATGGTTACTGGTGCTGCTGCCTGAAGAGGTAGAAGAAGTTTCTTCAGTCTAGGCTGTCATGTGTTTCTCAGTGGGGATGAGATTCTTAGGCCACAGAAACAAAGTGTCTCTTCTGGCTGGGCATTTGTTGCAATTGAGTCCCTTTTGCCAATGCCCCTTTTGCCAACTCAGTGTCTCTGGGCCAGTGAGGGGAATCTCAGGTCTAATGGGACAAAGAAACTTTTAAAATCTGGCCATTTGTTGTGGCAAGATTTCTTTTGCCAGTTCTTCCTTGGTATCTCTCAGTGGGAAAGAGGAATCTTAGTCCTGGTGGGAAAAGATAATATCTCCCTGACTGCTTATTGTTAGCAGGTCTCTCACCAAGCCTCCTTGCAAGTGTTTCTGTGTTCACTTAATGTTAGAGGGGCCCCCATTCAATACAGGGCTGCCTTATTTTCTTAGGTTGGAGACTGGAAAATTCTGGGTCTGGATCAAATTATTCTCTCGGATGTAAAAACGTAAGATGCCCTGCCACTGTGTTGTTTCTCCAGTCTTGGGGTTGCAAACCAGTTTTCCTTCTTCTTACCACCTTTCAGAGATCTTTCTTAGTTACTTCTTGCATTATTTCCAGGACTTATAATTGTATTTAATGGGGATGAGGAAGAAAAAAATGGATCTATGTGATCTTATCCAGATTGAAGTTGATTTTTGACAAAAGTGTAAAAGCAATTCAATAGAGAAATAATTATCTTCTCCACAATGGTCCATATAGAGTAGAGGTTCCCTGGTACCAGTCCACGGCCTGTTAAGAACCTGGCCACACAGTAGGAGGTGAGTGGCAGGTGAGTGAGCATTACCACCTGAGCTCTGCCTCCTGTCAGATCAGTGGCAGCATTAGATTCTCAGAGGAGCAAGAACCCTATTGTGAACTGTGCATGTGAAGGATGTAGGTTGCCTGCTCCTTATGAGAATCTAATGCCTGATGATATGAGCTGGAACCATTTCATCCTGAAACCATCCATCCCCCTGCCCCCACAGTTCATGGAAAAGTTGCCTTCCACAAAAAAGGTTGGGGACCACTGATAGAGGATTATTGCAAACAAAACGAAGTAAAACAAAACAAAACTTTGACATATAATTCATGCTTTCTATGAAAATTAACTCAAACTACAAAATAAATGAGTCTATATTGAATAAGTGATTGAAAATAAATAAATGTACTCCCCCATATGATATTATGAGAAGAGCAGTTTATCTAAGATTTTTCCTCCCAAACTTGTAATCCTAGTTAATCATGGACTGAACATGAGACAAACCCAAATTAAGGGAGAGTTTACAAAATAACTGACTACTACACCTTAAAACTCTCAAAGTCAAAAAACATTTTTTCAAGACTTTAAAACCATTGTAGACCAGAAGAGACCAAGGCGACATGACAATTAAACAAAATGTAGGATCCTGGATTGTATCCCATAACAAAAGACACTAATGGAAAAACTGGTGAGATCTGAATAACATAGAATTCAGTTTTAAAACTCATGAAGGTACTAAATCATAACATATGTCCCCACATCAGTAATGTGAACCACCACTCATTTAGTCTCAATGAATTTTAATTTAATGCTATGAATTTTATTATTGAATATTTGTCAATAAACTCTATAGTGTTCTCAAATGATTTCATTATATCAAAGGTAATAACTAAAAAATACTAAAATTTATGTTGCCTGAACTAAGTGGAATATTTCCACTGGCTCCAAAAGATAATATTCACCTGGCTCTTAGGTTGGTATCCTATCTCTTTTTCCCATTTTTTTTCTTTCTCTGGGGGTGTTTCTCATTTTCTTTTGATATACCTCTTGTTTCTCTATTTCCTGTTGTGTTTTCTCCCTTAGACATTCTACTCTGCCTTATAGCCTCATTTTAATTATTAGATGGGTGACCTCATCTGTAATTACATAAATAGTATAATCTCCAAAGATTTTTCAGCCTCTCATTTGTTGCTCTGAACCCAGAATCACATTATCAAGGACTGCTGAGCATGAGGGATGTTATTATCTGCAGAGAAAGCAAAGAGAACCTTTGAAATCACATAGTCATACACCTTTGCATTACAGGCACTTAAAAAGAATGCAAGTGGCTGTTTGATAAATGGAAAAATAAATTCATCATATGTTTAAATTTATTTGTTAACCACCCAGTAAAATGACTAGATAGAAAGGCCTGGGAGTAGAGGAAGCTTTTTCCTATTTGCCTATTTTCTTTGTTATATATGTATTTTTCTTCTTCTATGAAATACATGGTGAGGTGATTTTGAGAAAACACCTGTTTCTCAACTATATTATTTAATGTAATACCTGGTAAGCATGCTACATTCTGTGGTTTCCAGACATGTATTGCTCTTTAGACACATTCTTGGGGATTAAAGAGTAAAACTTTTTAAACAACTTGAAAATTTCAATTTAATGGAAATCTAAAAATGTAGAAAGAGACTTAATCTTGGTCTGTCTGGTTGACTACTTTATCACCAAGTACTGCCAAAGAGCACCAGGATCCAAAGTTGTTTATGATCTTATTCACAAGTAAAGGCTGAATATATTAGTGCATGCTGCACAAGGACGTTTTGCAGTGGTTTAAATGGAGAACTGAGTCATCAAATAGCCCTTCGAGTATAAGTCTTATCAAATAAAAGAGATAAAGAGTCAGTCAATGTATTCAGGACAATGAATTCATTGTATAATTATTTTTATATGGAAGAAAGAGAAAAATAGTAAGTAGTAAATTTACAATAATAGATTTTTATTCAGTATTGAATGGTGTAGTGCAGTGTTAAATTGATTATATCATCAAAGTAAAGTATTGGTAATTTAAAATTAGATCAGTCTTTAAAATGAAAAGTTTCATTAATAAAAATAACAATGAGAAATGATGGCCCATCCTTCCCAATGTAAAAACAATCAACTAAACAAAAATAATAAAACATTTTCATCAAAATCAAAATAATCAATTTAATTTTAGGGAAACATCCTTGATCATATTAATATTTTTAATTTTATTTTTTGGTTCTTTATTTAACTTTTAATTCATTATTGTTTGACAATTTTCTATTTAGCTTTATGGCTACAAATATTTTAGAAGCATTTTCAGTAATAAATGAAATCAAAGATATAACAATGAGTAAAAGATGTTTTAGGATAGTAGTCCCTAACTTTTTTGGCACCAGGGACTGGTTTTGTGGAAGACAATTTTTCCACAGACCAGGGATGGGGGCCAGGGATGGTTTTGGAATAAAACTGTTCCACCTCAGATCATCAGGCATTAGATTCTCATAAGGAGAGTGCAACCTACATCCTTCACATGTGCAGTTCACAATAGGGCTCACACTCTTTTTTTTTTTTTTTTTTTTTTTTTTGAGATGGAGTCTCGCTCTGTCACCCAGGCTGGAGTGCTGTGGCCGGATCTCAGCTCACTGCAAGCTCCGCCTCCCGGGTTCACGCCATTCTCCTGTCTCAGCCTCCCAGGTAGCTGGGACTACAGGCGCCGCCACGTCGCCCGGCTAGTTTTTTGTAGTTTTTAGTAGAGACGGGGTTTCACCGTGTTAGCCAGGATGGTCTCGATCTCCTGACCTCGTGATCCGCCCGTCTCGGCCTCCCAAAGTGCTGGGATTACAGGCTTGAGCCACCGCGCGCGGCTGGGCTCACACTCTTAAGAGAATCTAATGCTACCACTGATCTGACAGAAGGTGGAGCTCAAGCAGTAATGCTCACTCACCAACTGCTCACCTCCTGCTGTGTGGCCAGGTTCCTAACAGGCCAGGGACTGGTACCAGTCCATGGCTAGGGGTTGAGGACCCCTGTTTTAGGACACTAGGGAGATCAATGAGCATAGATTATAAATAAGCCCAAGAGTGGCATGATCAGTGAAAGATCAGTGGCATGATCAGGTGAAAGATAATGTTCAAAACTGGAAAGAGGAGATCAAATTCAATAGGAAAGGAATAGGGGAGTAGTGACAGGAAATTAATCCATCATCACTATACAGAGAGGTGTGGAATGTGGAAAGCATAGAGCCAGGGAAGAATGATGTTACAAAATCTAGACACAAGGTGATGGAGATCTAACCTAGGAAAATGTTGCGGGAAATCAGGGACCCCAAACAGAGAGACCAACTGGAGCCACAGCAGAGGAACATAAATTGTGAACATTTCATTTTAATATGGACATTTATCAGTTCCCAAATAATACTTTTATAATTTCTTATGCCTGTCTTTACTTTAATCTCTTAATCCTGTTATCTTCGTAAGCTGAGGACATACGTTACCTCAGGACCACTGTGATAATTGTGTTAACTGTACAAATTGATTGTGAAACATGTGTGTTTGAACAATATGAAATCAGTGCACCTTGAAAAAGAACAGAATAACAGCAATTTTTAGGGAACAAGGGAAGACAACCATAAGGTCTGACTGCCTGTGGGGTTGGGCAAAAAGAGCCATATTTTTCTTCTTGCAGAGAGCCTATAAACAGATGGACAAGTAGGAGAGATATTGCTAAATTCTTTTCCTAGCAAGGAATATTAATATTAATACCCTGGGAAAGGAATGCATTCCTGGGGGGAGGTCTATAAATGGCCACTCTGGGAATGTCTGTCTTATGCAGTTGAGTAAGGACTGAGATACTCCCTGGTCTCCTGCAGTACCCTCAGGCTTACTAGGGTGGGGAAAAACTCCGCCCTGGTAAATCTGTGGTCAGACTGGTTCTCTGCTCTCAAACCCTGTTTTCTGTTGTTTAAGATGTTTATCAAGACAATACGTGCACCACAGAACAGAGACCCTTATCAGTGATTCTGCTTTTGCCCTTTGCCTTGTGATCTTTGTTGGACCCTTATCAGTAGTTCTGCTTTTGCCCTTTGTCCTGTTCCCTCAGAAGCATGTGATCTTTGTTAGACCCTTATTAGTAGTTCTGCTTTTTGCTCTTTGAAGCATGTGATCTGTGTACCTACTCCCTGTTCTTACACTCCCTCCCCTTTTGAAACCCTTAATAAAAACGCTGGTTTGAGGCTCAGGCAGGCATCACGGTCCTACCAATATGTGATGTCACCCCCAGTGGCCCAGCTGTGAAATTCCTCTCTTTGTACTGTCTCTATTTCTCAGCCGGCCGACACTTACGGAAAATAGAAAAGAACCTATGTTGAAATACTGGAGGCAGGTTCCCCCAATAGGAAAATGATAAAGATAATGGAAAGAGAGACATTTTGAAGTAAAATAAAACATAACATAGAGATGGTACTATGAAGCCACCTGGAATATAAACACGTTTATTCTGATTTGATTGTTGGATTTCTTCTTTTCCACAGAGTAAAAGATAGTAATCCTGGAGCCATAGTAGGAAATCAAAACTAAAAGACCAGGGATTTTATGCTGACTCTGGTATCTACTTATTAGCATTTACATATTATTTGTGGTCGTAGTTACTTCATCTATAAATAAAATGGTTTAGCTGGAAGGGTGGTTTTCAAATACCATCTCCCTCAAGTACTGGAACTTTTTAAGACACTTGACACTTTACACAAAGCTTAAAAAATTGAGAAAGATAAAGCAGCCCAGCAGTTTCATGAAAATTTCTGCATACATCTACCATATGATCCAACCATTCTACTTGTACTGAAATGGGAAAACTTCCCTTGTCCCCCTTGCAAGGCATGTAATGGGGGTGTGGCTTGCTTATTTGGTGTCCTACTGCTCAAACCTCTAGGGGGAGCATGCAGACAGGCAGGCTTTGGGGCTCTGACTCCAGGGCAATGTCTAGGGGTAAATGTTTACAGCTCCTGAGGACCCAGTGGGCATGTGTTGCCATGTGCTCTTTTAGTTTTGCCGTCTGTAGGCAACTTGTGTTAGTCAGCTCAGTTCGCCCCTCTTCCTTATTGCAAAGACAGAGGGCTTTCTCTGTCCCGGGGTTCTTGCCTTGACGTACTGGAAGAATCGGATCACACATGGGCATCAGATCACACATGGGCTTGGAGAATGAGTGCAAGGTTTTTTATTGAGTGGTAGCTCTCAGCGAGCTAGATGGGAAGGCCAGAAGGGGGACAGAGTGGGAAGGTCATTTTCCCCTGGAGTTGAGCCGCTCGGCAGCCAGGCTCTCCTCCGACTGCCCCTGCCTGCCAAGTACCACATCATTCTGCTTGTCGATGGCCTGCTGGCATCTGCAGGTGTCTGCCAGTATGCTCTTCTGCTGGTGTGTTCCTCTCAACATCCAGCCACTTGTGTGTTTTTCCGCCAGTGTGTTCCTCTGCCAGTGTGTTCCTCTTGACATCCAGTCATTTGTATGTTCTTCCACCAGTGTGTTCCTCTCCATGTCCATCTGCTTGTGTCTCTGCCCACTAGGGTCGCAGGGTTTGTATAGGCACAGAATGGGGGCATGTCAGGCCAGGGTGTTCTTTGGAAATGCAACATTTGGGCATGAAAACAGGAGTGTCTGTCCTCACCTAGGTCCATGGGTATGGGCCCAAGGGTGGAGCCCTTGCCAGGGACCACAACTTTCTCTTCCCAGCACTTCCCTGCCCTGCGCCCATGTCACTAGGTACTTACTCAAGAGAAATGGAAGCATATGTCAATACAAAACCTCTACAAGAATATTCGTAGCTGCTTTATTTGTAATAGCCAAAAACTGGGGACAACAAAAATATCCAAAAACGGATAAATAGATAAATAATTTGTGGTATGTCCATACAATGAAATACTATTAACCAATAAAATGGGATTTGCTACTGATACACACAATATGAGTGACTCTCAAAATAACTATGCTTGGTGAAAGAAGCCCCCCAAAAAGAGATTATATATTGTATGATTCAACTTACAAAACTCTAGAAAATGAAAACTATTTTATAGTGATATAAATTAGATCAATGATCACTTCAGGCTGCATGGAGAGACAAGGGGCAGCAGAGGAATTACAAAAGGATGCCAAAAAGTACTTGGAGGTGGTGGAGGTATTCACTATCTTGATTGTGGTGATGGTTTCAAGGGTGTATATATGTCAGCATTTATCAAACTGTACACGTTAAATATGTGCAGTTTGCATGTCAATTACACCTCAATAAAGCTGTTTTTTTTTTAAAAACGAAAGGCAATCTTGACAGCTGACAGCTAGTAGCTCGTGTAGTTGCTTCCAACTAGGACATGGTGTTCCTTTGTTGGATGTGAGGATTTTACAGAATCTCAAATCAGAAAAGGAGTCCTCATGACTGCGATGGAACAAAACAATAGAAAGACAACTCCACACTCCATAATCATGCCGAAATAAAGATATAAGTGGAAACGTTGGACAATCACGAAGTGCCCAAATACCACTTTCTCAGTTAACATGAGTAACAACTGCTTATTCTTCAGTGAATACTCCATTTTTCCCCTCCAACCTCCTAGATAAAAATTCAGGCAGTCAATCAACAAATTGCCTCAGATTTCTGGCCTCGGCTAATTCAAAACAGATTCTTGCCTCCTGAACTTTCCCAGCAAAACAAAACAAAACAAAACAAAACAAAACAAACACCTGAACACAAGCCACAATCCTATAATAAACCTCCCCATCCCTCAACCATTCTGTCTTTCAGAAAAGCCCCACAATTTCTCCATGGTGTTTAGTCTCCCTTGGCACAGCAATAAGAAACTTAACTTACTGATTACAAGTGATCCTGGTGATCTTTGGGGGCGAGCACAACAAAGAAAAAACTTCGAAAGTAGACTTCTCTGAAATTCAGGACATTGGGAACCTCTCTCTCATGTTCCCCATTCCCCCAGGCCCTTAGAAGCCTTTTGGAAATCATTGCGGTAAATGATCTCTAAAGACTACTAAAATCCGTATTTTGATGGTGTTGATGATGTTAACATCAATTCCTAGAAACAATGATGGCCTTTAGTAAACTTTTTGAGACAGTCTCTTGAAACAACCAAAATTTATATTTTAACATTAGCATTGTGTCTGAGAATGGTGATCAACGCTGTTAACATAGAGACTTATTATTTGTACGGAAAAGTCATTTTGACGTCTCTTTAAATGTTTATTTTTAAATTGCCCTCTACACTTGGTCTGTGGCACTGGGGAGAAGAGCTCCATTTTTGCTGACTTAAAAGAGATTGATCCATAAATGTGCTTTCTTTAGCTTCCTGCTGATAAATACTCTTCCTCTGCTATTTTCCTGAGTTATTTCTGTCCCTGGATTCTCCTCTTGAATAAGCAGACAGGGAATTGAGATGAAGAACAGACTTGAATATTTGGGATGCTTTCCAGAATGCACTGGCCAACAATGGAAAGCTGTGATGGGGCAAGGAAAATTTGATTCACCAGAAGGTATTTTTAGAAGTTTAAATGTACCCAAATGTCAAATTTACTTTTTTTAAAAAAGACTAGAGTATGTAAGAATAAGCCTCTTTTTCTATCCTACTAAAATCCTTCTAAAATTACTATCTGCCATCCAAATCTACATTGTCACTTTAAAGAGTTCCAGGAGGGAGCTTTTACATCATTTATGTTGTTTAAATATGTGTAATAACACAGTAATAGAAATTCAAGACAAAAAGAATAAGCTACAAAAGTGGCTTTTGACATCTACCTACAATTCTTTTTCTTTTCTTTTCTTTTTTTTTTTTTTTTTTTTTTTTTGAGACAGAGTCTCACTCTGTCGCCCAGGCTGGAGTGCAGTGGCATAATCTCAGCTCACTGCAACCTCCGCCTCCCGGGTTCAAGCGATTCTTCTGCCTCAGCCTCCCGAGTAGCTGGGACTACAGGCACGTGCCACCACGCCTGCCCAGCTGATTTTTGTATTTTTATTAGAGACAAGATTTCACCGTATTGGCCAGGCTGATCTTGAACTCCTATCTCATGATCTGCCCGCCTTGGCCTCCCGAAGTGCTGGGATTACAGGAGTGAGCCACCGCGCCCCGCCAATTCTTTGCTTTTAGGACAAGCACTGGGGGGCAGAAGTAACAGAGCAGAAGAAATAAAACATCTTTCTATATCATATTCATGCACACAAGCATGGCAGTTTTGTTGGCACTGCCTATATTTGGCCCAGTTGGGGTGAGATGGACAGGGAGCAAAGTCCGAAGTTTGGCAATGGAGGCAGAGAATCCAGGAAATAAGGAAAGTTTGAGCCTCATATACAGCCAGAAACTTTCTAAACAATTTGCTCTTCCATACTTTTTAAATCTTTTTAAAGATATTCCACACTTATCTCATTGAAAATCTACAAAACTCCAGGAAGGTGAATAAGACGAGTAAAACTATAAAATGTAAATATAGTTAGGACCCAGGGTCCTGTAGTCAGAAGGCTGAGATTCTTACCTTAGCAAAGCCACTTGCGAGCTATACTAACTTTGGACAATTTACAAAATCTCTCTAAGCCTTAAGTCCTTTTCTGCAAAATTGTACCTACTTCAAATGATACCTGTGAGGATTATATAAGATAACGAATGAAAAGCTCTCAGCATAGGACCTGCCGCCTTGTAGGCATTATACAAAGATTATCTAGTACTACTACTGCTGCTACTATTCACTAAAAGGAACTGTAACTATATTCCAGTACTGATCATTTTTATTGACATCAAATAAATAACATACATAGATTAAAAAGTGAAATATTACTAAAAACTTATAATTAAACAGCAGCCTAACTACCTTCTGCCATATTCTCTATGATTGTCTCTCCCCAGAAGGAGCAACTCAATTCTTCTAGCTACTTTTTAGTATTTATTTCCGTATTTCTAAATAACATACTATGCTGCTATCTTTTTTCCATTTTTGCACATCATATAGTAATTCCTTGTGATAAAAACTCAGAACTTGGCATTATGACATTACTCCACAATTAACTTCCCCTTCTGTGCCTGTTTCCATTCTTCTAATATACTTATAGCATATTTTTAATAAATACTCTGAGTCTATATTATCATGATTACATATGCATTATTCAGAGGTAAGCCACTTACATACAATAATTGTATTTCCTTTCTTGTATACCTTTGTTTTTTCTGGAAATTAATGTAATTACATTTGTTCAATTGCTTTGTTTTCTATTTACCTATCAATAATTCCACACTCACCAATAAAACTATGAAATTCCTCAGTTTAGTCAAATATATCAGTTTATTTAAGGGAATAGTGGGAAGAAATATTCGCTTGAAGACCCTGTCTTCCTGATTAAATCTTGATTATGTGCTTTTCAGGTATGCTGTATTACTACAGCCTTCAGTTTCAATTTAAAAATTTTTTTTTAATTTGAGACAGAGTCTAGCTCTGTCACCCAGGCTGGAGTGCAGTGGCACGATCTTGGCTCACTGCAGCCTTGACCTCCCAAGGCCTCAAGGATCCTCCTGCCTCAGCCTCCCAAGTAGCAGAGACCACAGGCACACACCACCATGCCCGGCTAATTTTTGTGTTTTTGTAGAGATGGGGTTTCACCATGTTGCCCAGGCTGGTCTCAAACTCTTGCCTCAACCTCCCAAAATGCTGGGATTACAGGCGTAAGTCACCATGCCAGGCCTGCTGTCATTTTAATACTCCCCTTCTTTATAATCTTGGAAATTACCTTTGTCTTTCTGCTATTATTACTTCCTCTGTCATTTGGATCCTAGTTTTTTCTCATTCTTAGTTTCTTCCCTCAGCTAGTTTAGCTACAGCTTTCAGGAGCTTTCTTAGAATGGTTCACCGGAACCATTTTGGATACCTTAAAGTTTCCAACTTTTATTAATTTCATCTTTAATTTTGATTGATAATTTGGCAGAAACTCCAAATGTCCTAGCTTGTAACTCATTCTCCCTCAGAATTTAGAGCAAATTTCTCAATGACTTTCAGTTTATTCTTGAGAAATCTGATGCCATTCTGATTTCAGTTCCTTTATAAGTGTATAATCTGTTCTTATTTTCTCTTTGAAAGTTTTACAGACAGTCTCTGCGCCCACAGTTTTGTGATACCTAGTAATGGCATACTTAGGACATTTTAGTTTTTTTGTAATATAAACATTTAATGCTGTAAATTTCCCTCTAAGCAAAGCTTTATCTGTTCTTTGAATTTTCATATATTGCATTTGCATTTTCATCCAGTTCAAAATATTTTCTAATTTCCCTGAGACTAACTCTTTGACCCACAGATTATTTGGAAGTATGTTGTTTAATGTCCAGGTATATGGAGACATTCTTGTTAGCTTCCTGTTATTAATTTTTTATTTAATTCTATTATGGACAAAGACCATACTTCATAGGATTTGAATTATTTTACATTCTTTATGGTTTATTTTATGCCTCAGGAGATGATCTGTCTTGGTGACGCTTTTATGTGTGCATAAAACAAATATGTATTATGATGTTGTTGGGTGAAGTGTTCCATAGATGCTAGTTAGATCCAGTTGGTTGGTGGTAGTGGTCAATATCTTTGTTGATTTTTTGTTTAGTACTTCTACTACTAAAGATGAGTGTTGAAATCTCCAACTATAACTGGATTTTTTTTTTTTTTTTTTGCCCTTTTTTGGTTCTGTAAATTTTTGCTTCATGTATTTTGAAGCTCTGCTTTTAAGTGAATACACACTTAGGATTCCATGTATTCACTTACAAATACATTTTTCACAAATTGACTCTTTGATCAATATGTAATATTTCTCTTTACTTCTGCTATCCTTCTTTGTGCTAAAGACTATTTTGTCTGATATTAATGTAGCCACTCCAGTTTTTTTGATTAGTGTTTGCATGGTATATCTTTTTTCTTTACTTCCTTTTTCTTTTTCCCAAGACGGAGTCTCACTATGTTGCCCAGGCTGAAATTCAGTGGTTATTCACAGGTACTGTTGCAAAATGCAGCCTTGAACTCCTGGCCTTAGGTGATTATCTTGCTGGGACTACAGGCACAAGCCACCATGTTCAGTTCTATTCTTTTACTTTCAATCTACTATATAATTATATCTGAAGTTTCCTATAGACAGCATATGAGTCATTTTTTAAAAATTCATTTTGATTATCTCTGTTTTAATGAATGTGTTTATATTATTTACATTTAATTGAATTATTGATATGTTTAGATTTAGGTTTATCACTGTATTCTTTGTTCTGTCTTTGGCCCCTCTATTTCCTCTTTCCCTACCTTCTTGTGGGTTCTTTGACCAATTTTTACCATTCCATTATAATTTCTCTATTGTGATTTTAACTATATCTTTTCTATAATTTATTTAGTGGTTGCTCTAGGGACTATAATATATGTACTTAACTTTTTACGGTCTACTTAGAATCAAAGTTTTATTCCTTCAGTAGGAATATAGAAAGCTTACTTCCATGTAGGTCCCATTACCTCACCCCTTGCATACTACAGTTGCCTTACATATATTGCCTCTATATACATTGGAAACTCCATTAGACAATATTACACTTTTTCTTTCAACCATCAAATATGTTTTAAAGAACCAAGAGAGGATAGTCTTCTATCTGAGAAGACTATTTACCCCAACATTTATCATTTTTGTTGTTCTTTCACCATTTTTATATTCCAAGTTTCCTTTCATTTGATCTGTAGAATTTCCTTTAGAAATTATTTTACAGTAGGTCTGTAGCTATATGTTCTTTTAATTTTCCTTCATCCAAGAACGTCTTAATTTCACTTTCATTTCTATAGGGTATTTTTAGTAGCTATATAATTTTGAGTTGGCAGCTCTTTCATTTCAGTGCTTGAAAAATGTTGCGCCACTTCTGGCTTCACTGTTTTCAGATGAAAAATGCAATTTCTCCTACAGGTAATGTGTCCTTTTTCTCCAGCTACTTTGAAGATTGTTTTCATCATTTTCAGTTGTCAGATTTTTCATTATAATATATCTGAGCATGGATTTCTTTGGATTTATTCTATTGTAGGTTCACTCAGCTTTTTTTTTTTTTTTTTTTTTTTTTTCTTTTTTTAAGCTATGGAATCTCATTCTGTTGCCCAGGCTGGAGTGCAGTGGCATGACCATAGCTCACTGCAGCCTCAAACTACTGCACTCAAGTGATCTTCTCACCTCAGCTTCTAAAGTAGCTAGGACTACTGGCATGCACAATGATGCCTTGCTAATTAAAAAAAAAAAAAATTCTAGAGATAAGGTCTTGCTATTTATATATTGCTTAGGCTGGTGTTGAACTCCTGGCCTCAAGCGATCCTCCCACCCTCAGCCTCCCAAGTAGCTGGGATTACAGGTATGAGCCACAGAACTTGGCCACTCAGCTTCTTGAATCATCTTCAATCTTTGGAAGTTTTCAGTTGTTGTGTATTTCAGGAGTCTTTTCCATCACCTTATTCTGTTTCATCTCCTTCTGAGATTCTAATGACATTGTTAGACCTTTTATTGTGGCTTCATAGTCCCTATGACTCTCTACTGTTTTTCTGTCTTTTATCTCTCTGCTGTCCAGATTAGATAATTTCTATAAGATCTACCTTCAAGTTCATTGAATCTTTCCACTGTCGTTTTCATTTTACTATTGAATCCATCTGGTGAGTTTTTAAAGTTATTTTTCCATTCTAAAATTTTCATTTCATTATTTATATTTTCTCTTTCTTTGCTGATACCTTATACTTTAACTTTTGCTTCAGGAGAGTCCATGATTATTTATTCAAGCATTTTTAAAATAGATTTTTAAAAGTCTTTTTCAGATGATCCTAAAACCTATGCCATCTTAGTATTGAAATTTGTTGATTGTATTTTCTCATGTGGGTTGAGATTTTTTTTTTTTTTTTTTTTTGGGTTGAGATTTTAATGATTCATTTTTAAAAATTTATGTAGCACTTTTTTATTTTTTATTTTTGTTTTTATAGATTTTTAGGGAGTATAAATTAGATTTCTTACATGCATATATTGCATAGCGGTGAAGTCTGAGCTTTTAGTGTACTCATCTGAATAGGTGAACATTGTACCCAATAGGTAACTTTTCAATCCTCACCACCCTCCCATCCTTCTACTGTTCATAGTCTCCGATATCTATTATTCGACTGAGATTTTAGTGATTCTTTATACATCACATAATTTTGGGTTATATCCTGAACATTTTGAATATTACATCATAAATCTCTGGGTCTTGCTTATATTTGATGGGGAATGTAGATATTTTTGTTTTAGCAGGCACTTGACCTGCTTAATCCAATCTGCAAGTTTTGACTTATATTCTATGGGCTCTAGTCCCAATATCAGTTCAATTTTCAAAGCCTTTTCAGTGCTATTCAGATCTATCCCACATGTGTACAAGCCAGTGGTCCATCTGAGACCTGGGTAGAGGTCTATCCGTTAGTTCAGATTTTAATGTTTTTGGCATGTTAATTATAATGAGATTCATTCATCCTCAGATGAAGGGTGATCAGCTAGAAGTTTATAAGCAACTTTATAGGGCTGCTTTCCTGAGATTCTTTCTTTCTACTATCAACCTAATACTTTTCACTTCCTTGGAGCACTCTTTTTGGTCCAATTGTCAGAAGTCACCCACTTCTGTGGTTATTCCATAGCCAAGTGGTGGAGGACCAAGAGAGTAAAACAAAACCAACAGACTTTGGCTCTGTCCTCGGGAGCTACAGCTGCACCAAATGGGAGAATAAGTATACACAACCTCAAGGATTTTGTTCCTGCAGGTTCCCATTGCCAGGAGTTTTTGTTTTTGCTACTGCCTCCACCATGAAGTTGTCTTGGGGGGTGGGGCATGAAGGAACAGAGAAAAAGGGAGAGAAAAAATAGAGGGATTTCATATATAATTTGAGTGTTAGCAGTCCCCTTCTTGTCCCATGAGTCACACGAGACACATTTTCCTGAAGTTCTCTCTATCTCTCCCCGCATCACAGTGCTCCTTCTTGGAGTTTGGGCCTTGTTAAAGTTTAGGCTGAGAGATACTAAGAGGGAAATTGGTTAACGTTGTGCTGGTTCATGTTCACTGGAACTCTGAATTCTTTTTTTTTTTTTTTTTTTTTTTTCTGAGATAGGGTCTCTGTCACCCAGGCTGGTGTGTAGTGGCACCGTCTCAGCTTACTACTATCTCTGCCTCCTGGGCTCAACATACTCCCACCTCCTCAGCCTCCCAAGTAGCTGGGACTACAGGGACATGCCATCACGCCTGGCTAATTCTAATTTTTTGTATTTTTGATAGAGACAAGGTTTTGCCATGTTGCCTAGGCTGGTCTTGAACTCCTGAGCTCAAGTGATCCATCCTCTATGGCCTCCCAAAGTACTGGAATTACAGGCGTGAGCCACTGTATCCAGCCAGGAACTCTGAATTCTGGTGTTCTTTTTCATTATGCCTACTGATATTTATTTTTCAGAGTTCTCAAATAGCTGCTCCATGAATTCTGTCCAGGTTTTATGATGCGTTCTATAATGAAATAAACAGGTGACATGTGCTTACTCCATCTTACCCAGACCCATAACCTTTATTAAAAATTAATTTTGCTGGATATTCTTTGGTTGTGTCCACATTTCCTGAATTATTTCTTTGATGATGCCCTCTCTTCTCTTTTTTGAACTTCTATTATTCATATAATAGATTTCCTAGATTAATTTTATTTTCCATTCCCAAAGATATTTTTCCTGCCTTTTGTGAATTTTTTCAACTTTATTTCAAACTTCCATATTTTTAATTCCTAGAAGATCTTTATTGTGGGATGAATTGTGTCCTCCAAAAAGATATGTACAAATTCTACCCCTGCTACCTGTGAATGTGATCTTTTCTGGAAATAGGGTTTTTGTATATAAATTCGACATGAGGTCATACTGAATTAGGGAGGATCCTAATCAAATGACTGGTATTTTTATAAGAACAGGGATATTTTGACACAGACATACACCAAGGGAAGAGTCATGTGAATACAGATGTTACAAATGCAGAGACTGAAGTTATTCTGCCACAAACCAAAGAATGCCTGGGGCCACCAGAAGCTAAAAGAGAAAGGGACAGTTTCTTCCCTAGAGGCTTTGAGGACAGTGTAGCCCTGCTGACACCTTGATTTTGAATTTCTATGCTCTAGAAATATGAGAATTAATTTCTATTACTTTAGTAAACCAGTTTGTAGTACCTTGTTAAAACTGCCCTAATAAATGAATGCGATTTTCTTTGAAGATCTTATCTTTGGAAGTTTTGAATTATATTTTCATTTGTTTTCTGCTATTGCTTTCTCATCTCCAGGTTCCTGTTTTCTGTTCATTTTTATCTTTGATTTCATGATCTTTGTTTTTCTTGACTGTCATGTAATCCATCCTGTCTATTGATTTAATACAGGAACACATGAAAACTGACTTTATTCTGTAGACACAGGCAGGGCTTGATGGCTGTGGGGCAGTTTCATCTGGTGATTAGTTGGGATGTAGTCATTTTGTTTGAGGGTTCCCAAATTTAATGTCACTAGATGTGTCTCTTTAAATTAGAACAATATGTAAAATATCTGTTCTATCCTGAACAGCTGTCTTGAGTTGTGTGTGTATATATGTGTGTGTGTTTATATATGTATATATATTTGTGTGTATATGTAATATATATATATATTCAAATATCCCATCTCAACTAAACATGCATAAGCACATCTATCAACACTGTTTTACATGACGTGATTCAAAAAGAGTATAACAAATACACCAAATTAAGGCAAGCATTTTTTTCTGGTTGGGCTTACACATAAACTTGCCAAATCTAAAGCTACATATAAAAAGTGATGTTTTGACTAAGGGAATGATATCCAAAAAGTGTCTTGCAAAGATCCTATTAATAATTCTCATCCTGTGTAGAACCTCAATGAATCTCAGTGTGCTAAACTCACCATTCTCCCTTAAAAGAGAAATGAGGAGTCAAGATACATTTCTAGCTTAAAAATCTCATTGTATCTACTTCAATCCAGCATTTCAAGTCATCTTAATTTGCATCAAATTTATATTTCACTCTATTTTATTTTTAAATTTTATTATCAAACACATGAATAGAAAAAATGGGGAAAGTATATGAATCTTAAATTTACAAAAGAGTAAAACCAATGACTATTAAAAAATGAATACATGCTCAACCTCACAAGTAATAAGTTACACATATTAACATCATAATGAGATGTTATTCACATCTATTTCACTCCAATATCAGTGGACAAAATTCTGACAATATCAAAGATTGGTACTAATGTAGAACAACAAAAACAGATGGACGTGTCATTATAACACCACTTTCAGAAAATAACCTGGTAAACCTAGTAAAGTTGAAAATGAACATACCTTATGAAGCAGCACATGCACCCTAAGTTATTTGACCTAGAGAGATTCTAGCTCATATGTAAAAGGGGAAGTGTACAACAACGCCCTTAGCAGAAGTGTTTGTAGTATCACAAAAAAAAAAAAAAAAAAGAAAAAATTAGAAACAACCTAAATCCTCATTAACAGGAAACTGAATCAAAAAAACATGTTCTATTTATACAATGAGATATTATACAGTAGTAGGATGGATGAATTAGAACAAGAAATGTCAACATAAGAGAATAAAACAAATAAAATATTAATGGGAAAGGAAAAGCAAATTGCAGAAATGTAAATATAACATATGGTCTTCCCATAAAATCCTTTTCATAAAGCTTAAAACTATGTAAGCAATATTATATATTATAAATATGTATTCATACCTAAACTACTGTTAATATAGATCTATAATTATATATGTCTATATGAAAGGGAAAGAATATACATATATATGTGTGTGTGCATACATGTATATTATTCTTCAAATGTATTGATGATTAATTTCTTAAGTTGAATGGTGGGTACATGGTTATTGCTTTTATTACCATTTATACTTTTGAAAAATTTATTTTTTTTTTATTTTATTTTTTTTATTTTATTTTATTTTTTTATTATACTTTAAGTTCTAGGGTACATGTGCATAACGTGCAGGTTTGTTACATATGTATACTTATGCCATGTTGGTGTGCTGCACCCATCAACTCGTCAGCACCCATCAATTCATCATTTATATCTTGTATAACTCCCCAATGCAAGCCCTCCCTCCTCCCCCCTATCAGAGACTAACAGCCTGAAGTTTGCTTGTGTTTCTTGTCATTCTAATGTGTCTACTGGTAAGGACAGGATCAATCAAAGCAGCTCCCAGTCATCTTTTACTATGGTTCCTTCCCTTCCTTCTTTCCACCATGTATGCTGGAGCCACCTATGCCAGCATACAAGGTGTCATTCAAATATGTCTTGGATTTTCCCTTATTTCTGTATTTTCTAGGATTTTTCCTTCTGCCTGGAATGCCCTTTCCTACACATATACCACACATAAACCAGCATATTATCTTTTCTTCTTGATACACCTCAGTCCTACTGGAAGAAGCCGTCCTCAATACAGTAGTGTTCTGGAGCCACCTTGTACCAGTATTGCACAAGTCAATTGTTATATTTTCAGAAACTTTTGAGCCAGTTAACATACACTGGTAGTTACAAATTAGTCATGGTAAAAGTGTTTATACCATGGAAATATGAACTGCTACAAGTCAGGGCTTTGATCCCCAGAGAGTCTGTTGTTAAACATTTAGCAGTACACCATTGCCAATTTCTCCTGATGGAATTTATCCCTCGTTTCCCTATACTTTCTGGGCAGTCTGTTGCACTTATTGCTGTTTACCCTACATTTTAGTTTTTATGTGAATGCATCTGTCTCTCCCATGACATTACTAGGGCAGAGAAGTGGTCTCATTCATACTTATATCTCCCACAGCACCTATCAGAATCTCTTCTGTATGATGGGTACTCAATAATTTTGATTGACTTCAAAAACAGTTTAATTTTTCTTCTTCTTCAACCAGGAATGAATTGTGGATGTACACTGTTCCTATAGAAGGTATGGTAAGTCATATGGCAATGAGTGGAGTCAAATAATCTAGTTACAGGGAAGAGGGAAAAATGAATTAAAATATATAATACAGTATATAATACTTCCACTCATACATATTCTTAATCTTATTAATAAATAAATTTTGACTATCAGGGGAACATTATTTCCATAAAACATATTTTTTCTACTTATATAGATCAGATTAGAAGCTTGGATCTGTTTTAATGGTTTTGTTGTTTGAAACAAGCAAATATATAAGAATGTTTATGCAGCCATAAAAAAAAAAAAAAAAATGAGTCATGTCCTTTGCAGGGACATGGATGAAGCTGGAAACCATCATCCTCAGCAAACTAACACAGGAACAGAAAACCAAACAGCACATGTTCTCACTCATAAGTGGGAGT
Source organism: Rhinopithecus roxellana (assembly GCF_007565055.1). NCBI lineage: Eukaryota > Metazoa > Chordata > Mammalia > Primates > Cercopithecidae > Rhinopithecus > Rhinopithecus roxellana. Next base: position 31,920,447 of record NC_044555.1, on the reverse strand, counting down.
TGAACAATGAGAACTCTTGGACACAGGAAGGGGAACATCACATACCAGGGCCTGTCGGGGGTGGGAGAAAGGGGAGGGAGAGCATTAGGACAAATACCTAATGCATGAGGGGCTTAAAACCTAGATGATGGGTTTATAGGTGCAGCAAACCACCATGCCATGTGTATACCTATGTAACAAACCTGCACGTTCAGCACATGTATCCCAGAACTTAATGTAAAATTTAAAAAGAAAAAGAATGTTTATCAATTATCTATTTTACACAGTTGCCTGAAGAAAAATAGAGATTTAAAAATCTGGGCAGGCACAGTGGCTCATGCCTGTAATCCCAGCACTTTGGGAGGCTGAGGTGGGCGGATCACCTGAGGTCAGGAGTTCGTGACCAGCCAGGCCAACATGGTGAAACCCCATCTCTACTAAAAATATAGAAATTAGCCAGGGGCGGTGACTCATGCCTGTAGTCCCAGCTACTCAGGAGGTTGAGGCAGGAGAATTGCTTGAACCCGGGAGGTGGAGGTTGCACTGAGCCAAGATCACACCATTACACTCCAGCCTGGGCAACACGGTGAGACTCTGTTAAAAAAAAATCTGAAACGAAAGATTTTTATATAGTTATAATTGAGGGAGTTGAGAATAAATATATGTGAAAATCACTTTCCTATGCAGCAGTAATAGAAGTCTACATACCCTAAAAAACCTCCCTCACAGAATATAACTTAAAAAAACTTGTTACATGAGATATTTTATTATTTTAAATGTATCAGTGAGCCTGCAAATTAGTAGCAATTGTTCAGAGCTAAAATTAATTTAAAGCAGAAACTCAGAGAGGTGAAGGAACCATTAACCTAGCTTTGAAATTGACAGCATTTGCTAAACTACGTGAACTTCAACTTAAGATGCCCTGACCTCACAGGCATAGGAAATATGATACAAACATTTGAGTCCATCTAGACCAGGGAGTCTAATAGGAGATTTCCCATATACCAGCATGCGTGTATAATGCTGGAACCCAACATGCTATACTTTCAAAATAATAGTAAATTAAACAACTCTTACCACAAGGAGAGTAAAAGAAAATGCTTATATTAAAATGTGGTGATGAATGGAGTTGGAGAGGAGAATCTCCTTTGAGAATCTATGTAACAATAGGTTATTCCTCATGTTGGATTGCAGTTGGAATTCATACAATCTAGTTGATCTAAGAAAATCTAAAGCAGTTTTTTCCAATTCTGTGAAGAAACTCATTGGTATCTTGATGGGGATGGCATTGAATCTATAAATAACCTTGGGCAGTATGGCCATTTTCACGATATTGATTCTTCCTATCCATGAGCATGGTATGTTCTTCCATTTGTTTGTGTCCTCTTTGATTTCACTGAGCAGTGGTTTGTAGTTCTCCTTGAAGAGGTCCTTTACATCCCTTGTAAGTTGGATTCCTAGGTATTTGATTCTCTTTGAAGCAATTGTGAATGGAAGTTCATTCATGATTTGGCTCTCTGTTTGTCTCTTACTGGTGTATAAGAATGCTTGTGATTTTTGCACATTAATTTTGTATCCTGAGACTTTGCTGAAGTTGCTTATCAGCTTAAGGAGATTTTGGGCTGAGACAATGGGGTTTTCTAAATATACAATCATGTCATCTGCAAACAGGGACAATTTGATTTCTTCTTTTCCTAACTGAATACCCTTGATTTCTTTCTCTTGCCTGATTGCCCTAGCCAGAACTTCCAACACTATGTTGAATAGGAGTGGTGAGAGAGGGCATCCCTGTCTTGTGCCAGTTTTCAAAGGGAATTTTTCCAGTTTTTGCCCATGCAGTATGATATTAGCTGTGGGTTTGTCATAAATAGCTTTTATTATTTTGAGGTATGTTCCATCAATACCGAATTTATTGAGCATTTTTAGCATGAAGGGCTGTTGAATTTTGTCAAAAGCCTTTTCTGAATCAACCCAAATGTCCATCTGTGACAGACTGGATTAAGAAAATGTGGCACATATACACCATGGAATACTATGCAGCCATAAAAAAGGATGAGTTTGCATCCTTTGTAGGGACAGGGATGCAGCTGGAAACCATCATTCTTAGCAAACTATCACAAGAACAGAAAACCAAACACCGCATGTTCTCACTCATAGGTGGGAACTGAACAATGAGATCACTTGGACTCGGGAAGGGGAACATCACACACTGGGGCCTATCATGGGGAGGGGGGAGGGGGGAGGGATTGCATTGGGAGTTATACATGATATAAATGATGAATTGATGGGTGCTGACGAGTTGATGGGTGCAGCACACCAACATGGCACAAGTATACATATGTAACAAACCTGCATATTATGCACATGTACCCTAGAACTTAAAGTATAATAAAAAATAAATAAATTAAAAGAAAAAAAAAAGAAAATCTAAAAAGATTTAGTTAAAGTGGTCCAGGGCTAAAAATGCTATCGGTACTTGACAGAAATAAACTTTGAGTACATAGTTTCAACACTCACCCCAAAGAATTCCCTTATATCAAGTTCCCAAAATTATGAGCTCACAGTAAAAAGAAGTAAAATAGCAAACATGATGAGTACAAAGCAACAAAAACAATAGAGCAAAGAAACAGACCCAGAGGGATGTAGATATTGAATTATTAAACACACAATAGTTTTCTAAATAGGTTCAATAATTTTTTTTTTTTTTTTTTTTTTTTTTTTTGAAACAGAGTTTTCGCTCTTACTGCCCAGGCTGGAGTGCAGTGGCGCGATCACAGCTCACTGCAACCTCTACCTCCCAGGTTCAAGCAATTCTCCTGCCTCAGCTTCCTGAGTAGCTGGGATTACAGACACGCGTCACCATGCCCGGCTAATTTTTTTTGTATTTTTAGTAGAGATGGAGTTTCACCATGTTAGCCAGGCTGGTCTGGAACTCCTGACCTCAGGTGATCCACTCGCCTTGGCTTCCCAAAGTGCTGGGATTACAGGCATGAGCCACTGCGCCCGGCCTCAATACTTTTAAAAATATAAAAGAGGGCCGGGCGCGGTGGCTCAAGCCTGTAATCCCAGCACTTTGGGAGGCCGAGACGGGCGGGTCACGAGGTCAGAAGATCGAGACCATCTTGGCTAACATGGTGAAACCCCGTCTCTACTAAAAAAATACAAAAAACTAGCCGGGCGAGGTGGTGGGCGCCTGTAGTCCCAGCTACTCGGGAGGCGGAGGCAGGAGAATGGCATAAACTCGGGAGGCGGAGCTTGCAGTGAGCTGAGATCCGGCCACTGCACTCCAGCCCGGGTGACAGAGCGAGACTCCGTCTCAAAAAAAAAAAAAAAAAAAAAAAAAATATATATATATATATATATATATATATATACACACACATATATATATGTATATATATATATAAGAGGAGTTAAAATGTGAATAAAGAGTAAGAAACTATGCAAATGAACAGTTTGATCTGAAAAATTAGTAAAGCATTTCACAGTGTCAGAAATATAATAATTGAAATAAAACATGAATGGGTTTAACAGTTAATTAGCGATAGCTGATGAAGAAATACAAAGTCAAATATAAAACTAATTAAATTATTAATATCATATTAAAGCTAATCCAAGAAAAAAATTGAAAAACTAAGCAGCTGTATAACTTAAATATTATAACTCAGTAACTAAAACTTTTATCACAGCCTTTTTGTCAAGGTTACATTCTTTATAATTTCACACAAATCTGGAATATATTTTAATTTACCATATACTAGCATATAAAGCAAGTCTCAATTTCAAAAGGCTCAAGACACTATCTTGTCTGACTACAAAACAAGTTAGAAATCAATGTTATAAAGATTACTTTAAAAATCCAAATGCTTTAATATTAAGACATACACTACTTACATAAAACAAAGACGAAGTAATAGTAGACACTGGAAAATGTTTATAACTGAATTACAATGATGGAATTTTATCTACTATTACATAGGATGCAGCTATCACAGAATATACAGGGAGATTTTAAGTCATATAGGGAGTCTAGGAAAAACTTCTCCTTTGCCATCTGAAGGTTTACTAAAAATCGAGTGACTGAAGGCAGATAAATTGAAGAAAAGGCATACAATTTCGTTTTTTTTTTTTTTTTTTTTTTTTTTTTTTTTTTTTAGACATAGTCTTGCTTTGTCACCCAGGATGGAGTGCAGTGGTGCGATCTTGGCTCACTGCAACCTCCGCTTCCTGGGTTCAAGCGATTCTCCTGCCTCAGCCTCCTGAGTAGCTGGGACTACAGCAGCGTGCCACCATGCTTGGCTAAATTTGTACTTTTAGTAGATTTGGGGTTTCACCGTGTTAGCCAGGATGGTCTTGATCTCCTGACCTTGTGATTCGCCCGCCTCGGCTTCCCAAGGCATACAAAGTTTGAATGTCCATGGGAGAAGGGAATCACAGAAAGATTATCCTTTCCTCAATAAAATACGGATGCTTATATACTATTTTTATTAGGGGAAAGAGAAAGGAGGAAATGTGGATGGTTTTAGGGAGAGTAGTAAATGATTTTTAGGAAAATTCAATGGGCTTGAAGAATGTAAAATGGCCTGGGACAAAGCACAGCCAGCTGTGCTGACAGACTTCAGTCTTTCTTCCTGCAATATGAATTCAGTTAATGAAAACTCAGGGGAGGGACCAGAGATAATAGTTTTCCTCTTTGGTGGGTCTGGACTTTAGACAGATAAGGAAACTTCAGAGAACAATTTCATCCTGTGATTTGGGAGAGACGGAAGGTTGAGAGACAGAAAGAAATCTTAAACAGGCACTTTACAGAAGAAATATTAGTGACCGTCAATCAATTACCATGAAATGGTAATCAAGTGCATTAGTGACTGAAGCAAAGCAAACTTAAACTACTAGAAAATAGATACTATTATATACTGGCCAGCTGGCCAAAATTTAAAATTCTGACAATATCATACACTTACTGGTAGTGAAGGAGGGAAATGTAATAAATTTTTAAAACTACCTTGGAAACAAATTCAACAGTATTTGATAAACTACAATGTACATACTCTGTGGGCCAGAAATTGATTACTGTGAGTATATATCCTAGAGACATTATGCACATACATATTAGAATACATTTGGAAAAATGTTCATGTTGGTAATGGGCATTGTTTGTAATAGCACAAGACTCCCTCCAGGAGTATATCAATGGTAGAATGGAAAAATAACATTGTGACACATTCATACTATGGAATAGTACTTAGTAACGTAAATGGATGAAATGCAATTACATGTAGCCATGTGTATGAATTTCTGAAAGAATGCTCTGCCAAAAAAGCTGCAGAAGAATCTGTACATTAATTTCAAAGCATAAAGTCCAAAAATCATGTAAAATTTAATCATTTTACCTTTAGGGATATAAAAGTATGTGGTAAACCATTAAGAAAATGAAGGCGTTACCTCTGAGGTGAGAGGCACTGGGATTGAGATTAAGGTAGTTCTCAAAGAGGGTATTATACATATTATTCTTTTCCTTAAATGGGGTGAAGGATGCATGGGTATTCCTTGCATTATTGTTTTTAATCTTACATATATTTGACAAACAGTCATATATTTCTTAGTATTTAGTAATAAGAATTTTAATTATTTTTTATTTTTTATTATTTAATAATTTTAAAGTCCTCCTCAGTGGACTGTGCCTGAGATTTAAAACTTAAGAGTAGTATCTTTGCTTAATCATTATTTTCTTCGCATTTACCTTAGAAAATGCCAAAGGTGACAGAGGAAGTAAATTCTGAACTTTAATTCATAAGGTCAAAACGACTTACATGTATTCAACCATAATTTTTGCTTTTTGAATCATAGTTTAATCGGAAGTAACTAAAAATTTGTATGTTACGGTGGGTTCTGCAGCTTTGGAGGATATTGAAGGTCTAAAAAGAGAACCTCATTTTTTTTGGCTGAAAATTTATGAGCTATTGAAATCACTCTTTTCCTCAAACACCTCCTTTCCTCTCATTAGTGGAGTTCATTCTTATTGTTACTGAATCTCCCGTTTTTCCTACAGTCTAACATAAGTTAATGTGTTACTGAAAAATGTTGTGAGAGAAACCAATTTGCCTGAATGTTGACAGTGTTAAAGTCAGTAAGGAAAATAGCAATATGTGGATTTGCATTTGAATAGTTAATATTTACAAATCCCCTTCTTTATTTTGGTACCACGCCTTGATATGAAATTCAATTCTTTACTGCCAAAACTGGGTGTGGAGAGTGAAAAAGAAAAGTATGTTACATTTATTCTAAATATTAAGACAGAGTAATATTACTTTGCCAAATTGTGGTATAATCTGAAGGTTTGGGTTTTTAAAAATTAATACATTCTTAGAAGGTTTGGGTTTTTAAAAATTAATACATTCTTAAAGTACATATTGAATTATAACATATATACTTTCCTGAGTCTGAATCAATATTGACAATTTCAAATATTTAACATGTTTGTTAGTACTCAGGAAAATAAAGAATAATGTAAATAAAAACAAAGCTTAAATATTGTCCTTTTACAAGATAGTTCTCCTACAGGAGGTGGGGATTTGGATGGGGTAGTGGTTACTGGGAATAAATATGGGAAGGAATGTTCCATCTGAAGAAGAAATGAGAGTGTACAAATGCAACGATAGATTGAATTGGATTGTAGACCTATCGCAATTAAAGTCCTTTTCAGAAATATTCAGTAAGTGGCAATATATTCACCCCCTTCTGTTAAAAAGAGGACAGGAGGAGAGAAAATGGTATTTTTTAAAATTGGGAAACAATGAAAGAACGCTGAATTAGTTCAGTGAAATGACACTGGATCTCCAGAGCTAGTGTGCTTTTTAAGAGTTTTAATGCTGGACTTCTGGGAACAGAGGACAAACAGTGCCAGCTCTGGAGCTTTGCCATGTCAATGTGGTGACTCTACCATGCACAGGCTCTGTTGTTTATGGCACATGGCTTTGTGACATCGATATGAGCCTGTGTAGTGTCCCCTCCACAGCACTTGTGAACATTCAAGACAAAATAAAAGACAGTAGTTGAACTTAAAGAAAAAAAGGTTACTGAGACTGTTTTCTGTCACCCAGGCTGGAGCGCAATGGCATGATCTCGGCTCACTGCAATCTCTGCCTCCTGGGTTCAAGTGATTCTCCTGCCTTAGCCTGCCGAGTAGCTGGGATTACAGGCGTGTGCCATCACACCTGGCTAATTTTTGTATTTTTAGTAGAGACGGGGTTTCACCATGTTGGCCAGGCTGGTCTCGAATTGCTGACCTCAGGTAATCTGCCTGCCTCAGCCTCCCAAAGTGCTGGGATTACAGGCACAAGCCACCACGCTCGGCTGACTGCTTTGTTTGTCTAATAACTTTATTTCTCATCACTTTATTTAAAAGTTACAAATTGTGAAAATGCAAATAGCATTACTGTATGAAAAGACACAACTGTCTCTCTTCCTGACTTCAGAATGGCTTTCATCCCCACATAGTCTCATGTAACTCCCACAGGCATCCTGTGGAGTAGCCATTATCATTCCCATTTCCCAGATGGGGAAATGCAGGAGGTTGAGGTTCTTGTTGAACGTCATCCAGCCAGCCCTTAGCTGAACTGCAACCAGGCCTCTACCACCAGTCTCGAGTCCCTTTGAGATAAACAACCACACAAATACTGCTGAATCATCACTGAATTGGAGGCTATTAGACATAGATTGTGAACTAACAGTGATATTTTTTCAGAGTAAGATGTTGCTGATAGAGCATCTTACTTACACCCCAGATAATCAAATTGGTTAACATTTGCTGTACATTTACTTGGTGTTGTCAAGCCTTGGGCTCAGTGAGCTATATACATTATCCCAATTGATTTTTAAAAGAATCCTGCAAGGGAGATATGTTATCAATATCTGACAGATGATGACAAAAGATTCAGAGAGGATAAATGGCTTAAGGGCAGCCATCTACTTTTGGATGGGAGTCAGAATGGCTACAACCTCTTTCTGGAACCTGAATTTGCATTGTTAGTACATGTTTTTACTTAGATTGCTTATGACAGAAGAATCAAAGTGTAAAAGTTTTCCAAAGATGCTTTTCCTCATTGACATTTTACACAAAACCTAGGAAACATACATCTTGCAGTTCAATATTCTTTAATTTTCTCTGGGGTGTCACTTTTGGATATTTCAGGAAAGAATCTCTCCCTCACTCCTTGGCAATGCCACTGGTTGCAGAGCTGGGTTTCAAGGCCCAGCCAGTCTGAATCACCTTGCCCTCGGCCCCCCAGGCTCCAAGTATTCAAATATTACAATTTATAGTGCCTTTAATATGTGAAAAAAAAATTAAGGAAAATGAGGATGACTATCCGTACGATTGCTTCTTATGCTTGTCTATAGATGTATGCAAATCACCCTAAACTTAGTTGTAGACAAAAAACAACAACTATTTATTATTGTTTTTCACAGTTCTGGGTTCAGCTAGGCGGCTCTTGCTTGAGTTACTTCTTGCAGTTACAGTCAGATAGTGGCTGGGGCTAGAGTCATCTGGAAGGCTTCCTTACTCAAATTTCTGCGTATTGGTGCTGGCTGCCAGCTGAGACCTGACTTTGGGGTTGTCAGCCAAATGCCCATATCTTGCCTGTCTGAGCAAGAGCTTTCTCATAGCATGGCAACTGGGTTCTAACAGCAAAGATCCCAAGAGAAGCTGACAGCCCAGTGAAAGCCTTTACAATCTAGCTTTAGAAGTCACAGAAGCATCGCATTTTTTTTTTTTTTTTTGGCATTTTATTCATAAGAAGCAAGTCAGTCAGGCCACACCATATTCAAGTAGAAGGAAATTTGACTTTGCCTCTGAATGAGAGGTGTATCAAAGAAGTTGCAGACATGATTTAAAAACCACCACTCCTCTCACTGATATCAAAGACAGGAAATCATGTAGTTAACTTCAGCTGCTCTGATCGACAAGATTCTAAGGGATTAAAGAGCATAGATCAAGGAAGGAAATATGACTCTGTGGTGCAATTATCATTTCATTAAAAAAATATGAAGGTAGTTTACTGTATAACAAAGATTGTTCTTCTAACCCTTCCATGAGATCAACTATTTCCTTTCTAGCCCCAACTTCAGCTGTGAAAGCAATTGGCTGGCTGATGTTGCCATTTTTCCTGGAGAGCACTTTTCATTCAATGCCCACCTTTCTCCCATTATTGTGTAGGCCCCTGGCTGTTAGACTTCCCATACATAGCTGTAATATCTGGCTATCCGTGAGAGTTGGCACAAGGCCCACCCTCCTACCCTACACCCTGAAGTCTTAGAAATCAAAAGGACGGAAAAGTTGTATAACTCAAAGTTTAGCCCTATCATACTAGTGTCTAATGAGGCTCATGGTGACTGACATTTAGGATATTCTGTTTCCTTTGTGTTCTAATAGACCCTTGAAGCTATCTATAGTTGTAACACATTTATTTAAAAATGTTCAGTAATGTTCTACAGAAATACATTGTAAAAATTTTAAACAGACATACCATTAGAAGGTCATTACCAGTTCTCACTTCTCTTGAGTTTTTATGTGCACCACACTAGCAGGGGGCTCAAATGCTATAGTGCAAACTACAAAAATTCAGCGTTAGGGTAAACTTTTGGGCCATGTGGGCCCTCTGTTATAATATTGTTCTCAAGAATAGGAGCAAGAAAAGACAATTACAGCAAGCCACTAGTCTATGTTTACCAGTCCTTTTTCTTTCCCCGCTGTACACATCTAGACTACATTTCCCAGCCCTTTGAGGTTAGATAGAGTCCATATGACTGAGTTCTGTAATCAGTGAAATATACGCAGAAGTAATGCAGGCCACTTTTAGGTCAGGCCATAAAACTCCCTATCTATCTCACTCTGTTTCCCTTCTGTAGAAATCTTGCAGGCCACATATTGAATATGATGGAATTATAAGGTAGCATTAAAAGGTGGAAGAAATCTATGTCTCGGAGTGGCCATGTGAAGACTTGTCCCCTGCTGACTGTATTAGACTATGATACAATTGACAAAAATAAATACAATTTAATTTTATTAAGCCTTTGAGAGTTCAAAAATTTATCTGTTACAGCAGCTGGCATCACTGTCACTAACATCTCTCTCATTTATTTTCATAGAGTAAGAGTCCAGTAGAACTTGTTACATGTAGAATTGAGGCACAGAGTTTCTCCCCAAATCTCAGGAATAACCAACTGGATAAAGAGGAGAGGAATAATACACTAACAGCTAGTCATGACCTTTAAGACAGAAATATAAAATTGTTCAGGAAAGTGCATTACCATGCCAGTGTGGAAGAAAGGGCAATCTGCCTCACAGAAGAACAAATGAGAAAAGAGACAGGCTGTGAGTGTATTGTTAAGACCCAGAGCAGAGCTTATCGAATTGCCCCACCACACAGGTTGCTGAAAGTGGAGGAGGAAGATGCTCTGTGGGATTTTTCTGCAGACAGTCATATTTCCACTATGGAGGGAAAAACAGAGTCCTTTGCACGCTTCACCTCAGTAAATGTCCTTGACTTTCCTGTGGGTGCAGTGAAGTGTGTGTGTGTTTGTGTGTGTGTGTTCATGTGTGTGTATCTGGAGAGTGGAGAATGGAGGACAGCTTCGCTAGAGATCAAGAAGAGAAAAAATTAAAAGTCAGCTGCCTTTGTCCCTTCTCAAATCATATCATGCCAGGGTCCCTTACTCTGTCATTCTATTGTACTCATCTTGTGAAAAAACATCAAGAAACCAAGTATAGATGAAGAGGTTCTATAAAATATTCCAATATAAAAAAACACCAAGAAACCAAGTGTAGACCAAGAGGTTCTATACATTTGAGTTGTGAGTTCCAATTAAGTTATTCGAATGCCTTCTTTTTGCTCTTCTGGGAACATACTTTCATTATATGTTGTGCATGTATACCTCTATCAATAAATTGTAAGGAGATATAAGTATATACAGATATAGATATAAATATAGATATAGATATAAATCTGGAATATCTAACAAAAGCAGTAATAGCTACTCTGCTCAACCTTGGAAAGTGCCAGTGCATTCCTTTCATAATGTTCCTGACAATGTTTCCAGTAGCAGTACTTTCATCACAGGATTAAAACCCTAAGACTAGTAAGTTATAAATTAAATTGCTTTGCAGTTTTTCACTGTCTTTCAGATAAAATAAGACTTCCTGATACTTTCTAATAATCAAGATAAAATTCAAGTACACATCAAGCCTACAATTTATTCTTACAATAATTTCATATGGGATTTGTGAAATAGAGTCCATAGTTGAATTATCTAATCTATTTCCATTTTTCCAATATTTATTTTACTGTTCTGAGGGGGAAAACACAAATGTTTAACAAGAGATTCCAATCAGAATTCACTTATCACCATTTGTGTTTCATGAGGTATAAGCCACACTGGAAATTTAACCTTGCAATTCTGGATGCTTGTGTCAACTACAGGCACAGGCCATCCATGAGCTCATATTGTACAGTCTACTGATTCCCTTCCCATTACCTGATTCCTAAACCCCAGTAAGTTTAAGTTCCATCATTTCCATAAAATTTTAGAACTCCAGAGTAATTCTGGATATTTGTATACTGTGTAGTAAGCAATTAACTAGACCCAAAGAGAGGTCTAGCCTTTGCCCTCAGCTCCTGGGAGTGATCTCTAAGGCCTTGGAATGTCTTGCCTGGTAAGAATGTCTTTGTTTACCTCAAGGCCTTGGGTCACACTGGATCATCTAACAATGTGATTTATAGCGGGGGTTTTGGACCATTCAGTATCAGCTTGACCTCCAGAGGGGCTGGAGACTAAAAATCAGCCACGTGTCAGCAGCTAAACCATGTCTATGTAACTAAGCCCCAATAAAACCTCTGTATACCAAGGCTCAAGTATGTGTCTGTGGTTGGCAATATTCTGTATATATTGTCGCACATTATTGTCAAGAAAAAATTAGCACTGCTCATAACTCTACTGGGAAATAAAAACTGGAATCTTCCCACTTGAAAGTTTCCTAAACTTTGCCTCCTATATCTCTTCCTATGGCTAATTTTAATCTGTATTCCTTTACTCCAATAAATTGTGAGTATAATAGCTTTCAGTGAGTACTTTGAGTTCTTTCAACAAGTTGCTGAACATGAGGGTGTTTCTGGGTATCCCCAACTTGCAATTGGTTTTAGACATGAAGGTGGTGTTGGGGTTCCCCAAGCTTGCAGTTGGTGCCAGAAGTGAGGGTGGTCTTGGGAATTTCTGAACTCTGCCGATACCATGCCAAATGTCTTCAGAATTAACATGCGAAATTAATCAGATTATGCCATAAATAGCAATGATTTCTGGCAAACCCTGATTAACTACATTATCACTTCCTATGGGTATTGTGTTCCTAAAAATTTCTTGCTCTAACATGAATTTTTCATAGCAGAGTGTCCACAGTCGCACAGAAACATATTATGAAACTAGCTTTTAACTAAAATAATGACTCTTAGACTTTTCTTTCTCAGCGGTTTTCCTTGTAATTGGGGATGGATTCCAGCAAAGAACAATGATGTTACGATATAATTCAATTATAGTTAATTGCGTAGCCAGGGACACATGTATTATGACAGCTGTTAGACAATGGAATCTCATTTGCCTTCCTGTACTTTCTCCATTGAAATACCGATACATAAAAACCATGAAGAGGCATGTAAAGTTGCAACAACACTGGAACTTAATAACTTCCGGACTCTAGAAGGAACAAACGAACAAACAAAATAGTTTGAGAAATTAAACAGGTTGGGTCTAAGTCAAGAAAACAGGAGCATCTCTAGGCTTTCGAAAAGGAGGAATTTAACACAGGGAATTGGTGGCATAGGTGATGGAAGAACAGAGAAGAAAAATACAGGACAGTGAGACAACTCAGAGGTTGGCAGTATCAAGAAGCTGCTTTCCTTCCTAAGGAGGGGTGAGCATTGGAATCAAGGAGGAATCTGCAAGGTGAGAGTGGATGGAAATGTCTGTTAAAATATGGGATACTGAAAGAACTGAAGCTATGAAGGAACCACAGCTGCTGCCAAAGCACTGCCTGAGGAACAGAAAGGGGGAAAGAAATACCGTGCCTTCTCATTTGCCCTCAAATTCCCTATCTGCTATGAGTATCTCTCTTTGGCAGAAACCAGGTAGAAGCCAGCTAACATGGAAATGTGGAGAAAACGGCCTGTAATGGTCTACCCCCTACAATATGAGGCAGAACAGGGCAAAAGTGAAGACTAGAACTAAAGAAAATAGGTAAATGAGCAGCATATTACTAGAGGCTAAGGCACACTCTAACTTGTGAACCTAAACACTGAAAATATAAAAAGAAGAAAGTTGGAAAAATATCTACCAATTGCCACTAGGTATCCACCACTCTATCTCAGAGACATACCCCACCAGGAACAAGGTAGCACCACTATAGACTTGCATACAAGTTTGCTAGGGCTGTTGTTCCACCCCGTATAGTGCGTCTTAAAAAAATAACTTGAAGACTTTAAGTTCCTAGAAATGCAACATAAACAGTGCTCAAATATCAAAACAGTGGTAAATTACCTTCTGCAACTTAAGCTATCAGAGAAATCACAGAAATCTTAAGCTATCAGAGATGCAGCAGGGCTATGCATGCCAGAATCTATGAGGTTTTATGCACTAAGGTAGTAAAATAAATAAATACATATACATACATGTACACACAAAGAAACACACACACACACACACACATATCCTAAAATGCCTCTACTTGTTCAGGAATAAGTTAGGCTTCATAAAGTAAATTCAAAGAAGCAGGAGAAAAACACTTCTTGGTTAGTAGAAGTACAAGAAATTACTCATTTCCAGACTCAACATATTTGAGTAGAAGCTATGTATATTCACTGTAATTTCAGTTAAATATCACGGAATGGGATGCTCTTAGCATTCAATTGGACAGTGGGAAGGGAAAGAGGAGCTACACTGGACTTGGATTAATATCTTATCATTTATTAATAAATGAAAATAAACCAAATAAAATGGATCCTTAGATGTGATTAGATAAGGGGAAAGTCAGTATTAACTTGAAGGTAGAGGAAATAATCCTACCTTTTTAGAACTGTGCTACGTGTTACAATAGACAACTTTAGGAAAAAAGCATTGGTTGTTCTTAAGGAAAATAAAGAAAATATAGATTGTAAGAAGAAAGAGGTTTAGATGAGAGGAAACTTAGCTGATATGACAAAGAATTTGATAAGATATAGGCTCAGATGAGGAAGGAAGTTGCTGAGAAAGGGAAAGACAGCAAAAGATATAAAAATGTAAAAATAAAATTGAAATTCAGAACCCAATCAAAAAAGAATAGATTTAACACTGCAGGAAATTAATCAGTGATAAGGAGAACAAATTAAGAAGCATTCACTGAAGATAGAAAAAAATAGACAAGAGACAATATCAAAGAAAGAGAAGATAGATTTGAAGACAAGAGTGTAGAGACTTGCTTTCTCAAAGAAAATTCACATTCCTGAAGAAGAAACAAAAGAAATGGTACAGTAATTGGTGTACCACAAGAGAAGAAAATGGTCTTCAATTGCTGAATATAAAACATGATTAATGAATAGAAGTTCATGTCTGACATATTCTAGTGCAAGTTTTAAATTTTGAGAAAAAGGAAAATTGCATCTAAGTAGACAAAATAGGTTAATTATAAAAGAATAAGAATCTGACCAGCCTCATATTTTCCCTGCACCATTATAATCCAGAGAGCAAGTAACTGTATCCAGGTAATTTTGAGGGGACAAAGTTGGAGAGATAAACATTTTTTCTTTAGGTGAATTTGCTATTTGTAGTAGATGCTATGGATCTCCCATTATAGGACTCATTCTCCTACCTGCTGGGAGTGCTGGCTACTGAGAACTCACAGCTAGATCCCACTCTAGGAATCTTTGCCCAACCAAGCCCAAGATTACACTCCTTTCTGAGGGCAAACCACATACAATGAATGACTAGTCCATGTGGAGGTAAAAAGACCTGGCCCTTTTGCCCCAACTTCAAAGTTCGGGGCAACCCTGAAGGGTTATTCCATCCCATCCCTAATCAACCTCCTGCATGTATATCTCTGTCTCAGAGTCTGCTACAAGGGAACCTGCTCTAAGACAATATTCATTAAATAATAGGAAAATACTTATTCTAGCACCAATTGAGGAATAAAAATAAATAGCTGAAGAAAAAAAATAGTGGTATAATACTATAATTTTAACCTTTGAAACTAGTTAACCATACAGTAATTATCAAAAGTAGGTGTATAAAAGAGAATGAAAATGTAAAATAGAGTTTTTGAAAGAGATGGGATATGAGTTATGTATATATTTAACAGCAATCATCTGGCTATAAAAATCCAGATAACATTTTTTAAAACTAGGAAGTATGGAAGCAAAGACTATGGGAAAGAAAAGAATTCTACATTTCTTATTTTGTATAGGTAACAGTTGAGGTTAAAGGAGTCAAAAGAGACCATGTATTGCATAAGTTGAATAAGTAGATAACTATAAACCCAAATATAATTCTGACAGAAGCACAAAAGTTGAAGAATTAAAATATCCAATTTTGTTGAAGATAATGAGACATGTTTACTATCTTACATGTCAGGAGAGGTACACATTGATAAAGCCTTTCTGAAGAGATGTGTGTGTGTGTGTGTGTGTGTGTGTTTAAATATATATATGTATATACATGTTGCATTTCCAGTTATATGGCAATATATCCATATAATCCCTACACTGGAGTATAAAGATGCATGTAAAGCTTATTGAAGCATTTTTATCTAAGTGAAAAATTGGAAATAACCTAAAGAGTATCTTAGACTTATTTAAAGTCACTGCTACAGAATGATCTCTATGATGTCAGTTAATAAAGAAAGTTTTTAAATCTGTATCTATTTTAAATGACAGAAAATCTATATCTGCAAAAAAATGGTAGAATATAACAAAGTAAAAAACAAAAAATTAACGAATTTTTAAAAAGGACAAAATAGCCATCAAAATAAATGGTCAATTCAAGGAATGGAAACATTCTGCCCATTTACAATGAATAAGAACAAGACCACAATTGTCATTGTATCACAACTTTGGCTCCAGGCATCCTGGTGACCAAAGTAAACCAGAAACTTAACAATAACAGCAACAATTAAAAACAATAAAAAAACAACAGAATTGATTTTCTAGTTTCCATTCTTCATAAGTAAAAAATAAAGCCAATAGTATCTCAGAGGATGTGAAACATGTACTCTAAAATATATTTCTGAGATAAGAGACACTTGAATTGTTGATGAGATGTTGGTTACATCAATAGGCTCTTATAACATCAGTCTCTGAAATATGAAGACACAACAACTCAGTGCAAACAGCTTCATAGTGAGGACAAGACAGTTCAGTACAAAGATACAGCTTTAATGGTCTAACTTGAACCATAGATAAGTCATAGACTATGTAGCAAAATACATGGCTTGAATATCTGTATAACAATCCACCATAAAGACCAATTCTTTCAACTAGGCTTTTGATAAACTTTGTAAAGTGGTCTCTTATGTCATACTCTGTTTGGAAATAATAAACCATACATATGAGTATCATGTGAGTAGAACCAATAATCAGCTCTAGAAAAAGTAGTTCAAAGGAGGGAGATGTCACTTACCATTGGACTGAATGGGCAAACCATGCAGGAACTATAGTTTGAGTTAGGCATTGAAAAATTAGGGAGGTTTTCAGGGGTTAAAGTTTAGGGGGATGGGAGTGAGTGATGGCATACCTACAAGTGAGAGAGCTATACTGAAAAGTACACTAGGCTTGAAGTTAACATATATGGGTAATAAACTGACATTTTGTGATAGGCATGAATGAAATAGCTGAGCTGAAAAAGTAGAAGGAAAGTTTGGTGGAACACTTGAAGATAGGTCTGCTGGACTGAAGCAGATTGTTTAAGGGAACAGTAACAGTTGAGAGTGGGTTGGTTTGGACCATGAGGTAGCAACAATCAATATGCTATTTTTTTACTGTGGTTTCAGATTCCACCTAAGGTTCCTGGGAACAATAATGGAATATTTGTTTTAAATAAACTACAGAGAAGCTTAGAAATCATTGAGTCAACTCTCTGATTTCAAAGAAGAAAAATATGAGCTCCATAGAAGTAAAGAAAATCGCAGTTCCTCCCGGAATGCTTCCTTTTTGAAGCCAGAACCATGCTGAAAAGATGTTAGAAGACTGGATGACGAACGAGGGAGATCTTGGATATTCCAAATTCAGCTGAGCTCTGAGAAGAAATCATTGTTATTTTAAGTCATTCATTCTGAGATTGTTTGTTACACAGCACTAGATAACTGGAGGGAGGCGACTATATGTTTTCTAGGTTTTTCCCACTTCTCTAGCAAAAACCTGCTTCACCCCATTCCTGTCCTCTCATCCCAGCAAACGTTTTCCCCAAGTGGCTGACTGTCCCATCACTACTTATTTCCCCAAAGTATTCTCTACTTCTCTACCCCATTATCTCAAATGCACCTTATCTATTCTCTCCTCTCCTAAGTTGTACGTTGTGCAAAAATGGAAATATGACAAGTAGATGGTATTTCTCACTAAGAAAAGCACAGCAGGAGGAAGATTGGCCCAGCTCCATCTCATTACCACAATCATTAGCCAGCACACAGGTGAATAATTACCAGATGTTAGATATTCCTCAGATTTCTCCTCTCTCAGAATGTAGGAAAAGAGGGTACTCAGCCACACGTCACTGATGATCTTCAGCAAGTGACCCTTCTGACATTCAGTCCTCTTTCTCCCACCTCCCTTCTCTCAGTCCATCCATGGTAATCTGTGAGTATGAGCCCTGATCACACCAGATGCTCCAGGCAAACCTAGTGCTGCCAAAGTAACTGTCATTACTTCACCCTAGAACAGAGTTTGTCAAAGACTCTCTTGGAGTTTGGCGGGGAAAGAGGGGTGAGAAGGCAGAAGAGTTTACCTTCCTTCTATTTCATATGGTAGAGTTTCTCTGCCAAGAAAATATCTGAAAACCACAGCCTTAAACTTTTGTTCCCAAAGCCCTCAAACATATGAACAAAGCCAAATATTTGGAAGCAAGTCAGTCTTTCCTAGGGAGCCACACACAATGTCATGGGTCCCAGGGCAACCCAATTTGAACAAGCAAAGAGATATTGTCTCACAGAGTCCAGTTTATAGCTTACTCTCCTACCTTGAGATGACTTTATATCTTCATTTTTATTTTCTGAAAAGTTGGTTCTGTCAGATAGCAAGAAGTTGAAATAATATTATCTCACAGCTGATGTCTCTGCTTACATTCTCACAAAGATCTGAAAGAAAGATAGATGTGCACGGGGAACTTCCTGTGAGTATGGGCTAGGTGGTATTTTGACTAGGTTATTGCTGTTCCTAGAAACTTCAATCATTCAAAAAAACTTCTCTCAAAATGTAGAACTGAAAGTGAAGACTATTTGGGCTTCTGAGTTAATTTTACAGACAAATCAAAATAACTTAGAGTTCAAAACAAATTAATGATATCCCATCAGCAACAAAATTCAATTTGTTGTCAGTAGGGTGTGCTTAATGGTGGGGATTAAAACTAGCCAGTAACTACCATTAGCTGGCTTCCTTGCCACTTCTGCACTTCCTTTGGCAAACCTCTATAAAACCTTGGTAAAGCAGGATTGTCTCCTAAGTGATTTTGGCAGTGTGTTCATATAATTTATCATACAAATTGGGGTAATTTTGAGAGTAAAAGGGGGTTCTATGAATAATTTGCTCCGTGGTAACAGGCATAAAATGGAATTGTCCTGGGCAAGCCTGAATGCATGGTATCCCTAATCTTGGAGAATATAAGAAAGACCTCTATACTAAATAATATCCCCACAACTGTTTGTGACACCATTCACCAATGGAGCACCATTCCAGAAAATCCTTTCAATATGCAACACCTTCAAGGAGAACAGCACTTGTTTTTACCAGTCATACCTTAATATAAACAAGTATATGAATCGCTTCCTTTTTAACAGGTGACAAAAATTAAAGCACTGCATAAAATAAAACCTTAAAAAGAGAAGTAAAAGATGTAGAACCGTATCACTAGGCTCTATTTTAGAAGAACTGAACAGGTAGGGTGTCCTTGTTGGGGAATCACAATGGAGCTAGATTTCTGAGAATAGACTCCAATCAGAGAAGTCTAGAAAGGGATATAAGCAGTGCAGAGGGCAAACTCTATTTAGGATACAATATTTTCTCAAGCTATTCTAGACAGTCTCTCTTTTATTAATGTCAAGCCACCCCCCCCCCCACCATGTTCATTGCTGACAAAAGGATGCTGAAAATAAAAATCTAAGAGAAAAGCAACTGAGGTTTTGGATTTGGTAGTTTACTTACGCTGGGTAGAGCAGACCTAGAAAAAGTAATGGAGCTGAAACAGAAAAAAACATTTTTAAAGAACTAAATTAATACTGTTGGAGGTGAAAATCTAGTGAGTGCTGTGGTACCAATTTTATAAAGAGGTCCTCTAAAGTGACATTTCTTTGAGTTAATGCTGTTGCTGAGTTCTTAAGTGGGTGGAGGGGGTAGTGGCAAGTGGGGAAAGAAGTGTCCTGGATCTGACTGTAGAAAGCCACATTAGCCAGCTCCATTACCACCCATATGCCAACTGGAGTTATGGAAAGCAATGCAGATTGGTTTAAAATTCAACAAATTTGATTCAGTTGGGGAGCTTCAATAAAATGTGATTTACAGGTAGGCAAAGGATTATTTTAGTTTCCATATTTAGTTTCCACCTCTTTCTCCAGGGAACTGGTACAGTACGATTTGAATTGGCTTTAGTTCATTTTGTTAAATTTTTTATCTTAAAATACTTTTGGATTTACAGAAAATTGCAGCAATAGTATAATATCAAGAATTCCTTTATACCCAATACTCTGTTTCCCTTATTATTAACATTTTAAATCACTACGGTATGCTTGTCACAATTAATGAGCTAATATTAATATATTATTTACTGAAGTCCATACTTCATTTAGATTTTCTGGGTTTTTACCTAATTTTCCTTTTCTGCTCCAGAATTCCATCCAGGCTACTATATAATAGTCATTATGTCGTTTTAGGTGCCTCTTGGCTGTGCCAGTTTTTCATACATTTCTTGTTTTTGATGATCTTGACAGCTTTGAGGAGCACTGGACGTGTATTTTGTAGAATGTCCCTCAATTGGGATTTGTCTGATGTTTTCCTCATAATTAGAATGAGGTTTTGGGTTTGTTAGAGGAAAATCATACAGATGAAGTGCTCTTATTATCACATCTTATCAAGGGTATATACTATACTGTCAGCACGACTTACCAACGTTGACGTTGACCTTGATCACCTGGCTGAGGTAGTGTTTGTTAGGTTTCTACACTGTAAAATGACTCTTTTTTTTTCTCCTTTTCCATATTGCATCCTTAGGAAGCAAGTCACTAGATGTAGCCCATACTTAAGAAGTGAGGAATTATGCTCCATCTCCTTGAGGGTGAAATATCCACATAAGTTATTTGGAATTCTTCTACATGGGAAATTCGTCTATTCTCCTTCATGTGTTTATGTGTTCATTCATTTATTTAATCTTTTACATCAGTATGGACTCATGAATATTAATTTTATACTCTGGGCTGTAATCTACTATTTTATTTTGTTGCTCAAATTGTTCCAGCATTGGCCACTGAGAGCTCTTTCAGCTGATTCCTGTTCCTCTTTGATATATTCCATCATTGCGGCTACTTTGAGCACTTCCTTAGTCTCTGGCACTGCTTGATACTCCAAGTGTCTCTCATATAGTTTCTACCCGAGTTCTATAATCAGCCATTTCTTCAAGAAGTCCTGATTTCTTTTTTCTTAATTTTCTTTCTTTCTTTCTTTCTTTCTTTCTTTCTTTCTTTCTTTCTTTCTTTCTTTCTTTCTTTCTTTCTTTCTTTCTTTCTTTCTTTCTTTCTTTCTTCTTTCTTTCCTGCCTCCCTCCCTCCCTCCCTCCCTTCCTTCCTTCCTTCCTTCCTTCCTATATAATTCTTTGGATGCCAAGAAGTAAAAATGTATTGAAGATTTTAAGGAAATTTTTAATCTCATTTAAATATATCCACACAAGAATTTGAGAAATCGACTAAGGATTGAGGGAGAGGAAGCAGGAAAGAGAATATCTGAGAAATGGCATGTGGGTGTGTATTAGTCAGGGTTCTCTAGAGGGACAGAACTTATACGACGTGTGTGTGTGTGTGTGTGTGTGTGTGTGTGTGTATGTATGGGGAGTTTATTAAGTATTAACTCCCATGATTACAAGGTCCCCCAATAGGCCATCTGAAAGCTAAGGAGCAAGGAAAGCCAGTCTGTCTCATAACTGAAGAACTTGGAGTCTGATGTTCAAGAGCAGGAAGCATCCAGCATGGGAGAAAGATTTTGGCTTGGAGGCTAGGTCAGTCTAGTCTTTTCATGTTTTTCTGCCTGCTTTATATTCTAGCCATGCTGGCAGCTGATTAGATGGTGCTCACCCAGATTAAGGGTGGGTCTGCCTTTCCCAGCCTACTGACTCAAATGTTAATCTCCTTTGGCAACACCCTCAGAGACACACCCAGGATCAATACTTTGCATCCTTCAATCCAATCAAGTTGACACTCAGTATTAACCATCACAGGGTGTTTGATTAATTCATTGATTGATTGATTTTACTAATATGTTGTTAGCCTATGCAGTGCTTGAAAAATAATTGAAACACATTTCTTCAGTTGAATGTAAACCCTGAACTCTCATAAGGTGAGAAAGTGATGTTTCTGTTCCTAATTTCTCATTTCAGTGGCACCATCAGGATTTTTATAGGTTAGACCTAAGTCTCAAACTACATGAAAAGGGCTAGGAGACATTGTTTTGACTAAGAACTTATTCCCATTGTCTTTATCAAATCCAAGAGCAAGAGGCTTGTATGAGTCAGCTTTACCCTTTTACAGGCTGCATAACCACGGACAAGTCACTTGGCCTCTCTAGCCTCATTTTCTCATCTGCAGAAATGTAGGAATAAATTATTTACTTCTATAAGGCTTAAAAAATGAAGTAAAAATGTACAAAGAACTTAGCAAAATACATAGCATAAAATAAATGCTACCATGTAATCCCAGCACTTTGGGAGGGGGAGACAGGCGGATCACGAGGTCAGGAGTTCGAGACCATCCTGGCTAACCTGGTGAAACCCCGTCTCTACCAAAAATACAAAAAACTAGCCAGGTGAGGTGGCGGGCGCCTGTAGTCCCAGCTACTCGGGAGGCTGAGGCAGGAGAATGACGTAAACCTGGGAGGCGGAGCTTGCAGTGAGCTGAGATCCAGCCACTGCACTCCAGCCCGGGCGACAGAATGAGACTCTGTCTCAAAAAAAAAAAAAAAAAAAAAAAAAAATGCTACCAGATGCTTGTTATCTTTTAATGAACGAAGAAAGGCTTTGGGTCCCAGTGGCCTCCAGAGTATTCTTAGTAGGTATTGTAGATCTTGAGAACCATTGCAGGAGACTTGAGCACAAGTGAGATGAACCCCATCCCCTTGCTTTTTGTCCATTAATGAAGTCCCTTTTAAATGGAAGGTGTAGGGAGACTGAAGGGAATGCATATTAGAAAAATTGTATTCCATAGCACATTTAACACATTCACCAAATAATCAAGAATCCGACTCAAAAGTCTGGGTATTGACTTAATGCTTTTCTTTTTTCTTCCCCTAAAGAGGTAGAACAGATTCCCAAGAAAAGTTTATTGCTTTCACTTGCCTAGTACAATATCCCCAGAGACACATTTTCACAGTTTGGAAGCAGGCCCATTACTGCACTACAGTGTGTGGGGGGAGGGATATACGAAGGGAGACAGGTTCTTTTTCACTAACTGCCTGATTGATTCCAAATGACCATGGTGTACTGCTGTTAGGGTTCCAGGGTGTATTCATTAAGAAGATGATTTTTTTTATGACAAAGGTAATTTTAGTTAGAATTTTATAATAAAGCATTCGTGTAATTCTATGCCCCCTTGAAACCACCTGAACTGAGAAGTCTTACTGTGTTAAGAACCACAAGACTGCTAAAGAAATAAGGTCATTAATATTTAATAATAGGCAGGCTATAGCTTTTAAGCACATGCTGTCATCTTCTCTGAACACAGGCCCTATAACCCAGGAGACCAAATAGCACGTAGCTATTAGTATCTCCAATTTTTTTGTTAAGTATTTCTGTAAAAGTGTCTTCATCCTAAGACTCTAGGATACTGCCCAGAGATAAGGTGGAGTGGAAGAAGCATGGACTAGGCGTAATAGGGCTAATTTCTAGTCTAGCAATATCCTAACCTTGCAATTTGGATAAATTGCTTTCCTTAATATGGTTTTCTCATTTTAAAGGCTATAATTAGGACTCAAACCCCAAACTAATAACTGCTGACCCCAAATCCACTGCTCTTTTCAATATGCCACTGTGCTGCTGTTTTATAACTATTTAAATTTCTTGCTTTTTAAATCTAAAACACTTCATTTTCTTCTGTTTCACAGCTCTAGTCATACACAAGTAGTATAGTTATTTACATATGACAAGAATGTTCTTTACTTGATCTGATATTTCTACCATCTTGTATAGTATCTGAAATTTTGTAGGTGTTCAATTATTGCTTATGGTATTAATGACCCTTATGCTTTTAACTATTTTTTGAATTTTTTGTATGAAAATTTGTGTTTGCTCTCCCCAAGAACATAGAATATTGTAGTTCTCCACACATACTTGCCGTGTCTTTTTCTCTCTCTATTGTTAATCCTCAGACATTTTGACAGTGTGAGGTTTGAGTAACCCTAGCTTCTCCAGATTACAGCATGTGAAACTGAGGAGGACTTGTGAATCTGTGGATGTCATGTGCATTAGAGTGGTGATAATTATGAGAATACTCACTAGCTCAGAACATCCCCCAGAAGAGTTTCTGGGGCCTCAGGCCATTCTTTCTTCAGGTCCCCTCATTTCCCCTGGCTGAATCAGTACAGGCTCATGACTTCTTGGTCATTACAATTCAGATATTGCAATGATGGTACCACATCTTTCTGGCTTCATGGAGCTTTAAGTATGAGGCATTTCACTAGGACTTGTCACTGTCTTCACTGCCAATACAGACCTAGTGACACTGGGCCCTTTGGACCCCAACACACACACACACACACACACACACACACACACACACAATGTTCTCAATTGAGAGAACTCACTACAACCAATATTACAGCTCTTTTAATTAAGAGCTTACTCCTCCAATTTTTTATATACCTTGTACCTCCTATAGGCACAAAGATCAGATTTCTCATGGCAGGTTAAAAGGTTTGAGGCTGCCCTCTGATTCTTCAATCAAAGCTGGTCTCCTCTGCCAGTATCCAGGCCTAGAACCTGGGTGCCTGAATTATTCTCTACCTCAAAGTGTGTCATCTGCTGCCCTCCTCAGGAGCTTCACTTATCCAGAGGGTAAAAGCAACTTTTGCTGCCATTTTTGGTTGAGTCTTAAAAGTTCAAGGATGAGGCCATGAGTACAAAGTTGCTTAAAGGTTTTTCCTGTGGCACATCAGGATTGCACTCGAAAGGACACTTGTTGCTCTGCCATGGCATGAGCAGATTCTGGAGTTGAGCATGCGTATCTCCTCCCCAAATCCACACTCTTCAAAAACTCTGCAAAAGGTTTTTCACCTTCCCTAAGTCACCTTACAAAAAGAACCCTGCCCAGTGTATATATTTCAAAAACTCTTTATGTAATCATATTTTCTTCAGAGAATATTTTAAAAGGTTGTATGTTGTTTAGATGCAATCTGAAATGTCAACAATTTTTCCATGCTTTTAAAATCTACCCACAATGTTCTTCTCAATTCTAAAAATCAGAACCTCTATACTGGATGTTTGCAACATTCTCTCTTAAAGGTGTTTGCTTTTTCACACTCTATTATATTGCTAAGAGGCATACCTATTTTGTGTTATGCAAGTAGTTCATTCATTCTGATTTCTATATAATATTCCATTGTGTGAACATACCAACATTTACACACTTTCCTGTTGGGGGCATTGGGGCTATTTTCTCAGTTTGTTTGTTTGTTTGTTGCTATCATGAAGTGTTTTTATAAACAATCTTGAACATTTCTCCTGGTATAAATGTGAAAGAGTGCCTGTTAGTTTTTACTGAATGAAATTACTAGTTTGTATAAAATGTGAATGTTCAGTTTTAAAGGATAATCTCAACCTGGTTTCCAGAGTGGTCATTAACAGTTTATAGTCCTACCTACCACTAATGTTTAAGAGATTCTGTTAATACACATGCTATCTATAGCTGGTATGTTATACTTTTAAATATTTTAAATATTTGCCAATATTAATAAATATAAATTGATTAAAAAAATAAAGATACACAGGTTATTTCTGCCATTTTCCCTTAAACACATTCCTCTTTCCACTCTCCTGAGATACATTGGCCTCGGTTCCTTCATTTGAACTGAATATTTTAACATGATCTTCCTTTAGAGCCAAGAAAACCACTAACTCAAAGAAAACTAAATAGGAAACAAGTAACATGTCACCATCTTTGAGGCTTCTTCCTAATGCTGGAGGAAAACGTTGGCAAGCAAGACATGAAAAACTCCTGTGTGTTAAGTAGAGGTCCCATTACTGGTTGATGTAATCTAATAAGCACAACTCTTAGGAGTGTTCTCTGACTGGTTTCTGTTCCTTTCCCTATGTTTTCTGTGACATGTAAATGAATAGGGCTGACCTACAGCACCGTATGCCAAACATAGTGGTCTCTATTTCTGTCTCAGTGGTGTGTCAGTTTAAAAATTTCCCCATTTTTAAAAAATATTTTTTATTTCTAAATAATTTTAGATTTACAGAAGAGTTGCATATTGAATTTATTTCATAGATATAGGATTATTCTGGTTATATATTTCTTCTTAAATGAGCTTTCAGTAACTTGTGTCTTTCAAGAAATTTGTCCATCTCATTTAAGTTGTTAAAATTATAAGGCATAAAGTTGTTCACAACATTCCCTTATCATCTTTTAAAATCTGTAGATTCTGTAATGGTGAGAGAGTGAACTTCTCTTATTTATGATATTGATAATTTGTGTCCTTGATATTGTTTTCCTGAACAGGCTGGCTAGAGGTTTATTAATTTTATCAATCTCAAAAAGATATCTTTTGGTTTCATTGATTTTCTTTATCTTTTCTTTGTTAACTAATTTATAGATTTCTGTTCTAATCTTTAAATTTTTTCCTTTATTTATGTTGTTTTTTGGTCTCTTTGTACTACTTTATGGTAGAAACTGAAGTAACTGATTTAACAATTTTCTGCTTTTCTAATGTAAGCATTTAGTACAGTAAATTTCCTCTCAGTACTGCTTTAGTGGCACCCAACACATTTGTATGTATATGTTTTGTTTTCATTTTTATTTGATTCAGTATATTTTAAAATTTCTCTGTTGATATATTCTTTGGACCATGGATTATTAGAAGTATGTTATCTTGTTCCCAAATATTTGGGGTTATTCCAGAGATCTCTCTGATATTGATTTCTAATTTAATTGCCTTGTGGTCAGAGAATACACTTTATATGACTTTAAACTTTTTAAATTTATTAAGACTTGTTTTATGGCCTGGAAAATGGTTTATCTTGGTAAGTGTTCTATGTGCACTTGAAAAGAATATTACTTGGGTACAGTGTGATCTTTTAGGTCTTGTTTTTATGATTTATAATACAATTCCAAAGCAGTGATCAGTCTAAGGCTAATTATCTCCCATTACTAAGTCAAGACCTTCTTAAGTACTTTACTTAATGTTCCATGAATTATAAGTTTTACAGTCTAACTGATGGTAACAAGGCACTATGCTTGGTCCTGTATGAACACTGGGCACTGTTCTCTTTAATTCTTCTGGAGGGTTCTTCACAAGCCTTGGACAGTTTCCTCACATACATGGGCTCATCTGTACTCTGCTGAATAATTGAAGTTGGCCCCTCTGTGCTTCCCTAGAGTCCTTGCTCTGCCCATTTCTCTCCTCATTGATATTTTGTCTTATAAATTTTATCTGCCTTCATGTCTCTGGACACTTGAGCTCCTTCATAAAACTCAGAGTCTTCTAGGTTCTATCTCAGTTTCCCCTCTCCTTCCAATGGCCTGAAAACTCTATCACAGTAGTAAACTGGAGTTACTGGGCTCACTCCCTTTGTTTCCCATTTCTTAAGGCTCACTTTCTTTCACTGACTGTTGTACAATGTCTTGAAAAACATAGTTTCATTTATTTTGTCTGGCTATTGGCAACTTTCTGGTGGTAAATATAGTTTCTGTAATTCCATCCTGATTGTAAGCAGAAGTTTTACCTTATCAGGTATAAAACTTTGGTTGTAAACACATAGTTGAGTTTTCTACATGTCCTACACCAAGAGGAAAATCCAAACAAAATTATATGATTTAACATGCTGTTAATCACTTCTTCTGTAATTTTAATATCTGTAAAAGCACTTTTCAAAACTCAGTCATCTTCTATAGATTCAAATTAATAGAATAAAATGGTTTATTCAGATAGACCATTTGTCTGAGTTGGACGAGATCATATGTCTATATTTAGCTGTGATTTAGTGCTTGTTTGCAAATGAGGATAAATCTTCCTGAGTAGAGATACTGGCATCTGTCTGCTCTGTTCAGCTTTATGGAAGGTAATAATTCTCTGTCATGGCATAATTTACATTCTATATCTTCACACACCAAAAAGGATAGCACTCCTTTCCTAGTCAAATTGTCCTAGAAACATCATAATCACAGTTCTAAGGCCTCCCCTCTCTTCACAGAAATGCAAAAAGTATGGAATATGTTTTGCTCCAAATCGGCATCAATATTAGATATTGTTATGGACTGAGTACTTGTGTCTCCTCAAAATTTATATCTTGAAGTCCTAACTCCTAATGTGATGGCATTTAGTTGTAAATACCATCTTTGTGCAGTAATTAAGTTTAGATTAAGTCATGAAAATGGAATCCTCATTAGTGCCTTAATAACAAAAGGGAGAGAGAGAGAGAGAGACAGAGAGAGAGAACTCTCTCTGTATTCATGTATTGAGAAAAGGCCATGTTTGGACACTGGGAGAAGACAGCCATCTGCAACCTAGAAAATGGGCTCTCACCAGACACAGAATATACTAGTACCTTGATCTTGGACTTCCCAGCCTCTAGTACTATGAAAAATCAATGTTTATTGTTCAAGCCATCCAGTTCATGGTATTTGTTTATAGCAACCTAAGCAAACTAAGAAATATATATAATATAAATCTAAGAAATTCTAATTTCAGAGCTGTCCAGAATTCTGTTGGGCTAATTAAATACTCACCTTATTCCTCAGTTTTTGGTCAGCAGTATTGAATTAAATTACAGAGATGTTGTGTAGAATAATCTATAAAACACTTGCACAAAACAAATATAAGCAAGAATATTTTTAAATTGGGTTCCTAATATTTTCTAAAAGGTTTTATATAAAACCTCAACTCAAGACCCAGGAATTCTTACACAATTATTAGTAATGTTGCATTTCTTTTTATTACTCCACAAGAATAACCAAAATGTTATATTCATAGAGAGGACCCTGTCACCATGTTGTTTAAGTGCCATGTAGCCTATTATATACACTTCAGTGTTCAAGTTGAATAAGAATGTCACAATTCTTACTTTCACCATCAGTGCATTCCTGATACATAAAATACTTTGCTTCTACCCTGCCAGAATAAAAGAATAGCATCTAGAAGGGAAGCCCTCTACCTTGTTGGTTATGAGGAAATTCAGAGACCCATAAGTGAAAATGATAGGTCTTGGATTTTGAGACACCTGTCTCTTTCATAGTTTTTTGTTGTTGTTATTTTGCATTTGAGGTTTGAAATGTCCACTGGCCATGCCAAGTGGAGGCTTGAGGCAATTGTAAAAAAGACTGGGGAGGAATATATGCAAACAAAATGCATTGCAGAAATACAGCCAAGCATTTCAGGCAATAACAGTGAGTTGCGGATTTACTTTTGCTTGAATTGGATAATTTCTTTGTCTTTTTAATATTTGATTTGCCAGTAGAGACTTGGCAAGAGAATATTTATTTCAACAGGGACTCCTGTGTCACATAGAAATATAATTAGTTTGATTATAATAATCTCTGTTAAGTAAATAAGATAATTCATTTGGAAATAAGTCTTTTTTTAAGAGCATTGGTGAGGCATGTATTATCCTGAAATTGTATTCCTGGTTAATTCAAGCTTTAAATTTTAAAATTAGTTAATGGTAACCTGATTTCACCTATTTTCATGTTGAAACTGTTGTTTGACCTGTCATTATAGTTAGAAATTACTGTCAGTAATGATAATCAAGACCTCTGTCTTCAGAATACCCAAATATGTGTAATAACTTGTGGTTGGCACAGATTAAAGTTGTCCACATGTAGCCTTAATGTCATTGGTTAGAGAAGTGTAAAGTTTAGAAATACGTGAGTTCTGTTCAACTCATGACAATGGAAACAATAGAATAAATGTGAAGAGCAGAAGAAATGAAATATTAGCTCTAAAAATGGAAATTACTAAAATAGGAAAACTAAACAGATATGGTTATCAAAGCAAAATTTGTTTTGGAAAAGATTAATGAGATACATACACTTCTGGCTAGACTGACCTACAAAAAAAGAGAAAAAAAACAATATTTTTATAAGATGGGGTTACTATGAAAGATAGAAATACAAATGTAAACACTAAAAGTTCAAATTTCCTAAATGCAAAAAGGTAATAAAAGCTGTAAAGATCAACCAAAAAAGAACAAAACAAGAGGAAAAATTATAGCACAAATTAATATGATGAATTAAAATATGTCAGTCAGATTAATAAATACGAACAGGCTAAACTCACCTGTTTAAAAAAATTGTTTTTCAAATTGGCACATAAAGCAAACACAACTCTATACTGTATATAGAGAAATGTCAAAAATGTAAGGATTCCAATAATCTAAAAATAGAGATATGAACACGTATTTACCATTAAAATGGAAAAAATAAGAAAACAGAAACTTGCAATCCTGTCATCAAATTAGAATTCAGGATAAAAAGTAATAAATGAGATGGAGAAAGATACTTCATAGTGCTGAAAGTCACAATCCAAATTAAAGATAAAATAGTTATGAATATGTACCAAATAATAGCAATTACCTATATAAAGTAGGAACTATAGAAAGTGCAAAGAAAATAAATAGAAATGCATAATTGATGGAAGATTTCAACACACTACTCTCAGTACAAGACAAGTAATGTGGACCATTAATTAATTAATTAATAAGCTAAATTGCAAAACCAATAAGGCATCCTAGACACCATATACTGATAATAGAAAATATGATTTCTTCTCAAGAACACATTTAACTTTTTCAAAAATTTATGCTATATTACAGCACTCTCCTAAATGATCAATGGGTTTCATAAAGTACAAATATTACAAACCAAACTATATATGTAATCACAGTGCAATAAAACTAGAAATTAAGTTATGAGCCATAAACAAAACAAAATAAAAAGATCCTTCCACCTGGACATTTAAAAGCCTTCTGTTAAACAAATCTTGGTGCAAACATAGACATACACACAAATTACAGAATCCCTGAAAAATAATAGTAATGAAAGCCCTACATACTAGAATCTATGGGATACATTTAAAGCAATGATCAGAGGAAATTTACAGTACTAAAAACCTACATCAATAAAAATAAAAGAATGAAAACAAAGTAATTAAATTTCTTACTCAAAAAGGTAAGAAAAAGAAAGTAAACCAAAAGAAAGTAAAGAAATAATAAAGATTAAATTAGAAATTAGTGAAGTAGAAAACATAAAGATAGTTAATTAATTAACATCATGTATTTTTAAAAATCCAAAAAAGAAAACAAATCACTAATTTGAAAAATCAAGCAAATAAGAATTAACAAGAGGGAAATAATTATTGCTACAAAAGGAAAAATTGTAAGAATCTACTTCGTACACACTTTTGCAAATAAACTTGAAACCTAGATTATGTGGATAATTTTTAAGAAAATACAGTTTATAAAAACTGACCTGGTAGAGATAGGAAGCTTAAACAGACCAATTTACATCATAAAAATAGAAAAAGTTATCAAGAAACTACTCCTCGTAAAAGTGCCTAGTTCAGGTGGTTTCACAGAGCAATTTTACTATACTTTTACAGGACAGATAGTCCTAATGAGACATGCATTTAAAATGAAGGAAAATGTCCAATTTTTTTATGAAGCAAGTAGAACGCTGGTCCCATAAAAAATTACTGGATCAATATCACTCATGAATATTAATACAAAACCTCTAAATAAAATATTTAACAGAGCCCAAAGTCATACTATCGTAGTATATAAAAAAGTTATACACCATAACCAACTGGAGTTTTTGCCAGGAATGCACTATACTTTTATATTATGTATTCTGCATTCTACAATGTGTTTAAGATCTGTGTCAGGTAGGAGAGCTACAGAGCTCAGCTTGCTATCAGGTGATTTGCCTGTAGTTGTTCTTTTCTTGAATTTTAATTACCAGTGCCTACCCCAAGGTCCAAATTTTCTTCCAAATCTCAGTATGAATCACAATTAAAATTCAATTATTTCATGACTGCTGTCCTGAGATACGAGTCTCTAAAATTTGGCAACAGTGAGATTTCTCAAAAGGCATCAGTTATAATAATTATCAGAAAATTAAGTTTATTCATTTCAAAGCAAGTTTTTAAAGATCTCCATGCCAAAGAAAGACTGGGAGTAATTGAGTTGCTATGTGGTTAGGAACATTATCTTATCTTATAAATATTGGACTAAAATGGAAAGTGTTACGAAAATATACTTTCATTTAGTATAGTCCTTGGACTGCTTTTTGAAGAATGTATCTAAGTCTTAGGATCTAACATCATCAACAAATTAAACTGGAAATATTCTAAACAAACATCACCCTAATTAGATATCTGATCAACTGATAACTTTGAAGCTTTATTGTTCATTTTCTTGGGAGGTATAATAAAAATTTGTTGATTTTCAAGAGTTGTACCTATGATATGGCGAATCACAGCAAATGTGTTCTAATTCAACAATTTGGAGTCCTATTTGTTGCTGTTTGCTGAACAATAACTTTGGAAGTAGGTTGGAAGTTAGTGGAAGAGGTGATTTAACCTGGTGAATTTAATAAGATTTAATAAGAATTTAATAAGATTTATACACGTAATCAGTTATCATACCTACCACCAAGCTTACCACAAACCAAAGCATGATTCGTAGGACTACATGTTTTCCATTTTTATATGAGCCCATTAGGATGGTTTTTGGTGACCTAATTTCCCTTCAGAGTTGTTCTTGAAGTTACCAAAATCTACTTTTATCTATATAATACCACTGGGCACAGAGGGAAACGGAATAACCACTGTAGTTAGCCCAAAGACAATCACCCCTGAAGAATGACTCTAGAATCACCCAGTCACATAAAGATTGCTCTACATCTTGACATTTGCTGCAAATTTCTGCAACAAACTTGGAAATAAGATAACAATTGAACTAATCTGCATTGCTCTGATTAGTGGTTCATCCTAGTTGAGTATAAAATAAGGCAAAATGACAAAAGGTGAAGTCACACAATATTCATTTGTCTCTGTGGATAGCTTGTTTGTGCTTATAAAGTAAAAACAATAAATATTTTTGACCACTAACTGACAGATACAATGCCAGACAGGTTGGTACGCAAGCTTTATCTCTTGGGTTGAAAACCATTTACTTATGTTAAATGATTCCTGTAATGGACATTGGTGTTCCTAAGATCCCTTCGGTCTGATTTTTTTTTTTTTTTATGATTCTGGGCAACCCTCTTTCAGCCTTCATATACTTTTCTTCCAATATTTGACAACCAAGAGACTCCTTGGGATCTGAAATCAGTTTGTTGCAAATCGTCTTGTTGCCTGGGAGTTTACTTCCCCTACCCACTTCTCCAGGGGGGCCTTGGCAAGTGACAGGTTTGTGGAAAAGTATGAAAGCTCAGATCCCTTATTCCTGTCAAGACAGCAGGAATAGAGTTCCCCTTTACAATCAACTGGTCTCAAAGGACTTTGCCTGAAATCTGAGATTGCACCTTGACTTGTCCTCTTCATAGTCCCTGCTCATTTTTCTGTAATTCTTAACGGTTTCTTCCACCAACATTTCCTTTATCAATCACTTGCACATTCATTCTCATCTTATAGTCTCCTTCTGGGGAATTCAACCTGAAATACCACTTCCATCCCAAATTAAAAAACTTAAAAAATATGCGAAACTCCCATTAATTACCTAGAAACAGAAAGAATTTAAAATTATCTAAAGACTCATTCAAAAAGCAAGTAATTACAATTTCTTTGAATAGGTAATTGTGGGAGACAAAATGAGTCAGTGGGTCGTGATGTCCATCAAGAAAGAATTAATCTTAATATGATATCATTCCTTCTGCACATAATTATATGTGGGTGTGGGACATTGGAAAAATATACCAGATTTTTTTCAAGGGCAGAAGCAGGAGAAAGAAGAAGATGGATGTGTACAGAAAGAGAATTTAATAAGCTCTTTTAAAAATCCAACAAGAGAAAAATATGAGGATGGACAAAATAATAAAATCATTTTTATTCCCTCCAGACTTTCCATTATCTTTCTTTCTCACTCCATTTTAGGAGAGCCATCTTTTTACAGTGTTTATATGGTATAAATCTGGAGAGTAAAAATGAGAAATAAATTATAAAACACTTTATAAAAACATTAAAATCCTGAAGACAGCCAAAAGAAGTGGATTGAATGATGTATTTTAATTAATCTACTAAGCAGGACTTTAGCTCTTACTTCTGGAGATAGAGGAAAAAGACAGTAAAGTCTAAGTGCACAAAGGGGAAATAGTTACTTAAACACAGAAGACAAACCTGGACACTCATTGTTAACAACACAGAATATCATATTGCCCTGCTTGAATAAAGGCATTATTAGGTCAAGAAATGGGTCTGTTGTGCCCATCACTGGAACATTGTAAGCAACCTATACATACTTGTTGAATGCATTATCTTATTAATTAATCATATTAAAAGCATAATCCTAGCTTATTTATTTACAAAGGATATGTACCCAATGATTTAGCACAGAGCAGGTACTCAAAAATATATTTTGAATAAATAAAACTCAAATATCAGAAATGGGACACATGGCCTCTGAAGTATAATTTCATTCATAGGAATGATGGAAGCAAATGTTTGAAATCATGACTGCTTTGGAAAATGTGAGATGTATGGTTCTAATCAGCTCAGTTTATCAAAAAAGAAAACATATTTTTTCCCCCAAAACCTACAGAAAAGTACTCTGTATTCAATCTTAGGCCTGAAAAAGGTCTAATATTGACTTTCTATCTTCCCATTTAGCCTAAATAGTTAATAGTAGCAGGAATGGTTATTATAACACACCTAAGTTCTAGGAAATTTTAAGGAATTTTTTAAAGATGATAGAGTTAACACAATTTCCTAGATAGCTTTGAGACTAAGTGGAATGAGGCCTACTTAGAATATGGCAAAGGAACAATGCAAGACAGTGGCTTTGTAACATACAATATCTAATCTTGCTCACACAAAATATCAAATAAATGGAGAAGAAGAGGCATATTAGGCATGAAGTAGCAGCAAGAGAATTAAGAGTGAAGGTACATTCTTAAAATTTTCAGAGAAATCTTGGGGCATAAAATGATCTATGAGATTTAAAGTGCATTTCCTTCTTCTCCTTCTGAGTGTCCATATTCAGCTACCTACTCCCTAATTTCCCTTGGCAGGTTCCAGATCTAAGTGTATTTTTACCATTTAGATGCTTTTTACTGGATATATAGACTCCTCTCTAACAGTATACACATTGTCCCAATCAGAAGAGAGTTAGAGAGTTCAACAGTCAACTCACTGACAAAACAGTAACATTTTTTTCATTAACATAATGTGGTATGAGTCTCGTGAATGGAATTCAATCTCAGCGGAGACCTACTCTAGCCCAGAAAAATATATAAATATATTCTCTCTCTCTCTCTCTCTCTCTCTCTACATATATATATATATATCTGTCATCCCCATTTTTAAAATTAGGAAACTGAATTGTGATATTATTAAGTAATATAGTCACACAGAATATTTCATACCAACCCTGGGAGGTAGTTCCTATCACTATTGTATGGATAAAAAAAGCTGGCTCTCAAACAGGATATGACATTTTTGTACTTTTCCAGGGTTTATGATATCTGCTCCAACTCAAATATCTTTGCCATATCAGATGGCATTTTTAAAAAGGCTATTGTGTAAGTGGCTTATTAAAAAAAAAAAAAAACCTCTATTATTAAATTTTTCTTCTCTTTAAATAGGCAACACTGTCCCTTGTTTAGTGAAAATTAGTACTAGAACTAATTAATTCCTTCTTGAATAATTCAGTTAATATGCTTGACTTTTTATTTTTAGAGAATTACAATCTTCAATACTGACTTCCCGCCAGCAAGAAGAAAACAGAAAGGAAAAAGCATACGAAGGAGTGGAGGAAACAAATTGTATATCCAGGGCATACCTGAAGGTGAGAGTCACTGTTAACCAAACTGCCTGGGCTACCACGTTGAGATTTTTCTCCATAGAAGCTGAAACCATTCTAGTCTTGAGATCCTTTCTAGTCTTGAGAGACAGTGTTTGCAAGAAACAAGGAAATGGACAACAAGAGACCTAGACATATTTTAGCATTTAGGTCTATTTTTTCTCCTTTAATTGGACAAAAACATTCTTACTCTTAAGAATTACTTTACCATACATGCCAATTGGATGAACATCAAGTCACAGAATAAAAACAGCTAATGTCGGTCAATCAGCAGAATACCACCGAAATCTTGAATGTATCTTCCAAATGCAGCTAATAGTAAACATATGTATACTGCTCTCGGCAAAAATTAAAAATTAATCACACCAAAAAATTAAGAAAAAAATTTATTTAAGGAAAAAATTATTCTAGTTAGTGAGGTTAGATTTTTTCAGCTCAACCTAAATTATTGCTACCAACTCTCAGCTGTGTTATTTCATGTTAGTGTGTGGGAAAGAAAGGGTGTATGCTATTGCTTTGTTACTGTTGCAAAAGTAAGCACTTCTTTAAAAATACAGAATAATTACAGAAGAAAATAGTAAAAAAAGAATGAAAATGAGAATCTTCCCTTCCCCTTACAAAAAAAAAAAGAAAAAAACTATGAGAGTGACTATAAAACACTCAAGCAGTATAAAAAGGTGATCCTTTTAACAAGTACCTATACTGAGTCCTGACATAACAGCCTATAACTGGGTCCTTTTAGATTTCACAGTAGAGGAAATAGAAGTTAAGTACAATTAGAGGAGATGTATATATGGTGTGGTGATCATGTCAGGAACATCACAGACACTTCTGAAACTAGCAGATAAAAGATTTCTAATCATGACAGTGCACAGCCATTATAGGTAAGAATGCTTCTACAACTGAACTTGATCATGCCAGGAGACCACGGTTTCCCTAGGTCCAAGTATTTGGTTCACAAGATTCAAATGCCTACCTTTTGTATTGTTTAGATAGTCAATAAGATTTAAGAGAAAATAGGTGAAATAGCCACTCAAACCACAAAGCCATTGGAAAATAGTTCCTTCTTTGGATATTTAGTTTGTTTCTGTCTTGTTACTCCCCATAGACATAACTAAGTCTGTTAATTCACTTTTGAAAATGTATTTAATAACCCAAAGGTGGGCAGGACACCAACACATGACCACAAGAGCAATTCAGTCTTGACAAAACAGGCGAAATGATTGTGATTTATTTATGTTTAATGTGACTCTTAGGTCACGTAAAAGCCAACAGTACATTAGTATCTAAGAACATGAAAGTTCAGCATATGTCTTTTACCTAATGAGTTGGTGATTTTTTACATAATTTTTATGTTGTTTCCCTCTTTTAATTGAACATTTGGAAGAAAATTAAAGTTGATGATGTTAGCATGTTCATTAAATGGAAAACTACATTATTTTATGGGACTTATTTTTAGGAAAAAATTATTTTTTATTTATTTTTATTTATTTGTTTATTTATTTATTTATTTATTTATTTATTTATTTATTTTTGAGATGGAGTCTCATTTCGTCACCCAGGCTGGAGTGCAGTGGTGCGATCTCCACTCACTGCAAGCTCTGCCCCCTGGGCTCATGCCATTCTCCTTCCTCAGCCTCCCAAGTAGCTGGGACTACAGGCGCCCACCACCACGCCTGGCTAATTTTTTTTGTATTTTTAGTAGAGACAGGGTCTCACCATGTTCTCCAGGATGGTCTCGATCTCCTGACCTCATGATCCACCTGCCTCGGCCTCCCAAAGTGCTGGGATTACAGGCGTGAGCCACCGCGCCCGGCTGGAAAGAATTATTTTTAATTTTATTGCTACTTACTTTGTATTTCCACCGCGCCCGGCTGGAAAGAATTATTTTTAATTTTATTGCTACTTACTTTGTATTTGCTACAAAGGAGAAATGGAAGATATTTGTTGAATTATAATTCTAACTTTCTCCCCCAAGTGCTAATCTTTTCTCTTCTACATGATAAATTGCTCAATTTTTATATATTACCTCCTGTATTCCTTCACCACATGTTCCTTTTTCTTCCTGCTACTCATACCCTTTTTCCAAGAAATAAACAAAAACCTCATTAGGTAGGTCCAAAGCCAAACTATGTCTTTAAGTGCATTTATACATGTAGTCTTGCTAATTGTCATGAAAGATTAGTCTTTAGGTGGCCAGGCAAGTCTTCTCTTCTTCAACATCTCCTTTGTGTCTTTTGGGCTCCTGCTTTCTTCAGATGTACAGAGCCCAGCATCAGTTTTTACAACACCTCATTCTGTATTCCAGCTTAGTCTGGGTTTGGATGACAGCTGAGAGTGGCTAGAAGCATGACAAAGCTCTGCCATATGGAAAGATTTCTATTTATGTAGACACCTTCTCTGAGTTAAACTCATTATGGTGCAGTCTGAAGGACAAGAATTTAACAAGGCAGCAACACGACTACTGTGAAAATTCTATCAACCTTAACAGGCCAATTTCTGCCTCACTATCCCACCTACTCATACATCTGGCAGAAATCCACCCCTACTAAGTGATATGGGGCAAGTTCCTTGACTGCTCTAAGCCTTCTTTTTCTCATCTGTATAATGAGCACAGTAGTAGGGTCTTATCTTATCAGGCTTATTTTTAAAATTTTGTCTTGAAATAAATTGAAAATTACAGAAAAGTACAAATAACTCCTGCATTCCTTTTACCCAGGGTTCTAATTGTTAATATTTTCTTTCATTTGCTCCATTTCTTCCTCCCTCCTTTCTCTGTTCCTCTATCTCTCTGTCACCCATTATTATGTATTTTCTGAACCCTTTGACAGCCACCTCCCATGTAATGTCCCATCACCTGAAAACATTTCATATGTATTTCCCCATAACAATGACACTCTGCTACATAACCAGTATAAATTCCTCCAAATCAAGAAATCAGCATTGATATAACACTAACATCCAGCACAGATTCCAATTCAAAGTAAAGACTAAGAGTACATCTTCAATGGCCTGATTTCCTGCCTACCTCACTGCTCTTCACCCACATTCCCTGCAGCTGGGGATCACTGATCAATCACCTGCATCTGAAGCGCCCTTCAGGCATTGGGGCCCAATTCCATACCTAAACATTGAGATTATGAACAGTCTGAATTCGGTAACTTGAAACTTTGTCTTGAGTCCAGCTTTCGGCCTAGCTCTATTTAAAGTTCTCACATTTGTGACCAAGCTCATTTACTTTATCTTCCTATGTTTGAGGCCCCATCCCTAGGGTTGGAGTCAGAGACAGCTTTCAATATATTTGTTTAATAGTGAAAGCCTTTCAAATGAAATTACATTGAATCACTACATCTATGTACACAGAGATATTTGGGTTGGAAATGTGATTATTTCATTTCCTAGCCATCAGAGATTATTTTGCCTATTTACGTCTCAGTTGCCTCATTTGTAAAATGAAACACCAGCTAAGGCAAAGCATTGAGGTTAAATGGCACAAATATGTGAAAAAAATTTTGTTAGTGCCCTGATAATTGACTCATTTCAAGGAAACTTATTCTCACTAAGTATTGGCACAAAATCTGATGTAAAAACAAGAATGCAAATTTATTAGATTCTTATGGTTCAGTAGCCAAGGAGATCCCATCCTACTTGGTCAACCCATTATATTCCCCCATAGGAAACATATTTGGGAAACCAAATTATAATAGCTGATTCCTTAGTAAGCATGAGGCCAACCTTATCACACTGGCCATTTTGATCCTCTTACCATAATTTCTAATAACATTTATTTTCTCTATAAGGCCAGAATTTTCAACTTCAACTTTCTAGATCCTTGTTGGTGTTGCTCAAGGAAACTCCTTCTTCTAGCTTGACAAGCTTTTTATCTTTGGGTTCTTATTTTTAAGCATTTATAAAGTCTTTTTTCCTTAATACATTATCATATTGGTTCTTTTAATATGAATTATATTGTGATACCTCCCTAGTAACCTTGATGGTGTTTGGGAGTTACTAAATCCCTTCTCATTATTGTAGGACAAACTTGTTGTTAACAGAGAAGTCAAAGCATTTTGAAGAGCCATCATGTAAATTTTTATTTGGTGTAACAGTCAAAGTGATGCAGAATTCTGCCAGATAATCAATTTCTTAGAACTGAACAAAACGATATATACCTAATCATGGTAGACAGAGCCTAGGGTTGTCCCTGTGATTCCTGCCTCCAGATATTCTTGCCTTCGTGACATCTCATCCTTTTGAGTGTAAACAGGACTTGTAATTTGTTTCTAACCAATAGAACACAGCAAAACTAATGAGATGAATATGATTATGTGTACATGATTATGTTATATAAGGTTGTAACTCCAATTTGCTGAGAAACTGTCTCCTGTGCTGGGTTTGAAGAAGCCAGCTGTCATGGTGTGAGCTGGCCGAATGCATGAGTCACATGGTAAGCCCTCAGTGACCTCTGGCCAAAAGCCAGCAAGAAACTGAGCCCCCCACCCCCAACTCCAGCAGCCTACAAGGAACTGAATACTGCCAACAACCATCAGAAGTTAGAAGTAGATCCTTCTTTAGTTGAGCCTCATAAAACTGTAGCCCTAGTTGACCCCTTGATTGTAGCCTTGTGAGACCTTAAAACAGAGGATCTAGCTAAGCTATTCATGGACTCCTTCCCTACAGAAACAGTGGGAAAAATCAATAGGTTCTGTTTTAAGAAACTGAGTTTGTGGTAATTTGTTCCACAGCCATAGAAAATTAACACATTAGACTTCCATTTTTAATGTAGTATGAGTTTCCACACAAGTCATGAAACTTCCACTAGATCTTAAATAAATGCTTCTATAGAAAACCTCTTTTACACATGTTCAACTCTCCCATAATTCAGTTTGTGGGGTGATGCCAGGAGAGCTAGAGAGTGAATTCATATGTTTAAGACTCTAGGAGATAATCCAATGACATGCTTCTCTCCCATCAGTCTGAGCCCTGCCATTGGTTTGCAGACAACATCCAATGTTGCCATCTTATCTATCCAGGAATTTATACCTTTGCCTCAAGCATAAAGCAAGACTATATATATATATATATATATATATATATATATATATATATATATATCATAGGTAATTAATTCTGTCCCTTCTGAGTTGAGTTTTGATAGTTTTTATTCCAGGGAGCAATCTTTCCAGGGTCTTCCCTCCAAATGGATAAATGCAAGTTCAACCAAGTGAAGGAAAGGAAGAAAGTTATAAGAACAAGTTCAGAGTGCTAATCCCCATGGTGTGAGGGCACATGATGTGAAATGAAAGCAGTGGTGGTACACGATAAAGCTAAGTAGTTAAGATGAAGTCAGACGATGCAAAATTTTAATAGAGCACATTCAAGATTTAGCTGCTTAACCTAGGAACAATGAGAATATGCTGAACGGTTTCAGGAGTGTGGGGGAAGTAGTATGATCAAAACAGCCTTTTGAAAAGATGAGTCTGGGCCGGGCGCTGTGGCTCACACCTGTAATCCCAGCACTCTGGGAGGCCGAGGCAGGCAGATCACCTGAGGATGGGAGTTCGAGACAAGCCTGACCAACATGGAGAAACCCCGTCTCTACTAAAAATACAAAAATTAGCCCAGTGAGGTGATGCATGCCTGTAATCCCAGCTACTCGGGAGGCTGAGGCAGGAGAATCACTTGAACCCAGGAGGCGGAGGCTGCGGTGAGCTGAGATCGCACCATTGCACTCCAGCCCGGGCAACAAGAGTGAGACTCTGTCTCAAAATTAAAAAAAAAAAAAAAGAAAAGAAAAGAAAGAAAAAGAAAAAAGGA
Organism: Rhinopithecus roxellana; assembly: GCF_007565055.1. Taxonomy (NCBI): domain Eukaryota; kingdom Metazoa; phylum Chordata; class Mammalia; order Primates; family Cercopithecidae; genus Rhinopithecus; species Rhinopithecus roxellana. The sequence continues at coordinate 31,878,948 of NC_044555.1, read as the reverse complement.
AAGGAAAGGAAAGGAAAAAGGAAAGGAAAAAGGAAAGGAAAGGAAGGGAAGGGAAGGGGAGGGGAGGGGAGGGGAGGGGAGGGGAGGGGAGGGGAGGGGAGGGAGGGGAGGGGAGGGGAGGGGAGGGGAGGGGAGGGGAGGGAGGGGAGGGGAGGGGAGGGGAGGGGAGGGGAGGGGAGGGGGGGAGGGGAGGGAGGGAGGGAGGGAGGGGAGGGAGGGAGAGGAGAGGAGAGGAGAGGAGAGGAGAGGAGAGGAGAGGAGAGGAGAGGAGAGGAGAGGAGAGGAGAGGAGAGGAGAGGAGAGGAGAGGAGAGGAGAGGAGAGGAGAGGAGAGGAGTCTGGCCCAAATGGAGAGTATTGTAAAAACATAGAGAACAGGAGGTGATTGAAGCAATCTTGTGAGAGATTCTGATAGCCTGGATTAGTATGGTAACAATGAAAACTGAGAAGAGATGGAGATAATTGGACAGAGGTTCCTAAAGTTATTACTCACTGTTATTTCTTAGACATTTCATCTCCCCCATCTTGGAAACATTTTCCGATTTAATTGTAATTTGCTGGAAGAATTTTCCATTTCTTCAGAAAGGGTGCATGGGCCGGGCGCGGTGGCTCAAGCCTGTAATCCCAGCACTTTGGGAGGCCGAGACGGGCGGATCACGAGGTCAGGAGATCGAGACCATCCTGGCTAACACGGTGAAACCCCGTCTCTACTAAAAATACAAAAAACCTAGCTGGGCGAGGTGGCGGGCGCCTGTAGTCCCAGCTACTCGGGAGGCTGAGGCAGGAGAATGGCGTAAACCCGGGAGGCGGAGCTTGCAGTGAGCTGAGATCTGGCCACTGCACTCCAGTCCGGGCGACAGAGCGAGACTCCGCCTCAAAAAAACAAAACAAAAAACAGAAAGGGTGCATGGTTAATATACTTTCTGGCCCTTGCATGTGTGAAGCAGTATCAACATTACCCTCATAAGTAAATGAGTACATGGACTCAGGCTGCTACATGTTTCTCTCAACATTTTATAAATGAGATACTATAACTTCCAGTTTTATATAGCAGAAAAGAAATGTTTCCTTGTGATTATCTGCCTTTTTTGTACATACTTAGTTATTTCTGTTTTGGAAGTTTCCATGATATTTTATTGTGATATTTCACCAGATAGGTCTAGGAGTGTATATTTTGTTCATTAATCCTATTTGGTACCCAATGAACACTTTTTATCTGAAAACTTGATTAGTTTTAAAGCTCAGATAAGTTTTCTTTCTCAAATTTCTTGAGTTGTTGCTTCCCTCTCTTCATTTCCCTTCTCTCTTTCTGGAAATTCTATTCTTGGCATAAATCTCTTGGCTTGTTCTATATTTTCTTTTTTTACTCATAATTTCTATTTCTTCATGTTTATTTTTCTTTTTTAGACAGTTTGTACATTTGAACTTTCAAATCACTTATTCAGTTTTCAGTAGTGCTGATTCCAAGTTCTTCACATTTTTGGAATCTCTAAACCTAAAAAATCATTTTTTTTCCAAAACCTTTTGCTTTCTCAAAATTTCTTTATTTTATTTTTCAATAATTCTCATTATGGGTTTTTAAGTTTTTTTTTTTCTAATGTTATGACTCCTTTCCTTTGAAGTACTATGTCTCCTTAACTCATCTGTGAATTATCTGTCCATTCACGTCAGCAAGTTTAGTAATCTCAAAACTTTCATAGGTGAGATTGTTGGAGACTGTCGGGCTGTAGTGGCTTTACAGAAGAATACGGTAAAAAGTGTTTCATTAACCACTGGTAAAACAACTGGATTGATTGTTGCTGAGGACCTTACTATTCAGTCTTCTCCAGGCATAAGCTTTGAGTGGCTCACCTTTTATTGGCCCATTGGAAGGGGATTAATTCATAGCAGCAGTTCCCCTCAAGGGTGGTGAGAATCCATGGGACCAGTAGGGTATCTCAGGGATACAGTGGTTAGCAGGTAGAAATGGTTCATCTCCATGGTTTTAGGCAAACCCTAGAATCTCTTGGCTGCCCTCTTAGAGAGCCTTGAAGTCAGAGCTCCTTACTTCTTGCTGCATCAGGAAGAATGGTCTCTTTCCTCCTGGTAATTGAAATAATGCTGCAGAGAAGGTACATTATCCTCCTAGCCTGGTTTCTGTAAGGCCATCTGGAAAGTCTAAAGATTCCAGATATATGGGATCCCCTACAGGGTTCTACAGTGAAATAGGATAATCTCTATACCACCTTCCCAACCCCTTCCACCCTAAAGACACACACACACATACACACACATTCTCATTTACTGGTGATTCCCTCCAGCAGGAGGTTAGAGGAAACAAGGAGTGAAAAACGTTTTCTCAGGCTGTCATCTTAACAGAATCCTTCCTCTTGGTAGTTTTAAAATTTAAAAAAAAAAATTATACTGAAATCTCCCTGAAGATAGAAATGATAGGTGATTTTCTAAAGCAAATTATATGAAGATCATGTTACTCAACTCCAATACGTATTCCTTAAAAATACTAATGACATTCTAAACATGATTCATAATTGGTAAGTGGGTGAGTCAAGGAAAAAATACATACCTTGGAACTAACAACTAAGAAATATGGTCACGTTAGCACCAGAAATTGATTTTTTTTCTCAAGCTGTTCGCCAATTTTGTATTGATTAGTCACTGTCCTTGAAAATCAAGCTACTATTGATCCATATCAAGTACCTAAATTCTTCAAGAAATATTTGTGGATTTTGATGAATTACAAAATAGAATAAGAACATGACAGACTGGTCTATGCAATCTTCATTATTTATGTTTCTGAAATAACTCTGTGCATCTTTCTTTCCTTGTCAACTGATATCACCTAGATAATGAAACCTTTCTGATTTCCAAAATATTTCTGGGCTTTGTGAGTGGTTTTGGATAATTTCATGACAAACCATCTCAGGAGATGCTTGACCTACCTTAAGGTCTTGAATGTCCTAGTTTTTTAGTTGATCAATAGAAACACTCTTGAAGATATACAGTTGAAAATATAAAGTACTTAAGCTCATAATTTTTTTCTTCTGCAAATGTAATTGTCTCCCATTTTAAGAAAAAGTACTTTGAGAAAATAGAAAAATTGAACACTGCTGATTTTTGGATATAGAAATAAAAACTGAGGACACTCTAAATGAAGTCAGAAAGAAGGAGTGATAGAAATGAGGACAAGAGGTATGTTTGCAAGATTAATTGGCTCACTACTATTGCTAAAAGCATATAGAATATCACTAAATGTTAAGTAAGGAAAATTACCAAACCACCTAAAGCATTTTGTGGAAGAGTCAAAGGCCCATAAAACTGAACTGAGAGAATCTACTTTTCCCTTCTTCTAATACAAATAAAATGGAAGTTTTTCTCTTTCTTTTCTACATTTGAATGAGACTAAAGAGGCTCAGGTGGCCTTGAGAGCCTTGGAACTGAGATTATTATGTAGAGATGACAGCTAAAGAAGTATCAACCTGAGGTTCGACTTAATTGGTCTCTGTCTACAGGACCCCATATTATTTATCCCAATATGGTTTCAAAATTCTTTGCTTCCCTGCAAAGTAGATGTTCCCTAAGATTACCTCCTGCCTACCAGGCTGAGTGTCTATTAGTCGAAATGTTTTGTAATAGTTGCTGCTTCCATTTTTGCTCAGCTGGATTCAGAAAGGGAGGGGGACTGAGTAGCTGGAGTGGATTTAGGAAACACTGGGCTGTATCTCATTAACATGTGCTTTAGGAAATGGCTTTGTGTGGTTCCCACTTGTCCTGATTATAAATGTCTGCTGCCATACTGGGGACTAGTACTCTGTTAAGAACCTGGCAAGGAAGATCCCTGACCTGGAACTCTATTTTTAAAGAGTTTCATACAGATTCTCCCATAACTATACTCTACTATACAAGATAGAGTCCACAGGGTCAAGGGGTCTGACAATTCTAATTAGAACCAGGATTTCCAGATTTTTATGAAGAACATTTGTAAAGATAGCAGTATAAAATATATTTTAATTAATAGTTTGTTAGTTTGGTTTATAAGATTTATATGTTTGGGTAAACCGTGTGTGGGTTTTCATTTGTACTCTTCACCTGAACCCTACAAATGTTAGGAGCAGGCCTATTTGTCACTATTCCTTTAAGGCAAAAGAAGATGTCACCTGACCGATTCCTGGTCCAAATCCAGTGCTGCTCCTCTCCCAAATCAGAATAAAGCATTCAACTGGTCCTGCCTCTCCCACTAATTAACTGTGGACCTTGGCATGTCACTTCTTCTGGGTATCAGTTTTTCCATCTGTGAAATGAGGAGGTTGGGCAAGATAAGCTAAAGACTTTTCTCCAGTTTTTTCGGAAATAAGAGGGGCAAAGAGTAGACAACTATTTTTGGCTTTATCAGGCTTAGTGGGGCCTTGAAACCCTTTTGAACCAAGGCTTCTATGGGTAAAGCAGAGTGGACCCTCCATACACATTTTTCTCATGAGTGTGCAGTGGAGTTGCTCTAAGTCTCATCAACTTGTGCATATGAAAATGAACTTGATAACATTTATAACTCCAGTTTCACCAGTTTCTATGTATATGCTTAAGGCAAGGGCCTCCACCCTCCTCAAAATTTCACTCAGCTAGTTATGGGCATCCCTGGATTGTTACAAGCGAATTTCTTAATAGTTCTTAGGGTTTTCCACCCAAGGATGTCATAGTAGTGTCTGCTGGAGACATCCTTTCTCCTTGAACCACCACATTGCACCTTTAGCCTCTGTGCATGACAAACAGAATGGATGGTGGTGCCAATGCACCATTTTCCAGTGCCACCAAGACTGTGATACTGCAGAATGAGCTGCAGCCAAGCCATACACCATATTGACAAGGAAGAGTGCCCCTCTTTCATTCTTTTCATTTTATTTTCTAATTTGTTCCTGGGATAGCAAAGCAGGGGTGAGTATGCTCCACTGTCTCACAGTCACATGTGAAAACAAGGTTTCTCTCAACAGCCCTCAGAAACAGATTCAAGGATCACACAACAGACCTTGACACTGGCCTCAAAATCCCCATGTCTCCCCAGATGCTGAATGTCATTAGACCCACATGAACACCAATCAGGCACAGGCCCATGGATTACTGGCTCACTAACTTAGCAGATATACCAGATATGAGAATACAACTAAGACACAACAAATCAGTGAATGAATTAATGAATAAAATCCTAGGAAAATGATGAAGGACAGCGATACTGTACTAAAGTACCCATTTAGTACAGCGATACTAAAGTACTAAAGTAAGTATAGTGATACAGATGAAATCAGATATCATTTCAGAAATTCAATTAGATGCACATTGTTTATGGATATTAGCTGATTGTTTTAGGCCTTAGTGAATGCGTCTTGCATTTTTGGCAATCTAGTAAGCTAATAATTAATATTCACTGAGTACTTGTGATATGCCAGAAACTGGGCTACACATTTATATGCAGTATCTTATTTATTCATTTAGGTCAGGGGCTAGAAGAATTTTTCTGTAAAGGGCCAGACAGCAAACTATTTTCAGTTGTATAAGCCGTTATGTGTCTGTCACACTATTCAGCTCCAAAAGCTAAAGTGTAAACAATTGTGTGTGTCTATGTTCCAATAAAACTTTCTTTACAAAAATAGGTTGCAGGCTGAATTTGGCCCACAAGCCATCATTTGCTGACTGCTGCTTTATGGAATTCATGAGGATGGTACTGCTTACATCTTTGTTTAACAGTCAAAGAGATTGAAACATCTAAAGGGAGGCTAGGCAATTTGCCCAAGGTTTTAGACACTAAGGAGGGGAACTGGAATCAGAACACAAGCAGTCTGATTCCAGAACTCATACTCTTTTGTATAGAGTCATTTCTGGTACCTGGCAGTAATTTGAAGACCATACTTAGGTGAGAAAGTTGATAACTGGGACGTGCCTGTGAACCTGCTTTGTGTGTGGGCTTAAGGTTTCCTTCCTTATCATCATCGTTGGCACAGAGCTTGATATATGCTGATTATGTCAAAGAAAAAAAAATCTAGTAATAAATGAAAAGTCACTTTCTTGATTTTTTAACCATCAACTCATGCTTTGCAATCTCAAGAAAGCATAATGTATGTTCCATGCTAACAACCTGTAATTAGAGAATTTCAGTGTTCATGACTTCTTAATTGCTCTAATATGGTGATCTCAATTCCTACTCATTAATTTTGTTTCCAACACAGCCCCTCAAGCCAGCTCCACCTTTCGTTAGGAGGCCGTGAGTCAGTAACGATAGTAATGATGATGATAATGATAATAATTCTATTAACACATTTATATAATATACTCTAAACCACTCACTCTTCTAAACACTTGAATATATTAATTCATTTACCCTTCACAGCAACCATTTTATAGATGGATAAACTGAGACCAAGAGGTGTTAAGCAATTTGGCTAAGGGCAAAATACCAGTCAGTGGCCCACCTGGGATTTGAAGACAGGCACTCTGGCTCCAGGGCCCATGCTCTTAAATTGCTACTCCTGATAGCCATACAAGGAGGAATTTAAAGTATAGTAAAAGCACAACTTTTCATTTTGATTGGTCACCTCTGAGTAGATAGAATGTAAATTGCACTTGGTGATTTTCTTAGAGGGACTGCAACATTCCTTGAGTATGAAGGGATGGGACATCCTCAAAACCAGTCTCTCTTGTTCACTGTTGACACTGGTGATATGTACAGATGCTAGTGTTCATCACCTAAGACAATTTAGAGGAGTGATCAGCTGAGTGTGTATGTGGTGGCAGGAAATGGGGGAGTCATGGGGCACCTCAGGAATGCCCAGGGGCATGGATGAGGGCACATTCTTATTCTTATTACTGAGACAGTGTCTCACTCTGTCACCCAGGCTGGAGTGCAGTGGCACAATCTCGGCTCACGGCAATCTCCGCCTCCTGGGTTCAAGCAATTCTCATGCCTCAGCCTCCTGAGTAGCTGGGATTACAGGTTTGCACCACCACACCTGGCTAATTTTTGTATTTTCAGTAGAGATGGATTTTTGCCATGTTGGCCAGGCTGGTCTCAAACTCCTGGACTCAAATGATCCACCCATCTTGGCCTCTCAAAGTGCTGAAATTATAGGTATGAGTCACTGCACCAGGGAGGGCATATTAACATTTTGAAGTGGAGGCATTTTCCTTTATTATTTATAATTTTCCACTTCAAATTTTCTTTTTGGAAATTTTGCTCATTTATGAATACAGCAGATATGTTTCTGGAATTCCTCTATGTCCTCAGAATTACCCTTTCCCTATATGCAGTCCAATTTCTTATTGTCAGCACCTTCAACTTTTTGCCTGAGAAGTCTCTTTGACCTCCAGAGCCCTCTCTGCCTGATTGCTAGGCAGGGTGGAAGTGCCAGGGAACTAAGATTCATTGAAAGCAGCTCTAACCAATAATTGATGAGAGTTGGTGTATAAATATCCCAACACCATCACCCCAGAGCAGAATAATTCTGAAGGATGTATGTATGTTCTGACTCTCAGAGCACCCCAGATGATTAAGTTCCAGTTGTCCACAGTGGAAACTGGCTTAATAATTGTATCAGTCAAGATTCCACCAGAGGTACAAAATCAGTAAGATGGATGGATGGATAGATGGATGGATGGATGGATGCATAGATGGATAGATGACAAATAGATAGATAGAAGACAGATAGATTGATTCATTGACTGATTATTGCAATGAATTGGTTTACCTGATTGTGGGGCTTGGCAAGGCCGAAATTCACAGGGCAGTCCATCAGAAAGGGTAGGCTGGGACTCTCAGGCAGGAGATGATGCTCCTGTCCACAGGTGGAATTTCTTCTTCAGGGATATTTCTCTTTTACTCTTAAGATCTTCAACTGACTGGGTTAGGCCCACACAGATTATTTAGGATAATCTTCTTCACTTAAAATCGTCTAATCATAGACAGTAACTACATCTACATAGCACCTTCACAGCACCAACTAAGTTAGTGTTTGATAATTGTGGACTATAGCCTAGTTAACTTGACTAGTCAACTTGATGCATAAAATTGACCATTACAACAATGTACCATTTATTGGTTACCTTCTTTTCTTCATCTCACTCCTCTATAAGTGTTTTATTGGATTTCCCTCTTGCATAAACTATCTGTACTTGAATTCTTGTCTCAGGGTCTTTTTCTAAGAGAACCAACCTCAGGCAAAAGAACTGGTGTCCTCATGGGTTCTTCATCTTTCTAATAAAAATCGCTTTCAAATGAAAAAATCTGAATTCATAACTCATAATTGACTTATATTCTAATAAAATATGATCTTCATCAGAAATAAGGACATTTAAAACATTCCCTATTTTTGTAAACAATTATGTGCCCCATGAGAACTGTGGCTGGTATGTACCACATGTGGACAAGGTGTGATGCAGATTTTTAAAAATCAAGACCAAACATTTATCATTTTTAGCACATCTGCAATCATAGATATTTACAGATTTCAGGTAATTAAGAAACCACCTCAGTGCTGATCAACTATGAGCTACCATAGGACAGAGTAGTCTTTTTAAAATACAATCCTGATAATGCCACGTCTTCATGCAAATTCTTTCCATATCTACTTTCAATTTTTGGGAAAATTTTCAAACTCTGCAGTCTGATATTTAAAACTCACCTTGGCCTACTCTCTACCCTTGTAATTACTTACTGCTTCCCATGCTCCAAACACATGGATCCAACACTTCTTGGACTGTGCCATGCCCCTGCCTCACAGTAGATTGCTTGACACTGCTCTTGATGTCAATGTGCTCACAGGTCCCCGCTCAGCTCAGTTCTAAGCTGGCTGCTTGCTACTTGTCCTTTGAAAATCCACGTGTCACCTCATTGAGGTCTTCCCTCACCACCCCACACTCCTATTTGGATTAAATGCTTCTCCTGTGAGTTCCATCACATCTACTTCATACCTATATGATAGCACCTCTGGTACAATTGTCTGTCTCCTGTTTGAGAACAACACTGCTATTTCTTGGTGCCTACCTTCTAGCTCAATGCCTGACACAAGATGGTAAAGAAATGTTTGAAATGAATTAAATGAACCCAGTGAGTCCCTTGAATCAACATCGTTACGTGCTTCCTTTGAATTGAAAGAACCTAGAATATATTTGTATTTTAAGTGTCACAATTTTCATGGATCATCTATCATTCCCCATATAGGGCTTTTAAGTCAATCTTTTCTTCTGAGTATCTGTGCTATTTAGGACATTTTTATAGACGGAAGGAAGAATTTTTCCACATGTTTCCAACTTCCATAGCATTCTCCTGGCTCCACTCCCAAGAATACCCAACAAGTTTATTACACTTGTAGATTTGCAAACTAGCTTTCATGAGTAAGAGTGCCATTCCTCTATGAGAACCCAGAGCAGGGTTTGCCACAGACAGTTTGCCAGGAAGGCAAAGACACTGAGTGGTTGCTAACTCATCAAACCATTTACTGTACTTCTCCATTTTAAATCAAAAGTAGTGATAAAAATGGATTTCTAATTGGTGGACTTTTCCCTTGAAACCTGAAAAAGTCCAGAAGCCAACTGAGGATTTTTTCAAGACATTGTCTGTGCATGTGTGACCCATTTGTCCTTTTTCTGTTCCTACAAGCCTCCTTTTCCCAGGGGGCGAGATCATCTTGAGCCTTACCTGTAAGCTCAGCTTATCCCAGGTTTTGAGGCTTAACCTCATGTATGCTGTATGAATGTATATAGAGAAGGGATGGAGATCCCTCCACCACAAAGTCTTACACTTTAACTTTCAAGTAAAGAGAAGGAAAGACTGGCCTATTCTTAGTTTGAATGGTATTTTACTGCTCATTGTTCCACCAGAGCTAATAACAATAATAGTAACAGTTCTTCATTAAGCGCAATTTACCAGACATTGCCCTAAGGTGTTTATACACATGTCAATATATTAATATAATCTTCAGGATCAGCCTGTGCAGTAGACTCTGTGAGCTCCATTTTACAGCTGAAGAAACTGTGACCACATAGGTAATGCACTGGGGAAAAATTTAAGAAATTTGAGTTCAATTCTTAGAAACTCTGCTATAAGACTTACGATGAGTCCTTCTCTGACCTTTTGTTTTCATTCTGAGCCTGAGTCTCTATTTTTATATAAATCTTAATGATAATGACTACTCTAACTTTAATTTATTGAGGGACTGCTATGCACCATGTGTTTTACATTTAGTTAACCAAGTGACCATGCTAGCATTGAAATTCAAGGCAATCTGCACCAGAGCCTGAGGTCTTTTCACTGCAGTGTGGACCACTGCTCTCTCAAGGCTGAGGCTTACTCATGTTTTCCTCAGTCATTCTAGTAACTGTGGCCTTGCCCATGGACTCCAGCTATGTGATTAAGAGGTGGCTTCCTTCCTGGCCCCTGCTGCCTCTTTTTCAGTTTTGAATCTTAGCCCACCTTTTGTTCCAGATCTGCTTTGGTAAATCTTCTGACACCATTAGCTGCCTGTCTTTTGTGCTTCCCGTTGCTATCTCCCTGCCCCAAGCACTTGGCTCCAGTATCTCCTGTCACCCAACATCATGCTCCCTTGCCTGATGGCCTCCTCTCTTCCATACATATGGACCTATCCATAAGCTCCTCACCCACATCCTATGGAAGATATCTCGTTTTTCAGGTCAAAGCCTCAATTTCTCTGGCCTAGCCCTAGCTTTCAAGTGTTGAAATCCCATTTTGGAGTATGAGGGGCAGCTTTGCTCTCTAAGATCTATACGCTAATCAATGGCAAATAAAGAAATAAAGACTGTTCAGTATCTGACTTAAATATCACTTTGAAAGTGACTGAACTCCCACAGTATTTTAAATCCGCATCTCAAGAAGCACACAACAATTTCTGTCATATCTAAATATAGATACGTCTTACACACTGATTCTTTTCAGTCAGACTGTATTAGTTCATTCTCATGCTGCTATAAAGGACTGCTCAAGACTGGGTAATTTATAAAGGAAAGAGGTTTAATTGACTCACAGTTCTGCATGGCTGGGGAGCCCTGAGGAAACTATCATGGCAGAAGGGGAAGCAAACAAGTCTTTCTTCACATGATGGCAGGAAGGAGAAGTGCAGAGCAAAAGGGGGAAAAGCTCCTTATAAAACCCTCAGATCTTGTGAGAACTCACTCACTATCATGAGAACAGCAGCATGGAGGTAACTGCCCCTATGATCCAATTACCTCCCACTGGGTCCCTCCCATGACAAATGGGGATTATCAGAGCTACAATTCAAGATGAGATTTGGGTGGGGACACAGCTAAGCCATATCACAGACCATATGCCCTATGAGGGCAAGAAGAGTTTAATTCATATTTGTGGTACTAAAAGAAACAGCAAACTGGGGAATAACTGGGTATCTTGAAATGTAATACCCTCAATGACAGATATAATCTTCATTCAAGTCACCAAATTCACATTTAGAATTTACAGAGGAAATGCACTTTTCTCATATATAAAAGATTATTAATAATGAAAATTCGGTAATATGTTAAATATGCTGAAGTTAATTTAAGTAATAATTAACAGACTCATTAAAAGAAGATAATAGCTTATGCTAATGAATGATATTAATAGATTTTTTTTCTAAGATTTGTAAAATCTTGGACTCTGTAAAGTCACACAAACTGTGAAATACAGTTCATTAAAAGTATTTGTTCTATATTGAAAATGCTTGGTTCAATATCAGCAGCAAATGAGTAATGAAATTCAGGTAAAATGCAAGTCAAACTCAGAGTAATCAAGTACATAATGATCAAGGAGAAATTCACTGATATATTTACTACGGTACTGATCTGTTTTATCCGAGTCATTTATTTGGGACAAAAAGGAATTCTGCCATTATATCTTTGATGTAAATCAAACACAGTTGCCTGCCTCATACTGACAATACTGTCAGTTTCCAATTGATTATAAATAGAAAATGGCCCTCCCTGCTACCATCTCCATACGTGGGCTTATTTTCTTAGCCATAATCACCTGAAGTCTTTGTAATTTAAAGGCCTAATTTTCTGCCCTCATTTTCATAAAGACTTTTATAGCAGGCACAATACACTCCGGTGGGTAAGTAATGTATCATACCCTTGGTACATGCAAAGATTACTTCATTAACTAGAAAGAAAAACCACTTAAAAGGCCATATATTTTCCACAACCTGTTCACATAAAAGGCCATAGGTGGCCATTTAAAATCATTTGGGTGTACACAAAATTATCTTAAACATTGTACATGTACATTAAACATTTTTACATGTACAGAGTTTTAAAAGAGAAACATTTCTATAAAGTTTATAAAGAAAACAGCAAATCCTTTCCTATTCCTCACAAGCTATTAACTGCTCTTACAAGGCAACCACTTTTGAATACTTTGGCTGTTTCTATTCAGGTATACAGCATCCCATTTGCTACTTCCTGATTTTTTTTTTTCTGTTTTCAACATTATCTCTTGACTTTTTACTATAGAAAATAAAGACTCAGCTCTCTTAGACGCTCCTTTTCCACCTGTAGGAGAAAGAATAATAATTATTTTCAAAACTCTTAGGTTCTTAGTTGTAGTGAATCCCTGTTTAAAGAAAAAAAAAGAGAGAGAGATTAACAAGAGAAAAACACTAGGTGCAGGGGCTCACACCTGTCATCCCAGCACTTTGGGAGGCTGAGACAGGCAGATTGCTTGAGCCCAGGAGTTCGGTACCAGCCTGGGTCACATGGTGAAACCCCATCTCTACAAATAACACAAAAATTAGCCAGGTGTGGTGCTGTGCGACTGCAGTCCCAGCTACTCAGGAACCTGAGGTGCAAGGATCAGGTGATCCCAGGAGGCAGAGGTTGCAGTGAGCTGAGATTACATCACTGCACTCCAGCCTAGGTGACAGAGCAAGACCCTGTTTCAAAAATAAATAAACAAGAGGAAAACAAACAGAAGTATATTAACATGTATACTTCAAATATACATGGGAGACACCAGGGATTGAGTGGTTCTCAAAGAGGTAGCTTTGAATTCCAGCTTATAGAGTATCTTCAACAAAAAGTGGTAAATTTTTGAGACGTGCCAAGATAAAGGAAAGGACCTTGAGTCTCTGGGGGCAGCAACTTTTGGGAAGGCAATAATAATAATAATAATAACAACAACAACAACAGATAAAGGCTAGTTATTAAAGAGCGTTAATGTAGATTTCTCCATTACCATCTGTAAGCCAATGAGCATTCAAGCTGTCTTCAGTGGCTAACCTTTGTTATCCCTGGTAGAGAAGGGGTAAGGATACCTTTAGTCTTTGTACATCTATGTATTAATTTTAGGAAAACAAAGGGAGGGGAGAGAGCTTTCCTGTATCTCTCCTTAAATTCAACAATCCTTCATGATTTGAGGAAACATATTCTGATCTCCTACATACCTCAACTTTCAAACATATACCTCCCAATTGGTACTTTTTCATTCTCTTTATTCTTTGGAAAGATAAATATTCTGTGTTATGTTATTATTACAAATTTAACATGATTGAGCTATGTAGTTGCCATGCTTGTATTTCATTTCTTGTAAAACTATAAAACTTTTTTAATGTCCCTGGACTTAATCATTCTCTTTCTTTTCCTTCTCTCTCTTCTTTCTCTCTTTTCTTTCTTTCTTTTCTTTCTTTCTTTCTCACTGTCTCTTTCTTTTCTTCTTCTCCTTCTTCTCTTTCTTTTCTTTCTTTCCTTCCTCCTTTCCTTCCCTCCTTCCCTTCTTCCCCTTCCCCTTCCCCTTTCCCTTTCCCTTTCCCCTTCCCTTCCTTTCCCTTCCCTTCCCTTCCCTTCCCTTCTTTTCCTTGGTTTCTTTGTGCCATATTTCTCAGAGTTGAGTTGGAAAGTGAGTTAAGGAGGGCCTAAGTTCAGATGTTCATATTTTTCTCCCCTCTCCCAAATTTTGCATTTGTGACCAATCTTCTACAATGCCTGGTGTCCCTGAGGGCAGAGTCTTTCTGGTTTAAGTTCTTCACAGAGTAAAATATCTGGTCTTCATCACAGACCAGGGAGAGGATGTGAAATTCATTTAAGTGCTGCTTATGCAACCAATCAACCAAGTCTCCTCTTTTATTAAACCTACTTTCCATCTGATACCATTCCTTAGCCTTTCTGAGCTTCTGTTGATGGACTCCATTTGCTTTTGTGTTTCCTGTACTACAGTCTAAGACATCAGCTTTCTCTGATCTGTTAGGACAGTTTCCACTTGCCTAATTTGCTTTCTGGTTTGCACTTCTTCAATGTCATTTCCTCTCTATTGTCTTCATCTTTTTGTGAAACAACTCTTTGTTCCTCTTTACTGACAGCTTGGTGGCTTTGAAGAAAAAATAGTAATAAATGTACGTGTTCAATTTAATAGATATAACTAAAATTCCTCACATAAGTAATTTTTATTTTTCTTAAATTTATATAAATAAATCTGTCACCTAAATTCTCTCTGAATTCAGATTTAGGAGTTCTAAATCTAAGAAATAAGTTGGTATATCATGTTAACCTATATAGTTTTGGGGACTTAGCCTCAAATGGCAATGATAAAAAGAAGGAGAAGAAGAAGGAAGAAGAAGAGGGAGAAGAAGAACAAAGAGGAGGAAGAGAAGGAGAAGGAGGAGGAGGAGGAAGAAGAAAGAAAAAGAAAGAAGAAGGAAGAAGGAAGAAGAAGAAGAAGGAGGAGGAGGAGGAGAAGAAGAAAAAGAAGGTGCAGGAAAAGGAGGAGAAGGAAAAGAAGACAAACTCACTTCTTTACACATTATGATGAGGTAGTCCTAGGACACTGGCTTAATGACAGAACTAAATGGCGAGACAAAATTATTTGCCAAGACATTTTCTTTACACTGGCTTATTATGCCCGATTGATGAGAGGTTTCTAGCCAAAATAATACAAGTCTTTGTCATGTAAGGCAACAAAAAAGCAAGTCTTTGCAAAGAGTGGGGTTTCCCTTAAGTTAAAGGGCAATCTTTGATTTGTTTACTTCCATTCTTTATTCATCTGCTCCTACCCTGCTGGCACTACCGTGCAAGGGTCCCAGATGACTTCCCACCTGCTTATAACAACAACCTGTTTGGGGCCTCTGAGAAACATTTGACTTTGAGAGACCTCCTGCTTTCCAGAACTCTATGGTCCCACGTGATTTCTCTCTGCTCTTCATTCACTTCGTATTTGTTTTTCTTTTTTATTTTAATCCTACTGCTCATTTTCCCTTGTTGTCATTGTCACCAAAGTCTTCAGCCCCATTTCAGTTCACTTTGGTAGCATCAACTCTCACTTATAAGTATCAACCTTGCCGAGCTTTGGTTCCTTCTTTCTGAAAACACTGCAGAAAGGCTAGCTGAGGCCAACTTGAATTCTCCTTGACCTATTGAAATGCTTCCACCACATTAAGCAGCTATACCAAATGCTTAAAACAAAAAACAAACAAACAAACAAACAAAAACAACAAAAAAGAAAACCCCCCACTGTGGGGAGGCAATGTTGTGGTAGATACTATGGTGTGCCACCTGAATCTTCCAGCTTTCCTGCTTCAGGACTGAAGCACTCATTACCCCAGCTGCTGGAAGTATTGTCAGCTGAAGGCTCTTTGCTAACATCCTCTCCCAGAAATTTAGAATTTCTTGTAGTCACCCTAGCCCAGGGTAATTCCCTATCTCCTGGGACAATGTGCTTCTGGTAACTTCTCTCACACCCTACAGTATTGATGCCATGGGTACTCCCTTGTAAACTTCGTGCAGGTAAATCTCCACCTTAGAGTCTATTTCCAGAAACTGACTCAAATAGATGGATATTAATTTGAGCATTTGGGGCTAAAACAAAATAACATTGTCACAAATCCTGTCCTCCAAGGGTAGGATATTTTAAGGACTGGAGCCAGTTTAATAACATTGCTAAAGTTACTTTGTCTGGAATCAGACTGTGTAAGCTTGCAACCTGGATTTACACCTTACCAGAGCTATGGATTTACCGTATTTTTGTTCAGTGTAACATGCCTCCTTCCCTTGCATATATAATGGCAATGATACTATTGCCTATGCCAACATAGCCAACATCAAAATCACATAGAGAGCTTGTTGAAATACAGATGGTCAAGTCCCACCCCCAGACTATCTGATCAGTAGTTCTACAATGGGGCCTTAGAATGGGCATTTCTAACAAACTCCCAAGTGACGCTGATGCTGCTGATATGAGAACCACCCTTTGAGATTCATGGACACAAGTTTACATAGAGATAAAATGAGAGAACAGTTGCAACGTCCTGAGCTTCAGGCATAGTAAGTGTTCAAAACCTGGCCAGATGGGGTGGTACATGTCTGTGGTCCCAGATACTAAGGAGGCTAAGGAAGGAGGAGCACTTGAACTCAGGAGTTCAAGGCTGCAGCGCACTGATGATCATGACTGTGAATAGCCACTACACTTCAGCCTGGGCAACATAGTAAGACCTCATCTCCTAAAAGCAAAAACAACAACAATCTTAGCTGTCTTATCTGTTATTGGGAAAGCTGTGATTTTCCACTTATGAACTTTGTACTGAACCTCTGCCTAAAGATAGTTTCCAGAAATGAGAAAAACACAGAAAAGCAATAACATCCAGGGAGCAGATGGTTGTGAAGAAATTCCACAGACCATAGTTAACCAGGGCTAGCCAACAATTTAAAAATATGTCAGAGGAATGTTGGAAAAACAAGCTGAAGATCACCTTCTTTGAATGGGAACAACATAATACTAACTGCATCTTTGACCAGACCCTAGCCTTGCATAGTGCCATCAGCACCCCTGTTCAAACTCGTATTTCTCCTTTTCTCATTTGAAGCTGTCAGAGTGGGGCTTGTAGAGGGGAGGTAGGTCATGAATTAATTATTTCTGGCTCAACGGTTTATGTCATTGAGAAAGATAATTTTAATAAATCAAAATATTTTTCTAGTTAAGTTGGTTTAATTATTTCAAATGCTACTTTTTATTCATGACAAGTGGAATAATTCAATTCAGGCAATTAACTACATTCCAATATAAAGCCCCTCCTTCTTCAATTCCATCCAAAAGGTGGTTCCATGAAGCCTATACCCACGGTCAAGAATAATATCTGTTCATTGGGGTTGCAGCAGGAACTTATTTGCAAGGATTTTAGGTTCTTCTCTATGTTTCTCTACAGCTCTGATCCAATAAGACTTTGATTAAAATCTAACACATATTTTCTGAGTTTCTACTGTGGGTCAGACCTTGTGCTAGTTGCTTATCCAAATGTTTTTTGTTTAATCCCCACAACAATAAGCAAATCTAATACTATGCAATATGCTGATAGTGGCTTAATATTATAATAAAATGAAATATAGCCTGCAGGAAGCACAAAAACATCAGAAATTTCTACCCATCTCTTATTTGCACTGAGTGATTTGCTATTTCTTTTAAAGAAAAATTGGTTTAGATGTCAGACATATGGACACTGACTTTCATTGTGTTCCTTTTTTTAGTATAGCTCAATGGCTTGCAAAGTCTTGTGTGCATATCAATTAATATAAAAAATTGTACATTCAGAACCAGATGTACTATACCTTATGGTTGATTTAAGGGTCTTTCAAGGATATTTTTGACTACAGGGAATTTTCATCTCAACGGCTGACTTCCAAAACTCATTCCTTTATAAAATGAGACTTTTATGTATATTTTAAGCAAAAAAATTTCTGGCTCTCTGAATCCTAAGCATGCCAATATGACTTTCGCTTTTTCTCATATAGTACAGAAATGAACCTCAATCAGGAATAAAGCTGGGACTGCTGAGGGGATGGCCCTAAAGAAGTGTCATCCACTTGACTCAGACTTGAAGAAAACCTTCATGATCATATTAGAGTTATTTTCATCAGTTTATTCAGCAAATATTTATTTGGCATTGAATACATGGCAGGAACTGCTCTAAGTGCTGGGGACACAGCAGTACATAATGCACAAATTGCTGCTCTCAGGAAGTTTATATTTTAAAATCAGAAGAGACAGACAAATACCAGGTAAATATAAATGTAATATGTCATGATGCATTTCATCATATGAAAGGAATAGAAAGTTCCTGTAGAGGCTTAATTTTGTTTAACACCACCAGAGGAGGAAGAGAATAGCATCCCAAAACCAAAGTGAAAAAAGTAGTTTACATAGGAGAGAGTAATCACCTCCTTTGTATGCAGATGGCAAATCCAATAAGATGAAAACTGAGAAATGACCATTGGATTTGGCAATAGAAAAGTCCTTGTTGACCTTGACAAAAACATTTTGGTGGACTGATGGGAATGAAAGTCTGATCAGAGTGAGCTCAAGTGAAAATAAGAGAAGTGAAGAGAGTAAATAAGAAAAGTCCACCTGGGAGTTTTGTTATAAATGGCCATAAAAAATGGTATGGGCAACTAAGAGAGAGAAACATGGTGTATCTGCATGCTGAGAAGACTGATCCAGTGGAGATGGAGAGGGGAAAACTGATGATGCAAGAGAAAGGAGGACACCTCCAGGACTCCTGTTTTTGAATAAGTAGTAAAGAATGAGATTACATGCACAAGTAGAGGGTTTGGCCTTATACAAGATGATAAATAGCTAATTTTTGTGACACAAGGAAGATGTAGAAGAAAGACACAGATATAGGAAAATGAAGTTGAATTCGGTGGAATGATATCAATGTTCACTTTTGAATGTTTCTATTTCCTCAGTGAAATAAAAAGCAAAACCACAGTTTTCTTGTTCAAAAAACTGTGAACAAGACAGGAGATATTGGTAGTTTGTGAAAAGTGAAAAGGGCCTGAGAATAATCATTTAAAAGAACGGGAGAATAAATCGATTTGGAGAAAAGCAGAATTTCCTGGCAGTTCTAAGGGTGCACTGGAAATCAATGCACATGCAAATTGCATCTGGTGAGCAGGCTGGCACAAAGCCAGTCTCCAGAGTGGCAGGCAGGATGGTGGTGTTAGGATGTTGTACCTCTGTCTGAGAGCATGCTGTGTTCTTTCCTGCTTTATGTAACCATCTCTATAAATTTCTATGACTTTTGCCATGAAATAAAGTTGACATTCTCTAGCAGCGACTGTTTGCCTCTTTGCATCAATCACAGCACTGTCCATTGTGACAAGCAAGCAAGGAGACACTAGCTCCAGATAGAAGCCAAGTAACACAGATGCTCTTAATAGAAAAAACCTAAGGCTATTTTCATCAAAATACTTTCCCTGAATTAAGTAAGAGATGAATTTCCCTCCATGTGTTCTAGGGAAGCCTCTGAAACCCATGTCTCATTACACAGTTATATGACTGTCAGTATCTGTTTCATAACACAGCTCAAACTAAGAGTACTTCTAAAAGGGGATCTTTCTTGCCAACATCTCAACTTTGGTTCTGGGATACCATGGTTCAATTTTTTTTTTTTTTTTTTTTTTTTTTTTTTTTTTTTTTTTTTTTTTTTTTTTTTTTTTTTGAGACGGAGTCTTGCTCTGCCACCCAGGCTGGAGTGCAGTGGCCGGATCTCAGCTCACTGCAAGCTCCGCCTCCCGGATTTACGCCATTCTCCTGCCTCAGCCTCCCGAGTAGCTGGGACTACAGGCGCCCGCCTCGTCGCCCGGCTAGTTTTTTGTATTTTTAAGTAGAGACAGGGTTTCACCATATTAGCCAGGATGGTCTCGATCTCCTGACCTCGTGATCCGCCCGTCTCGGCCTCCCAAAGTGCTGGGATTACAGGCTTGAGCCACCGCGCCCGGCCCGGTTCAATTTATTTATTTCAACTAAAACTGTCTTAAAAACAAACAAAAACTCATCAGTTGTAGCACTGTATCAGTTCAGTTTCTCCAGAAAGCAAGTGCCAAAACAGAATTAGAAGTGTGAGAGATGTCGTGGGGGAAATTTCTGAGCAGGATAAAGGGGGAAAGGAGCAGGAGTGGTCAGGGGACCTTCGGACCAGAAGGCAGGGGTGACCTGTGTGGAAGGAGAGAGAAAGGAAGAAAGGGTGGGTAGGGAGAGCCTCAGCCAGCAGCGCAGCTCTGAGAAAGTCTCAGCCAGGCTGATGGGGAGACCCAGAGCACAGGCTGCCCATCAAAAGAGATTTCATATTAGGCAGGAATGACCCAACTCTACCTGCCCCCCAGCCCCAGGTCATGCTCTGTCATCAAGAAGGAACAGCCTGGCAAGGGTGGAATACTGCAGGGGACTTGAAGCAACTGGGGTGTCAGGCAAAGGCTCTCCTCACAGCAGGTTCTCTTCTGTAGGGTGATGCGTATGTGCACTTTCTTGGCTGCCACAATCATCTACATTATCCTTATTCCCAATCCAAATTTTTTATTTTGACAGTCATTACCAACAAAGCATATTCTGGATTTCTACAAGCTTTAATATGTCAGGGGTCTTACTTACACTGTTTTCTCTCTCTGCCTCTCCTTTTCTCCTCTGTCAGGTTATCTTCTACTCAATCTTGAATAATTAGTCACATAATGCTTCTTTTATGACTTCTTCCATACCCCATTCCCTTTATGTCCCCCACAGATTTTGATGATGCTTCTAGTAAAGCATTTATGATATGTTAGTAAGGTGTTTGTATGTTCTATAGTGTTAGATGTAAAAACTCCTTTAGAAAAGAAGGCATGTTTTATTTATTCTCGTCCTTCTAATGCCATGGTTCCCAAACTGTATGCCTAAGTGCCCAAAAGTGCTACAGAGAAGTCACAAGGGGTGTCCCGGGGTAATTTAAATTCTCGAGGAAAACAGAATGATACAGTATGAACTATGACTATTAAGGTACTTGGACTTAAGCACTTAATAAGCATGAAAATAACACATGGAGTAATGAAGTAAGTTTTACAAGCCCACACAAGTAAAACGTTATATGTTTAAAAAGTGGATTCCAAAGCCACCACATACTACATATAATCTCCCAAAAGATTTTTAAAATAGCAAATGATGAAGTTGATGGAAAATAATAAAATTGCATTCACTTTACTGCAGTTAAAGTGACCTTTTCAGAGTTAAATAGAGGAATCCATTATTGAACATTTCTTCAACAACTATTATTGAGTGTCTGCTGGGTGTAAAATACAAGGAAGGATACAAAGATGAATAAAGAAATAGTTCTGAAACTGACAACTTTGAAGCAAAGTGATTTTCACAAGTTTCCTATTTTCAAGATACTTTGTAATTCTAATATCTGTCTGCTAATGAACCTTTCCTCTTATGTCTACATTTTCTCAGAGACACTCCTAGGAACTCAGTTTTGTCCATTCAATTAGCTTCTTCAGACTGAGGTTGAAATTTTTACAATCTATGCCAGCAACTGAACTCACTTTACTTTGAGCAACTGAAAGGGAATCTTCACTCCTTCCTAAGAGGGACTCCTAGTTGATAAATAAACAGCAGCAGAGGCCGTAGGGATCCATGCATATTAAAAGTTGGTAAGCAGCAAGAAGGGGTATATGTGTTTTGCTGCTTTCAATTAGTAGGGATGGGAGTAACAGGAAAACAAGAGTTAGTCACCTTGTACAAGTAACTCCTTAAGTAATCAGTATCAGAATCATAAGAAGTCTTTTGAAATAGTGTCTGGAGCTTCACTTCTGACCCCCAAAATCCAGTCTTGTCTGCCTTCCAAATGAGTCTCACACTCCCTAAAATTAAACTAGGCCATATCTAGTACATTTGTACAAAAAATTCAGATTGAGCTATATGCTTATAGTCTGCAATTGGTTAAGGTCAAACTGTGGGCTACAAGTTTTATACTGTTCTGAGAGACAGGAGATCTGGTATCCAGTTAGATTCTAGTGCTGACTCTGTGTTTAACCTTGAGCAAGTTACTTAACCAGACTGAATCTGAGATTTCACTTGAGTCAAATGGACATTTTACAACCTTGACGTTCTGTGATTGTATTCTGCTGAACACAGTCACAAAATAATTTGAGAGGTTATTATTGGAGCCTTTAAAAACAGGAGAAGGTGTTATATAGATTATGTAAATAAAATAAGATAAACATAAAACTGAAAATATAGACGAAAACTTTTAGAAGGTACAATTTTCAGCCCTGCATAAGCACGTATCCAAAGCCTTCTGAAATTCTGTATAAATGAATGTAAAATAAGGGACTTGCTTTCATCCTGAAATTATAATAATGCAAAAAAAAAAACAAACTGAGTTAATAGCTTTCTGGACAAACTGATTAATTTTATATTGTCTTATGTGACATATGTGATGCTATTAATATCAGTGAAAACATTGGATAAATTGAGGAATACAGTAAATAATTTTATCACTGTGTAATCATATTTCATTGCTTGATTATATTTCAAATCCACTTAAATTTTTGATGTAACAATGCAAAGTTAACCAGTTACCACAAATATCAACACAAATATCAATGCAGTGCTGCTGATAAGATAAGAAGATATAAACACTGGCTTTTCAAGTCTGTAATTCCTTTTCTTAGAACATTTCAAATCATCAGGAAAAGTAAAGAACCAGATAGAGAAGGTTAATGTAAATTTCTGGCTGAGATTTCCAAGTGGAAATTAAGTTCTCCACTATCCTTCCTACCTTGGTGGTGGCGTGGAAAGTTGAAATGGAGGCCAATAAGTTGAAAAAATTAAGCCCTTTTAGAATCTACATTCTTAAAATGGAAGGCAGTTTTGGGGAATGTGGCTGTGGAAACCACCTCTGAGAGTCTCTTGATGCTTTAAAAGTAGATGTAGAAAACTATAGATAAAAATCTATCATGAACATAGAAGCAAAAACTTTTCACAAACTTGAGGCAAAAATCTTCAAAAATACCTTAACAAATTGAACCTAGCAATATATAAGAAGAATCGAAGCCACAAACAGATGAAGCTTATTCTAGAAATACTAGGCTGGTTTATTATTTGAAAATTAATAAATGTAACATAGTATATCAACTGGGTAAAAAAGAAAAATAATATTGGTCATATCAATGCAGAAAAATTTTTATATAATTCAATATCGATTTATATTTTTTAAAAACTTTCAGCAAAGTAGGAATAAAGGGGAACTTTTTCAGGTTGGTGAGGAAAATCTACAAAACATGAACAACAACAAACTATAGCTAATATTGTACTTAAAGGCGAAAGATTGATTTCCCCCAAAGATTGAAAACAAGGAAAGGTTGTTAACTGTACCACTCATTTTCAATATCATACAGAAAGATCTAGCTATTGCAATCAGGCAAGAAAAGGAAATGAAGGCATGCAGATTGGATAGAAAGAAATAAATCCTATTTTCCAATGACACCATTGTCTGTGTAGAAAACAATGAGGAATCTACAAAAATCTACAAAAAAAAAAAAAAAGAAAAAAAAGAAAAAAAAAAAAGGCTACACAAAATCTCCTAGAACTGATAAGTGACTTTAGGAAAGTCACTAGATATAGGCTCAACACACAAAAATCAATTGTATTCCTATATACTAACAACAAAGTCATGGAAACCAAAATGAAAACCACGATCATTTATAACTGAATGAAAAAACAAAAAGGATAGCTAACAGAACACATACAGGATCTGTGCACTGAAGGTACAAAATACTGAGAAAAGAAGTCAAAGAAGATCTAAATGAATGGAGAGACATATTA
The DNA here is from genome assembly GCF_007565055.1 of Rhinopithecus roxellana. NCBI lineage: Eukaryota > Metazoa > Chordata > Mammalia > Primates > Cercopithecidae > Rhinopithecus > Rhinopithecus roxellana. Next base: position 31,855,347 of record NC_044555.1, on the reverse strand, counting down.
TGTTCATGGATTAAAAGATTCACCACAGTAAAGATTCCGGTTTTCCCCAACTTGATCTATAGGTTTATTGCAATTCCTATCAAAGTTTCAGGAAGGTTTTTTTTTTTTCAAATGTAGATTAAAGTTCATATAAAGAGGCAAAGGAACTGGAATAGCTAATACAATTTTGACAAAGATTTAAGTGAGAGAAACCTAAGGTTATGGATTACTATATAGCTACAGCAATCAAGATAGTGTGTTATTGGAGAAGGAATAGACACATAGATCAATGCAACAAAAAACAGAACCCAGAAATAGACCAACATAAATATACTCAATTGATTTTTGACGAAAGTTTAAAAACTATTCCATGGAGGAAGGATAGTTTATTCAACAAATTATGCTAGAACAATAGAACATCCATAGGCAAAAAAAAAAAGGAAAAGAAAAAAACCACCTTGATCTAATTCTATATCACCCTGTATACAAAAATTAATTCAAAAGGGATCATGAATTTAAATGTAAAAGATAAAACTATAAAATTTTTAGAAGAAAACATATCTTTGGGACATAATACTAGGCAAAAAGCTAGTGCTTAGACATGACACCAAAAATATATAAACTTTAAAAAATTTATAAATTGGACTTCATCAAAATTAAAAACTTTTTTACTGTTTTGCAAAAACAGTACTGCAAAAGACCCTATTGTGAAGATGAAAAGACAAGCTAATGACTGGAAGAAAATATTTGTAAATCTTATATCTGGAAAAGGTCTTATATCTAAAATATATAAATAACTCTCGAAACTCAACAGTTTGCTTTTTTACAAATAAATATAGATTTCAATTGCAAAATGGGAAAAAACATTTAAAAATTTTTACAAAGAGAAGACACAGATGGATATAAACACATGAAAATGTTCAAAATCATTATCTGTTAGGTAAATGCAAATTAAAATCACAATGAAATATCGCTACACACCTTTTAGAAAGCTAAAATTAAAAACTAATGATAATACTAAATGCTAACAAGGATGTGAAGAAACTAGATCTCCCATACATTGCTGGTTGGAATGTCAAATGGTACAGGCACTCTAGAAAACAGTTTGGTAGTTTCTTACAAAAGTAAACATGTGCTTACGTGACATAGCAATCACACTGTTGGACATGATCTCAGAGGAATGAAAATATGTGTTCACACAAAAACCTATATGTGAATATTCACAGTGGCTTTATTCATAGTAGTAAAATGCTAGAAACAACTCAAATGTCCTTCAATGAGAGAATGGTTGAAAAACACTGTGGTATACACATGCGCTGGAATAGTACACAGCAATAAAGAGGAATGAACTAAAGATATATGCAACCCAATTGGACTTTACAGGCATTATGCTCAGTGAATAATGTCTCAAAGGTTATATATGTATAATTCCATTCATAGAACATCCTTGAAACGACAAAACTATAAAAATGAATAACACAGTAGTGGTTGTCAGGGGACAAGGACAGGAGTTAGGTGGGCTATGGGTGCACATTCAAGAAGGTAGCATGAGGGAGTTCTTTTGTGGTGATGGAACAGTTCTGTGTTTTGATTGTGTTGATAGTTATACCAATATATACCAAAATCATATAGAAATATATAGGCTTACACACATACACATAAATAAATACAGATTTTAAAAATGGTGAAAACTGTAAAAGGTCTGTATTTTTTTGTTAACAGCATTGTACCAATGTTGATTTTCTGGTTTGATATTGTGCTATACATCTATGTGATGTCCCCATTGGGGGAAGCTGTGGATGGGTACGTGGGACCCTTTGTACTCTTTGAAATTTCCCATGAATTTGCTTTCAAAACAAAATATTTTTAAAAATGTAAATGTAATAAAATGAACTGTTCTTACACAAATGCACATACCTGGCATGTTTGTAGAGCCCCAGAGTTATTCACTCCCTGGAAAAAGTGAGGAACAGGCTCAGGTCGCTGGTATCAGATGATCAAAAGACTCTCCATTATAATATGTACTCTGGGATCTGTACAAAATCAGCAAATCAATTTGGCAGAACTAGATAATGATTTAATATCAAGGCTCTTCATAACTACCTCTCAGTCTATCTTTCTAACCTCATCTCCATCCATTCACGCACACAATATGACATGGGTAGATGAAATAGACTATTTGTTTTCATTGAACAGAATGCATATTGTCAAAGCTCTGAGTTTTTCCTTCTTTCTTTTTCCAGGAAGGCCCTTTCCTTCATTCTCCACTGGTGAAATTCATGTGCATCCCTCTCAGAGGTCCCACCTTATTATAAGACCCCATTGTGGCCAGGCAAAATTATTTGCTTCCCCTTTACTGAAAAACTTACCACATTATAAAAGAGAGTTGTTAGTTAGTTTGAACTTGTCCCTGAGAACATAAATTACCAGCCGGAGAGGACCTTATCTTGTTCATCCTTGAGATACAGTGCCTGGCAGTTATGCACAATAGATCTTTTGATGAAATTAATTTAACGTAATTAAAATTAAGACTGAAGAATTGTTGACTTTATTGGTTGGCACATGGGTATGCTATGTGAATAAAAAGTTTAGAGATAATAAGATTGAAGAAATAGATCCTTTTCCTCTATAGAGATAAGCCAAAAGCTAATAGAAGTGAAAAACTCATTAATAGCCTGGATTAGACAAGACTTGGCATGAAAACAAGAAAGGAAGAAGGCCTTTGTAAAGAGAAAAATGAAGGTTCCTCTCATCCATTTAAAAGGGTTCATAATGTGTAGGTAGGAGGAAAGTAGAATCCCTGAGACATGGGGACATATCATGTTATTGTCTCACTTGGAAAAATGTTAACTCATTGTTTGTTGTTTTTCCTCAATAAACAGACCAGCTGAGTCATAGAAACTGGAAACAAAAAACACTTAAGAGTTAAGAGAGACGAAGAATGGAAGAAAATATCCCCATGACAGATACTATGAAGGATAAGGATTTTGAGATGGACCTTAAAATGTAAGTGTGAGAGGTGGTAATATGGAGAGAGTATTTATTTATTTATTTATTTATTTATTTATTTATTTATATTATACTTTAAGTTCTAGGGTACATGTGGACAATGTGCAGGTTTGTTGCATATGTATACATGTGCCATGTTGGTGTGCTGCACCTATTAACTTGTCATTTACATTAGGTATATCTCCTAATGCTATCCCTCCCCCGTCCCCCTACCCCATGACAGGCCCCAGTGTGTGATGTTCCCCTTCCTGTGTCCAAGTGTTCTCATTGTTCAATTCCCACCTATGAGTGAGAACACGCAGTGTTTGGTTTTCTGTCCTTGTAATAGTTTGCTCAGAATGATGGTTTCCAGCTACATCCATGTCCCTTCAAAGGACATGAACTCATCCTTTTCTATGGCTGCATAGTATTCCATGGTGTATATGTGCCACATTTTCTTAATCTAGTCTATCATTGATGGACATTTGGATTGGTTCCAAGTCTTTGCTATTGTGAATAGTGCCGCAATAAACATACGTGTGCATGTGTCTTTATAGCAGCATGATTTATAATCCTTTGGGTGTATACCCAATAATGGGATGGCTGGGTCAAATGGTATTTCTAGTTCTAGATCCTTGAAGAATCGCCACACTGTCTTTCACAATGGTTGAACTAGTTTACAGTCCCACCAACAGAGTAAAAGTGTTCCTATTTCTCCACATCCTGGAGAGGGCTTTTCTAAGTGTAAGAGATAGTTGGGTCAAAGGCAAACATACAGGAAAGCCCAGCATGTTTTAAGCACGTGGTAAGCACTTTACTTTTACTGATACATTGGGAAATGGAGTAGTAGAATAAGAGACCAGTCACGCAGTGTGTCAGTTGAAAGAGATTTTACAGATTATTAAACCCAGCCCTCTCATTTTATACCTGCCAAAAAGAAAAGAACTGTTGTGCAGATTGTTGATGAGCCCTCAATCCACCTCCCTCCCCCATATAGAACAGTTTTTGTCATCCCCAGAGGATGTAAGGGACCCTGAGAAAGGTACCTTGAAATCACTACCATCCCAATTCTATTAACAACACTGCCAAAAGAGTGTCTTCCCCATCATTTCCTGGTTGAGGTGAAGTAGCAAAGGTGAAGCAATATGTAGCCACCAACACTGATTGATTTATGTGATAAGTGACTGGGTCAGGGGGGAAAGAAAAAGAGATGACTGAAGAATATCCCAAATACTCAGGTTTACATATTGGCACAAAAGCAACACCCCTCTTTTCTTTGCTTCCTCCTTTGAAGTGCATCCACGTCTTTACTCATTATCTACTAGTACTGTCCTTGATATAGACAGGGTCACTGGAAATTCTTAACAGTGCTGCCTCCTCCAGGGATCACAACAGGCTTGACCACACTGGCCACTTGCTTTGTCATCAGTACCATTCTTCTGTTGCGTACAGGCCCCCCAAAATCTGGCCATAAACTGGCCCCAAAACTGGCCATAAACAGAATCTCTGCAGCACTGTGGCATGTTCATGATAGCCATAATGCCCACGCTGGAAGGTTGTGGGTTTACTGGAATGAGGGCAAGGAATACCTGGCCCGCCTAGGGCAGAAAACCACTTAAAGGCATTCTTAAGCCACAGACAATAGCATGAGCAATCCGTGCCTTAAGGACATGCTCCTGCTGCAGATAACTAGCCCAACCTTTATTTCAGCCCATCCCTTCATTTCCCATAAGGGATACTTTAAATCTAATATTTATAGAAACAATGCTAATGGCTGGCTTGCTATTAATAAATAAGTGGGTAAATCTCTGTTTGAGGTTCTCAGCTCTGAAGGCTGTGAGACCCCTGACTTCCCACTTCACACCTCTATATTTCTGTGTGTGTGTCTTTAGTTACTCTAGCACTGCTGGGTGAGGGTCTCCCCAACCAAACTGGTCTCGGCGTCCTTCCTTACGTTTCATAATGTGAGTCTCTTTTTCCATGCATGCACAAACTTTATTATGTTTCTGTGATCCACCTTTTGAAAAGAATCGGACATTTACTTTCCATTTTAACTTTGTAGTTGGTGTTAAGTTGACCTCGTCTTTCACTATCACGATACTTTGCCATTCAAGGGAAGCCTAGTCTGCACCAAAACGGAAACAAACACTACTTGTTTCTAAATTACTATTTAATTTTGAGCATACTAACATATTTTGTGGTCAGCTTTATCCCGTATCATTTATTCTCCAACATAGTAATAGATAGTATTGTCAATTAGATACAGGCTTGTAATATAATATTTTTGAAGTAGAGGCCACTACTATTTGGGCTCTGAATCAGACTGCTTTGAAGTGCTGCTTTCATTTCTACCAAAACCCAAAAATGATGCTATTTCTCAGGGCAGCTTTGCCATATTAGTGTGTCTCAGCAGCCTGAGAAAGGCAAGATTTTAGTAAACTTACAGAGAAAAGTTTTTTTTTTTTTTTTGTATAAGTATAGTAAAAATAATGTCTTGTATAAATATATACCTGTCTTAAATATTTTAAGCCAGATTATCCACAAATTAAGGGCATGCAAACATCAAGAACATTTTAATTTTGTGACTTTGATACCAAATCATTTTTTTAAAAAGAAAATGTAAGTCCTAAAATTTAGATATCTCATCTCATATACATGGGACTAATGCATCCATTATCTTAAGACTGACTGACATTTTCTCTGCTGTTTTCCAGCATGCCTTTGGGCTACTTCATTATGTTTTAGAAACTCTTTTGCTATCAGTCTGATTTACACATTTTATAGGCAAATTGGGTTATTTAAAATGGCAAAAAAAATTGGCAAAAATAAATCTGCATAAGATTAGATCAGTAAATACACCCATGCAACTAAACTCTACGCAGATATTAAAAATAAATCAGCTAGCTGAACTTCTAGCAATGTTCTATTCTTTCATTCATTCAAGAAATATTTACTGACACTCCATTTCGTGCCCAAAACTGTGGTATGTACTGGCAATCACTGGTGAGCAAAACACTGTCCCTGTTCTTATGTAACTTCCTCTTAATTGACCAATAAATCATATAAACATATAATCAAGATGTATAATAAATAAGTACCTTGAAAGGAAAGCATAAAATGATTTGGGAAAATAGAACAGATTTACCTGGTATCAACAGGGATAGAGAAGGCTTTTCTAAAGTAACTTTTAGGCTATAATAATGCTAATGAAATATTTTTTTGTGTGTGTTTGTTTTTCCCATTTGTTCCAAAATGCTCTGTGGAAACAAATGACTTATTACAGTCATGTGTCACTTAATGACAGGAATACATGCTTAACAATGTGGGCGCATTCTGAGGAATGTGTTGTTATGCAATTTAATCACTGTGCAAACATCATGGAGTATTTACACAAACCTTCATGGTAATAGCCTACTACACACCTAGGCCATATTGTATAGCCTATTGCTCCTAGACTACAAACTTGTACAGCATGTTACTGTAATAATGTAGGCAGCTGCAACAGAATGGTATTTGTATATCTAAACAGAGCTAAACATAGAAAACGTATACTAAAAATTCAGTATAAAAGATAAAAAATGGTACACCTGTATAGGGCATTTATCATGAATGGAGTTTGCAGGACTGGAAGTTGCTCTGGGTGAGTCAATGAGTGAGTAGTGAGTGAATGTGAAGGCCTAGGACATTACTGTATACTACTGTACACTTTATAAACAGTATATACTTAGACTACACTAAATTTATTTCTAAAAAATCCTCTATAATAAATAAACCTTAGCTTACTATAACTTTTTTACTTTATAAACTTCTGAATTTTTTAAAATGTTTGACTCTTTGTGATAATATTTAGCTTATAACACAAACATATTGTACAGTTGTACAGAAATATTGTCTTTATATCCTTACTCTATAAGTATTTTTCTATTTTTAATTTTAACTTTTAAAAAATGTCTGTTAAAAACTAAGACACAAACACACACATTAGCCTAGACCCACACAGAGTCAGAAAAAACAGAACCTTAAAGTTTATGAAATTGATTTAAGAATCTATCCAATGTGTATCCAAATAACTACAGAGTTTCTTCTGAATATTAAAGCCTAATGAAAGTTAGGAGGATTGAAGCACAAATTTAATGTTCAAAACCAGCACTTTAATACATGAAACATCAAATTCCATGGCCCAAAATGCTTGATCTAGATTAATCTGAAAAATTTCTTCAAGAGATTATGTTCTTTATCAATAACGTATATAATTTACTGTATTAAACACATGTGCAAAAAAGTAACAATTTGCTATAGAGAAAGGACATAGGCACAAGTTGAGTGCATTTAAAAAACATACGGATTTACAACCATTGCATTTAATACCAACTTGCTAAAACATGAAAACTATGAAACTACCTTCTTTTTAATTAACATGAAACCTAGAGAAGTTAATTGATCATTCATTCAGTGAATATTTATGGAGTGGGTGTATAAGCACTGTTCTAAATCTTCAATGACCATCCCACCTCCAAGTTTTTTTGAAGAATGACATTCTGTGCTTTAGAGGAATATCGGGAAGCCACTAAAATAGTCTGCCCTTCATGTTCAGTGGCCAATTTTAATGTTTTGTATTGTAATAGGCACCAATAAATACAGGCGTCTGGGATTGTTGGGGTAGAACTGGGAACTTTCAGGTGAAGTGGGGAGTCATTACTCTGAAACACTGTGAATTTAGAGGGAGCCATTGATAAACTATTTTGATACTTCATGTGCTTGTAAGATGAGGTATCATTAGGAAAAGCCATATAAAGCTGTTGCAGCTGTTACATAAAAAGTGGAGATAATTTAATAGAAAATGTCACCCTTTGTGGAATGTTGATTGTCTATTTTTTTTTTTTCAGAAAGACTTCTCATCAGAGGGGCTCCAGCAGCTGTGAGAAGGCATCCCATCACCAATGTTCCAAGATGTCCTGGTGTACAAAGCTCTCCATGTGCTGTTTGGCATCCAAAACGTTCTGCCTTCTTTTCTTTCTTTTTTTCTTTCATACTCCACTATGGAATATGGAATGTTTTCTTTCTGTGAGAATGGAGCAAGGACTGGCTTCTTGACACAGGAAATGGACTATAAACAAGAAAAACATCTGCTGAAGTCATGAGGTGCTATTTCTCAGTATTCAGGATCGAGGAACCCTAAAGCTGTAACAATTCTATAATTCTATAATGTTAAAGATTTCTCCTTAACAGATGGTAGTCATTACAAGTTACTGCAGGGCATAACTCTTCAAAGGCCAAGATGAAAATTTGTCCCGTGCAAAAAAGAAAAGAGATCTGATGGAGAAAAGGCAGGGTCAAATGCTTTTTAAATCGTGTTAGAATTCTCCAACTCTTTTGAAAGTTCTATTTTCTCATAATTAGTTTTAGAAAGGTGACTTGGTCATAAATTTTACATCATAAAAATCACTGGACTTCAGAAATGTAATAGCTACATGTCTTCACTGAATTCAAAATAATCCCATAACTCTTGTCAAATGCTTTTAGAATTCATTATCACTAAAAGGATAATGGTTTATGCTATTTATGTATACAGAATGCTTCAAACTAAATATATCATGTAGTGCCATGGTCCAAAACAATTGTCAGTGTCATGCACATATTGGGTTCATTAATTCATTTGTTCATTAATTCATTCCTTCTACAAGTATATACTGAGCATCTTTTATAATCCTAGGCATTGTTCTAGGTGCTGAAGATGCGATTATGAACAAAAGAAACAAAAGTCTCTTTTTCATAGAGCATACCACCACTCTGGAAACACATGCATACAGACACACATAGACACACATGCTAGTGTTAAATGAAGGAATAAGATACTTTTGGAGTTGCACAGTGTGGTAAACAGACTTTAAGGTGGCTCCAAAGATTCCTGCCTCCTGGTATTCATGCCTTTGTCTAATCTTCTCCCCTTGAGTGTGGGCAGGACCTGTGGCTTTCTTTTAACCAATCTAATGTAACAAAGATAATGGAATGTAGGTTATCATGTGTCCTTATTAGAATCTCCCTCTCTCTCTTTCTCTCTCTCTCTATCTGTTGTTCAGTCTCACTTTCTGTCTCTCTCTCTCTCTCTCTCTCTCTCTGGCTTTAAAGAGGCAAGCTGTCATGAATCTTATAGCCTCGGGAAAAAGAATGCTGCCAACCATCTAAGGGAACTTGGGAGCTGATCCTTCCCCAGTTGAGCCTCTGATGAGAACTCAGTCCTGGTTGACACCTTGATTGCAGCTTTGTGAGACACTAAGCAAAGGACCCAGGTAAGCCATACATAGATTTCTGACCCACAGAAACTGTGAGATAATAAATATGTATTGTTGTAAGTTGCAAAGTTTGTAGTTGGTTATATGGCAGAGAAAAATATTAGAAACAGAACTGTCGCCAGGCGCGGTGGCTCAAGCCTGTAATCCCAGCACTTTGGGAGGCCGAGACGGGCGGATCATGAGGTCAGGAGTTCGAGACCATCCTGGCTAACACGGTGAAACCCCGTCTCTACTAAAACATACAAAAACTAGCCGGGCGAGGTGGCTGGTGCCTGTAGTCCCAGCTACTCGGGAGGCTGAGGCAGGAGAATGGCGTAAACCCAGGAGGCGGAGCTTGCCGTGAGCTGAGATCCAGCCACTGCACTCCAGCCTGGGCGACAGAGCGAGACTCCGTCTCAAAAAAAAAAAAAAAAAAAAAAGAAACAGAATTGTCATCATGCTTTTGGGCCATAGAGATAACTATCCCTCTAAAATAAAACACCTCAAAGGAATTTCTAGATAATTAGGCTATGTCTTCTGTGAAGGAATATTTTCAAGACTATTACATCATTGGGTCAAATATTATTTTGTGTTAACATATTTAGCACACAAGTACTTATGGCCTATACTAATCTGATGGACTGGGCCAACCACATAGGACCAGCCTTGTCTTTACCAAATGGACTAATTTATAAACAAACCCATGTTAGTCCCATTTTTGCTCCCATGCAATAAACCAGGACAATGGGCTCACTTAAATGACTTAAGTATAGTTGGGCTTAATGTGTGTAGAACAATTTACCAAGAACTTTTACTAAACTTATATAACCTCATACTAAGTCAGTGAGAGGAGAATTTTTCCTGGGTTTTCAAGGAAACTGAGGCTGAGAGAAGTAACAAACTACATAGTTAATAAGTGACAGAGGTGTGACTGAAGCCACCAAATGTCATCAGAAAATAATGCATTGCTCATTTCATTCCACCATGGCTATGACAGGTACCTGTATAGGGAATTGACTGCTCTGTGCTTGCAGTTTGCCCTGAGCCAACTGAGCCTATCAGAGCAGATTCTGAGTTGAAGCAGCTCCCGCCTCACTTTTTTACAGGAAATGTAAGCCAGCATCGATACTTTCTTTTCAATCAGAAACAGCTATAAGCAGCATCCGAATAAAAGGGAATGAACAAAAGGGAATATATCCTCCTTAGAGTAACTGATATAGTGAAAAACATTAGCTATATTAGAGGCACTGTACCAGGTACTGGAATAGAAAAATGGGTAAGAATTCCCCTCTCCTCCTTCTACCACCATCACTAAGAACTCCTAGTGTGGGAGACAGAACTTACATCATTTCAACTTGATCTGTTCAGTCCCAAGAGAGGGGCCTGGCTGCAAGACCACTATAGTACCACAGTGGACCAATGACTCTACTCTTGGCTTTCAGGGAAGTTTTCTGAGAGGAGAAGGAACCTTAATGGAGGTCTGCAAAGCCAAGTAAAGTTTTAATTATGTGTTCCAAGCAAAGGAAATTAGTAGGCAACTTAGAGAAGCAAGAAGCAACTTGCAATGTACAGGAACTCTCAGCAGTTGAGTGTGAATAATAAATGAAGCACAGGGCATGAAGTAGCCAGAGAGTCAGCAATAAAAATTATAGATTAAATTGCATGTGTGCCTGCTATATGGAAGACTGGTAAGAACCTTAAAGACAATCATTTAATTCTAACAACAACTGAGGTAAGCACCATTAGGATCCTCATTTTCCAGATGAAGAAAATGAGGCTCAGAAAGGCAAGTAACTCATTCAAGTTTGCACAGCTAATAATTGTCTGAGTTGACATTTGAACTGCAGGGTCTCAGAAAACGATACCCCAAAATGAAATCCTCAGAAGCATCTTTCTTGCTTCTCTTACCCTCTTGCTCTGGCCTTCATTTTCCCCTGAAGTAGCCATGGACACTAGAATTCCTCTTCCCTAAGGTGGGCCATAGAAGTCAGAACCCCTTTTCCCCAGAACCAGCCATAAAACCTAATATTATTACTCTAATTCCCCACCACCACCCACCTCTTCCTTTGTGTGTAAAAACTGTCTATAAAGAAATTATCTGACCTACCTTGTTTGATTGTAGGTCATGAGAGCCCTAATCAAGAGAGGGTTCTGTCCCATACCCAGAAGGAAAGAATGCTACTCAAGAAGGCCAAGAAGAATCCAGACAGAAAGGACATGCTGGGTTTCCCCACTCAGTCTGTTGGCATTAGATCATAACTTTTTGTCCAATTATATTTCTACAAAGCCATCCATACTTTGTTGAACCTAAGCATAAAAATGGACAGTTTTCCCTGTATCTTTGGGTCTTTATTCTGAAGGCTCCCATGTCATGTAAAAAACTATGATCAAATAAATATATAAGTCTTTTCTCCTATTAATCTGCCTTTTGTCAGTGATTTTCAGCAAAACTTCAGACAGCAATAGGAAAGTTTTCCCTTGACCCCTGCAGAACTTACATAATTCCAAACTCTTAGTTAAATCCCATACTGCTGTTCTTCCAGGTATGAGACAGGTCTGAAGAACATTGTACTTAATTTAACCAATAGCAGGGGTCAGATTTTTTTTTTTTTTTTTTTTTTTGTAAAATACAAGATCATAAATATTTTAGGCTTTGTGGTCCATATGGTCTCTGTTGCAACTACTCAATTGTGCTGTTATAGCAAGAAAATAATCACAGACAATACATAAATGAATGAGCATGGCTGTGATCCAATAAAACTCTGTGTACAAGATACAGGCATCAGAATGGATCTGGCCCTTAGGTGATAGTTTACCAACTCCTGACCAATAGGAAACTATTAAAGGGTTTTAAGCAAGAAATGACATGATCAATTTTGGATACCACTGCTCTAAACAGTCTGATTCAGGCCAGAAACATCCACAGGGCATCCGAAATTGGATTGGATGAAATGGCTGCTTCTAGCAAGTGTCAACAACTGAGACTCTATCATGTCTCTTTATACTTTCACTTGTCCCTCATTTTATTTCTTTGTTTGTCAAATATTTACTTGATGAATTGTATTAGTCTGTTCTCACACTGCTAATGAGGACATACCCAAGACTTGGTAATTTATAAAGGAAAGAGTTTTAATTGACTTCAGTTCAGCATGGCTGGGGAGGCCTCAGGAAACTTAGAATCATGGCAGAAGGGGAAGCAAACACATCCTTCTTCACATGGCAGCAGCAAGGAGAAGGGCTGAGCAAAAGTGGGGAAAGCCCCTTGTAAAACCACCAAATCTTGTGAGAACTCACTCACTATCATGAGAACACCAGTATGAGGGTAACCGCCCCCATGATTAAATTACCTCCCACCAGGACCCTCCCGTGACACATGGGAATTATGGGAACTACAGTTCAACATGAGATTGGGTGGAGGCACAGCCAAACCATATAATGAATACTCATCAAATATTTATTCATCAATAAATATATATCAAATATTCATGAAATAATATTCATCGCCATGTGTGAGGCACTGTTTAGTACTAGGGATATAATGACAAACAAAAGTAAAGTCACTTCTCTAATGATGCTTGCATTCTAATGAGAGGAAGATAGACAAACATGTATATACACACACACATAAAGCTATACAATAGGTTATTATAAGTGCTATGGAGAAAAGCAAATTAGGAATAAACAGTACTTGGAGGTTTAATTTTACATGAAGTACTTAGAAAAGTCACTCTGCTAATGAGACATTTTTACAAAGATGTGAATGAAATAAGAGAGTGAATCATGTGGATATACATGGGACAAACAAACATAAAATCCAGTGGTGTCAGTATTCCTAGAGTATTTGAAATGCAACAAGTATGTCAGTGTGGCTGGAGTCCAATTGGCAAGTAAGTCGTCATAGGAGATGAGGCCAGAAAAGTATCCAGGGGCCAGATCAGGATCAGATCAGGCCAGGTGCAATGGCTCACGCCTGTAATCCCAGCACTTCGGGAGGCCAAGGCAGATGGATCACTCGAGACCAGGAGTTCAAGACCAGCCTGGCCAAGATGGTGAAACCCCATGTCTACTAAAAATATAAAAATTAGCCTGGCATGGTGGCACACACCTGTAATCCCAGCTACTTGGGAGGCTGAGGCATGAGAATCTCTTGAGTTTGGAAGGTGGAGGTTGCAGTGAGCTGAGATTGCACCACTGCACTCTAGCCTGGGCAATAGAGCAAGGCTCTGTCTCAAAAAAAAAAAAAAAAAAAAAAAAAAAAAAATCAAAAGATCAAAAGAGGATATTTAAAAGGATCTGGGGTCTGGTTTAAGGTATGAATTTCAGTATGGTATCCTGATCAAGACTGAGCAGTTTGTAACATAATGGTTTCAGATTGGTAGACACAAGGTCTTGAAGCAAGCCTTGGTAAATAAACCATTTAATATATAAATTGTTTTTCAGGAGAGCAGGCTGTTGTCTCAGATAAAGTGACTTGTAGGAATTTCCTGAAGCGAAGACTGAAACTATTTATTGGTTTGCAGTCTTATCTTTCCTGGGCAAGGTTTTCTTGGAACAAATAACTAAGTCATGTTGACACAGATGATCTTAGCTCTTAGTCCTAATTGCTGTGTCATATTGATATAGTTGGATGCATTTCTCACATATTTCATCATGATATGTATAAGTTACTGTCTTAGTCTGTTTGTGTTGCTATAATAGAAAACCACAGACTAATAGACTGAGTAATTTATAGCAAATAGAAATGTATTGGCTCCCAGTTCTGGAGGCTGGGAAGTCCAATAATAACTTCCAAATGCTGGAAGTGCCAGCATTTGGCGAGGGTCTTCTTGCTGCACCATCACATGGAAGAAGGGAAAAGAGAAGGAAGAGGGCCAAACTTGCCTTTTATGAAAGGTATTAGTCCTACTTATGAGGGCAGAGCCCACATGCCCTAATCATTTCTTTAAAGTTTCCTCTCTTAATACTGTAACAATGGCAATTAAATTGCCATATGAGTTTTAGAGGGAACAAACATTCAAACCATAGCAGGTACATTTCAAAGTACAAGGAAGAGACTCCAGTGCTAATACACTGAGCACCTATGTGACGTCTTTTCCAAGCATCATCTAATTTAGTCTTTACAATATTCTTATATGGTAGGTACTAGGTTCAAAGATTCTAGATGAGGAAACTGAGGATCTGAGAGTTAACATGCCTGTCATAGTCCATTAATGCTGCTATAACAAAATACCACAGACTGGGTAATCTATAAATACTAAAAATTTATTTCTCACAATTCTGGAAGCTGGGAAGTTCAAGATCAAGGTGCCAGCAGATTCAGTGTTAGGTGAGTGTTGCTCTCTCTGTGTCCAAGATGGTGTCTTCTTGCTGATGCCGCGTGTGGCAGAGAGCAAAATGCAAAAGGACCTAGCTAGTTTCTTCCAGTCCTTTCACAAGGCCCTAATCCATTCATGAGGGCAAAGCTCCCATGGCCTAAGAAACTTTTAAAGGCCAAACATGTTAGTACTGTTGCATTGGGGATTATGTTTCAACATAAATTTTGGAGGGGACGTAAATATTCAAACCATAGCAATGCCCAAGGTCACATAATTAGAAAGTGACATAACCAGAATTAAAATCCAAGTCATTTTTTTCTCCAAAGTTCATATACTTAGCCATCGTAAGACATGGCCTCCTATGAAACAAAACAATAAGCAGGGTATTTTCAATCTTCAAAGGAAACTTGTCTGAAATTATGGGAAACTTCTTAGTCCTGGTGACAGTTGCAGGAGGCAGATAAGGGAGGATCCCTGGAGAATCTGCAACCCACCCCACAAGTATTTAAATCAGATGCTTTTATGCACATGAGAGAACCTGCCCAGGCCCTTGTCTGGACATGCCCACAGTGGACTGGGGGCCTGCCTGCGCACTGGAAGAATGGGGTGGAGCCACTGGGGATTCGTGCCTTATGCAGTGGGGAGGAGCGTGGCCTCTTCAGGTTGTGTGTGTGGTGGCCTGGCATTCAATCTGTGAGGTGGAAGCCTGTTGGAAGGATCTCTTTTGGTTTCTTTTTGCTCAGAGCTTTCTTTTAATAAATTCCACTCTCCTCACTTTTCAGTGTGTCCATGTGCCTAATTTTTCCTGGTCTTGTGACAAGAACCTGGATTTTAGCTGAACTAAGGAATAGAAAATCCTGGATCATTTTGGTGGCCCATACTGGTACATGAGGAAAGGTGAGTAAAATGCAGACCAAAAAAATGTTTGTCCCTTTTGTTTCTGAGACTTTTTGTCCTTGGACTTCTTCTGAGGGTAAACTGTGCCCCACCTCGTTGCTCTCAGGGGTCAGGAATGTCAGTCTCGGTCCAATCCAGACTTTTCTATGGCATTTTCCTTCTTTTTTTGAGACTGTACGGGCACCTATCCTTTCTTTCACAATATTGGGGGTGTTTCACCCCCACCCCAATGACTGCAGGCGTGCGCACAGGACAGACGGGTGAGCAGTGGCTCCCTGCTCCCTTCCCCTCCCAGGTGGGGCTGGAGCACATGGCCCAAGGCCCCCACGTGGCAGGCTGGCCAGTGTTCCCCAACACAGGTCCAGGATGTCTTCCCCTCCCCTGGCCTCCCCTCCCCTGACTGAGGGATCCTGCTCTGTCTGAGCCCCTCGGAAGAAACAGCAATTAAGTTTCTCTCCCTGTTGGAGGAAATTATTTACATAAGAATAAGCGGTTCTTTCCCCAGGTATCTTTCTGATACGGTTTGGCTGTGCCCCACCCAGATCTCATCTTGAATTGTAGTTCCCATAGTACCCAAGTGTTGTGGGTGGGACCCTATGGGAGATAATTGAATCATGAGGGCAGTTTCTCCCATACTGTCTTGCGGTAGTGAATAAGTCTCACAAGATCTGATGGTTTTATAAGGGGAAACCCCTTTCACTTGATTCTCATTTTCTCTGGCAGCCACCACGTAAGAGGTGCTTTTTGCTTTCTGCCATGATGGTAAGACCTCCCCAACCACATGGAACTGTGAATCCATTAAGCCTATTTTTCTTCCCGGTCTTGGATATGTCTTTATCAGCAGTGTGAAAACAGACTAATACACTTTCCAACTCTGCACTTTAAGCTGTTTCTTTCTCTTTTTTCCACCAGGCCAGGCATTAACTTTTTTTTGTGAGAGGCTTTTTTATTTTCCTTTAAGAAGACGTTTGACTAGACCAGGACTCCAGCAGTCACTGTTTATATTCTCTGTAAAGTTGTAATTATTAAAAAAAAAAAAAAAAGGATTTTTGAAGTTGGTCTTAAGCTATACTGAATCTGGTGTGTTTTGTATGTCTTTCTTTATGGTTCTGTCAGAAAGAGGGGTACCTTAGGATGGGATGTGGGCCTAGTATTGCATAGGCCCCACTGTCCAAGCCCAGCAAACTGGTCAGTGGCAAACTTTGCTGAAGGCCTCCATCTTGTTTTAAATTATTGGGAGTGTGACCTGTAACCACATGGCAATGCTTTGTTTTAGCCTTCACCATTTACAGTGGTGGCCCAAGTTCAATCCTGGTTTAGGGAATGAGTCCTTTCTGGTTTAATATCTGTGTGACCTTTGCCATTTGTCGATTCTCTTCCCCTCCATGAACCACCTTGTATTTTCCTTTCTCGGAGTAGTTGGGGGCTACCTTTGGTAAAGTTAAAAAGCCAGAAATATTGGCTGCTTGGCATGGCTAAAGTCGGGCAATAAGGGACTTAAAAGAATTTTCTTAAAGAGCGCTCAGCTTAATTAGAAGTGGATATCCAAGTTATGGGTATATTTAAAAGGACTTTATGATTTTCTCTTCTTGGATCTTGTTTTGCTGGGAAAAGGTTTTTTTTTTCTCAGTCGACTGAACTCTGTTTTGCCTTGCCACTCTTCTGAATGCATGGGAGGTTCTGAGATAATTTCTGATGGCCTGGGACTCTTTGGGAAAAACAGAAAAGGTGCCACAGATTCAATTTTTGGAGACACCTGTTTTCCTTATGAAGTGCCAGGAATTAGAGGTGTATAGATCCCTCTCAAAATCTGGTTTTGTCTTCCAGCTACACTTGTTTATTAGGCCCTAGAAACTGCATGCTTTCCAAACCTTGCTCTTAAAGGGCTCCACCCAGAAGCCAATAATGCAATTAGGAGATTGGCAAAAGAAAAATTTTATAGCTACTAGATCTTCTTCTGCCTGTCTGTGTGGACATACATGTGTTGTGTGTGTGATGTCTATAAAAAAAAGAGCTCTAATTAATTGACTTAAAGAAAGATGAGTGCTTGGATGAAATATTTTTTAAAGGGAAGATAAAAGCTATGGTACTTTTTAGTTCATGTGACTTTAATTTTTCAGAAATAAAAACAGCCTTAAAGATTATTGGTAAAATGCAGATGTTGTCAAAATGTGAATTTTTGCCTAGGTGTATCACATTTATTCACTTGCGTATGTTAAACCATCACCGTCCCTGCATCTCTGGTATGAAACCCACTTAATGATGGTGGATTATCTTTTTGATATGTTGTTGGATTCAGTTAGCTAGTATTTTGTTAGGGATGTTAATGTCTATGTTCATCAGGGATATCAATCTGCAGTTTTCTTTTTTGGTTATGTCCTTTCCTGGTTTTGGTATTAGGGTGATGCTGGCTTCATGGAATGAATTAGTAAGGGTTCCCTCTTACTCTATCTTGTGGCATAGTGTCAAAAAGATTGGAACCAATTCTTCTTTGAATGTCTGGTAGAATTCTGCCGTGAATCTGTCTGGTCCTGGACTTTTTTTGTTGGTAATTTTTTAATTACCATTCCAATCTTGCTTCATGTTATTGCCCTGTTCAGGGTATCTAATTCTTCCTGATTTAAGCTAGGAGAGTTGTATTTTTCCAGGAATGTATCCATCTCTTCTAGGTTTTCAAGTTTATGTGTGTAAAGGCGTTCATAGTCGCCTTGGATGATATTTTGGATTTCTGTGGTGTCAGTTGTAATAGCTCCCATTTCATTTCTTATTGAGGTTATTTGGATTTTCTCTCTTCTTGGTTAATCGTGCTAATTGTCTATCACTTTTATTTATCTGTTCAAAGAATGAGCCTTTTGTTTCATTAATCTTTTGGGGTTTTTTTGTGTGTTTCAATTTCATTTAGTTCTGCTCTGATTTGGCTATTTCCTTTATTCTGCTAGGTTTGGGTTTGATTTGTTCTTGTTACTCTAGATCCTTGAGGTGTGACCTTAGAATATCAGTTTGTGCTCTTTCAGTCTTTTTGATGTAGGCATTTAGGGCTATGAACTTTCCTCTTAGCACCACCTTTGTTGTATCCCAAAGGTTTTGATAGGTTGTGTCACTATTGTCGTTCAGTTTGAAGAATTTTTTAGTTTCCATCTTGGTTTTGTTTTTGACCCAATTACCATTCAGGAGCAGGTTATTTAATTTCCATATATTTGTATGGTTTTGAAGGTTTCTTTTGGAGTTGATTTCCAGTTTTATTCCACTGTGGCCTCAGAGAGTGCTTGATATAATTTCAATTTTCTTAAATCTATTAGGCTTATTTTGTGGCCTATCATATGGTCTATCTTGGAGAAAGTTCCATGTGCTGTTGAATAGAATGTGTATTCTGCAGTTATTGGATAAAATGTTCTGTACGTATTTGTTACATCCATTTGTTCTAAGGTATAGTTTAAATCCATTGTTTCTTTATTGACTTTCTGTCTTGATGACCTGTCTAGTGCTGTCGGTGGAGTATTGGAATCCCCCACTATTAATCTGTTGCTGTCTATCTCATTTCTTAAGTCTACTAGTAATTGTTTTACAAATTTGGGATCTCCAGTGTTAGGTGCATATATGTTTAGGATTATGATATTTTCCTGTTGGACAAGGAATTTTACCATTATATAATATCCCTCTGTCTCTTTTAACTGCTGTTACTTTAAAGTTTGTTTTGTCTGAAATAAGAATAGCTACCCCTGCTCACTTTTAATGTCCATTTGCATGAAATGCCTTTTTCCACCCCTCATCCTGGGTTGTAAATTCCCCTTTTCCTTGTTATATTTGAAGTTGAGCCCAGTGTTTCTCCCCAAATGCAAAACCCCATTACAGTGGTCCCTATACCTATTGCAACAGTTCTGACTATAGTCTGCCTCACTGTTCTTTAACAAGTGTCATGAATAATTTTTATTTAACAATAATAAAATAATCCAACATGCCGGGAGCGGTGGCTCAAGCCTGTAATCCCAGCACTTTGGGAGGCCGAGACGGGCGGATCACGAGGTCAGGAGATCGAGACCATCCTGGCTAACACGGTGAAACCCCGTCTCTAGTAAAAAATACAAAAAACTAGCCGGGCGAGGTGGCGGGCACCTGTAGTCCCAGCTACTCAGGAGGCTGAGGCAGGAGAATGGCGTAAACCCAGGAGGCGGAGCTTGCAGTGAGCTGAGATCCAGCCACTGCACTCCAGCCTGGGGGACAGAGCAAGACTCTGTCTCAAAAAAAAATAATAATAAAATAAAATAAAATAATACAACTTAATAATATGTTTTATCTTTAGAATGTGCTAAAAACTTTATATACTTAACTCCTTTAATCTTCACCTTCATCCAGCAGGATAGTCATTATTGTTAGCTATCCCCACTACCCAGATAAGGAAGCTGAGGCACTGAGTTTTTAGGTACCTCACCTGGGTCACATAGCTAACAATAACTACAACAACAACAAAACCTCAAATGGACGTCTGCCAAGGCTCAATGCTATGTCTTCAAAACATTAAGCCAGCTGTTATTCAGACATAAAATAATCAGAAACGGATGTTCCACCCACAGATATTCAACAAGTTCAAACAAACAGTTGCACTGAACCATTTTTACCTCTAAAAGTGTGGCTCACAGGGGCGTCTGAACCCTGCATTTCAAGTACAGTTTACAAATGGTTTCACCGAGGGTTTTCTAATCTGAATAAAGGAAGACAAGGAAGCTGGGATGAAACACAAAACTTAAATTTAGTAAAAGGGTCACAAAAGGATGCTGTTGAATCCCTGTGGGGTTTCTCTGTGGGTGTCTGAAAATGGGAAGGAGATAGAAGGCCGAAGGGAGCTCTGTGTGTGATATAAATGACCACAGCTCAATGTTTAGGAAGACATTCTAAAGGGAGAAATTTCCTCCTGTAGGACAAAAGAGGATAACAATAATAGCAAACATTAATTGAGTGCTTACTGCATGCCAGGCACCAAGCATGGTTCTAAGTGTTATTGTTTCTTAATCATTACATGATTTGGTCTGATTTGATCTTCACAACCATTCTATAAGGCATATTTTGAGAAATTAGCCATGTCTTGTGTGGAGAAACACAATGTAAGCTCAAAGGGAACTAATCTGAAAGGACAACTGCTGCATTTACACAAAACAATATTAGGAAAATAAAGATTAATGGCTCTTGCCTGTAGATTTCTATTTGTACAATTGCTGGAGAAAAGGGTTTTAAAATTTACCCAAATAAAACTGTACCTATTGGTTTGCAGTTATTTATTGAAAATGAAAGACGATTATATCATACTCTTCCCCAACTCTTCAAATTGGATAGCATTTCTATAAAATGAGTGTTTAGAGATTTCTAAAATAAAAACAATACAATAGAGGAACAACAAAGAAAAAAACTCAAGGTATCTGAATTGTTTCCGGATAAATGAATGTGTTTTTAAGAATTATTCAAGCAAATATTGAAAATACTTCAAGAAGAGAGAGAGAGAGAAAGAGAGAAATTAGATATTTTCTTCTTATAACTATAAATGTGTTTTATATATATGGTGTAGGAGTCCAGAATATGCCACCCCAAAATATGCTTCTTTGACATAAGAATTATTTTCAGTTGATTATTCTAAGAAACTACAGACACAGGAGAAGCTCTAAAAACAGAGAAGTTACCCTTTTGTAAGAGAAATTCACATCTATTGAGAAAAACTCCATTTGTAAGGGTGTCTCCCACTCCATACCAGAAAGAGAAAGCTTACTCTAAATCACTGGAAACTCTTATCAGTGGGGAAGGTACCTACTTAAATTTGCATAACAAATGTTACCCTTGTTTACCATGTTTTTTCTAGTCACATTCCCATAACTGCTTCCCCTCCACACCCTTCTTTCTTTGTTTCAACTGAAGATAGTATTTAAGCCTAAATTCAAAGCCATTTTTTTTGAGATTTACTTTTTGCTCTCAGTATCTCCCAATGTATATACATAAGGCATACATGTTAATAAACCTTTTTGTTTTTCTCTTGTTAAGCTGTCTTTTGTTACAGGGGTCTATCCCAACCAAGAACTATGAAGCATAGCGGGAAAAATATTTTTTTCCTCCCCTACAATAAAATGATCTCTTTAGGTTACATTGAAAAACTGAGGTGAAGAGATATTCTTCCCATGTTAAATCAATCACCATGGACATGCAAAAGAAAGAAAACATAAAATGGAAGAAAGTTTTATTTTTAATGAAATAAGGAAAGAGCCACACAACAAACTATAACCAAAAAGAATACGTTGGAGCTCAAAAACTGATACCCCAAAATATAACATTTGGTCACAGTGAACTGAAGAAGCTTTAAGGTCTCTCTGACTTTCCTCACTCCCCATAATAGTCTCTCTTAAAGCATAGGATAAAGTTGTTCTCTGAAGTTCCTTTATCTGCCTAAAGCCTGAATTCGCCAAGGAAGACAATGGATTTTTCTTCCCCTCCCTGTTATCTCATTACCTATTGCAGGAAAGAAGACCAAGCATGTAAGCACACCAGAAAATACTCTACAAGATAATGTCTGTCTCTTAGACTCATTTACATTCTAAAGAGAACCACTCACCAGGCAATCTATGTTCCCCAACCATTCATTCTCCCTAGTAATCCTTTACTGCTCCTCAATAGAATTTCTCATGTTTTGCAAGGATCCAAGCCCCAATTCTTTCTGTAACTTTAAGATGATATATAAGGGCCTGATTGGTGGCTCACCCCTGTAATCTCAGCACTTTGGGAGGTCAAGGTGAGATTGCTTAAGGCCAGTTCAAGACCAGCAATGTACATAGTCTGACCCTGTCTCTACAAAAAAGATAAAAGAAATAGCCAAGCATGGTGGCATGTGCCTATAGTCCCAGGTACTTGGAAGGCTGAGCAGAAGGATTGCCCGAGCTACAAGTTGGAGGCTATAATGAGCTATGATCACGTCACTGCATTACAGTCTGAGTGACAGAGCAAAACCCCATCTCTAAAAATAAATAAATGAATACATTTTAAAAGATGTCATATAAGCTTCTATACTCCACTGGGGGATTGGATCTTCATTCTGAAGGCTCCCTTGTATACACGCTAAATAAACATCTATACCTATTCTCCCATTAATCAATATGCCTTATGCCAGTGATTTTTAGGGAAACTTCAGGGGGCCAAGGGCCTTGCCCCCTACGAATATCAGCCAAATGTAGTGGAACTGAAACCTAAACAGGCATAGATTCCAAGATAGACCTAAAATTCTCCACATATTAAGGAATATTGTTAAGTATCAATGATATACCATATACTGAGAAATATTCTAAGTATTAACTAATTTAATCCTGACGACCCTGTGAGATAGGTAATATTATTTTCCCTATTTACAAGCAATGAAACAGAGGCATAGAGAAGGTAAGTAACTTGCCCAAGATCACAAAACTACTGGTTATTAAAACTGAAGTTTGAACTCTGGAACTTGAGGAGAGCACAGAGCTCTCCAAAAAGAAGTGGCACAAAAATCCCTCATTTAACAAAGAAAGTTCTGATATAAGGCTGGGCTGGACTGAGAGAGCCTCCTTGAAGCCACTCCAATACAGAGTGGCCAGGGAGGCAACCCTGAACAAAACAAGTCCCAGAAAAAAGAGGTGGTCAGCATGGCAGCAAGGGGCTGGGGGTCAGGGAAGGCAACCAATTTGTAGCTGTTAATCTTTGTCAGGAGAAGAAGAGCAAGTGCCAAGTCATCATTCAAGAAGCCTGTGGCACATGGGGCTTTACTGCAAGACTATCAGGCCAGTCTTTGTCAGACTGTACTGCAAAATCCATGTAAACCGGCTCTGAGACTCCTGATTTAAATCCAAGCACGCTGAAACCTCGTGTTCTCTTAACCACACAATTTTTTTTTTAAGCAAATAAATGATCTATAACAAATGTCTTACAGAATATTTTGAAGATAGTTTTTATAACATTAGGCTGAGGATGGATTACTGACAATTCATAGAGTTGGTTTGGCCTTAGAAAATAAGGTGGTGGGGAGAGAAAACAGTAGAGGGATCCCTCCTTCACTCCTTTAGCCAAAATAAATTCCAAAGATGTGAAATGTTTAAATATAACGAAATGAAAATTTTAAAACCCTAGAAGAAATCATGAGAGATTTTAAATGATAAATTTAGGATGTTTGATCAAAAAAGCTTAGAGACCTCTACAATGTCAGTTAAAAAGAAAAGCATATGTCCCCTTCCCCAGTGCATCTGCTTCTTTAGT
Source organism: Rhinopithecus roxellana (assembly GCF_007565055.1). Taxonomy (NCBI): domain Eukaryota; kingdom Metazoa; phylum Chordata; class Mammalia; order Primates; family Cercopithecidae; genus Rhinopithecus; species Rhinopithecus roxellana. Next base: position 31,831,643 of record NC_044555.1, on the reverse strand, counting down.
GTATATATTATACATATATGTATATATATGAAACATGGATTTATTTATACAATTATAGTCACTCACCACACTAACATTTATATATCTATATACAGCCATATAGATATAAAGATATAGATAGATATAAATGTAATCCTCACAACTCTGAGAGGCACATGTTTAGCAATAAGCTGCTCTGTCTTTAAAGAGTTAATGTGTAATAATAATGCTAAACTATAAATAATGCTTCGTTTCATCCTATATCATGTATATATAGTCATGCATCACTCAATGAGGAGGATATGTTCTGAGAAATGCATTATTAGGCAATTTTGTTGTTGCGCAAACATCAGAGAGTGCACTTACACAAACCTGGATGGGATAGCCTACTAGACACCTAGGCTATATGGTATAGCCTGTTGCTTCTAAGCTATGAACCTATACAATACATTACTGAATACTGTAGGAAATTGCAACAAAATGGTAAACATTTGTGTATCTAAACCTAGAAAAGATACAGTAAAATATGGTATTATAATATTATGGGATCATCATTAATATATGCAAAATTATTGTTGCCTAAAATGTTGTTATGTTGTACATAACTGTATATATGTATATATACAGTCCTCCCTCAGTATCCATGGGAGATTGGTTCCAGGACTTCCTTTAAATACCAAAATTCATGGATGCTCAAGTCCCTGATATAAAATGCCTTAGTATTTATGTATAGCCTATGCACATCTTCCCATATACTTTAAATCATCTCTAGATTACTTATAATACCTAAATAATGCAAGTGCTATATAAATAGTTGTTTTATTATATTGTCTATAAAATAATGACAAGAAAAAATGTCTTTACGGACCCAATTAAAAAAAAATTCTATCTGCGGTTGTTTGAATTCATGGGTGCACTACCCACAGATACGGAGGGCTGACCTTACATACAAAATGAACATAAAATATGTAATCTTAGGGTGAGGTGAACCAGCATTTACAATTTTAGACACAAATCCATGTTTCAAATAGTCTTCTTGATAATCCTGAATATTTTAGGCCAACTTCTCATCAGATCTGATGAGACTGTATGTATTTTTCACCCTGCAATAGAGTTGAACAGAAACGAAGAGCACATCAAAGGACCAAGAACAGGACATGGCTGTAAGATTCTCTGGCCGGCATGCTGTTATTCATGTAGTGGACACCATTACTGTGTTACACTGTTGCTGACACGGCCTCAGTGACTGTGAGGACTCCCTAACATTCCCTGTGTCACTGAGTTACTCTTTCCAGTCTCAAAGTGCAGAGCCCCATGATGGAATCTGAATCACTGATCTATGCCTGGCTACCATAGGGCAGAGAGAAGGAGGACAATTTCAACTTTCTCAGTGCAAGACAAGGCTCCGTGTGAAATGAGAGAATCCCAACAATAGGAAGGAATTGGGTGCTGTACAGCTGTGACAATGAACATTGTCCACTAGCGCATGTCTCAGCAATTCATAGTGGCTGAGAGCATGGGCACAGAGTCAACAGACTGAGATCAAAACTATCCTTTGCTAGTCCCATGACATAACTGCTCTTAATAGGGTTCCATCAGAGAATTAAGCACTAACACTCCAAAACAATTGTTCTATACAATGCATTAATTTATTTCCTACATTACTAGAATGGTGTTAGTTACATGTTCTTGGAAGAACTGAGAAAATAGTCACTCTAGTCGTTTTCTATAGGGCTTAATTATCTCACTGAACTCCTTACGAGAGAAGCTGCAAGCTTAGATAAATTATTTACTTTTTCTATGCCTGTTTTCTCTTTTAATTTCTAAAGTATAGACAAAAATTACACCTTGTTCTTAATTTTTAAAGAGAATGTAATGAGCTAAAACATGTAAAGAACTTAGAACAATGCAAGGCACAATAATAAATGTCATTTCTATCAATATCATATCCATATTTATATTTTTCACTTCTACCTGTAGCATGGGTGCTCAGTAAATAGTTGAGGAATGAATGGATATATGCCTGGGTGAAGATTCACCATAGTGGTGTGCAGAGTAAATTAGGTGAGACAGGAGGCAGAAAGGCTGTTTGGAACCTGCTTGAATAATAACACAAAAAGGTAAGTAAAGAGGTTTTGAAACAGGGAGACAATACTGGAAACTGAGAGAACAGAGAGATTATTCCACAAGTCTTGGAATCTGACAGGGTGTGGGGAGTGGAAATAACACAAACTTATGAGCTTGGGTAACTGGGTAAATGGATGGTGGTGTCATTCACAGAAAGAAAAAAGAAAACTTCCAGAGAGAGATGATGAGCTGAGTTTGGAACATTCAGGTAATTCACCTTATAAGCAATGTGAAAGAGGGGATATTTATTCAAAAAGAATTTTGTTGCCTTTTTCCATTTTTTTTTTTCTTAACTTTTTTCCTTTGTTTAAATCCAAAGGACCTTCCAACCAGGACTGTATTCAAACCATTCCAAGAAAAGTGCCATATTTGGTGGCTGGGTTGTATGGTTGCAAGTCATAGAAACAACTGTTATTAGCTTAGGAAGAAGAAATAGAAGAGTGCAGGAATTTATTGTGGTAAATAGGGGAATATTGCAGAAATAATTGGAAAGAATACATTAAAACCTCAGAAAAAGTACAGTTGGGAAAGAAAGCCATCAGGTATCCAGAAAGGTCTCTGTCATAGGGTTTCTTTCTTATGTTGGCCTCCTTATTCTTTCTCTGTGGACCTGTTATTTCTGCTACACAGTCTGCATGCTGAGAGGTGGCCATGCCACTTGTAGCAGATATCAGTGTTCTGCCCAAATACCTTCCGATTCCAATTTGGTTTTTTGTGGATCCCCTAGCTTTGGTATGCTTTTGAGATAGAAGATCAGAGGACTTATTTCCTGGTCCCGACCAGATGAAACAAAGAAACTTGCTGGAACCAACAAATGGTGCTGAAAGCAACCTCTAATTGCCCTCATTGCTCATTAGCATAAGACACTCCCATCACCACCATGACAGTTTACAAATGCCATGGCAATGACCAAGATGTTACCACCCCTTTCAATGGCAACTACCTGGAAGTTAATGCTCCTTTTCTAGAGATTTCTGCATAGCCCACCCCTTAATTTGCATGTAATTAAAAGTAGATATAAATACAGCTAGCCAATAGCCCACAAGTGCCAACTCTGGGCACAATGCCTATGGATTAGTGCTGTTCCACAAAAAGCAGTACCAGTTCAATAAAAGGAGCTGTCTTTCACTTCTGGTTCATTATTGAATTATTTCCTGAGAAAAGCCAAGAAACCTCCTAAGCTAAGCCCCAATTTGGGGGCTAGCCCACCTGCATCCCTTTCCCTCCGCTCCCCAGTGTACATTTTGTACACTGGCTCAAAGGGTGAATTTAATTTCCAGTCTCAGTGGTAGCTAATTTGAACCTGATTTGAAATTGATTGTTTTCAAGCAGATACTAGTATGTATGCATTTATTAATAGGCACTGAGTCTCATTTTTCTTCTACTTTCTCTACTAATCTGTTTATGAAATGTGATTTTCAGCAACCATGAACATATATGCAATGTATTAATCTGTTTTCACACTGCTATAAAGAACTACATGACACTGGGTAATTTCTAAAGGAAAGAGGTTTAATTGGCTCACAGTTCTGCATGGCTGGAGAGGCCTCAAGAAACACAATCGTGACAGAAGGCGAATGGGAAGCAAGACACATCTTACATGGCAGCAGGACAGAGAGAGCAATGGGGGAAACTGCTGAATACTTTTAAACCATCAGATCTCGTAGGAACTCCCTTACTATCACGAGAACGGCATGGGGGAAACTGCCCCCATGATCCAATTACCTCTCACCAGGTCCCTCTCTTGACACATGGGGATTACAATTAGAGGTGAGATTTGGGTGGGGACACAAAGCAAAACCATATCATGCAATGAGATGAAATGGAATTTATTTCAATATCCATCTAATTTTTTTTTTTTTTTTTTTTTTTTTTTTTTTTTTTTTTTTTTTTTTTTTGAGGTATAGTCTTGCTCTGTCACCCAGGCTGGAGTGCAATGGCACAATCTCGGCTCACTGCAACCTCTGCCTCCCAGGTTCAAGCGATTCTCCTGCCTCAGCCTCCCAAGTAGCTGGGACTACACCACACCCAGCTAATTTTTGTATTTTTAGTAGAGATGGGGTTTCATCATATTGGCCAGGCTGGTCTCGAACTCCTGACCTCAGGTGATCCACCTGCCTCACCCTCTCAAAGTGCTGAGATTACAGGCATGAGCCACTGCACCTGACCTAACTTTTCTTTTTAAATAACATTTATTTTCTGTTTTAGGGCATAGGAATTGTAGTTCACACCTATAATTCTGTTTAGAGGACTGCGAAGAGGGTCTTGGAGTCCCATTTGCTGGGATGTAGCAGAGATGAAAGTGCCTGGGAATTTACATTCTCCCACCCTCAATGCAGTCCTTAGTCAATGATAATGGCTGAAAGCATAGGCATGCCCTGTTTCCTTGTCTCTAATCAGAAAACTCCAAAGTGTAACTCTCACTCCAGGGTTCCGTTGCAGGATAAAATTGAGTAATCCTACCTTCTATGGAACTTTTGCTTCCTCCTTTATCCTGCCTTGTTTCCATTAGTGCCTTACTGATTTTTCCTGTGAGCACTTAATGATTTGATTGCAGTTGTAGCCTCATCTCAGGGTCAGCGTCATGGGAACCCAACTGTTATGGCTTGAATTGTATCCCTCAATAAAGATATGTTGGAAATAAAGTCCTTGCAGATGTAATTAGTTAAGATGAGGCAATTAGGGTGGACTCTATTCTAATATGACTGCTATCTTTATAAAAAGGGGAAATTTGGATATGGAGGCAGACATGCACAGAGGGAAGATAGACAAGGTGAAGATGGCCCTGTAACTAGAGTACTGCATCTACGAGTTAAGGAATAACAAGGACTGCTGGCAAACACCAGAAGCTAGGAGAAGCAAGGAAGGATGAGAGAAAACTCAGAGCAGGGCCATGAATTTAGACTTCTGGCTTCCAGAACTGTGAGAGAATAAATTTCTATTGTTTGAAGCCACCAAGCTTTTGGTACTTTTCATACAGCAGCCCTAGGAACCTAATGCATTAATTAACAACAGCCATGTGCCCAAGATTTTACACCTTTTCTCTTTCAGAGCTCAGTACAGACTGACAGAAGATTCTCTTAGCTCCTATTCCAGATTCTCAGAGTGTAGATTCTGACTGGATTACCCTGGTCCTTGAAGTATACCTAGGAGATGGAGTAACATTGTACAAGCATCCATATTGTCATTAAGAGGAAAGAGTTTCCATTAAAAAAGAGAGGTAATTTTTTGTTCCATGGGCTGCAGAGAGATCTTTAAAATGGCCAATATGAAACGATTTCTCAGAGTGGAATTTTCTGAGAAAAATTGTACAGTGCTAATGCCAAACTAGCATGTATCCAACAAGAAATGATGAAGAAGTTTGATTACTTTTTCAAATTCGGATGATGTTATAAATTTATAGGGTTTCCAAAACATGCAATTTGAAAAAGCTTCAAAGTTGATTAGTGTTGCCATTTTGACTTCCTGATTTGGCTTCTGAATGGCAACAATGCATGCTACAGAATAATGTTAATTCAGAATCAACGACAAATCTTGCTGTGCAGCGAAACATGAAGTCAATTTATGTCAAATGTTGTTGCACAGGGATTGAAACTTAATAAACAGAAATCTGACCAGTATATCTATGAATTTACTTAGCAGAACAGTATTTTAGCTTTTAAGCCAATTCTAAAAGGGAGAAGAAAAGAGATAGAGTTTCCTTTTCTTTTTTCTTATGATTCAAGCTAGAAGCGGAACATTTTGTACACTGACTCAAAGGGTGAATTTCATTTCCACTCAGCAGCAGCCAATTTGAACCTGATTCGAAGTTGATTGTTTTCAAGCAGTTCCTAGTAGATATGCATTTATTAATAGATGAGCACTGAGTCTTATTTTTCTTCTACTTCCTCTACTAATCCAGTTATGAAATGTGATTTTCAGCAACCCTGAACATACATGCAATAAGATGAAATGTAATTTGCTTATTTCAATATCCACCCAACTTTTCTTTTTAAATAACGTTTATTTTCTCTTTTAGGACAAGAATTTCGAAGAAGGGAACCTGCATACTTGAAGTTTCTTTGTAAGTAGAAGTAGTGGCTTTCCACTATCTATAAATTTGTATATATTAGCTAAATTTTTGACAATCATTGCCAGTTACCCAGAAATAGACGACTAGATGAGGATTCAGGTGCAAGTGGTTTATGAAGGAAATGCTGCAAGGAGAGTCTTGTAAAAGAGTGAGAAAAACAGGAGAGGAAAGAGGAAGAAGCAAGCAAGTGTGTGGTTTTAGGCCAGGTCCTTCCCTCAGCCTACTCCTGCGTAAATCACAGTTCAGAGTTAGTGCTGTTTCAAGGCAAGTAGCTGGGCTTCATAACTCCTGCACCAGCCAGTCCTGGAATAAGGGTCACTGGCTTTAGGGTGGGGATAAAAAGGGGGTTTGTCAACTCCCAGGCACTTCAAACTTTTTGCTGTTGAGGCAAAGCAAACCCAGTAGCCCAAGAGTGGGCCTTCAGAGAGAAACACAGATGTGCGATTTGAAGGAAAAACACACAGTAACTGGAGAAACAATTCTCTGAAATGCTAAAAGAGACTCAGCAGTATACTTAGTGACATCCCTATGCCAGATACCTTCCAATTGATTTCATTAGGATAGAAAGTACAGCTTTTTGGTTTACCTTCTCCCCAAGCTTAGACAGCCTGCTTTAGCCTTCTGCACCATAGCCCCCACACAGCCCAAACTCCTGGGTTACCACATCTCAGCCTGGACTTCAATGTCCTTGGTCCTCAGTAATCTGTCAGGGTGGATCCAACGTAGACTAATTCTTTTTTCCTTTTTAACTTGAAATCTGATTGACTTGTGACCCTGACTTAATTGAAGGCAAAACTTTTATCTTTGGTAATACTGCAAAATTGAACTTGCCAAAATTATTATTTTAGACAATATGTTTTAAACATCAGGAAAAATTTTTTAAAGTCTATTTATTAAGCCTTTCACTATGCATTCAGAAATCTCCATTAATAGTACCATGTTTTCTCAAGTCTCCCTGTAACAACCCTCATATATGTATTCATTTCTGACGAAATCTGAAAAAAATAAAGAAGTCTGCTTCTATAGCAACCTTCCCCATAGGCTGCTACAATCAAAACCAATAATCTAGATGGGCTACAAACACTGCACCTCACCATCACAGTGCCCAAGTAGAATTGTTACAACTTGGCAAGATGAACCCAAGCTTTGTCCTCGGCTCTTCCTTTCTTTCTAGGATTTATAAACTCTTGGGAATGTCTGGAATCCTGAGGAGGCAGTCAGAGAAATATCTCCTCATATGAGAGTTTGATTTGCCTCTTGGGAAGAACTTTCCATGAGGAAAAAAGAGTCATAAGGACAGAATATGGCTAAGGGCAGTGGACAGGATCTGAGGGAAGAGGACAATCTTACCACAATCCAAGAATAAAATCATACTGTTGGTATGTTTTGTGACTGTATTCTTTAGTTTGACATTGTTTGTGACAGTTGCATATAGCCATTCTCCCCTCGTTTTCCTTTCTATACTTTGTGGATGCAACACAATTTGTTTTTCTAGTGTACTATTGAGTACATGTAGATTGTTTCCAAAAACAAAGTCAGTTATTTCAGTACTGACTGAGTCCTCCAGTCCTGCTCCCAGGAACTCATGCATAAGCCTCATTATGAGGAGGCACTATTAACAGGAGAAAGAAGGAGTTAACATGTAAGGACATTGGTGTGATAAGACGTCAAACATGTTAGTTCCAGCATTTTTGTTGGTGATGCCAGATAGCATGGCATTGCTGGCTTATTTCTTCTAGCAATCCTAGGTGCTCTTTCTATCACAATTTATAATCCGTTTCTCTAAAGCCACCCCCTTTAACCTAGGAGACAAAATATGTTGTGTTCAGAAAATACCCACTAAATCACAATCCAAGATCAAGGGCCCTGAGGCAGCATGACCTCACAAGGACGCTATTAGAGGAAGCCTCAGTGATTATGAAGATGAGGGCTGGGCACAGCCACCTCTGCTCAGACTCTGTGGACACGTCAGTGGCAGCAGGGGCAGCAGGTCTGTGTGAGTATGCACTGCTAGTTACCACCTTGGGCCTCATTTAACTGCTTGGAAAAAAAAAATAAAGGGAGATGGAATCTAGGGTAATAAGAAAAATACACAAACTTTATAAAATAAATATATATCAAACACTTGTTTGAAACTAGTAGGATGGCCAGGAGCAGTGGCTCACACCTGTAATCCCAGCACTTTGGGAGGCAGAGGCAGGCAGATCACAAGGTCAGGAGATCAAGACCATCCTGGCTAACACGGTGAAACCCCATCTCTACTAAAAATACAAACAATTAGCCGGACGTGGTGGTGGGCGCCTGTAGTCCCAGCTACTCAGGAGGCTGAGGCAGGAGAATGGCGTGAACCCGGGAGACGGAGCTTGCAGTGAGCCAAGATCGCGCCACTGCACTGCAGCCTGGGCAACAGAGCCAGACTCCGTCTCAAAAAAAAAAAAACTAGTACGACACCTGAGTTCTGTTATTTTTACCACCTGTGTTAATAATAATCAAACAATGTCTGCACCTAAGTACCCTACTATGGTCCCCCTTGCCATCAAATTCTTCTCTCGTTCTCCCAGTGATAACCATGGTCTAGCCATCCGTGATGATTATTTTCTTCATTTTCTTTACAGCTTTTCAACTTCAGTATGGATTCCTATATGACATAGTTTGGTTTGCCTTGTTTTTGAACTTTTACATGAATAAAATCATATTGTTAGTGTCTTTTGTGACTGTCTTCTTTACCTTAACAATGCTTGTGACAGTTGGATATAGCCATCCTCCTCTGGTTTTCCTTTTTGTATTTTCTGGATGCAACACAATTTGTTTGTCTACCATACTGCTGAGTACATGTAGATTGTTTCCAGTTATTGGCTTTATGAGCAATATTGCTTAAACACTCTTGTATTCAGGTGCACACATGAAAGAATTTCTCTCAGGTATATCACCAGTAGTAGGATACAACTTCAATTTTACTAGAGAATGCTGAATTGTTTCAAAGGTGACTAGACCAATTTATCCTCCCTCCAGCAGTACCTGGGAATTCCTGTTGCCCCATGTCATCACCAGTCTGAATTGTCAGACTTTCAGTGTGTGTTAATCTGTTGAATATTGTGATGTTTAATTTTTTTTCCTTGATTACTAATTAGGTTATCAAATATATTTCTGAGTGCCTTGATTTTTATGCAATTGTAAACAGTATATAATTTTTTGAGACAGGGTCTCACTTACCACAGAGTCCAGTGGTACATTCTTGGCTCACTGCAGCCCCTACCTCCTGGGTTCAAGTGATCCCCCCACCTCAGCCTCCCAAGTAGCTGGGACTACAGGCATGCACCACCACGCCCAAGCTAATTTTTTGTATTTTTAGTAGAGACAAGGTTTTGCCATGTTGTTCAGGCTAGTCTTGAACTCCTGATCTCACCTCAGTCTCCCAAAGTACTAGGATTACAGGTGTGAGCCACTGCACCTGACTTGTAAATAGTATCTTTATTGGAATTCTATTTTTCTATATCTCTAAGTGCTTTGATTTGTTTGCTATTATAAATGGTATCTTTATTTGAATTCCATTTTCTATTTTTTAAAATATCAACTTTTGAGATATAATTTATATAAATAAGATGCATCAGCTGGGAGTGGTGGCTCAAGGCTGTAATCCCAGCACTTTAGGAGGCTGAGGTGGGTGGATTACCTGAGGTCAGGAGTTCAACAGCAGCCTGGCCAACATGGTGAAACCCCATGTCTACTAAAAATATAAAAATTAGCCAGGCGTGGTGGCACGCGCCTGTAATCCCAGTTACTCAGGAGACTGAGGCAAGAAAATGGCTTGAACCCAGGAGGCGGAGGTTGCAGTGAGCCAAGATTGCACACACTGCACTCCAGCATGAGTGACAGAGTAAGACCTCATCTCAAAAAATAAAATAAATAAGATGAATCCATTTTAAATGTATTCATCAATGAGTTTTGACAAGTATATGTACCCATGTAACCACTATCCCATTTCTATATAAATGTTCTATAGAAATTCAGAACTTCCCTTATGCCCCTTTTCAAACATTCACCCTTAACTCGCATCACTGTGCAACCACTAATCTGTTATCTTTCACCAGCTTTAGATTAGTTTTGCCTGTTTAAGAATTTTATATAAATATAATCATACACTATACCCTTGGGATAGCCAGTATCCAAGATGATCCAAAAATTATCCCTGGCTTCTGGTATTCATATCTTTGTGTAGCCCCTTCCAACACTGTACCAGTGTTGGTCTGTGTGACCAGTCACATACAGTAGAAGTGATTGTATATCACTTCTGAGATTAGGTTATAAAAAACACAGTTGCTTCCATCTCAGTCACTTTCACTCTCACTCTCTTGCATCACTTGTTCTTGGTGAAGCTATGCCCTGAGCAGCCCCATGGGGAGGCCCATGTGGCAAGGAACTGAAGCCTACTGCCAACAGCTATATATGTAATTAAACATGGAAGCAGATCCTCTACCCCCATCATGTCTCAGATGACTGCAGCTCTAGATGAACCTTCATTGCAACTTTATGAGAGACACTGAGCTACAACCATCCAGCTATTCCGCTCCTAGACTCCTGACCCAGAGAAACTGAGATAATAAATGTTGCTTTAAGTCACTGAATGTCTGGGTAATATTAGGCAGTAATAAATAACTAATAAGGCACTGTTTTGGGTTTAGCCTCTTTCACTCAGGATAACAATTTTGAGAGTCAGCAATGTTGTTTCATGTTTCAGGAGTTTATTCTTTATATTCTCGAGTGATATTCCATTATATCACTGTAATAATGTTTATTATCTAAATATTGGTCATGATGTAGTTTCAGGACATGTTATTCCAAAATTTGACACCTTGTCTTATTGAATATTTTAAGCTGAAAATATTTGAGAAATGGTATATGTGGTACAGACTTTCTGACTGTTTCCTGAAGCAGGTCATAAAACCCTCCTGTGAGAGGAACCCTCTGTGGAAGAACAGAATATGTCACCCCAAAATATGAAGAATTGTTGAGCTGAAGATGATTAAGAAGAAGCAGATGCAGGAAAGCTCTCTGCCCTCCCTCTATTTGCTTAAAAGTAGGATAAAGACTTACAAAGACTAAAGGTATCCTTGCCTTCTGCCAGGAAGAAAAAGGTTAACCACCAGAGACAGCTTTAGACCCTCATTGGCCTGTAGATGGTACTAGAGAAATCTACATTAACAAGCTTTATTAACTCGCCTTTATCTGCTGTTTATTTGCCTTCCCCCAAGTTACTGTCAAAGTCCTTTTCCTTTGTCTTGTCACTTCTCTAAAAATTGACTGTTCTTTATTGAAAATGCTATATACACTGTCATTCAAAGCCACCTCTCTGAGAACTATTCATTCCCCATTGTCTCCCCATGTATATATGAAATATACATGTGAATATACTTCCATTTGTTTTTCTCCTGTTAATCTGTCTATAGATTAATCTGGTTATAGGGGTCCATTCCAACTAAGAAACTGTGGGGGACCAGGCACGGTGGCTCACACCTGTAATCCCAGCACTTTGGGAGGCCAAGGCCAACGGATCATGAGGTCAGGAGATTGAGACCATCCTGGCCAACATGGTGAAACCCCATCTCTACTAAAAAATACAAAAAATTAGCTAGGTGTGGTGGTGTGCACCTGTAGTCCCAGCTACTCGGGAGGCTGAAGCAGGGGTATCACTTGAACCTGGGAGGTGGACGCTTCAGTAAGCCAAGATTGCACCACTGTAATCCAGCCTGTTGACAGAGCAAGACTCTGTCTCAAAAACAAAACAAAACAAAAAAAACTATGGGGTTATTTTCCCCCTTCGCCTCCCTATATTCTAAGGAAAGAAGCATTCTTATTTGTGAAGACAAAAGGACATGAGGGAAATATGAACAAAAGTTTTGCTGTGTCCTCCACTTTACTACCCTTAGCTCACACCCCCTTTGTCTTATCATATTTCTTCATGACTCCACACTTCATCAAACATAGTGTTAAAAACACTCAGGTTTAATCACTTCTTTGGGTCTTCATTTCCTTATTAAAGTTCTCATGTCATGTAAAGCTTTTATTTTTAAAATGTTTATGCTTCTCTTTTGTCTTTTGTATGCTCGTCTCTGTCTTCTGTTACAGAGGCCGCAGTCAAGAACTCAGAACGGTAAAAGGAAAAGATAGTTTTCCTTCCCTATACAGGTAAATAGAAATGCAATTTTTTGTATACATTTGTATTCTACAAACTTTCTAAACTCTTGATTAATTCTAATAATTTGGCTATAGATTCTTCTTTATTTTCTTTCTTGTTTTTTCCTTCAACATTTAAGTTCTGGGGTACATGTGAAGGATATGTGGGTTTGTTACGTAGGTAAATGTATTCCATGGTGGTTTGCTGCACAGATCATCCCATCACCTAGGTATTAAGCCTAGCATGCATAAACTATTCTTCCTAATGCTCTCCCTCCCCACAACTCCCACCTTCGACAGACCCCAGTGGTGGTGTTCCCCACCATATGTCTATGTGTTCTCATCATTCAGCTCCCAATTATAAGTGAGAAAATGTGGTGTTTGGTTTTCTGTTCCTGCATTAGTTTGCTGAGGATAATGGCTTCCAATTCCATACATGTCCCTGCAAAGGACATGCTCTCATTTCTTTTTATGGGTGCATAGTATTCCATCGTGTAAACATTTTCTTTATCTATCAATTATGGGCATCAATTATGGGCATTTAGGTTGATTCCATGTCTTTGTTATTGTGAATAGTGCTGCAATGAACATACACATGCATATATCTTTATAATAGAATGATTTATATTCTGTTGGGTATATACCCAGTAATGGGATTGCTGGGTCGAATGGTATTTCTGTCTCTAAGTCCTTGAGGAATTGCCACCCTGTTTTTGCACAATAGTTTTGCACAATAGTTGAACTAACTGGCCGGGCATGGTGGCTCACGCCTGTAATCCCAACACTTTGGGAGGCCAAGGTGGGCAGATCACTAGGTCAGAAGATCAAGACCATCTTGGCTAACACAGTGAAACCCTGTCTCTACTGAAAATACAAAAAATTAGCTGGGCGTGGTGTCGGGTGCCTGTAGTCCCAGCTACTTGGGAGGCTGAGGCAGGAGAATGGCATGAACCCAGGAGGCAGACCTTGCAGTGAGCCAAGATCGCCACTGCACTCCAGCCTGGGTGACAGAGTGAGACTCCATCTCAAAAAAAAAAAAAAAAAAAAAAAAAAAGTTGAACTAATTTACACTCCCACCAACAGTGTAAAAGTATTCCTTTTTCTCCACAGCATCTCCAGCATCTGCTGTTTTTGACTTTTTAATAATCACCATTCTGACTAGTGTGAGATGATATCTCATTGTGGTTTTGGTTTACATTTCTCTAATGATTAGTGATGTTGAGCTTTTTTTAATGTTTGTTGGCCACATGTATGTCTTCTTTTGAGAAGTGTCTGTTCCTGTCCTTTGTCCACCTTTTAATGAGGTTGTTTGTTTTTTTCTTGTAAATTTAAGCTCCTTGTAGACTCTGGATATAGACCTTTGTCAGATGGATAGATTGTAAAAATTTTCTCCCATTTTGTAGGTTGTCTCTTCACTCTGATGATAATTTCTTTTGTTGTGCAGAAGCTCTTTAGTTTAATTAGATTCCATTTGTCAATTTTTGCTTTTGTTGCAATTGCTTTTGGCATGTTGGTTATGAAATCTTTGCCCATTCCTCTGTCCTGAATGATATTAGCTAGATTTTCTTCTAGGGTTTATATAGTTTGGGGTTTTACATTTAAGTCTTTAATCCATCTTGAGTTAATTTTTATACATGGTGTAAGGAAGGGGTCCAGTTTCAATTTTCTGCATATGGCTGGCCAGCTCTCTCAGCACCATTTATTAAATAGGGAATACTTTCCCCATTGCTTGTTTTTATCAGGGGCAAAGATCAGATGGTTGTAGGTTTGCAGTTTTATTTCTGAGTTCTCCATTCTGTTCCATTGGTCTATGTGTCTGTTTTTGTACCAGTACTATGCTATTTTGGTTATAGTAACCTTGTAGTATAGTTTGAAGTCAGGTAGCATGATGTTGTCAGCTTTATTCTTATTGCTTAGGATTATCTTGGGTATTCAGGCTCATTTTTTTATCTATATGAATTTTTAAATAGTTTTTTCCTAATTCTGTGAAGAATGTCAATGGTAGTTTAGTGGGAATAACACTGAATCTATAAATTACTTTGGGCAGTATGGCCATTTTCACAATACTGATTTTTCCTATCCATGACCATGGATTGTTTCTCCATTTGATTGTATCCTCTCTGATTTCTGTGATCAGTGGTTTGTAGTTCTCCTTGAAGAGGTTCTTCAATTTCCTTGTTAGCTGTATTCCTAGGTATTTTATTCTTTTTGTAGTCATTGTGGATGATAATTCATTCATGATTTGCCTCTCTGCTTGCCTATTGTTTGTGTATAGGAATATTAGTGATTTTTGAACATTGATTTTGTATCTTGAGACTTTGCTGAAGTTACTTATGAGCTTAAGAAGCTTTTCGGCTGAGATGATGGGGTTTTCTACGTATAGAATCATGTCATCTGCAAACAAAGATTTGACTTCCACTCTTCCTATTTGAATACCTTTTATTTCCTTCTTTTGCCTGATTGCCGTGACCAGAACTTCCAATACTATGTTGAATAGGAGTGGTGAGAGTGGGTATATTTGTCTTGTGCTGGTTTTCAAGGGGAATGTTACCAGTTTTTTCCCATTCAATATGATATTGGCTATGGATTTGTCATATATAGGTCTTATTACTTTGAGGTCTGTTCCTTCAATACCTAGTTTATTGAGAGTTTTTAACATGAAGATAGGTTGAATTTTATTGAAGGCCTTTTCTGCATCTATTGAGATAATGTGGTTATTGCTTTAGTTCTGTTTACTGTGATGAATCACATTTATTCATTTGCATATGTTGAACCAACTTGGCATCCTGGGGGTGAAGCCAACCTGATCATAGTGTATAAACTTTTTGATATGCTGCTGGATTACATTTGCCAGCATTTTATTGAGTATTTTTGCATGAATATTCATCAAGGATATTGGCCTAAAATCTTTCTTCATTATATCTGTGACATGTTTTGATATCAGGATGATGCTGGCCTCATAGAATGAGTTATGGAGGAGTCCCTTCTTTTCATTTTTTTGAAATCATGTCAGTAAGTATGGTACCAGATCTTCTTTGTACCTCTGACAGAATTCAGCTGTGAATATGTCTGGTCCTGGGCTTTCTTTTTTTTTGGTTAGTAGGCTATTTATTACTGCCTTAATTTCAGAACTCGTTAGTGGTCTGTTCAGGGATTTAATTTCTTCCTGGTTCAGTCTGGGGAGGTTGTATGTGTCCAGGAATTTATCCATGTCTTCTAGATTTCCTAGTTTATTTGCATAGAGGTGTTTTTAGTATTCTCTGATGGTTGCTTGTATTTCTGTGGGGTCAGTGGTGATATCCCCTTTATCATTTCTGATTGCATTTATTTGTTTCTTCTCTCTTTTCTTCTTTATTAGTCTAGCTAATGGTCTATCTATTTTATTGATTTTAAAAAAAAAACAGCTCCTGGATTTGTTGATTTTTTGAAGGGTTTTTATGTCTCTATCTACCTCAGTTCAGTTCTGATATTGTCTTCTGCTAGCTTTGGGGTTTGTTTGCTCTTGGTTCTCTAGTTGTTTTAGTTGAAATGTGAGATGTTAACTTGAGAGTTTTCTAGCTTTTTGATGTGGGCATTTTAGTACTACTAATTTTTCTCTTAACACTGCTTTAGCTGTGTGTCAGATGTTCTGGTACATCGTCTCTTTGTTCTCATTAGTTTCAAAGAACTTTTTGATTTCTGCCTTAATTTCATTATTTACTGAAAGGTAATTCAGGAGCAGGTTTTTCCATTTCCATGCAGTTTTGTGGTCTTGTGTGAATTTCTTAATCTTGAGTTCTACTTTGATTGTCTTGTCTGAGAGACTGTTTGTTATTATTTCAGTTCTTTTGCATTCATTGAGGAGTGTTTTACTTCCAATTATGGATCAATTTTAGAGCAAGTGCCATGTGGCTATGAGAATGTATATTCTGTTGTTTTTTGGTGGAGAGTTCTGTAGATATCTATCAGATCCACTTGATCCAGAGCTGAGTTTAGGTCCTGAATATCATTAATTTCCTCTCTCAATGATCTGCCTGATATTGTCAGTGAGGTGTTAAAGTCTTCCACTATTACTTTTTGAGTGTCAAAGTCTCTTTGCAGGTCTCTAGGAACTTGCTTTATGAATCTGAATTCTTCTGTATTGAGTGCATATTTAGGATAGCTAGCTCTTCTTGTTGAATTGAAACCTTTACCATTATGTAATGCCCTTCTTTTCTTTTTTAAGTTTGGTGGTCCAAATTCTCTTTTGTCAAAAACCAGGATTGCAATCCCTGCTTTTTTCTGTTTTCCATTTTCTTGGTAAATTTTCCTTCATCTCTTTATTTTGAGCCTATGTGTGTCTTTGCATGTGAGATGGAGCTCTTGAAGACAGCATACCAACGGGTCATGCCTCTTTATCCAGGTTGCCATTCTGTGTCTTTTAATTGGGGCAATTAGCACATTTACATATAAGGTTAGTATTGTTATATGCAAATTTAATTGTCATCATGATGCTAGCTGGTTATTTTGCCAACTTGCTTATGTGGCTGCTTCATTGTGTCACTGGTCTGTGTACTTCAGTGTGTTTTTGTAGTGGCTGGTAATGGTTTTTCCTCTCCATATTTAGTGCTTCCTTCAGGAGCTTTTGCAAGTCAGGCCTGATGGTGATGAATTTCCTAAGCATTTGCTTGTCTGAAAAGGATCTTATTTCTTCTTTGCTTATGAAGTTTAGTTTTGCCAGAAAAGAAATTCTGGGTTGGAAATACTTTTCTTTAAGAATGTTGAATATTGGCCCCCCTATCTTGTAGGGCTTCCACTGAGAGGTCTGCTGTTAGTTGATGGGTTTCCCTTTGTAGGTGATCTGGCCTTTCTCTCTGAATTGCCTTAACATTTTTTTTCTTCCATTTTGACCTTGGAGAATCTGCAGATTATGTGTCTTGGGGTTGATCTTTTCATGGAGTATCTTACTGAGGTTCTCTGTATTTCCTGAATTTGAATGTTGGCCTGTATTTCTAGGTTGGGGAAGTTTTCCTGGCTAATATCCTGAAGTGTTTTTCAAGTTGATTCCATTTTTCAAGTCTCTTTAGTGTACCCCACTCAGTCATAGGTTTGGTCTCTTTACATAATCCCATATTTCTCGGAGGTTTTGGTCATTCCTTTTCATTCTTTTTTTTTTTAATTCTTGTCTGCTTGTCCTATTTCAGAAAGATAGTCTTCAAGCTCTGAGATTCTTTCTTCCACTTGGTCTATTCTGCTATTGAAACTTGTGATTGCATTGTGAAGTTCTCATGTTTTTCAGCTCTATCAGGTCAGTTATGTTTTTCTCTCAACTGGCTATTCTGACTATCAGCTCCTATATTGTTTTATCATGATTTTTAGCTTCTTTGCATTGGGTTTGTTATTACACACCTTCTGAAGCTTAATTCTGTCAATTCAGCCTTCTCAGCCTCAGCCCATCTCTGTGGCCTTGCTTCAGAGTTGTTGTGGTCATTTGGAGGAGAAGAAGCACTCTGGCTTGTTTTTTATTTTGCAGTGATTTTGCATTGATTCTTTCTCATCTTTGTGAACTTATTTACCTTCAATCTTTAAGGTTGTTGACCTTTGAATGAGGTTTCTGTGGGGTCTTCTTGGTTGATGTTGTTGTTCTCTGTTTGTTTGCTTTTTAGTAGTCAGGTCACTCTACAGCAGGGCTGTGTTGTTTGCTGAGAGTTCACTCCAGACCCTAGTTGCCTTGGTTTTTCCCATACCTGGAGGTTTCACCAGTGAAGGCTGTGAAACTGCAAATGTGGTAGCCAGCTCCTTCCTCTGGAAATTTTGTCCCAGGGGTGTACTGATCTGTCACTGCCCTGAACGCACCTGTAGGAGGTGGCTGAAGACCCCAATTGAGAGATCTCATCCAGTCAGGAAGAACAAGATCAGAAACCCGCTTGAAGAAGCAGTCTGGCTGCTTTTTGGTAGAGCAAATGTGCCATGTTTTGCGGGATGCTTCCTCATCCAGGCTATTTGCATTATCCAGTGCCCGCAAGCTGGAATGGCTGAGTCAGTCAAATTGCAAAGATGGTGGCTGCCCCTCATGCTGGGAGCTCTCTCCTAGACATAAGAGCTCTGTCCATAGAATCCTGGCTGGAGTGACTGAAGCCCCACAGGGAGGTCTTGCCCAGTAAGGAGGAATGGATTGAGGTCCCACTTAAAGATGCAGTCTGGCCACAATCTGACAAAACAGCTGTACTGCATTGTAAGGGACTCTTCCTCATCTGGACCATTTGTATTCTCCAAAGCTAGCAGGCTGGAACAGCTGAGACTACCAAACCATAGAATGGCAGCTGCCCCTCCCCCTGGGAACTTAGACCCATCTCAGGCAGATTCCAGTTTTTTCCTATTGGCTGGCTGAATTCCAAGCCAGTAGGTCTTAACTGGTGACATGTCATGGAAGTGGGGCCCAGAGAAAGATGCTGCTTGATTCCCTGGATTCAGCCCCCTTTCTAGGGATATGTATGGACAGATTTCCCACCATGCCAGGGATCCCAAGGCCAGAGCATGTAAAACTCCTGTGTCTTTGTGTATGTCTAAGCAGCTGATCTGCTGAGACTCCACACAGCTCTGTGTATCTGACCCAAGGCCCTGGTGGTGTGAGCTCCTGAGGGGGTCTCCTGACCGGCAAGTGGCAAAGATCTGTGGGAAAAGTGTGATTTCTCAGGTGGGTTCACACCATCAGTCACTGCTTCCCTTGACTTGGGTGGGGGTTCCTTTGGCTCTATGCCACTCCCAGATGGGCCATCACCCTACTACCTGCTTTTCTTCATTCTCCATGGGTCGAGTTGTTTGCCTAGTCAGTCCCAAAGTGAGAACCTGGCTATTTCAGTTGAAGATGCTGCATTCACTCACCCCTTTTAATTTCTTTCTGTAAGTGCTACATAATGCAACTGTTTCTAATCCTCTTCTTGATTTTCCTTTATTTTCCTATTTTATTTATTTTTTTATTTTAATTTAAGTTCTAGGGTATATGTGCACAATGTGCAGGTTTGTTACATATGTATACATGTGCCATGTTGGTGTGCTGCACCCATTAACTCATCATTAGGAGATATACCATTAGGTATATCTCCTAATGCTACCTGCTCCACCCGCCCCCCCGCAACCCAAAACAGGCCCCAGTGTGTGATGTTCCCCTTCCTGTGTCCAGGTGTTCTCATTGTTCAATTTCCACCTATGAGTGAGAAGATGCAGTGTTTGGTTTTTTGTCCTTGCGATAGTTTGCTGAGAATGATGGTTTCCAGCTTCATCCATGTCCCTACAAAGGGCATGAACTCATCCTTTTTAATGGCTGCATAGTATTCCGTGGTGTATATGTGCCACATTTTCTTAATCCAGTCTATCATTGATGGACATTTGGGTTGGTTCCAAGTCTTTGCTATTGTGAATAGTGCCGCAATAAACATACATGTGCATGTGTCTTTATAGCAGCATGATTTATAATCCCTTGAGTGAATACCAAGTAATGGGATGGCTGTATCAAATGGTATGTCTGGATCTAGATCCTTGAGGAATCGCCACACTGTTTTCCACAATGGTGGAACTAGTTTACAGTTCCACCAACAGTGTAAAAGTGTTCCTATTTCTCCACATCTTCTCCAACACCTGTTGTTTCCTGACTTTTTAATGATTGCCATTCTACCTGGTGTGAGATGGTATCTCATTGTGGTTTTGATTTGCATTTTTCTGATGGCCAGTGATGATGAGCATTTTTTCATGTGTCTGTTGACTGCATAAATGTCTTCTTTTGAGAAGTATCTGTTCATATCCTTTGCCCACTTTTTGATGGGGTTGTTTGTTTTTTTCTTTTAAATTTGTTTGAGTTCTTTGTAGATTCTGGATATTAGCCCTTTGTCACATGAGTAGATTGCAAAAATTTTCTCCCATTCTGTAAGTTGCCTGTTCACTCTGGTGGTAGTTTCTTTTGCTGTGCAGAAGCTCTTTAGTTTAATTAGATCCCATTTGTCAATTTTGGCTTTCTTTGCCATTGCTTTTGATGTTTTAGACATGAAGTCCTTGTCCATGCCTATATCCTGAATGGTATTACCTAGGTTTTCTTCTAGGGTTTTTATGGTTTTAGGTCTAACATGTAAGTCTTTAATCCATCTTGAATTAATTTTTTTTATAAGGTGTAAGGAAGGGATCCAGTTTCAGCTTTCTACATATGGCAAGCCACTTTCCCCAGCACCATTTATTAAATAGGGAATCTTTTCCCCATTTCTTGTTTTTGTCAGGTTTGTCAAAGATCAGATAGTTGTAGATGTGTGGTATTATTTCTGAGGGCTCTGTTCTGTTCCATTGGTCTATATCTCTGTTTTGGTACCAGTACCATACTGTTTTGGTTACTGGAGCCTTGTAGTATAGTTTGAAGTCAGGTAGCCTGACGCCTCCAACTTTGTTCTTTTGGCTTAGGATTCTCATGGCAATGCAGGCTCTTTTGGTTCCATATGAACTTTAAAGTAGTTTTTTTCCAATTCTGTGAAGAAAGTCATTAGTAGCTTGATGGAGATGGCATTGAATCTATAAATTACCTTGGGCAGTATGGTCATTTTCGCGACACTGATTCTTCCTATCCATGAGCATGGGATGTTCTTCCATTTGTTTTTGTCCTTTTTTGTTTCATTGAGTAGTGGTTTGTAATTCTCCTTGAAGAGGTCCTTCACATCCCTTTTAAGTTGGATTCCTAGGTATTTTATTCTCTTTGAAGCTATTGTGAATGGGAGTTCATTCATGATTTGGCTTTCTGTTTGTCTGTTATTGGTGTATAAGAATGCTTGTGATTTTTGCACATTGATTTTGCATCCTAAGAATTTGCTGAAGTTGCTTATCAGCTTAAGGAGATTTTGGGCTGAGACAATGGGGTTTTCTAAATATACAATCATGTCATCTGCAAACAGGGACAATTTGACTTCCTCTTTTCCTAATTGAATACCCTTTATTTCTTTCTCTTGCCTGATTGCCCTGGCCAGAACTTCCAACACTATGTTGAATAGGAGTGGTGAGACAGGGCACCACTGTCTTGTGCCAGTGCTTCCAGTTTTTGCCCATTCAGTATGATATTGGCTGTGGGTTTGTCACAAATAGCTCTTATTATTTTGAGATATGTCCCATCAATAACTAATTTATTGAGAATTTTTAGCATGAAGGGCTGTTGAATTTTGACAAAGGTCTTTTCTGCATCTGTTGAGATAATCATGTAGTTTTTGTCTTTGGTTCTGTTTATAGGCTGGATTACCTTTATTTATTTGCATATATTGAAACAGCCTTGCATCCCAAGGATGAAGCCCACTTGATCATGGTGGATAAGCTTTTTGATGTGCTGTTGGATTTGGTTTGCCAGTATTTTATTGAGGATTTTTGCATTGATGTTCATCAGGGATATTGGTCTAAAATTCTCTTTTTTTGTTGTGTCTCTGCCAGGCTTTGGTATCAGGATGATGCTGGCCTCATAATATGAGTTAGGGAGGATTCCCTCTTTTTCTATTGATTGGAATAGTTTCAAAAGGAATGGTACCAGCTCCTTCTTGTACCTCTGATAGAATTCGGCTGTGAATCTGTCTGGTCCTGGACATTTTTTAGTTGGTAGGCTATTAATTATTGCCTCAATTTCAGAGCCTGTTATTGGTCTATTCAGGGATTCAACTTCTTCCTGGTTTAGTCTTGGGAGGGTGTATGTGTCCAGGAATTTATCCATTTCTTCCAGATTTTCTAGTTTCTTTGCATAGAGGTGTTTATAGTATTCTCTGATGGTAGTTTGTATTTCTGTGGGATCAGTGGTGATATCCCCTTTATCATTTTTTATTGCATCTATTTGATTCTTGTCTCTTTTCTTCTTTATTAGTCTTGCTAGCGGTCTATCAATTTTGTTGATCTTTTCAAAAAACTAGCTCCTGGCTTCATTGATTTTTTGAAGGTTTTTTTGTGTCTTTATCTCCTTCAGTTCTGCTCTGATCAGTTATTTCTTGCCTTCTGCTAGCTTTTGAATGTGTTTGCTCTTGCTTTTCTAGTTCTTTTAATTGTGATGTTAGGGTGTCAATTTTAGATCATTCCTGCTTTCTCTTGTGGGCATTTAGTGCTATAAATTTTCCTCTACACACTGCTTTAAATGTGTCCCAGAGATTCTGGTATGTTGTATCTTTGTTCTCATTGGTTTCAAAGAACATCTTTATTTCTGCCTTCATTTCTTTATGTACCCCATAGTCATTCAGGAGCAGGTTGTTCAGTTTCCATGTAGTTCAGTGGTTTTGAGTGAGTTCCTTAATCCTGAGTTCTAGTTTGATTGCACTGTGGTCTGAGAGACAGTTTGTTATAATTTCTATTCTTTTACATTTTCCAAGGAGTGCTTCACTTCCAACTATGTGGTCAATTTTGGAATAAGTGTGATGTGGTGCTGAGAAGAATGTATATTCTGTTGATTTGGGGTGGAGAATTCTGTAGATGTCTATTAGGTCCGCTTGGTGCAGAGCTGAGTTCAATTCCTGGATGTCCTTGTTAACTTTCTGCCTCATTGATCTGTCTAATGTTGACAGTGGGGTGTTAAAGTCTCCCATTATTATTGTGTGGGAGTCTAAGTCTCTTTGCAGGTCTCTAAGGACTTGCTTTATGAATCTGGGTTCTCCTGTATTATTGGGTGCATATATATTTAGGATAGTTAGCTCTTCTTGTTGATTTGATCCCTTTACCATTATGTAATGGCCTTCTTTGTGTCTTTTGATCTTTGTTGGTTTAAAGTCTGTTTTCTCAGAGACTAGGATTGCAACCCCTGTTTTTTTTTTTTTTTGTTTTCCATTTGTTTGGTAGATCTTTCTCCATCTCTTTATTTTGAGCCTATGTGTGTCTCTGCACGTGAAATGGGTCTTCAGAATACAGCACACTGATGGGTGTTGAGTCTTTATCCAATTTGCCAGTCTGTGTCTTTTAATCGGAGTATTTAGTCCATTTACATTTAAGGTTAGTATTGTTATGTGTGAATTTGATCCTGTCATTATGATGTTAGCTGGTTATTTTGCTCGTTAGTTGATGCAGTTTCTTCCTAGCATTGATAGTCTTTACAATTTGGCATGTTTTTGCAGTGGCTGGTACTGGTTGTTCCTTTCCATGTTTAGTGCTTTCTTCAGGAGCTCTTGTAGGGCAGGCCTGTTGGTGACAAAATCTCTCAGCATTTGCTTGTCTGTAAAGGATTTCATTTCTCCTTCACTTATGAAGCTTAGTTTGGCTGGATACGAAATTCTGGGTTGAAAATTCTTTTCTTTCAGAATGTTGAATATTGGCCCCCACTCTCTTCTGGCTTGGAGAGTTTCTGCTGAGAGATCCACTGTTAGTCTGATGGGCTTCCCTTTGTGGGTAACCTAACCTTTCTCTCTGGCTGCCCTTAACATTTTTTCCTTCATTTCAACTTTGGTGAATCTGACAATTGTTTGTCTTGGAGTAGTTTTTCTCAAGGAGTATCTTTGTGGTATTCTCTGTATTTCCTGAATTTGAATGTTGGCCTGCCTTGCTAGGTTGGGGAAGTTCTCCTGGATAATATCCTGCAGAATATTTTCCAGATTGGTTCCATTCTCCCTGTCACTTTCAGGTACACCAATCAGATGTAGATTTGGTCTTTTCACATAGTCCCATATTTCTTGGAGGCTTTGTTCATTTCTTTTTACTCTTTTTTCTCTAAACTTCTCTTCTTGCTTCATTTAATTCATTTCATCTTCAATCACTGATACCCTTTCTTCCCATGGATCGAATTGGCTACTGAAGCTTGTGCATTCATCACATAGTTCTCATGCCATGGTTTTCAGCTCTGGCGGGTCATTTAAGGACTTCTCTACACTGGTTATTCATTCGTCTAATCATTTTTCAAGGTTTTTAGCTTCTTTGCAATGGCTTCAAACTTCCTCCTTTAGCTCAGAGAAGTTTGATCATCTGAAGCCTTCTTCTCTCAGCTCATCAAAGTCATTCTCTGTCCCACTTTGTTCCACTGCTGGCGAGGAGCTGTGTTCCTTTGGAGGGGGAGAGGCACTCTGATTTTTAGGATTTTCAGCTTTTCTGCTCTGTTTTATCCCCATCTTTGTGGTTTTATCTACCTTTGGTCTTTGATGATGGTGACGTTCAAATGGAGTTTTGTTGTGGATGTCCTTTCGTTTTCCTTCTAACAGTCAGGACCCTCAGCTGCAGGTCTGTTGGAATTCGTTGGAGGTCCACTCCAGACCCTGTTTGCCTGGGTATCAGCAGCAGAGGCTTCAGAACAGCGAATATTACTGAACAGCAAAAGTTGCTGCCTGATCGTTCCTCTAGAAGCTTCATCTCAGAAGGTTACATGGCCTTGTGAATTTACCATTGAGTCTACCCCTGCTGGGGGGTGCCTCCCAGTTAGGCTACTCAAGGGTCAGGGACCCACTTGAGGAAGCAGTCTGTCCGTTCTCAGATCTCAAACTCTGTGCTGGGAGAACCACCACTCTCTTCAAAGCTGTCAGACAGGGACATTTAAGTCTGCAGAGGTTTTTGCTGCCTTTTATTCGGCTATGCCCTGCCCCCAGAGGTAGAGTCTACAGAGGCAAGTAGGCCTCCTTGAGCTGTGGTGGGCTCCACCCAGTTTGAGCTTCCCGGCTGCTTTGTTTACCTACTGAAGCCTCAGCAATGGCGGGTTCCCCTCCCCCAGCCTCACTGCCGCCTTGCAGTTCGATCTCAGGCTGCTGTGCTAGCAATGAGCGAGGCTGCGTGGGTGTGGGACCCTCCGAGCCAGGTGTGGGATATAATCTCCTGCTGTGCTGTTTGCTAAGACCATTGGAAAAGCGCAGTATTAGGGTGGGAGTGACCCGATTTTCCAGGTTTCATCTGTCACAGCTTCCCTTGGCTAGAAAAGGGAATTCCCTGACCCCTTGCCCTTCCCGGGTGAAGCAATGTTTTGCCCTGCTTTGGCTCACACTCAGTGGGCTGCACCCACTGTCCAACAAGCCCCAGTGAGATGAACCCAGTACCTCAGTTGGAAAAGCAGAAATCGCCCATCTTCTGCATCACTTACGCTGGTAGCTGTAGACTGGAGCTGTTCCTATTCGGCCATCTTGGAACGGCCTTCTTCTTGATTTTCTAAATGCACATTGTGTCATCCATGAAAAATGATAGTATGATTCTTCCTTTCCTAGACTAATAGTTTTTATTTCTTTTTCTTGTTTGTTTTACTGACCAAGGCATCTGATAAAATAAAGGATGGATGTAATGATAGGAGATATCCTTGTCTTACTTCTGCTTCCAGGGATAAAGTTGGAACCTGAATTTACCATTGAGTATGATTTAGGTTTGCTCTTATTCAGTAAAAATGTTTCAAAAATGCATTTGCTCTTGTTCAGTAAAGATGATTAAAAAAAGATAATGGATGTTAAATAGCATTGATTTTTCCAAATCTATCGAGATGAGTATATATACAATATATGTGTGTATATATACATATATATGTTTTCTAATATGTTAATGTGGTAGATTATATAAATTGGTTTTCTCGTGTTTTACTATGCTTTCATTCCTGGGATATAAACACTATAGCCTGATGTGGTGTATTTTCAAATATTGTTTGATTGAATGTAATATTTTGTCCAGGATATTTGTATCTATATTAATGAATAAGATTTACCTTTAATTATTATTTCTTGGATTTCCTTTGAATTATCTTAGACATCAAGGTTATGCTAGCCTTATAAGGTAATTCAGAGTATATTCCCCCATTTTTTTTATTGGCATTTTTTTTTAATATTTAAGTTGAGGGGTACATATGCAGATTTGTCACATAGATAAACTTATGTCGTGGGGGTTTGCTATACAGATTACTTCATCACCCAGGTATTAAGCCTAGTATTCATTAGTTATTTTTCCTGATTCTCTCCCTCCTCCCACCCTCCACCCTCCAATAGACCCCAGTGTGTGTTGTTCCCCTCTATGTGTCCATGTGTTCTCATCATTTACCTCTCACTTGTAAGTGAGAACATGTAGTGTTTGGTTTTCTGTTCCTGCATTAGTTTGCTAAGGATAATGGCCTCCAGCTCCATCCATGCCTCTGCAAAGGACATGATTCCATTCTTTTTTATGGCTTCATAGTATTCCATGGTGTATATGTACCACATTTTCTTTATCCAGTCTATCATTGATAGGTATTTAGGTTGATTCCATGTTTTTGCTATAGTGAATAGTACTGCAATAAAATTCTGTGTGCGTGTGTCTTTCTGGTAAGATAATTTATATTCCTTTGGGTATATACCCAGCAAATGATATTTCTGTCTTTAGGTCTTTGAGGAATCACCACACTGTCTTTCACAATGGTTGAGTTAATTTACACTGCTACCAACAGTGTATAAGTATTCTTTGTTTCTCCACAACCTTGCCAACATCTGTCATTTATTAACTTTTTATAATAGCCATTCTGACTGCTGTGACATGGTATCTTATTGTGTTTTTGATTTGCATTCTCTAATCAGTGATGTTGAGTATTTTTCTCATATGATTGTTGGGGGCATGTATGTCTTCTTTTGTCTATTCATGTCCTTTGCCCACTTATTAATGGAGCTGTTTGTTTTTCTTGTGAGTTTGTTTAAGTTCCTTATAGATGCTGGCTATTATACCTTTGTTGCATGCATAGTTTGCAAAAATTTTCTCCCATTCTCTAGGTGGTTTGATTACTCTGTTGATAGTTTCTTTTACTGTGCAGAAGCTTTTTAGTTTAGTTAGGTCTCGTTCATCAATTTTTGCTTTTGTTGCAAACGCTTTTGGTGTTTTCATCATGAAATCTTTGTCTGTACCTATGTCCTGAATTATATTGCCTAGATTTTCTTCTAGGGTTTCTATAGTTTTGGGTTTTACATTTAAGTCTTTAATCCATCTGGAGTTAATTTTTATATGTGGTATAAGTATGGGGTCCAGTTTTAATCCTTTGCATATGTCTAGCCAGTTATATTGTGATGAATTTGTAACAGATGAAAAAAATTTCTTTGTTGACTATTTGTTAAAACTTCCCATTGAAGACACCTGAAACTGAATTCTTCAAATTTCTTGTCACTGATATTACTTTAACGGTTTTAGGAGACTTTCAGCTTTCTAGCTTTTCTGAAATATGCTTTGGAAAGTGTATCACTAAGGCTGTAAACAAGTAGTTCAGTTCTCTTCCTTCCAGGTATCTGATAGAATTGAATTGTCCCATTGTCCTTGAAAGTAGCTGCAGTCCTCTACCTGCCTGGGCCAATGAAATGTGAATAGAAGCAGTAACTGTGGTTCAGTCAGCAGAGAAATTTTGTATCTGAAAATATAAAAATAAAAATTATTTTTTAAAAGATGGTTTATAAGCTTTTGTGCCTCCGTGGGGGGTTGGTTTTTCATTTCTGAAGGCCTTGTGTCATGTAAAACTCTTACTAAATAAATTTGTTATCCTATGGTGTTCTTGTGATACTGAGTGAACTCTAATGAGATCTGATGGTTTTCTAAGGAGCTTTCCCCCACTTTGCTTGACATATCGCTCTCCTGCCACCATGTGAAGAAGGACATGTTTCCTTCCCCTTCTACCATGATTATAAGTTTCCTGAGGTCTCTCCAGCCATGCAGAACCATGAGTCAATAGAACCTCTTTCCTTTATAAATTACCCAGTTTCATGTATTTCTTCATAGCAGTGTGAGAAGGGACTAATATATTTCCCTTTGCTGTTCTCGTCATAGTGAGTGAGTTCTCATGAGATCTAGTTGTTTGAAAGTGTATAGCAGTTCCCCCTTCACTCTCTCTCCTGCTCCACCATATGAAGACAGTACTTGCTTCTTATTTGCCTTCTGCCATGATTGTAAGCTTACTGAGGCCTTCCAGCCATGCTACCTGTACAGCCTGCAGAACTATGAGTCAAATAAAACTCTTCTCTTTATAAATTACCCAGTCTCAAGTAGTTCTTTATAGCAATGTGAGAATGGATTAATACAGAAAATTGGTACCAGCAAGGTAGGGCATTGCTATAAAGATACCTGAAAATGTAGAAGCGACTTTGATACTGAGTAACCAGCAGAGGTTGGAACAGTTTGGAGGACTCAGAAGAAGACAAGAAGATGAAAGAGAGTTTGCTATTGCTAGAGACTTGTTAAATTGTTGTGATTGAAATGCTGATAGTGATATGGACAGTAAAGTCCAGGCTGAGGTCTCAGATTGACATGAGGAACTTATTGGGAACTGAAGTAAAGGTCACTCTTGCTATGCTTTTAGCAAATACACTTCTGGCATTGTGCCCCTGTTCTAGGGATCTGTGGAGCTTTGAACTTGAGAGAGATGATTTAGGGTATCTGGTGGGAGAAATGTGTAAGCAGCAAATCATTCAAGATGTGACTTGACTCCCTCTAATAGCATACATTCATGTGCATTTGTGAAAAGATGGTCTGAAATTGGAACTTACATTAAAAAGCAAAGCAGAGCATGAAAATTTGGAAAATTTGCAGCCTGACCACGTGGTAGAAAAAAAAAAAAAAATTCTGGGGAGGCATTCAAGCCTGCTGCAACAATTTGCATAAGCAAAGAGGAACCAAATGTTAATAGCCAAGACAATGGGGAAAATGCCTCTGGCATTTCAGAGATTTTATGGCAGATCCTCTCATCACAGGCCTGGAGGCCTAGAAGAAAAAAAATCATTTCCTAGAAGAAAAACAAATGGTTCCTCTCATCACAGACCTGGAGGCCTAGAAGAAAAAACTGCACAGGCCCCTCTGCTCTGTGCAGGCAGACATGGTACTCTGCATTGTGGCAGCTCCAGCTCCAGCCGTGGCTAAAAAGGGCCAAGGTACAGCTTGAGACATTGCTTCCAAGGGTGCAAGCCCCAAGACTTGGTGGCTTCCATGTAGCTTTGGGCCTGTGGGTACACAGAGGGAAAGAGTTGAGCCTTGGGAGCCTGTGCCTAGATTTCAGAGCATATATTGAAATGTCTGGATGTCCATGCAGAAGTCTGCTGTAGGGGCAGAGTCCTCATGGAGAACCTCTGCTAGGTCAGTGGGGAAGGGAAATGTGGGGTTGGAGTCCCCACACAGAGTCCCCCCTGGGGCACTGCTTAGTGGAGCTGTAAGAAGAAGGTCACTGTTCTCCTGATCCCAGAATGGTAAATTCACCTACAGCTTGCATCATGCACCTGGAAAACATGAAGGCACTCAATGCCAGCCCATGGAAGCATCTGAGAGAGCTGTATCCTACAAAACCACAGAGGTATGAACTCCCAAAGTCTTAGGCACCCACCCCTTGCATCAGTGTGGCCTGGATTTGAGACATGGAGTCAAAGGAGATAATTTCAGAGCTTTAAGATTTAATGATTTCCCTGGTGGCTTTTGGACTTGCATGGGTCCTGTAGCCCCTTTGTTTTGGCCAATTTCTCCCTTTTGGAACAGGAGAATTTATGCAATATCTATACTCCCATTGTATCTTGGAAGTAACTAACTTGTTTTTTATTTTACAAGCTCATAGGTGGAAGGGACTTGCCTTGTCTCAGATGAGACTTTGGAGTTGGACTTTTCAGTTACTGCTGGAATGAGTTAAGACTTTGAAGGACTGTTGGGAAGGCATGATTGTGTTTTGAAATCTGAGAAGGACACGAGATTTGAGAGGGGCCAGGAAGGGAATAATATGGTTTGGCTCTGTGTCCCCACCCAAATTGCATGTTGAATTGTAATCCTCAGTGTTGCGAGAGGAACCTGGTGGGAGGTCATTGGATCATGGGGGCAGATTTTCTCTTTGCTGTTCTCATAATAGTGAATGAGTCCTCATCAGATCTGGTTGTTTGAAAGTGTGAAGCACTTCCCCCCTTTGCTCTGTCTCTCTCCCCTGATCTGCCATGTGAGGACAGTGCTTGCTCCCCCTTCACCTTCCACCACAGTTGTAAGTTTCCTGAGGGCTCCCAGCCATGCTACCTGTACAGCCTGCAGAACTTTGAGTCAAACTCAATTTCTATATAAGTTACCCAGCTTCAGGTAGTTCTTTATAGGAATGTGAGAACAGACCAATAGACAGTCATGAATTTAGCAATGAGTAAGGAAAAGTTATTACTTTTTGTCCCTTACAATAGTGATGTATTTGTACAACATTTGGCCCAGAAAAACACAATTATTTTGGTATTTTCATGCTGATGAAATTTATTGAATTGGACTATTTAACATTAGTACCATATGTGCTTTTCAATTTTAGATTCTGGAAACAGGCCATAAGTATTTGAGGGCAGAACTATTTTCTTGCTTGATTCCCCACACAAAGTATTATGGACATTACAGAGTATTATGGACAGTTCCCAATTTACGATGGGTTCAACTACAATTTTTTGACTTTACAATTTTACTATAATATGAAAGCCATACACATTCATTATACTCCTTGACTTAGGATGTGGTTTATCTGGACATAACCTGATCATGAGTCGAAGAGCATCTGTACTCAGTAGGTATTTATTGCATAAATTAATAAAATTGGTGAAGTGTTGCATTATGTTTTTTCTGCTACCTCTACTGGCTACCATTGAGGTTTTCCTTTTTCTTTTGTGGAGGTAAAATTGTTTTCAAATAGCTGTCTAAAATTATGCTTTCTTCTAATATAATCTAAGAGTTTTCTCTGTGGTGGAAGAATAATGTAAGCAGTTAAAACTCTTCAAAAGAGCAAAGAGCAGAGGCATTGTTGGTGTTCCTTGAAATTCTGATTAGCTGGGAAACTCCTGCAAGATCGGGCTACTGAAAGAAGGGCTTCTTGTCCTACCTCTCTTTGAATAGAATAAGGTACATGAAAAGCATGTATGAAGGAGAGGAAGTATAATCTTAGAAAATATGCTGCTTCGATGTTCCTTCTGTGATGAGCGATACAGCCATATAGGATCTTCACTATCTACAGCATTTTTACAAAATGTATTCATTCAGCAACTCAACAGCAGGCATTTGGGCTTCCTTGGGAATATGTAAATAAATTAATTTTCTTTCCACAGGGCCCATGCATTCAGAGGAGGAATGATCCCTGTCCATGAAAAAAAAAAAAAAAAAAAAAAAAAAAGAAAAGAAAAGAAAGTAGAAAAGTTCAGAGAAGAGAAAAATTTTCCACTTGGGAGTGAGGGCATGAGAGCAGTGGGGAGGTGGTAGATATACTGACATGTTAATATATTAGGTCTTGTATTTCTTTTGTACATGGTCTCTCTTCTTTGACTGCCTCATTCATTCATCTCCACTACTTGAAAAATTATTTAATTTACAAGCATGTGCCAAAGTTCTACATCATGCTTCCTCTAAGATTCTATGCAAGCCAATTCAAAGATTTCTCTCTTAAAAATATTTGTATGAAAAAAAGACAAGGCTAGGAAATCACTGTTCAGTAGGATAAAATAAAAGTGCAAGCAAACAAGTGATAGAGAACCTCTGGTTAAAGAGCTTTACCCTCCTGACTGATGGACTGATATGGAAACTGATTTGCTTTCTAGGATACTGATTTGCTTTCCAGGAAACTGATTTGCTTTCTAGGCTCACCAGGGCGAGTATTAAAGGACCAGCGAGTAGGCAAGGCTAGGAGCAAAACTGCAAATTTATTTTTTGGTCAGCCAGCTTTGTGGAGGAGGGGTGAGGTCCGTCGGTCTCCGGCAGGGGAGGCCGAGGGAGTCGCCAGGTGGAGCTCTCGGGGTAGGTTCCTAATACAGTTCCAACAGGAGTGGGGGCTGAGGAAGTTGGCATGGTGCAGTCGGCCGGGAGTGGCTTTTATGTCCTGGGCCTGGGAGTGAGAGGGCAGTGGGCGGGACATAGGCGGGTCTGGGGCCTGACGGTAGGCGTGGCTAGGCGGGTTCCGGTTTTTCTCCGTCGGAGGTCGGGTTGCGCCTGCGCAGTCAACCTGTGTCTTTCCCGGGAGCGGGAAAGTTGAGGGTGAAGAACCCGGAACTGCGCCATCTTGCCTCCGTTCATCCAAACAGAAACGTCAAGATGAAGAATTCCCTAGCAATTGTGAATCTCATTTAGGTTTATCAGAAAATTGTGGGGCAGGGAGAGTCAAGATGGCTTACTAGATGCACCCACTGAGAGACAAGATCATCAGGTAGACCAACATACTCCAAATAGATTTTCAAAAATAAGGCATTGAGTGTGGACAGAGGGAAGATGCAGGCCCCAGGCTGAAAGCTAAGGAAGCTGGGAACTGCCAAGCACCAGGACATATTTCTGACACTAAGTGGCTCCTAGAGAAGGGATAAGTGAAACAGGCATAGAGTGGCCCACTGTTGCCATGAATCTCCAAGATCCCAGGTCCAGGAGACCCCATGACCCCCTTGGACATCTGGTCTGACAGGTAGAACTGCCTTAAGAGTTGGCAGAGACAGAACTCCAGCCTGTGTGGAGTCCAGAGGGCTTGGTGCAGGAATGGCTGGCTGCAATGCAGCACAACCATGGGCACTCATCGCTCAAGGCTCACCATATTCTTCTAGGTGCCTCTAGTCTGTTATCAGCCGCATCTAAACAGAGGAGGGTTGTCTTGCCCATGGGATGGAGGCAGTCTGACCTGAGTAACCCACTGTCTGCTGGCCTCTCCCAGGGTCCTTGCCTTGCAGCACCTGCTTGCGGGGCAGCCTCAGTTTACCAGCAGCCACTGCCATAGCTCTTTTGCCAGCAAACCCCACCTAACCATCCATGTGCTTTTATGGATTGACTCCCACAAGCACTCACTCACCTGCACATTTCACCCTGCCAGCACACACTTATCCACAGCATCTCCCCGCTCCCTCACCAGCACCCCAGCCAGCACACACACACGGGGACCCATTATCATCTCTTCCAGTGCACATGCACACAGGGACCCCTCCCACATCCTGCCAGTGTGTGTGTGCACACACATACACACACACATACACAGGGACCTGCCACTGCCCTGGTGGCATGCATACACATGGGGACCTCTGATTGCCTCACTGGCATGCATGCATGCAGGGGTCTATTGCTACCCCTCCAGAGGACTCTTGCCAGCAGCCCCCATCAGAGCGTCACTGTCAACAGACTGGGAACACCTTGGCCCTTCCAATGTATCAGGTGCTCAACTCAGTGGGCAAGAGAATAAAGCTGCAGGCCTGTTCCCAGTCCCTCAGGGATAGAGCACATAGCCAAAGAGTGCTGAGCTGAGCCTTTGCTCTCTGGAAGCAGTTAGAAATGAAGCCAAACAACTAAACCTAACGTATACTATAGTCAAGCCCTCAGGAGCATTAAAAAATATGAAAGCAAAAATTTCCGTCCATAAAACGGCAACTTCAAAGATTAAATGAACATTAGCCCACACAGATGAGGAAGAGCCAGTTCAAGAACTCTAGCAACTCAAAAAGCCAGAGTGTCTTCTCATGACAAAAAAAAATGACCACACTTGTTCCGTAGCAATGGTTCTTAGCCAGACTGAAATGGCTGAAATGGCAGACATCGAATTCAGAATCTGGATTGCAAGGAAGCTTATCAACCTACAGGAGAAAGTTGAAACCCAATCCAAGGAACACAGTAATATGGTCCAAGAGTTGAAAGACAACATAGCCAGTTTGATTTTTAAAAAGAATCAAACTGAACTTCTTGAGGTGAAAAACTCACTACAGACATCACAGTATGAAAATGGAAGCATGAATAACAGAAGAGACCAAGCTGAGGAAAGAATTTCAGAGTTTGAAGGCTGTCCCTTTGAATCAATGCAGGCAAACAAAAATAAAGAAAAAATAACTTTTAAAAATGAACAAAACCTCCAAGAAATATGGCATTCTATAAAAAGATCAAACCTATGACTCATTGACATTCCTGAAAAAGATGGAGAGAGAGCAAGCAGCTTAGAAAACGTATTTGAGGATATTGTCCATGAAAAATTTTCCAACCTTGCTAGAGAGGTCAACATATAAATTCAGGAAATTCAGAGAACCCTTGTGAGATAATACACAAGATGACCATCCCCAAGACACATAGTCATCAGATTCTCCAAAGTCAATGTGAAAGAAAAAAATCCTAAAGACAACTAGAGAGAAGTAGCAGGTCACTTACAAAGGAAACCCCATCAGGCTAACAGTGGACCTTTCAGCAAAAACACAAGAAGCCAGAGAGATTGGGGGCCTACATTCAGCATAATTTAAAAAAAAATCTAACCAAGAATTTCATATCCAGCCAAACAAAGCTTCATAAGTGAAGGAGAAATAAAATCTCTTTTAGACAAGCAAATACTAAGGGAATCCTTTACCACCAGGCCTGCCTTACAAGAAGACCTTAAGGGAGTGCTACACATAGAAACAAATGACAAACACCTGCCGCCACAAAGACACACTTATGTAGATAGCCCACTGACATTATGCAGCAACTGTACAATCAAGTCCACATAACAACCAGTTAACAACATGATGACAGGTTCAAATCCTCATATATTAATATCAACCCT
Source organism: Rhinopithecus roxellana (assembly GCF_007565055.1). Lineage (NCBI taxonomy): Eukaryota > Metazoa > Chordata > Mammalia > Primates > Cercopithecidae > Rhinopithecus > Rhinopithecus roxellana. The sequence continues at coordinate 31,796,913 of NC_044555.1, read as the reverse complement.
GAATGTAGTTGGGATGAATACCCCACTTAAAAGACACAGAGTGGCAACTTGGATAAAGAAACAAGACACAACTGTATGCTGTATTCAAGAGACCCACATCACATGCAATGACACCCATAAGCTCAACAGATGTAGAAAGATCTGTCAAGCAAATGGAAAACAAAAAAGAGCAGGAGTTGATATGCTTATATAAAATAAAACAGACATTAAACCAAAAACAATAAAAAAGGACAAAGAAGGGCATTACATAATGATAAAAGGTTCAATTCAACAAGAAGTCTTAACTACCCTAAATATATATGCACCAACACTGGAACACCCATATTCATAAAATAAGTTCTTAGAGACCTAAGAAGACCTTCCTACTATTATTGTGTTGTTATTAGTGAACAACACAATAATAGTGGGAGACTTCAACACCCCATTGACAGTGTTGGATTGACAAGAAATAAAACAAACAAAAATATTCAGGACCTAAACTTGATGCCTGACCAAATGGACTTAACAGACATGTACAGAATACACTACTCAACAACAATAGAGTATACATTCTCATCTGCACACAGCACATACCTTAAGATTGACTGCACACTTGGCCATAAAGCAATTCTCAACTAATTTTTAAAAACTGTAATTGTGCCAACCACACTCTCAGACCACAGTGCAATAAAAATAGAAATCAATACCAGTAGATCTCTCAAAACCATATAAGTACATGTAAATTAACCAACCTGTTTCTGAATGACTTTTGGGTAAACAATGAAATTAAGGCAGAAATTTAAAAAAAAAAATCTTTGAAACTAATAAAAACAAAAATACAACATACCAGAATCTCTGGAACACAGCTAAAGCAGAGCTAAGAGGAAAGTTTATAGCACTAACCACCTACATCAAGAAGTTAGAAACATATCAAATTAAAAACCTAATATCACACCTAGAGGAACTAGAAAAACAAGAGCTAGCCAAAGCTAGCAGAAGAAAAGAAAGAAGCAAAGTCAGAGATGAAGTGAATGAAATTGAGACATTAAAACCCATACAAATGGTCAATGAAACCAAAAGTTGGTTCTTAGGAACAATAAATAAAATTGATAGACTGCTATGTACATGAATAAGGGAAAAAAGAGAGATCCAAATAAACATAATCAGAAAAGACAAAGGGGACATTACCATCAACCTTACAGAAATACAAAAAGAAAAAAAAAGCTCTCAGAGGCTACTACAAACACCTCTATAAAACACAAACTAGAAAACCTACAAGAAATGAATAAATTCCTGGTAACATACAGCCTCCCAAGACTGAACCAGGAAAAAAAATTGAAACCCTGAAAAGATCAATAACCAGTTCCAAAATTGAATCAGTAATAAAAAAAAAAACCTACCAACTAGAAGAAGCCCCAGAACAGATGGATTCACAGTCAAATTCTACCAGAGGTACAAAGAAGGGCTGGTACAAATCCTACTGAAACTATTCCAAAAAATTGAGGAGGAGGGACTCCTCTTGAACTCATTCTATGAGTTCAGTAGAATCATCCTGATACCAAAACCTGGCAGAAACACAGTGAAAAAAGAAAACTTCAGATCACTATCCCTGATGAATATAAATGCAAAACTCGTGGACAAAATACTAGCAAATCTAATCCAGCAGCACATCCAAAAGCTATTCCACTATGATCAAGTAGGCTTTGTCTCTGAGATGAAAGGTTGTTTCAACATAGACAAGTTAATAAATGTGATTAATCACATATATGGAACTAAAAACAAAACCCACACGATCATCTCAATAGATACAGAAAATGTTTTCAATAAAATTCAACATCATTTCATGTTAAAAACCCTCAACAAACTAGGCATCGAAGGAACATACTTCAAAATAATAAGAGCCATCTATAATGAACCCACAGCCAACATCTTACTGAATAGGCAAAAGCTAGAAACATTTCCCCTTAGAACTGGAACAAGATAAAAATATCCAGTCTTAGCACTTCTATTCAAAATAGTACTGGAAGTCATAGCCAGAGCAATCAGGCAAGAGAAAGAAATAAAAGGCATCCAGATAGGAAGAGATGAAGTCAAACTATCTCTTTTTGCAGATGATATGATTCTATACAGAGAAGACTCCATAATCTCTGCCCAAAGGCTCCAAGAGCTGATAAAAAACTTCAGTAAAGTTTTGGGATACAAAATCTGTATAAAACTCAATAGTATTTCTATACACCAACATTGTCCAATCTGAAAGCCAAATCAAGAATGCAGTGCCATTCACAATAGCCACAAAAAAATAAAATACCTAAGAATATAGCTAACCATGGAAGTCAATGATCTCTATAATAAAAATTACAAAACACTACTCAAAGAAATCAGAGGACACAAACAAATGAGAAAAATTTCTATGCTCATGGATAGGAAGAATCAACATTGTTAAAATGGCCATGATGCCCAAAGCAAGTTATAGATTTAATGCTATTCCTATCAAACTGCCAATGTCATTTTTTACAGAATTAGAAAAAAAAAACTATTCAAAATTCACATGTAACCAAAAATAGCTCAAATAGCAAAGGCAATCCTAAGCAAAAAGAACAAAGCTGGAGGAATCACATTATCAAAGTTCAAACTGTACTACAAGGCCACAGTAACCATAATAGCATGGAATTGGTACAAAAATAGACACATAGACCAATTGAACAGGTTATAGATCCCAGAAATATAAGCTGCACATCTACAACCATCTGATTTTTTACAAAGTTGACAATAACAAACAATGGGGAAAGGACTCCCTATTCAATAACTGATGCTGGGATAACTAGCTAGCCATATGCAGAATATTAAAACTGGACCCCTTTCTTTACCACATACAAAAATTAACTGAAGATGGATTGAAGACTTAAATGTAATACCTAAAACTATAAAAACCCTAGGAAAAAAACCTAGGAAATCATTCTGAACATAGGCCTTGGCAAAGATTTCATGATGAAGATGCCAAAAGCAATTGCAACAAAAACAAAAATAGACAATTGGGACCTAATTAAACTAAACAGCTTCTGCACAACAAAAGAAACTTTCAACAGACTAAACTGACAACCTACGGAATGGGGAAAAATATTTGCAAACTATGCACCTGACAAAGGTTAATATCCATAATCTATAACCAACTTAAATCAATAAGAAAAAAACAAACAACCCTATTAAAAATGGGCAAAGGACATGAACAGACACTTCTCAAAAGAAGACATACGTGCAGCCCAGAAACACATGAAAATAATTCTCCACATCACTAATCATTAGAGAAATTCAAATCAAATTACAATGAGATACCATGTCACACCAGTCAGAATGGCTATTATTAAAAAGTCAGAAAATAACAGATATTGGTGAGATTGTGGAGAAAAAGGAACACTTATACACTGCTGGTAGGAATGTAAATTATTTCAGCCACTATAGAAAGCTGTTTGGAGAATTCTCAAAGAACTTCAAAAAGAACTATCATTTGAACCAGCAATACCATCACTGGATATATACCCAAAGGAATATACATTGTTTTACCAAAAAGACATATGCACTCATATGTTCACTGCAGCACTGTTCACAATAGAAAACACATGGAATCAACCTAGATCCCCATCAATAGTGGAATGGATAAAGAAAATATGGTACATATACACCATGGAATACTACACAACCATTAACAAAGCAATCCTGTCCTTTGCAGCAATATGGATGGAGCTGGAGGCCATTATCCTAAGCAAACTAACACAGGAACAGAAAACCAAATACTGCACATTCTCACTTATAATTGGCAGGTAAACATTGAGTGCTCATGAACACAAAGAGGAGAGCAATAGACACCAGGGTGAACTTGAAGGTGGAGGTTAGGAGGAGGGTGAGAGCTGAAAAACTACCTATCAGGTACTATGCTCACTACCTGGGTAATGAAATCATTTTTATACCAAACCCCAGTGACACAAAATTTACCCATGTAACAAACCTGCATATGTACCCACTGAACCTAAAATAAAAGTTGAAGAAGAAGAAAAGTAACTGAAAAAGGAAATTGCCCAAGTATTTTATTAGAGATGTGAATTATTTTTCAAAAATTTTTGAAATATATTAGGTTAAAATATGTTTTCTTAGACCAAGTTTGGTTCCATTTTTCTTTCTCAGATTCTGCTTTTGAAGGAAACAATCATAAAGGATCTGGTTGTGTTAGAAAAATATCTGAATATATTTTCGTGCTAAATTTATTAATTGAATTTCTTACTTAGTCAAAATTTATACTTAATATAGATAGCAGTAATGGGAGCTAGGCTGAATTAATACAATACAGCCCTCTCAATAGACAGAGCTGTGAAATATATGTATGTATGCTAACCCATGTATACATACTTATCTATCTTTCTGTATCTATCTATATGTATATTAAATATGAATTCATACTGATGTCTCCAACTCTAATCCAGCAACACAGGGTGTATTCTGGTCCTCCCTTTCTGCTTATTTATAACCTATTTCCATGACGCTGAGAATTCTGGCTCTTATTATCTACTGCAAGGGTCAGCAAACTTTTCATGTAAAGAGATAGTTTTTCCTGTAAAAGACAGTAAATATTTTAGGCTTTCGGGGCCATAATGTCTCTATCACAACTCCTCAGCTTTGAATTTTTAAATAATTTTCATGTGTTATAAAGTATACTTTTTCTATTGATTATTTAAGCCATTCAATAATGAAAAAAAAAAAAAAAAAGGTTCTTTGTGGGCCATAGAAAAATAAGCTAAATTTGGCCCACAGTCCATAGTATACCAACCCCTGTTCTACAGTACACTTATTTGTTCACTGTAGTACTTAAATCGTTTCAGAATCGCTAATCCATATCCCATGCTAGACAAGTTTACCAACTAAAGCACAGTGTTTGTATACAGTACTTTTTGCCTTTATCCTTATAGTCAAGACACTATATTCCAAAGTTATTAGGTCTGCTCCTTTCTTCCTCATTTGCATCAATATAATAATGTTACCCCAAAATGCAGCACTTTGGCGTTTGAGAAAATAGCAAGAGCAGGAAAGTCTCTCAAGCCCTCCTTTGTCCTTCTCCCCTGAGGCAGGTTATAAAACCTAGGAAGGATTTTCTGAGCTGTCCCTGAAGCAGGTTATAAGACCAACATTCCAAAGGTGCCCTCTCTTATCTTCAGAGATAAGGAAAAGAACATTCTTATCTCTGAAGACGCAGGGACACAGAGAAGACTCTCACATGAGAGGAAGTCTACACTTGCTCACACAGCCATTTCTGGCAGTGTTGCAGGTTAAGCCACATTTTTCTGTGGTATTTTGGTAGAGGAGCTATTTTCTATTAATAAATGTTTTCTATCTATCCATCTAGGTTGCTCCTGTCCTGGCTCTTAGGCTAGATAGACTCTAGAAAGTAGCACTTGTTGTTGTTGTTTTTGTTGTTTTTCCTTTGGTGTTTGCCTATTGATGTTTCTGAGTGGCTGGCTTCTCCAGTGCCCGGTTTGGAAAATATGTGTCAAACACACACACACACACACACACACACACACACACACACACACACACAAATTCACCACTGATCACTCCTTTGATTCTGAAGTTGCTCGCTTGTCTGACTTCTTTTCACCTTTTAGAGTAGTAAACATCTATTTCTCCCCTGCTGACCTTGATACTTAGGTTTTCATACATTTTGCTTTAATTTATGCTATAAATCTCAGGCTACATTTTTATTATTTTTTAAAGAGTAAATTATCTTTTAAAGAGATTTAAATAATGAGAAAAAGGTTTTACATATTTACCCATGAAGTTACCATTCTGATGATTCTTCATCTTTTGTGGAGATCAATATTTACATCCTACCCAAGACTTGTTGTTATCTGTCTTTTTTATTATAGCCCCATGCTAGTAAGTATAAAATAGTATCTCATTGTGGTTTTGATTTGCATTTCCCTAATGGCTAATAATGTTGAGTATTTTTTCATGTGTTTGTTGGCCATTTGTGTATCTTTTCAGAAAACTATTTGCTCATATAATTTGTCCATTTTTCAATTGAGTTATCTTTTTATCATTGAGTGGTAAGTATCCTGAATACAAATCTGTTATCAAATATGTGATTTGAAAATATTTCCTCCCATTTGTGGTTGTCTTTTCATTTTCTTCACAGTATTCTTTGAGGGACAAAAGTTTTACATTTTGATAATGTCCATTTTATCGATGTTTTCTTTTGTTGGTTATACTTGTGTTTTCATGTCTAAAAACTTTTTGCCTAGCCTACGATCATGAAGATTTGCTCGTATATTTTCTTTGAAAAGCTGTATAGTTTTAATTTAGGTCTAAGATCAGATGTAATTTTCTTGTACGGATTTAGGAGAGTGTTCTTCTTCCTTCTTTTATGTGTGAATATTCAATTATCCCAGCACCATTTATTCAAAAACTATTTTCCCCTATTGCATCGTCTTGTCATATTTTGACCATAAATGCGAGAGTTTATTTCTGGGCCCTCAATTCTATTTAGTCGGTCTATATGTCTGTCTTTTTGCCAGTGCCATGCTGCCTTGATTACTGCAGTTTTGTGGTAAGTTTTGAAACCAGAAACTGTGACTTCTCCAAATTGATTTTTATTTGTTGAGTTTTTTTTAATTAATTAATTTTTTTTTTAGTTATGCTGGACCCTGTGAATTTCCTCATTGATTATAGAATCAGCTCTTCAATTTCTGCAAAGAATCCTGGTCAAATTTTGCTAGTAATTGTGTGGATCTGTAACTGATTTGGGAAGTATGTCTATGTTAATAATATTAAGTGTTTTTATCCATGAACATAGATTTTTTTTCCATTTATCTAGGTCTTCTTTAACTTCTTTTAAAAATATTTTGTAGTTTTCAGAATACAAGTTTTGCATTTCTTTTGTTAAATTTATTCCCAAGCACATTGTTCTTTCGGGTCCTATTGTAATGTGAATACAACCCCTTATTTTCTTCCTTCTTTGTATGACTTGTCTTTTTTTATTGGCTGTCGTAAATTGTTAATTTTACCTTGCTGGGTGCTGGATATCTTTGTGTTCCTATAAATCTTCTTGAAAATTTTTTTCTGCATAGAATTAAGTTACTTGGAAACATTTTGGTCATTTCAGGTCCTGCTTTCAGATTTGTTAGGTGGGCCTGGAACACTGGTCAGTTTAGGACTACTGCCCACTATTGAGGTTAGACCCTTCTGTGTACTTATGTAACCCCCCGTGAATCTTATTAGTTTATTTATTCATTTATTTGCTTGCTTACTTACTTATTTATTTACTTAATTAGTAATGACAGGGTCTTGCTATGTTGCCCAACCTGGTATTGAACTCCTGGCCTCAAGCAATCTTCCCACGTCCACCTCCCCAAAGCACTGGGGTTATAGGAATGAGCCACTGCACCCAGCTTATATCCTATGAATCTTGAGGTAAAGCACTATTTCTGGCCCTTTGAGAGCACTTTTTTCTCTAATCCTTTCAGTTGATTCTTTCTCCATCCTCAGGTAATTTTCTCACACACGTACTAATTGATACTCAGTGGGGAACCCTCTGCATTGGAATTCTTTTCCTACAGTTCTCTTACAGCCCTATTCTTTCTGGTACTCTGTCCTCCCAACTGTAGGCCACTTTGTTCTCCCTAGATTCTCAGCTCCTCTTAAATTCAGGGCATCTGTGGACTCTTCCTGATTCCCCTCTCTGTGTCATGGACTAGAAATTCTCTGAAGATAATTATAGTGCTCTCTTCATTTGTCTCCCTTCTCTCAGGTTCACTGTCCTTCACCTTCTCAGACTAATGTAAAGTAAAGTTGTAACTAGATTGGTTGCATGACCCACCACTGATAATAAAATCTACAGATGCTTGAGCCTCTACTATGAAATGGCATGGTATTCAAACATAACCTACACACATCCTTCTGTATACTTTAAATCATTTCTAGATTACTTTTTTATTGCATTATTCTAAATTTGAGATCTGAACTCGAAGGAAGGTGATGTCATAATAGTTTTCAGATGGGAGTACAATGTGAGGGTAAGAAACTTCCAGAGAGTAGCAACACCATATAACAACTATAACAGAATTGTTTCATAATAAACATTCAGGAATTTAGTTCTTTTTGTCACTTTGCTTAGAGTTGTCTCTAGTCATGGAATTCCCAAAAGTAGATAGAAACATAAAAATTAACAGACTCTTTTGAGAATGCATAGTCAGGGGGGTGAGGCAAAAGTCATTTGCCATCTGGGTAGAATATGCTGAAAGCAAATAATAACTTTTTCTTGTCTCACATTTAGAAAAGACATTACTCTAAAGACCCTTTTATTTTGTCTTCTGAGCTACCAGTGTCTTCTCTCACTTAAATACAAAATTTGTTAATAAAAAAATTCATATACAATCACACTAAAAAATGACAGATTATAACTTAATTTAAAAATTTAAGCTGTAGCTTTTAACTTTTCTAAACATATTAGAAATTTTGTCTATAGTGTCAACTATATTTAAATATAAATGAGAATACATAAATGAAAACTATTGTTTGGTGATCAATCACTTTTGCTGTTTTCATCTTTATTCACTTTGATTTCTTTAACAATTTTCCAGACAATCTAAGATTATTTATTAATGACACCAATATAATACCTATAGACTTTAAATTATAATTGCTGGCCAGGTGCAGTGGCTCAAACCTGTAATCCCAGCACTTTGGGAGACCAAGGCAGGTGGATCACCTGAGGTCAGGAGTTCGAGATCAGCTTGGCCAACATGGCGAAATCCTGTCTCTACTAAAAATACAAAAATTAGCTGGGCGAGGTGGCATATGCCTGTAGTCCCAGCTACTTGGGAGGCTGAGGCAGGAGAATCACTTGAACTTGGGAGGCAGAGTTTGCAGCGAGCTGAGATCTCGCCACTGCACTCCAGCCTGGGTGACAGAGAAAGAACTCCCATCTCTAAATAAATAAATAAATAAATAAAAATTTCAAGATCCTTATTTAGCTGTAAGTTAATTAAATAACAGTGTAGTCACTACTGATATTAAAAAATAACTTCCCAGAAAATTATAACACCCTGAAATTTCACCTGGTACAAGTTAAGTAATTCTTGGGTTAACATAATTTGAAACTGTGCTTGGAGTTTACAAGAACAACAATAGCAAACAAATCATAAGGATATTACTTATTGTAATTCAATTTAGTTGAACATCCATGTTTAAATTTACATGTCCTAAAATTTTTGTATCAGTAATGATTATTTATCTGACCCCCTAAAACAAGTATAGAAAAGTTCCAGTTAGCCACTTTTGTAAGAAAATAAAATCAAGTACTGTATATATAAAGTGCTTTATATTATATTCTACACTGTGATAAAGTAAGAAAGAAAACATGTAACTATCTTTTAAAACAAATCTATCAAAACAGTTTCATTTGCCCATGACTTACTATAACTAAAAGTAATAAAAGAACTTTTATAATCCTCTCATATTTATCAGGAAATATTAAAACTATTTTAATTTTGCTTTAAAGTCACCATTTAGAAGAGTTTCTTAAAACTGGCCTTATATCAACGTACCAATGTTCATTTCTTTGTTTCTTATCATAGTAACCTAAAGTTCACCCATATACCTAAAACTCAATTGTTCCCTTTTAGGCACAGTTTTTTTTGTTTCTTGCTTTTTGTCTATGCATTCTTGAGACTATTTATATGAAAAATTATATGAACTTAGTTCCTAGACCAATTACAATATGAGCTCCATGAAATACAATTAATTTAACAACATTGTTAATTTCCATCCAGATTAGTCAATTTAGTTCCACAAAAATGTGTAACTAAGGAGGGAGATCTCTTTACGCTCTACCTAGATCCTACCTCAGGGAAAGATTTGCCTCAGCTTCTGGGAGAGATGTCAGAGATATGTCAGCCAAAGGTAGCCACAAAATTTCCCCCACTACTCTGATCGAAATGGAATGGAAATGTCCAGACCTCTCTACCCAAAAAGGAACAACTCTGAAGCGTTATTTCAACTGCTGAGTGCCCCCAAAACCACTGTAGGGTTGCCCAAAACCATTGTTAGGCTGGCACTGCAGGTTGGCCTTCTCCCTCTGCCCATGCCTGTTTAAACCTCTTACCTCCCACAGGTGTTGATCCCTTCATAAATATTATGCATGCCAAGTTCTCTCTCAAGGTCTACATCCAGGAGAACCCAACCTGCAACATTAAGCAAGTAAACAGTTTGCCTTTGATAATATTATTTATATCTCCAGAGTTAGTTCTATCTCTTTCCTATTCTAGCCAATCCCTCAGTCACTGTGCCTAGCACAGGAAACTGCCGTTTTCTTTAACGTCACAGAAGAAGATAGCATATTTTTGTGATATTAGCTGAATCCTTTTCCATTCCTTCTTCATCTCAAAATGGACCTGTCTGTTTGAACTCATGTTCTCATGGTGCACGCAAATGACCAATTCCTGCGATCAATTACCTTTAAGTTTCCAGAGATATTTTAAGCAAACAGGCAGTTGTGTATCTAGAATCTCTCTGACCACAAACACAAAGAAGTATAAATGACTGTTTATAGACATAGGCCAACATGTGAAAAATTGCTGGGCAAATTATACAATTTTAGCTAAAAGAAAAATGAAAATAACACACAAAATCCCTATGGAAGAAACCCAAAATAACTTCCTGCAACCAAAAGAAATAATTGATTATTTGCCCACTATATCTTTTCTAGGGGCTTTTGTCATCCCCTAGTAATATAATTGCTGACCAAAAGCCTATGGTACCATACCCGAATCTCCTTTCCTCCAGTCTTATGGCATCCTTCAGACATCAAATGACATTTCCAAGCATTCATGGGAGAAGCAGGGGTGGTGACATTTATTGTAACTGTCCAAAGCATAAGAATACCCAGTACTCTAGCTCCAAACTTTCTCTAAAAGTTTTCACCATCAGATTTTGAAAAGCAAAGCTCTAAAATTGAGTCCAATTTCTATATCTCATCAAAACAGTCAATAGCAGTACCTGCAGAATAGTAAAGCCACGAATATCTGAAGCTTTCAGTGTCATTCTTGGTATGGTGTTACTTGACTCAAAGCTGTTCTTGCTTCACTGTGGTGAGTACCAAGATAGTGACTTTAGCCATCTTAGGAGTGCCTCCAAATTCTTAAGGAAAATATATATAACAAATTCATTATTTCAAAGTTTTATTTTAAGTTTGATGCAAGAGATTAAGCATCTAACTCAGACAAGTGAAATATTTTGCTCTTAGTGAAGACACAGGAAAAAAGACTGATTGGAAAAAGAAATCATTATTAGAATGAGTAAAAAATGAAAAAGAATGTTTGTTTAAAGATATTTAGACTGCTACTAGATACATAACTGAGTAGGTAGTAAATAATATCACCAATTTTTAAAAATTTTATATAGGTTTAGCAGAACAAACCCCAGGCAAATTATCAGGCATAACAATGACTGCTCTGAAGGAGGCTGGTAATTACATCACACTAGGTTTGAGTCATTTTTTTCCCTTACTCATCTCTAATCCAAATTATCTTACCCTTCAAGATCTAGCTCAGTATTTCCTTTGGAAATGGAAATGGCATTCCAGGGTGAAGGTGGAGGACAGGAGCAGAGAAGTATGGTTGGGAATGTGAATACACAAAAATATAGAAGAAAAAGCAGTATGATAATGCAGAAGTCAGGATGAGATCCACCTAATTCAGGTAGGCACTGCTTACTAGAGACACAGGAGGAAAATATTCTGGAGATAAATAAAAAATTATACGGAGTCCTCACATTTTTTCAAGTGGGAGAACTAAGGTTGTTTGCTTTCTCATTCGTATTTACCAGGTTACTGACTGTGCAAGAACCCTTTGATCATGTACCTTACAGACCAAGGTAAGTGAGGATGCCCGTGTATAACCTGCTGTCTTTCTGGTCTCTTACATTTTTTTTACCAGAAAGGGACAACTTTTTGGGTAACCATAGGTCTCTAGTATATCTGTGATTACAATAAAGATTTTTGATATACCAAAACTGAGGAACCTAAATTCCACTGAGATAGAGAGTAAATGGAGTTATTTTATCCTTTGCAGTATACCAGGGTGAACTTTTTACATGATTTCTTGCTCCAAAGGGAGAGGTGTATGACAAAGTACTTTTAAAGACTCTAACTGATCATAGAAAAAATATTAATGGCATTGGGGAAAAATGCAGACTAATGAATCCACTACTAAATTTTATCTATCTTGTAGCTCTTAAATTGCACTGTTTAGAATACACTATGATAGCCTTTAGACATACGGCTACTTGAACTTGAATTGGTTAAAATCAAAATTAAGAATTTAATTTCTCACTCACATTAGCCACATTTCAAGTGCTCAACAGGCACATGTGGCTAGTGTCTACCATATTGGACAGCATAGATTTAAAGAACATTTCCATCATTGCAACATGTTCTACTGGTAAGTGTTGCTAGACAATGTCTACAAAAAAGACAATGTCTAAACAATATCCAGACTAATGTGCCCACCACTGTATGTCTTATGTTTACATATATATGTACACATACAGAAGGTGTATATATTAATGTGTACCCCTAGGTAGTCTATATAACAGTACATTTTAATATAAAAATGGTCCACTCTCAATTATAATACCTTATTTTAATATATTGCCTTCAACTTGCATATATAATTTTTATGCTCTCATATATGATATGCCAATTTACATTCTGCTGGTTTTACTTAACATTATATGAAACATTTTGTTTATGTTTCTACATAAACTTAACTATCATTTTAATGCCTGCATAATATTCTATCAGGTTACTATACCATAATTCATTAAACCAGTTCTCTAATATTAGACTTTTTCTTAGTGTTTCTTTCTTTCTTTATCCTGATTAAGGTTACAAGGCATTTTCTGTGTGTAATTGTTTCTTCTCTTCTCTTATATTTCATAATCATTTCCTTTATTCACATGTGCTTTACAATGAATATCCCATTTAGAGCCTCTATAGTAACCAGAACATAAAGCTGTCTCTAAGCTAATCCAAGAACACTCAAAACAAATAGTTTATGGGAGGCAGTGGATTTTGCAGTTATTTAGACTGTATGCCTTTGGTGGATGACCTTGATTTAATTGTGCAATTTTCATTATACTGCAGCTTTCATTCTGTTATATCCTACAATGCTTTCAGCCCCAGAGACAGTTTCTAGAATAAAAGTCATATGAACCAACAGAAATAACTGTCAGTCCCTATTTGAATTTCACCTGTAAGCTCAGTCCTCCTTCCACCTTTGAGTTATATTCCTGACAGAAGTGGGGAGACTAGGATCTGTTGGTCAAATTTTGTCTATGCTGTGCCTATGTTATTCCCCAGTTTTCCTCTACTTACACCCAGAACAAAGATCTAGGATTCCACAGGCATCTTTATGGCCTCTTACTCAGGCCTAAAGCGAAGATTGGAGCACCTACTGCTTTGCCATTTTTTCCAATTTATAGTCTCCAAGACTAGTGCTTGCTTCACTTTTTAAGCTAAATTTTAGGAGGGTCCAAGGTCTCAGTCTTAAATACAGGGTTTAAGGATGTGTTAGTTTGTTTTGCATTGCTATAAAGGAATACCGAGGCTAGATAATTCATAAAAATAAAAGGTTTGTTTGGTTCACAGTTCTGTTCTGTAGGCTGTACAAGAAGCATGATGCCAGCATTTGCTCAGCTTCTGTTGAGGGACTCACAAAGCTTACAATTGTGGCAAAAGGTGCAGCTGGAGCAAGCATGTCACATGGCAAGAGAGGGAGCAAGGGAGAGGGGAGGAGATGTCAGGCTCTTTTTACCAAGCAGATCTCATAGTAACTAATAAAGCACAAACTCACTCATTACCGTGTACCAAGCCATTCATCAGGGATCCATTCCCATAACCCTAACACCTCCCACTAGGCTCCACCTCCAACTTGGGGGATCACATTTCAACATGAGATTTGGAAGGTACAAATATCCAAACTACATCAAAGGGTATAACAATCACCCAGGGTCAGGCAATTGAAACGACTTACTTCACATGTACGGCTTTAATAAGGGCAAGTATAGCAGAAGAAAGAAAATACAGTGAGTCATCGAGGGGTTTAACATGTCCAGGAGCAGCTCACAGAGTCCTTTCTCAATTGCAAAGGATGTGCTTTGCATCCAGATTATAAAAAACTAAGATATGTGCAAGATATCTTAATATCAAGGAAGCTAAGACACAAGTTTGTTGAAGGTTTTATCCTCCACTGATCACAAATAAAATCAGAATGTGTAAATGATTAAAGCAGGTGCAAACCATCAATCTATACATTCTTAAACAATGTAGACAAGCCAGCAGAGGATACCTCCAAGGGAATTTTGAACTTTGTATAGCACAGTATAAATCATTAACCAGCACATTCCATCCTTATGTTAGACAAGGGTCAGTACCAGACTTTCAGACATCTCTGGAGATAAGCATTTATCTATCTCAATCCAGGTGTAAGTTAATACACTATCCTCACATAGAGAGATAAGATATCTAGGGGTTATGAATTTTGAGGGGGCAATATCAATGTATTGATGATGCATCCTCAAAACTGCAATGTTGCAATGATGGAAATGTGCTTTAATTCTATATTGTCCAATATGGTAGACACTAGTCACCTGTGTCTGTTGAGCACGTGAAATGTGGCTAATGTGAGTGAGAAATTAAATTCTTAATTTTGATTTTAACCAATTCAAGTTCAAGTAGCCATATGTCTAGTGGCTACCACAGTGTATTCTAATCAGTGCAATTTTAGAGCTACAAGATAAATAAAATTGAGTAGTGGATTAATTAGTCTTCAATACATTGGTTTCCTCCATCCATCTCCATTGCTTAAGGTGAAAAGTACTCTTGTTTAACATTAAGTTTGCTGAAGGACACATGAGAAGTCTCACAAAAGTTGCTTGGGTTTATTTCTTTTCTTCAGGTTGAGGATTTTCAATTTAATAAATCCTCTGAACTTTAACTGATTAATTTATTGAGTAGCTAGAAGAGGCTAGGATAAGAAAAAAGATCTGGGAAGTACAAAGAGACTCTCAGATGCCATTGGAAAAGTGCTACAGGGCATCTTAGAGCAGATGGGTAAATAGCCATTCAGTTCACAGTCTTATCCAACTCTGAAAGAGAAAACGGTAGGGAAATCTTTCCAGCAGCTTCTCCATGTACTTTTCTCAAGAGACCAGAGCTATCCACAGGAAAATGAAATGTGCTGAACTATACCTGGAGGCTACGACGTTTGAAGGGACACAATTCATGAACTCCATAACAGGCACATATTGAAAATCAGACTGCTTATCAAAACGTCTAACGCATCCTTTTCTTTGCACTCTTTCTCCTCTTGACATGAGCTGTTATCAGGATATGCTGTGGTTGATACTGCCTTCTGTCATGGAGGAATAATTTCCTCATGGCCAAAGTAACAAGACGTGTATATAAGGAGGTAGACATAACGTAGTCTTCCGGCCAGGAATCAACTGTGGACCCATAACTAGGGACCCATGTGGGTTTTCAAAACATAACAACCAAGGCAACTTTGTTGCGATGAGTGACCATTCAATGCTATATGGTACATGAAGCCCTTTAGCTCTTAAAATGAACAGGGAGGATGCTTGTCTGTGCTTTGAGGAGAGAAGTTAAACAATAAAACACAGAGCTGGTTCTTTGAAAAGATCAATAAAATTGACAAATTTCTAGCAAGACTGACAATGGAAAAAAGAGAAGACACAAATAACTAATGTCAGGAATGAAAGAGTATGTTATTACAGACCCTGCAGACACCAAAATGATAATAAGGAAATACTTCAAACAACTCTACCCTCATATATTTGACAACTTAGATGAAATAAATCAACTTTTAGAAAAACATAAAGTACCTCAGCTTACCCAATATTAAATAGTTAATTTGAATTGCCTTATGAGTATTAAATAAATTGAATTCATAATTTTTAAAACTCCCCGAATGGAAACTCTAGGCCCAGATGGTTTCACTGGAAAATTCTACCAAATGTTCAAAAAGAATTAATAACAATTATATACAATCCCTTGCAGAAAGTAGAAGAGGTAACACTTCTCAATTAATTTTATGAAGCAATTATTGCTCTGACACCAAAAGCAGACAAAGATAGTGCCTCAAACTAAAAGTATAGATTAATAACTCTCATAATCTTTGATATAAACTTCTCAACAAAATATTAGCAAACTGAATTCTATGATGTAAAGAATTATACACCATAACCACTGGAGTTAATTGCAGGGATAGAAGCTTAGTTAAATATTTAAAAATAAATAATTTCATTTTACCATAATAACAAGGTAAAGAAGAAACATTAATGATTTTGTCAATGGATACATAAAAAGCATTTAATAAATTTTAACACTCATTTATTATAAAGTCCTAGGAAAATAGAAACAGGACAACTTCCTTAACTTGGTAAAGAACATCTACAAAAACCCTACACCTAACATTATACTTAATGGTGAAAAAATGAATGTTTCCCAGCTACGATCAGAAACAAAGTAAGGATGTCTACTGTCACTGCTATTATTCAGCATAGTGATGGAAGTTTTAGGCAATGCAATAAAGAAAAGTAAAGAAATAAAAAGGCATACAGGTCAGAAAAGAAGAAAGAAAGAAAGAAAATCTATTAATAAAAACTCCTAGGTCTAAGTGAGTTCAAAGTCACAGGATATTAGAACAATACATCAAACAACAAAAATCAATTGTGTATCTATATATTGATAAAAACATGCAGAAACCAAAAGTTAAGACACCATACTACTAAAATTGCCAAGTAAAATAAAAGAGTTAAGTATACAGTCAACAAAACACATATAGGGTCTGTTTGCAAATTTCAAAATGATGATGAATGTAATCAGAGAAAACCTAAATACATGAAGAGACATGCCATGTTCATGAATTGGGAGACTCAACACAGTATAGATGTCAATCCTCTCTTAATTTATATAAAGGGTTAACAAATTTTATCAAGGTGTTTTATAGTCATATACAAGCTTATTCTAAAACTCATAGGGAAAAGCACAGGCCCTAGAATAACTAAGATAATGTTGATAAAGAAGAATAAAGTGGGAGGACTTACTCAACCCAATATTAAGACTTACTATATAGTCCAATAATCAAGACAATATAGTATGGTGAAGGGACAGATGCATACATAGATCAATGGAATAGAATAGAGAACACAGAAATTGCTTCCCCACAAGTACAACCACTTGATTTTTGACAAAGGTGCAAATATAATTCAATAGAGGAAGGATGGCCTTTTCAAGAAATGGTGTGGGAGCAATTGGCCCTCCATAAGCAAAAAACGAACTTTGCCCTAAACCTCACACCTTATACAACTATTAACCTAAAATGGATAATAGACTTAAGTGTAAAATATACAGAAAAAAACAGTTTCTTGGCAGTTTCTTATACAGCTAAACATGCAACTACCGTACGACCCAGCAGTTGTACTATTGGATATTTATTCCAAAGTTATGAAAACATGATCATACAAAAACCTGAACATAAATGTCATAACGGTTTAATCTGTAATAGTCAGAAATTGGAATCAACCTAGATGCCCTTCAAGGAATGAATAGTTACAAAAACTGTGGTATATACACACTCAGCAATGAGAAAGAACAAACTATTGATACATGCAACAACTTGAGGAATCTATGAGAAATCATGCTGAGTGTAAAAAGTCTATCTCAGAAGGTTACATAGTGCACTATACTATACTATACTATTTTATTTTTAATTAACAACAATAGTATATGTTTATAAGGTATCAATGTCAATATCTTGGTTGTGATACTATACTATACTTTTGCAAATAATTACCATTGTTAGAAACTGGGTAAAGCATACAAAGACTCTCTCCATATTGTTTTTTACAACTGCATGTGAATTTACAATTATATCACAATAAAAATTTCAAAAACATTTTGGAAAGCACTGAAACATACACTTCACCAAAGAAAATACAGAGATGGCAAATAAGTACGTGAGAAAACATTTCACATCTTTAGTTATTAGAGAAATGCAAACAAGAATGAGGAGATACCACCACACATATATTACGACAGCTAAAAAATACTGACAATATCAACTGTTTGCAAAATTGTGATACATCTGGAACCTTCACCTGGGAATGCAAAATGGTGTAGCCACTCTGTGAAATCATTTGGCAGTTTTCTTATAAAGTTAAACATACATTTACCATACTATCCAACAATCTTATTCCTTGGTATTTACTCTAAAGAAATACAAACTTATGTTCATACAAAAACCAGTAAATTAATACATATCATAGCTCTATTATAATTGTCCCAAACTGTAAGCAACTCATATACCTTTTTTAAAGTGTGAGTAGACAAACTGGGATATGCCCATGCAATGGAATAATACTCATCAATGAAAAGGAAGAAATTATTGATACATGGAACAACATCAATGAATCTCATAAAGACATTATGCTAAGTGAATGAAGCAAGTCTGTAAAGGTTACATAGTATGTGATTCTATTTATAACATGTTCTAGAGAGACAAAACAAATCAGTGGTTGCCAAAAGCTGAGAGGGGGGAAGAGGGTGTGATTATAAAGGAAGAGCACGAAGTCATTTTTGAGGGGTGATAAAACTGCTCTGTATCCTGATTGTGGTGGTATTAATAGATACATTAACTTATACATGTGTTAAAACTCATAGAAATGCATGCCAAAAGGCCAAGAGGGAGTAGAAAAAATTCATATGAAACCTTTGATAACCTATAGCCCATCCTAGCAATTTGTACTCAATTCTTTCAATGTCTCTGAGTAGTGACTCAGAGACTTGAAGACTCAGTAACTAGTTACCTATATATTTTGTCTTGAACTGAAGTGTCTGTTCTGCCTGCTCATGTCGTTTGAGAACAGGGAAATTGGAGATGAGGTTTCAGTTGCCTTTTCAAAATTCTGGTTCCCTTCTTCACACATGACATAGAGACAAAATTACATGATAACTTTTTTTTAATGTAGTGCAAGCTTCATTTTTCATGAATTTCTCTTCTCATCTAAAAATTGTATATTTCCACTGAATGCTTCTTAGTTTCCCTCTTATATAAGCAGTCTGCCTTATTTAAATGGCATTTTATGCCCCTCAAATTTCACAGGATCTTTATAATTAGAAAACCTTTCCTATTAGAAAAATTGTATTGTTACAAATAGTGACTTAAAGTCATATTTGTAGGTAGCCAAAATAAGTCTTAAAATAGCTTGTTTTCCTAAAGAGTTTTAATGCATAAATATGGTGAGAAGTTTTTGGCTACAATTTACATTAATTTCACTAGAACAGCAGTGTGGTTATTCATTTCCTAATTTTAAACCATTTTCTCAGTATAGGTAGTTTCATGTTAACCATTTTGAAACAAATTTGCTCAGCATGAATAGTCAAGTATTTAGAAATATCACCAAAAGCATACAAAATTGTCAAAAATAACATCAGAATTACTGTATTCTCTTTCCCTCCATCTTCTACCCACTTTAACCTAGAAACGGGAGTATCACTGAAATACTTTGCCCCCTCATAATTGTGAAGCCCTGTTCTGTGTGTACCTGCCACCCATTGGATCCTAAGGAACACTTTATTCAGCCAAGGAAATAGAGGGGTCGCTGCCATCCTCAGTTAAAAGTGTTATTTTACCTCTTCACATCACTGCCAAGTGTCATCGTTGCTTTCGAAACACCATGTGCTCAATAAAGCTTTCATGAATTAATTGCCTGAGTAAAACAGTTTTCCCATTACCATGTCCAAACATGAAATGTACGTCAGCTTTCCACTCACTAATTTCTATATAAATTCAATAATTCCTTACTTCCACATAATGCAGACACCTGAACATTATGCTTATTCATTCAGATAAATGTTTGTTATTCAATTTTCTATGTATCATAAATGTATTCAGTCTATCATAGTGGTGCATTGAAATAAATTAACCACATTCCAGAGGAAGTTATGATCTGCCTTTCTCTGCCAAGCATGCCTCCATTTATAAATTGATACTTAATAAATACTTTCAATGGCTGATAAGGATGACTTTATATAACTGAAGAGGCAAATAGATTTTATGGCTGTGACAAGAGATACAGAGAAATTAAGAAATTATATTTCCAATAATGCCGTGAGCTATTATCGGATCTGAATATAACACTATCAAAATGTCCAGTCTTTACGATATTTAAGATTCTGATAGAATAAAGTCTTTAGTATTACTTTGATTATCCCAATGTCACAGTAGTTTCAGGACAGTAGTTGATTTTAGAGAAGGGCTGGCATCAAGAAATGATAAGGATCTTTGAAAGAAGGTTTGCTTGGTTTCTGAATGCAATTTTACCTTTCCAGAAAGAAAAATAAACAGCTATGAGAAACCAAGTTCAATAGATCCTGATCAAACTTGGCATTTACTTCAAAACAGATATTCTGTCCACAAACATCAACACCTAACTTGTGTGTTGAATGGAGCATATTGGAAAGCTTTCTATGTGAAGGATATTTTTGAAATTAAAAGCAAGTGGGGATAAAAACAAATGAGTCATCATTTAAAACCTTGTGGCCATATGTGAACTGAAGTATTTCTGACCCTTAAAGATAAATGTTTCATTTAGAATCAAGTGTCGAGCTCTGCACATTTGAGATTTGCAGGACAGGGGAAAAACAGATTTCATAATTTTATCACATTTACTACAAAACATTTCCAAATGTTGGCCATTATCGTTTCCTTTGATTTTCTTCTCTGAACCTCTCTTACCTCAGCAAACACAGGTTTTATAATAAAAGAATATGATTTTCTCAGCTGTCTCTCAAGCTTAGGAGAGTGGCCATACACCCACATATTACTCACTGTCTTTCAAGATCTCATAACTCGGGACAGCAAATTTCTCTTTTTTCTCCAGAACTAATTTCAGGCTTAGAGCATGGGAAAACCTCTGGGCTGCTACCATTTCTGAAAAGACAACTAAAGCAGTGATCACCTGGTAGACATGTTTAAATAAATCACTTGGCTTTGCTTTTTGCTTTTGCAAGGTTATCACATCTTCAAGAAGATTGATTGAAGGAAATGATAAAGCCAGGCTCTTTATTCATTCAATACAAGGGTCTCCAAAGGTTCAATCTTGAATTTGGTTTTGTGGAATGTTAACAGGGAAAACAGATCTTTCACAGTCAGGCTGTAACAGTGATTACTAGAAATGTGATTTTTGTGTTTTATCTACAATGTCAGATACTGATTCCTAAGCTTTTAAATAAATCTTTTAAAAAATTTTCTGTCCTAAGAGGGCTTATAGTTACTTCCTAGGTAGTACTTAACCTTATTCTAATTTATTTCAAATGAGATTGCAAAAATAAACACATGTTCTTTGTCTTACTTTAGCCCCTCTCAAAAGCAGACTCTGAGGTGAGGACAAGGGTACAAATTTTTTATTTGGGAGGTGAGCATAGGAAGCAGAATGAGGAAGTTAGTTAGTGAGAAAATAGAAAACGAAAGCTAATGAAGTGGGTATTCATTAGCAGCTTATCACTGTAGGCAACTGGAGCTTAATTTTGCCAGAGCACCTCTGAAATATCACATGGAAGAGGCTTGCCAAGGACTGTGGTGGAGGTGGGTGGGGTTGAGAGGGAGGCTGGAGCACTTATTCACAGATCCCATCCTTCATTGGCTGAGTTTGTCTCAAATAGCATGAAGTCCCCATACTTCCATGTTGGGCCTGTATATAGTAGCCTAAGTTTCCATGCTGGATAAAATCCTCAGCCCATGAAGACAGACTGGTGACTGAGTTGGGAAGCTAACAGGTTCTGGTAATTGTCTTTATTTACATCTGCAGGTGACTTTGTGTAGGCCAAAGAAATACGAAACAGAGCATCAACAGTGTCTACTCTATGCTTTGTTCTGTATCTAGAAGGGGCTTAGTAGAAGTTATTGACAATGAGAGGGAGTAACGTAAATGCCTTTCAAATCATTAAACCTAACCTATAAAGAAGCTGGCTTGGCTGGGCCTGGTGGCTCACACCTGTAACCCCAGCACTTTGAGAGGCTGAGGCAGGCGGATTACCTGAGGTCAGGAGTTCGAGACCAGCCTGGTCAACATGGTGAAACCCTGTCTCTACTAAAAATACAAAAAAGCAGCCAGGCGTAGTGGTGGGTGCCTGTAATCCCAGCTACTCAGGAGGCTGAGACAGGACAATCACCTGAACCCGGGAGGCAGAGATTGCAGTGAGCCAAGATCGCACCATTGCACTCCAGCCTGGGCAACAAGAGTGAAACTCCATCTCAAAAGAAAAAAAAAAAAAAAAAAAAGCAGCAGCTAGCTTTTGAAAAATGAACCCTGGTCTTACTACAAAGCATTAATGTTTACAAAAGTTCCCCATTTGACTAGTGTTTTATCCTTATCGATGGAGTTCCACTTGGGTCAAGATTCATAGTTAGCGTTATATATGAGTTGATGGTACAGCTGTAACTCTTCTTCCTCCCACTGCCTCTTTCACTGATGGCCAATGATATTATTTAGCAAGAAGTACCAACTGGAGGAACTAACTGAAGGTACCAACTGGAGGAACTTTGATCCTTGCACGATTGCTTCTTTAGACTGGAATTTTGCTTTATGGCTTAGTTATATTAAGTGACACCCCAAGAAACAGCCCTAATGAATTCACTATTTCATTTAATGTAGATGTGTTCGGAAGAAAATTGTCAGGTACATTGCTCAATATGCCTACTTAGAGACTCATATGAAAAAGTTATTCATATTTGAAAAGTGTTTTTCCCCTGACACTAAATACGTGTTAACTTTACCAACACAAATTCACTGATTCTTTGACACAAACGGAGTGTCTGACACTTCAATCCAATTCAGACCCTACCTATATAAAGTTAGCACAGACCCCACAAGTTAAGGGCTCATTTCACAAGTCTGCCTTCACTTCAGATGTCAGTCACAAGTTCAATGTTTCCATCCATACTTATTGACAAGCCGTAAATTTGGGGGTTCACACAATCCCCTTTTTAGATTCAGTAATTCATTAGAATAACT
Source organism: Rhinopithecus roxellana (assembly GCF_007565055.1). Classification (NCBI taxonomy): domain Eukaryota; kingdom Metazoa; phylum Chordata; class Mammalia; order Primates; family Cercopithecidae; genus Rhinopithecus; species Rhinopithecus roxellana. Next base: position 31,773,792 of record NC_044555.1, on the reverse strand, counting down.
CACAGAACTCAGGAAAGTGCTTTGCTAGTAACAGTTTACTATAAAGGATACAACTCAGGAACAGCCAAATGGAAAGTATGCATAGGGCAAAGTATGGCGTCAGTGGGCACAGAGCTCCTGTAAAGGTAAATTGAGGCTGGAGCCGAACCGGGAACAAAGACACAAGGCAAATGGCAGTGAGAATAGCTTTTTATTAGGGCTTGCGGGCGAGGTTCCTCGGTCCAAAGGCGTGGGCCGAGGAAGTCGTGCTGAGGGAGGAGGGTAGGGGCTTTTTATAGCCTGAGAGGTAGGGAAGCTGGTTGTGCAAACAGGGCCTGGGGGGTCTTGAAACTACTAGTGTAGGAGTTGAGTAAGGGTCACGAGGAAGGGGTCTTTGGAAACTGTCAACCGAAACTGCTGTTTACGAACTTGTGGAATGCAGGTGAGCTGCAGGTCATGGGGGAGTGTGGTTGCCCACCCGGAACTCTGACGCATGTAAGTCTGCGGGTGTGTACAAGGGTGAAGGGAGTCTTTAACAAGAGGACTGCTACGCTGGGTAACGCCGCCATGTTGGGTCTAGATTCCTGCCTAACAGCTCCCATACCCTCTCTGAGCACACCACCTTCCCAGCATACTCGCTAACCTAGAAGTTCTCTGTCATTTAAAAATTTTTATAAAGGTTTCATTATGTAGTCATGATTGATTAAATCATTGGCCATTGGTTTTGAACTCAATCTCCTGTCCCTCTCCCTTCCCCAAACACGGTGGGGGGATGTGGTGAGGGGGCTGAAAATTCCAACCCTCTAATTGTGCCCCCATCCTAAAGCTATTTAGGGGCCCTTAGCCACCAATCATCTCATTAGCATATAAAAACACCCATCACTCAGGAAATTCCAAGGGTTTTAGGAGCTCTGTGCCAAGAACCAAGGACAATGACCAAATACTTACTTTGCATTATACCACAATACCTTAATACTAGGTAAAATGTTTATGCCTCAGGTAATTGGAATCTCCCTCTTCCCATGAACAAGGCAAACTGAAATGGAGGATATTACCATTTTTGGCCATTAAGGACTTCAGAACCAAATTTGTAGATTACGTGGACTACTTATTTATATTCTAAAGCCTCATCTTCTCCATAAATTTAATTTGTTACTAGCTAAACACAAATATAGTCTTATGATAATAGATTTATACAGAGGGAGTTGTAGAGAATTAAATGTGAATGTTCCATTTACTGTGCCCCCAGTACTCAACATAGTCTTACCTAACTAAAAGTAAGTAAATGTATCATGGATATATATTTTTTAGTCCTTTTCTATGTATAGAGAATAGTATGTATATACTTACATATATGTTTATGAATATGAATAGAATCATGCTATTAACTTTCAAACACATATGTGCATATAGGTATATATCTATTTCTGTCTTGAATTTGTTTACATAAAGACATATTAGATACTATTCCTTGCCAACACATACAGAACTTTCTCAATCTTTTTATTATTACATAGTATGCCAAAGTAAATGCTTTTCATTATTTAATTAACCATTTCTCTAATGTTGGGTATTTAGGTTGTCTTTAAGTATTTACTAATACAAATGATTTTACAGTTACATGTGAGGCAGGCATGAAGTTGAACATTTGAAGTTGGTATTTGACCTGTTTTCCAGAACTTTTTGAGTATCTTTGAAATGTCTAGAAAATTAGAGTCTCATCTCTATAATTTAGAATTCAGGCAACTCACCTCCACAGGTTCCTTTCAGCTAGGGCACAATCATATGATTTAGCTATAACCCTGCTAAAGTTCGATTGGTGAAGAGCAGCTTCCCTACTTAATCCACTTTCCTGGAGAGGATTATAATGACAGTGACAGGAGGCAGCCAAATACCTAGGCAGATAGGAGCAGGTCCCCGGGGAAACCTCACTTTCAAGCCAAAAACAGCCTGAAGACTGAAAGACTAGACTGCTGGTCCCGGATGTCAATAGCAGAGTCTTCTGGGTGTCAAGGGAGATAGTAGCAGGCAAATTGAGTTCCTGGTATAGAAGTGAGTTTGGGGCTAACAGCAGCAGCTACTTCAGTCATTTCTAGTAGACAGCAGCTGTTCAATCTGCAGCATCTAGGATTTGGTAGCAGCAGGGGAAACAGCTGTGTTTTTCTTCATTATCGAATTCTGTAGGTTGCTTTCTGGCATTGACCATGGAAACTTAGCCTAAGACACTCTCAATAATTCTGTGAGCCATCCAATACCCTTTTAAAAAAACTATCTTTTTGCCTAATCAGCCAGTCAGTTTCTGCTATATGCAGCTAAGAATCTGGAAAGATATAGAAATTGGAACCACAAGTTGATGCAGACAACAGAACCCCTGGGAAATGGGGAAGTTTTGTGATTGGTTAGCTGTCATGGCAGCCATGGAAACATGCTACTCAGCTCTCTTTCAAGAGAACCTGCTCCATGAGCAGTGAACACAGTGACTGGTAGCTTCCAGCTGCTGTTCCTCCCAGCCAATGCCTGAGCATGGCAGAGGTACTAGGGCCAGCTCACTCCTGCCTCAAACTGGGATTCCTCTAAGGAGCAACTTTGGTTTGGGAGTTCCTTTCAGCCAAGTGGAAACTTTCTCAGAACTGCCCTATGGTCTGAGGCTCTTCCTACCCAATTCTTCCTTCTTTCTCTTTTTCCACCCTTGCATCACAGACTGAAGCCTCTCACCTCCTAAAATGCTCCCTCTGCCTTTACCCTTCATAGGCATTTCCACCTATAAATCTCTCACCCCTGATCCCATCTTGGCATCTGCTTCTCAAAAGACCTAACTCACACAGGTGGTACTGACAGTGGGCAGGAAAAACATGTAAAAATGGGATTTGGCCACTGGCTCACTAAGTACCTGGCTGAAAAGGAGGACACCATACTGAGTGTCTCTACAAGAGCATGAATATTCCCAGATACAATGTGTCAATCCAATTGTTGGTGATTTCACCTGTAGTGATCTGGGAAAATTTCACAGTGGAGGGGAATGCGCTTGCTGGTTTGGTGATTCAGGTACTTGAAAGAGACAGGTAAAAATACCTGTAAGGACAGGACAGTTGGCTTGATAGGATTAAGTTCGATCGACATCCTGCAGAGAGATAATGGAAGTCTGCAGGCTGTTAACAAACAGTTAAAGACTAACTATGAGAGCCGGAGTGCCCCTGTAGTTGCTTGAAATAAACCTTAACTCCTGCAGCTGAAGGGCAGACATAGGTGTTAACAGGAGTGGACACAAGATCTGATTGAGCTGCAGAATTCCAGAGGCATTTAAATGCTGAGCCAAGGCAGGCTTGTTACATGAAGTTCTAGCCCCTGATAGGGACAATCTGGGCCCCTGAAACATGAAATGGAAACATCAGGATGCTTGCATTTGATAATTATAGCTCTTCAGACCTCCCTGAACCCTTAGAGCTTGTAGAAATAATCATTTCTTCTTAAGACTAGCATTTCCCCCATATGGGAAAATGCTGCAGGCTTTTGCCCTGTAAGACAACAGGTGGCACACATCAGGAGCTGCCCCACCTCCTCTCCTGGTTGTTAGGCTTATTACTAAGGTTAAATCTCAGTATAACCTGTATGGAAAAATGCTAGGTCTGATAAGGGAATAAAGAGATTATACACAGTAGGAGCGTCAAGAATTACCTAGCATGCACTAGCAAGAGCCAGAGAGTGTCTAGAACAGGATTTTAAGGTGTTTGAAAGAAACTGGAACATATGACTAGGTAAGCAAAAATTAACTCACTTGGGAATACTTTTTCAGTACATGAAATTTAATGACCTGGCAAGGACCCTAAGGGATGGGGCAAATGTACTGACAAGTTAGCTTTTAGAAGCCTGGAAGAAGTGATAGTTAACAAGGATCAAGTGACAACTGTCCTGGCAGACAGTAGAGAAGGGAATGAAGAGACTGAGGGAAGTGGGCACGCTGGAATTAATATATTACATGAGACCAGAAGATTCATCATAGGCTTATGTTTCATGAGAGGGCCCAAAGGGCATCCCCTTCCACCCAGGCCATCAGGAATGTGCTGGTGAGATGGGAACCAGCATCGCTGACTTCAGTGGTAGTTATCCTCTTCAAGCCAGGGCAGACAGTAGGCAAGGCAGTGACAGAGCTGGGCTCACTGATAATCATCGGAATTATGGTGCCTTGAAGTAATAGAGCATATATATGAATAGAGGAGGGCTTAAGTGTAAAAATTTTTGTATCACACCTTAAGGGTCACCAGGAAGCATTTGCCACAGAAGCGGGGCTGAAAAATCAAAAAGACAAAATGTCTTGGCCAGTTGATGTTAAGCAGCCTTCATCCATGGCTATGATGATTCAACGAAAACGCTCTCCCTGCCTATGCCTGTTTCTGCCCCCGTTATCCTTCACGGGAATCCCCCACATCCCATTTCTGACCAAATCTATTGTACATCTAATTCTATCTGCTTGTTGGGACACATGGTTAGTATTGAAAGATTGGACTTAGCAGTTCATAGTACATCCAAACAATAACTTAAGTTATCACCTATGATCACTAAAAGTAAAGTACCCAGTAAAGGCACAGCTTTGAGGGATATAGCAACTACACTCGAAAAATCTTGAATAAAGGCAATGAGGAATTCAGGGATTGTAGGGACAATCTTAAAGTTCTAAATTCTTGGTTTAATGCAAAAACTTAAAATGATAGAATTTTTATGACCATGTTAAAGAACCTCTTGTTTGTAGCTGTAGAGAGGAAGTGGCTGAAAACTATACTCAAAGTTTGGAAACATATATTGGGAAATTAATATCACTTAACTAATCACTTCATTAGGTCTCATATATATAAAATAATGATTAGCAAAAAGTGGAATGCCATGATTGGAACACTGTCATATGAGAGGATTCAGAATACTAAATCTAGCATAGTGCTTCTCCCATATTGTCTTTTGACTTTGCTCATGGTATATTTTTCCCATGTGAAAAAATCTTTTGAAGAATGTTTATGAGTTCAAATTTATCAGTCTTTTAAATGGCTGCCTTTGAATTGCGAGTCATAGAACTTCACATACAGGTTATAAAGTAATTCACTCAAGTTTTCTTCTACTGTTTGTGTGATTCAATTTATTTATTTTTACACTTAAATGTCCAATCCATTTGGAATTCATTTTAGTGTATGGTATAAGGTATGGACCCAGTTTTATTTTTTTTCCAAATGACTATCCGTTTATCTCAACCCAGTCTAAGTCCCTCTTCTCCCTAGTGATGCAAGATGCCACCTTTATCATATCCTAAATTGCCATATGTTCTTGGGTATATTTCTGGACTGCTCTGTTCTATTTTACTGTTCTGTCTGTCTTTTCATGTGCCAGCACTAACAGTTTTAATTATAGAAGAGTTATAATATGTTTTAATAGCTGGTAGGATTCGTTCAGCTTTTTGCTCTTCTTTTCCAGGACTTCCCAAGATTTTGCATGTTATTTTTCCAAACAAACGTTAAGAATCAATTTATCTAGCTCTTTTAAAAAGTAAATATTTTATTTTTATGCACACACACACGTACACATACGCACACATATAAACATAGAGAAGATTTTATTTCTTTATGATCCTGAATCATGCTATCCAAGAAAAAAGACTTTCTTTGCATTTGTGTGTCTAACTTGTATCTCTTAGTAGTTGTATTAATATTTTCTCATAAAGGTTTTGCAATTTTTAATTGTGTACTTGTAAGTATTTTATCATTTTGTTGTTATTGCAAATTGGGTTATCTTTTCTATTGCATCATTTCACTAGCTGCTTTTATATATGAATGATATTGGTTTTTATTTATTAATTTCATATCCTACTAAATTATCAATTTGTTTTACTATTTGTGTTAGTTTTATCATTGTCCTCATGGGTTTTCCAGGTAAACTATGTATCATTATCATCTACAGATAGAGATAGTGTTCTTTTTTTGATTCAATTTTATACCTCTAGTTTTTCTCTTTTCTGATTTCATTTCTAGTAATTACAATAGAATGTAAAATAGCAGAGGAGATAGTGGGCATTAATGTTTCATTCCTGACCTTTGAGAGAATACCTAATATTTCCTCATTATATAATTTGCTTACTTGAGGGGCACACACACACACACACACACACACACACACACACACATTTAAGGCTACATATATAGCCTTAAATACTAAGCAATAAAAACAAAAAAAGCATATGGATGAATTTGAATCTATAAGATGAACAACATCATAATTTAAAAGGAAGCTGACTGAAGGAATTAATAAAGATAAAAGGGTGTATGACTGATGTAGAAAATAGAAAAAAACTAAAAATAATAAACCAAAATTCTGGTACTATAAAATTCAATAAAATAGACAAACCACTAAATAACCTAGTTAAGAAAAAAGGAGGGAAATCCCAAATATAGAAAATAAAAATTGACAAGGAAGAAATAAAAATGACATGTAGAAAAATTTTTGGCCATGAGACTGTTTTTCAACATTTTGTGCATAGAAACTTGAAAACCTAGATGAAATAGATTATATACTCTAGGAAAATACAATTTACCCAAAATTAACTTTATTAGAAATAGAACTTTTAAACAGAGAAATTTATTGGTTTAGTAGAGGGTAGATGAATAAGCTTCACAAAGTAGATTGTTGATATTTTGATGGTGATGCAAGTTTGTTTTTATCCCTCAAAGATCTGCTGTTCTGGTAGCATGAAATAAGTATATACCTTTTTTTTTTTTTTTTTTTTTTTTTGAGACAGAGTCTCGCTCTGTCGCCAGGCTGAAGTGCAATGGTGCAATCTCTGCTCACTGCAACCTCTGCCTCCCAGGTGCAAGAGATTCTCCTGCCTCAGCCTCCTGAGTAGCTGGGACTACAGGTGCCCACCACCACACCTGGCTAATATTTGTATTTTTAGTAGAGATGGGGATTCACTATGTTGGCCAGAATGGTCTGGATCTCTTGACCTCGTGATCCGCCTGTCTCGGCCTCCCAAAGTGCTGGATTACAGACGTGAGCCACCGCGTCCAGCCGCATATACCATCTTGAATCCTGTTCTCAACTTCTCAGAAAGGAAAAGACTGGAAGGTTTCCTCCCCTTTGTGGTTTCCATATCCTTTTTAATATTTCCCACTATTTCTCCCCCTTCCAATCACTAATGCCACCACCAATGCAGCTATCCAACCCATCCTGGTATCCACTACCACCTTTTCTGTCACTTGTCTATTAAGCTGACAAATATTTATTGAGATTCTGAGATGTGTGCTGAGATTGGGTGTAGGAAGACACAAAAGACATGGTACTCATTTCAAGTCGTGTCCCCCCCCCCACACACACAAAAAAAGCTCTGACATGGAGATTAGCATGTAGAAATTATACTAGGGAGTAATCTTGAGATGAGTGTCTGTGAAAGAAGAGAAGAAAGCAGAATTGGGCAGAGGGCAATGTTAGGCTGTGACATAGTAAGAGGAAAGAACTCAGCCTAATTGATGCTGAGATCTGAAGCTGGAATGGTCATATAAAGTTGTCCCCAGTATAGAGTTGTTCCCAGTTGAAGTGATGAGACTGGACTCTTATATTCCCAAATCAACCAGTCATTGAATGCAGGCTTCCCCCAGCAGGGAGATGTGACCTTGGGTGAGGTATCTTTCTCCAGCCAAAGGCAATTCTTGGAAAGAGGGATGACAGCTGAGGGTTGAGTGCCTGCAGCACTTCCAACATGAGGGGAAATAGGTTCTTCAGTCCTGAAGGAGGCACCTGGTCAGTATATTATAGGATCCACTACAGTCCCTTTCCTAAAGTAGTCACTGTCTGGGTCAGGGAGGTGGTGGTGGTGTAGACAAACCAATGGACGATGAGTCTTCACTGTTGTCCAGTCTAATTTGGTCAGTGCCTACTGAACTGTCTTTGCTCACAGCACTTCTGACATCAAATGTATGGGTTTTTTCCATACCAACAACCAGTTCTCGACTCTTTGGACAACAAATGGGCATCCTATAATGGAAGTAAATTCAAACACTAACTACTCATAGTGTCAGACTCAAAGTTCTAAGGCCTCAATCCCACAGAATTACCCTCACTTCAGACACCAGTAGCAAGTATTGGAGGCCCAGGGTACCCATACTTCTGCCCACCTTGGCTATAAAATTGGAGGTTCCCACACATCCCCCTTTTATATTTGATAATTTGATAGAATAACATAGAAATCTGGACAACATTTTACTATCACTGGTTTATTAAAAACAATACAAATGAACAGCCAGATGAAGAGGTACATAAGACAAGGTCCAGACATGTCTTAAGCCCAGCTTTGTCTCCGTGGATTTTGGGTGCACCAATCCTGGCACATGAATATGTTTGCCAGTTCCAAAGATCTCCAAACCCTGTTGTTGAGGGAATTTGTGGAAGTCTCATCACATAGGCATGATGATTAAATCACCGGTCAATCTTCAGGCCCTCTCACCTCTCTAGAAGTAGGGAGTGGGGGTGAAAGTTCCAATCCTGTAATCAGGTGGTTGGTTCCTTTCGTGACCAGTCTGCATCCTGAAGCTATCTAGGGCTCACCAGGAGTCACATTATTAGCAAAAACTCAGGTATGGTTGAAAGGGACTTGTAGTGAATAATAAGACACCCCTATCACTCAGAAAATTACAAGAGCTTTAGAAGCTCTGTGTCAGGAACCAGGGACAAAGACCACATATGTATTTCTTATTATGCTACACTTATCTCTCAGCCTTCAAACTTACCTCTTCACTACGTTGTAAACACACTGATCTTCCCTCTGTTTCTGTAGTAAGCCAAGTTTTTTCTCCACTAGAGACTTTGATTTTCTTTTCTTTTCTTTCTGTCTTTTTTTTTTTTTTTTTTTTTTTTGACAGAGTCTTGCTCTGTCACCCAGACTGGAGTACAGTGGCACAATCTCGGCTCACTGCAACCTCGGCCTCCCAGGTTCAAGCGATCCTCCCATCTCAGCCTCTGGAGTAGCTGGAATTACAGGCGTGTGCCACCATGCCCAGCTAATTTATTTATTTATTTTTTTGGCATTTTTTTGTAGAGACGGGGTTTCACCCTGTTGCCCAGGCTGGTCTTGAACTTCTGGGATCAAGCAATCCTCCCACCTCGGCCTCCCAAAGTGCTGGGATTACAGGTGTGAGCCACCACACCCGGACACCTAATGTTGATATTTATATTTCAGAAGCTAAAGTCTATGCATTTTTACATGGGTAAATGGAACTCTCACATTTAGCTAATTGACTATTTTTTTTTTTTTTTTTGAGACAGAGTCTTGCTCTGTCACCCAGGTTGCACTGCAGTGACGCTATCTCAGCTCACTGCAACCTTTGTCTCCTGGGTTCAAGTGATTCTCCTGCCTCAGTCTTCCAAGTAGCTGGGACTATATGCACCCACCAGCATGCCTGACTAATTTTTGTATTTTTGGTAGAGACAGGGTTTCACCATGTTAGCCAGGCTGGTCTCAAACTCCTGACCTCAAGTGATCCGCCTGCCTCGACCTCCCAAAGTGCTGGGATTACAAGCATGAGCCACCTCACCCGGCCTGATTTGCTTTTCCATTTGTCTACAGGGGTGGCATTCTGGTTCTTCAGATTTAACTTGTTCTCATTATTCAGTTTGAATCCAGTTTGAATGATGAGAAGATGAACAAATGTTAGCTTCTTAATAAGGTGTTTCCCTAACCACCTACTTCTTTGCCCTGCAACAATAATGAGAATAACAGCTAACACTTTCTGGAAACTATGTGCCAAGCACTCCTCAAATCAGTTGAAACAATCCAAATTAACTAATTTAGTCCTTACAACAACTTTGTAAAGTAGCTATTATATTTGTATTTTACAGATAAGTAAACTATAAAATGAGGCACAGGGGTTTTAATTTGTCTCAGGTCTTAGCAAGTAATGGTAATACCAGGTCTGGACCTCTAGCAGTCAGTCTCCAGAATCCATGCCCTTAACCATGACATTATGCTGCCTCTTCTAGCCACTAACATTTAAAATTTTTTAAATTTTCATTAATAGCATTAATCCTTCTCACTAATTATATTGCTTCTATGTTATATGGTTTTTCTGACTTCCCCAACTATCAAGTAAAATTCATTATGTCGGCCGGGCACAGTGGCTCATGCCTGTAATCCCAGCACTTTAGGAGGTCGAGGCAGGTGGATCACAAGGTCAGGAATTTGAGACCAGCCTGGCCAATATGGTGAAACCCCATCTCTACTAAAAATACAAAAATTAGCCAGGCATGGTGGTGTGTGCCTGTAGTCCCAGCTACTTGGGAGGCTGAGGCAGAAGAATCACTTGAACCCTGGAGGCAGAGGTTGCAGTGAGCCAAGACCGTGCCACTGCACTCCATCCTGGGTGACAGAGCGAGACTCCGTCTCAAAAACAAAACAAAACAACAACAACAAAACAAATTCATGATGTCAGCGACTTCATCCATCCTGTTTATTGCCCAGTGTCATGCCCCTTTTCCTGAGGAGCAGCCACATCTGAGGACTAGTTATTGCAGAGAAACTGTGGTGCAGCTCCCTTGCTCCAATTCAGGACAACTCCGAAGGGCCATCTTAGCTCCAAATCTCCCTATGGCGTCAACTGCAGCCTTTGTTGTGACTGCATTAAAATTCAACTTTTCCCTCTGCCAAACCTGATTCTTCATTTCCCTACTGATGCTGAGCTCCCAAGTACTCCCCAATAAACTTTCAGAATACACATCTCCATCTCAGAATCTGTTTCCTGGGAAAACCCAGCCACTTAGATATTAGAATTCCCTAAGGGTCTTTTAAAAATTTCCCAAGCCCATGACCTACACCAAACCAATTAAATCAGAATATCTGAGGGTGAGTCCTAGATATTTATAATTTTGAAACTTCCAAGATGATTCTAATGTGCAAGAAGGATAAAGAACCACTATCATATACAAGAGCTACAGTAGCAATAAGGGTCTGTATTGACTTCCTTGACCAACTCAAAATAAACAGAAATAGAATAAATGGAATAAAATTATTTGTTCTAACCACATAGTGATGGTAAGAGGGGTGGGAGAACTGAGGATCTTCTCAGAGGACATAACATAGAAATCTCTCTCAATCTGTATATAACCTCTACCTTTAAATATGGGTGAGCAGCACCGCGTGTGTGCTAAGGCAGGGACCAAGTGGATCAAAGGGCTCTGACTTCCAATGTCAGCATTACCATTAGAGCTGGAACATCCATCTCTAATTTGACTCCAGCAGATAATGCAGAGCCTGGCCCTTCCTAGCCCAGTTTTTAACTGGAAGAAGAGGCCATTCTGCAGTTCACAAACAGCCTCTTTTTCCGTTTTCCTCTTCGCTAGACTTTTGAGGCACTGAGGGAGCAATACAAACAACCTATTTGTCAGTAGTTAATATACTGTAAACCATTCCAAGATGATTGTCACTTGTAAGCAAATTCTGTGCTTGAATTAGAGCTGTCTGGCACTTTGGTATGCACAGGGAAAAGAAGCATGAAGGAAGGAAGTTGCCACTTAGACAATGCTATTTCATTTGCAGTAGATATCATTTCACATGAAAGTCAACTTCCCTCAGCACTAAGTATATGTGAGGAGGAGGGGATTGAGGAGGAGTTAAAGCATACCTGCATGTATCAAAGAGTAGAGGCTAGATTATGCTATAGTGACAAACACCCTCCAAAATCTCAATGGCTTAAAACAACAAAAGTTCTTGTTCCCATTACATGTTTACTGTAGGTCAGCAAAGGGTTCACATCTATGCCGTCCTCAGTAATCCAGTTCTGAGGGAGGCTCCACCTCTGTTCTCACACAATTGCTGAGGGAGAAACAGAGAATGTGGTGAACTGTGTACTGGTTCTTAAAGGTATGACCCAGAAGTGACACACATTTCTTCTGCTCACATTTCATTGGCCAGAGCAACTCACATCTATCCACCTAACTTCAAAGGGTCAGGGAAATTCAATTCTATGATACACCCAAGAGAACTGGGAATGTTTGGTAGCTGGATGATGACATGGTTTGGGTATGTGTCCCCACCCAAATCTCATGTTGAATTGTAATCCCCAATGTTGGAGGAGTGGCCTGGTGGGAGGTAATTAGATTATGGGCAGATTTCCTTCTTGCTGTTTTCATGATAGTGAGTCAGTTCTCATGATATCTGGTTGTTTAGAAGTGTGGGCCAGGCCCAGTGGCTCACGGCTGTAATCCCAGCACTTTGGGAGGCCGAGGTGGGTGGATCACCTGAGGTCAGGAGTTTGAGACCAGCCTCAACATGGACAAACCCCGTCTCTACTAAAAATACAAAAAATTAGCCGGGCATGGTGGTGCATGCCTGTAATCCCAGCTACTCGGGAGGCTGAGGCAGGAGAATTGCTTGATCCTGGGAGGTGGAGGTTGCGGTAAGCCGAGATCGTGCCATTGCACTCCAGCCTGGGCAACAAGAGTGAAACTCTGTCAAAAAAAAAAAAAAAAAAAAAAGAAGTGCGTAGGACCTCCCCCTTTTCCCTCTTCCTCCTGCTCCAGCCATGTAGGATATTCCTGCTTCCCGTTCACCTTCCGACATGATTGTAAGTTTCCTGAGGCCTCCCCAGTCATGCTTCCTGTAGAGTGTGTGGAACCGTGAGCTATTTCAACCTCTCCTTTATAAATTACCCATCTCAGGTATTTCTTTATAGCAGTGTGAGAATGGACTAATACCAAAAATTGGCACCTGGAGTGGGGCATTGCTATAAAGGTATTGGAAAATGTGAAAGTGACTTTTGAACTCAGTAACAGGCAGAGGTTGGAACAGTTTGGAGGGCTCAGAAGAATATAGGAAGATAAAGGAAAGTTTGGTACTTCCTAGAGACTTGTTAAATTGTTATGACTGAAATGCCGATAGAGATATGGACAATAAAGTCCAGGCTGAGGTGGTCTCAGATGGAGATGAGAAACTTTTGGGGAACTGGAGAAAAGGTCACTTTTGTTATGCATTAGCAAAGAGATTGGAGGTATTGTGCCCCGGCTCTAAAGATCTGTGGAATTTTGAACTTAAGGGGGATGATTTAGGGTATCTGGTGGAAGAAATTTCTAAGAAGCAAAGCATTCAAGAACTGACCTGGCTGCTTCTAGCAGCATATGCTTATATGTCTGAGCAAAGAGATGATCTGAAATGAAACGAAAACTTATATTTTAAAGGGAAGCAGAGCATAAAAGTTTGGAAAATTTGCAACCTGGTCATGTGGTAGAAAGGAAAAATCCATTTTCAGGGGAGGAATTCAAGCTGACTATAGAAATTTGCAAAAGTGAAGAGGCACCAAAGACAAATAGCTAAGACAATGGACAAAAAGACCTCAAAAGTATTTCGGAAACCTTTGCAGCAGCCTCTCCCATCATAGGCCTGGAGGCCTAGGGGTGAATAATGATTTTTGTGGACCAGGCCCAGGGCCCTGCTACCCTGTATAATATAGAGAGTTAAACCAACAGCACTAGACTAAGAAGAAGTTTGGTTCCTATTTTTTTTGTTTTATTCATAACTATTTTGACAACATCATTTCTCCACTTTAAAGTATAATAAAAGGCTTAAACTAAATCAGTGTCCACTAAATACCCAAATGCTTGTTCGTGATAAGGCATTCATTAGGACCCAGAGAAGTAAAAATTTAAATTAAATTAAATTTTAAAAGGAAATGTAGCAATTCTATGTGTATTGTTAGTTCTCACTTTATCAGTATCAAACCTTACTTTACTCATAAGAAAATGTCAGTAATAACATATAATATTATTTAATACCTTTAATAATAGTAATAGTCAAATGTATACAGGGCTTTCTAGGTGCCAAAAACTGTTCTAAGTACTTAATATAATTAACTCATTTAATCCTTATGAAGTAGGTACTGTTATTATCCCTATTTTATAGATACAGAAGAGATAAATTAATTCCCTTCTCAGGTCACACTGGAAAGTAAAGAGTAGAATCTGAATTCAAATCCAGGCAGTGTGGCTTTAGAATCCTCACTCTTTATCACTAAGTCATACTAAACTAGCTTGGGAAAATCAAGTTTGGTAACTGTATTAGTCCATCTGTGTTGCTACAAAGAAATACTTGAGGCTAGGTAATTTATGAAGAAAAGAGTTTTAATTGGCTTGTGGTTCTGCAGGCTGTACAAGAAGCATGGTGCTGACATCTGCTTCTAGTGAGGGCTTCAGAAAGCTTACAATCACAGCAAAAGGTAAAGGAGGAGCAGGCATCTCACATGGCAAGAGCAGGAGCAAGAGAGAGAGGTGAGAGGTGCCACACACTTTTAAACAACCAGATCTCACGAGAACTCACTCACTATCATGAGAACAGCAACAAGATATTCATGAAAGATTTGCCCCCATGACCCAAACACCTCTCACTAGGCACCACCTCCACCATCAGGAATTACATTTCAATATGAGATTTATAGGGGAGAAACATCCAAACTATATCATTCTGCCCCTGGCCCTTCAAATCTCAAGTCCTTCTCATATTGCAAAATATAATAATCTCTTCCCCCCAAATCTTAACTTGCTCCAAAATCAAGTTCAAAGTCTCATGTCTCATCCGAGACTCATATCCTTCTGCCTATGAGCCTGTAAAATAAAAACAAGGTATTTAACCCCAAGATAGAATGGTAGTATAGGCATTGGGTAAACATTACCATTCTGAATGGGAGAAATGAGCCAAAAGAAAGAGGCAATAGGCTCCACACAAGTCTGAAACCCAGCAGGGCAGCCATTAAATCTTGAAGCTCCAAAATAATCTTCTCTGACTCCATGTCCCACATCTAAGGCACACTGGGGCAAGGGGTAGACTCCCAAGACCTTGGACAGCTCTGTCTCCTGTGGCTCTGCAGGGTGCATCCAACTTGGCTGCTCACATAGGGTGGAGTTTAATGCCTTCAGCTTTTCTAGATGCAGCATAGAAGCTGCCAGTGGAGCTACCTTTCTGGGCTCTAGAGGGTGGTGGCCCCCTTTCCATAGCTCCACTAGGTAGTGCCCCAGTGAGAACTCTGTTTGAGGCTTCCAACCCCACATTTCCCCTTGGCATTGCCCCAGCAGAGGTTTTCTTTGAGGGTTCTGCCCCTGTGGCAGGCTTCTGCCTGGGCACCTAGGCTTTCTCATATATCCTATGAAATCTAAGTGGAGGCCACCAAGCTTCATTCATGCTTGCATTCTGTGCACAGGCTTAACACCATGTGGAAGCCACCAAGGTTTACAGCTTGCACCTTCCAGAATAGTGGCCCAAGCTATACTTGGGGTCCTGTGAGCCACGGCCACAGCAGCCAGGATGTGGGAAGCAGTGTCCCAAGGTTGGATAGGGCATCCTGGTCCTGGCCTTAAAACCATTCTTTCCTCCTAGGCCTCTGGGTCTGTGATGAGAGGTGCTGCCTCTGAGATCTCTGAAATGCCTTCAAGGCCTTTTTCCCATACTCATGGATACTAGTACTTGGCTCCCTTTTTGTCATGCTAATCTCTCTAGCAAGTGGTTGCTCCACAGCCTGCTTGGATTCTTTCTCTACCACACAGCCAGGCTACAAATTTTCCAAACGTTTATGCTTTGCTTTCCTTTTAAAAATAAATTCCAACTTTAAGTCATTCCTTTGCTCCTACATCTGATCGTATGTTTTTAGCCAGGCCACATCTTAAATGCTTTGCTGCTTAGAAATTTCTTCCGCCAGATACCCTAAATCATCACTCTTAAGTTCAGAGTTCCAAAGATCCTTAGGACATGAACACAATGCCACCAAGTTCTTTGCTAGAATGTAACACAGGTGACCTTTGTTCCAGTTCTCAATAAACTCCTCATTTTCACTTGAGATCTCATCAGCCTGGTTTTCACTATCCATAATTCTATCAGTATTTTGGTCACAATCATTTAACCAGTCTTTAAGAAGTTACAAACTTTCCCTCAAATTCCTGTCTTCTGAGCCCTCCAAACTCTTCCAACCACTTCCCATTACCCAGTTCCAAAGTCACTTACATATTTTCAAGTATCTTTACAGCAATGCCCCACTCCTCAGTCCTAATTTTCTGTATGAGTTCATTTGCGTTGATATAAAAAAATACCTGAGGCTAGGTAATACATAAAAAAGAGGTTTAATTGGCTCATGGTTCTGCAGACAGTACAAGAAGCACAGTGCCAGCATCTGCTTCTGGTAAGGGCCTCAGAAAGCTTGCAATTATGGTGAAAGTCAAAGGGGAAGCTGGCATCTCACATGTTGAGAGTGGGAGCAAGAGAGAGTGGGGAGGTGTCACACACTTTTAAGCAACCAGATATCAAGAGAACTCACTCACTGTCTTGTGGACAGCACCAAGCCATTCATGAAGGATCTATCCCCATGACCCAAACACCTCCCACCAGGCCCCACCTCCAATATTGGGGATTGTATTTCAAAATGAGATTTGGAGAGGACAAGCATCCAAACTATATCAGTAACCAAGTATTATGTCCCAATTCTGGGTTTTATTGTGTTTTTTTTTAATTCTAAGTTATTTTATAGTTCTACTTTAAGACATTAAGAAACATATTGAGAAGTTAGTATGGGACACACTATCACTGGGTTAGTATGTATTATACTGGGTTACACTATGTAGTATATTAAGACAGACTTGCAAATTTTGATATATCATGTACCCATATTTTAAAGCTTCTTACATATTATGAAAATCAATTTAACTCTAAATTTTTATAATATTCAGTGTATTGCAATGGTAAGAGAAATAAGCAAAGATAACTGTAATTTTTCATTTATTTGGGAGGAGAAAATTCCGTGGAATAAGTAAATATTTGGTTCCATTCTCTTTAAGTTAGACTTAAATTATCTGCACTTTCCTTTTTCCTATATTGTAGCATTTTATTTTGTCTCCTGATATGATTGTATGCATCTTTCCCAACAGATAGATTTTTGGAGACAAAGACTGTTTTATATTTTTGGCTGTGCCTCCCAATGAACCTTACATGATGCCTTATCCATTCTAGGTACCCAATTCAAATTTGCCTGGCTGATTAAATAAATATTTGTCTCTTTTGAGATGACTTCAACACAAGTTGAGGAAAACAGGATGGAGTCTAGATGGTCTGTTTCTAAGCAAACCAGTTTAACTCTTGGAAATGATAGTGAATAACCACAAACATTTTAGAACCCAAGGGGGCACCTAACATAGCCTGAACTTTGGGGAAGTAAACTAGGTTTCTGACCTCTCAAGTGTCAGCCCTGGGGAATGGATATTAGACAAGGAACTGTGCAAAGTTGGCAGAAGACTGCCCAGGTGCAGCATAAATTGATGAAGCCAAGGCTTAGCACCTGAGCACACCAGCAATGATCCAGCCAGTGGAGACAGAGCATTTGGGGATGCAGGTTGGAAGAACAAAACTTCTTAGTATGTAACTTGCTGTCAATTGAAGACAAGGCTTCTGTATAAGCTTTCTTATATAAGCACAAAAATATACTTGTCTCAGTAAGAGGATAATAGAAATAACTTCTTAAAGAATTTGGGCTTTGGTTGGATGATTTGGAGGAGGGTCTAAGAAAGCAAGAATTCACTCTATATTGGATACTGCAAGAAAATGAGGGCAATTCTATGATTAGGTGTTTCGTGGGTGGCACAGTGACCTTGATTTTGTCTGTTCTTAGACAAAATTTTGAAAGTGGCCTTGTTTTGTTTCATTTTATCATTGTCTTAGAGTAACCTTGTCTGTGGTTGGTGTTCTGTGAGATTGTATGTCTCCAAAGAAAGAACAAAATAGCCTTGCCTTGAACATCAGACTAACTTATAAATAACGTTGGGGTCTAGCTGTGAATGTCAGATCAATTCTGGATGTGAGAGCCTGTTTTTTTCTTTCTCACTCATTATGGTAGTAGGCTTGAAAGCAAAGCTGGTGACAAGTTGGTACTCGTAACTGAGTTAAGATGTAAGAGACTGAGGAAGAATGAGGTTTCCAGCACTACACCCTAAGCATAAGTTGCTTCCGCATACATTAGGTGTTTCTGGAGTTTCTGGGAATATCCATCCTTTAATAAAACCAGGGCAACAGCTGAAAAGCCCCAAATCCCTGTCAATTTAGCTGTAGATAAAGCTGACAAGAAGCAAGAAGCACCCTGTTATAAACTGATTTTTGTTCCCCCAAAATTTATATGATGAAGCCCTAACCCCCAGTGTGATAGTATTTGGAGGTGGAGCCATTAGGAGGTAACTAAAGTGAGATGACATCATGAGTGTGGAGCCCTCATAATGGGATTAGTGCCCTTATAAGAAGGGACACCAGAGAGCTTGTTTTTTCTCTCTCTCAGAAGTCATGTGAACATACAAGATGGCGGCCATCTACCAATCAGGAGGAGAACCCTTACCAGAACCCAATCAGAATGGCACTGATCTCAGACCAGCACTGATCTCAGATCTTCTGCTTCCAGAACTGTAAGAAAATAAATGGGCCGGGTGTGGTGGCTCACGCCTGTAATTCCAGCACTTTGGGAGGCCGAGGCGGTCAGATCACTTGAGGTCAGGAGTTCAAGACCAGCCTGGCCAACATGGCAAAACCCTGTCTCTACTAAAAATACCAAAAAAAATTAGCCAGGTGTGGTGGCAGGCACCTGTAATCCCAGTTACTCAGGGTGCTGAGGCAGGAGAATCACTTGAACCTGGGAGGCAGAGGGTGCAGTAAGCTGAGATCGTGCCACTGCACTCCAGCCTGGGCAACAGAGTGAGACTGCATCTCAAAAAAAAAAAAAAAAAAAAAAAAAGGAAGAAATAAAAAGAACAGAAATGTCTATCGTTTAAGCTACCTATCTGTAGTATTTTGTTATGGAGCCATAGCTAAGACACACCCATAGGTGTTACATTATTTAATTATGTGGGGTAATTCTATTTTGTCCCTGAGTGAACCACCAGGCCCAGGTGCAGGAGTTTGTAACTTTACCTCATCAGAACTGAGAGTTAAGCTGCTTATGAAATGGTAATCAGTGTTACAACACAAACCTAAGTTTTGAAAATATGGTCTTGAAAGTATCTGAATTGACTTTCTGTCCCTCTTCATGGTTCCAAAAACAGAGTTTGAGCTGCAACAGACTCAATATTTTGTTAGATTTTACAGCAATTTCCCAGGTGAGTTGGGTGCCTGCAAAGCACTGTTTTCCTATAAGACTTCCCTGGCATCAGGAGAGTCATTTTCTCCACCCACATTCATCCCTCATTTCGTTTAAACACAAAATGACATCAAATGACTGAATTTAAACCATCCCATTTTGCTCTAAAACACGAAACAAAATCTGTTTATTCTTGGCTCCTCAGGCAAAGTGAGCTTTCTGTATTTCCTGACTTTATATTAGTCAGAAGTGCTACTCCCATTTATCTACCATCTTAAGGATACGCAAAAGAAATGGACAGCCCTGGTAACATGAAAGGAGGGGCAACAGAGGACACCTTTCGTTCTTAATCTTGGTAAACAGGGTCTTCTAGAACTGAATGTTACAGTTATGGTGCGAAGACCATTTCTGGTTCTTGACTAAACTTTGGTTTCCTAGCACCTTCCCTGGCCCCTTCTCTTTCATTGGCCTCCAATCTGACCATATTCTTGACTGAGTTCAGCAGGTGGCAGCCTACTAATGGTGCCTACGTGCCCACATTCCTCCCCTCCTGCTTCAACACACACAAAGGTTCATGCTCACACATCAGTAAGAAAATGCCCTCATCCCTTTTCTCTGCTAAATTTAGTAAATGGGGCTTTGACTCCCCTGCTAGAACTGGTTTGTAAACTCCAACTCTTCACCCTCAACTGCCCTCCCCACAGTCATGAGTTGTGACACTCATTTTCACAGAATTGCTTGTCTTTTAATTACATATATGTCAAAAATAAATGTAATAACAGAATTACAGACCATTAGAGAAATAATCTTGTATGACCACTATAATGTACCCCAATTGCCTAGTAGAGTCCTTGATATACAGAAGGTACACAATAATTATTGATTGTATGAATGAACCCACGATTTTTATAACTGAAGCAACTGAGGATCACTGATACATCAAATTTCTTACTCTGGCGAGTTAGTGTAGAACCTGTATTTTAAACTTGCAGAAACATTTGTAGTGTTCAGTGGAGGGTGACAAATCACTGAGAGAGAAACATAAAACATTTTTGTTTTTTCAATTACTGACTGTTTCCAACGGTGCTCTCAATCTCTTCTTTCTTAGTGAGGAGTTTAATAATATCTTAATTTTATGCCTTTCCAGCCGCTTTCAGTTATCCATTCAAGTTTCCATTATTCAATCCCGTTCATTTTACAAAGTCAATGCCATATTCAGTCCAAAGTTTTTTTCTTCTCCAGAGGAAAAGATAAATTTGTGTCACTATCAGCTTGCATGAAGGGGATTCTAAGGGTCTGAGGGTGAAGGTGAAGCACCAGATCCAATCTTTTTTTTTTTTTTTTTGAGATGGAGTCTTGCTCTGTTGCCCAGGCTGGAGTCCAGTGGAGAGATCTCGGCTCACTGCAAGCTCCGCCTCCCAGGTTCACACCATTCTCCTGCCTCAGCCTCCCTCCCAAGTAGCTGGGACTACAGGCGCTTGCCACCAACCCCGGCTAATTTTTTTGTATTTTTAGTAGAGATGAGGTTTCACTGTGTTAGCCAGGATGGTCTCAATCTCCTGACCTTGTGATCCTCCCACCTCGGCCTCCCAAAGTGCTGGGATTACAGGCGTGAGCCACCATGCCCAGCCCAGATCCACTCTTATAACCACCTTCCACTTCATCTTCTTTGCAATAACTTGTACGTAAAAGAGTGAGGAAAGCCTAATGTGCCATTACATAATGGTCCATGGTGGTGTTGATTTCCTTTCCTTGCTTAGTTCTTTTTTTTTTTTTTTTTTTTGAGGTGGAGTCTCGCTCTGTTGCCCGGGCTGGAGTGCAGTGGCCGGATCTCAGCTCACTGCAAGCTCCGCCTTCCGGGTTCAGGCCATTCTCCTGCCTCAGCCTCCCGAGTAGCTGGGACTACAGGCGCCAGCCACCTCGCCCGGCTAGTTTTTTTTTTTGTATTTTTTTAGTAGAGACGGGGTTTCACCGTGTTAGCCAGGATAGTCTCGATCTCCTGACCTCGTGATCCGCCTGTCTCGGCCTCCCAAAGTGCTGGGATTACAGGCTTGAGCCACCGCGCCCGGCCCCTTGCTTAGTTCTAATTGCCACTCTGACTTCTTGGTTTTGGATTCTGTGGGCAGGCAGTAGCTCTCATAAGCCACACTGATGGAGACTCTCTCTTATGCTGCTGCCCTAGGCATTGGTCAGCTGCTTCCCCCCACATTCTGCTAAAGTTCATGACTCTGCCACATGCAGCGGTAGACCCCAACAATGTTATAGTCTTTAATTTCTTCAGTGGCTCCAAAATCTAGGACCTTTGAAAAGAAGAAGAAATGACTCTGATCACAAACGTAACAATCTTCCTAAAGAAGACTTTTTCTTTAGGACTTCTTATCTGAATTTATGGGGAAGAATGGCCAATTCTGCCCAATAGTACATCTCAGCAAGCCATAGAGGGAGGTGGCAACCTCTAACATTGAGTCAGGACAGTGTTCTGTTAGGTGCCTTGAATACACACACATGAACATACATATATATGTGTGTGTGTGCGTATATACGTATATATATACACACACATATAATATACATATAATATATATGTGTGTGTATATATACGTATATCTATGCATATATGTGTATATATGTATATATGCATATATACATATATACACACACAATACAAATGTATAATGCATATATATGTTTATATATGTTATGGTATATGTGTGTATATGTATATATTCACACATTCATCCTATATATACACACACGTGTGTGTGTGCACGTGTATATATGTATTCAGCGAGTTGGGATGAGAAAAGGAGAACCATCGAATTTTGCTGGGTTGTGTGTATAATGCAGATTCATGGATCCCCTTTCTCCAGTTTTTCCTTTTTATTTAGTGTGGCTTAATTTTCTTTAAGTAAGAAGGTTCTGAGATTAAGCTTAATCAAAAGAAAATGTCAAATGGAATCTTTTTAATAAAGAAAGAATTTGAGAGTATTAAAAGAGGAAGACAAAGTAAAAAAAACCCTATATATAGAAACAAAAGATGACAAATGGTAGCAATGAAGGAAAATAAACATAGATAGACCCGAGTGGGATGAATGGTATGAATGAGCTAGTAGTGAGAGGGGCTGGATATACTAGGACTTTATGCTTATAAACCTTCTGTACTAGATCCTAGAACCTATGAAAGACAGAGGAAAATGAGTATTTAAATTCAATATTATTCCTATCTCACCATAATGGCAAAAATTAAGAACTGTAATAAAACAACAGAAGGTGGAGGATGTAGATCAAAGAGAGCTTTTATACATTGCTAGCATGAATATAAATTGGTACAACTTCTTCTGAAAATAATTGAGTATAATCTGACAAACCTGAGCATGTGCACATCTTATAGTTTAGCAATCTTACACCTAAATATGTTACACCTAAGTATGTATAACTAAGAGAAATTCTCACACATATGTTCTAGAATATATACCACTATTTTTTTAGATTCAGGGGGTACATATGCAGGTTTGTTACATGGATATATTGCATAATGTTGAGATTTGGGGTACAACTGATCATGCCACCCAAGTAGTAAACAGAGTACCCAACAGATAGTTTTTAAACCCTTGCCCCCATCCCTCCCTGCTTTTAGTGTCTGTCGTTTCCATCTTTATTCCATGTATACCCAACACTCAACTGCTACTTATAAGTGAGAATATGTGGTATTTGAGTTTCTGTTTCTGCATTAATTCTGTTAGAATAATAGCCTCCAACTGCACCCAGATAGCTGCAACAGACATCATTTCATTCTTTTTCATGGCTGCATAGTATTCCATGGTGTATATATACCACAGTTTTTAGCCA
Organism: Rhinopithecus roxellana; assembly: GCF_007565055.1. Taxonomy (NCBI): domain Eukaryota; kingdom Metazoa; phylum Chordata; class Mammalia; order Primates; family Cercopithecidae; genus Rhinopithecus; species Rhinopithecus roxellana. The sequence continues at coordinate 31,750,855 of NC_044555.1, read as the reverse complement.
TTCTACTTTTGATGGGCACATAGGTTGATTCCACGTCTTTGCTGTTGTGAATAGTACTGTGATGGATATTCGAGTGCATGTGCCTTTTTGGTAGAACAATTTGTTTTCCTTTCAGTGGATACCCAGTAATGGCATTGCTAGGTCAAATGGTAGTTCTGTTTCAAGTTCATTGAGAAATCTCCAAACTGCTTTATGCAGTGGCTGGACTAATTTACACTCCCACTAACAATGTATGAAAGTTTCCTTTTCTCCACAACCTCGCCAACATCTGTTGGTTTTTGACTTTTTAATACTAGCCATTCTGATGAGTGTGAGACCATATCTCGTTGTTCTGATTTGTATTTCTCTAATAATTAGTGATGTTGAGCATTTTTTCATATGTTTGTTGGCCACTTGTATGTCTTTCTTTGATAAGTCTCTGTTCATATCTTTTGCTCAATTTTTAATGTTTTTCTGTTTCATTTCTTGTTGATTTGTCTAAATTCCTTGTAGATTCTGGATGCTAGTCCTTCGTTGCATGCATAGTTTGCAAATATTTTCTCCCAATCTGTAGGTTGTTTGTTTACTCTGTTGATAGTTTCTTTTGCTGCACAGAAGCTCTTTGCTTTAATTAGCTCTTTCATTTAATTTAATTAGGTTCCAATTGTCAGTTTTTGTTTTTGTTGCATTTGCTTTTGGGATCTTCATCATAAGTTCTTTGCCTAGGCCAATGTCCAGAAGAGTATTTCCCGGGTTTTCTTCTAGGATTTTTATACTTTGAGGTCTTATATTTAAGTCTTTAATCCTCTTGAGTTAACTTTTGCATATGGTGAAACTTGGTAAGGATCCAGTTTCATTCTTCTGCATATGGTTAGCCAGTTTTCCCAGCACTATTTATTGAGTGATGCCTCTGGCTTTTTTTTGTTTGTTTTTGTTTTTGTTTTTGTTTTTGTTTTTGTTTGGCTTTGGCTTTGACTTTGGCTATTCGAGCACATTTTTTGGTCCATATGAATTTTAGGAGAGTTTTTTTTTTTCTGATTCTGTGACAAATGACATTGGTAGTTTGATAAGAATTGCATTGAATCTACAGATTGCTTTTGGCAGCATAGGCATTTTAATGATATAAATTCTTCTAATCAACAGGCATAGAATTTCTATTTTTGTGTGTCATCTATGATTTTTTTCAACAGTATTTTGGAGTTCTCCTTAAAGAGTTCTTTCACCTCCATGGTTAAGGGCATTCCTAGGTATTCTATTTTTGTATGTGTGTGCCTGTTGTAAATGGGATTGTGTTCTTTTTTGAAAAAAAAAATCATTTCTAATTTTTCTGAGTAAATTGTAGGTGTGTATATTTATGGGGTACATGAGATATTTTGATACAGACATGCAATATGTAATCATCACATTAAGGAAAATGTAGTATCCATCCCCTCAGCATTTATCCTGTGTGTTACAAACAATCCAATTATATTTTTTAGTTATTTTAAAATGTACAATTAAGGTATTATTGACTATAGTCACGCTTTTGTGCTAGCAAATACTAGGTCTCATTCATCCTTTCTAACTAATTTTTTGTATGCATTAACCATCCCCACTTCACCTCCCCCCCCACCAACCCACCACTTCACACTACCCATCCCAACCTCTAGTAACTATCCTTCTACTCTCTATATCCATGAATTCAATTGTTTTGATTTTTAGATCCCACAAATAAGTGAGAACATGCACAGTTTATCTTTCTGTGCCTGGCTTATTTCCCTTATACTGACCTCCAGTTCCCTCCATGTTGTTGCAACTGACAGGATCTCATTCTTTTGTGTGGCTGAATATTACTCCATTGTGTATAACTAGCATGTTTTCTTTATCAACTCATCTCTTGATGAACACTTAGGTTACCTTCAAATCTTAGCTATTGTGAACAGTGCTGCAACAAACATGGGAGTGCAGATACCTCTTCAATGTACTGATTTCCTTTCTATTGGGCATATACCCAGAAGTGGGATTGCTGAATCATATGGTAGGTCTATTTTCAGTTTTTTGAGGACCCTCCAAACTGTTATCCATAGTGGTTGTACTAATTTACATTCCCACTAACAGGGTACAAGGGATCCCATTTCTTCACATTCTCACCAGCATTTGTAATTTCCTGTCTTTTGGATATAAGCCATTTTAACTGGAGTGAGATGGTATCTCATTGTAGCTTTGATTTGCATTCCTCTGATGATCAGTGATGTCAAGCACCTTTTCTTTTTTTTATTTTTCTTTTATTATTATACTATATGTTCTAGGTGACATGTGCACAACATGTAGGTTTGTTACATACGTATACATGTGCCATGTTGGTGTGCTGCACTCATTAACTTGTTATTTACATTAGGTATATCTCCTAACGCTATCCCTCTCCCCACCCCACAACAGGCCCCAGTGTGTGATGTTCCCCTTCCTGTGTCCAAGTGATCTCATTGTTCAATTCCCACCTATGAGTGAGAACATGCAGTGTTTGGTTTTCTGTTCTTGCAATAGTTTGCTGAGAATGATGGTTTCCAGCTGCATCCATGTCCCTACAAAGGACACGAACTCTATGGCTGCATAGTATTCCGTGGTGTATATGTACCACATTTTCTTAATTCAGTCTGTCACTGATGGACGTTTGGGTTGATTCCGAGTCTTTGCTATTGTGAATAGTGCCGCAATAAACATACGTGTGCATGTGTCTTTATAGCAGCATGATTTATAATCCTTTGGGTATATACCCAGTAATGGGATGGCTGGGTCAAATGGTATTTCTAGTTCTAGATCCTTGAGGAATCGCCACACTGTCTTCCACAATGGTTGAACTAGTTTACAGTCCCACCAACAGTGTAAAAGTGTTCCTATTTCTCCACATCCTCTCCAGCACCTGTTGTTTCCTGACTTTTTAATGATCGCCATTCTAACTGGTGTGAGATGGTATCTCATTGTGGTTTTGATTTGCATTTCTCTGATGGCCAGTGATGATGAGCATTTTTTCACGTGTCTGTTGGCTGCATAAATGTCTTCTTTTGATAAGTGTCTGTTCATATCCTTTGCCCACTTTTTGATGGGGTTTTTTTTTCTTGTAAATTTGAGCTCTTTGTAGGTTCTGGATATTAGCCCTTTGTCAGATGAGTAGATTACAAAAATTTTCTCCCATTCTGTAGGTTGCCTGTTCACTCTGATGGTAGTTTCTTTTGCTGTGCAGAAGCTCTTTAGTTTAATTAGATCCCATTTGCCAATTCTGGCTTTTGGTCAAGCACCTTTCCATATGCTTTTTTGCCATTTGTATGTCTTCTTAGAAATGTTGAGTCAAATCATTTGCCCGTCTTTTGATTGGATAATTAGATTTTTCCTAGAGTTCTTTGAGTTCCTTATATATTCTGGTTATTAATTCCTTGTGAGATAAGTAGTTTGCAAACATTTTCTCACATTTTGTGGGTTGTCTCTTCACTTTATTGATTGTTGCCTTTGCTGTGCAGAAGCTTTTTAACTTGATGTGATCCCATTTGTCCATTTTTGCTTGTTTTGCCTGTGCTTGTGAGGTATTGCTCAAGAAATCTTTGCACAGACCAATGTCCTAGAGATTTTCCTCAATATTTTCTCTTAATAGTTTCATAGTTTGAAGTCTTAAAGTTTTAAGCCATTTTGATTTGTTTTTCATTTATGGTGAAAGATAGGGGTACAGTATCATTCTTTTGCATATGTATACCCAGTTTTCCCAGCACCATTTATTGAAGAGACTTTATTTTAAACAGTGTATGTTCTTGGCAGTTTTGTTGAAAATGAGTTTCCTGTTGCTGTGTGGATTTGTTTCTGGGTTCTCTAATGCTATTTCATTTGTCTGTGTGTCTGTGTTTGTAAGTTAGGTAATGTGATTCCTCCAGTTTTGTTTTGTTCCCCCCCCCCCGCCCCCAGGATAGCTTTGGCTATTCTGGGTCTTTTGTGGTTTTATATAAATTTTAGGATTTTTTTTCCTTTTTTAATTTTTATTTTAAGCTTGGGGGTACAAGGGCAGGTTTGTTACACATGTAAACTTCTGTCATGGGGGTTTGTTGTACAGCTTATTTATCACCAAGCTATTAAGACTAGTATTCATTAGTTATTTTATCTGATCCTCTCCCTCCTCCCACACTCCACCCTCCCAAAGTTCCCAGTGTGTGCTATTTTCCTCTATGCATCTACATTTTCTCATCGTTTGGCTCCCACTTATAAGTGAGACCAGGAAGTATTTGGTTTATGTTCCTGTGTTAGTTTGCTAAGGATAATGGCCTCCAGCTCCATCCATGTCCCTGCAAATAACATGATCTCATTCCTTTTGTGGTTGCATAGTATTCTATGGTGGATATGTACCACATTTTCTTTATCCAGTATATCATTGATGGGCATTTAAGTTGATTCCGTGTGTTTGCTATTGTAAATAGTGCTACAATGAACATACTCATGCATGTGTCTTTATAATAGAATGATTTTTATTCCTTTGGGATTGCTGGGTCAAATGATATTTCTGGTTTTGGGTCTTTGAGGAATTGCCCCCTGTCTTCCACAATGCCTGAACTCATAATATACATTCCCACCAACAGTGTATAAGAGTTCCTTGTTCTCCACAACCTTACTAGCATCTGTCATTTTTTGATATTTTAATAATAGCCATTCTGACTGGTGTGAGATGATATCTCATTGTGGTTTTGATTTGCATTTTGCTAATGATCAGTGATGTTTTATCTATTTCTGTAAAGAATGTCACTGGTGTTTTCATAGCTATTGTACTAAGTCTGTGGGTTGCTTTTGGTAGCATGGACATTTTAACAATGTTGATTCTTTCAATCCATGAACATGGCTTATCTTTTCATTTTTTGGTGTCCTCTTCAGTTTCTTTCATGAGTGTTTTATAGTTTTCATTATAAAGATTTTTCACTTCTTTGGTTAAGTTAATTCCTAAGTATTTCATTATATTTGTGGTTACTGTAAATGGGATTACTTTTGAAATTTCAGATTGTTCACTGTTGGCATATGGGAATGCTAGTGATTTTGTATCCTGCAAAATACTGAATTTATTTGTTCTAATAATTATTTGCTGAAGTTTTTAGGTTTTTCCAAATATAAGATTATATCATCTGCAAACAGGATAATTTTACTTCTTCCATTCTAATTTGGATTCCATTTATTTTCTTTCACTTGTCTGTTCGCTCTAGCTAGGACTTCTTATACTATGTTGAATAATAGTGGTTAAAGTAGGTATCCTCCACATGTTTCAGAGCTTAGAAAAAAGACTCAATTTTTCCCTATTCAGTATGATACTAGCTCTGGATTTGTCATATATGGCTTTTATTATGTTGACATATGTTCCTTCTATACAGAGTTTTTATAGAGGTTTTATTGTTAAGGGATATTGAATTTTATCAAATGCTCTTTCAGCATCAATTAAAGTGATCATATGGATTTTATCCTTCTTTCTGTTGATGTGATGTATCACATTGATTAACTTGCATATGTTGAACCATTCTTGCATAACAGAGATCAATTCCCCTTGGTCATAATGAATGATCTTTTTAATATATTGTTGAATTAAGTTTGCTAGTATTTTGCTGTAGATTTTTGCATCAATATTCATCAGAAATATTGATCTGTAGTTATCTTTTTTTTTTTTTTTCTTTGATGTGTCTTTGTCTGGTTTTTGTGTCAGGACAATACTGACCTTGTAGAATGCGTTTGGAAGTATTCCCTCCTCCTCTATTTTTCAGAATAGTTTGAGTAGAATTGGTATTAGTTATTCTTTAAATGTTTGTTAAACTTCAACAGTGATGCTATCAGGTCCCTGGCTTTTCTTTACTAGGAGAGCTTTTATTATGACTTCAATCCTGTTACTTGTTATTGATCTGCTCAGGTTTTGTATTTCTTCCTGGTTCAATCTTGGAAGGTTGTATATGTCTAGAAATCTGTCCATTTCTTCTAGATTTTCCAATTTATTGGCATATAGATGTTCATCGTAGCCACTAATGATCCTTTGAATTTCTTCAGTATCAATTATAATGTCTCCTTTTTCATCTCTGGTCTTGTTTATTTGTGTCTTCTCTCTTTTTTCTCAGTCTGGCTAAAGTTTCATCAATTTTGTTTAACTTTCCAAAAGGTTAACTCTGTTTTATTGATCTTTCTTAATTTTTTCTTCATTACAATTTCGTTTATTTTTGCTCTGATCTTTTTTTTTTTTTTTCATTTGCTAATTTGGGGTTTTGTTTGCTTTTGCTTTTCTAATTCTTTAGGATTCATCATTAGGTTATTTTTTTTGAAGTTGTTCTTCTTTTGTGATGTAGACATTTATAGCTATAAACTTTGTTCTTACTACTGCTTTTTCTGTATCCCATAGGTCTTGGTATGTTTTGTTTCCATTGTCATTTGTTTCAGGAAATTTTTCAATTTTCTTCTTAATTTTTTCATTGATCCATTTGTCATTTAGGAGCATATTATTTAAATTCCATATATTTGTATACTTTCCAAAATTCCTCTTATTATTGATTTACAGTTTTATTCCATTGTAGTCAGAGAGGATGCTTGATATTATTTCAATTATTTTGAATGTTTTAAGACTTGTTTTGTGAGCTAACATATGGTCTAACCTTGAGAATGATCCATGTGCTGTGGAAAATAATGTGTATTCTGTAGTCATTGGATGAAATGTTCTATAAATATCTATTAGATTTATTTGGTCTGTAGTGCAGATTAAGTCTAATATTTATTTGTTGATTTTCTGTCTGGGAGATGTGTCCACCACTGAAAGTGGGGTGTTAAGGTCTCTAGCTCTTGTTGTATTGGGACCCATCTCTCTGTTTCGCTTTAATAATATTTTCTTTATAGGTCGGTGTGCTCCAGTGTTGGGTGCATGTATTTAAAATTATTATACTCTCTTGATGAATTAACACTTTTATCATTATATAGTGACCTTCTTTGTCTCTTATTGTAGTTTTTGTCTTGACTTCTATTTTATCTGATATATGAATAGTTACTCCTGCTCTACTTTGGTTTCCATTGGCATGTAATATCTATTTCCCATCCCTTTAGTCTACATGTGGCTTTGTGGGTGAAGTGTGCTTCTTGTAGGCAACAGATTAACGGGTCTTGTTTATTCATCCATTCAGCTACTCTATGTGTTTTGATGGAAGAGTTTAGTCCATTTACATTCAATGTTATTATTGATAAGTAAGGACTTATTTCTGTCATTTTTTAAATTTGTTTTCTAGTTGTTTTGTGGTCTTCTCTTCCTTCTTTCTTTTCTTCCTGTTTAACTTTAGTGAAGGTGATTTTCTCCAGTGATATGATTTAGTTTCTTGTTTTTTATTTTTTTTGTATCTATTGTAAGATTTTTGCTTTGAGGTCACCAGGAGGCTTGCAAATACTTTGTTATAATTCATTATTTTAACTATATAACAACACTGTTTGCATGAACAAACAAACAAGCAAAAAGAAAACAAATAAAAACTCTATGGCTTAACTTAATCTCCCTGCTTTTTAAATTTATTTCCATTTATACTTTATTGTACTGTTTATGTCTTAGAAAGTCGTTGTAGTTATTCTTTTTTATTGGTTTATTGTTCAGTCTTCCTATGTAAGATAAGAGTAGTTTACATGCCACAGTTACAGTGTAATAATATTCTGTGATTTTCTGCTTACTTACTATTACCAGAGAGTTTTGTACCTTCAGGTGATAACTTATTTCTCATTAACCTTCTTTTATTTCTGATTGACGTACTCCCTTAGCATTTCTTGTAGGACAGGTCTGGTGTTGATGAAATCCCTCAGCTTTTGTTTGTCTGGGAAAGTCTTTATTTCTCTTCCATGTTTGAAGGATATTTTTGCCAGATATATAATTCTAGGGTAAAAGCTTTATTCCTTCAGCACTTTAAATATATCATGCCACTGTCTCCTGGCTTGTAAGGTTTACACAGAAAACTCTACTGCCAGATGTATTAGAGCTCCACTGTATGTTGTTTGTTTCTTTTCTCTTGCTGCTTTTAGGATCCTTCCTTTATTCTTGACCTTTGGGAGTTTGATTATTAAATGTCTCAAGGTTGTCTTCTTTGAGTGAAATCTGCTTGGTGTTCTACAACTTCCTTGTGCTTGGATATTGATATATTTCTCTAGGTTTGCGAAGTTCTCTTATTATTTCTTGGAAAAAACTTTCTACCCCTGTCTTTTTCTTTCTCTCTCTTTTTTTTTTTTTTCTCTTGGGTTGGAGTTTCACTCTTGTTACCCAGGCTGGAGTGCAATGGCATGATCTCAGCTCACCACAACCTCTGACTCCCAGGTTCAAGTGATTCTCCTGTCTCAGCCTCCCAAGGAGCTGGGATTACAGGCATGTGCCACCATGCTCAGCTAATTTTACATTTTTAGTAGAGACGGGGTTTCTCCATGTTGGTCAGGCTGGTCTCGAACTCCTGACTTCAGGTGATCCTCCCGCCTTGGCTTCCCAAAGTGCTGGCATTACAGACATGAGCCATCGTGCCCAACCCACCCCTGTCTTTTTCTGTAGCTCCTCTTTAAGGTCAATAACTATTAGATTTGCCCTATTAGATTTGCCCTTTTAATTTGCCTCTGGAAGCTATTTTCTAGATCCTGTAGTCATGCTTCATTGTTTTCTATTCTTTTGTCTTTTGTCTCCTCTGTGCATTTTCAAATAGCCTGTCTTCAAGCTCACTAATTCTTCTACTTGATCAATTTTGCTATTTAAAAACTCTGATGCATTCTTCAGTATGCCAATTGCATTTTCCATCTCCAGAATTTCTTCTTGATTATTTTTAATTATTTTCATCTCCTTGCTAAGTTCATCTGACAAAATTCTGAGTTCCTTCTGTATTATTTTGAGAGTTTTTTTTTTTTTTTTTAGTTTCCTCAACCCAGCTGTTTTGAATTCTCTGTCTGAAAGGTCACATATCTTTGTTTCTCCATAATTAGTCCCTGGTTCCTTATTTAGTTCATTTGGTGGGGTTATGTTTTCTGAGATGATCTTGATACTTGTAGATGTTCTTTGATGTCTGGGCATTGAAGAGTTATGTATCTATTGTAGTATTCACTGTGTAAGCTTGTTTGTACCTGTCCTTCTTGGGAAGGCTTTCCAGATATTTGAGAGGACTTGGGTGTTGTGATCTGAGCTATATCTGCTTTAGGGGGCACCCAAGCTCAGTAATCCTGTGGATTTTGCAGACTCATAGAGGTACCACTTTGACAGTATTGGATAAGATACAGGAGAATTAGCTGAATTACCAAGTGGAGACTCTTGTTCTCTTCCTTTACTTTCTCCCAAACAAATGAAGTCTCTCTCTCTGTTCTGAGCCATGTGAAGTTGGAAGTGGAGTGACACAAGCACCCCTGTGCCACTACTTATATGACTGTGCTGGGTTAGATCTGAAAGCAGCACAGTACTGGGTCTCATGCAAGGCCTGCTGTAACCACTCCTTAGCTACTGACTATGTTCACTCAAGGCTCTGGTGCTCTGCAATTTGCAAGTGGCAAAGCCAGTCAGGCCACTCTTCAGGTTGGCAAAATTAACTATGCCCCAGGTGGGTCCAGAGGTGCCATATGAAGCCAGCGACTAGAGTCAAAAACTTCAGAAATCTACCTGGTGTGCTATTGTACTATGGCTGAACAGGTACTCAAATCACAAGACACAGTCCTTACCACTCTTCTCTCTCTTTCCCAAAGGCAGAGGAGCCTTACCCCATGGCCTGCACCATCACAGGACCAGAAGGAGTACTGCCAGACTACAGGTGATGTTCTCTTATGACCCAAAGGCTCTTCAGTCAGCTTGTGGTAAATGCTAGCTCACCTGGGATTCACTGTTCAGTGAAGTGGGTTCCCCTCTTGCCCAGGGCAGGTCAAGAAATGCTGTCCAAGAGCCAAGTCCCAGAATCAGGGACTTCAAGAGCCTGCTTGGTGCTTTACTCCCCTGTGGCCAAGCAGAGGAGTACCTAAGGTATAAGACAAAGTCCCCTTTACTTTTCCCTCTGCTTTTCTCAAGTAGAAGAAGTCTTACCCCATAGCCACCACAAGTGGAAATGTTCTGAGTCTCACCTATTGCCAACAAGTCTCAGAGTCTTACTCAAGGTCCTTGATGTAGTACCTGGGTATTGCTGCTGGTTTTCGGGGGCCCAAGGGATCTTCCTATAGCCTGTGATGAATGCTGACAGAACTGGATCCATCCCTTAAGAAGGCAGTAGGTTCCCTTCTGGCCTATGGTATGTCTAGAAATGTAATCTGAGAGCTAGGGCCTGGAATGGGGGCCTCAGGACTCTGAGTGGGGCCTTATCCTGCTGTGGCTGAGCTGGTATCCAAGATGCAAGACAAAATCCTCCCCACTCTTCCCTTTCCTTTCCTCAAGCAGAAGGAAGGGATCTCTTTTGGAGTCATGAGCTGTGTAGCCTGGAGCACACAGGGGAGGGGTGATGCCAGCACTTTCTCAGCCACCATAGCTGGTGTCTCAGTATGTCACGTGCCCCCACAGTCCACTGTCTCTGGGCCTAGTTCAGCACTAAGTCTCACCTAAGAGTTGCAGTTCTTATGGCCTAGGCTGCCTTTCAAGTTTATTTGGAGCCCCAGAGCACTTTGGCCCTCATTGGTGAGGCTTGTGGGAACTCAAGTTCCAGCTGCTGAAATGAGCAATTCCCCTCTGGCTAGAGCTGATTTAAATGCTCCCTCTGTGAGCAAGTGTCACCTGAGCTTGGTCCGATTTCCCTTTCGGCTATAACAGGACAACACTGAGTTCAATGCCTCAGAATGCCTCCGAATTGCTGTGCTCTCCCTCTCCCATTACACAGAAACGCTTTCCGCACCATGCAGCTACTGCTGGGGGATAGGGTAGGGGTGGCATCGGCTATTCAAGACTGTTTTTTCTACCTCTTTAGTGCCTCTTTCAGTGATACAAAGTTAAAAACCAGGTATTATTGAGTGCTTATCTAATTCTTGGTTCTTATAAAGGTACTTTTCTGTGCAGATAGCTGTTAAGTTGGCGTCTTCCAGGGGGGTGATCAGTGGAGCCTTTTATTCCACCATCTTGCTCTACATCTGGGGGTTTTGTTCTTGATTTCATTCTCAGCTTGAATATTATTGCTGTATAGAAATGCTACTGATTTTTGTATGTTTCTTTTGTATCCTGAAACTTTACTGAAGTCTTTCATCAGGTCTAGGAGTATTTTGCAGAATCTTTAGGGTTTTCTAGTTTATATATACCGGATTCTTTATTGCAGCAATACTTGTAATGGTAAAAACAAACATCCTAAAACTCAGAACAACCCAAATATTCACTGACAGGAGAATAAATAAAATAGACTGTGGTATATTCACAAAAGAACTATCATAAATCAGTAAAAGTCAATGAGCTAAATCATGGCAGATACTGGGTGGCTATTCACTGAAACTAGTTCCTCTTGTTCCTGGGCATGCACCTAAACTATATTTTCCAGCCTCCTTTGTATTTATGTGTGAGCATGTGTGTCAGTTTGGATCCTATGGGAAGTCAACATAAAGATGGAATTAGAAGTACAAGAATGTTACTGAGGATGAACTCTGTGAGCAACAAAGGGAAGAGGGAGCAAAAGTAGGTGGAGAGAGACCTCAGACCAGGATGCTTGTCTGAGCCCTGTGAAAGGGGAGGATAACAAAGGAAGGATGGGTAGAAAAAAGTCAGATTGCAATAAAACTCTGAGAAAGTTTCGTACTCCCAGTGTTGGGTTCCAACACAAAGATTACCCACAGATGAATCCTACATTGGGCAGAAATGACGAGGCCCTAGTATACTTACTGTTCTCAGCATCACCTAGAAACTGCCTGGGAAAAGCCTGGCCTCAGCTTGAATGTTATGAGAGATTCTGAAGAAGCTGCAGCTGGCTCACTGGACCCTGTCCAGCATCTTCTTTCTGGGAGGGAGATCTGAGAAGCCCACCTGCATGGTTGTCACACCATGTGACTGAGCTTACACAAATGAAACAAGAGAAGAAATGATATGTGCCACTTCCAGTACTGACCCATAGCAATGTTTTATATGGATCCTCCATGTTTTTCCTCCCTCTGCAGCTTAGAGGAAGATAAGTATGGCAACATAGGAAGCCATATGCTGAGGACAGCATAAAGTAAGATGAAGGAATTCTAAGTTTCTGACTCATCACTTGGATGAGAGCCATCCACTATTAATGCAGTACATTTTAGATCTTATATGGGAAAGAAATGAACTTCTACTGAGTTGTAATATTGAGATTTGAGAATTTACCTATTATGACTGATCATTATACCCTAAATCATGCTTTTAGCAACTCATTAAATTACAGATGAATCTTGGAAACCTAATTTTGACAGGAAAAATGCAGAACCCAGAATATAAAGTGCAATTGTATAGTCTCCAAAACAAATAAATCTAACAATATATTGCTTGAGTCATATGTTCAGAGCTATGAAATGATTTTAAAAATTAATGATAATGGTTAATTCTGAGGGGAGGCAGGGGGGTGAGACTATGAAGAACATATAGATAGATGGGAAATGTGTATAGTAAGATTAAGCACAACTTAGATAATAATTATTCCATCCTTTTCATTTCTCCTTTGCATGGGCATACTTGTTAAAGGCAGAGGCTTCTTGTTACATAGAGAATCACTGCTATGGTTTCTTCAGGACTATCAAGTGCGGCTATCAAAAATCTCTTATTTCTTGGGGGAACAACTGACATTTTGAAATGAAAATTATTCTCTAGGCCAGGCGCAGTAGCTCATGCCTGTAATCCTAGCACTTTGGGAGGTCAAGGCGGGTGGATCACCTGAGGCCAGGAGTTCCAGACCAGCCTGACCAACATGGCTCAGGATAATTAACATATCGACCATCTCAATTATCCTGATCTGATAACCCCATCTCTACTAAAAATACAAATAATTAGCCGGGCGTGGTGGCGGGCACCTGTAATCCCAACTGCTTGGGAGGTTGAGGCAGGAGAATTGCTTGAACCTGGGAGGTGGAGGCTGCAGTGAGCCAAGTTCGCATCACTGCACTCCAGCCTGGGCAACAAGAGTGAAACTCTGTCTCAAAAAAAAAAAAAAGTTTCTCTAAAACATATCAAAAAATCACCAAACTTGAGACACAAACTGAAAATTCAAAACACTGTTTGTATGCTCAAATATCAGATACAGATTATCAAATTAAATTTGAAAGTGAATTCAGTTAGGAATTCTGTTTGACTACAAGTACACGTACTCAAATTCGTGGCTTAAACACAAAAGGATTTATTGTCTCACATTAAAGAAGTCTGAAATTTGAAAGTCCAAAACTGGTAGGGACATCAACAGTGTCCTTAAAAAAAACCAGAATATCTTTGTCTGCTCTAACATACTAGTACGTGGCTTCCATCCTTACAAGTCAAGATGGCTGTTGGATCTCTACTATCTAACTTGCATTTCAGGTAGCAGGATGGACAAAAAGCAACCTTGCAGCATCAGCTTTCTTTAGGCAGCCTCCTTAAAATTTCCACCCAACATTTATGCTTTCATTTCAGCAAGGGGGCTGAGAATAGTATCTATTCTGCATGGTCATGTGTACAGCTAAAAATCAGGGTTCCACTAAAGAAAGAAGAGGAGAATGTCTATTGGGAAGCACTGAAAGTCTCTGCCATTGAGTGGAAATAATTAAAATGTTCCCAGAAATAAAAAGCACCTTGAGTAAAATTGACCATATACAAATCTCATGACCCAGCCCTCTACTACTATTTAAATACCTTAGAGAAATTCTTGCAAATACACACTAGAAAGCATATACAAGAATGTCTATAATAGCAATGTTCATAATATGAAAAAAGTAGAAACAATGAAATGTCATTAATAATAGAATGGATGAATAAATTGTAGTATATTTCATGTAATAAACTGCTGTAGTGAAGTGAAAATCAACCACATATTTCAATATACCACCGTAGGGTGAACTGCAGTTCACAATAATATATTACATAGTTTCAAATAGCTAGAAGGAGCATATTGAACATTCCCAACATAAAGAAATGATAAACGTTTGAGATGATGGATATGTTAATTATTCTGATCCGATAAGTATACATTATATGTATCAAAGCATCACAATGTACCCCATGAATATGTACAATTATTATCCATCAATTAAAAAATACAAAACAAACGAAAATAAACCTATTATAAACATTCAAAATATATATAATTACCATGACAGAGGCATGTCCCAGTGTAATAAAGTGTTGGTTCCACTGATATAAAGTTCAAAAATTGGCAAAACTGAGTCATGTTTAAGTATATACACATAGGTGGATATATATATATATGTAAATGATTAACACGAAAGTCTGTGTTATGAGCTGAGTTGTGTCCTGTAAAATTTATGTCAAAGCCCTAGCCCCCAGTACCTTCCAATATGATTGTATTTGGAGATAGGGCCTTTAAAGAGGTAACTTAAGTAAAAATGGGTTCATTAGCGTGGACCCTCCCTAATCTAATACGACTGGTGTCCTTATAAGAGGAGATTAGGACACAGCATACACAGGGGAAAGACCATGTGAAGATGCACAGACATGAACATGTGAACACACAGCAAGAAGACAGCTATCTGTAAGCCAGAAAGAAAAGCTTTCCAAGAAACGACACCTACTGCCATACCTTGATCTATCTCAGATTTTTAGCTTCTAGAACTGTGAGAGAATGAATTTTCATTGTGTAAGCCACCCAATCTGTGGTATTTTTATTATGGCAGCCTGAGTAAACTAATAAAGTCAGGATTATGGATTTGTCTGGTGGTAAGGGCAGAGGGATGCAATCTTGAAAGACCATAGATAGATTTTCTAAGGCCATGATAATTTTTTTATATTTTCATGTGTATTATGGGTATATAGAAGTTTTCGAATTTTCATTATTTTAACTTCAAATATATTTTATATTTCATCTTGTGTATATGGTATTTTTTACCCTTTAAATATGGAGAAAAAGAAAGGAAGAGAAAGATGTAAAGACAGGCATTTAAGTAAATAAAAATAATCGTAACTAGAGGCCTTAGAACAAAAATCTGTATTATATAACTAGAACAACTTATAGTTTAGATTCAGAACCACAGCTTTAAAACTAAACTTAAGAGCTCCAATTCCATTAAAACGTGTAATGTATTTTATTCAAGGAAGAAGTTGAGTGTTGAAAGTGTTAATTTAATTTAATAGTGTGAAAACTAATTATCCTTCATTAAAAGTACATTATACCTACTGCTACTACTATCTCCTTAAGAATTATTAACATAGAAAGATAAATTTGGAATAGGTAGAGTCTTTAGAAATTATCTACATATGTGTATAGTACAGGAAAGCTATCCCAAAAACAAACTATTATTTTAGTCAAACTAGTCTCTGTTCATGATTTTAGTCAAATTAGTCTCTGTTCATGACCGCATTATTATGATTATTGTCCTAGATAACATAACCTAATGGAAGGCAGACTAAAACAGGAATCAGAAAGATGTGTTCTGATTCTTATTTTACTTAAACTCTCTGAGATGTGATTCCTTCATCTGTACACATAGGTAACAGTATGCCTGTTTGCCTGCCTGATGGTTCAGTGTGAACATCATAATAAGTGAGAGGTGGAAGGCAAGTTAAGCATTATATAATTCAACTTACTCCTTTTGAAAATAAGTTTTATTTTGTTTTTAATTGACACATAATTGTACATATTTATGGGGTACAGTGTAATTTGTTTCTTTGTTTTGAGACAATGTCTTGCTTTGTCACCCAGGCTGGAGTGCTTTGGCACAATCATGGCTCACTGCTGCCTCAAACTCCTGCACTCAAGCATTCCTCTTGCCTCAGCCTCCTAAGTAGCTAGGACTACAAGTGTGCACCAACACACCTAGCTAACTTTTTTTTTTTGTAGAGATGGGGTTTTGCTATGTTGCCCAGGCTGGTCTTGAACTCATGGCCTCAAGCAGTCCTCCTGCCTCAGCCTCCCAAAGTACTGGGATTACAGGTGTGAGCCACCACACAGGGCCCACTGTGATGTTTTGCTACATATATACATTGTGTAATGATTAAATAAGGGTAATTGGTGTATCCATCACCTCAAACATTTGTCATTTGTGATGATAACATTTGAAAACCTCTCTTCTAGCTATTTTGAAGTGCACATAATTGTTGATTATAATCATTCTCCTGTGCAATGGAACATTAGAACTTATTCCTCTTATGTGACTACTACTGTGCATATCAACCAACTCTCCACATTCCTCCTCTCCCGCCTACTCTACCCAGCCTCTGGTAAGCAGTATTTTACTCTCTACTTCTATGAGATCAACATTTTTAGATTACACTTATGAGTGAGATCATGCGATATTTGTCCTACTATGCTTAGTTTATTTCACTTAACATAATGTCCTCCACATTCATCCATGTTGTTGCAAATAAAAGGATTTTGCCTTTTTTTTTTTTTTTTTTTTTTTTGGCCTAATAGTATTCCATTGTGAATATATACCAGTCCTTTTTATCCATTCATTTATTGATAGACACTTAGTGGGATTGTTGGATCATATGGTAGATCTATTTTTAATTTGGGGGGAACTTCCATATTGTTTTCCATAATGGCTGTACTAATTTACATTCCCATCAACAGTGTATTATTTCCACTTTCTCCACATGCTTGCTGGCATTTTTTTTTATAGTAGCCATTCTAACAGATGTGAAGTGATATCTCGTTGTGGTTTTGATTTGCATTTCCCTGATGATTAGTGATGTTGAGTGTTTTTTTTTTCATATACCTGTTGACAATTTGTATATCTTCTTTTGATAAATGTTTACTTAGATCTTTTGCCCATTTTTAAATCAGACCATTTGTTTTTTTGCTATTGAGTTGAGTTCCTTACATATTCTGGATATTAACCCCTTGTTAGATGCATAGCATACAAATATTTTCTCCCATTATATAGGTTGTTTCTTCATTCTGTTGACTGTTGCCTTTGCTGGGCAGAAGCTTTTGTTTGATGTAATCCTATTTGTCTGTTTTTGTTTTTATTGCCTATGATTTTGAGGTGTTATTAAAAAACAACCTTGCCCAGACCAATGTCATAAAGCACTTCCCCTATGTTTTCTAGTAATTTCATAGTTTGGGGTGTTACATTAAAGTTTTTAATTTATTTTGAGTTTATTTTTGTCAGTGATGTGAGATAAGGATCTAGTTTTATTCTTCTGCATGTAATATTTAGTTTTCCCAGCACCACTTATTGAAGGGACTGTCTTTTCTCCAATGTGTGCTCTTAGCAAGACATTTTTCACAGAAATAGAAAAACAATCCTAAAATTTGTATGGAACCATAAAAGACATTGAATACCCAAAGCAATCTTGAACAAAAAAAGTTGGAGGTATCATACTACCTGACTTTAAAACATACTACAAAGCAACAGCAACCAAAACAGCATGGTACTGGCTTAAAAACAGACACACAGACCAATGGAACAGAAATGATAACCTAGATATAAATTCATATATTTACAGCCAACCTATTTCTTTTAAACCTGATGAAACTGAAATTTAGAGAGTGAGCAAGATAATCATTGGGATATTGTTGGGTCTAGAATTCAAGTTCCTTTAGCTAATCTCCCCAAAATTAGAAGAATAAAAAAGAAGTGGAAAGTTGGAGTGAAAAAAGAAAAAAATTGAGCAGAGTCCAGGAATTTTATAAGCAGAATAATAGGAATTATGGAAAGATAGTAGAGAGAAAATGAAGGGGAGGAAATCATCAGTAAAATTATTCAACAAAATTGATCAGAGCAGAAGGAAACAAGTTTTCATTTTGCAAGAACCCACCAAGCACCCAGCACAATAGGTGAAAATATGCCTACATATGGATTCCAGAAATGAGAGGACAGTCATATGACATTGAAGAACCATGAGTCAACATGGTTTCAGGTGTTTCATTAGCAAGACTTAAAGCTAGAATAAAATGGATTAATATTTTCAAAGTACTGAAGGAGAAATATTTCCAACCTGGAATCCCATATTCATACAAACCATCAATGAACTATGAAGGTAGAATAAAGACATAAATGAAGGTAAGCTATAAAGAAAAGCTAACTAATAATAGCGATTATCTCTCGTGATGGGAAGGGAGATGCAATTAACCTAGGAAGAACAAAGAAGGAACTTATTAAGTTGTGGTAATGGTGTATTTCTTTAGTTGAGTGGTGAGTGCGTGTCTCTTCATTTTATTCTTTAATAAAGAATAAATAAACACCAAAAGGGCAAATTGAAAAATGATTATCAATGAAGGGTTTGCATGGCAGTGGGGTTAATGGGGCTGGAATAGGAATGAGATGAGATTTCTCTTGAATACATTTTTTACGTAAACCTAAACCAAGTTAATATACTATCAATTTAAAAAAAAATGACCGGGCGCGGTGGCTCAAGCCTGTAATCCCAGCACTTTGGGAGGCCGAGACGGGCGGATCACGAGGTCAGGAGATCGAGACCATCCTGGCTAACACGGTGAAACCCCGTCTCTACTAAAAACTACAAAAAACTAGCCGGGCGACGTGGCGGCGCCTGTAGTCCCAGCTACTCGGGAGGCTGAGGCAGGAGAATGGCGTGAACCCGGGAGGCAGAGCTTGCAGTGAGCTGAGATCCGGCCACAGCACTCCAGCCTGGGTGACAGAGCGAGACTCCGTCTCAAAAAAAATAAATAAATAAATAAAATAAAAAAAATAAAAAAATAAAAATTAGACAAAGGTATCCTAAGGATTAGGAGAAGATGTGAACAATTAATTGAAGCCCCATTGTCATAAAAACATAAAATAACTAAAATTAAGAATTTAAGTAAGCATTTCATAGAAGGAGAACTCTGAAAGGTCAATTAACATATGAAAAAATAACCACCCTCACTGGTAATCAGGGAAATACTAATTTAAATAATAAGATATGGTTTTATATCTATCATTAGTTTGACATTACCTAGTTTGGACTAGGATGCAGAAAAATGAAGACTCTTATATGCTGGTGGCAGAATACAGATTGATACAATTTGGCAATAACTGGAAAACTGACAATATGCATAGCCTTTAACCTAAATATTATTTTGGGGCTATATCTTAGAGAAACACACTAGCACAAGGAGACATATAAAAATATTTATGTCAGGATTTATTTTTATAGTGAAAAATTGAAAACAACATAAATGTTCATCAACTAAGGAATTAATGAATAATTTATAGTATATTTATACCATGGAATATAATACATCAATACAATCAGTGAACTTGGGCTAATCCATATGCATCGACCTGAAAAAACTTATAAAATAATAACTAGAGCGAAAAAAGCAATTTTCAAAAGGATATGTGCAATCATTAATAAGCAATATAAAATTATCTAGACATTTTAATTTTTTAAATTTTCCATTATTTTACATTCAGTGGATACATGTGCAGGTTTGCTACACAGGTATATCGTGTAATTGTCGAGATTGGGTTTCTAGTGTACTCATTACCCAAGTAGTGAACATTGTACCCAGTGGGTAATTTTTCAACTCTCACCCTTTTTCCAACCTTTCTAATTTTGGAGTCCCCTGTGTCTATGATTTCCATCTTTATGTCCATGTGTACCCATTGTTTAGTTCCCACTTATAAGTGAGAACATGTGATATTTGATAATTTGTTTCTGAGTTATGTCAATTAGGATAATGGTCTCCAGCTCCACCCATGTTGCTACAAAGAACATAATTTCATTCTTTTCTATGGCTGCTTAATATTTCATGGTCTATATACCCACTTTTTTTTTTTTTTTCATCCAATCCACTGTTGATGGATACTTAGGTTCATTCCAAGACTTTTCTACGGTGAATAGTGCTGTGATACAGACATGAATGCAGGCTGGGCGCGGTGGCTCTTGCCTGTAATCCCAACACTTTGGGAGGCTGAGGCGGGCGGATCACTTGATGTCAGGAGTTCGAGACCAGCCTGGCCAACATGGTGAAACATCATCTCTACTAAAAATACAAAAACTTAGCCGAGCATGGTGGCACATGCCTGTAATCCCAGCTACTCAGGAGGCTGAGGCAGGAGAATTTCTTGAACCCAAGAGGAGGAGGTTGCAGTGAGCCAAGATCATACCACTACACTCCAGCCCGGATGACAGAGTGAGACTCTGTCTCAAAAATAAATAAATAAATAAATAAATAAATAAATAAATAAATAAATAAATAAATAAGGTATGAGTGCAGATATCTTTTTGGAAAAAAATATTTATTTTCCTTTCAGTATATAGCCAGTAGTGGGATTGCTGGGTTGAATGGTAGTTCTATTTTCAGTTCTCCAAGAAAACTCCATACTGTTTTGTGTACAAGTTGAACTAATTTACATTCCCACCAACAGTGTATAAGCATTCCCCTTTCTCCACATCCATGCCGACATCTGTTTTTTGGTTTTTTGTTTTTGTTTTTGTTTTTTTGTTTGTTTTTTGTTTTTTTTTTTTTTTCTGGAGGCATTAAGACCTGCCTGATTTCTTCCGATTATTTAATACACAATGACACAACTGTGATCCCAAAGTGCAAAGTTAAAGTCTTCAACTGCAGCTGAGGAGGCAGTAGAAATGGTATACCTGGGGATGGTGGTGAGTCAGAAACAATGGCCAGGTGGCCATGACCAGGGCAGCCTCCTCCCCAGGGACAGAGACAGGGCAGTGGCCTGAGGAGCAGGACCCAAGGGTAGCCCAGGGCCGGGGAAGGGGGCAGAGACCTCCCCTTGGCCTAGGTCAGGAGCTCAGAAGTGCCACATGGCTGAGGGGGCAGTGGCCCAGGAAGAGCCACAGGCAGGGCCAGGAGAGCACAATTTCTTGGGGAGCTGGGGGCAAGGAGGTGCCCTAAGGAGAAGCCAGGAGGGGCTGCTTGCTCCTGGGGTGGGGGCTGGGCTGGAGCAGGCTGCAGAAAGAAAGACCTGAGGCAGGTTCAGGGCCTGAGAGCCCAGCTGACTGAGGCGGAGTGGGGTGGGGGTTGGGGGGGCGGGAATGGGGGTGCTCCCAGGGCAGCCTGGCCCAGAGAGCAGTCCTGACTCTGCAGGGGATGCCCAGTGAGGGGCCCCAGACCCCTCAGGACCTCACCTCCTGTTCCTCTGGAAAGGAGCTGGGGAACCCGTAGTGCAAATCTGTGGACCACTCAGTGATGGAGGGAGGCTGTGCCCGAAGGTGGACACTGGGTGTGCCCCCTCCACCACCTTGGCCTCCACCGCTGTCCTCAGTACAGCTGCTTCTCCTAATAGTGCAGGCCATGGACACCACACTCGATCTGAGCCAACAGGGTCCGCTTCTCTAACTTGAGCTCTCCTGAGTACATCATGGACCCAAGGATAGACAGGCTGCGGGCCCGACATCCTGGTAGCCGTGTGGATGCCCGCTATGAGGTAGGGCACGAACTTCTGAATGGACCCTTTGTCCCGGATGAAGCCCAAGACACCCTGAGCGATCTTCACCTTATCCCCCTCACTGAAGTATCATTTCTGGCTGCTGCTGCTCTTCTCTACGGCATCCAGCGATCCCATGCCCCGGTACTTCTTGAGCCACACCCTGTCTGAGAAGAAGTACTCGTTGGAGGCCTCCGTGGTGGCGGCCAGCAGCGAGCCTATCGTCACTGTGGAGGCTCCAAGGGCCTGGGTAAATTGCATGTTGTGGGGGTTTTGTGTAAAGACAATTTTGTCACCCAGGTAATCACCATAATACCCAATAGGTTGTTTTTAAATCTTTACCCTCCTCCCACCCTTCACCCTCAGGTAGGCACCAGTGTGTATTGTTCCCTTCTTTGTGTCCATGCATATTCAACATTTTGCTCCTACGTATAAGTGAGAACATGTAATAGTTGGTTTTCTGTTTTTCCATTAATTCACGTAGGATTATGGCCTCCAGTTCCATCCATGTTGCTGCAAAGGCCATGAACTCATTTTTTATAGCTGTGTAGTATTTCATGGTATATATGTACCACATTTTCTGAATCCAGTTTACTGGTGATGGACATCTAGGTTGATTCCATGTCTCTGCTATTATGAATAGTGCTATGATGAATATATGTGTGCATGTATCTTTATGGTAGAATAATTTATATTCCTTTGGGTATATACCCAGTAATGGAATTGTTGGGTCCAGTGGTAGTTCTATTTTAAGTTCTTTGAGAAATCTCCAGACTTTCCACAGTGGCTGAAGTAATTTATTTTCCCAGCAGTAGTGTATGTGTTTCCTTTACTTTGCAAACATGCCAGCATTTGTTATTTTGTGACATTTTAATAATAGCCATTATGACTGGTGTGACATGGTATCTCATTGTGGTTTTGATTTGCAATCCCATAATAATTAGTGATGTTGTGCATTTTTACATATGCTTGTTGGTCGTGTGTATGTCTCCTTTTGAGAAATGTCTGCTTATATCCTTTGCCCATTTTGTAATGGGGTTATTTTTTGCTTGTTGATTTGTTTGAGTTCCTTATAGATTCAGGATATTAAACCATTGTTGCATGCATAGTTGGCAAATATTTTATCGCATTCTATAGGTTGTCTGTTTACTCTGGTTTTTTTTTTTTTTTTTTTTTTTTTTTTTTTTTTTTTTTTTTTTTGGCTGTGCAGAAGCTGTTTAGTTATGATCCACTTTTCAATTTTTGTTTGTTTTTCAATTGCTTTTGGAGTCCTCATCATTAAGTTTTTACCTGGGCCAATATACAGAATGGTATTTCCTAGATTTTCTTCTAGGGCCTTTATAGTTTTACATTTTACATTTAAGTCTTTAATCCATTTTGAGTTGGTTTTTGTATACAGTGAAATGTAGGAGTCCAGCTTCAATCTTCTGCATATGGCTAGCCAGTTATCTTACCACCATTTATTGAAGAGAGAGCCTATTCCCCATTGCTTGTTTCTGTCACCTTTGTCAAAGATCAGATGGCTGTAGGTGTGCAGCTTTATTTCTAGGTTCTCTAACCTGTTCCATTGGTCTATGTGTTGGTTTTTATACCAGTACCATGCTATTTTAGTTACTGTAGCCTTGTGGTATGATTTGAAGTTGAGTAGTGTGATACCTCCAGCTTTGTTCTTTTTGCTTAAGACTGCTTTGACTATTAAGGCTCTCTTTTAGTTCCATATGAATTTTAGAACCCTTTTGTTCCAATTCTGTGAAAAAGGTTGTTGGTTGTTTGATAGGTATAGCATTGAATCTGTAAATTACTTTGGACCATATAGCCATTTTAACAAGATTGATTCTTCCTATCCATGAGCATGGAATGTTTTTCCATTTGTTTCTGTCATCTCTGATTTCTTGTAGCAGTTTTTTGTAATTCTCATTATAGAGATCTCTCACTTCCCTGGTTATCTGTATTCCTAGGTATTTTATTCTTTTGGTGGCTGCTGTGAATGGGATTGTAACTTTTACTTGGCTCTCAACTTGGATGTTATTGGCATATAGAAATGCTACTGGTTATTATATGTTGATTTTGCACACTGACACTTTGTTGTAGGTGTTTATCAAATTTAGAAGACTTTGGGCAGAGACTATGAGGTTTTCTAGTATTGTGATGCTTTTTTTATAGCATCATGTTATCTAAAAAAAAAAAAAAGAGAAAGTTTGACTTCTTCTCTTTATAGTTGGATGCCTTTTATTTCTCCCTCTTGCCTGATTGCTTTGGCTATGATTTTCAATACTACACTGAATAGGAATGCTGAGAGTTTGCATACTTGTCTTGTTCCAGATCTCAAGGGGAATGCTTCTAGCTTTTGCCCATTCAGTATGATGTTGACTGTGGGTTTGGCATATATGACTCCTATTATTTTGAAGTTTGTACCTCCAATGCCTAGTTTGTTGATAGTTTTTAACATGAAGGGATGTTGAATTTTATCAAAAGCCTTTTCTGTGTCTACTAAGATGATCATGTGCTTTTGTTTTTAATTCAATTTATGTGATAAATTACATGTATTGATTTGCAAATGTTGAACCAACCTTGCATCCCAGGAATAAAGCCTACTTGATCATGGTGTATTCACTTTTTGATGTGCTGCTGGATTTGATTTGCCAGTATTTTGCTGAGGGTTCATCAGGGATATTGGCCTGAAGTTTTCTTTTTTGTTGTTGTATCTCTGCCAGGTTTTGGTATCAGAATGATGCTGATCTCATAGAATGAGTTTGAGAGGAATCCCTCTTCCTCAATTTTTTGGAATAGTTTCAGTAGGATTGGTACCAGCTCCTCTCTATATGTCTGGTAGAATTCAGCTGTGAATCTGCCTGGTCCAGGGTTGGTAGGTCTTTAACCACTGATTCAATTTCAGAAGTGGTGATTGGTCTGTTCAGGCTTTCGATTTCTTACTAGTTCAATCTTGGGAAGTTGTATGCTTCCAGGAATTTATCCATTTCTTGTAGGTTTTCTAGTTGGTGTGCATAGAGGTGTTCATAATACTCTCAGAGGGTTTACTGTATTGCTGTGCAGTCAGTTGTAATGTCCCCTTCGTCATTACTGCTTTGTTTATTTGGATCTTCGCCGTTTTTTCTTTATTGTCTAGTTGGTGGTCTATCTTATTTATTGCTTCAAAGAACCAACTTTGGTTTTGTTTATCTTTTGTTGGCTTTTCTCATCTCCATTTCATTAAGTTCAGCTGTGATTTGTATTCTTTTTCCCTATTAGCTTTGTGTTTTGTTTGCTCTTATTTTTCTAGTTCCTTTAGGTGTGATATTAGTTTTTTTTTTTTTAATCTGAGATCTTTCTTTCTGATGTGGTCATTTAGCACTGTAAACTCCTCTCTTGACACTGCTTTACCTGTGTTCCAGAGATTCTGGTATGTTGTATCTTTGCTTTTATTCATTTCAAAGAACTTTTCAATTTCTGCCTTTATTTCATTATTTACCCAGAAGTCATGCGGGAGCAGATTGTTTAATTCCATTTAATTGTATGGTTTTGAGAGATCTTCTTGGTATTGATTTCTATTTTAATTGCACTGTGTTCCAAAGGTGTGATTGGTATGATTTCTTTTGAATTTGTTGAGAATTGCTTCATGGTTGAGCATGTGGTCAATTTTAGAGTATGTGCCATGTGCAGATGAGAAGAATGTGTATTCTATTTTTGTTGAGTGGAGTGTTCTGTGGATATCTGTTAGGTCCATTGGTCAAGTGCCAAATTTATGTCCTGAATATCTTTGTTAGTATTCTGCCTTGGTGATCTGTCCAATACTGTAAGTGGAGTGTTGAAGTTTCCTGCTGTTATTACGTGGTTATCTAAGTATCTTCATAAGTCTCTAAGAACTCATTTTATGAGTCTGGGTGCTCCAGTTTTGGGTACATATATTCAGGACAGTTAAGTCTTCTTGTTGAATTGATCCTTTTATTATTATGTGAAGCCCTTTTTTGTCTCTTTTTTATTTATTTATTTTTGAGACGGAGTCTCGCTCTGTCGCCCAGGCTGGAGTGCAGTGGCCGGATCTCAGCTCACTGCAAGCTCCGCCTCCCGGGTTTACGCCATTCTCCTGCCTCAGCCTCCCGAGTAGCTGGGACTACAGGCGCCCGCCACCTCGCCCGGCTAGTTTTTTGTATTTTTTAGTAGAGACGGGGTTTCACCGTATTAGCCAGGATGGTCTCCATCTCCTGACCTCGTGATCCGCCCGTCTCGGCCTCCCAAAGTGCTGGGATTACAGGCTTGAGCCACCGCGCCCGGCTTTTGTCTCTTTTTTAAAACAGGTTCTTGCTATGTCATTCAAACTGGAGTGAAATGGTGCAACCATAGCTTCCTGCAACCTCAACCTCCTTAAGCAATTCTTGCAACTCAGCCTCCTGAGTAGCTTGGACTACAGGTATGTGTCACCATGCCTGGCTAATTTTGTAATTTTTTTGTAGAAATGGGGGTCTTACCATGTTGCCCGGGCTGGTCTCAAACTCCTGGACTAAAGTAATACACCCACCCCGGCCTCCAAAAGTGCTGGAATTATAGGCATGAGCCACCATGCCCGGCTCTGTGACTTTTTATCACTGTTGGTTTAAAGTCCATTGTTTTCTGAAATAAGAATAACAACTCCTGCCCTTTTTTTGTTTTCCATTTGTTTGATAGATCTTTCAAAGCATGCCTTTACTTTGAGCCTATAGGTATCCTTGCATGTGGGATGGGTCTCTGGAAAACAGTATACAATTGGGTCTTGCTTCTTTATTCAACTTGCCACTCTGTGCCTTTTAAATAAGGGTGCTTAACCTGTTTAAAGGTTAATATTGATATGCACAGGTTTGATCCTGCCACTGTGTTATAAGCTGGTTGTTATGTAGAATTGATTTTCAGTAATAGCCATCCTGACTGGTGTAAGATGATACCTCACTGTGGTTTTAATTTTTATTTTGGTGATGATTAGTAATGTTGAGCATTTTTTCATGTGTTTATTGACCACTTGTATATCTTCCTTTAAGAGGACATGACTGTTCATGTACTTTGTCCACTGTTAATGAGGTTGTTTGCTTACTTCCTGTTGAATTGAGTTTCTTATAGATTTTAGATATTAGTCCTTTGTTGGAACCATAGTTTTCAAATATTTTATCCTATTCTGTAGGTTGTCTGTTTACTCTTCTGATTATTTCTTTTGCTGTGAAAAGCTTTTTAGTTTAATTAAGTCCCATTTGTATATTTTGTTTTGTCGCATTTGCTTTTGGGTCTTTGTCATAAATTTTTTGCCTAGGCCAATGTCCACAAAAGTATTTCCTAGATTTTCTTCTAGAATTTTTTAAGTTATGTTTTGTAATTCACATTTTTAATTCATGTTTAGTTGATGTTTATATATGGTGAGAGATAGGGGTCCAGTTTCATTCTTCTACAAATGGCTAGAAAAATTTCCCAGCACTATTTATTGAAAAGGACGTCCTTTCCACAGTGTTTACTTTTGTCACCTTTGTCAAAGGTCAGGTGGTTGTAGACATGTGGCTTTACTTTGGGGTTCTCTATTCTGTTCTATTGGTCTATGTGTTTATTTTTGTACCAGTACAATACTGTTTTGGTTACTTTAGCCTTGTAATATAATTTGAAGTCAGGTAATTTGATTCCTCCAGATTTATTCTTTTAGCTTAGGATTCCTTTAGTTATTTGGGCTCTTTTTGGGGGTTTGTATTAATTTTTTGTTGTTGTTGTTATTGTTCTGTGAAAAATGATGTTGGTGATGTGATAGGAATTTCATTGAATCTGTAGATTGCTTTGAGTCACATGGAGGGAGTAGTCAGAGGCCAACGGTGGTGAACTGGGCTAGGCAAACCTCTGATCCCAAGGCCCCCAGATGGTCCACTAAATGGCATGTATGAGTCCTAAGGGGACTGAAACAGGAATAGGCCTGTAGACTTGTTCTTGGAAACCACAGAATTCACATGCTGACTGTGATAGAGAGGAGTGGGCTGGTTCCTGGGTCACCAGCAGAACTCTCAGGCAGGGGCAGGAAGAATGCTCAGGCAGCAGCAGTGTGCTCAGGTGGTAGGAACCCCAGAAAAGATCACAGGCCTGTGGGGCTAGGCTCTCAGAAGGGCTGCAGACCACAGCTGAAATGGTCAGGTAGGAGCAGGGCACCTGTGCTGCAGGCCTTTCACTGGGGAAGGCAGGGCCCACTTACCTGGGGCAGTAGAGACTAGCAGCTCTGGGATTTACTAGCAGCATGGCCCAGTCACACTTTCCTTCACAGAACCCATGGTGGATTTTGCTATTGGCAGCATGTGAAGATACCCAGTGATATGGCCTGGCTCTTTGTCCCCATCGAAATCTCATCTTGAATTGTAATCACATTATAATCCCCATGAATTGGGGAAGGACCTCATGGGAGGTGATTAGATCATGGTGGCGGTTCCTCCATGCTGTTCTTGTGATAGTGACTGAGCTCTCATGAGATCTGATGGTTTTGTAAGGAACTTTCCTCCTTCACTTGGCACTTCTCTCTCCTGCCACCATGTGAAGAAGGATGTGTTTTCTTCCCCCTTCCGGATGATTGTAAGTTTCCTGAGGCCTCCCCAGTCATGTGGAACTGTGAGTCAATTAAACATTCTTCTTTTATAAATTATCCAGGCTTGGGTATTTCTTCACATCAGTGTGAGAATGGACTAATACACCCAGCCTCCATGCACTCTCCCTGGCCTGGGGGTGTCAAAAGTGGTAGTGGCGGCATTGGTGGTGGCAACTGCTGTGGGAACTGAAGGGTACATCACTGACCTCTGGGGGCTGGGCTCTCAGAAGAATGCCAGGCTGCAGCCATAGTGTTCACACGGGGGCAGAGCTGCTGTGCTGGGGACTTGACACCAAAGCGAGTGGGCCCTTTTCAGCATGGAGCAGTGGATGTGGGGAGTTGTGTGGTGCTAAGTCTGCCCTCTCCTCCATACTGTGGCTGTGGTAGCTGTCTTTGGGGTGTGCAAAAGTGCCCAGCCTCTCTTCTTGGTGGAGTGGGGGCAGATGATGTTGGGCAGCTCAGGGATAAAAAGCCTGTAGGATTCCATATGAGCTCAAGCAGTGCCTCTGCAGTCTCCAGGCAGTCCCTGTGTTAGTATGTAGGCCTGGGAGGTTCCAGGGGGCTCCCTCATGGGTAGGATTATAAAGGTCCATGGTGGAAGTGTGGAACCCCAGAGGTCTCTCACTCACTCACTCATCCCTTCCTTGCATTAGAAAACCTCTCCTGGCTCTGTGCCAGTCCCAGCTCAGCAGGCTGCCTGGCTTCACTCCCCTCTGCTTTCTGTGATTCCTTTCACTTCTCTGATCAATTCCAGCATGCTCTCATAGATGATCTACTTGAAGTGTTAGTATTTACTCACTATTTTGATTCCTCTCCATGCGAGAAGTGCCCCACTGGCTGCTTCTAGTCAGCCATCTGGAACTGAAACCTAGATATTTTTAAACCGAGGTGGTTTCAGGTGTCCACATGTCTCCCAATTACAACCGAAAAACCTTTAAACCCATTACAATTTTTGTTTTTTAACGTCTTTTATTGGGGTTCTTCTCTCTCTTTGCAATATTCCATACTTAATGCCTAAATTCACTAGTACCATTTTCAGAACTGGACAAGAGGGGCACCTGTCCTGAGGCTCATGCTTTCAAGGACCCCAATGCCACAGATATACACATATAAAAAATGTAAAACAGGACACATGGGAGCCTCTAGCACTCCTGATCTGGCATTCAGTATTGGCACAGCACAATTCACTATGGTAAGTGTCCACTTTTATAACTGATGCCATCTTGGCCCCATGGAAGTGCTTCTACACATCTCTTCTCATGAGTTTTCAAAACTAAAGGCAAGGCCAGGCAGGGTGGCTCACGTCTGTAATCCCAGCACTTTGGGAGGCCACAGTGGGAGGATCACCTGAGGTCAAGAGTTTGAGACCAGCCTGGCCAACATGGTGAAACTCCATCTCTACTAAAAATAGAAAAAAATAGCTGAACATGGTGGCATGCGCCTGTAATCCCAGCTACTCAGGAGGTTGAGGCAGAGGAATCACTTGAACCTAGGAGGTGGAGGTTGCAGTGAGCTGAGATCATGCCACTGCACTCCAGCCTGAGCAACAGAGCAAAAAAACTCTGTCTCAAAAAAAAAAAAAACAAACAAACAAAAAACTAAACTAAAGGCAATCACATCTCCTTTCAATGCTGTGAAAGTTTGTGGTTTATGCCATTGGCAACGTTGTAGATGGATACTTCTTTTCAGATCTGAGAGAATTTGAATGGAACAAACAAACAAACAAACAAAAAACAGAACAAGATGCAAGAGAACAGAAAGGGATGCTAGAAAGGGATGCTAGAAAAAGGTTCCCCAGCATTACTGGAACGTATTTCAAAATGCACAAATCTGTTGTGTTACTGATGTCTGAGGAGGATTTGAAAAGTGAGCCCTTTTGTTTTACTTTAGAGTTTCTGTATTTTTAGTAGAGATGGGGTTTCACCATGTTGGCCAGGCTGGTCTCGAACTTCTGGGCTCAAGCGATCCTTGGCCTCCTAAAGTGCTGAGATTCCAGGTGTCAGCCACCACGCCCAACTGAGGTTTTTTAATCAGTGTATTAATTTCTTTTACTGAAAGAGATCCACATTCCTAATCCCAGGGCCATTCCTCAGGAAGCCTTTCAAGTGTGTGTTTACCATGTTTCCAGCTCTTCAGATTCCCTCTGCTTAAGAGACATCGCTGCTGTAAATTTTCTTTAAAGTACTGATTCAGCCTTTCAGCCACTAAACACCACTTATTTATTACTTCTTTCCCCAACAGACTTCACGTTTTGAAAGACAGTGTCTAGAAAACAAACTGCATTCATTAAGACATCATTTGCCTTTCTGGTTTTAGTTAATCACAAACATCTGTAACTACCAAACACAGCTTCTGAACAGCATTGAGTGTTTGTCATTCTACCCTGAAATAATGTGATTACAACAGAAGCAAGGTAAGGTAACCTTTTAAATTATTCTGGACATCTTTATTGAAATGAATATGTATTTCAGTTAGGCCTTTTAAAAATATTGAAAATAGCCTGCAGATCTGACTGGTTTTTACTGGCTAATTGCTTTCTTTTACTCCTTGAAAATCCTCTAGTTTTTGACATCAAAAAAATGCTGGCCTGAGGCCAGAATTCTGGTTATGGCCACATGAGGACATGGGTAAATTTTCTCCCTAAATAACAACCATGAAGCTGTACAAAATTGACAAAACCACCATTTCAGTTCTCTGGAAATTGACAAAGGCTTATAATTGTCTGAGGGGGATTTATGCTTGAAAACCTGCTAGACTTCTGGTAAGACCTATGGGAGTCTATAAGCACTCCTGATGCTTGATGGGATGGCTATTCCCATCAAACTTTGCTGCTCTCCTCCCCAACTCAGATAAATGCAGAAGTTCCACCAGCTTCTCTGCTGCAGTTGAAGGGAACTCACTCAACTTAAAAGTGGTGGGTGCTGTCCATGCCTGACTGTGTTTTCAAGAAAAGTGGTGATTTCTGAGGTCTAATTCAGTGCTGGGACTAGGATAAAGGTAGGTGAGGCACTCACCTTG
Source organism: Rhinopithecus roxellana (assembly GCF_007565055.1). Taxonomy (NCBI): domain Eukaryota; kingdom Metazoa; phylum Chordata; class Mammalia; order Primates; family Cercopithecidae; genus Rhinopithecus; species Rhinopithecus roxellana. Next base: position 31,719,861 of record NC_044555.1, on the reverse strand, counting down.
GGTGCAAAATTTAAGAAAGTATGAAAAAACACATTAATCAAGATAAAAACTATTTTGATCCAATAATTTTAAAAATCAAAATTAATGCAAAAATGTTATGATGAACAAAATATTAAAATTTTAAATAAGTTCCAGCTCTAGCACTGTATCTACTGCAGTTGTGGTTGAGACAACTGTATTTCTGGCTGAGGTGGTTATCAAGAAAAATATATATTTGTTTTATTTGTATAAGTATTTAAAGCTATAAATTTTCCTCTGGTAAGTGCTTTAGCTGTAACCATATATACTGATAATATGTTTTCATTGTTATTTTCAAGAATTCTGCAATTTTGGGTCTGCATTCTTCCTTTGATTCAAAAGTTGTTTAGTGGGGTTTTTGTCTTTTGTAATTTCCAGGTAGAAAACATTTTTTTAATTGTTGTTATTAATTTCTAGTTTTATTGCACTGTGATCAGTGAATATTTGTTTGTATTATTTCTATTCTTGGATTTTAGTGAAGCTTTTATTGTGGCCTTAAGATCTAGTCAATATTTATTAATGATTCATGTATAGTTGAAGAAAGTATATTCTCTATTCTATTTCTCTATTCTATAGGTTAAGAGTTTGCTATGAGATATACATTATTATTGCTTCCTGGATCTTTCTAAATTTTTATTGACTTAGATTGAGAGTTATATAAAGGTCTATTAGTGTGTATCTGCCATCTATTTTTCCTCACATTTACACAAATATATTTTTATATATATGCAAATACATATACATATAATCTTTTCATATGTATGTGTACATATGCATGTATACATATAAGGAGACTTCAAAGAGCTCATGGAAAATTTAATTCAAAGAGGAAAATACAAAATACAAACTTTATTATTCAATGTAAGCTCCATCATGCTCAAGACACTTTTGTAAGCAATCATACCAGCCATTTAATCCATCACTAAAGAACTGAAGTTCCTGGAAATTTAACCATATCAATGCAGTCTTGTTTCACGTTATTAATTGAAGAAAATGGGTTCTTTTTAAAGAGTTTTTTTTAAGATTAGGAAACAAAAATAAGTTAGAAGGAGCCAAATCAAGACTGTAAGGTAGATGCATAATGATTTTCCATGAAAATGCTCACAAAATTCCCCTTGTTTGGTGAGATATATGAGTGAGAACACTATTGTGGAGAAGGACTCTCTGTTGAAGCTTTCCTGGGCATTTTTCTGCTAAAGTTTTGGTTAACGTTCTCAAATCACTCTCACAACAAGCAGATGTTATCATTCTTTAACCCTCCAGAGAGTCAATAAGCAAATTGCCTTGAGCATCGAAAAAAGAAAAAAAAAAAAAAACTTTTTGCCATGACCTTTGCCCTTGCACTTTTGCTTTGACTAGACCATTGCCACTTCTTGGTAGCCATTGCTTTGATTGTGCTTTGTCTTCAGAATCATACTGGTAAAGCCATATTTCATCTCCTGTTACAATTCTTTGAAGAAATACTTCTGTATCTTGATTCCACTTGTTTAAAATTTCCATTGAAAGCTCTCCTCTTGTCTATAGCTGATCTGAACACAACAATTGTGGTGCCCATCCAGTGGAAAGTTTGCTCAACTTTAATTTTTTAGTCAGAATTGTGTAAGCTGAACCAATTAAGATGTCTATGGTGTTGGCTATTGTTTGTGCTGTTAATTGTTGGTCTTCTTCAATTAGGGTACAAACAAGATAAATTTTTTTCTCACAAATTGATGTGGATGGACTGTTGCTTCAGACTTCATCTTCAATATCATATCATCCCTTTTTTAAATGAGTTACCCATTTGTAAACTACTGATTTCTTTGGGGCATTGTCCCCACAAACTTTTCATAAAGCATCAATATTTTCACCATTCTTCCAACCAAACTTCACCATAATTATTTTTTGTTCTTGCTTCCATTTTAGCATAATTCATGTTGCACTGACAAGTGCTCTTTTCAAACTGGTGTCTTATTCTTTTGCTTTTTTATTATTTTATTTTTGAGATGAAGTCTCGCTCTGTCCCCCAGGCTGGAGTGCAGTGGTGAAATCTCGACTCACTGCAACCTCCGCCTTTCAGGTTCAAGCGATTCTCCTGCCTCAGCCTCCCGAGTAGCTGGGACTACGAGTGCCTGCCACCACACCTGGCTAACTTTTTGTATTTTTAGTAGAGATGAGGGTTCACCATGTTAGCCAGGATGGTCTCAACCTCCTGACCTCATGATCTGCCTGCCTTGGCCTCCCAGTGCTGGGATTACAGGCGTGAGCCACCATGCCTGGCCTGTTGTCTTATTCTTTTAGTGCCTCAAACCAGATCCTGCTCAGACATGTTACAACAAGTTAGCATGCAAAAAATTGTGAAATCCATGAGTAGTTTTTTCATAATACACATTTCCCATTAATGTTTTGAAGATTTCTCATATATACAATATTTTACTTGGAAGTATGTTTTAATTCGCTCTGTTTTTGTTGTATCGTTTGATATTTAGAAAAGGTTATAATTTTGTACTTATGGTTACTTTTATACTAATATCATTCTATATACACACATACATATATATATATAGTCATCCTTCAGTATACACAGGGTATTTGTTCTGGGACACACCCTCTTTGTGTATACCAAAATCACCACATACTCAAGTTCAGCAGTTGGCCCTATGAAACCCACATATATAAAAAGTCATCCCTCTGTATATGTGGAGCTCACATCCAGGGAATACTGTATTTTGTATCTGAGTTTGGGTTGAAAAAAACCCAGATATAAGTGGACCTGCACAGTTCAAACCCATGTTGTTCAAAGATCTATACACATTTCCCCCTTTTTGGATGCTCTGTACTGGTTCCTTGCTATGAACACTATAGAAACGTGTTAGTTGTATTTTCTTTTCCCTTACTTTCCTCTTAACCATGGTCTTATATGAAGTATTATGTTTTTAATCCCTATTACTACCTGTGTAATAAGTAATAATACCTTCCCCAAAGATGTTCATGTCCTAATTCCCCAAATTATTACCTTACATGGCAAAAGAACTGTGTATATGTGATTAAAGTTAAGCGCCATGAGATGAGATGATTATTCTGGATTATACAGTTGAACTCCATGTAATGACAAGGATCCTTATAAGTGGGAGGAAAGAGAGTCAGAGCAAATGCAATATGATGATGGAGACAGAGGTTGGAGTGATGCACCCAGAAATCCACAAGTCCAGAAAGGTAGGCACACTTCAGAAACTGGAAAAGGCAAGGAAATAGATTCTCTCCTGCAGCCTCCAGAAGGAATATAATAACCCTGAAGAACCATTTTGGACGTCTGACTTCCATAACTATAAGAAAATTAATTTGTGTTGTTTTAACTTGTGGAAGTTATTACAGCACCAATAGGAAAATAATATAGTATGCACAAAGCAATCAGCAAACTTATTCTACTTCTGATATACTCTCCCTCTTGTCCATTTTTCTAACATACAAATATTTTGCACTATAATGTTTTCTTCTACATCTATTATTTAGACTCAACTCTACTGGAAATTATATATTTGATGCTTAAAACTAGTCTTTATACAAATATCTCTTCAGTCATTTTGGATTTTTGAAATTCATGCTGCAGTAGGCTTCTGAAAAAGTGTTCATGGGGAAAATATCCCCTGAATTCTTGTATGCTCAAAATATGTCTGTAACCTTTATACTTGAAAGTCAGCTTGGCTAGATATAAAATCCTTGGCTCATTATCTTCTTTCATTGAGTATTTTAAATATGTTACTCTATTCTCATTTGGCCTAAGGCCTTCATGTCAAAAAGGAAATCTGATTTTGCCCCCTTAAAAAGGTCTTGATCTTTTTGCAAAATAATAAATTTCAAAGAAATCAGAGATTTAAATATAAAATATGATATTATGTAAGTAATTTCATAAATAAAAATACAAATACAAATGGATTTTCTTAGAACCTGGGGGTGAAAAAAATCTTCCTTAATTATAATCCAAAATTTAGAAACAATAAAATAAAACACTAATAAATTGTATTACATTATAATTTTTGCATGACAAAAAACACTTTAAGGAAAATCAAAAGACAAACTTGGGAAAATGTATTTGCAATTTATATCACAGAAATAAGACTAATGTCTCTAATATACAAAGAGATCCCAAAAAGAAAGCATACAAGACCAACAATATGAAAGATAAATAGACAAAGATATGATCTTAAACTCACAAAGGAAATAAGAAATGAATTTTAAACATGTGAATATATGCTCTGTATTGCTTATCATATAAGAATTGTTAATTAAAACTACACAGAGATGCTACTTCTTACATACTAGTTGACAAAAATCCAAAACTCTAACAAAATACTCCATTTGTAAAGCTATAGGGAAAGTTCATAATCACACATCACTGGTAGGGATGCAAAATGATACAGCTCCTATGGAGGTGAATTTGACAAGATCTAAAAAGATTATGTTTGTGTACAGCTTATATCTCAGCAATATCACTTCTGTCCCAGATATACACTATCGTACACCTGAAATCATTTATGCATAGTTATTATTTACATTATTTGTGATAGCAAAACAGCAGACATAATACATGTTTCTATCATTAGGGAGCTGATTTACTAACTGGAGTACTATACAGCCATAAAATGAATGCAGACGATCATTTTACACTGATCTGGAGTGATTTTCTGGATCTTTTATTAGTTATGACCAGTACATGTAATATGCTACATTGTGTGTAAGAAATGAGGAAAAACAAATACACACACACACATATATATATGTTATGTATATATTTTTACCCCTGCCATCAAAAAACAATTGTAAGGGTAAACCAAAACCAATAAAAATGGTTATCTTTAGTTTGAAGAAAACTATAATAGATGGATGAGTAAAGAAAGGCACTTTTCTGAATATGCCTTATTACATAATTTTGACTTTGGACTCCTATAATTGTTTTACATGTTCAAACATAAAATTAAATGTAAAAGGAAAGAAGCAATATCTAAATATTTTAAATAATTTAAAATAAATTAGCCTAATTACATATCAAGTTGGTGACATAACCAAAAGGAAAACAATTCTTTTAAGTAACGTTAGAACCTGGCACTTTAACTGTACATCTTTCGTGGAATATATTCTCAAGAAAAATAGAGCTGGAAAGAAATCTTAAATTTAATTCATTAACCAAATTGTTAGTAATAGTATCTGTATTATTTTTGAATCTTTTTTAAATATTATAAATAATGCAATAAGTAATTATGGGAATAGTGTTGGGAATATTATAAGAGAAAAAGATTGAAGTATAAAATCAAATATTTTAAATAAAAAGATAATGTTAACTTTGAACTGAGATTATTAAGATTAATTATTACTTTTTCTTGTAATATACATAGGTCTTAGCTCCATCTACTGAAAAGAACTACAAACAATAATAGTTGACACTACAGTGAGCACAACTAAGCACCCAGATTATGGTCTCAAAATATCATTCCTCACCAAAAGAAATCAGGCTTCCCTGGAGTCTATTACCAGATTTGGGTCAGAAAACATACAAACATCTTGTTGTGCCAGAAAGGAAAAAAGCTATCAAAGACTAAAAGGTAGAGACAAGAAGAGACCAGAGCCAACAAAAGTTATTTTCATTGGCCAAAATGGGACAATTTGAACATTACATTGAAAAATGAATACAAATGTTAACACATACTAAATATATTATCATGTGTCTAATGGTATTTAAAAGTAAATAAGAGAAAAAATAGGATGATTGGATGAAAATGAAAGAAACAAGGGTATAAGGTCTTTATTCAAATTGGCAAATAAATAAATAAGCATTTACCTTGCTTTTCCTCTATGACCCATTTTTTTTAACAGTAACCAATTAGAAAATAACCACTTTTCAATCCCTAATAATTGATTCTTCCATTATTATCAGTAGATGAAACCATTAGATGAAGTTTGGGTAGAAGGTTGACAATGGCAGGAGCAGGTTATTGGCAATTAAATTCTCTGATTAATTGTAGCACCATGGATAGTAAAGGCAACTTACTCTGTAAACCTTCTGAGGTGCTAGGCAGTATCAAGCACATAGCCTCTCCTATAAAAGAATTTTTACCAAGAATATTGGAGCTGAATCTAATCAAGCCTCTAGTACTAAGTCCCACTTACCAAACATACGAGTGATATAAAAGAACAAGTTAAGTGACACAGCAAGGAGCAATCTGCTGAACTTATAATGTAGACCATTCTACAGGAAAATGGGCCTGACTTCTGCAACCAGAAAACGGGCAGGAAAAATAAAAAGTGGAAGCACAGAAGGAGAATGGAAGGAATGACTAATGTACATTAAAATAATTCTAAGGAAAATAACCCACGGTAATGTGTGGACATTGCTTCCATCCTGCTTCAAATACACTAATATAAAAGGACAATGTGAGACCATTAAAAGAGTTTGGATACGGACTGTGTACTAGTTGACACCAAAGAATTATTGCTAATTTTGGTAGGTGTGATCATGCTAATTGTGATGGAGAATATATCCATAATTTTTGGAAATTCATGCTGACTGGGTGCAGTGGCACAGGCCTGTAATCCCAGCACTCTGGGAGGCAGGGGCAGGAAGATCACTTGAGGGCAGGAGTTTGAGATTAGCCTGGAAAACATAACAAGGTCCCGTTTCTATAAAAGTTTTTTTAAAAATTAGCAAATCAAAACCACAATGAGACACCATCTTATGATAGTTAGAATGGTGATCATTAAAAAGTCAGGAAACAACAGATGCTGGAAAGGATGTGGAGAAATAGGAACGCTTTTACACTGTTGATGGGAGTGTAAACTAGTTCAACCATTGTGGAAGACAGTGTGGCGATTCCTCAAGGATCTAGAACTAGAAATACCATTTGACACAGCAATCCCATTACTGGATATATACCCAAAGGATTATAAATCATTCTATTATAAAGACACATGCACACGTATGTTTATTCGGCACTCTTCACAATAGCAAAGACTTGGAACCAACTCAAATGTCAGCCAATGATAGACTGGATAAAGAAAATGTGGCACATATACACCATGGAATACTATACAGCCATAAAAAAGGATGAGTTCATGTTCTTTGCAGGGACACGGATGAAGCTGGAAACCATTCTCAGCAAACTAACACAAGAACAGAAAACCCAACATCGCATGTTCTCACTCATAAAACACATGGACACAGGGAGGGGAATGTCACACACCAGGGCCTGTCAGGGTGTAGGGGGCTAGGGGAGGGATAGCATTAGGAGAAATATGTAATGTAGATCATGGGTTAATGGGTGCAGCAAACCACCATGGCACATGTATACCTATGTAACAAACCTGCATGTTCTGCACATGTACCCCAGAACTTAAAGTATAATAATAATTTTTTTAAAAAGCCAGTTGTGGTGGCACATGCCCAGTTACTGAGGTGGGAGGATTGATTGAGCCCAGGAGTTCCAGGTTACGGCACTTGAGGCTGGATAACAGAGCAAGACCCTGTCACACACACACACACACACACACACACACACACACACACACACAAATGCATACTGAAATATGTAGAATTAAAAATGATATATCTGGGATTTGTTTTCAATTACTTTAGTGAAGGCAAAAACAAACAATTAGATAAAGCAAATATGGCAAAATCCTGGCAACCATTTAATCTAAGTGAAGGGAGTATAGGGATTTATTATGATATTCTATCTACTTTTGTGTATGTTTGAATTTTTTCATTATAAACCATTTTTAAGTATTCAACTCCCCACAGGAGAATAAGCCAAAACAATATTTTTCAGGGTTTTGATTGTGATATTAAGTCAGATGGGGCCCAACACGATCACAAAAGACAAAGTTCCCTATTATTTAAGCACAATTTATAAACCAAGTGGTACTTTAAGTAAAATTACATGAAACAATTTTATGAAAAACAGTAATTTGTAGAATAATCTTCTTTTTAAAAATAATTTCTGTTCACCTACCTACTTATTTAACTATCTATCTACCCATACACACTGAGGTTTTGATGACTTTCTGGTGTTTATTTAATGTTAATTATAAAAATTTCTGAGTGCAGGATTTGGGGTGAATTTTTACTGTCTTCTCAAATTCTGTATCATAACCACAATGGTAGAAACATTATGATAAAATTTGCTGGCCATGAGCCACTAAGATGATCTTGTAATTTGCTAATGGGGTACAACCCACAGCTTGAAAAATACTGCCTTGGAAAACCCAATACATAATGTTTAATTCCTAAAATAAAGTCAATAATCTAATTAAAAAGAAAAATACTTAATTTTGGACGTACATTATAAGAGACATGTGGTTTAGAGTAAATGAATATACTAAACTAGTGTTACAAGATATCAGAGAATGGCAAAAATCACTGCAAAAAAGTGGTCAGTAGGCCGGGCGCGGTGGCTCAAGCCTGTAATCCCAGCACTTTGGGAGGCCGAGGCGGGCGGATCACAAGGTCAGGAGATCGAGACCATCCTGGCTAATACGGTGAAACCCCGTCTCTACTAAAGAATACAAAAAAACTAGCCGGGCGACGAGGCGGGCGCCTATAGTCCCAGCTACTTGGGAGGCGGAGGCAGGAGAATGGCGTGAACCTGGGAGGCGGAGCTTGCAGTGAGCTGAGATCCGGCCACCGCACTCCAGCCTGGGCGACAGAGCCAGACTCCGTCTCAAAAAAAAAAAAAAAAAGTGGTCAGTAATTATTTAATGGTGTAGTAGAGTCAAGGAATATGGGTGATATATACATGAGCAGGAAGGGATGGAGAATGTTTCCGGTAAGGTCATGAAGGGGAACAGCATGAGTACAGACATGGAGAAATATAAGTGACAAGTATTAGGATAATGGTGTAAACCTGTTTGGCCTAGAGTCACACAAAAGATAATAAAGAAATTATCTTTTTATCATATTTTTTGAATTTTTCCCGGATTTATCAGATTCCTCAAATATACTTGAATTAGGATTTTATTTACTCCTCAAACCCTAACAACAATAATGACAGCCTTCTACTACCTCTTCCAGAAGACATTTATGATCAAAAGAAAAGGTCATCTTAATATTCATGAAGGACCTTGGGACTTTTTCATTATTAACTTTCTGGAAAGTTCAGATACATTGCTCTTCTGCACTCCCATATCTTTCTAAACAGAAGGTTTAAAGGTGACTGTATGTTTTGCACATACTGCTCATATACTGATTTGATTCATGATGGTACTTTTTAATAACCTTTATCCTAGAAGGATGGCTCTGTAGCCCCAGTGGAAACATCAGAAGCCTCAAGATTTATTTCTGACAATAATAGCATAGGTGGGATTTTTATACTCAGGAATCCATCATGCACAATAGAGCCCTCACTGATCCCCCCGAAAGAAGCCAATGTAATGTAAATAAAGCTCATTTAATACTTGTGGGTTTCAAGTAAGTATGAACAAAGATAACCTTTTTTACAGAATGTAATCTGCTTTTTTTCTCTTTCTTACCTGAATTAAACACTTCTCCTTATGCAAATTTAGATTCTAGAAAAAATTTCATGGTACCCTAGAATACTCTCTGGTAAATTATTTAAGTATATATATATTCTTTAAACTTGGCACATCATCTTCTTAAACCTATGGAAATGTTAGAGACATTAAAGAAAACAGTTAAAATAATACATAAGCAGAACTACTGTACATGTTATAAAATAAATTTTCTACATAAAACTACAAAAGTAAAATTATTTCCTTATATAGTGTCTTATAAATTAAATGAATATGATACTAATGATGGAGACAATTATTTTAATATTGGAGAGAAAATAAAGAAAAACTAACATTCTTTATGGTAACTTAAACAAGAAAAAATTAAAGAAAAATAATCGATAAATAGAATTTTGATGGAACTATATAACAAAAGAAAGATAATTTTTCCTGAATGAAAAATTTTTTATATTATATTCTTTTTCTAATTTTTCATTGATCAGGCACTTTATCTCACTTGCTGTTGGACAGCAGAATAAGCCAGATTCATTTGTATGTTTACAGTGCTAAGGATATCCCCTCATTGATTTCTCTATTGTTTTTCTGTTTTCTTTTACATTAATTTCTACTCTTATCATTTTCTTCCTTCTGCTTGCTTTGGGCTTTATTTGCCCTTCCTTTTCTAGTTTCTTAAAATAGAAACTTACATGGCTTTAGACATGAACAACAAATTTTGATTTGCTGTTTTAAATTCTTTGAATTAAAAATTACTAATTTATTCTTGAAAAGTCTTATTTGATAAATGGGTTGTTTAATTTCCAAATATTTGGGGATTTTTCTAATTACTTTTCTCTTACTGATCTTGAGTTTAATTCTGTATTAGAAACAAAACATTTTTGATGCTTTAAATAATTTTAAATTTGCTGAGATTTATTTTGTGGCCCAAAATATAATCTAACTTAGTGAATGCCCCATGTACTCTTGAAAAGAATGTGTATTCTGTTGTTATTGGGTAAAGTGTTGTGTAACTGTCAATTAGATCAAGTTGTGTGATTGTGTCATTCAAGTCCTCTATACTCTTGGTGATTTTTTTTTTTTTTTTTTTTTTGTCTATTCGTTCTATCAATTAATGAGAGATAAAAGTATTGAAAATGCCAACTAAGATTATGGTGTGTTTATCTCGTGTCATTTCTTTCAGTTTTCGCTTTAGGTATTTGATGCTCTGGTGTCAACTGCATACACTTTGGGAATTGTAATGATGTCTTGAATAATTAATCCCTTCATATAATATCCTTATTTACCACTAGTAATATACCTTACTGTGAAATCTACTTTGTCTACTGTTATTCCAGTAAATCCAGCTTTCTCTGGATTTGTGTTTGCCTAGTCCATCTCTTTCTATCCTTTTATTTTTAATGTTTCTATGACTTTATATTTGAGGTAGGATCCTGATAGATTGCATACGGTTGAATTTTACTTTTAAAAATCAACCTAAAATTTTCTGGCTTGTAAATGGAATGTTTGAGGTGCTTTGATTTGACATAATTGTCTATATGGTTGTATTATAATCTTTACTCTTGCTAGTTGTTTTTTCACTACTTCCATAATTTCTTAGCTCTTATTCCCTTTTTCTGTGCCTATGTTTGTATTAATTGAATATTTTTGTTTCTAATATACCTACACTATTGATTTATTAGTTATATTTAGTTGCTTTAGAGTTTACAGTGCACAAATTGAATTTATCACATTATACCTTCAAATCATGTTATGTATTTCATGTATAAGACCCTTATAAGAATACACTTCTATTTTCTTCCTTTTATTCCTTTGAGGTACTGTTGTCACACTTTACTTCTACACATAGTTTATGTTATTTCTAACATAGAAATTCCACAATACATTGTTACCCTTCTTGATTTCCTTTAAAAACAAGAAAAAGGGGCTTTTTTTATATTACTCTCATTTTTACCATTTCCAACAATCAGTATTTATTTATGCAGATTGAAATTTCTGTATGTTATCATATTCCTTTCTCCTGTAGAACTTCCTCTTATGTTTATTGTAGACCAGGTCTGTTGGTATTAGACATTTTTTCCCTGTTTGTCACCTTCTGAAAAGTCTGTCACCTTCATTTATGAAAGGTAATTTTACTGAGTATAGAAGTCTAAGTTGATAGCTTATTTTTTTTTCAATAAAGAAGTTGGACCATTGCTTTCCATTTGCATAATTCATGACATAAAATCTACTTTAATTTTCACTTGTTGTTGTTTATGTAATGTTTCCTTTTATTCTAGTTGGCTTCAAGATTTTCTCCTTATTTTTTGTTTTCATGAATTTGATTACGTTACGTCTAGTGGCATTTTTATACAGTTGTCCCTTGGTATCCATGGGGGATTGGTTCCAGGATCCCCTATGAATACCAAAATCTGTGGATGCTCAAGTCTCTTATATAAAATAGCATAGTATTTGCATATAATCTACACACATCTTCCCTTATACTTTAAATCACAATGTAAATGCTAGTTTTTATACTGTATTGATTTTTATTGTTATTTTTCTTGGGTTGTTTGAATATTTTTGATCCGTGATTGGTTAAATTTATGCCTGCAGAGTTCACAGATACCAAGGTCCAACTGTGTATGTTTTATTTTTAAATTTATCCTGTACTTTTGTTTTTCTGTGATTCCTGGATCTATAATTTATTGTCTTTCATTAATTTTGGAAAATTCTCAATCAATATTCTCAGAAACTTCTTGTGATCTATTTTCTCTCTGGGACTTCAAATATACTTGCGTTAGCTCTCTAATATTTTCCCACACCGCTTGGATGTTCTGTTTCTATACTCTTTTTATCTCTTTGTATTTCTGTTTGGATCATTCCTATTAGCCTATATTTAAGTTTACTAATTTGTCCTCAGTTCTGTTCAGTTTTCTAATGAATGCTCTAAACAAATTCTTTATTGCTATTTTTTTTAACTTCTGAAATTCCATTTAATTCTTTTTTTTTTTTTTTTTTTTTTTTAGACAGAGTCTTGCTCTGTTGCCCAGACTGGAGTGCAGTGGCACCATCTCTGCTCACTGCAGCCTCTGCCTCCCAGGTTCAAGTGATTCTTATGCCTCAGCCTCCATGGTAGCTGGGATTACAGGTGCCTGCTACCATGCCTGGCTAATTTTTGTATTTTTAGTAGAGACAGAGTTTCACCATGTTGGCCAGGCTGGTCTCGAACTCCCAACCTCAAGTGATCCACCCACCCACCTCATCCTCCCAAAGTGCTGGGATTACAGGCGTGAGCCACTGTGCCCAGCATATTCCATTTAATTCTTTCTTAGAGTTTCCATCTCTCTGCTCAAAATCTCCATCTCTTCATGGGTGTTTTCTACTTGTTGCACTAAATAATTTACTGTTTATGTTTAAATAATTAGTTATTTAAAACATCCTATTTCATTGTTCTAATATTGGAATTATCTCAGGTTCTGTTTCTGTTTATTGTTTTATTTTTTGACATTGAGTCACTTTTGCTTCCTGATATGATTTGGATCTGTGTCCCTGCCCAAATCTCATGTCAAGTTGTAATCCTCAATGCTGTAGGTGGGGCTTAGTGGGAGGTGATTGGATCATAGGGGTAGATTTTCCCCTTGGTACTGTGACATGATCGTGAGTTCTAGTGAGATACGGTTGTTTAAAGTGTGTGGCATCTTCTCCCCACTCCCGCCACCTTGGTCTTGCTCCTGCCATGTAAGATTCCTGCTCCTGCTTTGCCTTCTGCCATGAGTAAAAGCTCCCTGAGGCCTCCACAGAAGCAGAAGCCATCATGCTTCCTGTAAAGGCTACAGAACCATGAGTCAAATAAACCTTTTTATTTATAAATTACCCAGTCTCAGGTATTTCTTTATAGCAATGTGAGAATGGACTAATACACTTACTTGTATGCATCTTATAATTTTTGTTTGAATCCTAGACATTGTATGGAGAATGACATAAGTGATACTTATACCTAGAAATGATTACATCTTTCTTCTGTCAGGCTGTTAGTATGTAGTAGTCTAAGTCAATCTATTTACTAGTTTAGCTGGGTTTACATCTTATTTGTTAATTTTAGTCATCTTCAGTGTTCCATAGACTTAAAATTCCTCCAGTGGTAAGTTGCTGTTACTTCTTCCTTCATATGGGGTCTTGGGCATTAAGGGATTTTGCCCATCCTTGCCTTTTTCACCCTCAGCTTTCAACAAACCCTGCACACCTTTTATTACATGGATCTCTGTCCATGCCCTTGCCTCTCCTCCAGAGCAAAGTGTTTGTTGCTTGTTACTTGGTGTAGGGCTCGTCTTGTGAGCAGGAAATGGGGAAGTTCTCAGTTCTCTTCATCCAGGTTCAGTCTTTGGCTATGTATGCCTGAGAATATAGAGTGGAAATTTCTGAGCATTCCTGTTTTTCCTACTCCTGTGGCAACAAAATTCTTTCTTGTATCTGAAGAGGACCTTGGGTGGAAGAAGCTTTCGATTTTAGTCTTCCTCAAGCAGTAGTGTATTTTAGGGAAGGAACTGTAGTTAGAGGGTTTCGTGTTCCTTATCCACATGGTAGACTGCTATTCCTTGTCATTTAGTTCAGGCTAATGGTTTGTTTATGACAAGTTTCCTGCACCTCCCACAATGGCAGTTTACTTTTGCTCGTGACTAGGGAGAGGAGAATTTTTAAAAATCTTTTCTCTCAGGGACAAATGGCCTTTGCTTCTACCCCTCTCTCCAAAACAGTGAATCTGTCTGGGCCACAGAAAGGGTTTCTACCTTTATCCCAGTGACAGACAGTTTTTCTCCCTACCCTTCCCCAGAAGCAACGCATCTTTCCCAGGACCATGAATAAAAGAGTATTTTCTGTCTTTCCACCAGGGGCTTAAGGCTTTTGCTTCATAGGAAGAAGAGTCTAGGAATTGTGTGGTGTTTCATATCTGCGCTCTTAAGTCTCCTTCCCCCTAGTCTTTCTCATGAGTACCTGGCAGAGACCCATGGAAAAGACCTTGGGAAGGAGTAGGGTTCTGAGGCATTTTACACTATCACACTAGTTCACATTTTGATTTCAGGAACTTGTTAAAATTTTAGTTTCCTTCTCACATATATATTTGTAGAACATCTCTTCTTCCTATGCCCTGCCAGGGTAAAACAGTTTGTGTGTTTGTGTGTACCTCTTTCCTTGGTGGGGCTTGTCATTCTTTGGAATTCATTTTACATTGTTGCCTTGCGACCTTCCATTGGCTCAAGAAAAGTTACAATTTTGTAGATTATCTTGTTTCTTCTATTACAGTGGTAAAGATGTTTGCTTATAGCTTTCTACATTTTTAGCACTGTCATGGCATTTTTAGCAGATGATATAAAATGAGAAGCATAAACCTTCATATACACTGTTTGCCATTAATTATTCCTCAATAGTCTCTCAGGATAGAGGGTAATCATTGAAGTTAAAATACAGAATAAATAATCACTAAAATATTCATGTCTTGCAAAGAGAAAATCAGTAATATGAATTAGATATTTTTCATCATGCAGAAAGCAGAACTCTGAGAAAACAGTATTTAGGATTATTAAATTTTGTATATGGGGGATCAGAAGAGGTCTAGGATACAAGGAGTCAAATGGAGACTCTTTGGACAGCCCTTAGTACACTAGTTATCAGGAAGAGAATGGAATGCACTTTTAGGTAAACTGATGGAGTGGGGCACTTTTCATCCTGCCTTTGCTTTTTCGTATTCCCTAACCTCCACAACTCCCTCAAGCACAAATGAAACTTGAACAAAGATAGAAGAAAGGAGCCATTTACACTCACTGAAGTCTTGCCCCAGAACATTCTTATGGCCACAGTACAATAGAATAAATCATGAACCCACTTTCATAACTTATGTTCCCCATGAGCAGAATATTGTGCTATGAGCTAAAGAATGTATAGTGTATAGAGATCCTGCTCTATTCTAAACTGTAGGATATTTATTCTTTTCTGACATCATTTTTTTCTCACAGGGTGGATGATTTTATATATCCATTAAAAGTTGTCTGTGAAAAAGCTCTGTCTCAGCACTTCAGCTATTTGTCTAATGTTGCAGTTGAAGATGCAATGAAAGCAGGAATAGCTCCAAGGTGCTATTGGGCTATGAGGCAGCAATGATAAGCAAGCTTTTGATAATATAAGTTTTGATACATTATATCAACCTTCTCACTGGAAAACATTAAAAACAAAACAAATCCAAACAAAACAACTGGACAAAATATAAGCAAGTAAACAAACAAATAAGCAAGCGAGAAACATCATCTGAGACGCTTAAAAGTACTAACACAGTAGAAAGGAGTTACTGAGCCAAGATCAAGGGGAAGAGAGATCAGAGAGGTGAGCCTGAAGTGTGACCCAACAATTTCACTTCATGAGGTATACCCTACATGTGTAAGTGCTTATGACCATCAGGGCACATGTACAAGAGAGTTATTAGGTGAACTGTTTATAACTACAGATAACTGGAAACAACCCTGTTGTCCCTCAACGAAAGAATTGATAAACTCTGATATATTTATATAATGAAATAAGGTACAGCAATTGAAATAGTTTAACTACAGTTAAATGCACTGGTGTTCTGACTAATGTTTAACGACTGGCTTTTGGAAATAAAACACTGATTTGTTACATGTGACCATTTTCATGGTGTAAATGCCCCTACTGTGGCCAAATTCAAGTTACCAATATAATGTTACTAAACATAAGCTGAGAAAAAATACATAGAATCAGCTCTCATGAACTGGTATGCACCAGCTCCAGTACACCACTGGCTAAACATCATGTTATAGGTGAATTTGACAAGTTTTAATGTTGAGCATAAAAATCAAGAAAGAAAAAAAAAACATAAGTACAAATCTACTAATATAAAATTCAAAAACAGGCAAAACTAAAAGATACATCTATTTTTACAAAAAGAAAAACAACGTAGAGTTGGTAAAAGTATGAAGAGAAGGAATTTTAAAATACCAATAAAAACAGGATAGTAGTTGACTTGTGCGTATGTTTGGGGTTGGGGAAACAGTGGATTATTATCTGAAAGGAGTACACAGGCAGTTTCTGGTGATTTTCTATTTCTTGACCTGTGAAGTATTTAAACAGTGTTTGTTTTACAGCAAGTTGTTAAGCCATATATTTAGGTTTTATGCAATTTTCTCTGTTATATTGTGCAATATTTTTAAATGATGAAAGGGATTCTTTTGTCAAAAAGGTGCTATAAAGCATCAAGGAACTTTTCTAAATACCACCAAGGGAGCTAGGAACTGACTCTCATAATTTAACTCAATTAAGGGGTTCTCTCAACTAAATTTCCTCACATTTCCACAAGGTACATGAAAACTGCCAGAGTTAATGGTAAATTTCTTGTAAAACAAAAAGATGCAGAAAAGTCAAAGCATTATTTCCAGAGTTAGACATTTTAACCTGGATGAATTTTTAGTTTATATTTTCTTTCCATTACAGGGGAAAAAATACCTCTTCTATCATCATTCAAAACCTATTTTTATTCTTGCTTTCATAACGAATAACCTATATATGTAAGTATAGAAAGAGAAAAATGGAGAGAGAAAGAGTAGGTAAAAACACCATTATATTATTTATTTATTTACTTGAGACAGGGCCTCATTCTGTCACCCAGGTTACAGTGGTGTGGCACAATCATAGCTCACTGCCACCTTGAACTCTTGGGTTCAAGGGATCCTCTTGCCTCAGCCTCCCAAGTAGCCGGGACTACAGGCATTTGCCAACATGCCCAGCACCGTTATTTCTATCATTAATTTTGCAACCATCTTTTGTTATGCGAAAGTCTGAAGTACAAGAAACTAATAACTGGCTGTATTAAAATGGTCTGTAGAAACTATTTCCTGAAGATAATTTCCAGATATTAACAAGTCACTGTTTAAACAGTGAAGTGGGCATTATCACATTGCATCACAAAGACCATTTCAGCTAGCATTTGTCTCCTTCAATGTGTGAATGGTGATGACACTCTGGAAATAATCTAATCCTACCTTCTACTTATTAAAGAGATCATGTCAACTTCATCCCTAAAACAGACATAGTCCTCCTATTTCTACCTAAACACTTGACATGGAGAATGTACCACCTCTGAAGAGCTCCTTAGTAGATAAAAGGATATCTTTACCCCCTTGGTCTTGGTTCTCTGGTTCTTTTTTAAAAAAGTAAATAAAAGTAAAAAAGAAAAGGATGGAAGTTAATCTTTATTTACAGAAAACTGCAAATAATTTGTATTCCACACAGAAATTTAGAAATCCATTCATAGAGCAAGCATCATAGAGTATGTACAGTTTGTAACTGTTCAAATATAGCTTGTTGTAAAAAGTGTTACAATAACAAACCACATTTAAAGGAGTTCTTAGTAGAGAAATGGTAAGACAAACTTATACCAGACATAGTACACGCTGGTTCTAACTTCTGAGAGTGCACAGAGAAAAGTACTCTCTTTTCAATACTAGCCCTTCATACACTTGAGGAAATGACCTCAGCACTCCCTGGTAAACCTCCCTAGGTTCTTCACACACACTCCCTGTGACAGCGTTTTTAGACCTTTTGAATTTCTTGCCATCTGGTGGAGAATTTTTCCCAGCATTATTGCATAGACACTAAGACAGTAGCTTTTTTAGTACTCAGAGACTTCAAAAAACTACATTTCCATACTAATTCAAATCGTAAGGCTCCAATAACCTCTAATTTTATAGTGAATATTCATAAACATTTATACTGTGTTCAGTATAATGGAATGAGATTTTAAAAATTCATTTTCATTCTCCAGTGGAAAGCAGCTCCAAAAATTTAGGAACTAGTCCACCAGAGTGGACACGATTTATGAGTAACAGCTCTAAATTGCTTGGATGTTTGTCATGTCTGAGTTGAAAAATGCAAATGAACGTGTTGCTAGTTCCATAAATCTGGTACAAGAATATTTTATATTTGCATTGAGAAAAACATCTTCTACTGTTTTAAAAATAAGTCAGCACAGAATAAGACTAGATATCTGCTCTAAAAGAAAAGAAAGAAACAAACAATAATCCCTCTTGGTTTACTACTTTTCATGTGTTCTAATTGGTTAACTAGATATTGAAAGTGAATGGATGGGACTTGTAATCTTCAGAAATATCAAATAAAACAATTATTCTCTTTGGGTTAATATGCATCTTTAGACAAAATCTATGAAGTCACTAAAATATTATTACCAGTCTTTTAATATTTACTGCAGTTATGCAACAAACCCAAATGTATGGCAAATTGTACATGTATTCCAAAGGAAATATGAAGTGATATTTTTGAACTGTTTCCTCTAGAAATGTGTTACTCAAAATATCCAAATCAATATAGTGTGTTGCATACAAGCAGGAAAAACAAAATCTAAATTCAATACTGGTAAAGAATTATATTCAAACTGGTTTTTAGGTTGTGAATACACAAGAGAAGAAATGCCCAATTGCTCATCTCTCTATACTTGGAAATAATTTCCATCAGTAATACAGCATGAACCAAGCCAATTTAAATATAAAAATGACTCATTTTTTCTTGAATGGCAAAAATAGGTTCAATCATTTCTGTGTCATCATTAAATTAATCTACGTATTTACCTTTCTTCAACATGCTTCTGTGTAACTATTGAACTAGATCAGTGACTACAAGCTTCATAAAACATGGCTGCTAGTATGTTTGCCATTTTCACCTAAAAGAGGGTGTTAGAGTGACATATTTTAGCTATGTAATTATGTGTACTATGTGTAGATCACAACATTTTGTTTTTAATAGTTCTTTACAGTTTTACCAATTGTTTTCAATATAGTAAGATGGATGCATATCAGATAGGATCTCCTCTAAAAGATGAATATTGCTGGTATCAGTATCATGAGGAAGGGCAGGTCCTAGTAAAAGGGGAGCCTTAGGAAGAGAGTGGAAGTAACTCCTGTTGCTTTTTCAGACTCTTTAGGGCCTTTGAGGACACTCCAGAGCAAAAAGAAGGATGGCACTTGACACATGAAATAACTTGCTTAAGTAGAAGAAGCAAAGATTAAGATAAATAAGCCTTACTGTATAAGCAATGTGTTCATAGTATATTTCTCCCAGGGATTGCTTCCTTTTGCTATCTACGGATCTGAACAAAATCTTGGAGCAGGATAGAGCAGTCTTACAAGGACAGATTTTGGAGTCACACTGCCTGGGCTGTGATCCTGGCTTGGCACTTCCTGAGTAAACTTGAGCAAGTTACTTCACTATTCTGTGTCTTGTTTCCTGATAATTTTAGGACCTACTCTCCTCATGTTTGCATGACGATTACATGAGTTAATATGCATAACGTGTTTAGATAGTACTTACTATGTGTCAGGCATTGTTTTAAATGCTAGCTATTAAGTATTTCATCTTACCCTCAAGTGTAGTTTGCAGTATTTTAGAAGGAGCCATGAGTTCATTTTTGGGAGAGCAACATTCCTTGGGTCAGAACATTGACAGCAGAAATTACTGAGATCCCACTGAGAAGGTGAATATTGGAGGTAAATGTTGGTGCTACAGAGTCCATCTTTTCTTTATTCAAGTGAAGATTCTCTCTCCATTGCTAAAATTTGAAGTATAGTATTTTAATTATATTAAGGAGATATTGGATTAACTTACAAGCTCTTAATTTAGTAAATATGTGTCAAGTATTCATGTGTGGAACAGTATGCTGAATGCTAGAGACACTTACAATTTGTTAATCATGTACACTTTATATTGTAAGCTTCCATAAGGCAGGAACTTTGTCTTATTATTTTTGTATTCCATGAAAAACTGTATTCATAAAAGGAGAATAAATATTTTTAAAACTTAATACATCATTGAAGTAGAAACTGACAAATATATGAGCATTTTGTTCACTTGCATTGATTATTTATATTGCAATTCTAGAAATATATGTGCCTATGACTCAGTTGGAGAACTATGACTGAACAAATTCAGTTCTTCAAAGATATCAAGAATTTGTTTCACTGACAAATGTCAGGCTCTGATACACTTCTCTGTTTGGGCATCCTCCTTCACCCCCACCCCTGTGCCCTACCAAGTGACACCCACCTGCAGGCTTCTATCAATACTAGCATGAGTTTGGAATTCGTTGAGGTACTCTACTCCCACATCAAATGGAGTTCACCATCGACAAAATTCAGCGACCATAGATTCCCAGAGTGTTTCTTTGGTTCATGAGCTGTAATTCTCTGCCCTGTCTCCCAGTTTAGAGAATGGGGCTTCTTCACTGACTGTTCAAGCAATCTTTTTAGGCCCCTAATACTCTCTTGAGGTTGAGAACCCGCCTTACACTTGCAGTTCTCCTTTTCTAGACAGTGGGATTACAAACTTAACACAGAAGCTTCTGGCTTCTGATTCACAGTGGTCAACTTGCCTCTCTGCCTGACCTTACAAGGACCACCAAGACTCCTTGACATATTAATTGCTCTGCTTGTTAGACCACTCACTCTCACCGTAGCCTTCCACTCAGGCTCCAACACCTTATATCCACAACTGTCAATCATGTACTGAAAACAGCAATTGCCCTTACCCTTGAATGTCATGCTTGCCACCAGGTCTGAGCTTGGGCTGTTACTTCCAGCTCCTACCTAGAGTAGCCATTTTGATTAGCAACCCACAATGCTCATTGCAAATACCAACATACGACAACATGATTTTTCCTTAGTAAATGACTATCTTTTTGCCTCACTAGAATTCTTATTTCTTTAGGCAAGAATAAAACAAAGCAAACCTTTACCAATGAGAGATGAGAAATGGTGGATAAATATGCCAGCCTCCCCATCTTCTGGGGACATCAGTTCTGAAACATGTTTCACATAGTTTCTCAGAAGGATTCCTAGTGGGGTTGAAGTTCCAATTGTTGATAAATGTGCTACCCCCATTAATGCATTCTTATTTTGTTCTTCCAGGGATCAACTCCCAAATAAACTACCTGTACCCAAGTTCTTGTGTCAAGATCTGCTTAAAGGAATCCAAATTAAGACATCTCTCAAATTGCATGAAACCAAAATTATTTTGTTCCCTTTCAGTTATGATAACATATCTGAAGAGACCTTTCTGAGAACATTTTTTTAGCCTAGTACAAACACATCCTGTTTCCAAGGAACTGATAATACTCAAATTTAAATACATACTGCACCAGGCAAGTTTTTCATTACAAATAACTATTTCATCTTTAGCAGAAAATGAATTTATTCAAAAAGTACCAAGAGATGAAATAATTGATAATAATATTGAAGAATTGGGCTCAGCCAATATGAAAATTTGTTGGAATCATAGTAATTCTGGGTGCTTTTCTCCAAAATTTGCATGCCTTTATTTTATTATCTTGCTAGTGCTGGAGTTTCCATTAGCAAATGAAATGTTTTAACACAAAATACAGCATGTAATGTAGTATCCTATGAATTATTTTTAGAATATACAACGTACATTCAGGAACAGCTTATATTATCCACAGTTGCCGTAAATGTAGCAACTAAAAGTATAAAAAGAGGGCTAGATTCAGAGTGCCAGAGACAGTTTTTGTATTTGATGGGCTAGAAGTCAAGGTGGGGCTGGACAAAACCAAAGTTCTGGGCTCCTTTGATGTGAATTCATCAATTGTGCTCTAAGCATGATACAATAGGGAACACAGCACATGCACACACACACACACGCATGCACACACAAATGTGTGTCTATGCATATAATTCTCTAAAGGAGAACTTTGGTCTTCTTAAATAATAGTGCAGAGGATCAGAGATATCAATATCTTTTCCCTACATTATTCCATTTTCTTGTGATTTCTACATGAGATTTTTGACTTTTTTTTTTTTTTTTTTTTTTTTTTTTTTTTTTTTTGGCTTTACCAAATTTCTTTTGATCTTGAAAGGAGCTCCATGGTGGCTCAGAGGAAAACAAGAAGAAATGGCCTCTCGGAGTTGAGAGTGATCACTGGCCTTTCTCTCCAGTCCTATCAGGTCCTGCTATCTAATTTTTTATGCTTTTGCTCAGTCTCTCTCAGGATACTGGACTTTCCAGCTTCTCTCTCCCACAGAATATTTGTGTTTCAGTTTACTTTCCCTGAGCATAGCAGTTTGCATTTTCCCCTGGTTGAATTTAATTTTTTTCCTGCCCTGACTGCAACCTTTCCAAGACCAAAAGAATGATTTCTCTGTTTTTGCTGGTCAAGGCAACATCTTCCAATTTAGTATCTTCTGTGCATTTAATTATCTCTCTGTTTACACAACAAGATATCGCTTCAATTCAATAAAGTGCTGTTGTCATTCTCTTCTGTTAACTTTTTCTCTCTGCCCTTTAAATTCATTTTAGTCTCTATAATAGGATTTAATTAATTTTTCAAGGACTATTTCTCGATTCAATATCATAACTGCGATTAGCAGGGAGCCAGACTGCAATGGCATTTGTCGAAGTTATAGACTCACAACTAATTGTGCTTCATTTTGACAGTTTCATACGTCATTGATTGATAATAAGATTGCTTATACAAAACCTTGGCATTCTAGAACAATAAATAAATATTGATGAAAGAAAAGAAGCACCCACGGTGCAAATTAAATCACAATATCTAATTGGCTTCATAACCTTAAAATGAATGTGACATAAAATACCATCCCCACTATATACTAGAATAAAAATAAACAACAATAAACAAAGACAATAATAATAGCAATAATAATAAAAATGAATATGTAACACTCAATATAGCTTACTGGTTTTCAGGGTTATTTTCGTGTCTTTTTAAAACCTTTATTAAAGTACAATTTACATATAGAAAAGCACACAAGTTATAAGTATGACATTCAATGAATTTCCCAGACTTAGCACCAAATTTAAGAAACAACTTAGCACAATGGCAGCTCCCTTCATGATCTCTTCATGTCACTCCTCTGTCACTCTAGGAAAACCACTATACTAACTTCTAATAATACAAATTAGTATTTCTTGTCTTGGTATTTTATACAAATGCAATAAAACAGTATATATTTTGTGTCTAGTTTCTTTAACATTATATTTGTGAGATTCATCTACACTGTTGCATGAAGTTACAAATTGCTCCTTCTCATGACTGCAAAGAATTCAATTCAATTGTGTGAATATACCACAATTTCTTTATTCATTTTAGTTCTGATGGGCATATGAGTAGTTACCATCTTTTGGCTGTTTTTTTTTTAAAGAATTTAGTTTTGAAGGAATATTTTGACATGTTATTAGTAATTTGACAGTACAAACTGTGTGACCCTGAGTATAATACAAAACATATTTCTTTTTAAAATTTTATTTCAATAGTTTTTGGGTAACAGGATAAGTTATTTAGTGGTGATTTCTGAGATTTTGGAGCACCCATCACCCAAGCAGTGTGCACTGTATCCAGTGTGTAATCTTTTATCCCTCACGCCCCTCCCACATTTCCTCTGGAATCCCCAAAGTCCACTGTATCATTCTTATGCCTTTGCATCCTCATAGCTTAGCTCCCACTTATACGTGAGAATATACAATTTTTGGTTTTCCATTCCTGAGTTACTTCACTTACAATAATGGTCTCAAACACCATGCAGGTTGCTACTAATGCCATTATTTTGTTCCTTTTTACGACTGAGTAATATTCCATGGTATGTGTGTGTGTGTGTATGTGTATGCGTATATATATATATATATATATATATATATATAACATTTTCTTTATCCACTTGTTGATTGATGGGCATTTGGGCTGGTTCCATTTTTTGCAATTGCAAATTGTGCTGCTATAAGCATGCTTGTGCAAATGTATTTTTCATATAATGACTTCTTTTCCTCTAGATAGATACCCAGTAGCAGGATTGCTGGATCAAATGGTGGATCTACTTTTAGTTCTTTAAGGAATCTCCATGCTGTTTTCCACAGTGGTTATACTGGTTTACATTCCCACCATTAATATAAGAGTGTTCCCTTTTCATCACATCCACATCAACATCTAATTTTTTATATTTTTAAATTATGGTTGTTCTTGTAGGAGTTAGGTGGTACCACATTGCGATTTTGATTTACATTTCCCTGATAATTAGTGATGTTGAGCATTTTTTTCATATGTTTGTTGGACATCTGTTTATCTTCTGCTGAGAATTGTGTATTCATGTCCTTAGCCTGCTTTTTGGTGGCATTATTTGTTTTTTGTTTGTTTTGCTGATTTGAGTTCCTTGTAAATTCCAGATATTAGTCCTTTGTTGGATGCATAGTTTGTGAATATTTTCTCCCACTCTGTGGGTTGTCTGCTTACTCTGCTGGTTTTTTGTTTTCTTTGTTTTTTGTTTTGTTGCTGTGCAGAAGTTTTTTAGTTAAATTAAGTCCCATCTATTTATCTTTGTTTTTATTGCATTTGCTTTTGGGTTTTTGGACATGAAGTCTTTGACTAAGCCAATGTCTAAAAGGGTTTTTCTGATGTTATCTTCTAGAATTTTTATGGTTTCAAGTCTTAGATTTAAGTCTTTGATCCATCTTGAGTTGATTTTTGTATAAGGTGAGAGATAAGGATCCAGTTTCATTCACCTGCATGTGTCTTGTCAATTATTCCAGCACCATGTGTTGAATACAGTGTCCTTTCCCCACTTTGGTTTTTATTTCCTTTGTCAAGGATCAGTTGGCTGTAAGTATTTGGCTTTATTTCTGCATTCTCTGTTTCATTGTTTCTGTTTCATTCTATATGCCTATTTTTATATCAGTACCATGCTGCTTTGGTGACTATGGCTGTTTGGTATAGTTTGAAGTCAGGTAATGCAATGCCTCCAAATTTATTCTTTTTGCTTAATCCTGCTTTGGCTATATGGGATCTTTCTTGGTTCCATATGAATTTTAGGGTTGTTTTTTCTAGTTCTGTGAAGAATGACGGTGGTATTTTCATGGGAATTACATTGAATTTGCAGATTGCTTTTGGTGGTATGATCATTTTCACAATATTAATTCTACCCATCCAGGACCATGGGATGTGTTTCCATTTGTTTGTGTCATCCACAATTTATCTCAGCAGTTTTATAGTTTTCCTTGTAGAGATCTTTCACTTTCTCCGTTAGGTGTATCCCTAAGTTTTTGTTGTTGTTGTTGTTGTTGTTGTTGTTGGTTTTGTTTTGTTTGTTTTTCTGCAGTTATTGTAAAAGGGATTGGGTTCTCTATTTGATTCTCACCTTGGTCACTGTTGGTGTGCAGCAGTGCTACTGATTTGTGTACATTGATTTTGTAAGCTGGAACTACTGAATTCATATATCAGATCTAGGAGCTTTTTGGATGTGTCTTTAGAGTTTTCTAGGTATACAATCATATCACTGGTGAACAATGACAGTTTGACTTTCTCTTTACTGATTTGGATGTCCTTTATTCCTTTCCCTCATCTGATTGCTCTGTCTAGGACTTCCAGCTTCCAGTACTATGTTAAATAGAAGTGGTGAAAGTGGGCATTCTTGTCTTGTTTCAGTTCTCAAGGAGAATGATTTCAACTTTTCACCATTTAGCATAAATTGGCTGTGGGTTTGTCATAGATGGCTTTTATTGCCTTAATGTATGTCTCTTCTATGCCAATTTTGCTGAGGGTTTTAATCATAAAGAGATGTTGAATTTTGTCAAATGCTTTTTCTGAGTCTGATGAGATAATCATGTGATTTTTGTTTTTAATTCTGTTTATGTGAAGTATCACATTTTTTGACTTGTGTATTTTAAACCATCCCTGCATTCCTGGTATAAAACCCACTTGATCATGGTGGATTATCTTTTTGATATGCTGTTGGATTTGACTAGCAAGTATTTTGTTAAGAATTTTTGCATCTATGTTAATCAGGGATATTGGACTGTAGTTTCCTTTCCTTGTTATGCATTTTCCTCGGTTTGGTATTAGGGTGATACTGGCTTCATAGACTGATTTACTGGGGAATTCCCTCTTTATCTTTTGGAATAGTTTCAGTAGGATTCGTACCAATTCTTCTTTAAAGGTCTGATAGAATTCAGCTGTGAATCCATCTGGTCCTGGACTTTTTTTTTTTTTTTTGGTGATTTTCTTATTACTGTTTCAATCTTGCTACTTGTTATTGGTCTGTTCAGAGTTTCTATTTCTTCCTTATTTAATCTAGGAAGGTTGTGTATTTCCAGGAACTTGTCCATCTTTTCTGGATATTCTAGTTTGTGTGTGTAAAGGTGTTCATGGTAGCCTTGGATGATATTTTGTATTTCTGTGGTGTCTATGTAATAGCTTCCATTTCATTTCTAATTGAACTCATTTGGATCTTCTCTCTTCTTTTCTTGGTTAATCTCACTAATAGTCTATCAATTTTGTTTATCTATTCAAAGTGCCAGCTTTTTGTTTCATTTATCTTTTGTAATTTTTTTTGTTTCAATTTCATGTAGTTCTGTTCTGATCTTGGTTATTTATTTTCTTCTGCTGGGCTTGGGGCTGGTTTGTTCTTGTTTCTCTAGTTCCTTGAGGTGTGACCTTAGATTGTCTATTTGTGCTCTTTCAGAATTTTTGATGTATGCATTTAATGCTATGAACTTTCCTTTTAGCACCATTTTGCCATATCCCAGGGGTTTTGATAAATTGTGTCACTATTATCATTCATTTCAACATTTTTTAAATTTCTATCTTGATTTCATTGTTAACCCAACATCATTCAAAAGCAGATTATTTAATTTCCACGTATTTGTATAGTTTTGAGGGTGTCTTTTGGAGTTAATTTCTAGTTTAATTCCACTGTGTTCTGAGAGGATACTTGATATGATTTCAATTTTCTTAAATTTATTGAGACTTATTTTGTGGCCTATCATATGGTCTATCTTGGAGAATATCCCATGTGCTAATATAAAGAATGTATATTCTGTAGTTGTTGGTTCTGTAAATCTCTGTTAAATCAATTTGTTCTAGGATATAGTTTAGGTCTATTGTTTCTTTGTTGGCTTTCTGTCTTGTCCTGTCTACTGCTGTCAGTGAAGTACTGAAGTTCCCTACTATTATTGTGCTGTCATCTATCTCATTTCTTAGGTCTAGTAGTAATTTTTTTATGAATTTGGGAGCTCAAGTGTTAGGTGCATATATATTTAGGATTGTGATACTTTTCTGTTGAGCTAATGCTTTTATCATTATATAATGTTTCTCTGTCTTTTCTTCTGTTATTGCTTTAAAGTCTACTTCATCTAAAATAATAACTACTTGTGCTTGTGTTTGGTTTCCATTTACATGGAATGCTTTTTTCACCCCTTTGCCTTAAGTTTATTTGAGTCCTTATGTGTCAGGTGAGTCTCTTGAAGACAGCAGATACTTGGTTAGTAGATTTTTATCCATTCTGCCATCCTGTATCTTTTAAGTGGACTACTCAGGTTATTTACATTCAACATTAGTATTGAGATGTAAGGTACCGTTCTATTCATCATGCTAGTTGTTGCCTTAATACCCTGTTTTTTTTTCTTTTTTTTTTATTGTGTTATTTTTCTATAGGCCCTTTGAGATTTATGCTTTAAGGGGGCTCTATGTTGGTGTATTTTGAGGTTTTGTTTCAAGATTCAGAACTCATTTTAGCATTTCTTGCAATGCTGGTTAAGTCATGGCAAATTCAGCATTTCTTTGTCTGAAAAATTCTCCTTCATTTACGAATTTTAGTTTTGCTGGATGTGAAATTCCTGGCTAATTATTTTCTTTAAGGAGGCTAAAGATAGGACCGAATCCCTTGTGGCTTGTAATGTTTCTGCTGAGAAATCAGCTATTAATCTGATAGGTTTTCCTTTATAGGTTACCTTATGCTTTTGTCTCATGGCTCTTAAGATTCTTTCCTTCATCTTGGCTTTAGATAACCTGATGACTATATGCCAAGGCAATAATCCTTTTGTGATAAATTTCCCAGGAGTTCTTTGAGCTTCTTGTATTTGGATGTCTAGATCTCTAGCAAGGTCAGGGAAGTTTTCCTCAATTATTCCCTTAATCTATTTTTCAGGCTTTTAGATTTATCTTCTTCTTTAGGAACACCAATTATTCTTCGGCTTGGCTGTTTAACATAATCCCAGATTTCTTGGAGGCTTTTTTCATTTTTAAAAATTTTTTTTCTTTGTCTTTATCTGATTGGGTTAATTCAAAAGCCTCAACTATGAGCTCTGAGGTTTTTTCTTCTACTTTTCTAGTCTACTGTTGAAACTTTCCACTGCATTTTGTATTTTTCTAAGTGTGTCTTTCATTTCCAGAAGTTGTGTTTTTTCTATATGATATCTATTTCTCTGGAAACATTTTTATCTATATCTTGTATTTTTTTTAATTTCTTTATGTTGGTTTTCACCCTTCTCTGGTATCTCCTTGAGTATCTTAATGACTGATCTTACAAATATTTTATCTGGCAATTGAGAGATTTCTTCTTGGTTTGGATCCATTGCCAGGGAGCTGGTGTCATCCTTTGGGGGTGTTTTAGAACCCTGTTTTGTCATTTACCAAAATTACTTTTCTGGTTCCTTCTCATTTGGGTAGACTATTTTTTTAAATTGTTCTTGAATTTATTTTTGATTGGACTGTGTTTTCTTCTGAATTTAATTTTGTTTTCCCCTCTTAGGGATCAGACTTTAATGTTTATTTTAGCCTTATTTGATTCTTGGTGCTCATAGGGGTGAAAACTCTGTATGAAATCCTTAGTTACAGAGAGTCTTTGTGCACTGGCTTTCCCCAATGCTGGTTTTAGTAGTTATATTCTTGGTGTGTGGGTGAGTTTACTGTCTCCTATGATGTTGGAATGGCAGGGATCTCTTGAAGCTTATCTTGTTCTCTTGTCATATGTACTTTATTTGTTTATTTATTATTTATTTACCAGTGTTTTATTTACTGAATTGATGATTCATGCTTCAGGTCAATAGGGGACGTATTCCTTGGTAGGTACCAGTTGTGGCTAAGGCAGATAGGTAGATATAATACCCAATGGTGGGCCAAGGTCCCAACCTTGATGTGGGTGCCTAGGAGAGCTCTCAACTAGATGTGCTGAGGTTTTTACACGGTGAAGAATGGGAGCTACCTCAGCTCCCCTGCCAGGTAGGTAGAGAAGCTATTCACCTCACTCCTGTCCTAGTATATCAGCTATTCAGATCAGATGGGCACCTCTTTTCATCTATAGGAATGGTGATGTCCCAAGTAGGGAGGCATTGTGACTCTGTCTCTTGAGAAGGCCTCCATCTGGGGGATGCTCCTCCTGTGGGGCTGCGCTCACCCTGGATTTTTCCAGAAAGGCTGTCTATAGGTGTCTCCACACTGCATTTATGTAGGGGAAGCCCCAGCTGTTTCTGCGGTGGACAGCCAAGTGGAACAAGGACACCTTCTCCAAGGCCCTTCATGATCACAGAGGCTGCCTGCCTTTTGGGGTATACGTGCAGACTTTCCCTACTGCACCCAGCACTGCAATTGTGTCTCTGCTGTGAGAAACTCACCAGCAAAAAGATCTAGAACTAAAAGCCTGCTGTTCCAATTCTTTTGTCCCAAGGGGTGATTCCTTAATGTGGTGCTCTCCCCTTTCCCCTAGGGATGGGGCATCCGAAGAGCCAGACTGCAGTGATTATCATTGCTCTTTTGGGTCTAGCCACCCAGCAGGGCTACCACACTCTGGGCTGATGGTGGGGAATGCCTGCAAAGGGTCCAGTTATGTGATCAGTCTTCAGGTCTCCCAGTCATAGATAACAGCACCTGCTCTGGTAGAGGTGGCAGGAAAGTGATACAGACTTTGTGAGAATCCTTAGTTGTAGATAGGCGTAGTTTGCTAGCTTTCTCAAAAGCTGGTTGGTAGCATTGAATCCTGGCTAGCAGCGAAGTTGTCATGTGGACAGATTTGAGGCCTCTGCTTAGGCAGGATATTGCAGGCAATGGTGTTAACAATTGTTTTCTTCTTCCTGGGAACAGTGTTATTCTATCATGAGTTGCTGTAATGGCCTGAGTTAGTTGGCCTCCAACCTGGAGGTGACACTTTCAAGAGAGCACCAGCTGCGGTATTAGCAGTGGAAATTGAGATGGCCCCAAGTTAGCCAGGGAAAGTATTCTGCTTTCTCAGGTGATGGGTGGGGCCATAAAGCTCCCAAGTGTTTATGTCCTTTGTGTTCAGCTACCAGGGCAGGTAGAGAAACACCATCAGGTGGGGCAGGGTTAGGTGGGTCTCAGCTCAGATTCTCCTTGGGTGGGCCTTGCCATGGCCACTGTACGGGATGAGGAGGTGGTTCTCAGGTCACTGGGGTTATGTTCCAGAGGGGATTATGGCTGCCTCTGCTGTGCAGTATACTTCACCAGGGAAGTGGGGAATAGCCAGTAGTGAAAGGCCTCACCCACCTCCCACATAGTTGGTGAGACTGGTCTTGCTCCCACAGTGCCCTGCTAATATTTTAGATCCAGGCAACCTGTGTGTGCAACTCAGACCTTTACCTGGCCATTAGCTTCTGAGCTGAGAAAACAAGCATGGCCTTCAGGCCATGCCCTTCCCTGTCTGCTCATAATGTCAGTGACTCTGTGCTTATATCTGCAGCAGATCCCACTCGCCACACCCCCACTCAGGATTCTGCTCAAGAAAGTTTGTGCACAGTCAAAATTATCACAAAATTCAGTTGGAAGCTTCTTTCACCTTGTAGCCCCTCCCTAAATCTGCTGGTTCCCTTCCCCAAGGGCTCCTGTGAGATATAGTCACGGACGGCTTCCCTGGGCTGAAGCTGACAACTGGGAGTATCTACAAAGCTCTTTCTGCTGCTGACTCTACTTTAATATTGCACATGGCTCCATAAGTCTGTTCCAGCTGTAGGTAAAGTTAAATCCTTCTCCTGTGATCTAGATTTTCAGAATCCTCAATGAGGAAGTGTTTTCGGAGACAGGTTTTCCCCCTCTTACACTTTGGTAACTAACAGTTTTTGCCTGTCTCGTAGAGTTTGCAGCAACATGACACTTCTTTCAAAGGATCTGTAAATTCTTTCTGTTACCCTCATACATTCCTATGATAACTCTTGGTGCGAAAGTTCACAGTGTGAGTCTCCACATGCTGTTCTGTCCATTCAAGTGGGAGATGCATATTAGCCCTGTGTCCTATCCACCATCTTCCTGAGTTTTACCCTGACGATTTTTAATACTGCTGCTTTGAGTGAAGCAGAAGCTAAAAAGGGAAAAAACAAATTTTCTTTCCTTTCCTTTGGTATGAGCAGCTTCCCCCTTGAATCCCTCCCTGCTCTGTGCCATTGTACCCTGCTCTGCAAGTTTTTATGAGTTTATAGATTCATGTTTTCTGTACCTAGTATCTGTAAGTCTCTGTAGCACCACAGAGGTCATGAGACATGCTTGAGCAAGATTTGATTACAGCCATCTGGGCGCCATAGCAAAGGACATGAGATAAGATTGTGCAGGCATCTTGAGCAAGCCTAGATAACAGCCACCTGGCCTGCATAGCAAGAGTCACATGAAATCTTGAGTTATGAGCCTGTCACTGTTTGATAAACTGTCTTTGTTCTACCTGCTTTCATGTCACTGCATTTCGTGCCACAGATGCATGTAGAAAAATCAAGCCCTGTCTTTTTCCAGGGCTCAGCCTTTTGGATGTGAATCCGCTGAGCAGGTGCCCCTAAATAAAATCCTCCTGTTCCACCCTATTGGTCTCCCTGGTCTCCTGATTCCCACAACATGAGAACCCCAGAATATGTCTTTCAGTTAACATGTGTGTGCATTTCTGATGGGCATAAAACTAGGAGTTTAATTTATAATTTATAGGGTATACATATGTTTAGATTTACTAGGCATAGCCAAACAATTTTCAAAAGTAGTTGTACCAATTTATAGTTACACCATTTTATATTTTTCAAAAATATATAAGTATCTTCCTTATATATATACTTTAAATACCCTCCTCACCCCTTCAACTTTTTTTTAAAAACAAAGCATGATATTTGATTTTGTTCTTTAACCAATGGATCAAATAATAGTCACAAAATGCCAGATGGAAATTTTCTCTGTGTATATAATTCTTTTCTGCTGCTTGAGAAAATGTGAGAGTCTTCTCTTTAGAACATAAAGTGACATATTATAGCACCTCTCATGCACTAAGTGCTCAGAAAAGTTTGTAGAATCAATGAAGTCAAAAGAGAAGAATTAGAAAGATTCATCATTTTATGATCAACCATTAAAGTTTATTTAAATATCCAGATGGATCCAATAAAAGAACAAACATAGAAAGAAACAATTCAATTTCCTTTATTTGTATGTTTTCAATGACCAGTCATTTGTGGGGAAGGAGGTTTTGATGCTGGCACAGATTTGATAATGCAGTCAGAGAGGAAAAAATTACAGACTAAAGATGATGTATTTGATGTTGGTATCATTATTGGCAAGAAATAATACTTTGCAAATAGTTTTTTTAAAGATGATCAGTGGGTGAATATGAGTGTCTTCAGGATATAATCTGTGCCATATTCAATTTTTATCTCCTACGGTGTTTAGCATAAGTAATAAATACTATGTGATTATTTATGAAATAGTTTTTAAAAACCCAAAATAAAATAAACAAGCAGAACATCTCTGCAATTTATTACATCTAACTCAATTTTATTTAAACCACCCAAAGTGATGGTCAGTGAAGCAAATAAGGGCTTTAGAGAAAAAAATAAAACAGGAAATGAGGAGAAAAGAGATGGTTATATGATAAGAAAACTTATTTGTGGGCTGTGCTTCAGGTAATATTTAACTTTTAACCCTGTCATTCCCCAAATAGTTTCCTGGCATCAATGATTAAAGTAAAAGGAGTATTTTTATTTGTAATCATTTATTCTATGGGAAATTATAGTTTTATACATCTGAGAACAGCATCTTATTTTAAAATGTTTTTCAAGAAGTTTTATTTTATTCTTCTTATTGTTCTTAAAGTCTAGGTTAAGTTCACCTAAATTATGCCTTTTAAAATAGTTTAATAACTAGGGCATTTTATAAAATTCTAATCTCAGAGGATAGATCCAGGCTCCATATTTTCTGGTTATAACCAATATTCAATGCCCTTTAAAGAAGGGACTATATGTTGCCCTAATGTTTCCAACTCAGTCTTTCCGGTAATCTAATAGCTGTACAACATTTAGACAATGCTCATAGGATGTGACAACAAGCAAAAACAGATAAAGTGCTAAGATTTGGAATCATTCCAGAAACGGAATGATTATCTGAGGACTTTTTTTTCTATGTTATTTTCTACTTGGCTGTCAAGAAGATATGGGTGTTGTGGGGCAAGGGGCAGGGTGTTTGGTGTTTCCTTTTTTTGTCTCTCTTTCCTAAATTCAGAATGCATCTAAGATTTTCTGGATATCAGAGATGCTGATGAGTCATGAAAGCTGCAGAATTCTAAGATGCAGTTTAATGAAGGGATTCCAAATTCCAAATTATGCAAGAACTCACTGACTAATCAGTAGATTGACCAGATTATTTGATTTTTTTTCACCCTCCTCATTTTGAAACTCAGGGCTAACCTGATTAAGCCTGCCAAACTTAAGCAGCCTTGGCTGCTTTTAATCACTTACTTCTAGTTGATCTTAGAACTCCCACTAGCAAGTCACATAGCCAAACAATGCATACTTAATCTTCGACTAACTTCCTTGTTGATAACATTTCTGACTGTGGATCATTATAGTAATGGTTGCTTAAAGTTGCTTTTTAGAAATTTAGGGACAGCTCCTGTCCAGTTCAAACTAGTTGAGATCACCAACCCTTCAACCAGGCTTGTGCAAATGCTCAAGAGGTAACCTTTTGATATCAGATGACCAAAAACTCCTTTTTCAGATCATGCTAATGCCATTATCTGAACATGTGTCCAGTGAACAGTCATGTAGCTTGATTATACTTGCACAGAAACCCTAAATACCTCACTTTTCTTACTTGCCAATCACCTTTTCCCACACTTAGACCACCTGGCTTTCTATTCCATAAGTACCCTCAAGTACTATTTTGGGGAAAATGTATTTGAGAACTGGTCTCCCACCTCCTCACTTGGCTGCCTCATGAATAACCCCTTTCTCTTTTGCAAAACCCATTGTTACAGTGATTGGCTTACTGTGTGTGAGCAGAAAGAGCCTGGTTAGGTATCAGTTTCTAACCTACAAACATTTCCCTATTGATTATAGCTCCAGAGGGTATGAATTAAAAAAGAAGGAAAGTATAACTCTAACTAATAAATCTTTACTTAGGTAGAATTATCATAATTAGATTAAGATGGTTAAGGTTAAGAAATGTAAGAGAAGAAAACCACTGTTGACTTTAGTAATAATTATCCATGTAATTTTCTATGGGTTTTAAGTATTCTTAGCATAATAAGATAACAAAAAAAAAATATGAAAGAGTACCTCAGACTTGTGAAAATGTTGAGTTTAACTCTTCTGTGATTGTGTTATTAGAGCCTTGAGGCAAGAGAACAGACTGGTGGATAGGGTTTGGGTTTTATTGTTTTTGTGCTTTTAGAAATGTAGTCTTGCTCTGTCATCCAGGCTGGAGTACAGTGGCATGATCATAGTTCACTGCAGCCTCCAGCTCCTGATCTCAAGTGATCCTCCCTCCACAGCCTCTGGAGTAGTTGGGACTACAGGTATGTACCACCACACCCAGCTAATTTTCAAAATTTTTTGTAGAGACAGGGTCTCACTATGTTGCCCAGGATGGTCTCAATCTCTTGGCCTGTCCTCAAGCAATCCTGCCACCTCAGCCTCCCAAAGTGCTGGGATTACAAGCATGACAAGCCCAGCCCAGGTTTAGAGTTTTACTGTGAAGAAATGGATGCTTCTATCCACAACTGTTTTTGGAAAGAAAAGAATTCAGCTATGCAGAGAAAGAGCTATTTTTGTGGCTCAGCAGTGGAGATTCAGTGGTGTGGGCAAGTAGGAACTAAATTGCAAGCCAGAGATAGAATGAATTAGAAGTGTTAAGGAGGAAAATATAGAAAGGTAAATAAGTAGGAAACCTGACATACGTTATGCAGAACTTAGGATTCCCAGGCATTCTGTCTCAGAAACCTCAATCCCAGCTTCCAATGTACCATGAGATCTTAAGAAAGTCACTGAATTTAACCTGCCTTCTTAAATATTTTAAACGTGACCTAAAGATTTATCTGTACATGGTGAACTATAACCTAATTAAATGTTTAAATAGACTATAACTTGCTCTTCTACCAATCACTGAGTTTCAGCTAATCAAAGGTGGCCAACTATTCAAGCCATGTACATACAATTAAGGCAAATGCCAAGCTGTAACCAATAAACTGTTCCTGTGCCTGTCTTTTCTTTTCTTTTCTTTTTTTTTTTTTTTTTGAGATGGAGTTTCATTCTTGTTGCCCAGGCTGCAGTGCGATGATGTGATCTTGGCTTACTACAACCTCCATCTCCTGGGTTCAAGCGATTCTTCTGCCTCAGCCTCCCAAGTAGCTGGGACTACAAGCACCTGCTACCACACCTGGCTAATTTTTATATTTTTAGTAGAGACGGGGTTTCACCATGTTGGCCAGGCTGGTCTGGAACTCCTGACCTCAGGTGACCCACCAACCTTGACCTCCCAATGTGCTGGGATTACAGGAGTGAGCCACCATGCCCGGTCCACACCACTTTTCTTTTTCTGTCCATAAATCCTCTTCGATGATGTGGCTGTCCTAGAGTCTCTCTGAATCTATTCTGGTTCAAAGGCCTCCTTAATTCCTGAATTGTTCTTTGCTCAATTAAACTCTATTAAATTTAATTTGTCTAAAGTTTTTTGTTGTTGTTTTGTTTTGTAGACAGGGTCTCACTTAGTCTCCCAGGCAGAAGTGCAGTGGCATGATTATAGCTCACCGCTGCCTCAAACTCCTGGGTTCAAGTGATGCTCCTGCTTCAGCCTCCTGAATAGTTGGGACTACAGGTGTGTGCCACCATATCTGACTAATTTTTTAAATTTCTGTAGCACCCAGACTCTTGCCCAGTCTGGTCTTAAACTCCTGGCCTCACGTGATCCTATCACCTTGGCCTCCCAAAGTGCTGGGATTACAAGTATCAGCCACTGCATCTAGAAAGTTTTTCTTTTAACAGATGGCATCAGAAGTGAGACCCAAAGTGGAGCTTCCCGCAATCCCAGGAGCATTAAGTGACTAAGCAATGTACCTACTGGGCCCATTGTGTTCATTGCTCTCTCACATCAATTGAGGATCATGAGTAAGTTCTTGCTCAGATTCTGCAGCTCTATGGATTTGTGTTTTCGGCTATGTAAATTTGTTTGAGCAAAATTTTTTAACCAAATTGGGTTCAGAAGTCATTGTAGAAACTGGACTGGATCCAGGATCAGTCCTGGATTATTATATCAGATCTGATAATTAACTGGCTTGGATCCAGTTAGAGGCTTCAGATGTCTGAGTCAGATAGAAACTGGCAGTAAATGGCAATACTGCAGCAGGTATGAACTGTGGCTTTAGGAAATTCACAGAGATGTTTGTGTTCTATTTGTTTCTTGTCCATGCATGCTTAGGTAAGGAAACATCATTGGCTACATTGATCAAGTGGATCTGAGAGCCAAAGCCAAGATTCAATATAAAAACAGGATCCTTAGTTTCTGAAGAACTGACTACTCCACCTTGTGGCAACATCTACCGATACATGTACATGTATTAGATCTCAGAAACAGCAAACACAGAAATGGTGAAATCTGATTAAGAATAATTTAAAAGGACAGTGGATGTTACAAATGAAAAACACTGGACTTTAAGAAGTATATTTTTAAAATGAGGGCTCCTGAAATAGGGTAACCCACGGATGCTTGTTGATGTGATTAACCCAGGGATGCCTGGTGATGTGCAAAAGCTTCTAAAAAGATTTCAGTATTTTAAAGGCAGGGTGCAGTAGCTCACGCCTGCAATCCCAGCACTTTGGGAGGCCAAGGTGGACAGATCACCTGAGGTCGGGAGTTCGAGACCAGCCTGATCAATATGGAGAAACCCTGCCACTACTAAAAATACAAAATTAGCCAGGCATGGTGGCACTCGCCTGTAATCCCAGCTACTAGAGAGGCTGAGGCAGGAGAATCTCTTGAACCTGGGAGGCGGAGGTTGTGGTGAGCCAAGATCATGCCATTACACTCCAGCCTGGGCAACAAGAATGCAACTCCATCTCAGGCCGGGCGCAGTGGCTCACGCCTGTAATCCCAGCACTTTAGGAGGCCAAGGCAGGTGGATTACCTGAGGTCAGGAGTTCAGGACCAGCCTGGCCAACATGGTGAAACCCCGTCTCTACTAAAAATACAAAAATTAGCTGGGCATGGTGGTGGGTGCCTGTAATCCCAGCTACTCAGGAGGCTGAGGCAAGAGAATCACTTGAACCCAGGAGGCGGAGGTTGCAGTGAGCCGAGATCCCATGCCACCACATTCCAGCCTGGGGAACAAGAGCGAGATACTGTCTCAAAAAAAAAAAAAAAAAAAAAAGATTTCAATATTTTTATTCCCTCTATGAGAAGACACTTTATAAAAGGCAAGTAAACATTGTAAGTGACCAATTGATAAGAAAAATAATATGCTAAGTTTCTGGCTTAGTTACTAGCTAATCCTAAAGGCTAAAACAAAGCTATCCTGGATAAACTGTTTATAAAAGGCAGGCCCTCAGGTAAAGCAGGCTTACTTCTTTTTCAGAGTTATCCATGCTGAGTGAATGTATAGAGAATGTGTTCTTTGCCCTATTCTTTAATTGGCTCCACCCTGAACTCAGTAAATTTAGCTAAGAAATAGTAGCTAAGTTTAAAAGATTGCCTATTGAACTAAATTGGTTTCCAAGATATACCTTTCTGGCTTTTAGCTGGATAATTTGAAATCTTTTTATAAAAGAAATTGGTATCTATTAAAAGATCACCATTTGAAGGGGGCCTGCCTGCCTCTGT
The DNA here is from genome assembly GCF_007565055.1 of Rhinopithecus roxellana. Lineage (NCBI taxonomy): Eukaryota > Metazoa > Chordata > Mammalia > Primates > Cercopithecidae > Rhinopithecus > Rhinopithecus roxellana. Next base: position 31,681,445 of record NC_044555.1, on the reverse strand, counting down.
ACCCTGGGAAAGAGAGGGAGGACTAAATGACTAGAAACTCTTACCATTGTTTTAAATTTATATAAAAAGACTTACCTTTGTTTAAGGTACTTTCCTCAGGTCATCTTTATCTTAACTGGATCTTTACCTACAACCTTTTTTTTCTTGTTTTCTTTTTTTGATTTGAGCAAATGATGGTACAATATTTAGGGCTGGAGACTCAGATCTATACTTTTGAGTTATAAATTTTCTACTTTGTTTCACGTAAGAGTCATCCCTTTAAAAATGCAAATTTAGTATTGCTTAGCTAACAGTTGCTTAGGTCAATGAAACAGGTAATTAGAAATTGATCATTTGAATGGGAAAAAGAAAAACTATTTGGAAACCGGCAAATGAAAATTCTCTATGAAAGCTATAAGATCTGCTTCTGTCTGTTTATTTGTATGTCTATATGTCTTTATGTATTGTGTGTATGTGATATTTGGCAAATAAAACTAGCTTTAAAATTATCAAAATAAAATAGAAATGACTCTAAAATTGTCAGTTAAATATAATTCAGATATGTTTGCCTCTGTTTACTGGTCAGACAGGTCTGTGCCATCTCTGCTACATGTTCTAAGGTCATAAAACTGCTGCTTCTGTAATATTTTTGATGCTTGATTTGTCTGTGAGTTTACGTTTTTGGTTTTGGGACTGGATTCTGGGGTCTGGATGGGTTGATGTGTTGAGACCTGGGGACATATCCTCAGTGCCTAGACCACCAGCTATAAGGCATAGTAAAGCCCAATCCTCATCCTCTCTGGCCTAATTTTGCCTCCTGGCGATGCTAAAAATAATCAGATCCTCCAGGCATCTTTTTTCACAGCTCTGTGCTCTGTCCTGAGCTCTACACCTGGTATGTAAATTTAGGATGCAGATAGACCCTGGCCTTTATAGCCATCCTTGGGTGCCATATAGGTACTTGGGACCCAGGAAAACTGTGGGACACATTAAGAAGGATGCTTGTGTCATATTTTCAATTATTTTTCACTCATTTAAATTGTTTTATGTTATATAATATTAAGTAATACATAGTCACAAAGTTGTCTGAGTCATTTCTAGGTAAGTTAAAATACTAAAACAATTATTAACCATAATTTTAAGTTTATATACTTTGGTATCTTATTTTCATATGGTATTAAAAAACTAAATATATTTAGATATCAATAAACAAAACAAATAAGGAAAATGACTTTCTAAAAATTTTTCAATGGCTTTTTTAATCTACAAATACTGATATAAAACAGTTTAAAATTACTTGGTCTCTAGATTTTCACTAAAAAATGGAATTACTTGGTGCAACCCTGTCTCTACCAAAAATACAAAAATTAGCCGGGCATGGTGGCGGGTGCCTGTAATCTCAGCTACTCGGGAGGCTGAGGCAGAGAATTGCTTGAACCCAGGAGGCGGAGGTTGCAGTGAGCCGAGATTGCACCACTGCACTCCAGCCTGGGTGACAGAGCGAGACTCCTTCTCAAAACAAAAGAAAAGTAGAATTACTAAGAGTTACATTTGTAGTTGATATATGTAATTAAAACAACTAGATATAAGAGAAACGATTCTGTATACAGAGTGTATAAAGAAAAACAAGATATATTTTTGGTGAGGAGAGTTGTAAAGGCATAAACATGTGTGCTTGATGAAAAAAGTATAGTTAAAAAGTTACTTTAGGCCAGCCATTGTGGCTCAATGCCTGTAATCCCAGAATTTGGGGAGGCCAAGACAGGTGGATCACTTGAGGTCAGGGGTTCAAGACCAGCTAATCCCAGCTACTTGGGAGGCTGAGGCAGAAGAATCACTTGAACCCAGGAGGCAGAGGTTTCAGTGAGCCAAGATCACGCCACTGCACTCCAGTCTGGGTGACAGAGCGAGACTCTGTCTCACACACATACACAAATTTACTTGAACTTGTTTTAAACTTAAAAAATACTGATGAAACCAAATGAGATCGAAAGTTGGGAAAAAAGAAAATAGAAAAAAAGTTTGTAAGATTATAAAGGTTTGTGAAGATCTTATGTGATCAAAAGCTGACTGACATTAGTTTGTTCATAAGGTTTTATTAAAATAGCTTTAAGATTAGTATTTATAATACACTAATACACAAGTAAAATTTGGTTTTGTCTTTCAAGCAAGAATTTTGTGTAGTGTTAAATAAATAAAGTAAAATACTTTTGTTCACCTTTTGAGTAAACTGCAAAAAAGGAGGGAAAAGGAGAGATAGATTCTGTCTCATGCTGTCTTTATTAGGTCTTTTGATTGTTTAGAAAACTGAGTTTCCTCTCCATCACAAAATAAACATTTTTGCTTTTTTTTTTTTTTTTTTTTTTTTTTTTTTTTGTGATTAAATATTTATTACAGCTTTACGGGTGGTATGCCTATGTATTTTTTTTTTTTTTTTTTTTTTTTTTTTTTTTTTTTTATTATTATACTTTAAGTTCTAGGGTACATGTGCATAACGTGCAGGTTTGTTACATATGTATACTTATGCCATGTTGGTGTGCTGCACCCATCAACTCGTCAGCACCCATCAATTCATCATTTATATCATGTATAACTCCCCAATGCAATCCCTCCCTCCTCCCCCCTCCCCATGATAGACCCCAGTGTGTGATGTTCCCCTTCCCGAGTCCAAGTGATCTCATTGTTCAGTTCCCACCTATGAGTGAGAACATGCGGTGTTTGGTTTTCTCTTCTTGTGATAGTTTGCTAAGAATGATGGTTTCCAGCTGCATCCATGTCCCTACAAAGGACGCAAACTCATCCTTTTTTATGGCTGCATAGTATTCCATGGTGTATATGTGCCACATTTTCTTAATCCAGTCTGTCACAGATGGACATTTGGGTTGATTCCAAGTCTTTGCTATTGTGAATAGTGCCGCAATAAACATACGTGTGCATGTGTCTTTGTAGTAGACTAATTCGTGAAAATGGCCATACTCCCCAAGGTTATTTATAGATTCAATGCCATCCCCATCAAGCTACCAATGACTTTCTTCACAGAATTGGAAAAAACTGCTTTAAAGTTCATATGGAACCAAAAAAGAGCCCGCATTGCCAAGACAATCCTAAGTCAAAAGGACAAAGCTGGAGGCGTCACATTTTTGCTTTTTAACAGCATTTTAATTAGTACTCTGGATAAATTAATGACTATTATTTTACAGTGACCGTGATTTTATTTTTATTAAGTGTTTTAAACCTTTGACTTACTTGACAGGCTTCCCAAAATTGAAATTAAATTTTAAAATTAAGTCTGTTGTCCTCAAACTCAATTTAAGATGTTACAGAGGGCCTTTCAGCATCCAAAGGAGAGACAGTAAACCGGCTCATTTGACACTCCAAGTTATATGGGAAGCATTGTCAAATACAACATGATGTTTAACCCTTTTTGAGTTATATTTTTATGAATTTGTTATTAATATATGTTCCAAAATTGTATGAAATTTCTAAAATTCTGATATTTCTTAGTATGTTATCAGTTATAATCATGGTTATTATGTTAAGTTGTAGGCCACAAAAATAACCAAATTTCATTGGCATTTGTGCCTTTAAGATAATGATAAGTCATCTCCACAGTTAATTGCTTAATTCTGATGCATTTTCTGAAAGCTTGCTACAAGTAAGAAAATTCCTAGAGTATTATGTCTTCAAGAAGGTTCATAGAGAGGATAAAATAAGACAAGCAGTCTTGAATATAGGTTTCGCATAACTTTAGGATCGTATCATTTGAACTGTGTAACAGTTCCCAGAACTCTAATGAGGAGACTGACTTCTGTATAAAACTGCTAACTCGAGCAGGATAAGAATTAATTGAATACCAGTGAAATACTATGCCAGATTCTTATGCTAAATCAACCAGTACTGAAATTATTAAGATATGTAATTTGAATGAACTCCATGGTCCAAGTCAAATTACCTATGATAACCCATTTAATAAGCAGTGTTATGCAACCGAATTGGAGAAACAAAATTGGCATTTAAGAAGATATAAGTCTATTGTTAATCATGGACTCACGGAAAGCCTATGCATCTGCCTGGTTTGTCCTGAGTCCTTAAAGCTTTCATTATTATAAGTTCAGCACTCCATGACTCATCATGGAAGAGATAAAATAAACCAAATAAGAAATATGTGTGTGCACATGTGTGTTCGTGTGTGTGTGTGTGTGTGTGTGTGTGTGTGTGTGTATTTAATGGCTGTTCTAAATTGAAAAAAATGATATATGACAAATGTTTGCTTTGTCAAACCCATAATCCTGGGAAGACAATAAAAACTTCAGGTATGTTTCTGCTACCTGATGGGCCATTTGAACACTTATAGAGGGATTTCACTCTAGTGTCATTTTAAATGCATTTTTTTTAATCTTCTCTATGAACCTCCTTGAAGACATAATACTCTAGGATTTTCCTTATTTATGAAGAACTTTCAGAAAATGCATCAGAATTAAGCAATTAACTGTAAAAATTACTTACAATTATCTTAGAGACACAAGTGCCAATGAAATTTGGTTATTTTTGTGGCCTACAACTTAACATAATAACCATGATTATAACTGATAACATATCAAGATATATCAGAATTTTAGGAATTTCATACAATTTTGGAACATATATTAATAACAAATTCATAAAAATATAGGCTTTCCCATGCAAGAAGGCTGATGCTATAATAGTAGCTAAAAGGCTATTGGGAAATGTGTTTTCCTCATGGGGCATTCCTAGAGAAATCTCTAGTGATAAAGATATTTGTTTCACTGGACATATTGTAAAGCAGTTAAATAAGATATTCCAGATACAACAGCATTAGACAAAGCTAACTAAATGACTAAATTACCTTAACCAAAGGTATTGCAGATTGATGACAATCAAATCCACTGCCACTGGAAAATATAAGTTGACTCCTTATGAAATAGTCACTGGAAGGCCTATGCTCCTAATAATAGAAACTCATGTATCTTCCACTCCTAAACTCTGATATGACTAAATGCTGCAAGATGTCAATGCATTATGCTGAAGTTTATTTTCGCCAAGTAAAGGAAGCTTTTCACTATCCACTAACTGAGGACAATTAAACCCTCCACAATCTAAAACCTGGGTCCTGCATCAGTCTGTTCTCATGCTGCTAATAAAGACATAGCCAAGACTGGGTAAATTATAAAGGAAAGAGGTTTAATTGACTCACAGTTCTGCAGGGCTGAGGAGGCCTCAAGACACTTACAATCAGGGTGGAAGGGGAAGCAAACACATCCTTCTTCACATGGTGACAGCAAGAAGTGCCAAGCAAAAGCCCCATATAAAACCATCAGATAGGATGGGCACGGTGGCTCACACTTGTCATCCCAGCACTTTGGGAGGCCAAGGTGGGCAGATCACGAGGTCAGGAGTTTGAGACCAGGCTGGCCAACACAGTGAAACCCTGTCTCTACTAAAAATACAAAAATTAGCTGGGCGTGGTGGCAGGCGTCTGTAATCCCAGCTACTCAGAGGCTGAGGCAGGAGAATTGCTTGACCCTGGGAGGTGGAGGCTGCAGTGAGCAGAGATCACACTACTGCACTCCAACCTGGGTAACAGAGCCAGACTCTGTCTCAAAAAAAAAAAAAAAAAAAATCATATATCATGCATGAGAACTCACTCACTCTCACAAGAACAGCATGAGGGTAACTGCCCCCATGATTAAATTACCTCCTACTGGGTCCCTCCTAAGACATGTGGGGATTATGGGAACTACAATTCAAGATGAATTTGGGTGGGGACACAGCCAAACCACATCAGGTCCTCTGGAAATTGCATCAGAGAAAGACTTTCCTTGCCACCCATGCTACAGAAAAACTTTGAGACCTCAATTATTGTATCCGTAATCTTACAACTCAGAGGGGCCCCTCCAGACTCTCAGAATTGTACACACTTTGGAGATCTTAAGGTCTAGTTAATCATGGAAGTTTCTCCCTGGAAGCAGATGGCAGCCCTGATGTGGACAGCTTTTCCAAGATCATAGACAAAGACACCTCTGCTATCATGAGAGACCTCAAATAATTTTCTTTCCTTGCTTATGCCTTTATGAGCAATGGAACTGGAAAGGAAGTCTTGTGTGCACGCATGGGGTACACTTTTATTTGTGGAGGATTTTACAGCTGACCTTATACAAGGCAACCTTATGCCTTGATAGGTGGAAGATGAAAGTTCAGTGTGGTTGAGAACTTTTAATTTATTGGTACCTTTGTTGATCCATGATCAATCAGAAACAGAACACTGGTCCACTCCTCTTAACCTACATCATAATGTTAAAGAGAACATTGCCAGGAGGCCTTCACCCTTCTGGATGGGCATGATGTATTGGATCTTTTGTTCCATGGTTTGGAGTAAATGAGATGATTAGAAATTTATCTTTCATAATAGGTTCTATAGCAGATTCTCCTGCAAAGGCTACGGTTGTACAATAGACTTCTTCAAATTCTTTTGCTAAAGTTGTACTAGATAATAAACTTGCTTTAGATTTCTTATTGGCTGAACAGAAAATAATCTGTGTAGTTGCTGACACTTCTTGTTGCACAATGATAAGTACACTATTCTACTTCCCAGTAGGATTTGAGAACAAGTAAGTACATTTTTGATGGTGACAGAATGACATCAATACCTAGTTTTGGTCAACCTCTCAAAATTGAGAGGTTCCCCCAAGGGGGTGGAAGGGATTGTTAAGTTTAGCCTAAGGCTAAAGCTCCTTACATATTTTAAGTTTGGCCTAAAAGTTTCTCTGTTCATAATGAACTGTAACATAATTGGATGTGTAAACAGACTAACCTACTCATGTACCAATCACTGAGTTTCAGCCAATCAAAAGTAGACAGCTCTCCAAAACATGCCTAAATAAGGTAAACACCAAGATGTAACCAATTTAGATCTTGCAACCAATCCAGATCTTTCTGTTCCTCACTTCCATTTTCTGTTCATCACTTTCCTTTATCTGCCTATAAATCCTCTCCAACCATGTGACAGTGCAGAGCTTCCCTGAATCTTTTCTGGTTTGGGGGCTGCACAATTCATGAATCAATCTTTGTTCAGTTAAACTCTGTTCAATTTAATTTGTCTAAATTTTTCTTAACAAAAGTTATAAAATTATAATAAATTCCGACCTTATTCTTAATTTCTCCTGATCAGTTTTACTGAATAGAGAAGGCCAGGTGTGGTGGCTCACGCCTGTAATCCCAGCACTTCGGGAGGCTGAGGAAGGTGGATCACTTGAGGTCAGGAGTTCAACATCAGCCTGACCAGTATGGTGAAACCCCATCTCTACTAAAAATACAAAAATCAGCCAGGCGTGGTGGCGGGCACCTGTAGTCCCAGTTACTTGGGAGGCTGAGGCAGGAAAATTGCTTGAACCCGTGAGGGGGATGTTGCAGTGAGCCGAGACCGTGCCACTGCACTCCAGCCTGGGCAAGAGAGTAAGACTCCATCTCAAAAAACAAAAAAGAAAAGAAAATGAGTAAAGAGATCATTTGTCATTTGAAGTATCTTTCTACATGTGCTATCCCTACTTTATAATAGTAATTATTCTTTGTTTAGGCTTTGTCATTATTTAAATTCTTCCCCAATGTGTTTATATGTCTGTGTTTTAATTTTGTGTGTGTGTATACTCTTTTCTCTTTTTCTTCACTTGGCTGTTTTTAGTGTCACCTGGAAGGTTGTAGTGCCTGAAACTGTGTCCACTAAGGGTACGTTTTCGTCATCTTACATACAAAGCCTAAACAGCTCCTATATATTATATTTGTATAATATCTTAAGGTCAGGTAGCAGTCTATGTTATAGACAGTACTCTGGATCTTGTGGTCAAATTAACCTATTTAAAAACTCCTCTCTGCCATTAAGTAATTGTTAGCATGGACAAGTAGCTTGATCTTGCTGAATCTGTTTCTAAATCTTAACTAACATGCAGGATTATTGTGATAATCAGTTATCAATTATTTTAAATGCCTGGCACTTAACAATCATTGTGCTGTTTTGGAGAAGAAACGTATCTTATATTAACATTTGAAGGAGTGCAGGAAACTTCACCCCAAAAATTATTCCCTGGTATAATTAGTACTTTGAATTAAAGGCCGTTAGCAATCAACAGACACTGGAAGAGACTTTTTCCCTATCTACATAAAGACCTCATGGACCCACTAAGGAGAATAATTGTTTTTCCTTTCCCTCCCTGTTCTCTCACTATCTACTGCAGAAAAGGAGACCAAGAATTTACATCACACCTGAACAGATTCCTTAACAAGATAACATATGTCTCTCAGATTCATTCCATTTCTAAAGAGAACCATTTACAAGTTAATCTCTGTTCCTCAATCATTCATTCTCCCTGGAAATCATTCATTGGCCCTCAGTAGAGTTACTTATATTCACCCCACCCTGAAATAAGGTTATATAAGTGTCTGGGCTACATTGGGATATGGGGTAATCACTCTGTGGTTCTCCCCTGTGTGAACATTAATAAATATTTATGCTTTTTATCCAGTTAATCTTCTTTTGTGAGTTGATTTTTCAGTGAACCTTCAGAGGATGAATGGGAATTCCCCCACTCCACTTGGCCTCTACAAAATAATTTCCATGCTTCTATGCACAAGAAAATGCTATACTGTGCCAGTTGCAACACAGCTAATACACTCAAACACTTTATAGAGTAAACTTCCAGTAATCTCAAAGATTATTCAATCTAGGCTTCATACCTTATTTTGAAAAACAATTTTCATTTATACCTTTGATAGTTGGAAAAGTTAAATAGTCGTGCTGGGCTTATAACAAAACAAGCAAACAGCAGTCCCTACTCTCCTTTCTACTCTATTTTCCAGAGGGCTTTTTAGTCATTTCTTCTGTTTACCTCCGTATTTCCGAAAATTATGTCTCTACTGTTTATCTTTGATTTGTCTATGTAGGAGCCCAAGATATGTCACCCCAAAATATCTCTCTTAGGCAGAAGGATTATTTTGAGCTGATTATTTTGATAAACTGCAGACACAGAAGAAACTATAAAAATAAGGATAAATCACTAGAGATTCTTATCAATTAAAAAGGCTGGAGTTAAATCTACAAAATAAATCTTATCCTTATTTATTGTGTCTTTCCTGGACATCTTCCCATTACTGGCCTCTCTCACCCTCTTTCTTTGTTTCCACTGATAATATATGTATATATGTGTGTGTGTGTGTGTGTGTGTGCATTTATTTATTTATTTATTTTTTTGAGATGGAGTCTCGCTCTGTCTCCCAGGCTGGAGTGCAGTGGCGCGATCTTGGCTCACTGCAAGCTCCGCCTCCCCAGTTCACGCCATTCTCCTGCCTCAGCCTCCCAAGTAGCTGGGACTACAGGCGCCTGCCACCACACCAGGCTAATTTTTTCTATTTTTTAGTAGAGATGGGGCTTCACCGTGTTAGCCAGGATGGTCTCGATCTCCTGACCTCGTGGTCTGCCCGCTTCGGCCTCCCAAAGTGCTGGGATTACAGGCATGAGCCACCGTGCCCGGCCGGGTCCACTGATAATGTTTAAGCTTGAAGTCAAAGCCACTTCTTTGAGATTTCACATTCTCTTGGGTATTTCCTATGTATACATGAGTTATACATGTTATTACTTTATTTTTCTCTTGTTAATCTGTCTCGATTAGTCCATCCCAACTAAGAACTATGAAGGGTACAGAAAAAAACTATTTTTCCTCTCTATTTGGTTTAGATATACTTCTATTATTTTCCAACTTCTAACATTGCTAAGAAGTTAAATGTTATTCTTATTTTATACGCTTTGTTAGTGATCTAATTTTTTTCTCTATTGTATTTCAGGACCCTCTTTTTATCTCTGGTATTCTGGAGTTCCAAAGAAAATGCACTGGAACTGACTTTTTAAAAATTCATGATGCTAAACTCTTGTGGAGCTCTTGCAGTTGGTGACTAAAGTCTTCCCATTTTAGGAAATGTTCTTGAATTGTATTTTATATAGCACAGAAAATTACTCTGGCAAAGAAATTATCACTTTGTGAAACTCTTATTTGCCTATTGTACTTCTTGTTGTTGTTTTTCTCTTAAGTCTTAAAAAAACAAAAACAGATTCAGTGGGTACATGTGCAGGTTTGTTACATGGTTGTATTGCATAATTCTGGGGTTTGGACTTCCAGTAAACCCATTACCCAAATAGTAAACATATCACCCAATAAGTAATTTTATAACCCTTGCCCTTTCCCTCTCTCCCCACTTTTGGAGTCCCTAATGTCTGTTGTTTTCCATCTTTATGTGCATATGTACCCTTTCTTTACCTCCCATTTCTAACTGAGAATGTGCACTATTTGATTTTCTGTTTCTGAGTTACTTCACTTAGAATAATGGCCTCCAGCTACATATATGTTGCTGCAAAGAACATGATTTTATTATTTTTATGGCTGCATAGTATTCTCTGGTACATATATACAACATTTTCTTTATCCAATACACCATTGATGGACACTTTGTTTGATCCCATGACTTTGCTATAGTGAATAGTGCTGTGATGAACATACAAGTGCAGATTTCATTTTGATAAGACTATTTCTTTTCCTTTTGGTAGCCGCTCAGTTGTGGAATTGCTGGGTCAAACGGTAGTTCTATTTTTAATTCTTTTTTTATTTTTAATTTTTTTTTTTGAGACAGAGTTTCACTCTGTTGTCCAGGCTAGAGTGCAGTGGTGTGATCTTGACTCACTGCAACCTCCACCTCCTGGGTTCAAGTGATTCTCCTGCCTCAGCCTCCCAAGTGGCTGGGACTACAGGCACCTGCCACCACGCCCGGCTAATTTTTTGAATTTTTAGTAGAGACAAGAATTCATTATGTTGGCTAGGCTTGTCTCAAACTCCTGACCTCAAGTGATCCACCTGCCTCAGCCTCCGAAAGTGCTGTGATTACAGGCGTGAGCCACCACACTCAGTCTGTTTTTAATTCTTTGAGAAATATCCCTGCTGTTCTTCATACAGGTTGAACTAATTTATATTCCCACCAGCATTGTATAAGCATTCCTTTCTCTCCATATCCTCACTCACATGTCTTATTTTGTGCCTTATTAATAATAGCCATTCTGACTGATGTGAGATATCTCACTGTGGTTTTAATTTGCATTTCTCTAATGATTAGTGATGCTGAACATGTTTTCATATTTGTTAACTGCTTGTCTGACTTCTTTTGAGAAATGTCTGTTTGTGTCCTTGGCCCACTTTTTAATGGGGCTACTTGTTTTCTCTTGTTGATTAGTTTAAGTTACTTACAGATCTGGGTGTCAGTCCTTTGTCAGATGCATAGATCGCAAATATTTTCTCCCATTCTGAAGGCTGTCTGTTTACTCTGGCAATGGTTTCTTTGGCTGTGCAGAAACTCTTTAATTTAATTAAGTCCCAATAGTCAAGTTTTATTTTGTTGCATTTGCTTTCCAGGTCTTAGTCATAAATTCTTCTAGGCCAATATCCAGAATTGTTTTTCCTAGTTTTTTTTTCCTTATATTTTTATCACTTAAGGTCTTACATTTAATTGTTTAATCCATCTTAAGTTAGTTTTTGTGTCGGGGTCCAGTTTTATTCTTTTTTTTTTTTTTTTTTTTTTTTTTTTTTTTTTTTTTTTTTTTTATTATACTTTAAGTTCTAGGGTACATGTGCATAACGTGCAGGTTTGTTACATATGTATATTTATGCCATGTTGGTGCGCTGCACCCATCAACTCGTCAGCACCCATCAATTCATCATTTATATCATGTATAACTCCCCAATGCAATCCCTCCCTCCTCCCCCCTCCCCCCTCCCCATGATAGACCCCAGTGTGTGATGTTCCCCTTCCCGAGTCCAAGTGATCTCATTGTTCAGTTCCCACCTATGAGTGAGAACATGCGGTGTTTGGTTTTCTCTTCTTGTGATAGTTTGCTAAGAATGATGGTTTCCAGCTGCATCCATGTCCCTACAAAGGACGCAAACTCATCCTTTTTTATGGCTGCATAGTATTCCATGGTGTATATGTGCCACATTTTCTTAATCCAGTCTGTCACAGATGGACATTTGGGTTGATTCCAAGTCTTTGCTATTGTGAATAGTGCCGCAATAAACATACGTGTACATGTGTCTTTGTAGTAGACTAATTTATAATCCTTTGGGTATATACCCAGTAGTGGGATGGCTGGGTCATATGGTACATCTAGTTCTAGATCCTTGAGGAATTGCCATACTGTTTTCCATAATGGTTGAACTAGTTTACAATCCCACCAACAGTGTAAAAGTGTTCCTATTTCTCCACATCCTCTCCAACACCTGTTGTTTCCTGACTTCTTAATGATTGCCATTCTAACTGGTGTGAGATGGTATCTCATTGTGGTTTTGATTTGCATTTCTCTGATGGCCAGTGATGATGAGCATTTTTTCATGTGTCTGTTGGCTGTATGAATATCTTCTTTTGAGAAATGTCTGTTCATATCCTTTCCCCACTTTTTGATGGGGTTGTTTGTTTTTTTCTCGTATATTTGTTTGAGTTCTTTGTAGATTCTGGATATTAGCCCTTTGTCAGATGAGTAGGTTGCAAAAATTTTCTCCCATTCTGTAGGTTGCCTGTTCACTCTGATGGTAGTTTCTTTTGCTGTGCAAAAGCTCTTTAGTTTAATTAGATCCCATTTGTCAATTATGGCTTTTGCTGCCGTTGCTTTTGGTGTTTTAGACATGAAGTCCTTGCCCATGCCTATGTCCTGAATGGTACTACCTAGATTTTCTTCTAGGGTTTTTATGGTATTAGGTCTAACATTTAAGTCTCTAATCCATCTTGAATTAATCTTCGTATAAGGGGTAAGGAAAGGATCCAGTTTCAGCTTTCTACTTATGGCTAGCCAATTTTCCCAGCACCATTTATTAAATAGGGAATCCTTTCCCCATTTCTTGTTTCTCTCAGGTTTGTCAAAGATCAGATGGCTGTAGATGTGCGGTATTATTTCTGAGGACTCTGTTCTGTTCCATTGGTCTATATCTCTGTTTTGGTACCAGTACCATGCTGTTTTGGTTACTGTAGCCTTGTAGTATAGTTTGAAGTCAGGTAGCGTGACGCCTCCAGCTTTGTCCTTTTGACTTAGGATTGTCTTGGCAATGCGGGCTCTTTTTTGGTTCCATATGAACTTTAAAGCAGTTTTTTCCAATTCCGTGAAGAAAGTCATTGGTAGCTTGATGGGGATGGCATTGAATCTATAAATAACCTTGGGGAGTATGGCCATTTTCACGATATTGATTCTTCCTATCCATGAGCATGGTATGTTCTTCCATTTGTTTGTGTCCTCTTTGATTTCACTGAGCAGTGGTTTGTAGTTCTCCTTGAAGAGGTCCTTTACATCCCTTGTAAGCTGGATTCCTAGGTATTTTATTCTCTTTGAAGCAATTGTGAATGGAAGTTCATTCCTGATTTGGCTCTCTGCTTGTCTGTTGCTGGTGTATAAGAATGCTTGTGATTTTTGCACATTAATTTTGTATCCTGAGACTTTGCTGAAGTTGCTTATCAGCTTAAGGAGATTTTGGGCTGAGACGATGGGGTTTTCTAAATATACAATCATGTCATCTGCAAACAGGGACAATTTGACTTCTTCTTTTCCTAACTGGATACCCTTGATTTCTTTCTCTTGCCTGATTGCCCTAGCCAGAACTTCCAACACTATGTTGAATAGGAGTGGTGAGAGAGGGCATCCCTGTCTTGTGCCAGTTTTCAAAGGGAATTTTTCCAGTTTTTGCCCATTCAGTATGATATTGGCTGTGGGTTTGTCATAAATAGCTCTTATTATTTTGAGGTACGTTCCATCAATACCGAATTTATTGAGCGTTTTTAGCATGAAGGGCTGTTGAATTTTGTCAAAAGCCTTTTCTGCATCTATTGAGACAATCATGTGGTTCTTGTCTTTGGTTCTGTTTATATGCTGGATTACGTTTATTGATTTGCGAATGTTGAACCAGCCTTGCATCCCAGGGATGAAGCCCACTTGATCATGGTGGATAAGCTTTTTGATGTGCTGCTGAATCCGGTTTGCCAGTATTTTATTGAGGATTTTTGCATCAATGTTCATCAGGGATATTGGTCTAAAATTCTCTTTTTTTGTTGTGTCTCTGCCAGGCTTTGGTATCAGGATGATGTTGGCCTCATAAAATGAGTTAGGGAGGATTCCCTCTTTTTCTATTGATTGGAATAGTTTCAGAAGGAATGGTACCAGCTCCTCCTTGTACCTCTGGTAGAATTCAGCTGTGAATCCATCTGGTCCTGGACTTTTTTTGGTGGGTAGGCTATTAATTGTTGCCTCAATTTCAGAGCCTGCTATTGGTCTATTCAGGGATTCAACTTCTTCCTGGTTTAGCCTTGGGAGAGTGTAAGTGTCCAGGAAATTATCCATTTCTTCTAGATTTTCTAGTTGATTTGCGTAGAGGCGTTTATAGTATTCTCTGATGGTAGTTTGTATTTCTGTGGGGTCAGTGGTGATATCCCCTTTATCATTTTTTATTGCATCTATTTGATTCCTCTCTCTTTTTTTCTTTATTAGCCTTGCTAGCGGTCTGTCAATTTTGTTGATCTTTTCAAAAAACCAACTCCTGGATTCATTGATTTTTTGGAGGGTTTTTTGTGTCTCTATCTCCTTCAGTTCTGCTCTGATCTTAGTTATTTCTTGCCTTCTGCTAGCTTTTGAATGTGATTGCTCTTGCCTCTCTAGTTCTTTTAATTGTGATGTTAGAGTGTCAATTTTAGATCTTTCCTGCTTTCTCTTGTGGGCATTTAGTGCTATAAATTTCCCTCTACACACTGCTTTAAATGTGTCCCAGAGATTCTGGTATGTTGTATCTTTGTTCTCATTGGTTTCAAAGAACATCTTTATTTCCGCTTTCATTTCGTTATGTACCCAGTAGTCATTCAGGAGCAGGTTGTTCAGTTTCCATGTAGTTGAGCGGTTTTGATTGAGTTTCTTAGTCCTGAGTTCTAGTTTGATTGCACTGTGGTCTGAGAGACAGTTTGTTATAATTTCTGTTCTTTTACATTTGCTGAGGAGTACTTTACTTCCAATTATGTGGTCAATTTTGGAATAAGTGCGATGTGGTGCTGAGAAGAATGTATATTCTGTTGATTTGGGGTGGAGAGTTCTATAGATGTCTATTAGGTCCGCTTGGTGCAGAGATGAGTTCAATTCCTGGATATCCTTGTTAACTTTCTGTCTCGTTGATCTGTCTAATGTTGACAGCGGAGTGTTGAAGTCCCCCATTATTATTGTATGGGAGTCTAAGTCTCTTTGTAAGTCTCTAAGGACTTGCTTTATGAATCTGGGTGCTCCTGTATTGGGTGCATATATATTTAGGAGAGTTAGCTCTTCCTGTTGAATTGATCCCTTTACCATTATGTAATGGCCTTCTTTGTCTCTTTTGATCTTTGATGGTTTAAAGTCTATTTTATCAGAGACTAGGATTGCAACCCCTGCTTTTTTTTGTTCTCCATTTGCTTGGTAGATCTTCCTCCATCCCTTTATTTTGAGCCTATGTATGTCTCTGCATGTGAGATGGGTCTCCTGAATACAGCAGACTGATGGGTCTTGACTCTTTATCCAGTTTGCCAGTCTGTGTCTTTTAATTGGAGCATTTAGTCCATTAACATTTAAGGTTAATATTGTTATGTGTGAACTTGATCCTGCCATTATGATATTAACTGGTTATTTTGCTCGTTAGTTGATGCAGTTTCTTCCTAGCCTCGATGGTCTTTACATTTTGCCAAGTTTTTGCAATGGCTGGTACCGGTTGTTCCTTTCCATGTTTAGGGCTTCCTTCAGGGTCTCTTGTAAGGCAGGCCTGGTGGTGACAAAATCTCTAAGCATTTGCTTATCTGTAAAGGATTTTATTTCTCCTTCACTTATGAAACTTAGTTTGGCTGGATATGAAATTCTGGGTTTAAAATTCTTTTCTTTAAGAACGTTGAATATTGGCCCCCACTCTCTTCTGGCTTGTAGAGTTTCTGCCGAGAGATCTGCTGTTAGTCTGATGGGCTTCCCTTTGTGGGTGACCCGACCTTTCTCTCTGGCTGCCCTTAAGATTTTTTCCTTCATTTCAACTTTGGTGAATCTGGCAATTATGTGTCTTGGAGTTGCTCTTCTGGAGGAGTATCTTTGTGGCGTTCTCTGTATTTCCTGAATTTGAATGTTGGCCTGCCCTACTAGGTTGGGGAAGTTCTCCTGGATGATATCCTGAAGAGTGTTTTCCAACTTGGTTCCATTTTCCCCCTCACTTTCAGGCACCCCAATCAGACGTAGATTTGGTCTTTTTACGTAATCCCATACTTCTTGCAGGCTTTGCTCATTTCTTTTTCTTCTTTTTTCTTTTGGTTTCTCTTCTTGCTTCATTTCATTCATTTGATCTTCAATCGCTGATACTCTTTCTTCCAGTTGATCGAGTCGGTTACTGAAGCTTGTGCATTTGTCACGTATTTCTCGTGTCATGGTTTTCATCTCTGTCATTTCGTTTATGATCTTCTCTGCATTAATGAGTCTAGCTGTCAATTCTTCCACTCTTTTTTCAAGATTTTTAGTTTCTTTGCGCTGGGTACGTAATTCCTCCTTTAGCTCTGATAAGTTTGATGGACTGAAGCCTTCTTCTCTCCTCTCGTCCAAGTCATTCTCTGACCAGCTTTGATCCGTTGCTGGTGATGGGCTGCGCTCCTTTGCAGGGGGAGATGCGCTCTTATTTTTTGAATTTCCAGCTTTTCTGCCCTGCTTCTTCCCCATCTTTGTGGTTTTATCTGTCTCTGGTCTTTGATGGTGGTGACGAACTGATGGGGTTTTGGTATAGGTGTCCTTCCTGTTTGATAGTTTTCCTTCTGACAGTCAGAAGGACTCTCTGTTGGTCTGTTGGAGATTGCTTGAGGTCCACTCCAGACCCTGTTTGCCTGGGTATCAGCAGCAGAGGTTGCCGAAGATAGAATATTGCTGAACAGCGAGTGTACCTGTCTGATTCTTCCTTTGGAAGTGTCCTCTCAGGGGTGTACTCCACCCTGTGAGGTGTGGGGTGTCAGACTGCCCCTAGTGGGGGATTTCTCCCAGCTAGGCTACTCAGGGGTCAGGGACACACCTGAGTAGGCAGTCTGTCCGTTCTCAGATCTCAACCTCCGCGTTGGGAGATCCGCGGCTCTCCCCAAAGCTGTCAGACAGAGTCGTTCGCGTCTGCACCGGCTCCCGCTACTTCCCCTGTTGGTCTTCAGCTGTGCGCTGTCCCCAGAGGTGGAGACTACAGAGACAGGCAGGCTTCCTTGAGCTGCTGTGAGCTCCACCCAGTTCGAGCTTCCCAGCGGCTTTGTTTACCTACTTAAGCCTCAGCAATGGCGGGTGCCCCTCCCCCAGCCTCGCTGCTGCCTTGCGGATAGATCGCGGCAGACTGCTGTGTTAGCAGTGAGGGAGGCTTCGTGGGCGTGGGACCCTCCTGGCCAGGTGTGGGATATATTCTCCTGGAATGCCTGTATGCTTACAGCGCAGTATTGGGGTGGGAGTTACCCGATTTTCCAGGTGTTGTGTGTCTCAGTTCCCCTGGCTAGGAAAACGGATCCCCTTCCCCCTTGCGCTTCCAGGTGAGGCGATGCCTCGCCCTGCTTCAGCTCTCGCTGGTCAGGCTGCAGCAGCTGACCAGCACCGATTGTCCGGCACTCCCTAGTGAGATGACCCCAGTACCTCAGTTGAAAATGCAGAAATCACCGGTCTTCTGTGTCGCTCGCGCTGGGAGTTGGAGACTGGAGTTGTTCCTATTCGGCCATCTTGCTCCGCCCCCTTCCAGTTTTATTCTTCTGCATATAGTTAGCCAGCTTTCCCAACACCATTTATTGAATAAAATTTGTAGGCACTTCTTTCCCCACTCTTCATTTTTCTTGACTTCATCGAGGATTAGTTGGTTATAAGTGTGTGGATTTATTTCTAGGTTCTCTATTCTATGCCATTGATCTATGCGTTTATTTTTGTATTAGTAGCATGCTGTTTTGGTTACTATATCCTTGTATTATAGCTTGAATTGGGGTAATGTGATGGCTTTGACTTGGTTCCTTTTGCTCAGGACTGCTTTGGCTATTCAGGCTTTTTTTTGTTCCATATGAATTTTAGAATTTTTACTTCTAGTTCTGTGAAAAATAATGTTGGTAATTTGATAGGAATTGTGTTGAATCTGTAGATTGCTTTAGGAAGTATGGTCATTTTATCAATATTAATTCTTTCAATCTATGGGCATTGAATGTTTTTCCATTTGTTTGTATCACCTATAGTTTCTTTCATCAGTGTTTTGTAGTCCTCCTGGTAGAGATCTTTCAACTCCTTTGTTAAATGTATTCCTAAGGGTTATTTTGTGTGTGATTATTGTAAATCAGATTTAATTCTTTATTTGGTTATCAGCTTGAATGTTGTTGGTGTATAAAAATGGTACTGATTTTTGTATGTTCATTTTGTCTCCTGAAATTTTACTGAAGTCATTTATCAGGTCCAGGAGTCATTCAGATGCATCTTTAGGGTTTTGTAGGCATAGGATTCTATTGTCCGTGAACAGAGATAATTTGACTACTTCTTTTGTAATTTAGATGCCTTTTATTTTTTTCTCTTGCCTGATTGCTCTGGCTAGAACTTCTAGTATTATGTTGAATAGGAGTGGTGAGATTGGACATCCTCATCTTGTTCCAGTTCTTAGGAAGAATTCTGTTAACTTTTATCCATTTGGCATGAATGTTGGCTGTGGGTTTGTCATATATGGCTCTTATTATTTTGAGATATGTTCCTTTGATGCACAGTTTATTGAGGGTTTTTATCAAATGCTTTCCAGGAATTTATCTATTTCCTCTAGGTTTTCTAGAGTATGTGCATAGAGATATTTATAGTAGTCTCTGAGGATCTTTTTGTAATTCTCTGGTATCAGTTGTAATGTCAACTTTGTCATTTCTGATTTTGCTTATTTGAATCTTTTCTCTTTTTTTCTTGGTTAATCTAGCTAGTGGTCTATTGATCTTGGTTATCCTTTGAAAGAACTCACTTTTCCTTTTATTGATCCTTTGTATGTGATTTTGTTCTGAATTTCACTTAGTTCTGCTCTGATTTTTATCACTTCTTTACTTGTGTTAGCTTTGAGATTGTTTGCTCCTGTATTTCTATTTTAGTGTGACATTAAGTTGTTAATTTGAGATCTTTCTGTATTTTTTATGTAGGCATTTAGCACTATAACTTTTCCTTTTCACACTACTTTTGCTATATTCCAGAGGTTTTGGTAGGTTGTGTCTCTATTTTCATTTATTTCCATTTTTTAAATTCCCGGCTTAACTTTATTTTTTACCCCAAAGTCATTCAGGAAATAATTGTTTAGTTTTCATGTACTTACGTGGTTTTGAGAGTTCCTCTTGGTATTGATTTCTAATTTTATTCCATTGTGGTCCAAGAAGATGCTTGATATGATTTTGATTTTTCAAATTTGTTGAGACTTGCTTTATGACCAAGCATGTGGTCAGTTTTCAAGAATATTTCATGCACCGATGAGAAAAATGTATACTCTGTGATTGTTAGGTAGAGTATTCTCTAGATGCATATTAGGTACATTTGGTCAAAAGTCCAATTTAAGTCCCAATTTTCTTCGTTAGTTTTTTGCCTTGATTTGTCTAGTGCTGTGAGTGTTGAAATCCCCCAATATTATTGTATGACTATCTCTTTTATTAGGTGTAGTAGTATTTGTTTTATAAATCTAGATGCTTCATGTTGGGTGCACATATATTTTGTATAGTTAAATCTTGTTGAACCCTTTATCTTTATATAATGACCTTTTTTGTCTTTTTTGTATTTTTTTTTTTTAATTCTTGTGGTTTAAAGTCTGTTTTGTCTGATACAATAGTGACTCCTGCTCTTTTTTGTTTTCCATTTGCATGACAGATCTTTCTCCATCTCTTTACTTTGAGCCTGTGGGAGTCATTACATGTGAGATGGGTCTTGAAGGCAGCAGAAGGTTGGATCCTGTTTTTGATACAATTTGCCAGTCTATATTTTTAAAATGATGCATTTAGGCCATTTATGTTCAAGGTTAATATTGATATATGAAGTTTTGCTCCTGTCATAGTGTTTTAAGGTAGTTGCTTTGTAGTCTCAATAATGTAATTGCTGTAGGCATTCTGTAAACTTTGTATTTATGTGTGCTTTTATGGTAGCAAGTACCATTCTTTCATTTCCATGTTTAAAACGCCTTTGAGCATTTATTGTAGGGCCATTGTGGTGGTGATTAATTCCCTTAGTGTTTGCTTGTCTGGGAAATGCTCAATTTCTTCTTCATATATGAAGCTTAGTTTGTCAGGATATGAAATTCTTGGCTGGTATTTTTTTTTTTTCTTTAAGAAGGCTAAAAATAGGCCCCCAATGTCTTCTGGCTTGTGTGGTTTCTCCAGAGAAGTCTGATGTTAGTCTGACAGGATTTCATTTATAGAGAGTTTTGCTTTTTTCTCTAGCTGCCTTTAACATTTTTCCTTTTGCCTTGACCTTGGATGCTCTAATGACTAAATGCCATGGGAACGGTTGTCTTGTACAGTATCTCACAGGTTTTCTCTGAAATTTTTATATCTAGATATCAACTTCTCTAACAAGATCAGGGAAATTTTCCTGAATTTTTCCTGAAATTTCCCTCAAATACGTTTTCCAAGTTGCTTACTTTTACTTTTTCTCTCTCAGGAATGCCAATCAGTCATAGGTTTGGTTGCTTTACATAATTCCACATTTCTTAAATACTTTGCTCATTTTTTTGAATTATTTTTTATTTATTTTTGTCTGACTGGGTTAATTCAAACAACCAGTCTTCAAACTCTGACATTCTTTCTTCTGTTCAGTCTAGTCTATTATTAAAGCTTCCAACTTATGTTTTGAAATTCCTTTAGAGAATGCTTGAATTCTAGAATTTCTATTTGGTTTTTTCTAAATCTAGCTGTTTCATCTTTCATACCCTTAATAATTTGTCTGGTTTCTTTGCATTGTATTTCAACATCCTCTTGGATTTCGTTGAGCTTCCTTGCAATCCATATTTTGAATTCTTTGTTATTTCAGACTTTTCCATTTTTTAGAATCCTTTGCTAGAGACCTAGTGTGATTTTTTTGGAGGTGTCAAGACACTCTGGCTTTTTGTACTGCCAGAGGTGTTTCATTGATTCCTTCTCATCCGAGGGAGCTGTTGCATCTTATATTTGAATTTGCTATTGTTTGAAGGAGACTTTTATTTTTTATTCTTTTTTTCCTTGAGGGTATTACTGTGACATATATTGTGTGTGATCGTTTGGCTTTGTTTCCGGGTGCTTGCAAGGGGCCAAGGCTCTGTATGGGTTCCTTGGTTGTGGGTAGCTTCTGTGTGACGGCTTTCTCAGATGTTGTTTGTTACAGTGATGCACTGGGTGTAGGAGCCAACATACTATCTCCTGTGGGATGAGGGTGCTTAAGTCTCAGGAAGCGTATCTTACGGACTAACACTAAGCCTTTCTGGAAGCAGGTTTTTTATTTGGTGGTGCAGTTCAGACTGCAGTCCAGTAGGTGGCACTTAAGAGTAAGAACGTGCCCCACTTTAGATAGGCTGGCAAGGCGTGGACGCACTCACCCTGACTGGGAGGTGGCAAGAAGACTAAAGTATACTGAGGTTTCAGGGAAAATGGGGGTGAACCAGCTTCTCATCCTGAGCCACCAGGAATGCAGTCTTATTCCCTTTCATGCCTGGCACAGGATCCGTGACCTTCAGTTCAAACAGACTTTGTCCTTTGGTTCCCAGCTACAATGCAGCTATGGACCATGGATATACCTCTCTGACTGCTACCACCAAAATGTGCTCAGGGCAGAGCCTCTTCCCTGGATCTAGGGAAGGTAACTCTGCAGCTTGTCTGTCATCCATTGCTGAGACACTACTGCTCTGTGTGTGGGGTGGAGTTGGGGAGTTGGGCCCCACCCTTCATTCCAGCTTAAGTGGTGTAGGCTCACTTTCAGCAGAGGTAGAGCTGCCACAAAAAGCACAACAAACACTTTCTCTGAGTGCACACCTGCCAGGTCCCAGTAGGAAGAACCATTTCAGCATCTGCAGCAGTGGATAGGGGTGGGAAATGCCCCACCCCCTTCATGTCTGTTCTTGGCTGTCAGTGTTGCCCCCTTCAGCAATAGCTGTCACACTGTAAAAAGAAAAGTAGAGGTTCCTCTTCAAAGACCTTCCTCCCCATTTAATTAAAAATAAATAGTAACTTCTCTTAGAAGCAAAATGTATTCAAAGACCTGTGCTAACTTTCTTAAATATCTGGTAGCCGTAATAAAGAAATCAATGTGCTTTATGTTCTTAGCTCCCACAATTTAGCCTCAATATTTGCCCTGGCATGCTTATACTGGTCCAAGCAAACATTAGGTCATAGCCTGTTCCTCTTGCTTATTTGAAGGCGTTTTTACCTTTCTCAGCATTCCACAAGTTATTTCTTCCTTCCTTTGTTCTCCACTGCCTTTGCCTGTTTTAAAAAGTTCTAAGTTGTTAGCCAATCAGGACAGATACAGAATGTGAGGTCCTGTTCCAGCCCATGGAAAATGGACACAGCAGTAGGGTGGACGCATCAGGTTATAAATGACCCTGTCTCCTTTGTTTGGTGTACTCTCATGGCAAAACTGCTGGCGAGTGTACCCTTTCTGCAGAAAGTATAAAAATGGCCTGGCTGAGGGAATTAAATTTATGTTCAAGTGTTATTTCTTTATGGCACCAGGGGACAAGCATTTAAAATACATGCTCACATTTATTTGGCCCAAGGGGGCCTTTAGCAGGCTGCCCTCCTTCTACCTTAGGGGCAACCTGAATTGAGGGTTAGATCTCCAGAGGCCCTGCAGCTCCCTGGGGATCTGCTAGTCCCCTGTACTTGCCAAAGTCAGAGTGCATTGTGGGGTACATTTGCAGGGAATCTGGTGGTGTGATGACTTAAGAGCAGAGAATTCATCAGGCAAAACAGTGACCCATGACAGATGCACAAACATGCTGCCCACCATCTCAGTTCCAGTCTGAGAGGAGTGTGGGCACACCTGCATGAGCTGGCCACCTAGTTCTCTGTCCATGGGAAGTTGCCACCACTAGGATTGCCCTGGGTCACAAGGGCAGAGGGGCTCCCCGACTGTTTGACAGCAGATTGTCACAGGGATGAGGGGAGCAGATAAGAACATGCACCTACTCTTTCCATGGGACTCAGAGTTCCTTGAGGGTCCACCTCTGCCAGACTCTTGCTGCTTTCCTTTTCTGTATTCTAGCTTCTTTCCATGGTCACTTCGACAGGCTCTCTTCCCTCAGTTTTCCATTCAGAACATGTCCATTCACCATTAACTTTGATCTTCTTTCTGAGGAAAACTGGCATCTGATGCCCCTAGTCACTCATCTTGGCGTGGGGATGGGGGGGAGGGGACCTTCTAATTATAAATCATTTTGCCTTTTGGTTCCAATTTCTAGGAAATTTCCATGACTGAAAGTTCCAATTTTTAAATTAAATTTCTTATTTTTAATCATAATTATAATTTCTGAGAACTCATTCTTAATCTCTGATGATAAAAATTTAACTCCTCTGCTCTCCGCATTTTCTCTCTGCTTTTGTCCTTTTTCACGTTGATGGCTACCCGCAAACATCTGATAGTCATTGGTGGGCCATTCATATTTAAAACTGAAGTAACAGTGAGTTGATTGGAAGCTCTTTGACCATAAGTGGGCCTTGTTCATGAATGGACTTCACAATTAAATAATCAAATGGCCAGACAGATTTTTCACTGAAAACCCCAAAATGTCAGTATTTATAGATCTTCTCTCTAGAGAAGTTTAGTCTTATCAGCAAATAATCTTCCAATCACCTGCCTGTGGTATCTGAGGCTGCCTGCCTCCTTTGTTGTGGTGTTGAGTAAAAGTAGGGGATTGGAGTTTTACCTTTACTATACAGACTCTCACTCAGTACCCTTTTATGCTCCGGCATTTCACTCCTGTTCTCCCTTATATGTTAGCAAATTCCAGATTCCGGGATAGCCAATTCCAGAATCTCCTTTGTTCAGATAAGCCAGAAAATATATCACCTGTCCTTTGTGGGAGTGGGGAAGGGCAGGAGTGATGACATAAAAAAACTCACCATTCCTGCTGATATTCCCCTGCCTGACCCCTACTGGCAGTGCTGTCTAGTGCCTCCAATTTCTAGCCTGTTCAGAGCAATTCAAGGTGAACTGGCTATATGTCACCAGTTTGCTAAATTATTTACCATTTCTCCATCCTTTTTCCGTCTGTATTGTGGATTGAGGTTAAAAAGTTCTTCTAGTTTTATTGAAGGTGAAATTTGTGTTTCTCTTTTGTTTCATCCTTGTGTTTAGAGATGGTTTTCAAAAGCAGAGTGTGGAAATTACTTTTCTCCATCATATTAAAACCATATGTACCTCCTAATTTTATAAATACAGAAACCAAGACCATAGAAGATGAAATGATTTTCCTTCTGTTTGTCCCATTGCTGCCATAGCCCTGATTGGAAGCAAGGTATTTAATTATTAACCCTGTGCTTTTGTCAGCACATGACACTAAAATAGGTTCCATAAGGTGACACTGAAGTATTGCTTTCTTTTCTGATTAAATATATGCTACATATTCATCCACTGAAACCACTCTTGGCAAAGTCACAAATGATCTCCATGTTGCCAAATCCAATAGTCAATTATTAGTCCTCATCTGTTTAACTCATCAGCGGCATTTACAATATTGATGACTCCTTCCTCCTTGAAACACCTTTGTTCATTTAGCCTTCAGAACACTATTCTTAAATTTTTTTTAACCTCACTGCTTCCTCCTTTTCTATCCTTTGGCTCTTCCTCATTTATCAAACCTCCAAACATTGAAGTGTACCAGAGCTCTATTTTCTTGTCATTATTTTCCTCCATCTGCTCTCATTCCTTAGGTGATCTGATTTGTCCCATTGCTTTAGATATTGTGATAGTTTTATACATCAACTTGAGTGGATTGCAGATGCCCAGACATCAGGTTAAACATTATTTCTAGATATGTCTATGAGAATGTTTCTAAATAAGATTAACATTTGAGCTGGTGAACTAAGTAGATGGTTCTCCGTAATGTGTGTAGGCATCACCCAGTCCATTGAAGGTCAGAATAGAGTAAAGGTGGAGAAAGAAACAAATTGCCCCTGCCCTTTTGCTTTACTGCTTCAGCTGGTATGTCTCATCTACCTTCAGACTGAGATTTACATCATTGGCTCCCCTGGTTCTCAGGCCTTTATACTTGGTCTGAATTATACCACTACCTTCCCTAGGTCTCTAGCTTGCAGATGGCATATCATGGGAATTCTCAACCTCCGTAATTGTATGTGAGACAATTCCTTATAACAAATCATATATATGTGTCTGTGTGTGTGTGTGTGTGTATGTGTGTGTGTATCCTATTAGTTCTGTTTATCTGGAGAACACTGACTAATACAAATATCATATATATACTTACCATTTTTAAAAGCCTATCTTCAACCTCAATTTATTCACTGAATTTTAGTGTAGACTTGTATATTCAACTAACTTAATATTCATTATAGTTCATTATAGTAACTGTTCATTATAGTAACTAACCTCAACTTGCCTTTGGTGATTAAGTTCTGCCTCTCGGCTTTGCCAGTCTCAGATCCAATTACTCCTATTTCATTTAGGTTTTAGTGACTGTGGTTCCCACTGTAAGTTCTGGCCTACACAGAAGAGTGATCATGGAGCTCTTCAAGAATGCTGGAGCTCCTCTTACAAATTTAGTCCTCAATGTATTAGTGAAAGGTATGCTACCTGGACTCTTCTGATATAAGCCTCAAATAAAAAATCCACTCTAATAGTCCAGTATCACCAGCCTTTGTATTCCTTTCTCTGCATTAACCAAGAAAAACTGGGCTTTTTTTTTTTTTTTTTTTTTTTTTTTTTTGAGGGGGATGGAGTTTCACTCTTGTTGCCCAGGCTGGAGTGCAATGGCGCAACCTCAGCTCATCGCAACCTCCGCCTCCCGGGTTCAAGCGATTCTCCTGCCTCAACCTGCTGAGTAGCTGGGATTACAGGCATGCGCCACCATGCCCTGTTAATTTTTTGTGTCTATTTTTAGTAGAGACGGAGTTTCTCCATGTTGGTCAAGCTAGTCTCGAACTCCTGACCTCAGGTGATCCGCCTGCCTCGGCCTCCCAAAGTGCTGAGATTACAGGCGTGAGCCACTGCACCTGGCCAAGATTGGGCATTTCTAATTCACTTGTGGTGAGCCATCTTTTAGTTTAGCCAACTGACCAAATAATTAAAGTCCTTTCTAACTCCCCAATCTGTAACATTAAATGCAGAATTCCTGATTATAGAGCCCATATCAATAAATTCAGCCTGATCTAACATTATGTTCCTTCCAGCATTATCCTATATCCTGAATATCCTTTCCCACACATATTCCCTGGATTTCTACTTGTATAAATTAGAGAAATCAAGAAGTTGTTTTGGAATACAGTGCATCTCGTCATGGGTCACACTTTGACCTTAAAAGTCTTCTGTAACTTGAATCTAGTTATAGGTCTAAACACAAAGAGGGGTGGTGGAGGTAAGTCATGAGGAGAATCTGAATTGTCTTGCATGGGAACTGCCTCAGTGGAGGCCATTAAAATTTCCTAAGGCAATGCAGGGTTAATCTACTGAGACAGAGATGAAAAGGCCGACACTACTGTGAACTGGGAGGACAATTCCACTGGGGATTGGGAGACTGCTTCCATTGAATCTGGAGAAAGCTCTTCTACTGGCAAAGAAGCCTCATCAGAATTTAGGGGCTCAAAGTCCTCAGCTTCATCAGGGTCTTCTCACACATCCTCATCCCAACTTACAGGATCCCATTCTTTATCAATCAATGCCCACACTTTAACAGTAGATATCCTGCTAGACGGGAGTTAAATTTGCATTGTAATTCAGCCAATCTCAGGAAGAAGTCCTGCATTTTATTTCCAGCAATTTCAGCCCTGCAGCTACAGGAGATCAGGTTCTCCCTTGGGACATACCTAGAAGCTCTTAAGTAATTTATGTAGTGCTTGAGGTGGGAATTTTAATCCCTGAGTTCATTCTTTTATTTCACCACTTTGTCTAACAACATTAGGTGCACCAACCAATGCCATTATATTCCTTATTTTTCCAAATATGTTCAAGACTATCATACACAGAGTCATTTAACACCTTGCTTTACATAAGTGGTTAACTAGGAGTATCTAATGCAGATATTATGTATATCTTTATAAACAAGTCATGCCATGAACTATCAGTGATCTTTTTACTACTGGAAAAAGACTCATAAGCATCTTTAAATCTAGTCAGATTAGAGAATCAATTCCAGAAACCCCAGAATCAATTCAGAAAACTCATCTTTAAAATTATCTTCCTCTAAAATCACTGTCAGTACCCAAATTTGTATTAGCCAGGATTCTTCAGAGAAACAGAACCAACTGGGGGGGGCGGTGGGAGGGAGAGAGAGAGAGAGAGAGAGGGAGAAGGAGGGAGGGAGGGAGAGGGAGAAGGAGAGAGAGAGAGAGATTATTATGGGAATTAGCAAGTTAGCTCATGTGGTTATGGAGGCCAAGAATTCCCATGAACTGACATCTGCAAGCTGGAGAACCAGAAAACCCAGTTGTGTAATTCAGTTTCAGTTAGAAGGCCTGAGAATTTAGGGAGCCAATGATGTAACTCACAGTCTGAGTTGGGGTTGCAGGGAGTAGCACTGGTTTAAGTCTTGGAGTTGCAAGAACTGAGAATCAGGAGTTCCAATTTCCCACGGAGGGAGAAAAAAGACAATGGATGTTCCGGTTCAAGAAGAGACAGCAAACTCACTCTTCCTTTGCTCTTTGTTCTGTTTGGGTTCTTAATAGATTAGATGATGACTACCCACATTGGTGATGGCAATCTTCTTTACTCAGTCTACCAACTGAAATGTTAATCTCTACTAGACACAGACACATCTAGAAATATTTTACCAGCTATTCGGACATCCATTAGCTCAGTCCAGTTGACACATAAAATTAACCATCAGAATACTGCATAATTTAAATTATATGACATCCTGGAAAAATAAAAACTACAGAGACAGTAAAAATATTAGTGGTTTCATGGGGTAGGGAAGAGGGAGATAGGAATAGGTGGAACATAGAGGATTTTCAGGGTAGTGAAACTATTTTGTATGATACTGTAATAGTGGCTGTATGACATTCTACATTTGTCAAGAAACCTAGAACTTTAAAGCACAAAGAGTAACATATACAAATTATTTAATAAAATTATGTAGGAGGCCAGGGAATCCCAGAATAAAATACAGAATCTAACTATATCGCAAATATATAAAAGAACCTCACTGAACTGGGTGGGAGGAAAAAGTGCTGACCTAAGACACTTTGGGAATGAGTGGATTCTGTAAGACAAAAGGAAAAAAAAATATACAAGCACTGTGTTCTAGTTAATAAACTTGTTACACATGGGGATATGAGCTAATAGTTTCTATACTGCTATATTTCTGTCTTAATTTATTTGTGCTGCTATAACAAAATACCTGAGACTAAAAAATTTATAAAGAACAGAGATTTATTTTCTGACAGTTCTGGAGGCTGGAAAATCAAAGATCAAGGTGCTGACAGGTTTGGGGTCTGGTGAAGGCCTTCTTATTGCATCCTTACATGGCAGAAAGGCAGAATGGCAAAAGAGGCCGAATTCATGACCTCAAGACCTTTTATAAGGGTGCTAATCCCATCCATGAAGGTGGAGTCCTCATGGCTCAATTACCTCCTAAAAACCCCACCTCATAATACTATCACATGAGTCTTAGGTTTCAATATGTGCATTTTGAGAGGACACATACATTCAAACCATAACATTTCACCCCTGTTCCCCCCAAAATTCACATCCTCCTAACATACATTCAAAATACATTCATTCCATCACAATAGCCCCAAGAATCTTAATTCATTCCAGCACCAACTTTAAAGTGTAAGTCTCATCTAAATCAGATATTGGTGAGATTCAAGATATGATTCATTCTGAGGCAAACTAATCTCCAGCTGCGAACCTGTGAAATCAAACAAGCTATGTGTTTGCAAAATACAAAAATCAGACAGGCATAGGGTAGACATTTCTAATCCAAAAGGGAGAAATAGGCAAGAACACAGGAATAACAGATTCTAAGTAAGATCTAAACCCAACAGAGCAAATAACATTAAATTTTGAAGCTTAAAAATAATCTTGACTCCTTGCCCACATTCTGGAAACACTGGAGTGGGGGTTCAGTCTCCAAGCTTCCCTGGGAGGCTTTGCTGGATACAGCCCATGCCATAGTTCTCATAGTTTGGAGCAGGTAACTGTAGCTCTCCTAGGCTGAAGCTTCAGCACACTGATGGCTCTAGATGTCTGCAGACTCAGGGGCAGCCCCACCTCTATGGATCTGCTAAGCATTGCCCTAGTTGGGACTCTCAACTGTGGTTCTGATCTCTTAGCTCCACAAAGCTTTATTCTAATGGCAGCTCTCTGTGGCAGCCCTGCCGCTATAGCAATCCACTGCCTGGGCTTCAAGATTCCCAGAAGCACCCTTTGAAATCTAGGTGGAGGTAGCCATACCTCCACAGCCCATGTACTCTGTGCGCTTGCAGAATTAGCACTATTTGGATGCCATCAAGGTTTATAGTCTGTACCTTTTGGAGTGATGGTCTGAGCTGCACCTGAACCCACTTGAGCCACAGCTGGGGTGGCCAAAGAGTGCTGCATCACAATGTGAGAAGCAGAGACTTGAGGCAGCCCAGGGCAACAAGTCTCTCAAGTTTCCATGGGAGCCCTGAGCCCCTCTTTTGGAACTGTTCTGCTCTAGAGGCCCTGGCATTCTGTAACTGTAATAAGTGGGGAAGCCACAAAAATCTCAGAAATGCCTTTGGGTTCATTCTTCCATTGTCCTGATGAATAGCATCTGGTTTCCTTCTATCCATACTAATCTCCATATCAAATAGTCAGTTAGTCACATCCTTGATATTCTCTTCTAAACATGCTTTTTTATTCTTCATAATTTGGCCAGGTTGGAAATTTTCTAAATATTTACCTGGCTTTCTTTTAATTATAAATTCTGTCTTTAAATCATTTCTTTATTCTTGCATTTTACTATAAGCAATCAAGAGAAGCCATGCAACACTCTGAACTCTTTGCTTAGATGTTTTTTGCACCAAATGGTCTAGTTCATTGTTCACAAGTTCTGCCTTTCACAAAGCATGAGGGCATAAAGAAAATTCAGCCAAGAACATTGTCACTTTGTAACAAGGATGGTCTTTCAGTTTCCAATATCTTGTTCCTCATTTTCATCTAAAACCTCATCAGCTTAGCCTTTACCATCCATATTCCTACCAATGTGCTATTTATGACCACTTAGATAGCTCTAAGATTTAGGCTGTCTGTACAGCTCTCTACTTCTGAGCCTTCACAAGAATTGAGGTTAATGTTCCATTCATGGTAATCTAGGCTTTTTTTTTTTTTTTTTAGCATGAACTTCAAAATTCTCCCAACCTCTACCCATTACCCAGTTCCAAAGCTACTTGCATATTTTTAGGTATTTGTTTTAGCAACACTTGTAGGTATTCTAGCAACATTCCCTCTTCTCAGTACCATTTTCTATCTTAGTCCATTTGTGCTGCTGTAACAAAATACCTGAGAATGGGTAGAGTCATTTATACAAAACAGAGGTTTATTTTCTCACAGTTTTGGGGGCTGGGAATTTCAAGATCAAGCTGTTCACAGATATGGTTTCTAGTGAAGACCTTACTGCATGCTTATGTGGCAGAAGGTAGAAGGGCAAAAGGGACCAAACTCACAGCCTCAAGCCCTTTTATAGGAGTGCTGATTCCATCCATGAGGGTGGAGTCTTCATGGCCTAATCACCTCCTAAAGGTTCTTCCTTTTAATACTATCACCTTGGGTCTTAGGTTGTAACATATGGATTTGGGGGGAACACATACATTCAAATCATAGCAATATGTATACTGGACTTATGTGTATATGGTAAATGGTGGGAGCCATGTTTCTCACTGTTGAAGTGGTAGGTTACACATATGCAAGGGAAGGAGTCCAGAATGATCCATGTGGTAAAGGATTAGAGTTAGAGACATCAATATGAACTCACGTTTAGCTTAATATAAATACAAATTGCTACTTATAAAAATATTTAAGATTTGTATACACTCACAGGTTAGTATATAAACATAAATTTCCTTGCTCTGTCAATATTAGGGTCCTGAAGCAAAACTACCCTCAATAGCAATGAGCACACATGGTACCCAGATTTGGCTTTCTATAAACATTCTCCAGTAAAAAGAACCAGAGATCTTTGAAGTAATTGATGATTCTAGGACTGAGGCAGGAAATTATATAAAATGAACTGGATCACTTTATGTGCTAGAAAGTAACGAAATAACTTAAAACAAACAAACAAACGCTTCACATTGATGGATTATGTCAAAGGGACATAGGAGTCAACTGAAACAACTTCCAGTAGCAAAATCTGGAACAATTTAAGCAACAAAATATATAAAATAGTATTAGATTATAACTCAAAGTATATAATAAATATTAATGAGTAGATAGTGATATAAATAAATGAATAAATATGAGTGAACAGATAAATCTCCCATGAAGAAGAATTCCAAATAATTTATGCAGATACTCTGCTCTCAAGAAGGTAGAGCATAACTCCCCGTTGAATAAGTATGGGCTGAATAGTGACTTTCTTCCAAGCACTATAGTATGAAAAGGAGGAAAACAAATAAGTAGTTTTACAGTGGAGAAAACTGGCAAATGCTACCTCAGCCAGGTGATTCAGTTCAAGCTCAACAGTGATGTTGATAGCATATATACATACTATATATATATGTTGATAGTATGTACTCTTGGATATGATGTGATAAAAATGGCATTTTACCTTTTGGCCTTCCTCTTAACACCCCACAACCCCACAACCCACAACCCTAGTCTAGTCATGCAAAAAATATCAGACAAATTCCAATTTAGGAATACTTAAAAAAATACCAGGCCAGCACTCCTCAAAACTGTTAGGGTGATCAGAGAAAGTCTGAGAAACTGTCACAGAGAGAACCCTAAAGAAACATGACAATTCATGTAATGTGGCCCTGGATGGTATCTTGGAACAGAAAATGGACAATAGCTAAAAACTGAGGAAATCTGAATTAAGTATAAACTTTAATAATACTGTGTCAATATTGGTTCATTAATTTAGACAAAATATACCATAGTAATTTGTGATGTTAATAATAAGAGAAAGTGGTGTGGGTTATAATGGGTACTCTTTGTATTATCTTCGCAACTTCTCTGTAAGTCAAAATTATTCTAATATTAAAAGTCTATTTTTTAAAACACCCATTTACAAAATGTCATATTGTCAAAGACAGAAGCTATATACTGAGTGGCAGATTGATTACTTTGGATTACTGTCCTCATGGGAATGAAAATGTCTTATTCTCACAGTGATAAACACATATTAGGATTATAAATTTGGCCTCCAAGCCCATCACATGGCCAGCACCACCATTTTGTACCTAAAGAATGCTTTATCTATTGCTGTGGTATCCACATAGCATTGCATATATATATATATATATCTCCTACATACTGTAAAGGAAGGACAATAATATCTTCCAATGCTCCCAGAGTTCACTGGCCTTATTAAGTGTTTTCACCAAGAAGCATCTGGCTTTATGTAAAGTGTAGTAGACTGGTGAAGGTTCAGTTACAGTGCCAGATGGAAAGAATGCCTTGCAACTCTCAATATATGGTCCTTTCTTCACCATAATTGTGTAAGTCTAGACATTAAGGAGTATAAACAGGAATGGCCCCTCTGTTATACTCACTGAAAGTATTTTTGCTCCATTCGTTGAATTTAGATGCCCTAGTGACCAACAGAGAAATCCTTTCAACAAAGAACAGTTACGACCCCATTAGTGAAAGCTGAGTGAGGTCCCTGCCATTTGGGACTTATCATGCCATTGAAACAACAAACATAGAAGGGGGTCACTATACTGAGAAGGTGATTTATTCTGATTATCAGGGGGAAACTGGGTTATTGCTACACAAGAAAGGCAAAAAGGCCGATTTTGAGAGCTAGGGCATTTCCTAGAATACATCGTATTTCTCTCTTGCACTCAATAGTCCTGATCCATGAAAATCTGCATCATTGCAGTGTAAACCAGACATCAAAGACTCAACTTCTTTAAAGTTTGGACCATCCCCCAGTAAAGATTACCATCCAGCTGGCATGCCATCAAAGGATAAAGGCACAGGTAATGTGTGGTAGAAGGTAACTATACTAATCAACTTAGCCCTTATGACCAGCTATAGAAATGGTGTCTAACACATCTACATTTTGTGAAATTACTCCCTTTTCCCATACTGTATTATATGAACTCTGGCATTGATTAATGTTTTATATTTTATGTGACAGTATGATGAGATTTTATCATCTTGCAATGATACAGTAGTTGATGGGATTTCATGCACTCCTCTGTTGGGAAAATGAAGGTTTCAACCCAATGAAATGCAAGAATGGATATTGCAAATCAAAAAGAATGGGCTGTATGAGATGGCAGTGAGATGACTTCTGCTTGACTCCCTTCCAGATCCAACCCTTTCTCATTCACCACTACCTCAACTTCTGTCCACAACATAAGTTGATTTTGGCTCTAGAAGAAGACTGCAAAGAAGGGAGAGGTGTGAGACAGGGTATTTACTTTCTTGGTTCTTTCCCTGAAAGCTTGCCTTGGGCTGGCTATTTTTCTCAACTAAAAGTTATTTACTGCTCCTTTTAAGATAACCAACATTCTCTGTCCTCTCTCTCATGCTTCCAAGCCTGTAGTCATGGTATCTCGGCTGCTACTAACCCTATGTTCCTGCCTATAAATAAACCCTTCTTGAATTATCCTATTTCAAGTATACTGTGTTTGTGTTCCTGTTTTCTGTGGGGACCAGGCCTGATTCCATATATATACATATATGTATATATACACACACAGTCACATCATCATATATTTTAGATAAATAGATTTACCCAAATTTCTGTTGTCGAATATTTAGTCTTCTCCCCTGCCCCTCCACACACTATAAATGTTTTGCTACTGTAAATAACACTGCAAATATTACACTTTGGCTAAATCCTGGTGGAAATTTGTCTTAATTTTCCTAGGATACATTTTTAGAAGTGAAATTGATAGCTTAAAATCAGAAAATATTTTTAAGTGTCTTAATACAGATTTCCGTTTTGCCCTCCAGTAAATTGGTGACAACTTATACTGATTTGTATGAGCCACATATGAGGCAACTTAATTCATTCCACTTTAGTTAAAGCTGGGTATTAATATGTTATAATTGGAAAATTTATGGATGAAACCTAATTTTATTATTGATTTAATTTTCATTTATGCTATCATCTCTTAAGTTAAAATCTTTTCATATTCATGCATTTTTTTTTTTTTGTAAATTGCTTTTTTGTCTATTTGAGGATTCACCTTTATTTCTTACATTAAAATACTTGCTTCTTGTGAATGTTTATTTTGATGACAAAAACAACAAAAACCAGGAAACAAGGGGCACAATGATTATTTTCCATGATAGAATTTCTGAAGGTCTGAATTCAATATATTTCTAGGGCAAATGTTATTCTCTTTTTGAAAAGTACACAATGATTATCATTAACATCACGAGGAACTGCATGAATAAGTTATCAGCAGAAAAAAAATCTCTTCAAGTAGATATCAAAACTTACCACACAATGTTATTTAAAATGTGAGGCTTTTAAACGCAGTCTCTTTTCACAGGAAGTGCCATTGCTTTGCATTTCTTTTCCCCAGGCCACATAACTCTTTGTTTTAATGAAGAGGGAAAAAAAACATCCAAGCTACCAATAATACAAAAGAAAAGGCTATTCTTCGCTAGAGAAAAATTCGCAATCATGTGTGATAGAAAATAGAAATAGGCAAAGTCACAAAGCAATAGCCTATTTACATATTATTTCCACAAAGTTTCTTTCCCCATAGGATATTTTTTAAAAAAGAAAAATTGTTTCACTACCCAACT
This sequence comes from Rhinopithecus roxellana, assembly GCF_007565055.1. Taxonomy (NCBI): domain Eukaryota; kingdom Metazoa; phylum Chordata; class Mammalia; order Primates; family Cercopithecidae; genus Rhinopithecus; species Rhinopithecus roxellana. The sequence goes on along the minus strand of NC_044555.1, from coordinate 31,646,290 downwards.
ACATGGGAGATTTGAAGCAGAGATAACTCATTCTTCCCATTTTAAAGCAATAATACACACTAACACATTGTTGTTCAGTCTCCATTAGGGCAGAGTATTTATTTCCAGACTACTATAGACAATTGAAAATCAGCTTATGCTGCTCCCAGCATACAAATGCCATTCAGGAATTACAGTTTCGTCGTGAACTAGTACCTTCCTATTGTCCCGACGACTCGATTGACAACGTCTTCAAATCAGTCGCCATCTATCTCTTATTATCATCATCATCATTGCCTACTACTTTAATTCAAGGTCTTTTCCCTTCTCACTTGATCTATTATAATAGCTGCTTAAATTGACCTTACTATGAGTCTCACTTTTTTCCAATGACCCTCCAGGATATTGTCAGACCATCTCTGTGAAATGTGCATCTGGCCCTTCACATTCCTCTAAATAGCCCTTCGATAACTTGGATGTTACTATAGAGTAACATCCAAACTTCCAAACTCTTTAGTATGGCGTGTAGTTTGGACTTAGCCTCTGAAAGCTTTGTCTTCCCTTCATGCCTTTCTTTAGTCATGTGAAAACTGAGCCTATGATTACACATTTTTACCCTGTCAACCCGGTGAATACCTCTCTCAAAACTCATTTCAAGTGTCACTTTTTTAGCAAAGCCTTTCCTGGCTTCCTAGGTTAAAAATAATCAAATTCTCCGCTAGGCATTCGTAGTTCACTGGGTATATTTCAACCTCAGCCCTCTTGTTGTTTCCCTATACTTTAAGCCCTCTGCCTATGTTCTAGGCTTCTCTTTGAGGACTGACCAGTATCCCTGTGTACAGTATCTAACATAGCACATGGCACACAGTAGGCCCTAAATACATCTTTGTTTAATTGAATGAATAAATGGAGAAATAAACAAGTATTCACAGAAAAAACTATGTTGTATAAAAGATGTTTGTTTATTAAGAATCCAGTGTAAGTTGCAAGTTCTGCTTCGAGTTGCTTCTGGAAAGCTAATTAGGTGGAAATGGCATATGCATACAAAAATTAAAAAGCAAGTGCATGAGTCAAGGTCCCAAATGAAAACAGATGGCACACTTCAATTAAGATAATTTGAGGAGTATTGACTTACAAAGGATCTGATAACAAAGGTTTGGGCAGGGTATAGGGAAACGACCAGGGGCAGAACAGAAGCCTGCCTGCACTGTTAAAGGCAGTTGTAGCTGTTTCTACTCCTATGTCTGAAGGGATGAGGTGATAAAGAGAAAGAGGTTATTGGAACTTAGAAGGAGAGAAAATTATGCAGAAGAGTCTTGAGAGGAAGAGTGACCTTTGGGAAAAGGACGTAGCTGACCTAAGGTGACCTCAAAAGGAGAAGTTCAGGGGAAAATTTCTTTTTTATTCTTCTCTTTTCAACCTATTGCCAAGGCTCCTCAGTAGTCATATCCAACTGAAAGTCAAAAGGTACTGAAGCCGTGCTACATTCCATATAGATCAGGCTCCAGGTGCATAGAGCAAGGTGGAGAAGTGGGCAAAAATAGAAGACAGCCAACACATTAGTAAGTGTCTCACACTTCTTTCAAACATCAAAGAGCCCAGCAGATCAGTTTATACATTGTAGAGACTCAAGAAGAGCTTGTGGACAATTTGATCATTAACATGACCGAAAATCATTTAGTGCAGCAATAGAGGTGCACCAGCCAGATGTTCCTTCAAGAAAGACCTTGCCATTCATCTGTGATACGAACAGTTATCTCATAGCTTCTATCTGTAGAAAATTTGGGATCCATTGCAGCATTTGCATCAAATTCACACCGTTCCCAGGCATCTCCCAGTGCACGACTGATCCTGGTGAAGATACTAGGAAGTGGTCTTTTCTTGCCTAATGCAAAAATTGCCTAATGACAATCTTTTCTCAAAAACTCCTCATGGGTTTGCCAAAACTTTGAAAGATCTGTTTCATAGTCTAAGGCTCTTCCTCTCCAATACTGCTTCATATCTTATTATATCTCATAGGCATTATCTCCCAATGAACCACTTGTACTCCTAACTCTCTCTAACCATCTGTTTATCAGAGGATCTAAATGGACACACATACCTACTAAATTAATGATGAGGAAAATAAAAGTTTGTTTAGGAATATAGTGGAGTGGCCCAATTTCAAGGAGAATTGTGATATGAGCCTTAAAAATGGGAAGAAAGAAAAATAATAATAGCAAAGTCAGAACACCTGTCCCTCAATCTACCTCAGACTGCTTATCTCTTTCTTTGTCAGAGAGTTGTGGCGAGGATCAAACAAGAGAGTACATGGTTTCTGAAATTTCAGTGAGCTCATCAATAGAGGCTGCCACCATACATTATCCCACATTCATTTTCAACCTCTTCTCCCTAGTGCAGTTCCTAGAGAGATTACAAAAGTTGTACACTCATTTTCTCAGTCTCTCTTCTACTAAGGGTGGCCATGTGATATAAGTTGATATAAACAACTAGTTTATGGGCATTTCTTTTTCTTTCCCGATCAAAGGAATAGATGTACATGGGGTAGCCATCTTGAGACCAGGATGCAAAAATCTAACACATTTGGTATGACAAAGTAGAAAGGTATTTTATCTTTTTTTAAATTTTTTATTTTTTTTTTGAGATGGAGTCTCACTCTGTCCTCCAGGCTGGAGTGCAGTGCCGCAATCTTGGCTCACTGCAACCTCTGCCTCCCGGGTTCAAGTGATTCTCCTGCCTCAGCCTCCCAAGTAGTTGGGTCTACAGACACGAGCCACCACAACCAGCTAATTTTTTTGTATTTTTAGTAGAGATAGGGTTTCACCATGTTGGTCAGGCTGGTCTTGAACTCCTGACCTCAGGTGATCCGCCCACCTCAGCCTCCCAAAGTGCTGGGATTACAGGCATGAGCCACCGCACCTGGCCCAGTAAGGTTTTTTTTTGTTTTTTTTTTTTTTTTTAGCTGTATCCTTGAGATGTTGCTTAATCGTGGCCTGCTCAACTCTGGACTGCCTCCCAGCAGACTTTGGGTTATGTAAAAAGTTGACACAAGTATTTGTCATTTGCTGTGACCAGTGCAGGCCATGATATCCTGACCATTAGAAACATTTAAGACAGATGCTCAGCAACCCCACTACCTAATCCTTACTTTTTATGGGCTTCAGGCTCCCATGAAAAAAAATTTAAATTAGGTTCTCAGTTAGGATTCACACAACTTGTCTGATATCCTAAAGGATCCTCCCACCCCCGCAAAAAAAGAAAAATGTAAGAAAACATAGTGAAACCTCTGTGAGAAAGTACATATGAATATTTCACAAAGGCATGATGAAGAAGATTTCACTGTAGGAACTAGTTTTGAGAAGTAGCAGGATTTCTAGGTACAGAGTAAGGTTGTACTTGACCATCCCTTTACACTGTGCATTCCAAGAGGCAGATGGCCATAATGTAAAGAAGACTGTTCCCAGAGGCAAACAGCTCTGCTAAGAAAGCCCTGTGAACGAGGTTGTAAGAAAAAGAGGAGAGGATTTTCATACTAACTGGGGAGAAAGGAGAAAGCAAGAAGAGGCTGATTTTTAAAAGATTAGTAGAGCTTGTAGTTTCTGCTCTGACATATAAAAAGCTTGGATAACATCACCCCAGTCCTTACGATAAGAAAAAGCTAGACAAGGGCCGGGCGTGGTGGCTCACGCCTGTAATCCCAGCACTCTGGGAGGCCAAGGTTGGCAGATCATGAGGTCAGGAGTTCAAGACCAGCCTGGCCAATATGGTGAAACCCCGTCTGGACTAAAAATATAAAAAATTAGCCCGATGTGGTGGCACATGCCTGTAATCCCAGCTACTCGGGAGGCTGAGACAGGAAAATTGCTTGAACTCAGGAAGTGGAGGTTGCAGTGAGCTGAGATCACACCACTGCACTCTGGCCTGGGCGACAGAGTGAGACTCCATCAAAAAAAAAAAAAAAAAAAAAGAAACTAGACAAACTGAAAACAAACAACTTTTCTTAAAAGGGCAAACAGCCACCCTGAAATCTGGAGACACAGGTGAACCAGAGGGATATAACTGAAATCTACCTGAAGCAAAAGCTGCTGGAACCGTAAACTGGTAGTAACACTTAATGGTAATTTGATTAGTTGCTGAAGGCTGAGTCTGGACTAGGGTAAAAATAAAAAATCCTGTGGGCTGCAGTATTCTGCAGTATACATGAAAGTACTCCCACACTTTCATGAGTTTTATTTCCAAAAATGCCACCAGCTCATCGTAATGAAGATCTAAAAGATTCCCTTGTGGCTTTGGCAGGGGTAAGAGAAGAGTGACCACTATGATTTCTGTCCAGTTTTCTCCATGAGAAAGGTCTACTCTACATGAGGAAAGACTTTACTGGAGCTGTGTCGCTGAATTTTGGGAAAAAGTCATTCCTTTGACTGTAGTCCTTTCTAGACCTCCTGTCTCACTTAAGGTACTGGGAAGCAATAGAAGGAGAAATACAGGCAAAGACCACAAGTCAGAGACAAATTCCCACTAAAAGACTGATATTTAATCAGAATATTATTGAGTATTCCCCTCCCCTACATCTTACCACCATACCAACAGTACAATAAGAGTGGATAATAGCTAAGAGCTGTAAGACACAGTCTCTGAGAGGGAATACTTAGGGAAGCCCAAGGTTAAGAGGGGAAACAAAAATGACATTAGAGGATTTTAGAACACAGTGTTCCCACTTAGAGCTACAGCAAATATTAAACAAAGGCCAATTTCTGGCCAGATTAACATAAATCCTTAGTTCCTATTAGCTGAAACAACATGTACAGCTTTCAACTAAAACTTATAAGGCAAAAGACAGGAGAAAAACAGTCTAAAGAGATAAAACAAGTATCAAAAACAGACGGAGATTATGACACAGATGTTTGCATTACCAGACAGGAAAATTAAAAACCAATGATTAATGCAATAAAGGCTCTAACAGAAAAAGTAGGCAACATGCAAGAACAGATGGGTAGTGTAAGCAGAGAGATGGATTATTTAAAAAGAATCAAAAGGAAATACTAGAAATAAAAAAAATATTGTAACAGAAATAAAGAGTGCCTTTGTTGGGCTCAACATAGCTGAGAAAAGAACCAGTGATCCAGTGATCTTGAAAATAGGTCAAAAGAAAGTTTCCAAATTAAAATGCAAAAGAAAACAAAGAATTAGAAAAAAATGATATTAAGAGGTGTAACATATACCTAATTATAATATTTAGTGCCCGTAGGAGAAAAAAGAGAACAGAGCCAACAAAATGTTTGAAGTAGTAATGGCCAAGAACTTCCAAAATTAAATTGCAGGCATCAAAACACAGATCTATGGAGCTCAGAAAACACCAAATAGAAGAAAGAAAAGAAAAATTTACACCTAAGAGTATCATTCAAATTGCAGAAAACCAATGACAAAGAAAATGTTGAAAGAATACAAAGGGAGAAAAACTTATCTACAGAGGAATAAGAATATAAGTAGCAGTGGACGTCTTGTCAGCCACCACGCAAAATAAAAGAGTGAAATGAAATATTTAAAATACTAAAAGAAAAAAAATCAAACTAGAATTCTATCTCCACTTTACTTCTATCTCTATCTTTACCTTACAAGTAAAGAAGAAATAAGGACTTTCTCTGAAAAACACAAATTGAGGGAATTCATCACCAGCAAACCGTCCTGCAAGAAAAATGAAAAGATTTTCTTCAGGCAGAAGGAAAAGTATAAAGGTCATAAACTTGGATTTACGTGAAGAAAGGAAGTGCACAGGAGGAGAAACAAAGGCAAAATAAAATATTTTATTTTACTTATTGATTAAGTGAATTAAAATACCACTGTTTGCTTAAAGTAATTATAATAACACATATGGTGATTGTAACGTATAGATATATAAAATGAAAGACAGCACGTCATAAGGGATAGGAGAGAGGAACTGGGAATACTGTTATAAGGTAGCCGCGCTATATGTGAGGCAGCACAGTGTTACATGAGGGTGGACTTGAATTAAAAATATACATTGCAACTATAGGGTAGCCACTAATTTTTTAAAGTATGATTGATATTTTAAGAGAGGAAATAAAATGGAAGCATATAAAATGCTCAAATAAAACAAGAAAAAGCAAAAACTGAATTCTCAGGTAATGACTACAAAACAGTTATTATAAATGAGATATTAAGCAAAGTATATGAGTAACTACATTAAATGTGGATAGTCTAAATATACCATTTACAAGATATATTTTTGGAGTGTATATAAAAACAAGGCCTAACTATATATTGTCTATGAGAAATATACTTTAAATATTAAGACTCAGGGCCGGGCACGGTTGCTGATGGCTATTATCCCAGCACTTTGGGAGGCCGAGGCAGGCAGATCACCTGAGATCAGGAGTTCAAGACCAGCCTGGCCAACACGGTGAAACCCCATCTCTACTAGAAATACAAAAATCAGCCGGGCGTGGTGGTGAGTGCCTATAATCCCAGCTACTTGGGAGACTGAGGCAGGAGAATCTCTTGAATCTGGGAGGTGGAGGCTGCAGTGAGCCTAGGTCGTGCCACTGCACTCCAGCCTGGGTGACAGAGTGAGACTCTGTCCTGAGAAAAAAAAAAAGAAAAAAAAAAAAAAGAAAAATATTAAGTCTCAGTTTAAAAGCAAAGAGATGGAGAAAATATATTATGCTGATACTAATCAAACAAAAGCTAGAGTAGCAATATTAATTTCAGATAAAGTTCAGAACAAGAAAACAGGAATACAGAGCGGTGCTACATAATACAAAATGGGTCAATTCTTTAAAAAGACACAATAATCCTAAACACGTATGAACCTAAAATACATGAGACCCACGTATGAATGCCAAAATACATGAGACCCAAACTGATTAAAGTGAAAGGAGAAATAGACAATTTAGTATTATAGTTGGAGACTTCAACAGCCCTGTCAGTAAGTGATAGGTCAATCAAACAGAAAATCAATTAATGTATAGTTGACTTGAACACCACTATCAGTTAACTTGACCTAATTGACATTAATAGAATACTTCATCCAACACCAGCAGAATAAACATTCTTCTCAAGTTTTCATGGAACATTCACCAAGACATACCACATTCTGGACCATAAGATATACCTTAACAAATTTAAAAGAATAAAAATTGTACAAAGTATATTCTCAGACCACAGTAGAATTTAAAATAGAAATCAGTAAGAGAAAGATACCTGGAAAATCCCAAAATACTTGGAGATTAAGCAACACATTTGTAATAACAGATGGGTCAAAGAAGTCTCAGGATAATATAAAAACATTTTGAATTAAATAAAAATGAAAATATAACTTACCCAAATATGTGAGATATGATGAAAGCAGAGCTTACAGAGAACTTTATAACATTAAATGCATATGTTAGAAAAAAATTTAAAATCGGTAAACTAAGGTTAAACCTTTGGTAACAGTAGATAAAAAATAGCAATTTAAGCCTAAAGCAAGCAGTAGAAAAAATAATAAAAATTAGAGTAGAAATCTGTGAAATTAAAACCAGGAAAATAATAGCAAAAGCAAAAGCTGGGTCTTAGAAAAGATAAATAAAATTGACAAACCTCTAGTTAACAGAGAGGGGGGAGGGAGACAAGGGGAAAGGGAGAGGAGGGAGGGAGGGAAGGAGGGAGAGAGAGAAGGAAGAGAGAAAAAGAGAGAGAAGACCAAAATTACTAATATGAAAGAGGTTCATCACTACTGATCACATGTTCATTATTAAAAGGATAATAAAGGAATACTAAGAACAATTCTATGCATGTAAGTTTGATAACTACATGAAATACACTAATTTTTTGAAAGATACAAACCACCAAAATTCATAAAAGGAGAAGTAGTTCACTTGAATAGTTCTATTTCTATTAAATAAGTTGAATTAATAATTAATAGGTTTTTGTAAAAGCACCAGGCCCAGATGATTTCACTGTTCAAATGTACCAAACATTTAAGAAAGAAATGACACCAATTTTTCACAATCTCCTCCAGAAAATAGAAACAGAAAAAACAACTCACTTGTTTTAGAAGAACACTGTGTTTCTCCTATTCAGTCCTCACATGCCTCCTCCCAAGTCCCTGGAAAACAGATGTTTTTACTGTCTCTATAATTTTGCCCTTTCCAGAGTATTTGATATTGTAATGGTGAAAATAAACCAATGAGCATTTGTCAAAACTTGTAGAACTTTATAGCACAGAGTAAACCATAATAGATACATTTTTTGTTAATTACTGAAGAGGTCAGGAGATTGCAGGATGGAAAATAGAATGTGACAAAAGAATCTAAATGCATTACAAATGTTTGAAACAACTTCACTGAAGAGGGTGGGTGAAGAGGTGTTAACCTAAGTTACCTTGGAAATAAGTGGAGTTTAAAACACAAAAGAACAAAAAGACCTGTATTTAACAACTGTGCTGTAGCTGATAAAGTTGTTTCCAATGGGGGTGTGAGTTAACAATTCTAAATATATATGTGTACTGGAATCGAATAACTAAATGGATAGTGGATAGTGGGAGCCAAATCTCACTGTTGGAGTGGGAGGTTACAGGTAAGCAAAGGTAAGACCCTAGAATGATCTACATGGTAATGGCTTAGAGTTAGAGACATCAGTATGAATCTAATTTAAGCTTAGTATAGACCCAGATTTTTACAATAGAAATATTTATAGTAATACATATTTAATACCATACTAATGCCAGCTGTTAATAGGAAAAACAATGTGGAGTATACATATGGGAACTCTCTGTACTATCTTCAAAATAATTCTGTAAATTTAAAACTGCTTTAAAATGAAAAAGATGTTTAAAAAATACTAGTCACAACTTAGGGAATAACTTCTCATGTCATAGGAATAGTGGTTAATGAATTGGATAGCGGAGAAAATTAACTAATAATTTTTCCCAATTTTTCTTAAACATAGAAACATTAGGTATGCTGTGATATTAGGTATTGAGTCCAGAGATGCCTCATGGAATGGTGAAAACCACCTTATAATCTAAGTTAGAAAACAAGGATGTAGTTTCTAACTCAATTAATTGCTTGCCAGTTGTGGGACCCTATGAAATCACTCTTCCTGTTTAAAGCAAGGTTATTGGATACAATGACCCTAAAAGCCTATCAAACTGAGACATTCCATCACTCTTCATCCTCTAATCTAGAAGGAAGATTGGGCTTCTCTCATGTTCATAAGGCTGACACTCCCCTCTTTGTCATGGCTGTGTATCCGTAAACAGAATGTTGGTGCCCATCCCGATAGCCACTCAGAGTCAAGACCTCCATGTGGTGCAGGACAGACTCCAACCTGCTAACAGGGGTAAAAGGTTAGAGGAGCCTCCACATCCCCTTTATCATCTGTATAGTAGCTGCTGTCAATTCTGTACCCAGATCCCCTTCACCAGGCTATTGTGTCCATTCTCCAGCTGCTATGAGTGCTACCTGCTAACAGGTCATCGTTCACCCATCTTTGAAGAATTACACTACGTCAACAGAGACTGCCTTGTACAGAGAGGACTAGGAAGTTACATTGACTCCTTTTCTGGGAGTTGGCTTGTTACTAATGACCGACTGATATTGGGGTATTAAAATCCAGTCTCCTTGCCTCAGGGTGAGACATCTCCATGGTATTCTTAATGCTGCACAGCTCCCTGTGAGATTCAGCTGAGTCTAGATTTCAGCCAAACCCACATCTTTGCCTAGCTTCTTCTCCTGCCCTTTCCTGATTGCCTTACTCCATTAGAGGTTTCACCTGGTAACACTTCCCCACTAACCCACTTGCAAAATCATGCCTCCCTCACGCTCTGCTTCTTGGTAACCCGACCTCAGAAAACGGGAAAAGTTGTTATAATATCCTTCTAATGTCCCAGAGAAATCATGGCTGTGGCTACTCCCATACAACATTCTATAAAGCAAGAGTCAGCAGCTTTTTAGGTCACATGTGGTCTGTGCTGCATATTAGTTTTCTTTTTCCCTAATTCTTTAAAAATGTAACACCATTCTTTACTCTTAACTCATACAAAACCAAGCAGCAGGTGAGATGTGGTCCGTGGGCTATGGTTTGCTGACCTCCGCTCTACAGCACAGGTGGAAGTAAAGTTGGCAGGCCCATGCCAGTGCAGACTGGAGGTTAGGAGGCCTCGGTCATACTAAAGTCTTCTTTTGGGAGGGTTAAGGCAGAAGCCCATCTGACAGAAATGCAGCAGGAATTAACTAATGATCATCCAAACCTTTGAAAACATAATGGGCTTTACAAAACGTAGTATATAGGGATTTATCATTAAACATTCACCTCTTCTGTTTGATGAATTGTCTTCTGCTTATTGTTATTATGAGAAAACATTTAACAAAATAATTTAGAAAACTTGAAGGTCTCTCAAGAAGCAAAATAATTCCCAGTAAGGCTTAGTATGTTACCATGAAAAAAATAGCAAGACAGGCACACAAGAGATAGAAACCAAGGCAGAGACAGAGAGAAAGAGACATATACACACACAGATAAAAGGGAAAGAGAGAGAGAGAAAAGGAAAGAAACATACACAAAGAGACAGGTTGGAGAGTCAAAGACAGAGAGAGACAGAGATATAGAAAGAAATAGAGGCAGAGAGGGAGAGACAGTGATAGAGAATCAGAGAAAGAGAAGAGCTCTTAACAAACAATATTTTTAGCAACAGCTCAAAGCCTGTTCTCAACAATGGAAGCTTAATTAACAAACACTTGTCTCATTTTAGCCTCTACATTCACAAACCAACATCTATGGTAAGGATCAAGTAGGTGTGTGTTGTTTGGTTTCAAGAGGATAAACATTTTATACCTTAGAATTCTGGAACGTATTTGCTGGATTATCTACCGTAGAGGGCATTAATTATGTAGTGATGTACCTAATGATGTCTGAAAACAGATTCTGAGTAAGAGAAAAGAGCAGAAAAGGTTGGACTTAGAATACAAACACTTAAGTTGAAGTCTACATATTCTATCATTTAATGACCTTGGAAAAGTTACCTGTGCCTGAAATGCAATTTTCTCCTCTGGAAAAAATTATATACATATACACACATCCACACTCTAATGTAGTTGTAAGGATTAAATAAGAGCATAAGTCATAAATGGTGTTTAGGGACAGTAAGGTAGAGGGTAAGGTGGAGATAGTTACTTCTCTAATCTTCCTTTTACATCCTAATAAGCCTCAGCAATGTCTCAGAAAAGGAAAGCTTTGAAAATGTCAGAAATGCCATTTTAAAAAATTATGAAATCATCTATATACATTTTGAAACATAAATCTCCCCCCTCTTTTGTGTTTTGCTTGCTTACTTTTATTTTTGCTCTAAGTAGCTGAAGAATTTGGTAAAGATTTCTATAGTCACAGGAAATAAAAGAAATAAAGGTGACAAGTCCAATGTTCCAACACAGTTGTATGGATTATGAGATAATGTATGTAAATTGCTTTTTCAGTGATTAAGCACCATATGTATTGGTTATTTGTGGACAAATTTTAGACTAATAAAAGCAAAAATTAATTTTGACTGAGCTGACAGTACAGTTCATTCAAAAGAGTGAGACTTTTTAAATATAGTATCCCAAATCTTTTACCTCTGATGCCATTGGCACAATACAGTTCTTCCATTTCAAGGAAACAAGGCCAAAACTGTTTTTGAAGATGAGAAAACGATGGTGTAAAGGAAGTTTAATTTCCAGAGTTTTTTTTTTTTTTTTTTTTCAAAGGACAGTATTAAAAATTCCTCTTGCCAGGAACTAGGACTGCATTAGTCTATAGTAAGTCAGAAAATATTTCGTTAGTTTATGCTCAAGTTTCAGCACTGTAGTTTCCTCTTACTTTGTTTCTGCTTCCCATCTGTAGTGGACGCCGGGATGAGCCTCTTCAAGGAAGATTCCTCTTCAAGGAAGGAGGAGCTGCCTTAGCTGTTGAGACTACTCTAGACAGACAGCCTCCAGCTGTCAGCCTTTTCAGGGTCGGCCTCAGCTGCGGACAGCAGCTGTGCAATGACGTGCCCTTTCTCTGGGTAGCCTACAACCAATGTCTGATCCGTGTGGGAGTATAAAGTCATGGCCACTTCAGCACAATTTGAGAAAATTTCTGCAGCACCTTCCTTGCTTTAGCACTTTCCACAGGATCAATATAGGCTGTCACTGAACCTGTATCACAGCTTGACTTCTCCCTCTGCCCAATCTTGCCTCCTTCCCCCACCTTCCACAGGGTTTGAATCTGAGGATGCTCCTGAATGAATACCCTTGCATGCTCAACTTTGTCTCTTAGTCCCATTCCCAGGGAACCAAACAGCAATACCTTCTCGTTCTCCTTCTATTTTGTTGCATCACACTGTGTATTATGGCTTCATGAAAGGACAGGTCAGTAAGAGCTGATCCCAATCCTAGGTGGCTGATGATAGGCTGAGAGAGGACCCTATCAGAATTGCTCAGTCCTAGTATGTCCATAGGGCATCTGATAGCTAATGTGTAATGATAAACTTGGTAGCTGCAAGGAACTGTCAGATAAGTGGAAAAAAAAAAAAAAAAAAAAAAAGTGAACTAATAGTAACAGAGTACTTATGCCGGCATTGTACTAGACACTTTTACAGTTATTCTCTCATTTCATCCTCATTAAGAATAGTGTCTGGCCGGGCGCGGTGGCTCAAGCCTGTAATCCCAGCACTTTGGGAGGCCGAGGCGGGCGGATCACGAGGTCAGGAGATCGAGACCATCCTGGCTAACACGGTGAAACCTCGTCTCTACTAAAAAAATACAAAAAACTAGCAGGGCGAGGTGGCGGGCGCCTGTAGTCCCAGCTACTCGGGAGGCTGAGGCAGGAGAATGGCGTAAACCCGGGAGGCGGAGTTTGCAGTGAGCTGAGATCTGGCCACTGCACTCCAGCCCGGGCGACAGAGCGAGACTCCGTCTCAAAAAAAAAAAAAAAAAAAAAGAATAGTGTCATAGGTAATGTTCTCCCCATTTTACAAATAAGGGAGCTGAGGCTGAATGTGAGTAAGGGACTCACTGAAGGTCAATAAACCACAACTCAAGACCAGATCATCTAACTCTGATTAGAAAACTAAACTTTGGTTTACATGTCATCTGAATCCAAAGCCTAAAAGTACTTTCCCCACCCCCGCTTTCTTAGATAGGAATTGAGCTTGACTGCTTTTGAAAATCCAATAACAATGGTATAAACAAGATACAGTTTATGTATCTCAATATGGAAGCCCTAATTTAAGTGGTAGCTGACATTGGTTCAGGAGCTGAAGGATTTTAGAGCTGAGGTTTCAAAATCTGTTGGGTTTTTCCTCATGTCCCTTTCTAGCATTAAAAATACTTTTCAGGGAAGAAGAACGAGGCTAAAGGGTAGAAGGAGATATATCCGCTCACTTAGCCCTTTTGAAAGGCAGTGACTTCTGCTTATATCACATTGGTCAGAGCTGTGTCACATGGCACCCCTGACTGCCACGGAGTCTGGAAAATATATTTTTTTAATCCAGGCCTCTGTTGACAGTCTAATCAAACTGGAGTTCAGTTTGTAAGCAAGAGGAAGAGAATGGCTATTGACTAAGAGGCAACTAACTCTCACACCTGAAGATTCATCTCAGGGATTTCTTTCTTTTTCTTTTCTTTTTTTTTTTTTTTTTTGAGATGGAGTCTGGCTCTGTTGCCAGCCTTGAGTGCAGTGGCACAATCATGGCTCACTGCTGCAAACTCTGCCTCCCGGATTCAAGCGATTCTCTTGCCTCAGCCTCTCGAGTAGCTGGGACTACAGTTGTGCACCACCATGCCCAGCTAATTTTTGTATTTTTAGTAGAGACAGGGTTTCACCATGTTGGCCAGGATGGTCTCAATCTCCTGACCTTGTGATCTGCCCGCCTCGGCCTCCCAAAGTGCTGGGAATACAGGCGTGAGCCACAGCACCTGGCCCATCGCAAGGATTTCTAGAAGTTTTGCAAGTAGTCAGATCAAGTTCTTGGGAAATACACTCAAAGACAAAGATTTGTGGGCAGGAGGCTTTAGGGGAGTGTTCTTATGAATAGCACATCCAACAGAGTATGGGATAAACTGAACTATAATAGAGTTGCAACCAAGACCTATCAGTTTTGTGGAAATCTTTAAAGCTGGGGTCGCCCTTCAGACATGTCCCAAGTTGTGTAAAGGAAGTTGGCCTTGTATCCTGTATCATCCAGGCATTCAATGCTGGTTGCACCTGGGAAAAGAATGTGACATTCAAAGGGGCAGCTGTTCAGCCAAGGGCAATTCCTAGAGATGGAATTGCCAGCTCTAAACTGGCAGGAACCAACAATCCTGGGAAATAAGTGCCTCAGACCTAAAGAGGAAATTTGGACAGCCCATCTCAGCATTCACAACACCAGGCTAATAATAAGTTGAACTGGTGAAGTGCAGATTCTTCATGCAGATCTTACAGAATGTGTTAGACACAGTGGCAAGGGAGACACAAAATGAGAGCAAAGTATTCCCAGATATACTACTTTTAATGCAAATGCTACAGCATTACCTTGTGCAAAACCCTGAATACTAATGATTATTGTTATCTTAAATAACCATGCATTAAAAATTCCAACAAAAATAGGGCTCTTGTGAATGTCTACTATTAGTTCACCAATTGGTGACTTCCCAGGAAGGAAAACAAGTGGTTAATCTCACCAGCATTTTCAGGATCTTAGCCCACAAAATTGTCAATACAGAGAAATGCATTTGGATAATAGCATTGCAATTTACGAAGATAGTATTTTAGAGATGCAACTAGCCCTTAAGAAGACTTTGTACAAATGAGGAAAAGTCACCCTCTTTGGGCAGATAACAGCTTTAAGCTAAGGTGATCAGCTTGGTAAATTTAGGCTTTGTTAGCCTGGATATCTTTGTCTAACACTTTACAATCGTACATGAGTGTAATACAAATTTTTCATACTTCTGATTAAAATTGATTCTAAAAACTGTATTAGCTAGTTATGAACAAGGGTATTCTATTATATTCCACAAATGAAGTGGTTCAGATTGTTTAAATAGCTTACCTGAGGCCATATTGCCAGTAATTGTCAGAATCTAGATACAAACTTTAAAATTTTGATGTCAATTCCAGTGCCTTTTCCAGGAAACTATGTTGCCCTTATGGATCAGATACCAACCACAGCAGAACTGTGTAAAACAGTGATTAAAATAAGGGCTGTGCAAGATAGGACTAAAGGAAAAAATGCACCTATATCAAACATAATAAGATAACTAGCTTTGTGTGCTAAAACTGCCAACAAATTGTAGAACTAACACACTGTATAAGAATGGATGCTGTTGGCCCGGCACAGTGGCTCATGCAGGTAATCCCAGCACTTCAGGAGGCCGAGACAGGCGCATCACGAGGTCAAGAGATCGAGATCATCCTGGCTGATATGGTGAAACCCCGTCTCTACTAAAAATACAAAAAATTAGCCAGGCATGTTGGCGGGCGCCTGTAGTCCCAGCTATTTGGGAGGCTGAGGCAAGAGAATGGGCTGAACCCAGGAGGCGCAGCTTGCAGTGAGCCGAGATCGTGCCACTGGGCTCCAGCCCGGGCGACAGAGCAAGACTCCATCTCAAAAAAAAAAAAAAAAAAAAAAAAAAAAAATTTAAAAATCTCAAAAACTGAGTTATTCTATACTCACCTTTAAAATGTGCTTGTGTGTGTGTGTGTCTGTGTCTGTGTGTGTGTGTGTGTGTGTCTACACAGATCTATTCATGCCTCAGTTGTTCTACTGTTCTAAAAAAGATTGAACATTGGCCGGGCACGGTGGCTCATGCCTGTAATCCCAGCACTTTGGGAGGCCGAGGTGGGTGGATCACGAGGTCAGGAGATCGAGACCATCCTGGGCAACATGGTGAAACCCCGTCTCTACTTAAAAAAAATTTAAAAAAACAACAATTAGCTGGGCATGGTGATGCATGCTTGTAATCCCAGCTACTGGGGAGGCTGAGGTAGCAGAATCGCTTGAACCAGGGAGTTGGAGGTTGCAGTGAGCCGAGATGGCACCACTGCACTCCAGCCTGGTGACAGAGTGAGACTCCATCTCAAAAAAAAAAAAAAAAAAAAAAAGGAACATGGATTAGAAGGATATGTTAAATACTAGAAAACACAATACATTGACAATAGAAGCCAGGCACTGTGACTTATGCCTGTAATCCCAATTCTTTGGGAGGCTGAGGAGAAGATTCCTTGAGGCCAGGAGTTCAAGACTAGCCTAGGCAACACAGCAAGAGCCTGTCTTTCCAAAAAATAGCTGAGTATGATAGTCCGTACCTGCAGTCCCAGCCACCCAGGAGGCTTAGGCAGGAGAATCGCTTGAGTTCTAGGTTGCAGTGAGGTATGATCACAGCACTGCACTTCACCCTGGGCAACACAGAGAGAGACCTTGTCAGAAAGAATGAGAGGGAGGGGAGGGGAGGGGAGGGGAGGGGAGGGGAGGGGAGGGGAGAGGAGAAGAGAGGAAAAGAAACACAAAAGAAAGACAAAAAGGATGTTTTTAATGATGGACAAGAAATTTGCCTCTTAGCTTTCTAGCAGTAGAAGAAAGAAGGGAAACTTGGTCCTTTATATAATTACCAGTGTCAAACAGATTTAAAGGGACAGTTTATCATGAATAACACTCTTAAAGTTCTTCAAAAGTAGAACACTTATGTAATAAGCTACATCATCATCAAAGATGAAACTACAACTTACAAATAGTTTATTAAATTAGTCTTTTTTAACTTTTAAGTTCCAGGGTACATGTGTAGGTTTGTTACACAGGTAAACTTCTGTTTTGGGATTTGTTTTACCAATTATTTCATCATCCAGGTATTAATCCTAGGACCTGTTAGTTATTTTTCCTGATCCTCTCCCTCCTCCCACCCTCCACTTTCTGATAGTCTCCAGTTCGTGTTGTTTCCCTCTATGTGGCCATGTGTTCTTAAAACCTTTATTATTTTTATCAGGTTGCAAAGGGAACGTGTTCACGATAAAAAATTTCTAAAATATATAAAAGCTTGAAAAAGAAATAAAAAATTATCCACCATGGAGACATAACCACTTTTAATACCTCAGTATATACTATACCTATATATATGCTGTGTGTGTATACGTTTATGTATTACAAAATATATGTTGATGTGTTTTGAAAATATATTTTATGTTTGTAATATTCATATATATACTTTATAATATAAATTGCAATATATAGTATTACAAAATTGGACTCATACATTGGTCATTTATGTATATGCTTTGCATATTTCCTCATTCTGTATATGCATTTATATGTGAAATATTATGCAGGCATTGGAAATTGTTATAATTTATTTTCCTAAACTTATATGGCTGGATATATATGTATGTATATATATATTTCTCTGTTATAAACAAAAATGTAAATAATAATTCATTTTTGTTGAATTCTGATTATTTCCATATAATCAATTGCTCAAAAAAGAATAAGTTAGGCAACAAGGCATAAACTTTTATAATTTATATTTACATTCATAATCTGCCCTCTGGAAGAGTAGAACATTTTATACCTTTTTAAAATGTATGAGAAATCGAGGAAGGAAAAAATGTGGATAGGAGGCAGGTCTAAATTGCAGCTCCCACTTGGATGGAGAGAGCAGCATGTGGAGACTCACATCATGAACTTTTGCTCCAACAACTACTGCAGGAATATACCAGGAAAGCCAAAAGAATCCACAGACCCTTTGAAGGAAGCAGATTGTCCTGCAGGACATAGGAGACAGCCCAAATACTGTGAATGCCCAAACTGTGAAAGTAGGGAAGGGGGACCATCTGCCCCCGAACACACACCCTCACTGGGGAACCTGAAGGTCTAGATCACAGGAGAAGGATTCAACCTTAACTGGAGCTGAATCCATTTAGAGAGCTGAATGAAGTACAGGGGTAGAGGAAGCAGCAGGAAAAGCCCTATGGGCTCTCTGGGTCCCCAAGGAAGCCATTTCTGACTTGTCTCACAGGGGTCCTTGGGGAGGGCCACAAGAGGAACCGGGAAAAGACCACAGGGAGAAGAAAACCTCCAGCTGAACTTGATAAGAATTCCAACTGAACCGAGTTTCCTGGCTAGAAATCAGGAGGGGGTAAATCTGGTGTGCAGACTTGACAGGCAGGGAGGTACAAAAGCCCTGTTTGCTTTCTCAGCCGGGAGGCTGGTAGCCTGGGGCAAGTGTTCAGCCCTGCTTGCCCACTGCCTGGAAACAAACTCGGTGCTATTGAGGGAGCACAGTGGTAGTGAGACTGGCCTTTTGGGCTGCGTGGGAGCTGGGCGAGGCCCGTAACTGCCAGCTTTCCCCCACTTCCTGACAACCTGCATGACACAGCAGAGGCAGTCACAATCTTCCTGGGGTAACTCCATTGACCTGGGAAACACACCACGATCCCCCACAGCATCGCAGCAAGACCCGCCCAAGGAAAGTCTGAGTTCAGACATGCCCAGCCCTGCCCCCACCTGACGGTCCTTCCCTACCCACCCTGGTTGCTCAAGACAAAGGACATATTCTCTTAGCAGTTCTAGGGCCCCACCTACCACCTGATCCTCACCTATACTACCACAGCTGATGCTTTCTTGAAAGTGCCACCTCCTAAAAGGAGGCCAACCAACACAAAACTAGTGCATTAAACAATGACAACTAAGGACCCTTACAGCGTCCACTTCACTCCCCTGCCACCTCCACCAGAGCAGGTGCTGATATCCATGGCTGAGAGACCTGAAGATAAGAAGGAACCAAAAATACAATTCTAGTAATATGACTTAACAGGGTTCTTCAACACCCCCAGAAAATCATACTAGCTCACCTGCAATGGATCCAAACCAAGGAGAAATCTCTGAATTGCCAGAAAAAGAATTCAGAAGGTCAGTTATTAAGCTAATTGAGGAGGCACCAGAGAAAGGTGAAGTCCAACTTAAGGAAATGAAAAAAATGATACAAGATATGAGGGGAGAAATCCTCAGTGAAATAGATAGCATAAATAATAAACAATCACAACTTCAGGAAATAAAGGATGCACTTAGAGAAATGCAAAATGTACTAGAAAGTCAGCAATAAAATAAAAAAAAGAACAAAACTTCAGAGCCTGAAGACAAGGTTTTCAAAATAACCCAATCCAACAAAGACAAAGAAAAATACTTTTTAAAAATGAACAAAGCCTCCAAGACGTTTGGTATGATGTTAAATGACCAAACCTAAGAATAACAGGCATTCTTGAGAAAGAAATCTAAAAGTTTTTAAAATATATTTGTGAGAATAATCAAGGAAAACTTCCTCAACCTTGCTAGAGATCTAGACATCCAAATACAGGAAGCTCAAAGAATGCCTGGGAAATTCATTACAAAATTATTATCACCTAGGCACATAGTCATCAGTTGATCTAAAGTCAAGATGAAGGAAAGAATCTTAAGAGATGTGAGGCAAAAGCATCAGGTAACCTATAAAGGGAAACCTATCAGATTAACAGCAGATTTCTCAGCAGAAACCCTACAAGCTAGAAGAGATTTAGGGCCCTATCTTCAGCCTCCTTAAACAAAATAATTATCAGCCAAGAATTTTGTATCCAGTGAAACTAAGCTTCATAAATGAAAGAAAGACATAACCTTTTTCAGACAAACAGATACTGGGAGAATTCACCACTACCAAGCCAGAACTACAAGAACTGCTAAGAGGAGCTCTAAATCTTGAAACAAATCCTGAAAACACATCGAAACAGAACCTCCTTAAAGCATGAATCTCACAGGACCTATAAAACAAAAATATAATAAGTAAATTGAAAAAAAACCCAGGTATTCAGGGAACAAGTAGCACGATGAATGGAATAGTACCTCACATCTCAATACTAACATTGAATGTAAATGGCCTAAATTCTCCACTTAAAAAATAGAAAATTGTAGAATGGATAAGAATTCACCATCCAAGTATCTACTGCCTTTAAGAGACTCACCTAACACTTAAGGACTCACATAAACTTAAGGTAAAGGGATGGAAAAAGACATTGCATGCAAATGGACACCAAAAGTGAGCAGGAGTAGCTATTCTTATATCAGACAAAACAAACATTAAAGCAACAGCAGTGAAAAAAGACACAGAAGGGCATTATATAATGACAAAAGGCCTTGTCCAACAGGAACATATCACAATCCTAAAAATATATATGCATCTAACATTGGAGCACCCACATTTATAAAACAACTACTACTAGACCTAAGAAATGAGACAGACAGCAACACAATAAAGAGTGGGGGTATTCGATACTCCACTGATAGCATGAGATGGGCCATCAAGACAGAAAGTCAATGGATTTAAGAAACAATGGATTTAAATTATACACTAGAACTAATGGTCTTAACAGATACTTACAGAACATTCAACCCAACAACTGCAGAATATATATTCTATTCATTAGTGCATGGAACTTTCTCCAAGATAGACCATATGGTAGGCCACAAAACAAGCATCAATACATTTAAGAAAACTGAAATTATATCAAGTACTCTCTCAGACCTCAGTGGAATAAAATTATAAATCAACTCCAAAAGGAACCTTCAAAAACATGCAAATGCATGGAAATTAAATAACCTGCTCCTGAATGATTATTGGGTCAATAATGAAATCAAGATGGAAATTTTAAATTTTTTTTAAACTGGGCCAGTGCAAGGGCTCACACCTGTAGTCTCAGCACTTTGGGAGGCTGAGATCGGCAGATCGCTTGAGTCGGGAGTTCGGGACCAGCCTGGTCAATATGGTGAAACCCTGTCTCTATTAAAAATACAAAAATTAGCCAGGCATGGTGGTGGGCAATTGTAGTCCCAGCTACTTGGGAGGCTGAGGCAGGAGAATCGCTTGAACCCAGGAGGTGGAAGCTGCCATGAGCCAAGATTGCGCCACTGCACTCTAGCATGGGCAAGTGAGTGAGACTTCATCTCAAACAACAACAACAGCAACAACAAATTTTTTAAAAATCTTTGGACTGAATGATATTAGTGACACAACCTATCAAAACCTCTGAGATACAGCAAAAACGGTGTTAAGAGGAAAGTTCATAGCCTTAAATTCCTACATCAAAAAGCCTAAAAGAGCACAAATAGACAATCTAAGGCCACACCTCAAGGAGCTAGGGAAACAAGAACAAACCAAACCCAAACCCAGCAGAAGAAAAGAAATAACCAAGATCAGAGCAGAACTAAATGAAATGGAAACAACACCACCAACTACAAAATACAAAAGATAAATGAAACTAAAGGCTAGTTCTTTGAAAAGACAAATGAAAGTGATAGACCATTAGCAATATGAACCAAGAAAAGAAGAGAGAAGATCCAAATAAGCTCAATTAGAAACAAAATGGGAGATGTTACAACCAACACCACAGAAATACAAACAATCATTCAAGGCTACTATGAACACCTTTATACACATAAACTAGAAAACCTAGAGGAGATGGATAAATTCCTGGAAATATAAAATTATCCCAGCTTAAATGAGGAAGAATTAGAAACCCTGAACAGACCGATAACAAGCAGTGAGATTGAAATGGTAACAAAAACAATACCAACAAACAAAAGTCCAGGACCAGACACAGAGCTGAATTATTTAGACATTCAAAGAAGAATTGTTACCACTCCCACCGACACTATTTCACAAGATAGAGAAAGAAGGAACCCTCCCTAAATCATTCTATGAAGCCAGTATCACCCTAATACCAAAACCAGGAAAGGACATAACAAGAAAAGAAAACTACAGACCAATATCCCTAATGAACATAGATGTGAAAATCCATAACAGAATACTAGCTAACTGAATCCAACAGCATATCAAAAAGGTAATCGACCATGATCAAGTGGCTTCCATACCAGGGATGCAGGGATGGTTTAATGTACACAAGTCAATAAATATGATACACCACATAAACAGAATTAAAAACAAAAATCACATGATTATTTCAATAGACACAGAAAAAGCATTTGACAAAATCCAGCATCCCTTTATGATTAAAACCCTCAGCAAAATCGGCATACAAGGGACATACCTCAATGTCACAAAAGCCATCTATGACAAATCCACAGCCAACATAATACTGAGTGGGGGAAAAGTTGAAAGCATTCTCTCTGAGAACTGGAACAAGACAAGGATGCCCACTCTCACCACTTCTATTCAACATAGTACTGGAAGTCCTAGCCAGAGCAATCAGACAAGGGAAAGACATAAAGGGTAACCAAATCAGTAAAGAGGAAATGAAACTGTTGCTGTTTGTCAGTGATATGACTGTATACCTAGAAAACCCTAAAGACTCCTTCAAAAAGCTCCTAGAACTGATAAATGAATTCAGCAAAGTTTCAATATACAAAAGTAATGTTCACAAATCAGTAGCTCTGCTATATACCAACAGTGACCAAACGGAGAATCAAATCAAGAACTCAACCCCTTTTACAACAGCTGTAAAAAGAATAAAATACTTAGGAATATACCCAACCAAAGAAGTGAAAGACCTCTACAAGGAAAACTACAAAACACTGCTGAAAGAGATCACAGGTGACAAATAAATGGAAATACATCCCATGGTCATGGATGGGTAGAATCAATATTGTGAAAATGATCATACTGACAAAAGCAATCTACAAAATTCAATGTAATTCCCATCAAAATACCATAATAATTCTTCACAGAACTAGAAAAAAATATTAAAATTCATATGGAACCAAAAAAGAGCCTGCATAGCCAAAGCAAGCCTAAGCAAAAAGAAGAAATCTGGAGGCACCACATTACCTGACTTCAAACTATACTATAAGGCCATAGTCACCAAAACAGCATGCCACTGGTATAAAAATAGGCACATAGACCAATGGAACAGAATAGAGAACCCCAAAATGAAGCCAGATACAGTCAACTGATCTTTGACAAAGCAAACAAAAACATAAAGTTGAGAAAGGACACCCTATTCAAGAAATGGTGCTGGGATAATTGGCAAGCCACTTATAGGAGAATGAAACTGGATCTGCATCTCTCACTTTATACAAAAATCATCTCGAGATGGATCAAGGACTTAAATCTAACACCTGAACCTATGAAAATTCTAGAAGATAACATTGGAAAAACCCTTGTAGACATTGGCTTAGACAAAGACTTCATAACAAAGAACCCAAAAGCAAATGCAACAAAAACAAAGATATAGGTAGGACTTAATTAAACTAAAGAGCTTCTGCACAGCAGAAAAGAAGCAGTCAGCAGAGTAAAAAGTAAGAAGACAACCCACAGAGTGGGAGAAAATGTTCAAAATCTATACATCTGACAAAGGACTAATATTCAGAATCCACAAGGTACTCAGACAAATTAGCAAGAAAAAAAAAAACATGAAAAAGTGGACTAAGGACATGAATAGACAATTCGCAAAAGAAGATATACAAATGGCCAACAAATCTATGAAGAAAGGCTCTACATCACTAACGATCAGGGAAATGCAAACCAAAACCACAATGCGATGCCACTGAACTCCTGCAAGAATGGCCATAATAAAAAAAATCAACAAATAATAGATGTTGGTGTGGATGCGATGAAAAGGGAACACTTCTGTGCTGCTGGCGGGAATATAAATAGTACAACCACTATGGAAAACAGCGTAGTGGTTCCTTAAAGAACTAAAATTAGAACTACCATTTGATCCAGCAATCCCACTACTGGATACCTACCCAGAGGAAAAGAAGTCATTACATGAAAAAGATAATTGCATGTGCATGTTCATAGCACCACAATTTGCAATTGCAAATATACAGAACCAGCCCAAATGCCCATCAATCAATGAGTGGATAAAGAAATTATGTGTGTGTGTGTATGTATATATATACATATATATGCATATATACATATATGTGTATATATACGTATATGTGTATACATGTATACGTATATGTGTATACACATATATGTGTGTATATATACACGTGTATATATATACATATATATATGATGGAATACTACTCAGCCATAAAAAGGAATGAATTAATGGCATTCACAGCAACCCAGAAGGAACTGGAGACTACTATTCTAAGTGAAGTAACTCAGGAATGGAAAATGAAACATCATATATTCTCACTCATAAGTGGGAGCTAAGCTATGAGGATACAAAAGCATTAGAATGATACAATGGACTTTGGGGACTCAGGAGAAAGGGTGGGAGTGGGGTGGGGGATAAAAGACTACAAATTGCATTCAGTGCATACTGCTCAGGTGATGGGTGCACGAAAATCTGAAAAATCACCACTAAAGAACTTACTCATATAACCAAATATCACCTATTCCCCAAAAACCTACAGAAATAACATTTTTTAAAAATGTATGAGAAATCAAGTTGATTTCCAGAATGGCAGACTTAGGACCTTGGTGAATTTGCTCCCATTAAAAACAAAGGAAATACTGACAAAGCAATCAAAAACAATCATTTTTGAGTCCTGAAAATAAACCAAAGGAATAGAACAAACTGCAAAGAGTTTATTCAAGAAAAACTATTTAATGTTGGTAAAAACAGTGGGGTCTATGACATTGTAATTTGAGTCTTCTCTTATCCTCCCACCTTCCCAACTCAGTGGCATGGTAGCCATGAAAAGCTGACAGCTTTGTAGGCAACAGAAAGAAATGATATCTTTTTGGAGCTCTGTCAAAAGCCCCTCCCCAGATTATAGTCAATATTTTGACCTGACCCATACCTCCCTACAATAACTTCAATTCTGGCCAGCTGCGGTGGCTCACGCCTGTAATCCCAATACTTTGGGAGGCCGAGGCGGGTGGATCAACTGAGGTCAGGAGTTGAAGACCAGCCTGGGCAACATAGTGAAACCCCATCTCTACTAAAAATACAAAAATTAGCTGGGCGTGGTGGCATGTGCCTGTAATCCCAGCTACTCGAGAGGCTGAGGCATGAGAATTGCTTGAACCCAGGAGGCGGAGGTTGCAGAGAGCCAAGATTGTGCCACTGCACTGAGCCTGGGCAACAGAGTGAGACTCTGTCAAAAAAAAAAAAAAAAACGCCACAAAGATACTCCTCAAGAAGAGCAACTGCAAGACACATAATTGCCACATTCACCAAAGTTGAAATGAAGGAAAAAATCTTAAGGGCAGCCAGAGAGAAAGGTTGGGTTACCCACAAAGGGAAGCCCATCAGACTAACAGCAGATCTCTCAGCAGAAACTCTACAAGCCAGAAGAGAGTGGGGGCCAATATTCAACATTCTTAAAGAAAAGAATTTTCAACCCAGAATTTCATATCCAGCCAAACTAAGTTTCATCAGTGAAGGAGAAATAAAATCCTTTACAGATAAGCAAATGCTTAGAGATTTTGTCACCACCAGGCCTGCCTTACAAGAGACCCTGAGGGAAGCCCTAAACATGGAAAGGAACAACAGGTACCAGCCATTGCAAAAACATGCCAAAATGTAAAGACCATCGAGGCTAGGAAGAAACTGCATCAACTAACGAGCAAAATAAACAGTTAATATCATAATGGCAGGATCAAGTTCACACATAACAATATTAACCTTAAATGTTAATGGACTAAATGCTCCAATTAAAAGACACAGACTGGCAAATTGGATAAAGACTCAACACCCATCAGTGTGCTGTATTCAGGAGACCCATCTCACATGCAGAGACATACATAGGCTCAAAATAAAGGGATGGAGGAAGATCTACCAAGCAAATGGAAAACAAAAAATAGCAGGGGTTGCAATACTAGTCTCTGATAAAACACACTTTAAACCATCAAAGATCAAAAGAGACAAAGAAGGCCATTACATAATGGTAAAGGGATCAATTCAACAGGAAGAGTTAATGATCCTAAATATATATGCACCCAATACAGGAGCACCCAGATTCATAAAGCAAGTCCTTAGAGACTTACAAAGAGACTTAGACTCCCATACAATAATAATGGGAGACTTCAAAACCCCACTGTCAACATTAGACAGATCAACGAGACAGAAAGTTAACAAGGATATCCAGGAATTGAACTCATCTCTGCAGCAAGTGGACCTAATAGACATCTATAGAACTCTCCACCCCAAATCAATGGAATATACATTCTTCTCAGCACCACATCACACTTATTCCAAAACTGACCACATAATTGGAAGTAAAGCACTTCTCAGCAAATGTAAAAGAACAGAAATTATAACAAACTGTCTCTCAGACCACAGTGCAATCAAACTAGAACTCAGGACTAAGAAACTCAATCGAAACTGCTCAACTACATGGAAACTGAACAACCTGCTCCTGAATGACTACTGGCTACATAACGAAATGAAGGCAGAAATAAAGATGTTCTTTGAAACCAATGAGAACAAAGATACAACATACCAGAATCTCTGGGACACATTTAAAGCAGTGTGTAGAGGGAAATTTATAGCACTAAATGCCCATAAGAGAAAGCTGAAAAGATCTAAAATTGACACTCTAATATCACAATTAAAAGAACTAGAGAAGCAAGAGCAAACACATTCAAAAGCTAGCAGAAGGCAAGAAATAACTAAGATCAGAGCAGAACTGAAGGAGATAGAGACACAAAAAACCCTCCAAAAAATCAATGAATCCAGGAGTTGGTTTTTTGAAAAGATCAACAAAATTGATAGACCGCTAGCAAGACTAATAAAGAAGAAAAGAGAGAAGAATCAAATAGACGCAATAAAAAATGATAAAGGGGATATCACCACCGACCCCACAGAAATACAAACTACCATCAGAGAATACTATAAACACCTCTACGCAAATAAAGTAGAAAATCTAGAAGAAATGGATAATTTCCTGGACACTTACACTCTCCCAAGACTAAACCAGGAAGAAGTTGAATCCCTGAATAGACCAATAGCAGGCTCTGAAATTGAGGCAACAATTAATAGCCTACCCACCAAAAAAAGTCCAGGACCAGATGGATTCACAGCTGAATTCTACCAGAGGTACAAGGAGGAGCTGGTACCATTCCTTCTGAAACTATTCCAATCAATAGAAAAAGAGGGAATCCCCCCTAACTCATTTTATGAGGCCAACATCATCCTGATGCCAAAGCCAGGCAGAGACACAACAAAAAAAAAAGAGAATTTTAGACCAATATCCCTGATGAATACTGATACAAAAATCCTCAATAAAATACTGGCAAACCGGATTCAGCAGCACATCAAAAAGCTTATCCACCATGATCAAGTGGGCTTCATCCCTGGGACGTAAGGCTGGTTCAACATACATAGATCAATAAACGTAATCCAGCATATAAACAGAACCAAAGACAAAACCCACATCATTATCTCAATAGAAGTAGAAAAGGCCTTTGACAAAATTCAACAGCCCTTCATGCTAAAAACGCTCAATAAATTCGGTATTGATGGAATGTACCTCAAAATAATAAGAGCTATTTATGACAAACCCACAGCCAATATCATACTGAATGGGCAAAAAATGGAAAAATTCCCTTTGAAAACTGGCACAAGACAGGGATGCCCTCTCTCACCACTCCTATTCAACATAGTGTTGGAAGTTCTGGCTAGGGCAATCAGGCAAGAGAAAGAAATCAAGGGTATTCAGTTAGGAAAAGAAGAAGTCAAATTGTCCCTGTTTGCAGATGACATGATTGTATATTTAGAAAACCCCATTGTCTCAGCCCAAAATCTCCTTAAGCTGATAAGCAACTTCGGCAAAGTCTCAGGATACAAAATGAATGTGCAAAAATCACAAGCATTCTTATACACCAGTAACATACAAAGAGCCAAATCATGAATGAACTTCCATTCACAATTGCTTCAAAGAGAATAAAATACCTAGGAATCCAGCTTACAAGGGATGTAAAGGACCTCTTCAAGGAGAACTACAAACCACTGCTCAGTGAAATAAAAGAGGACACTAACAAATGGAAGAACATACCATGCTCATGGATAGGAAGAATCAATATCGTGAAAATGGCCATACTGCCCAAGGTAATTTATAGATTCAATGCCATCCCCATCAAGCTACCTATGAGTTTCTTGACAGAATTGGAAAAAACTGCTTTAAAGCTCATATGGAACCAAAAAAGAGCCCACATTGCCAACACAATCCTAAGTCAAAAGGACAAAGCTGGAGGCATCACGCTACCTGACTTCAAACTATACTACAAGGCTACAGTAACCAAAACAGCATGATACTGGTACCAAAACAGAGATATAGACCAATGGAACAGAACAGAGTCCTCAGAAATAATACCACACATCTACAGCCATCTGATCTTTGACAAACCTGACAAAAACAAGAAATGGGGAAAGGATTCCCTATTTAATAAACGGTGCTGGGAAAATTGGCTAGCCCTAAGTAGAAAGCTGAAACTGGATCCTTTCCTTACTCCTTATACGAAAATTAATTCAAGATGGATTAGAAACTTAAATGTGAGACCTAATACCATAAAAACCCTAGAAGAAAACCTAGGTAATACCATTCAGGACATAGGCATGGGCAAGGACTTCATGCCTAAAACACCAAAAGCAATGGCAACAAAAGCAAAAATTGACAAATGGGATCTAATTAAACTGAAGAGCTTCTGCACAGCAAAAGAAACTACCATCAGAGTGAACAGGCAACCTACAGAATGGGAGAACATTTTTGCAATCTACTCATCTGACAAAGGGCTAATATCCAGAACCTACAAAGAACTCAAACAAATTTACAAGAAAAAAACAAACAACCCCATCAAAAAGTGGGCAAAGGATATGAACAGACATTTCTCAAAAGAAGACATTCATACAGCCTACAGATACATGAAAAAATGCTTATCATCACTGGCCATCAGAGAAATGCAAATCAAAACCACAATGAGATACCATCTCACACCAGTTAGAATGGCAATCATTCAAAAGTCAGGAAACAACAGGTGCTGGAGAGGATGTGGAGAAATAGGAACACTTTTACACTGTTGGTGGGATTGTAAACTAGTTTAACCATTATGGAAAACAGTATGGCGATTCCTCAAGGATCTAGAACTACAAGTACCATATGACCCAGCCATCCCATTACTGGGTATATACCCAAAGGATTATAAATCATGCTGCTATAAAGACACATGCACACGTATGTTTATTGCGGCACTATTCACAATAGCAAAGACTTGGAATCAACCCAAATGTCCATCAGTGACAGACTGGATTAAGAAAATGTGGCACATATACACCATGGAATACTATGCAGCCATAAAAAAGGATGAGTTTGCATCCTTTGTAGGGACATGGATGCAGCTGGAAACCATCATTCTTAGCAAACTATCACAAGAACAGAAAACGAAACACTGCATGTTCTCACTCATAGGTGGGAACTGAACAATAACATCACTTGGACTCGGGAAGGGGAACATCACACATCAGGGCCTATCATGGGGAGGGGGGAGGGGGGAGGGATTGCATTGGGAGTTATACCTGATATAAATGACGAATTGATGGGGAAAAAAAAAAAAGAACTAAAATCAAAAAAAAAAAAAAATGTGGCACATATACACTATGGAATACTATGCAGCCATAAAAAAGGATGAGTTTGTGTCCTTTGTAGGGACATGGATGCAGCTGGAAACCATCATTCTCAGCAAACTATCGCAAGAACAGAAAACCAAACACCACATGTTCTCACTCATAGGTGGGAACTGAACAATGAGATCACTTGGACTCGGGAAGGGGAACATCACACACCGGGGCCTATCATGGGGAGGGGGGAGAGGGGAGTGATTGCATTGGGAGTTATACCTGATGTAAATGACGAGTTGATGGGGGCTGACAAGTTGATGGGTGCAGCACACCAACATGGCACAAGTATACATATGTAACAAACCTGCACGTTATGCACATGTACCCTAGAACTTAAAGTATAATTAAAAAAAAAAAAAAAACCTCCAATTCCAGCAATTCCAGGATATCCTTGCTACTTGATTTGACTCAGAGCTCAGATATGTAAAACAAACCTTATCTCCAGGGTGTCAATGTAAACAACAGTAATTAGCTGAAATCATTAATGTGAAGAGTTCTCTAAGACTGATTTCAATCAAACAAGAACCTGGCCAAAAATGTTAAAGGTAGATCTGGGAAACTAGACAAGCATAGAAGACTCTGAAAACTTTTACCATTTCTTGGGCCTAGAATACTGTGTATATGTACAAGGCTGAACTGGAAAAGGGGAGGTCCCAAGTCATTCACTTCTGGTTGAACTTGAGGTTATAGAGCTCTTCAGTACTGACTCCACACTAAAGATCAGAAGATAAATGCTATTTGAGGATCCAACACCCAGCAGATCAATCCTCAGATCTTGCTTATGTAGCAAGATCAAAAAGAGATCCCAAAACCACTGAGAGAACATATAATTTTTACAGTCTTCAAGGGACTCCCCACAAACGTTTTTATTAGCTGTACTTTTGTTATACAGTGAGAAGCAATTAAATAAGATGCTATAGATTGAATGTCTGTGTCCTCTCAAAATTCATATGTCAAAATTCTAACCCCTAAGGTGATAGTATTAGGAGGCGAGACCTTTGGGAGGTGATAAGTACTGAGGGTGGAGCCCTCATGAATGAGATTAGTGCCGTTATGAAAGGGAGCCCAGAAAGCTCCCTTGCCCCTTGTGCCATGTGAGGATACAGCAAGATGATCCTCTACAAACCAGGAAATGGGCTATAACCAGACACTGAATCTGCCAGTGCCATGATCTTGGATTAGCCTCCAGAACCGTGAGAAAGAAATTTATGTTGTTTATAAGCCACCCAGTCTATAATAGTTTGTTATAGCAGCCTCAACAGACTGCAACACAAAATTACCCTCACTATTGGGTACTCGCTGTGTAGACATTCCATTGGGTCAGTTATAAACCTT
Organism: Rhinopithecus roxellana; assembly: GCF_007565055.1. Classification (NCBI taxonomy): domain Eukaryota; kingdom Metazoa; phylum Chordata; class Mammalia; order Primates; family Cercopithecidae; genus Rhinopithecus; species Rhinopithecus roxellana. The sequence goes on along the minus strand of NC_044555.1, from coordinate 31,615,423 downwards.
AGCAGACATATGAAATAGGAAAAAGCTTCACCCCCTTTGTCATACTCCACTCCCTTTTTGCTCTCCAGCCTCCCTGGCTTTTTGTTTCCTCCTAATCATCTGACTGGTCCACTGCCAGTCGGTCTCTGGACTTGTTATTCCCTCACCCAGAGAGGCATTTCCCACACCTCTTTAACACTACTCCTTTAGATCTCGGTTCAAGTGTCACTTCCTGGAGAAGCATTCTTTTATTTCCCTCACTAGGTCAAATCTCCCTTTATACATGCTCTTGTAGTACTTCTACATCCTCACTGGTCAAAGTTGAAAATTTCATTTGTGAAATTATTTGATTAATTACTGCCTCTGCCACTAGACTGTAAGTTCCTCGAGAGTAAAGACCAGATTTGTTTATTATGAAGGGTACCAGCATGTGCCACCCCAAAATATACCTCTTTGGTATGTAGATTATTTTGAGTTAAAGGCCATTGAGAACCAGCAGATGCAGGCCAAGCTCTGAAAACATGGCACAAGTTTTTCTCTTATAAAGAAAATTTACATCTATAAAGCAAATTTTTCTTTGTAGAGATGTTTCGCTCTCCCATACCAAAAAAAAAAAAAAAAAAAAAAAAAAGACTTGACAACTGTTGTCCATGGTGAAAACATCAATTTAAGACTTAAATCTGCACAACAACCTTATTAAACAATGCTTGTTAACTATACTATTCTTGGTCACCTTTCCATAACTTGAATCCCCCATCCATCCAAAAGAAAACCTCCCTTTCCTTTTTTCTTAGCCTAAGATGATATAGAAACCCAAGTCATAACCACCTCTTGAGTTACTCATCTGAGTACACCCATGTGTACGTGTCATGCACATGCTAATAAATTTCTGTTTGTTTTTTTTCTTGTTAATCGGCTTTTGGTCAGTCTCATTTTCAGGGGCCCATCTGGAGAACCAAAGATGAGTCGAGGAAGAAGTTTTCTTCCTCCCCTCTAATTATTATAATTCCCACCCTGGAACTGTGTCTTCTGCCTAGTAGGTGCTCAGATTATTTGTTCAATGGATTAAGGCATCCTCTTCCACTAATGGACATATCACCTAAGGACAATGCACTACACCATTAAAGCATAGTTTTAATTGGTATTTAATAGGTGCAAAGGCTTTCACGAGCACATTTAATCATCAAAAAATCTCTGACAGGTATTATTCACCTAATTAAAAAAAAAGATACTGAGGTTCAAAATGAATGAATAACTTCATTGGTCCATTTGTGCCTCACAGGTCTCCACTCATAAGCCCAATCTTCCTCTCACAACTGCTTTGCAGCTAGTAAGGGATCAATCTTAGACTAATATATAATTTGTTTCTTAACTTTCAACCATGAGGATGTCCTTTTGCTTTATATAGCTTTGCTGAAAGCAGAAGTTAGAATCTGAACCACCTACTGAATTATAGGAGGGGAAAAATTATTTTTCCTATTACTCTCCTATATTCTCTCACTGGGGTCCTTTAAATTGGACTGATGAAAAACAGATTAAGAAGAGAAAAACAAATACAAGTTTATTAACATGTACATCGCAAATGTAACACATGGGAGTACCCAGAAGTGAGAAACTCAAAGGTTTGGTTAGAACTTATGTTTATATAGCATCTTAGCAAAGCAAGAATACATTTTCAGAGAAGTGACAAGACAGAGGAAAAGAAACCTGAGTCTTTAGGGGTGGCAAATTGTAGGAAGGCAAATACATGAGAAACTAATAATAGATAAGTGCTAGTTACTAAAGTTTGTTATATAGCTTCCTCTGGTGCCTTCCCCAGGCTGGTATCAGTCTAAAGTTGTCCATGGTGATTAACTTTTTCCCTTCCTGATAGAAGGGAGGAGGGACAGCTTTGAAATTTATGTACTGCTGTTAGGCAAATTGTTGAGGGCAGAGAGCATTTCTTGTATCTACTTCATCTCCATTGCCTTCAGCTTGAGATTATCATTATACAAAGTGGCATATTTTAGGGTAACATCATCTATCACCCCAAGGGTAAATAAGAGATTGATTGTTTTTAAATAAAAGGATCAACTCTCAGAACAGAGAGGCTACGCGTTCCAGGAACAAATGTGGTCCCAGCCATGATGGGTCATATATGTCAAGCTTCTCTCTTCTCCTTCTATTGTGTAGTTACATCATCTGAAGCACAGGCCCAAAATGGTGCTCAGAGGCCATGCCTCATTGTTGAAATGACACAGGATCTGTCATTCATATCCACAACAATTTCAAAGAGAAACCTTGTTTCAGTTTGATCTGTGGTTTCATCGCAAGGGAAAACTTGTACCCAGAAAAGTCTTGTATTAGTCATCTATTGCTACATAACAAATTACTCCAAAATTTAGCAGTTGAGAACAGTCAACATTTATTGTGGATCGCGAATCCAGGAACAGTCTGAGTAGTTGTGGCTCAGGGTCTCTTATGAAGTTGCAGTCATCTAAAGGCTGGAGAATTTAATTCTAAGCTCACTTACATGGTTTTTGGCAAGACTCAGTTCCTCACTGACCACTGGCTAGAGACCTCAGTGCCTTGCTACATTGCTGATAGTGTTTGGATCTATGTCTCTACCCAGATCTCATGTTGAATTATAATCCCCAATGCTGGAGGTGGAGCCTGTAGGGACTTGATTGGATCATGGGGGCAGTTTCTAATGAGTGGTTTAGCACTATCCTCTTGGTACTGTCCTCGTGACAGTGAGTGAGTTATCCTGACACCTGGGGTTTAAAGGTGTGTGGTACCTCCTTCTACTTTCTCTTGCTCCTGCTCTCGTTAACAGTGGAAGGTATCCAAGTTACCAGTGGCAAATCTGTACAGGTCTGCAGCAACCTCAATTCTTGCCTCCTTAGAAGAAAGAATTTGAAAGATTTATTCATCATGAAGAGAAACCAGACAAACCTGCACGTTATGCACATGTACCCTAGAACTTAAAGTATAATAATAATAAAAAAAAAAAAAAAAGAAGAAAGAATTTGACTAAGAGGCATAAGGTAGAAAAAGAGACCAAGGCAAATTTCAGAGCAGGAGTGGAAGTTTACTTAAAAAGGAAGAGGAAAGAAAGGAAAGGAAAGTACGCTTGGAAGAGACCCAAGCGAGCAAC